>NC_071533.1:39004141-40416641 GCF_026979565.1 Vidua chalybeata
GTATGAAGCACATCAGTTTTATTAAATGTCGACAAGGTAACCCACTCAGTTATCAAGGGAAGCCAATTGATGATATCTTTTGGGATTTCAGTACAGTTTTTTATACTGTCTCTCACAGGATCTTTGTGGACAGTATCCTTCTGGACAGCACATGGCTGGATAAATACATTATGTGATGGCTCACAGATTAGGCAAAAAGGGTTGTTGTGAATGGGGTGACATCAGACTGGCAACCTGCTCCTAGCGGGGTTCTGCAGGGCTCCATCCTTGGCCCTGTGCTCTTTAGTGTCTCCATAAAAGACCTGGATGCAGGACTCAAAGGTTGATCTAGTAAGTTTGGTGATGACATCAAATTGGGAGGAGCTATTTACTCTCTCAAAGACACAGAGGCTGTGGAGAGAGACCTTGACAAATTAAGAGTGTTGGGCAATCACCAACCACATGAAGTTTGAGACAAGTGCTGGATTCTGCACCTGGGATGAGGCAACCCTGGATGTACATACAGACTGGGGAATGACAGCAGCACTGTGGAAACAGATCTGAGAGTCCTGATCGATGGCAAGTTGAATCAGGAGTGACTGGGGTGCATCAGGCACAGAATCACCAGCCAGGCAAGGGAGGGGATTGTCCTGCTCTGCTCTGCACAGGGGCAGCCTCACCTTGAGTATTGTGTGCAGTTTTGGGTGTCACAATATAAGAAGGATATAAAGCTGTTAGAGAGCATCCAAGAGAGGGCAAGGAAGATGGTGAAGGGCCTTGAGGGGAAGCCATATGAAGAGCAGCTGAGGTCACGTGGTCTGTTCAGCCTGGAAAACAGGAGAGTGGGGGGGCCTCATTGTGGTCTTCAACATCTTTGTGAGGAGAAGAGGGGCTGGCACTGATGTCTTCTCTGTGGTGATCAGTGACAGGACCCAAGGGTCCAAAGCCTGTCTATGTTCAAGAAGCATTTGGACAACGCTCAGGCACGTGGTGTGATTTTGGGGTTGTCCTGTGCAGAGTCAGGAGTTGGACTTTGATGATCCTTGTAGGTCCCTTCCAACTCAGGGTATTCTGGTATTCTGTGATTCTATGTCTTACTCAGTAATGACTTGTATAGCCAAACAGCTCTACAAGAAGGCATGGTCTTCAGCTCATGTGGACAGCTCCTGAGACACCAAGTACTTGAAACCAAGAGATTTCAAGTAGCAGAAGTACCCCAAATGCAGCTCAACCCTAGGCATTAGACTGCTTATTTTGTGGCCCCTGGGGTTTTTTAATGCACATAAATTTACCCTCTGACTATCTATAAACTGACTGTGGAGACATTTGGCAACTTTTTAATTTGTTAAAAACAAACCAAAAGTATACTGGTAATGTTCATCACCAGACTGATTCTTGCCAGTTGTATGTGATTTGACAGGATATTTATTGCTATGATAGTAGTATCTTGGGGTCTAATTTTGCCAGTTTTATTATTGTTATGAACAATTTCTAAAGAAAGGCATTATGCAAAGTAAGAAAATATGGCAAAATCTGAAGGCACTATGGGAGTATGTTTTGCCTCAAAGGAATGTGTTGATGAGGTAGCATCAGGAAACAGGAGTGGCACAGGAAGTCATGCTAGCTTAAATGGAACATGTAAAACTTGTAGTTTACATGCTTACCACTTAAAGTGTCTTTTTGCAGTTTACAAAGGAACTAAAATAAAACCCCTTCACTGCATCATATAGCTTGTGGATATCAGTGCAAAACTTAGACGAGAAAGAGAAGTTGTTGGATTTTGGGAAAAGGTCTTTGAAGACCAAAGGAGGGAAAAAATCCAGATCACCAGGATCCACAATAAATACAACAGAAGTTTTAGAACTTCTCTCCTGGGCTGCTCCTTTCTTCTCCCTTCACCTCTAACAGCATTTTAAAATCTGATATTGGCTTTTTTTATGATGTCAGGGTTGTCACCATTGTAATGAGCATGAAGCTGAAGTTAAAGCTGTATAAAGCAATATAGTAATTTTATCAGATGTTATTGATAAGGTTGGAGGGAAGCCATCTTCAGTGAAGAGAAACTTGCAGCCAAAATTCCTCAGCAAGGCCAATGTGTTTTTACACACAGATCCTTCCTTCATGACCTTCTTTTCCTTCACTCATTCAATGGCCTTCGGCTCAGAAAAGAGGCCAGCACCCAACTGTTATGGAAGGGCCATGTGTTTTGCAGGATGTTAGCCTATTTGTGGTTACATCTTAAAATGCCCACTGCCTTTTTAAAGTCACCTTAGAGCATTGGCATTTTTAAGAAATAAACATTCCTTTGAATTTTCAAGGAAAAGTCTCTGCAAGGTACAAATCTCTGCAAGATTTGGCAGGTTTTGGTGGATTTAGTATGTGTTTTACCAAAAAAAGTTCACTCTGGAGATGTTTTTTGATTTTGCCCTTATCCTGTCTTAAAGAAATCAGTATTTTGTTGTGTTACTTCACAAACATGTTTTTATAGACCATTTCAAGCATAAGGAGCAGGACAGGGGGCACAATGTGATTGATATTTCTGAGAGAAGCCCAGAGAGACTAGGAGAGTCTTAGAAAATAAGGGGAATGACAGTATGGCATGATTTCACATACTATGATAGAGGTATCATATTTTATCTACATCTGTTGATGTCAACTTTGTCCCATATTGAGATTTCAAAAGACAAGTTCCCTTTAGTCTTCGCAGCTTTATCTTTGCTTTTTTTTTTCCAGGTTTTGCTCACAGAATCAACACATTAGTCACATTCCTACAGCATTCTAAAATTCTACACTCCTTCTAAACCTCAAGCAAGTTTCCAGTGGGACCTGAGCCATTTGTGGGTTTTGTGATGGTCTTTTTCTAAATAGATGGAATATTTCTTTTGTATTAGGATGAAAAAATTATAAAGGGGTGCTATTGTGTATTTGATTTCACCTAAAAGTAATGAAGTCATGTTTACTCTGCACATGAAAGATTTCTAAAAGGAAATTTCTGTTATTTTGGTGACATTAGTAAATAAATATTGTAAGACCACAGCATTAGGGATTTAAAATTTTTTCTCTGTGTTGTGCATAACTGAATGACTATTTCAGACACACTTTATATAAAAAAAAAAAAAAAAAAAAAAAAAAAAAAAAAAAAAAAAAAACAAAACCTGAAAGCAATGGCTAACAAGCAAGGCTGAGAAAGTTATATTCAAGTTACTTTGTGCCCTCTGTCCCTGTGACCTTACTGTGCTGAGCCACTAGTATCCTGTCCATTTTATTTACCACTGGAGGATAAAAACCCAAATCCTTTCGTGTTCTTGGAATGGTTCCAAAACAGAGCAGATATTGCCTCCTGAAGGTGACCTGTTTTAGGGGTGTTTACCCTTGCTAGATTCTGTTTTGCCATTATTAAAATGCCACAGTGAAGCATTTACTAGCTTTGTCCCTATATTTACAATACCTTTTGACAGAGATGTCTAAGAGCTTTAAACATATGCTTTAAACAGTGGATGGTTGGCTCTGACATTTGTTACAAATCTTTTCAGAGGGCCATGTGGAACTGTTCTAATCCGGGAAGAGCCACTGACTCGCTGTGTGATCTGACAGAGTGACATATCACTTGACCTCAGTCACAGCAGCTGTAAAATGGAGTGAAAATACAGGGAGAAAAACGGAGGATGCCTTCTGGCAGAGCTTTCTTGAGCAAATAGGGTTCAAACTTGTGGCTTGGCTTCTTTCTTATTCCTCCAAAAGTCTGTGATTAGTTTTAGATCAGAATTAGGTTTTCCAACAACTATTTTTAATTCCTTTTGACAGTGGAAGTATTCCTTATGCAGTCATCTCATCCTGGGTGCTCGGGGTGGAAAGAGACACTGGAGCCTGGGGTGTACCGATGGTCTAATAAAGGCCTCTCCCGGTCGGCCAGTTTTGCAGGGCGGAAGCAGAAGCGTTTCACACAAAAATGTTCCTCCCTTCCTGCCGCTCTCGGAGCCGGGGCACAGCGGCGGCGCGGGGCGCGGTGACCGCCGCCGCCGCCTCGGGCCTGCGCCGGGGCCTGCAGGGGGCGCAGCGGCGCCGCTCCGCCGGCACGGCCCGGCCCGGGACTGCGGGGACTGCGGGGCGCTCGGCACCTGAGCCCCGGGAACCCCCGAGAGCCGGGATCCCGCGCCCCTGCACCCCGGGACACGCCACCCCCGCATTCTCGGGACCCCGGGAGCACCGGCCTCCACAATCCCGAATCCCCGACTCCCGCACCGCCGGGACCCTTCCCCTCTATACCTCGGGGACTGAGGAGCGGGAGGAGGAAGGAAATAGTTTTGCTCCCGGTGATAAGCTCTTCGTGAAATCAGAAAGAAACACGGCAGCTTTCCCCCTGCATTTTACGTGGGAATACAGCGTTTGGTTTGGGGTTTTTTGTGCGTCTGTAGGAGTTATTTTGTTTGTGGGAGTTATTGTTTGTTTGGATTTTGGTTTGGTTCACGTTTTGGTTTTCATTTCATGTTTTTGTCAGTTGGTTATTGTGGGAGTGCTGGAAAAGTTTGAAAATCCCGCGAGATGCAGAAGGCCGTGTTGTCTGTGAGATAGCTGCGGATGCTTTAAACAGCAGCTGAAACTCGATCCCGTTCAGACAACTCCAAGTATGGGAGCTCGGTAGAAATGCCACGCTTGGGGCAACAAGGCTTTCCCCTAACCAACTTCGTGACCAGCATTCAGATCTCATCTAGCACACGTCTGAGGATAACCTTATGCCAGAGTCTATGTTGCTGCCTGTTCAGTACACTTTTAATCTTAGATTTGCTGCTATTTATTTGTGTCAAATCTTCCCCACCATAGCTGTTCTTCATACAGTTGAATTAACAAACATCTGCAAAGGTACTCTAGTTTGCATCTGGATGTCTCTCCTCTGCAAAGAAATTGTTGGGCAGAATGGCAGAATGCTTGTGCTGGTGGAACTCTTCCCAGGGCTAACTGGGCTCTAGTGAGCCTTGTTTTGGAGCGTGACCTGGCAAAGTTGGGAGGTGGAAAAGGAGGAGGGATAGCTTTTCCAGATGATGGCACTTTGAAACAGACTTAGGGCTGCTGTCAAATCTTTTAAACCCCAAGCTGGTTTAAATCCCATTTTAACGGAAGACTGAGGGACAGACAGAAGGACCCAGCCTCCATCCTCAGGCACGTTACATGCACAGATGAAGGGAGGCAAGTGAAGCTGGAAATCAGTGCACTAAAGGAGCCTCACTGCAGCCTGTAGCCAGGTTGCTGTCGCACAGCCTCTGCTGGAGCCGCTTGGCACAGCCACTGCTTGAACTGCTGTGTCCCACTTGCATTCCTGAGCCGTCAGACAACAGCACGTGGATGTGCAGGCAGCAGTCAGCAGTGCATGCCTAGCAAGTCTGTTACAAAAATAGAAACAAAATAGATCTTTCCACCTGCCAGCGAGTCTTTCTCAGTCCTTACTGTTTTTTACTGCCAGTGAAATATAGAGGCATGTGAGGTGCTGTGTCCCAGCTGGACCTGACCTGTGCACATCTTAGGGTGTTCTGATCTAGTTTCCATCCAGGCAAAAGCAAATAATTTTGATTTGAGTCTACCCAAAGGTTTAAAACAGTAATTATTCTAAATGGGCTGTTGGAACAGGCCTTTTTCATAATTCTTCTATTCAGAATTTACTTCATCTTATTCTCATATAAATCAGACTAGATCAGTTTGAAAGGCTGAAGCAATTACAAACCAAGGAACCTTAGCATGGGAAGATAAGGCTGCTACTTTGCCCAGCCATCTTACAAGTGCTCTCATTGCCATTAGTGACCTGGCATGCTTGGGTGCCTGATCTACTAATTTCACCTCCATCAACAGTTGATGCATGACCACGTGAATCACCCTGGGCCAGGAGTACACAGTGTATATTGCTTTCATAAGGCCATCACTTCCTTGGGATGGTTGCACCAACTCATATGGTTTAACATTTCATCTATAGGAATTGCTTGAATTTCTCTGAGACTGGTAACAATTAGGTGATTATTATTGGATGCTTCACCAGCAAACTGTAATTTAATGTGCCTTGTATGCAGAAATAATCTAGTTAATTTCTGGTTTTGATTTTCAGACACTTGCACAAGAATTGCCAATAGAAAAGAGCAGCTAAGGTCTATAAAATCTATTTTTCACTTTCAGTTCATAATTTCATGCTGCTTTTTTAATGTGACTTTGAATTACCACTGTTACCTCCTGTGTTTCTGTAAAGAAGGAAAAAGAACTAGTTTCCATCCCAGGGATATGTGATGTCATACCTGCTATTTTCTTTTCCTTTCTTGAATAATTTAATCCAGTTTTCTGAATTAGACAAAGCATCTTGCTCTGTATTTACACTTGACTTTTAATTAACTCTTTGATGTGTTTGCAACATCTCAGCAGTCAGGGAGACATTGTGAAGCTGTTTCCCTCCACTTAGTAGTCTCCCGTAAGATTTGAAAGAAATGATCTGCAAATTTTTTTCATATTTCCTGTGATAGCTTCTAATCAGTATGAAATGTGAAAATGCCATTTTTTCTAAACAATAATATATTTGATTGTATATAAATTTTCATATGCTTATTTCAGATCAAAGTATAAGAAACAATATATACATTGTCTCTGGAAGGGGCAGAGTTTCTCTGGAATACTACTACTTCTGTAGACTTTTTAAGGGCTCTGTGCTGATGCTATCCAGCAAAATAATTTGCTTCTTTGATTTCTTTGCCTCCATGTCTTCCCTTTAAATTCAACCAAAGCAAATTTTGCCAGACTGCTTTCCTTGAGAGGAAGGCTGCAATATGCATCTGTGCTAGCCAAACAGCTAATTCCCTGTTTAATTTCCTGAAAACACCTAAATAGGGCTGAGCTGCTGGGTGTCTGGACTTCTCTCTGCTCTCTGTATTGTATATATTATCTCAGACCCTGTTCAGAAGACTATATAAAAGAGCAACAGCAGCTGTGACCAGCCACACAGTAAGTATATTACAAGTTCATCCTTCCTCCCACAAACATATTTAAGTTTGTTTAATATTATAATATTTGAAAGAAGATCAGTCTTGTTTAATATTGTAATATTTGAAGGAAATCCAGTCTGTATTTTTTTATGACTAAGCAGAGTTTGAAGGAATGGATTTGTTGCTAGTTCAGACTAGCAACATACCCATTTGGGGACTAGTCCCCTTTGACTTTTGACGCTGGGGACTAACACGGTGTTTCAGTTTCAGAACTTGCACATTTTGAGTGGTAGGGAAAATATAAAGGGGTCTTAAAAACACTTGTGTGGTAGCAGCCATCATCATAGACCAGATCCCAAAGGGCAGATTTGCATTGCACTTGCCACCTTAGTCTTTGTGTTGCTGAATGTCTGATCAGCCAAGTCAAAGTTCCTATTCTTTAAGAAGGACTCTTTGGTCACTTACTGATATATTTATTAATGCAAACTATCTGTTCTGCTCTGACAGGAATTTTATAGTAATGTCTTTTTTAACATTGTTCTATTTTTGCACATCTTTTTATGGTCTTGTACGTTTTTCCCCCTTTATCCTTTATGCTGAAAAAATTCTAAAACAATAGTTATCATACATTTAAATGGACTTTGTCTGTTTCTTATTAAGAAGAAATCTTTGGTTTTCAGTAAAATGGATCTGTTTGGATAGGTCGTTTTTCAAGGAGACAAAATTTTCATTGGAAAGGTAGCATAATATTCTGATTTGTCTTACTTAGAAGTTATTCTTCTTTGAAGGCTAATCCAGCTGAGAAAATGTCTGGTACCATCCTTTACCTTCAGTGTTGTGAAAATGCAAGGGATTTCAACACCTTGGCTCCCTGAACTAGGATGGTGCTGAGAAGGTCTAGGCAGAATGGCTCTGTGGGTCCACATCTTAAACCAAAAGCAGAAGAACAATAACAATTACAATAATTGTTGATACATATTAAATACAAAAGCAATAGTTGTTCTGGTCTCTCATTTACATACATGAAAACAGAAGTAAAAACTGTGCCTGCACACATCCTTCAGTGCCATGGACAGATGGTACTGGAGCATAGCCTTACTATCTCTGAGCTTGACATTCCAAACTTGTCCACAGCATCTCTGAAGGAAAGAGTTCTTTTAAACAAAAAATGTTAGAGACACCAGAATTTAATAACAGTAAGCAATATAAGATATTTCTATACTTCAGTCTTGTACTCTACATGAAAGGCTATTAAAACCTCTGATAATTTTATATCCTATAATTTGCAACCACTTCCAGTAGGTTGGTAGTTAATGACAATGGCACTAGCTGATGGGATCCTATTCAAGGCTAAGCTTCAGAGTCCAGTGGTTCCTGGAAGAATCTTCTTTTGGGGTTGGGTTGTGTGAATTCACCTCCTTGCCCATTTAACTGTGCAGAGCTCCAGAAGCAGCAAGATGTCCCTGTTTTAGTTTGCCCATATTTCATTTATTAGGCCTATGAATCTAGTGTCTTTGTAATCTACTGTACTGCTGCTCCCTGTAGGAGTCGGACTACCAGCTACCAGAAAACACTGATGAATGGCAGCTGTGCATACAGCAGGGAATAGATAGAGCAAAGGGGAAGGTCTCTTGGGCATCCCTGAGCAAAGTGTGCTAGGAAACTTCTTAATTAGCAGCAAAAAAGAAATTTTTATTCTACACAATTATGGAAGTGAACACCATACCAAAGATGGAAAAATTGGAACATAATACTGGAAGTATTCTACTTCCAATATTAATAATACTCATAGAAATACTAATATTTCATCTAATGACTGTGACACCAAAAGTAGGCAGGTCGCAATGAAGTTTGCTTATGAGATAAAGCTGTGAAACATTATCAATATAATGAAGTCAGAGACAACATTAGAAGGTGAATTGGATAGTCTTGGGGATGAGACTAACACTAGATCATGTCCTTGCATACTGATAGAAAGTATTTCTCTTATGAGCTGGGACTCAGTCCATTTGAAATGATGGCCAAGAAGAGGCCTAGCCTGTTCTGCTTGTTCCTGACACAGCTGAACTCTCGATGCTATTTAACTCTGCTTTTGGCTCTTGCCATTTTAAAAGGCACCCTGACAGCTGATGGACTAAAAGCACAGGTCGGCAGGCTCCCTGCTTACTGTGTGTCACAGCTCTCAGTGGGCTGCAGAAGGCAAGTGGTAGTGTATTAGTGACCTGCTGGCATTCATTGTCACTGAATTCATCCTCACGCATTACATTCAGGGGAGGAAGGAGGACTTTATCACTGCAAGGAGGAAGCAGACTTTCTACATAGCCTGTGTTGTTTCTATTTTGCATAGCTTGAGAAATTGGCTCATTGAACTTTTAATCTGAGGTAATGTTTTAAATTTAGTAATATTAAAGATATATTTTCTTTAAAGTGCCCTCTACCTTTTCTTTAGTAGCCCGTTCTCCAATAGGACATGATGAAGATTGGTTTTGAGAAGAGGGCCTAAGTATGGCCAAGAGCAGGGAAATACCATGTGCAAAGCAGAAGTGGATAAACCTGCCTGTCTGGTTCCAAGATGTGTCTCATGGGGCAGTTTTATGATCCCTAGCATAGCTACTGGTGCTTGTCCTGAAGAAAGATATTCCATTGTGATCTTTCCTGACCAAATATCTACAATCCCTTTCTGGAGTTAGTAAAAAATCTTCCTTACCAGCCAACCTTTAAGTGTATCTCTGCAGAAGGACATAAAACCCAGCAGGACTCCCTTATCACATGGCATTAACTGATGTGATGCTGTCGTTTTCGATATGTGTGACTTCTTGCCTCCAACCCCCATGCTGAGATCTCGTGTTCCTTTTTTCCCGAGGGTCATGTTGTACACAGAGTCCCCACTGTGGCTTTGCTCTGCTGGGTCAAGGGAAACATGAGATGACAATTTAGCCTTTCCTATAAATGGTAAAATGTAGAGAAGAAAAAAGTGAGAGGTGTTGTGGATTTCATCTTCAAGGCAGAATTCATAAATCAGGGAAAAATGTAAAGATGGACCCTCTCCAGGGCTTTTGACATCCTGTACCTTTAAGAGAGGAGTAGCAGGGTGGCATCTCAGAGGCCCTGTAACTGTCCCAGATTTTAACTGTTTTCTTCTGAATAGCAAATATGTGACTCAAAGAGTGCAAAAGATTCTTGTATTTTTCCAGTAGCAGCACTGGAAAAATTTCATGTACATATAAGATCCAGCATCCTTGTAGGTTGCTGGTGTTTTCTGCAACTTTTTGTAAGTTTGGGGAAAACTTAATAAGTACTGTTTCTCTTTCTTTCTTTAAAAAAGACAGGGAGAGAAAGCCTGCATTTTCTGCCATTTCCCAAGAGGCTTTTTATCTGTTTAAACCAACTAGGGATTTTTCACATATTGACATAAGCATTCATTTGCTAATTTGCTGGACATTAAACTGCACAGCATTCTTGAATGAGACTGGAATACTTGGGTACTTAGTGCTGCTCAGACCCCGCATCATTCCCAGTACACATATGGTTTTCCTCCTCTATCTCCTAGATAAAAGTCACTGTTTGATCGCCTTAAGGAAAAGAATGAGTTAAATGGACCAATATTCTACCCTTGGCTCTAAAACTGGGCCTTTTCAGAAACTCCTCAGCACCTGCAGCAGCTAGGTCATTTGCACATACATAAATAAATAAATTAACAATGAATAAATAATTTAATCCCACCACACAATGCCACCTTGCAGATCTGATCCTTTGCTCCCAGTGAATTTGTCCATTCCTAATTCTTTTTGATAAAGTCCTCAGATACTTGCTGACTGTCAGTCTAATTTTCTTATTGTTTTCGCTTGATTAGTTCTGTATGACCTAAGGTCGCCCTTAAAATCCACATCTCTCGTGAAGACTCCGAAAGGCCTTCATTTTTTCAAAGGGATGGAAAGTGCCTGCCATTTCTCCGGACAAAAGCCTGGAAGGTTTTCAGTTATTAGCCTCCTGAAGCAGCCCTTTCGCTCACCCAAGCGCAAAAAAAACTCATTAGGGGGCACCTTTCTTTCTGGCTTCTTTATCTGACGCATGTAGGGTTTACGTGTTTCAAGATTTGCAGGTCTTGGATGAATTTGGATAGCCTCGCTTTTAACCCTGCTGGACTGTGGCTATGCCCACCACAGACATTTGCCTCAGCTCCATGCCCTTAAGCACCTGGATGTGCTCTGTTTTTCTGAAAGCTGCTTTGCACCCGCTTTGTGGTGCTGCGGCACTGGGAAAGCGCGCTCGTGCAGGGGGTGGGTGGAAAGGCAAGCACGCCTGCCAACACGTTATATCTGGGCATCTTGCCCTTCAGAGGGCATGTGCAAAGCTGCCAGCTCCTGCATTCACTTGAGCTGCCAGAGGTTATAAATCAGAACAGCATCTGATCTGCTGTGCTTAAACAGTGTTGCCCAGCAACACCACACCTCTGGTTATCTTTTAAAAGGTTACCTTTTAAGAATTAAAATCACTGGAAATTGTACTGGCAGGTATTACAGTGATGAATGTTGCTCACTTGCCTAGGCACCTGTATTTTGTTAAGGAGAGACCTCATGACTGAAGAAAGAGGAGCAAACTGATTGTTTCTCTTTCATAAAAGGGCTGCCTAGTGTCTCTGATGAGAGACCTCAGTTCAGGCTGGGATCTGAGACTAAAGAGGAGGATGATTCACAGACTTAAAAGGAAAATAAGCAGATCTTAAAAATGTCGAAGCCAGGAAGATAAGCCAGGGCAGGTATAGAAAAGCAGGTGTCTTGCTCCTGCAATGCTATTTCTTTTGGTCCTGAAGAACAGCTGGTCTTCCACTTGGCTAGAACTAACTGATCCTTCTGGGTTAAAATTCAGTAGAAAAGCTCAGGGCTGCAGCTGAAGTCCTACTTCCAAGCATGCAGGGTGGCAGTTTTGTAGGTGTTAATCTTTGTCCTGGCTATTTTCAGGGACTGAGTCCTTGTTGGGTTGGAAGAATGTACCATTATGACCACTATTTTTCTCCAGGCCTGACAGCTCCTACGATATTTCTGTGGTATTGACACTTTACCTCAATCTAGTTTTCCTCTGCAATCTGGTTCCTCTGAAATCTGAGGCAGCACCTAGTAAAGTAAAGGAAGTCATGTGCATAAGGCTGAGCTTATAAGCAAATCCTTGCAGGGTCAACACTACATTATCAACAATGTATAATATGCATTATTTTTTCCACTGGCATAAATTTTGAGCAGTGATTAGTTGGATATAGTGTCAAATAGCATGGAAACTATATGATCTACTCCATAGTTCAAAGTAATAGCTACATTATGGTCTGAAGAATGGCAGAAATAAGGAGAAATGAGAAACTAGAAAAGAATTTGGGACTGCAACCTAGCAATAATCATGAAATCATGAAACGGTTTCGTTTGAAAGGGACATTAAAGATCATCTAGTTAATCTTGACTTTGGGACCTCTGTCAGTAGGGTCCTGCTTGCTCTTTCTAATCTGTCAACTGGTTAATCTCATCTCCTAGAAAACTTCAGGATGATAGTGGGTCCTGGAATACATCATTGGGACCACATAGAAATTGTGATATTGTGGTATATTGAGTCTGTAGAGGCCTCTGAAGGCACCAGAAGACAAACCATAAGAAGAAATTGTACCAGCATGATAACAGGAAGAGTATTTTTAATAGGTTTTTTGCATTGGTTTCTTTTTCTGCCTCAAGCTATGCAGGAGCATTTTAAGCTAACGGAAGAAACACTGTGCAGTGATAAAGAAGGAATTTGGAGATGGAGATGAAGTTAACCCTCAGTGTCTCCCTCAGGAAACCATGCATTTTATGCTGAAGTAATAAGACAATACAGCCTTGGAAATCATGGTGACAATGAGGCTGAACCATGATTAGTGGTGACATCCCTGGAGATCCATTAATATCCTTCATTCATAGGATCTGAGCAAGCATCATTTAGCAGTGTGGTGCCGTAGTTAGCATGTTAACTATAATCTGTAGAAAAATTTCTGAAGTTAATCAATGACTTTGCTGGGAGTTTGCTGGAAAAGTACACTGTTATTTGGCTAATAATTAGAGTAACTTCCTGTTTTTCTTCAAAATAGTCATTAGCTATTTTTGGCGGTGTCCTGTGCAGGGCCAGGAGTTGGACTTTGATGATCCTTGTATGCCCCTTCCAATTCAGGATATTTTATGGTTTTATAATTTAGTGTCCTTACACTTTGTTTAAAGTCTGACTATAATCATGGCACATTCTTTTGGGATATGGAGGGAAGGTTTAACAACCAGTCTGAAATCTAGTTATAAGGACAAAACATTGGGTCTTCGGGAGTTTGTGAGACATTTGGCTACTCCTTGAGCTCAGCATATTTTCCCAATGCCAGGCATTGTCCATTCTGAAAAGGAGCCAATAATTTAAGATTATGAAGAAGCTCAGCTGTGATTCTGACATGCTGGTAGTCAGGTGTGAGCAAATATAATTTCTTTCAGTAGGGAAAGAAATGGTGGTTGTGAAACTGTGTTCTAACATGGTGCACTGTTCCAAAAATGCAAAGAAACTGGATGAGTAAGGGGTTCAGCACCAAAATAGCACCTTGTCTAAGCATAATCTTTCTTTTTAAAATGTACAAAGCACAAGCTTCAGCATCAAAACTGGTTGCTGAAGAATTCTAAAGAATAATAAATTTTTCCTAAAGATAGGTTTAAAGATTGGCTATGCTATGATGTATCTATTTGTAATGAAATGCCAGCTCCTAAGTACACTTAGAAGAACACAGCACTTCACTCATATTAACACACTGGTAAAGCACACTGGTACCACACACTGGTAAAGTTTCAGTGACTGTGATGAAGGAAAGGAAAAGAGAGGAGAGGAGAAAATAACTTATTTCCATTTAAAGCAATGGAAAGCAAAATTCTTTCCTAGTATGGATGTGCTTAATAATATCAGTTTTCTTATTTTACATGTAGATGTTTCATACATAAAGTCCTTGAAGCCCTTTGCTTCATGGTGGCAAAGGTGGCAGGGGAATAAATAATGTGGCTGTAATTATGCAGACATTTCAGAGCTAAACCAGTGCTGTGGAGGGGCTCAAGCTTCTGAGCTTGACATTTTGACAACCAGATTATGGAGAAAGGACACTGGCCTTCAGTGGATAGCTAACAATTTTTGTCTGAAACAGTGCTTGCTGGAGGGAAATGGTAAATAACCCATTCTTCCCCACATAAAATTATTTCCATCTGGTCTGTAGTACATGCAACTAGTATGTAAAAAGTATAAACTGCACAGCTGTTTCAGTTCAGGGATTGAACTTGTTACACCTTCTGACTGTGTAACAGGTACACAAAAACCAGGATTTTCTTCTTAAATTAAATGCAATATTTTAGCATGGAGATGTCTAGCCCTGTTTGAAATATCTGAGCAGATAAATTAGACTACTTGCCAGGCAACAATGAAGGAGGGATTCAGCTGCCCTGCTTTTTTCCCCTGCTTGTATATCTGAATCTGACCTATTGATCCCACATTCCCTCAAAATTAAAAGGGGGAAGAGATGTATTCCAAGGAAAATGTTACTTATTTTTAAGGGAGAAAATAAAATCAGTTTGATAAATTATCCTGAGGAGCTGCCTGTTTATTCCTCTTGACTAGAAACATTGCTTTGAATGATTAATTAATTCTCAGATCATTTCCTTTGAGACAGCTAACTGTTTTATGTCAGATGGTCATAAATTTCAGTATGTTCTTCTATTATCACACCACTCAAAAGATTTTTCCTGTGTGGTATGGTCTTGTTTTATAACCAAGTAATTTTTCTAAGTACATGAATGAAAAAGTCCAGCTGGTCCCATCCCATCCTTCTATTTTAGTCTGGTAAGGAATGAAACCTGCCAGCATTTTGCCTGTGTATTTGTGGACCTATGACCTCATCTTATGTCCTGGCCTAGGATTGGATGATCAAAGTCATTCTGTGCCCTACAAAATTGTTGTCATTTTCCTGAAATAAAGAGAACTTTGGTTTTTTTCTGTTTGCAGTTACTATGCCTGGAAAACCTTTTGAAAGGCCTTTAGGAAGCTGGATGCTGGCAGCAGGAGTTACCTCTCTGTTCCAGATCTCTAATCTCAAAATCCCTGTAACTTCCTGATAAAACAGGAAGTTGAGCATTCTCTCTCTATATTTGATCTCAATCTGAAAAGGCAAATTGATTATAAATCTTTTTTGGAAGAGCCTCATAAAAAAGCTGGCCAAATACAAACCCCAGAACTCCTTTGCAAAACTGCTATAAATAAACATAGGATATTCCCATGGCAAGCAGAACAGCACTTGTGTTCTCCCAGTTGCCTGTCCTTCTAGCTATGTCATACACTTCTCCTAGGGATCTTTTACCTACTTGTTGCTTGCCATAGCCAATAGTGTAAGTTGCATTGTGGAGGAGTGGTAGAAGCTCTTTCTGGAATTATAAAGCAAAGCTGACTGTAACACCATTGCTAACTGTGTGTAACATACAACAACCTAAGAAAATCAGGGGAAATTCTGCCCCTCTGCTCTGGTGGGATACCACCTGGAGTGCTACATCCAGTTCTGGGGTCCTTGGCACAGGAAGGAGCTGAACCTGTTGCAGCGAGTCCGGAGTGGGGACACCTAGTTAGTTAGAGAGATGGAGCTCCTCTTTTATGGGGAAAGGCTGAGAATGGGATTTTTCAGCCTGGAAAAGAGAAGGCTTTGGGCTGACCACCTGTGGCCTTCCAGTACCTGAAAGGAGCCTACAAAAAAGATGGAGAGAGACTATTTACAAGGGCATGTGGTGACATGATAAGGAGGAATAGTTTCAAAGTGAATGTAGATTTAAATCTGTTATTTGGAAGAAACTCTTTACTGAGAGGGTGGTGAGGCACTGAAACAGGTTGCCCAGAGAAGTTGTGGATGCCACACATCATTGTGTTCAACACCAGGCTGTTCAACACCTGGTGTTCAACCTCAGGCTGTCTGGAGGTTTGAGCAGCCTGGTCTTCTAGTGGAAGGTGTCCCTGCCCATGACAGGGATGTTGGAATTAAATGATCTTTAAGGTCCCTTCCAACCCAAATCATTCTATGATTCTGTATTAATTTCCTGGAAAGAAGATGCAAAGTTGCAATATGGAGAGTTGCAAATAGCTATTGAGGAGATGTAATATTTGATGAAGAACAGCATGCCATGTTGCTGCTTGGAACCTTGTCACCATGAGATCATTTGACCTCACAGGGTTGGATTAGCTCCTCCATATGCACACAGAGGGAGGCTGGCCTTTCCTTTAAGTGTAGATCGTTGTGCCTAGTTGCAGCATTTTTTCTTGGAAGAAATGTTGCAGCATTTTTTCTTGGAAGAAAAAATGTTGCAGCATTTTTTCTTGGAAGAATATTTTATGCACTAAGTACCAGAGGCAGTAGGATCTGTTTTGTACATGACTTCACTTTCACGATCAGCATAATTGTGTGTTTAAGACAAGATTAGGTTATTTTCTTCCCATACATCTTTATAAACATGTAACTGCATAGTTGAACTAATAAAATGAGCATGAGGAGCCACTGAAATATGTATTGATTACCTATTTGGCAAGCTCTCAAATGATGCAACTCCACTATGTCTTCTTGTGGAAGCAACTATAGCTTTATAGATGTCCAGGAATCTACCACCTGCACTAGCTAAAGATATACGTGCAGTATATGCATATAGGTAATGCATGTAGGAGTCCCTTGTTTGCTTTAACATACTCTCTTTTCTGCAGATGGTGCTTTGTAAACAATGGTACCTTTATCATAATTGTATTCATTTTCCTACATCCTTGCTGTCTAGCAGGTTTTGACATTATGCAGTAAATGAGGTACTCTTGCTTATACTTTTCTTCCAATTCCTTTATTGCCTTTTCCAGACATCAAAGACAATTTACAATAATAATGACAATTGCTATTATTACAGCAATAATTATTGCAATTATTTCAGTAATAAAACTCCAAAAGTAGTTTTTCTCTCATTTTTTTAAGAGAGGAGAAGGTACTGTATGAAAAAAAAGTTTGTGGCATAGAAAAATTACTACTACATCATATGATAAAAAGACATTTTGTAATGGAATAGGAAAGACTTGGGTTATATTGATTCCCTTTGAACATTCCAATATATAATTATATTAGATGGGATACATACTGTCTCAGGGTTTCCTGAGGTTCTTGAAGTTTGGTAATCTGTTCTCAGTGAATGCCAGTGATCCCTGTTACACTTTTCTCAGTTTGAAGCCATGTGGGATTTGTTCAGTAAGTTTTGTTGTTATTGTTCCTTCTACATATTCCAGTCCTGAAACCCCAGCAGCAATTTCATAGTAAGGGTAAATTATTTCCATACTACCACCTTTAGGGGAAAACTCTATACCCTAACCTTTAGTCATGGCTGTAGTGAGTAAGGTCGTATCAAAAACCTATCAGGTGTATCAAACCTTGAGGTTGCCCTAGGATACTTTAAAGGACATTTTAGTTTGGGGAAAAAAGTAGAAAAGACCAGTCCTATATCTTAGTCATAAAACACTGACCTTTTAAGGCTAATCTCTGTGAATTCTTTCCCTGGAATGGCACTAATGTAGCATACATGGGAAGCTATGAGGATTGAATAAAGCCACATTTAAACAAAGAACAGCCAAAGCAGACTAGGAATTACTGAGAAAAACTAATCTGAATCCAGGTGTACTATGGAAGAGGGCTTGTATAAGCTTCCTGTGTGAGTAGTACATAATGGCATACACATGATCACATATACCTCCAGAGGAGGAGAATGGAGGGAAAGGCAAAAGCCACAGTCTCCACTCCTCCCTAGCAGTGAGAAGGCACTGAAACCATGTCACAGCTTCCTGCTAGTGCCTCTAAACTAAACATCTCCTTCAAGCTGATATCTTGAGATCAAACCCTCCCCTGGCTGACTACCATCTGATCTCTCTTTTGAAAGGTTGAACCAGTACACAATGGTTCCTTCAAAGAACACAGAAATTGCTTTGTGAGTGGTTATGAGAAGGTGCCCCCAAAGAGGAACACAGTTTTTAGTATTCATCCTTGAGACTTCAACTTCCTGGAAAGATGTCTAAGCCTCAGGCTAGGAACTAAGGGCAGGGAGATGGGAGGTACAGGCTGTTGAATTACAATGAAGGCACGTTCTGCCATGATCCTGGCTTTAAGATTCAGACTGGGCCTTCATCCTTTATTGGACTGAAAGCATAATTTTGGTGCTGGAATTCACAAGAGATGGAGATGAGCTCAGAGCTCGGGCACTGCCTGGTTTCCACAAAGCTAGTAAGAGACCAAGGTTCTCTCAACAAAATACTACAGGGTGAGCTGGTGTAAATATTTCTACATGCTCTGGGTTAAGCCCTCAGCAGGGGTAAAAATAACTTCGTAATGTTCGCCAAAAGCATAAGAACTGAGTCATGAATTCCCTGTAATGAATTCCCTGTTGCCTTGAAGGACTCAGTTGTTTGAAGGGCCTAGTTTTTTTAATTACACAATCATTACGTAGACTAGAACTGCGCTTGGAGGTGTTGTAGTCTTACAGTAATTAAAAATTAATGTGCCTTTAACTTTTCAGAGTATACTTGCTAAAGTTTAGATTTCCTGTTAGCAAAAGTGGTTTTTTTTCAGCCTAATTAATTATATTACTTCTGATGAAGCATAATGCACATTTCAGTTGCTGTAGCTTGAAGATAAATGTTAAGCAATCTCTTTCCCGAGTTTAATATTTGTTTTGTTTGATAAATTTCCTAATTTAATATTCTGAGTTTGAATCTTACAAATTACTCCTCTTTCTTCCCATGTGATAGTCTTCAATGTTGCTTTTTCTCATCTTTTGAAATGAGTTTTGTTTGTTTTAATATGCCACTCTATAGGCAGTATGTTATGTGGGTAGGTATCCGAGTTTTAACTTTACATACATATTAAAATTATTTTCTTGTACTTCTTTCTATAATCACCTTTCTCTTCAAGAGAATTCAGTGTTCTTTTACTAAAACAGCCTTTATGCACTATGCAGGAAAGTTTACTAGAAATAGACACGATGATGTGAGACTCACCCAAGGCAGGAGGCAAATCTGTGAGATCAGATGCTACATCTCAGCAAATATAAAACTGTGGGCTGGAGGGTTTCCTTCCAAAAGTCTTCCTTTGCAAAAGGGTTGCTGGACAAGCCTGCAGCTGCTTCAGTAGCCTGTGTCTAATACACAGACTGTTCCACAGGCAAACAGGTTTCCTCCTCCTTATAACTGATTCAATTTATAATGGAAAAACAATCGCCCTGGAGTTCTTCACATTCTCCAAGAATGTGGCAGAAGGGCAAGAAGCTTGATTGGGGTGATCATTGTGCCCTGGCACCTAAGACCCCCTGCTCTCCTAAGCGCTTCTGGCATGGTCTTGGTCAAATCATGCAGGCTGCCTTTGAGCCTGAGGAATAGCAGCAGCATTCCATAGAGCAGGGGAACCACAAGACTTATAAACGGGCAGGATCTTCACCCCGAGAAAGGGATCATATCCATACCACTAGGAAGCCAAGTATTGTGTGCATCTCTACTGGAACAGATCTGTAATTAAGAGCCTTCGTTGGTGCAGTTCCTCTTCTTTCCCTCAGCTGCTTCTTTCAAATTCATTGCTCAGTCCCTGTAGGTGTGCTAATGCAGCCCTTTGTGGTCCAGTGCTGCAAGCAGAGTCATGGACCCAATGTACAATAAAAATACTCTTTTCTAGTTAGCTACTGACCTGATTGATGAGATGGCCCAAGAATGACTGTGTTGTCCTGAATTTGGGGACTTTGTTGGTGGCATCGGCTCTGTTTCCAAGGCTGGAAACTCCACAGTGTGGCACTACCAGCAAAGCCCCTAGGACTTTGAATAATGCATTCAGACTGGTGTAAAACCATGGGAAGAAAGAAGAGTTCTGATCTGTTATATATGCTCGAAGTCCATAAACATTTTTTTACTTATTTAAATAGTAAAAGTGAGACAGTAGAATTTCCTCCAAGCTTTGCCTGTTACCTGTTGAAAACATAAAGCTTTAAGATGGAGAATTTATGCACAGGCTACTTATGTTCCTTTGCTCTAATTGGTGATGTTTTATTTAAATAATAATGCAAATAAATCCTTGGGATAAATTAGGGAGTTGGAGTTGTTTTCAGTAATGCAATATTACAAAGTTCAACATAAACTCTTCTACTGTCTGAGTAAATAGCAAGAGAGAGTCAGAATCAGATGCAGAACTGTAAACTTACATTTTGCTGTGCTTTGATCCCAGCATGATTATTTGCAATCAACATAAAGAAATTACTGAGGTGTGACTATGCTGTACAACTATTTTCTGGGGTGAGAAGAATTGCAGTACATGTAGGACATGGAATGTGTGAGGAAAAGAGAGGAATTCTGATAGCAGGGAGAAGAGGTGGAAAAGAGGGCATTAAAGGCATGGGAAAGGAAGGCAAGGCAAACTGTGGCAAAAAAAGATATGAAAAGTCTAAGAAGGAGAAAGATGCTAGCTGAAGGAAAGGAATAGGACATGATAGAGCAAATCATTCACCATTAAGATTTTTAGCCAAGCAGGTGCATGACACCGAATCTAGTATTTTGGGGGCTTTGGGAATTAAAGTAGTTTATTTTCAGGAACAACCCCTCTCTATTCATTCCATGTGCTAGCTGCTCCCAGATGCCAGTAAGTGGCACTCCTGTGCCAGACGATGAGCACTGCCAGCCCAAACAGGCACCACAGCCTTTAACAGGCCCAGCACAGGTGTCATCCAGCTCCTACCCACTCCCAGCAAAGTTGGAAGATGATGCTCATGTCAGAGCTAAAATAAATCTAAGGGGGGAAAAGGCTAAAAGTCTCTGTCCTATAGGCACAGAAATGTAAAATAAAATCAAGACAAATGAGCTGAACCTCTGTCAAAGGACAGGGGATGCCTATCCCAAGGGAGCTCTGTACCCCACTGCCTATGCTGACCCACCTGTGTGCACAGAGCATGGTGCACAGGTGTGGATCTGAGTTGTGAAGGCAACTCAGCTCCCATGCCTGGTACAGCTGACTTTAGCAAATTCCAAAATAATTTCGGGGCCAAAAGCAGGAGGGTGAGCTCAGAGCTCTGAAAGAGTGGAGGGAGGGGAGACTTTTATCCTAAAGTCATTGTAAAGCCAAAGAGGGGTTTATCCTCCACAGCTAAATGAAAATGAAAAGGGAAAAAAAAAAAAAAAAAAAAAAAAAAAAAAAAAAAAAAAAAAAAAGAAGAAGAAAAAAATGCAGGATAGCAACATTGGAGAGACAAAGACTGTCATGGACCAGTGCGAGTTTGCAAAATTATATGCAAATTACCCCAGTTTTGACCATGGTGGCCCTCTGCTAATCCCACAGAGAAAATCTACTTAGCAAAGGAAAGTTTTGTTTAATTTGGTTAGCAGAGATCAAAATGCTGAATATATTTATATTTTCAGGAAAATGCCATATGTTTAATGCTTCAGTGATAAAGTGGAATCACAAGAGCTTAAAGCACACAGAATAAAATTCATGTAGCATTTTGACCATATTCTTCACCCAGTGCTGAAAAAAATGAGTGTTGGACATGTGCCTTCATAATAGGCTCCAGCCATTCCTGCCACTGAATGTCCATATTGTTCTGTGTACACTGACCAAAAGAGAGGTTCCCTCTGGATTTACCATCCTAAAGGTGTCCCGAGGAAATGGGGGTGTTTTTCTCTCCTCCCTAGCTGACTCCTCACCATCATCTCGCCGTGTGACCTTTTCCCCACTAATCTGGGATAGGAGCTTTTCCTGTATATACAGGTTAAATGGAAGATACACATTCCACTTTTTACTCATTGTAATGAAGATCTTTTTGTCTGTCTCTGAATAAAGGGTCGGGTTGGTTTACAAATTGCGGGTCAGCCCATTCCGCGACCTAGGCAAACAGCCCAGGTCAAATCTCCTCAAAGCCTCCCCACCCAACTGGAGTAAGTTAATTTACGCCTCGACGGCTCCGGCCCCGCTGGGCATGACCGGGCTGCCCTGCTTCCAGGGGCTATGGAGACAGCCGGGACGCTTGGTTCAGGCGGGGCTGGAGTTGCCCCGTCGGGAGGGAGCTGTGCCGCGGCTCCGCGCCGGCGGCGAGGTTGGAAGGACTCGCTCCCGGAGCTTCCATTGGTTTTACTCTCAGCGCCCCGCACCTCCTCTGCGACCGCCTGCCCTCCCCACCCCGTCCTGCGCCTTCACCATTATTCATCCTCCTCTGAACAAGCTGCGCCGCACAGAAATTCGCTGGCAAAGCACACGGGTGATGCCGTTGGGACACGTGCCCCTGAAGCACCCCTCCACGAGCGCGTGGGAGGGCAGCACCCGCAGAGCTTGCGGGGGAGTGGGACATCCGCCACCTCCGGGGTACCCCGACACTCCCTCCCAGCCTCCGGTGACAGCCTGGGAGCAGAAGCCGGGCGGTAGCGACACCTGGCCCGTCGCATCCTGCCCCGCCTGCCCGAAGCGCCAGCCACGGCCGGTGCGTGCAGCAAGCTCCCTGGCCCTCGCTGACCACGTCTCGCTCGTGGATTTTTTTGCCCTGGGTGGCTGCGTGGGGAGACTCCCACCGCCACCCGAGGAAGCTCCCTCACGGAAACAAAAAGCAGCGGCGGGTATAAACTTTTATTCCAAGGCATCGCTTGTACAGGCACTGAACCCGGAGGTGGGAAGACGAGCGGGTGGGGGCAGCTTCAGGCCCCTGGAGTGGGCGGGGGCAGATCTGGGCCCCGGGGGCTCATCGCCAGCCGGGACCCCTGCTCATCTCCCTGCCCCCGGCAGCCTCCCCGTGCGCCCGGGTGTAACTCGCAGTGTTCGCGGTCATAAATAGGTGTTTGTTTTCAGGCGGGACGAGTCTCTATAGCATGGAGGGGTGCTGGCCCGGGGGCAGCCCGAACGCGTTGGGGTGGGAATGGCCGAGGAGGTTGAGGTAGTGGCGGTCCAGCCCCTGCACGGATGAGAGGAAAGTGCTGCGCTGCTGGCCGGGGCTGGCGAGGGGTACGGCGGCGCTGGGCAAGTGGTAGGGCAGGGAGGGGTTGCGGGCGGCGCCGTGCCAGGGGAATGGCCCCCCCGAGGGAGGCTGGAGCACGCCCTCGGCGGGACTGTGGACGTGCCCGGGGCACTCGGGCCCAGGATGCAGCGGGTAGGAAAAGTCCGGCTCCGGGAGGGAGCCCAGGGACGTGAAGAGAGGCTCAGTAACGAAGCGTGCTTTGGACTGGAGAAAGGCCAGGATGCGGGCGTACTTGGTGTCTTTGGTCTCCATCCTCTCCACCGTCGTCAGGTAGTGGACCAGGTTCTTCATGCACTCGTGGTAGCCATAATGGAAGTAATTGGCGAACTCGGAGAGCAGCTCTGCTGGAAAGGAAAGGGAAGGTAATCGAGCTCCTCAGGATCTGGCCGGGAGAGGAGCGGAGAAAGCCGCCTCCACGCCGCGAGTGACCCGGCGGGGGCCGCGGGAGGTCGCTCCCGCCCACCTACCCTTCTCCCGGCCGCGGGGAAAGTCCGCCGAGTGCAGGGCCCGCAGGTACTGCACCGTCATCTCCAGGATCTCCGCTTTCTCCAGCTTCCCCGAGCTCTGCAAGGAGCAGGGCAGGTGGGCATCACCTCTCCCGTGAGACTGCTCTGCGTTCCATTGGGCCGCCCCCTAGCCCCGCCGTATCGGGGGGGATATCGCGGCGCACCGGGGAGAAAAGGGCGTAGGGGCTGCTCCCCCCCGCCTACCTGCTTGGCCAGAGCCATGGGCACCGTCTTCCCCAGCTCGGTGAGGCAGCGGTTGATGCGGTCCCTCCTCCGCTTCTCAATCACTTTATGGGAAACCGGCGTCCTCTGCAAAACATATGGGGCGCGTTAGTGGGGGAAGAGAAAACTGATGGATCCAGTCTCGCTGTGACAGCCGCCCCCGGCCCCGGTCTCGACCCCTCCAGGGAAGCCAGTCCCCAGCCCCGCTCCGAGCCGCGGTGCCGGGCGCGACGCGGCCTCGGAAAGGATGATGCTCCGGTGGCCGGTCTTTTCCGCGCGGCCCTGGTGGCTCCCCAGCTGCGCGGACGGCCCTGGCAGGGCGGACTTGTTTTTGTGAGAGAGGTGTGGTTGTTTTTTGTGGTGGGGTGGGGGGGGTTCGAAGGGAAAGGCGGCGAAGATCTCGGGGCCAAGCCGGCTTGGCGGCCCCGCAGACCCGTGCGCGCAAGGCGGGCGACGACTCACCCTCCGCTCCTTGAGCTTGGAGGCCATGGTGGGCTCTGCATCCCCTCTCTCTCTGGCCCCCTTATAAAGCCATCACTTCTTGGGGGGGACCCCGGGGGGCCTCCACGGGCCCGCTGATCCCATAGGATTACGGGAGAGCGGCGCCGAGGGAGTGTATGCATTAAAGATCAGGGTGGAAGGGGGCGAGGGGATGAGGGGCTTTTTTTTTCTTCTCTCTTCTTCCTTTCTCCCCCTCCTCGCCCCCGTCCACGCAGCCGGGGGCGGCCCAGCTGTGTCGCCCCACGTGGACCTCGGGGACACACGTGACTGTCCCACAATAGCGGCGGGGACGGGGCCGGGGATGCGGCGAGCGGGGCGCAGGGCGCGGTATCGCGCCCTGCGCCCCGCTCGCCGCATCCCCGGCCCCGTCCCCGCCGCCAGCCTTCAAATCCCCAGCACCCCCTACCCCTCCCCTTAGCCCCGGAGCTGACTGCATTTTAAAGCCTGTCCAGAGTCATTAAAGTAATTAAGTAAGCCCTTAATAGGCTGTTCCGCCCAGTTCAAGGGAGAACCCTTGGAGACGGAGTGGCCCCGTTTGTTCTCAGGCTTTTCTCACACGACTTGGTGACACGTCCATCTTTATAAGAGATGGCAGCGAGGATTTTTTTGTTTACACCGCTTTATGCGCCGGGGACACCCCGGCAGGTGTGGGACCGGGGGGCTGGCACACGATATCCCCCCCCATTACCCCCCCCTTTTTTTTTTCCGTCGGCCCGGGGAGGCTCTCGCCAGCCTTTGGCACACGACGCTCCTTTTTTGTGTGGTGTGCGCGTCTGTGCGTTGTTGTTTTACCCCCCCTGCTCTCCCCCTCTTCTTTGGAGAGGCTCAATTTGTAGCCTATTATCCTATAGGAAAATGTCCCATTGAAAAGTATGAATAGTTTCATTGGGCCTAAATTTTAATAATGCGGGTCAAAGAAAAGAGGGGCAAATAAAGAGGGGATCGCAGCTGGTCCGAGAGTGCATTATTCGGTGTCACCTGCGAGCGGGATCGCCGACAGACCCCCTATTCATTTGCCTAATTTTGGTCAATTTAACAAACTTCAGGAGAAATTATTGTGGCATTGTTAAGGAGGGTAAAGCTTTCTGATCGAATTAACAGCATGTTTTGATCCGGTAAATGTCATTAAAAAGAAAGAAACAATCGCGTTTAAAGGGGGGCTCCGAGTTAAACGCGCCAAGTGGAGACGCCGGAGCGCAAAGCTCACAAAGGGAGCAAGTAACTGCCACAGGGGAACTTTTGTACGCTCACATTGCTGAGGTTTTTTACACAAAAAGGCATTATTTCATACTTGAATACGTTTAATCCAACAATTGTCTATTTTCTGCAAACATATTTTCACAGCATTGTTAGCTTTCCTCTCCGCGGCCCTCCGCCCGGGCAGCCGCGCTCCTCGCCTGGCGAGCGCACCGAGCCCCCGACCCGCCCCGCACAGCCCCGCACCGCCCCGCACCGCCCCCGCCGGGGCCGCCCCGCCGCGCCGGGGGGGCCGCCCGCCCCTGCCGCCCGCCGCCCCCCCGACAGCGCGGCGGCGGGCGCGGGCCCCCCCGGGCCTCTCCACGGCCGGCGGTGCGCCTCCGAACCCGGCACGGACCGCGGGGCCGCCCTCCTGTCTTCCCCCCCCAGCTCCGCCACCGCCCCCGCCCCCGGCGCTGCCGCGGGGCACCACCATCCCCGAGGGGGAGGGAGAAGCCGAGAGCGACCGGGCCGGCGGCGGGGCTGCCCGGCGCCTGGCTCTGCCCTCCCGGGCGACGCCACCGAGCCCCGGGCAGGGCTGCGGTGAACGGCGATATCCCTGCCATGTGAGCTCGGGCAGTTGTTCTCTCGGAAACTCCCATGTCCTCTCCTGTATTCCGCGTTTTTCCACCCTTTTTCCTTGCGGTTTAAAATGGGGAAACCATCCCCACCATATGTCCCCGGGTGAGCACGGCGGCTGGCACGGCCGCTCTCGCCCGTTCGTTTCCCCAGAAGCGGCCGGAGGATAGGCGAGGTGCCAGCCCTCACCCCGCTGCCCCGGGCTGGTTCCCACCTCTCTGGGCCGGTCGGGAGCGCCGAACGACTCCGCGGGAGGAGGCGGCGGTGGCCCCGGGGCTCGTCTATCCCGGTCGGCGGGACGGAGTGGGCAAGGCCGGCTGCCCGCCTGGGCACCCCTGCGTGCTGTGCCGCCGGCCGTATTATTCTTCCAGGAGCCTTGTAGGTTTCGGTATATTCATTCTCGTACAATGGGATTAAACACTAACCGTTATCATCCAAATTAACTAAATTCTGAATAGCAAATGAGGGGGCTTTTATTTTTTTTCCTCCTCTTTTTGCTGCACTGGCGGAGATGGAGTTGATCCTCTTACTGTCTGTGTTAACCGCCAGCTGCAGGCACCTGCGAGGCAACTTCTTACACGAGGGAAGTTGTTTATTTGCTCGCTGGCTGTTCCCTCGTTGGTTGCCCCGCGGGCCGGGCTGCCCGGGTCAGCGGCGTGGGGCGCGGGGTGGCCGTGGCATCCCTGCGTGTACCTCAGCCTCGTCCTCGGAGGGCTTAGGCGGGGCTGAAGCCAGAGGGAGATCACCCGACACGGCCGCGGTCGGACTGTCATCCTTGTAAGGAAGACAGGAGAAGGCAGGTTTGGGTATTCTTTAGTTTTTAGTTTCCCTCGAGCGATTGTTGGCTCTCCTTGCGGGACACGCGTGCAGGGCTCTATGGCAACCCACGGCTGACACCCGCGTCCCCATCACCCTCCACCGGTTTTCGCCTCTCGCCCAGGAGCCCCGCGGGCCGCAGCCTTCTCCCCAGGCAAGGGGCTGGCCGGCGGCCGGGGCGCAAAGCCCTGTCCGGTACGCGCGGAGCGGGATGAGCCCGCCCTCGCCCCGGAGGCTGCCGGGCGAGGGGCGGCCGGGACAGTACTGCCTGCCCTCGCCCTACAGCCCTCTCCCCGCCGCCGGCCCAGGGGTCCCCGCCTGGTGGGGCTGCGCCCCGAGGGAGCGGCCCGGCTCGCCCCCGCAGTGCGCTGCCGGGGTGCGCACGGGTGCCGCGTCTTAGCGATGTATGGCCCCTGTCCCGTGGGCACTGGCGCTGCCGACATCTGCCAGACATGGGCTCTGACAGGGAGATGGAGATCATCTGGGAGCCGTCAAGCTGCTTTGATTTGGCATCTAGGTTTGCCTTTTTGTGAAAACAGATCGTCTTCCCTCTGTTTCTTCACCCCCTCTTTTCTTTTTTGATTCCTATATAACGTTGAGGTTACATGCAATTACTTCACCAAGTAATTGAAACTGTGGATATTAGGCTTGAAAATAATTGTCGCTGTGTGCAAGAAATCAGATAACCAGTCTCCCATGGAAAGAGTTGTCCATGCAACTGTTGAATCAAGTGCAAAGTAAAGTGTCCTTGTGTGGCTAGGGCTGGGGTTGGCCCTGCCAGCATGATTCAGCCCCATACTGGAGATCCTGCTGTGTAATGTGGAGAGGCAGTCACACTTCTGGATGATCTCATGGCTGCTAGGGAATGGCAGAACTCACAAGGTGCAAAAGGTCCTACTTGTAGAAGTGATAGCTGTATTACTTGGCAGTTCTGGATCTGGAAAGAAGCAGTGATCTCTTCACTCAAGAGAAAGCATTTAGTTTAGAAGCTTTACCCCCTCGGCTGTGTATAGTTCATCACATGGTGCCAGCTTTTGCTGTTAATTTACTCTTGCACTCTCAGTGAGGCTAGGCTAGGTTAGCAAGTTTCCAGTCTTTTCACAGCTCCTAATGCACTCTGCCTCTGTTTATGCTTGGTCCATGTCTTGTTCCTCAGGTGCAGAGGTATTCCTTACCTCAATACTGTTTGTTCCAGCTGTAGCCCACTTCCATGTCTTCCTTCCTAATGGAAGGACCATGCTCCTCTACTCACCTGACACAAGTAGTGGCATCAGCATGAGGGAGGTGATAACATGATAGGTCTTGGGACTCCATGCCAATATGGTCCTTTGCAGAAGAAGGCATGCTTGCAACTATGAGTCTCTTGTATTGTTGAGTAGATTCAGAGTGCTCTCCTCAAAATTCTAGAGTGCTCAAAGAGGTGCTGTTGTGCTTCAGAAGATGATGTTCTCATTCTGTGAGATACAGTAATGCCCATAAGCTAAACTTTGATCCTAAAAACTCTAAAATTTTGATCTTTATCATAGGAAGTTGTCAAGTATTTCTGTGGTGGAAGACAGGACTTCCAGGTCAGTAGTGCTCCTGAGTGCTGCTATGTGCTTGTCAAGTTCCATGTAGGCACAGTTCACTGTAAGTATGTTTTGTGGTGTAATTTCAATATAACATACTCTGTTCTTCATGATTGAAAGCTTTTCAGGAATGTAAACTCCAATATGGATTACTTTTAGATTACTCTTTGTATGAACTTTTTTGAGTACAGATTGCTTGAAAGTAATTCTCATAAGTTCCTGTAATTAGTAATACCTCCTTTGCTGACTTTTTCCCAGATACAAGATTTTAAGCTTATGTTTAGATTTATATGTAGTTTAGCTAATGTATTCAGAATTACATAGTCTAAAATGTTTCACTGATTAAAATCAGATGTAGTTATATATGTTATAGCCATTTACAGGGGCTGATTTACATCGACAGAAGACCTGATACAGCTTTTGACCATCACATGTTTATACATGGCAAAACTTAACACTGTCCACTGCGTGTTTGTACAAGGTGAGTTCCCACAAGACAGTGGATAGATGTTTGCAGTTTTCCCAATGACAGCTATCTTCTCAGCCACGCCACTATTGAGACAGAATATGTTGCTCTTTAAATGACAGCCTGTCAGAATGAGAACAGAGTGTTAAAATTTATTTCAGTGGGATTTAGGTAATCATGAATCAGTGGGGAGGTGTACATTAAATTGCTTGTGACCAAGGTGTTCTAAATAGCTAGATTAGTGACTGCACGAATAAAGGCAGAAAATACAAGGAATTTTTCTGCAATGACATGTCTAATGCTGAAAAATGTTCAGCCCCTCCTCTCCAGTCTTAGTAAAAACTAAAAACAAACAAAAGTAAAACTTTTGCTCAGCATGGCTTTACAGAGGTGAAGTTACACTTAATCCACCCAATAATCTTCTATGATGAAGTGACTGGCTTGGTGGATAAGGAAAGTGCAGTGGATGCTCTGAAGAAGAGAAGGCTTCAGGGTGACCTTATTACAGGTTTTCAGTACCTGAAAAGTACCTACCAGGAAAATGGAGAGAGACTTTTTACAAGGGCATGTAGTGACAGTACAAGGGATAGTGGCTTTAAACTGAAATAAAGTAGGTTTAGATAAGTTATTTGAAAGAAATTCTGTACTGTGATGGTGGCACTGGAACAGGCTGCTCAGAGAATTTGTGGATGCCTCATCCCTGGAAGTGTTGAAAGCTGGATTGGATGAGCCTCTGAGCCACCTGGTCTAGTGGAAGGTGTCCCTGCCCATAGCAGGAGGGTTGTAACGAGATGATCTTTTAAGGTTCCTTTCCAACCCAAGTTATTCTATGATTCTGTGATACCATCTACTTGGCTTTTGATATTGTCTCCTGTAACATCCTTGTAGAGAAGCCGATGAGGCTGGATGAGCAGAACTTAAAACTGGCTGACTTGTCCAGTTCAGAGAGGGATGATCTGTGGCACAAAAATAGTATCTAGTAACTCCTGGTGTACCCTGGGGTTCAGAATTTGGTCTAGTCATGTGTAACATCCTCATTAATGAGCTGGAACATCCCCTCAGCAAGTTCACAGATGATACAAAACTGTGAGGAGCAGCTGATACACCAGAGAATCATTCTGCCATGCAGAAGGATCTCAACAGGCTAATGAAACAGGCTGTCAGGAATGACAGGAAATTCAGCAAAAGGAAATGCAAAGTCCCGCACCTGGGAAGAAACAACCCCCTGCAGCAGTACATGCTGGAGGGCTGATTGACTGGAAAAGTGCTCTGTGGAGAGAGGCCTGGGGGTCCTTGTGGACATCAAGTCCAACATGAGCCAGCAGTGTGCCTCAAGAAGGCAAATGGTGTCCTGGGGTGCATTAGGAGGATTATTGCCAGCAAGCTGTGGGAGGTGACCCTGCCCCTCTACTCAGCACTGCAGGACTCCACATCTGGAGTTCTGGATCCAGTTCTGGGCTCTTTAGTACAAGAGAGAGATGGCCACACTGAAGGGACTTCAGCAAAGGGCCATGAGGATGATTAGGGGATTGGAGCACCTCATGGAGGAGAGGCTGAAGGAGCTGACACTGCTCAGCATAAAGAAGAAAAGGCTCAGGAAAAGCTTACCACTGTGTTCAAATACCTGAAGGAAGTGTGTAAAGAAGTTGGAGGGGGACTGTTTTCAATGGTTCTCAGTCATGGGAACAGAGGCAATGTGAACAAACAGAAACACAGGAGTTTCTGTCTATAATAGGAAACAACTCTTCTGCTGTGAGGATGGTTAATCATTGACACAAGTTGCCCACAGAGGTTGTGGGATCTGGAGGCAGTCCTGGGCAACTGGCTCTAGGTGGCCATGCTTGAGCAGGGAGGTTGGACCAGATGACCTCCAGAGATGTCTGCCAACCTCAAGCATATCATAGTTCTGTGCACTTCCTGTGTGAACATTAGTTTTGGTGTAATTCAACCCCACTTTGGTTTGCCACAGAAGAAATATATTTTTTCTTACTCTACACAGCAGATTGAGCTCTTTTACCCTGTTCTCAATAGGACAATTCATTTAGATTCAGGGTTTCTACACCTATGTCAGGCAGAATAAATGGGAGGGAAGCACAGTCTTTTTGTTAATTGTACTTCACCACGTGTTGTATTGCAACTTGGCCCATTAAAGACTCATTAACATCCATTATACTTATGACTGCTTTGTAAACAATGCTAATTCAATAGGACTTCAGAGCTTAATTCCCTCTAGAGTCCTTTGTAACTCCTAGCCATTAGTTTTTTCTAGCTGAAGTGGAAAAGGGGACCCCTGTGAGAGATTTATGGACTCTGCAAAGCCTATTAATTTAGTAATACCATAGTTCAAGCATCTTAGTATTATGAATCCTCAGAACTGAGCTTATTGTGTGGACTGGGGACTTATAAGACTTTTCAGCAAAGCAATATTCTTTGATTCAGTCCAGCTTTGCTCTGATTTCCCAGAGATTGAGTGGACCAAACACTAGTCCCTGCTACATTGGTTTCTAGAGAATTATTTCTGAAATGTGCCCTTGTTGCTAAATCAGAGAGTTAGGATGCTGCACTATGCACAGGCTGTGCCAAGCTTTTTAGGTTTAAGGTTCCCCTGTATAAGAGGGAGATGGTATCAATGGTCTTGCATACTACACTGGTGGCTGGCTTTTGTGAGGTTAATCCAGTGTTAGCATATGGCAAGCAGCAGCAAGTCTAAAATCTCAGAGACTTTGTGAAGGCAGATAATATAAAGTTTATACTGTGAAATAAAAAAAGAGAGAGGGACTGATGCCTCAGGGTTCCTGCAGGCTCTGCCTGTCTTCTAGGCAAGGACTGCAGCCCCAGCCAGTTGCCTTTTGCAGCTTCATTATTGATGTGCAGGTGGGGTGGCCAGCCCTCCTGCTGGCTCTCTATGGTGGGTACTGAGTGATCTCTGTTGCTGAAGGCTGAGTCAGCACTTGTTTCTCTGTATCCCATAGCAGCTTTGAGTTATCTAGAGGTTTGCTTGTCTCTTTTATTCAAAGAGAGGAGAGATGGATACAACCAGGAAGGGAGGAACATGCAGCTTGGAGGCACTGTTCTGTCTGCTGCTGGGAAAAGGTATGTTTCAAGAGTTAAAGGCTTTCCATTGCAGTCTGACTTTTTGTTCTGTGAAAGTCTTACCCTTCTGACTGAGCACTGAAAAATGTTCTGCTTCTGGAAAGTTTAGGTTGCTCTTCTTCAAGTCAAGTTCTTCGTCTTACACACTGCCAATAGCCCTTGCCTGTTTCCGAACTCAGATCCCAAAGGCAATCCAAAAGGTTATGATAACATGTGAAGATCCCACAAATTCCTCAAAAATAAGTATGAAATTTGTTTGCATGTCCTGGCTTTTAAATGATCACTTCTTGCATGAGTATACCTTTGGTGATAGCAGAGTGAGATCTCTTCTGCTAGACAAACAAAACATGACTGTTAAATGGAAACATTTTCTTTAAAAGCTGTCAAAGTGTTCTGAGTAAGCATCATCCCCTGCTTGCCCTGTTCTTTGACTCCTTCTTAGTGCACATATATCTAATGTCAGAGAGAGAATAACAGAGCCCTGATCATACTTTATAGGGACATTTTTCTGCCAAAACTGTGTATATCTGACACAGGGATAGCAGATGGTGACTTAATACTTCTGCAACTACTCTCTCTTTCTGGGTAAAATTAAGAGCATATTGTAATCTCGGCATTCACAAGTCATGAGCCCCCAAACTCTTAAGATAAGTGAAAGGTCAGGAACTTCAAATTGTCAGCAATAATAACAAGCCAGTTAGTCAGAATGTTGGTTATTTCTGCATTCTGCATAACCATTAGAATAGAAAAGTAATTTTTATGAAATCCTTAGATCCTGAAGCAGAAGTGTAAACCACCAAATATAATTAGATTTTCTAAATGAAAGCATAATGGTTTTAGGAATACTAGAAAGTGTATTCAGTGCAAGATATGGTGCCACCCATTTTTCATTTAATCTGGCTCATTTTAAAATTAATTATAGCAGGCAGGACAGAAGCACCCTTGTCCCCTCTAGCTTTAATGCCATGTCCATTTTGATGGAAAGCTACTTTACATGTCATGAGCATGTATAACCACCTTGTGCATGGTCTGAGGTCCCATTCTTCCTTCACATTCATATCCCACCCTCTTGATGGCACAGATAAGAGTGTGTCTGGCACCCAGCCTGTTGTGGTGCTTTGAACATTAGTTACTGCTTTTTCCTATAAATTTGTTTTGGTTATGGGATAGGGGAAAATAGAACATGAAAGTGTCAGTGCTAGAATGGAGAACTGAGAAGAGTTTCTCAGTGACAAGCATTGGAATCACTCCATTCTACTGATCTGGCATTGTTTCACCCAATGTATGTATGTACATGAAAATAATATACAAATGGCAGTGGTATGAAAAGCACTAACTTCTGCACTGTTATCTTACATGAATATGTGAAGATCCATATAAAATGCTGATTAGAATGTCACTGTGCCCCATGGCACATGTGGCTGACAAGCTATGAGGGAGTGGAGAGTAAGTCCCACAGTTTGGTCCCAGCATTTGCAAGGTGGGAACATTCAAATTCTTCTTCCACAGCCCATCCGTGATACTGAAGACAGGTGCCATTAGATAAAGAAACGACATTGCCTGTATTACTTATCACCATGAACTTTTTAAAAATAGCTTAATATCGAACAGTGTTAACACTCGTGGCAAACAGGCAGGCTTTTCTTCCATCACGAGCATCATCCCCGGGGAGGCTACTCAGCTCTCTCCCCGTGTGGAAGCCTACAAAGCTTTGTGGGAAACTGTGGGAACATTAGGGGTTGGCTACTGCCCTCTAGTGATCGTCACCAGCGCCTGAGGTTTCTAATTCGCCTGTTATTTTCTAATCAAATTGCTAAAAATAAACTCTGTGTGATCAGATGCATGAAATTCAGTATTATGAAACAGTGCCTGATTCATCAGATCTCAGAATTTACACCAGATGATGAAATGTTCCTAGCATGGACACCAGCTGATACAGCTCTAAAAATACAGTTAATGCAATCCAAACATGCTGTTAGGCATTTATATTGTCACCTAAGTTAATATTTCCCATTTCTTAAGAAACTGATATTCCTTGGTTTGACTAAGCTTATTAATAGATTTTTTTTGCCTAAATAAAAACATTGCTGCATTTTAAATACAGCCTTTCAATAATAAGCAAGTCACCCTTCTTTAAAAAAAAAAAACCTCAATATAACAAAACTATAACTATGGGAAGCTTTATAGAATATAAATTAACGAGAAACAGAGTATATGATTCAAGTCATGGTTTAGCTGAATTTGTGAGTAGCACTAGACACCTCTCTCCCTTTTTCTTTTTTTTTTCCCTCTGTGCTAAAATGATCAACTATCTGCTAGTTAAGAAGTAGGATGTGTGGGTTTTTGCTGTAGTTATTGATGCAAAGTGCTCAGCTCCCCGATTAAGTTCTCATCAAATGTTACCTGATAGAAGAGCTGTTTGAGCAGAATTCTGATGCTGGCATTAGAGGGCAGCCTTGAGGGTTTATTTGATTTTTTTTTGTTTTTTTAATAATATATCAGTCTGGCTAGGATCTAATTTAAAGCAGCTTAAGGCTATTTTTGCTCTAAACGCAGTACAGTCATTTAAAACCCCCTGTCTCATTAAGTCCAGCACCCAGCTGTGTCGCTCACTGATGAACATCAACTACGGTGGGTTAGGGACAGCTGGATTGCTCTGCAGGTGGAGCAGCTGCAATTACGAGATCCTCAGAGTGACAAGTGTGTTTATCTAATTGGCCTATGTATAAAACACACCAGGCAAGGGAGTCACCTTTACTTTTATCCTCCAAGAGTAATTGAGTGGTTCACAGCTCTGACTTGTTTTCAGCAACACAACTTAGTGAAATGAATGTGCTGAAGTCCTCTCCAGCATCACACAGATTGCTCCAGGGCTTGAGTCTTTGCACATATGTACAGTGCAGCTTATATGTTCTGCTATGCCTTTTGGCCTCTTGCTTCTAGGCCCATGAACACTGCTTACCATCATCTGTAGGTACCACATCTTCTCATTTAATCACTTATCCTTCAGACTTATGTAGGGCAAAGGTTACAAAAGTTCTTGGCATCTGCCATATCATGTAGGAGGAAAGCTGCATCAGCAGAGAGTCTCTTGTGTAATCTACTGATATTTTTAGAGATATGTTTGGGTAATAAAATGTTCGCTTTGTCTGCTGATCAGACTGCCTCCTATACAGTAAAAAATGTGTGTTGTAGAAAAATGTCCTTAAGGAAGCTTTATAAAATGAAACCTTACAAAGACTTGAGAATAATTTACAAAGCCCAGATTTATATTACTTATAAGGAAAGGTTCTGGAGCAAATAGAAAGCAAATGATCTTTAATTAAGATCGGATTGTCAGAGGATAATGATTCATCCATCAGCTGAGGGCAGGGGAAGGTTAAAAAAAATGTGTGGAAAAAATTATGAGCTAGAGGAGAATGTATTTCAAATCCTGAATCACCTCTGCATAAACCGTGTTGATAGCTACTCTGTTTCTTGATGATTGTTCCAAATTCAGCAACCACTTGTCTTGAAATGATCTTGAATGGTCCTAAAAATAGCTTGATACTGGAGATGCCAATTTTTTCCAGTAATTTCCCTAAAATGTCAGCAGAATTATTGGCTATGCGAAACAATACTCTATCTTCACCTCTGTGGGAAGATGATGTTTGTCTGCTGCAATACAGTACTTTCCAAAACAGCGTCCTCTCAATTCCTATGGTTTTCAATGTGTCCTAGATACCTCTGAAGATAACCCCATTTATGGCTGAAAACTGCAGAGGTAGGAAAGTCTCATGTCCTCTAAGCTGGTAGTTGGGCCATTCAAAAAGATGAACAAAGATCTCGCCAGGTACTTTGCTAACAGAGCAGATTTTTCCAGGTAGGGAGGTAAAGCAGAAACTTTTTAGGGTAGCTTCAGGTTCTCTAAAAACTGGCTAAACCTGAGTCAGGCTGGTTTTTTTCCCCTTGGTCTCCTGAAAACCTCTTTCCCCTGCTGCTGCATACATCTGTGCAGAAGAAACCTGATAGGGGGTTTTGCACTCTTATCAGAGTTAGACTGATTCCAGCAAAAGCCAGGAATCTGGAAAGACTTGATTTCCACTAAAATCAGCCCACAACACTGCCTTTTGATACTAGATACAGAGAAATCTAAGTATCATTAGGAGTTCAGCATTTGAAATGTGAAAATCCTGATTATCTTGTATGGTTCATTGCTCCAGGTGCATCAGTCAGCCTGCAGTAAGTATGCTCCAAAAACAATCAGAAAGTCCAGAGGAGGATGTTCCCAAATCTTTGAAAACTTAATAAACAGCAGTTCAATGAAGCAATAGACTCTGCTGCTGCTTGAGCACATCCCACACTGTTGTTTCTGTGGAGGCACTTGCAGATGTTTGGCATACAAGTCAAACTTACATGACTAACATATTACACCATAGAAGCGCAGAATATCCTGAGTTTGAAGGGACCCACAAGGATCATCAAGTCCAGCTCCCGATACTGCACAGGACACTGCAGGAGTCACATCAGGTGCCTCTTGAGAGGCACTGAGAGTGCTGGTCCAAGCACTTCTTGAACTCTGTCAGGTTTGGTGCTATGACCAGGTCCTGGGAAGCCTGTTCTAGTGCCCAAACACCCTCTGGGTGAAGACCATTTTCCTCATATCCAACCTAAACCTCCCTTGACACAACTTCAGGACATTCCCTCGGGTTCTCTCATTGGTCACCACATAGAAGACATCACTGCCTGACCCTCTTCTTCCCCTCATGAGGAAGTTGAGACCACAATGAGGTCTCCCCTCAGTCTCTTCTTCTCCAGGATAAACAGACCAAGTGACCTCAGCTGCTTCTCATACAGCCTCCCCTCAAGGTCCTTCATCATCTTCCTTGCCCTCCCTTGGATGCTCTCTAACAGCTTTATATCATTCTTATGTTGTGGTGCCCAGAACTGCCCCCAGCACTTGGGGTGAGGTCACTCCAGTGCAGAGCAGAGTGGGACAATCCCCTCCCTTGCCTGGCTGGTGATGCTGTGCCTGATGCACCCCAGGACAGGGCTGACCCTCATGGCTGCCAGGGCACTGCTGATTCATGTTCAACTTGTCATCAACCAGCACCCCCAGGTCCCTTTCCATGGCACTGCTTCCCAGCATTCTCATTCCCTAGTCTGTATGTTCAGGGTTTCCCTGTCCCAGGTGCAGAATCCAGCACTTTTCCTTGTTGAACTTCATGCACTTGGTGATTTCCCAGCTCTCTAATTGGTTGAGGTCTCTCTGCAGGGCCTCTCTGCCTTTGAGGGAGTCAACAACTCCCCAGTTTAGTATTATCAGCAAATTTAGACGACCTTTCAATCTTGTATTCAAGTTGTTTATGAAGATAGCGAAGAGAATGGGCCCTAAAATGGAGCCCTGTGGAACCCCACTAGTGACTGGTCACCAGCCAGAATATGTGCTGTCACCTAAAACCACATAGTGGAAGAAGAAAAATAATTCATCCCAGGGAACAGCATCTCAGTAGCTTTCTCCAGTGTTATAACTGGCATCCTCCCTTTAGAGATGGTGGTCTGCAGAGTCCTAGTCCTATCTTTCTTCAGGCTGTCCTCAAATCTGCTCTCTCTAACCTGTTCCTGATTGCCAACATGCACCTCCTGGGAAGAGAGAACTCTATACATATTAGCAAGTAATAATAATTGACTTTAATCCCTGCACCTGAATTGTCACAAGTTATTCTATCTGTCTAGTTTGACAACTGACAATCCCATGAAAAAACTCATGTGGGGACAGAGTCCTGTCACAGCAGATCTGACTTACAGGGCTGGGCTGGGTTGCACAAGGGAGGCCCAGGGAAGCTGCCAGCAGCCTACCCCACTGCTCTGCTCAGCTAACTGAATAACAAGGGAGGAGGATGATGAAAGATAAAAATTAAAGCTGGTATTTAAACATTGGAAGTTTTTCTCTGGTGTCTGTTGCTCAGGCCTGCATAAAGCTGTTTGTATGCAAATGGTGGACTTGCCCATGCTAACTGCTGCTCAGATTCTCTTAGTACAAAGCCCCAGTCTGAGGAAACTACCAAAACACTGCAGATCAGCAGGAAGGAAATACAGCCTTTTATTAATGAGGCATCCAGGAGAATTTTGACAACCATTTTATATTAATGGAATGAATAATGTTTAGCACCACTGACATGTACATAGGATACTCAGTGGCAGTTGGATAAGGATAGGAGTTAGACTGGGAGGAGAGATCATCAAGTTTCTCATAAAGATTATTTTCCCAGACTTTTCCTGTCATCTTTCATGACTTTTTTTTTCCTCTCTTTTGCGCTTTGGAATCCCTTCCTCCGCTCTCCATCCGCTTATGTGTGACCAGGATATACACAGTCAGTCTTCTGCATATTGCTATTTCCTCTTACTAGTGTTTTTGTGGAGGTGAAAGCCACAGCCTCCCCTATTTGTGTTGGACCTGTGATAAAAAAACTATAGGAAACATGTATTTGCTTGAGATTTTGAGATAAAGATTGTCCAAAGATAAGCTCATAGAAAAAAGTTACTAATTCAGCACCTATGCAGGTTGTTTTTACGTAGGGTATGTTATGCTGTATTTGTCTGAAAGAATTTGGTTTGAAATAATTACAGGGAAAAAAGTGGCTGTTTTGCTATGATGGTACTCAAGACCAAATGTGCAGTGAAGAGCACTGGCAAGCAGCACACACAGCACTGCAAGAGATGCATTTCAGTGCATTTGTTGTATAAAACACAAGCACCACTTGTGGCTTTAATCCTGTTCTTCATACTGCTAAACTAAACAGATTTACCTAAAATCAGAAGGGGCATGTGAAGTGATGTTGATAGGGTCTGACTTTTTGAGATGTATCTGTGGCATGCATCAGCGAATTGTTTTCATAAACCTTCAAACTGGCTTGAAAGCTAAAAGCACTAATGAATCTGGAAGTGAAATTAGTAAAGTACAGATTGTTTTTTTTTTGTTGTTTTTTTTTTTTTTTTTTTTTTGTACCTCCATATTTTAAAGAAGTATCTTTATTTAAAGTGTCATATTAGCCAGATGAGATTGCTCTAAGGATGGGAAGGAGACTGTCAAGAAATACGTTGATGAACTAATAGACTGATGAACACTAAGAGGCTGTTTGAACACTAAGGGGCTGTTTTAATATTAATTTTAGATTCCCACCAAGGTAAGAAGTCTGAGCTCTCCGCTTGACCATTGTGACAGTAATGGAGGACAGGAGAAGTTGGTCAAGAATGTATATGAGACACTGGATGGACACAACTGTGTCTGATGGCATCTGGAACAGGATTGTTTAATTCTAAAGTACAAGGATGTTATTTTTATTAAGCAATGATTTTTATCAACAGTTTTGTAAGTCCCTGCATTGCTGCTACCTGGATCCCATCCTGTGACTTGGATCCTCACCTAACCTTGGCTTATAGATATTTCCTTTCTATATGGTAAATTATACCATATGTGTAGACTACTTACACTGACCAAGTCATTCTGCTACTGATGTCAGCACTGGAGCCTTTAGGCACATTTTCTGGTCTTTCTTTACTTATTTCTTCTTTCCATGTGAGCTGGCCTTACTACTGCTTGCATCTCAAACCACTCCCATTCTGTTGTGGAGGAGGTCTTGGAAATCACCCCAGTCATGGCAATGTAAGTGTTTGTTATATTATTATTATTTTCGACCTTCTCCACTTGGCGGTGTTGCCTGGGTGCCTCTCAGCTCTCTGCAGAGGAGTGCTGAGGCTCAGCAGCTGGTACTGCAGGCACTGACTGCACAGTGCAGGGCAATGAGCAGAAGGAGGAAAGGGGCTATGGCTACTGCCACTCTTGGTCTTGGGTGTTCTCTTTCAGACCAAAAGTAATTTTATTTCACTGCTATTGGGCCTTTTAACTACAACACAGTCCATGTGAAACCATTGGAGTAATTCCATTAACACCAGAGGGCATTAAATTATGTCTCTGATGGCACTGGAAACCTCTATTTTCATTTATTAACAGTTTCAGCATACTTAATGTTTTTATTTAAACTTGCATGTTCATCTTGTTAATTTTCTAAACATGGAGTTAAAACACTCAAGTGTCAGTACATACTTTCTGTGGTAATGATACTACTGATTTTTACACTGAAAATTTATTTCCATGAAAAATACAGTTTCTTTTTTAAGGCAGGTAATGTCTGAAGAAGACATTTTTTAAGGCAGGTAATGTCTTTTCAGATACATGTGGAATCAAAAGATTTAATTCACCTCTGCTGTATTGCTTCTGAACTCAGTGAATTTACTTTAGTGTTAAATTTGAGCAAACCTTTCCAGGCAGCTGTCAATCTGCTCTAGTCTTTAACCTCACTGTTAAAAAAAAACCTCTTAAATAGGTTTTGGAGATCTGTTTTGTTAAGAGAGAGAGGTATTTCTTCTTTATTCCCAAATATGGAATACATAAAAGAGCACTTGAGATGCAAAATGTCTTGTAATGCTGATGTTCAAGCACAAGCAATTACCAGATGGATGCCAGGAGAAGAAAGATCTCTAAGGAAATGAAAAGCCCCCAGAATGTATCCCATGCAGCAGGACATGGTGCAGGGAGCCCACAACTAGCACTAGCAAAACCTATAGAAAAAAAACTAGTTCATTCATAGTTTTCATACAGACTCTCCTTATTGGAAGTTGGGGCACAAATTCTTTTTCATTCAAAGCACTTTTTAATGTGCCACTGTTGTGTTACCAAAGTGATAAATTGTGGTCTCAAGAAAACAGTTAAAGGGAGAAGGAAGACGACATTAAAAGAAAGTTTAGAAATAAAACCAGACTAATTTTCTTGATTATAATAAGGCATAATCTTTCAATGTTGCATTAGCAGTAATCTTTAAACATCCTGGGCAGAAAGCTCAGGGGAGCACTGTAGGGAATTTTCCAACCCTGGTAAAAGGGAGAAATAAATTGCTTAATAAGCTATTTTCCATTTGTAATCCTTATTACATTTCACCCTAATCACTGAGCATTAACAGCAGCGGCTGTGATAGCAGAAGTCGTACATTTCAGATCAGACAGTTTTCCCTCTTTTTCTGAGAACTTCATTTTCCAGTGCTATTTTGGGATTTTGGGGACTTTATTTGGCAGTGTAAATTTTAGTTTCCAGAAGCACAGAAGCAGATTTTGTAATAAACTTTCTGAAGGCAAATTGCTGGTATTCAGTATCAATGGGACGCATTGTCAAGAAGCTTAAGATTTTTAGAAATTTAAAGGGCCAGATAAGCTCAGGTACTTCAAGTATTTTGCTAAATAAGATTGTATTTAAGACTGCTTCTTTTCCAGTGGAATTTGTACTCTTCAATCAGTGTGAAAGGTTTGTCAATGGAAGGCTTAACCCGATAAGCAAACAGTCAAATACCTAAATAAGCTCTTGCTAAAGGGGTGTTGTTTTCCTCTGCTTCTGGGAAAACAACATGCATGAAAGGTGATACAATTTGACCTCTAAACATGCTGTGAAGATTGGTAAACAATCCAGGGCATCTCCCACAGACTGAGGAAAGCTCTTCCAACAGATAAAGATTTGTTGCAGCAATACTAGGTTTAGATTAAACAGTGGATTTGATATTTTCTACTATTTGACCTAATTTTTGTCATTTTGGTAGAGTGTTTTCTCTATCTGACCTTTTTGGCATTTGCGAGCTGCATTTGGAAATGAGCCTTGAGCCTCACCCCAGGTATCCCACTGGAGAAATGGAGACCTGACCCTTCAGTTAATCACAGGGATGTCCTGTGCAATGCTTGAGATATCACACATCCCTCAAACAGCACCCAGAGTTGAGGTACTTCTGCACTGTAGCCTGGTGGTTACTCTTGCCAGGCACATAGGAGACAATGGCTACCTTCCTTCTGCCACCAATGCAACCACACCTGCTTTCCCTTGGGAGGTTTTTCCACAGTTTTCTTTTGTTTTCTCTGTTGGATATGTTTGCTTCTGCAGCACCATTAATGTCATTTTCCAGATGAAACATTTAATTGGATTTTGTAAGTTCTTCACAGTTGTCATTCATCATTTTCTAATGCAAGGAATTATCTTCCTGGCTCCTTCAAATGGAACCTGGGTTAAATCTGAGAGTTCTTCTTTAGATCCAAAATAAGGTCACAAAAATGCTGGCCTGGCTATCCCATGCTAGGACATTTGATAGTTTTCTTCAAGACTTGGTCTGTGACACAGCTGCAGTTCACAGTCCATGAGAGACCAAACAATGTATATTTGACTTGGACTGACATGTCAGCTCAGCTCCAGATTTTGCCCTTCACCAGTCTTTCATTCTGCATGTTTTACAGTTTTGTAGTCTAAATCACAAATCATCCATTTGGGGATTAAAAAAGTCAACATTTTTCAAAGGAGCAGGGGTAGAGCGAGACACATTCAGCAACAGCTTGGCATGATAAGAGCAGACAAGGCTGACATATATCTCCTCTAGACATATTTAAAGTCCACATGGATGTGATCCTGTGCAGCCTACTCTGAGTGAACCTGCACTGGCAAAGGGGTTGGACTAAATATTCTCCACAGATCCCTCCTAACCTCAACCATTGTGTGATTCTATGATGAAGTATAGAAAAAACTTCAGCGCTGAACACCTTTCCAGAGTATTCTTTGATTTCATGTGGACTTTGGCACTGCTGTCCTTCATGGCTCTGATTCACATGCTTTCATCTGCTGCTTCAGATTCTCATCTGTACTCAAAGTATCAGAGCACTGCCACAGGTCAGTGTGATGGCTGTGCCTTTCTTTGGCCAGCAAATTTTCTTTGCTTTGTCCCAAGTTAATTCTGAATCTCCCTGTACTAGTTTGCTAAACATTTCTTGTCCCAAGTATGAATTATGTCTCTTGTTAGAAGTTCACCAAACCTTTTAGTCACAAATCTGCTTGCTGTTTCCCCTTTCTTTTTGTACTTTATACTGCTTACATGTCTCATGGAATGCCTTTATGAGGCACCTTACTCTTCATTCTCTTTTACAATGTTTCACAGTTGACTCTGTTTTCTTTGGTTAGCTGGAAGCTCCTACAAAGTAGTTCTCAGCTGCCTGTGACTAGAAATTAGGCTGATTTCTGATTGTTTTCCTTTTTGTTGACTCAGGGCTTGTGGGTAAAACATAGGTTGTCTTCTCCAACGTGATTCTCCTGGTTTCTTTTCCTGGTTCACTATACACTAAGAGTTGTGACTCTGATGGAGATCTGTCTTTTGGTGTCTGAGCTCTACCTGTGCAGCACTAGGACTAATTTCACAGCAGTTTTATAAAGCTCTATTTCCCTGCAAGCATGACTTGCTGTTACCCTCCCACTCTGCACATGGATATGATGGACAGCTCAGTGAGGACTGGAGAAAAGACAAGATGTGTGATGGCTTAAGAGGAATTGAGCTATGGTGGGGGTGTGGCTAGACTGATGTATTTTGTTTGGTAACAAGGTGACCTGACCAGCCCCTGGAAGATCTTGATGGAATGGTAGATGTTTCTAGTGGGACAGCATATTTTATTCAGGAGAACCCCAAGGAGCAAAGCTGGATTATTTTGACAAGTCAGCATTGAAAAATTATATTGGTCCACCTAGCAATCATACCTCCTTATTCTATTTCTCTTATGCTTCAGATAGTTTTTTCCCTTTTGTGGGTGTGTTATTGGACACAAAATGAGTACACAGAAGTTTGGTAAGTTTAAAAGAGAAAACGCTTTATTTTTATCACACATCTGGTATTTATAGAATTCTAAAGGTGACCATGGATTGGAGGATGGAACTACTACTTCTCCAACCACACTGGTCTAAAGATCAGTTAATAATTTCTCTCCACTCACAGAGAAATATGTAAACTATTCTATTTATACATGAAATTGTGTGGGAACTCTGACTTTCAAATATGCAAACATTATCAGAAAGTTAAAGAAGTTTTATGAGAACTTTAAAACTTTCAAAATAACTATAAAACAAACTTAACACTTTTAACAATCAGGGCAACATGGGTGTGATAGGAAAGAGTACTAACCTAAAATGTAGTGTAACTGTAACATCTTAGGAACTACTTGAGGTGGGATGCCTACAAGTATTGCCACTGAATAGAGGTGTTTCTGACAGGTGTTTCTTTTGCATTATGCCTTTCATCTAGAGACTCCTTGGTCAGAAAGGTGTGGTGAACCTCAGATCACTTTGTTTACTTCATTTTAAAGTAACTTTTAAACTAGGTACTTAATCATCTTCTGTTACTCAAGAAACTGTCACCCAGACCAGGAGTTTCAGCTGAATCATTGCCATGATTGAGGCTGTCTGCACTTTGTATTTCAGATGAAATAGAAACATTTTAAGGTGAAATTTTTGCTAATAAGTCTTTAAATGTAATAAAGTATTTTAAAAACAAATGAGTATTTGTAAACCTTAAATGGGTGTAAGAAAAGTTTTTTTTTTTTTAAATGCCATTATGATATGGTGTTAAAACAGCTTTGGAGCACCTCTGCTTGCATACTCTCCTGCAAAAGTGTGAATCTCTGTTTTATATGGAATGGCAGCATTGTTTACAGAGCTTTTACAAATAATAGAAGACAAATAATCTTTACAAGCAGTAGACATGTATGATGAATTTTACAAATATAATTGATCTAAAATTGTATAAAGCGATGCAACCTGCACAGCTTTCATCAGCAATACATTGAGAACATTTTGTGACTTGGGAAAAAGGCTCTTAGAAGTATCTGAGTGGGACCAAAGAGTCACTTTGACTGCCAAACAGTTGCGCAGGGGCTCCTTCAATCTTTGGCCAGGTTGTGCAAATCCAGTCTAATCTGGTTAGTCTTAAGGTATACGAGTCCACCTATAAAATACAGCATAGATAATCATGTTTATGTGGGCTCTGGGCCAACAGCGAGGAGCATAGGTGAATTAGCATATTGAAATGCACAGATGTGAATATTAATATGCAAGATCATTAATATTTTTGTTTGAGTTTATCTCATTAAAAACTGTGCACACTGCATTTTGGGAGACTGAAGGGTTTTGTTTTTTTTTTTTTTTTGTTTGTTTGTTTGTTTGTTTTTTTAATGTAGAATCACTTGATGGGCATACTGTGCAGGTTGTACTGAATCACTGTGAAAATGAGTCAGCCTTTTGTAACCTCCTCCCTTCTTTATTAGGTTATCTCTTGTCTCAGTGATCTTCTCCCTAATGAATTCTAATTCTCTGTACCAATGGGAGAAGTTTGATCCTATTTTGTCCCCTCAGGGTACCTCAGCATATGTGAATGGTTAACTCTGATCTCAGATAACTGGTTGCATTCTTTCGGGAAGCCCAAGCCAGTGACATTATTTTAACCTTTTACCTACTTAACTTTTCCCTAACAACTATAGTTCCCTCTGCTCTACCTACCTTGCATGCCCAGCAAAAGCCTCAGGTATTCACAGCAAATAGATAACACATCATACGTAATATATGCAAACACATATGCTTGTAACTTGCAAAATACTAACATTCTCCTCCTTGTTATTGTCCAGTCTTTGCTGCTGAAGGAACTGCAGGGATGACCATTTTAAATAGTTTTGCAGTTGGAATTGTGCATGTTTCTCCAACATGCAGTGTCACAACAGGGTTGGCAAAGACAGCCTGAAAGCAAGCATGGGCCCAAATTGCTACAACAGGCTCATGAAATGCTGTGGAAAAAGCAGTGTTGCAAGTCAGGCAGAGGTAAGCAACAGGCATGGGGGCTGGGAGTGTGGAGAGTCCAGAGTCCAGGAAACCCAGTCTGCTGGAGCCTCAGAAGGTGCAGAGGTCATACTGTCAGCCTCCACTGTGGGAAGCTGCCTCTTGCCCAAGGGTCACCATGGTGCTGATGACCCTCGGGAAGGAACCCAGCTCAGCCTAGCTGTGCAGATGTAATGTGATCTACAAGGTCAGGATGCACCTTAGATGTCCTTTGCTGTTTGGTGTGTTGAAAATACAGCTTGCATCCATGCCAAGATTCATGGACCTGACCTTGTTGGCTCACAGAAACTCTACAGGGGTTGATGGATGGTCATGGGAAGGGCATCTGCAATATCTTGGCTGCAGCGCACACAGATCATAGAGATGTGGCCATAGGGTTTGCAGGGACATTCCCCAAGAAATCTGCCTGCACAGCTCTGTGCAGAAACAGTTCTTGGGCAAAAAGCCCAAGGCTGTGCTTTGAGGGAGCACTCTGCCACCAACGTGTGCTGAAGAGGTAGAGGGCCATTCAGTTGTCTGCAGTGGTTTTCTTATGGCGATGGCATCAGAAATGTTCGTGGAAAATAACATTAAAATCTGACCTTTTTTTCAACACTGGAAACCAGGAGACGATAATGTACTATCCAGACTAAGTCAGTTGCTTGCAAATTACAATTTTACTAATAAAAATATTTGGGTTGGTAAAAATGGGGAAAAAAAGTGGAGACATAGAAGTATGTTTTCCCCCTCTTTTTTTTTTTTTTTTTTCCCTGAAACATCCCACAGATCTCCACCAGTTCAGAAAAAAAAAAAAACCCAAACAAATGTTCCTTTTTGTTTTCTATTTATTTTAAAATTAAATTTGGGTTGAAAGAGCAATTTGAAATGACAAGCTGAACTTTTGTACTGAAAATGTCAAAAGGAAAAAATAAAATGTAGTGGTGAGTAAATTGTGAGATGGAAGCCTGAAACTGTTGATATTGATATAAATTTATAACTAGTTTTGAGCTGCAGGTAAAAACACAGTGACCTACAGATCATGGGTTTGAAATCTCTGTGTACTAGGCCAGGGATTAAACCAATAATTGTTCAGACACAATTATTTTCAGCATGAAGGCAGTTGTCTTCAAGGAACACTGCCATTCTGCTTATTCATCTTGAGATTTCTGTGCAGTGTCCTCCTTTTTCCCCACTTTGCCTGAAGACCAGTAAGACAGTTAAGTAAAATAGATACTTGAAAACAAAATACAAGGGAATAAGCTCCTTAAATAAAGTTGTCAAGCATGGAAATGTTCTGCCATAGGTGTCTGAATTGTTGTTATTAATTGCCAGAGCATAGAAGATTGCTTTTGGACTGAGTGCTAATAGATTCTGAGCAAACAAATATTCCACTCTGAGGAGCTGAGTCTGTGTCAAAGCCCACCCTGAGGAGCTTAGTCTGGGTCAAAGGCTAAAGGCATTTTGGCAGGATAGGAGGGGAAGCTGCAGTACAGCCTGATAGACAATGATGCCAGCAGATCTCTTCTAATGGTCTTCCTGAAGGCCTTCCTAGTTAAGTAGGGCTTTAAAAAAAGCATTAAGATGGAAGGAAAGCATGGAAGCACCTCGGGAAGGCAGTGACTAAGGGTGGATCTCAATAGCTGGGAGAGGCTTTTAGCTTTGCACTGGAGGGAAGAATGGCAGGTTAGGTCCAGGGAGAGGCAAGGGGATGGACACAGGTGTGAGCTACATCTGTCTTTCAGATGGGATTACCAGTGCACCGAGGAGTTAAAGAGCAGTGTAATAGGGAGAAAATGCTTTTAAGGATGTAGGGGAGCAGCTGGTCCTGTGCCAAACAGGTGTTGGCAGTAAGCCCAGGAATATGATCCCCAGTTGATATATTAGGCCCTGGTACAAGAGGAGCAGGTAGGGTTTGAGGCTCTTCTTACTTGCCCAATGAAGAACTCTGGAGAAGAATTGCATTTGTAGCTAATGGTTCACCTCTGGATTATTTTGAGGGAAGCACTGATGCTTGCTCGGAAAGGATGCTGAGGTATTTTGTTCAGGAACTGAATGCTCTTTATACACTCCTGCTTATGAAATAAGCTCTGGCTGACAGATTTTGTCTGCTTGGTTTCTTTGTGGTTATTTTTTGTTTTGGTTTAGTTTTTTTTTTTTTTTTGGGGGGGGGTGGTTGTGGTGGTAATGTTGGAGTTTTTTGTTTGTTTTGTTCTGTTGTAGTAGCAGTGGCATTTGTTGTCCTAGGCTGGAAGCAAGATCAGCCCCTGTGAACATGAAAAATTCTAAGCTGGTGATATGAAAGGATAAAAGGAGTTGTGGGAAAATGAATATGGTCCATCTTTCCATAGATTAAATCAAAACAACTTGTGCAAAGAGAACTGGTGGGAGGGCGTAATGTTAGAGGAAGGAGCCAAACTGTAACGAGGGGATGGTGCTACTGGAAGAGGACAGAACACTGTTGTGATAAGAAAGACCATCCTTCCTACAGGATTTCTCTCAGAGATGAGCTATAGTATCAATCCAGGTGACAGGTGTTGATGAACTAGTAGGAGAAGTTGTAATGGATGAAAATGGGAATAAAACATAGAAGAGGATATGGAATGGTGAGAAATAATACTGTGCTAATAGATAAGAGAAGGTGAAACCAAGAAGGAAGGGCCAAAGTATAACAATTCCTTGCAAACCACATCTCACAGGATGGAGTGTCTTGGGGAAAAGCTTAGGGGGCTGGTGACCAAAGAACAGCTAAACATTAAATGAGGAAATGGAGGTGAACTGTTTGCAAAAAACATCTTAATTCAAGACCCTTCTTTTAAATGGAAGTAAAAAGGGCTGTGAATTGCATGAAGTTGTGATGATCATAAAACATAAACTGAGGGATGGAATGGTTCCTTGAGAAGAAAATGGAATTACTCTGGATGAATGTGACAAATTGAGAAAACAGAGGAAGAAAAGTCTTGAATAGAAGGCTGATGGAAAATAGCTAGATGGAGTTCAGGTAATAACATGACAGAGAAGAGACTCTACAGGGTTGCATGAGAATGATAGAGATAGTGGAAATTGCAAGCAGCAGCAATACAGCAGGAACTACCCACCTCCTTAAGTCTGTTCTCCTCCCTTTCTTGGGTTTGATCAAAGATGAGAAGGATGAGAAAATGTAGATACTGTACTGGATTGCCAGGTCAGGCTGTATTTGTCTTTGTAAGTCTATCTGTAGTGCTTGAAGGCAGAAGCCTTGAGCTTGATTAAGCATCCCTTTCTTGACTTATTTTCAAATACAGTGATTGCCTTTCAGCCAAAGTGGGTGGGGTTTTGGTGTAATTTGGGATCACTTTGAACTTTAACTGCAAACAAAACAATGGCTGGCTTCCATTGACTTCACAATTCATATGATAGTTTTACTTACTCTTAAGTTTTTCCTGTGCACTTTCGAATCATAAACAGAACAGATATTTTCTCTTTGTCTCTCTGAAACCATTCTCTTGTGATTGTTTGGGGAATAAAATAAGAATCTACATGCTAGCTGTGAGGAAAAGCTTATCTATGGTGACATATGAGAGAGCCCTAGTGTTGAGAACACATACACTGGTATGTTACACTCAGCTAAACTAAACAAATAGGATCATGCAGTGAATTAGAATTACTTTTGCAAGAATACCCATATAACCATTCCATAAACCAACTTATCTATGCAAGAAAGATGCAGAGAATGATAATAGCCAGCGCTCCCTTGCCCTTCTCTTACTCAATTTCTCTTGAAATCTGATTTAATAAAATAGAATCTGCAAATACTTAACAGCTCAACAACAGCTCTTCCTCTGAGCAAATACTCTGCTGTCAGTGTATGTGGTGCCAGCCTAAGTGTTCTTAAACTTTTAGTAATATTCTCACAGGAGGGTTGTACTGATTTGTCAAATGAAACCAATTTGAAAACTACTGTAGTCGAATTAATTTGAATTCTTACTGCAGACAAACTCTCAGTTTTCATGCAGTGACATGTCTGCACCATACTCTGTCAAAATGCTCTGAGAGTGGTGAGTACAAATACATGTAAGCATAACATTAATGTCACACCCAACCAACTACAATGCTAATCAGTGAATCAGGGAACGTGACCCCTTTTGAAGGTCAGACAAAATACAGGGTACTTCTGTGCACTGTGATACAAATTCAAGGGACTACCTCATCATTGTTAGGTAGTATGAGCACAGTAGCCTGCAAAGGAAAACTTGCTTGTTACTTGAATTTAGAGCAGGGGAAACCTGACTGTCTCAGTCAGGAGTTCTGAGATAACCCTGGTTCTCAAGATCATTCCTGAATTTCTCTGTCTTCATAGTATGTTAAACTACTTGGTAGCATCTAAACCTGGCATTAGATGCAAGTAAAGTTGACACTTGCCCAAGAGTAGACAGATATGAGTGGAAAAATGATGTCCTGACAAAGGAGTTGGGGTGGAAATAACACACCAAGTAGTTTTCCACTTCCCCTCAGGTCAGCAGTACCATATATATGTATTTTGAATGTAATGGTGTGTGGAACAAAAAAAAAAAAAAAAGCTGAATACTGCAGGCATTAATGTCTGCAAAGAGCTGAACTAGACTGTGGCCTCCAGTTCTGTGATCAGGGAGCTCACTTAGCCCCAGTACCATGAACTTGTCTGAGGCAGTCCTGTCAGAACCCTTTTGCCGCCACTTTTCAGTTCAATTTTGTCTTCTCCAAAGGCAAGAGCAAAGTGTGTCATTCTGCTTCATCCTCAGAGCAAGCATGGTTCAACTTTGCCTAGACTGCTGAGAAGTGCTGAGCACGCAGATCCAACCCCACGAGATTGGTACAACGGGGCTGCCAGAGCAAAGTCAAATCTCTGGCTACATAGAAGAAGGAAACAGAAACCTTTGGACTTGCAACAGTGGACTTCAGCACTGTTACTTTTGGTGTAATAGACTACAGACCTAAGCTGGCAGAAAATCCATTACAACTTTAGTTAGCAGAGGAAATAAACCATGCTTTGAGAGGCATTGCATTTGAGAATGTTTGCAATGCCTTATTTTGCATGTTTCAAAAGACAGTCAAAGCATTTAAATGAAATATTTGTTTTCTGAAGATATTCAGGATCAAAAAGAAGTCTTGAAACAGTAAAATATCTTCATAAATAAAATATTCCTAGGAGGTAGGCAACACAATATAAAAACATATCACCCTGTGTAACATACAGGTTTTCAATGACTTACCATCTTCAGAAATTTAGCATTCTTTTTGCAACAAAAAGAATCCCTCTCAACACAAACAGATTTCAGGACAATGTAAAGAAATTTCATGACAGCAATAGATCAAGAATAGAGGCAATTTCATCTACTCCTCTGAGAATGTAATAACAGTGTGCCCAGGATGAGAAAGTTAATGTCTTTGGAAGTGGTCTGTTCTTCATTTTAACTACCATTAGTTGATCCCTGACATCCATTGATAAACCTGTGTCACCCTAATGCAGAGAGAATCAGGAGAGTCAGGCATCCCAAGGTAGCTGAGCTCTGCTAGACTACAGAGTCGTGTGGCCACCCCACCCATTTCACTCCTTATCTGGAGCTGAAGGCAGAAGAATTTGAAAAATCTACACAATGGATTTCATTACCTGGATGGAGTATAGGATATATATGCATAAGATCCATGGATTCTGATGAATCTGTAACAAATATATGTTTTATAGATAAAACACATAGCCAAATAAGAAGTATGCCAGAAGGTTCCAAAGCCTGTAAGATTGTTCTCTGAGATCAGGGCTAGCTGTAGGTAAGAGTACCTGCCTGGGTAGCAGAAGAAGGATCGCTGAGGGGTTTCAGGTCTTGGAGGCATAACTTGTTCCTCATCCAGCTCTGTCTTATCCTTCCTGCAGACTCTCGTCTTACTGATGGCTGAGGGGACAAGGTAAGATCCAAGAGTTGACAGCTGTAAACAGCTTCTGAGAACCAAGGTTGTCAGACTTTGACTGCCATGGTTTGACAAGCAGATGCTCAGTTGCTGTTAAGTAACTACATTTGGGGTTGTAATGGACTCTCTTCAGTACTCGAAAGCCATGAGGGTCTGCATGATCACTTCAGTATTTCTGTAGTAGCTGCAAGTGATCCAAGAGACAGCTGGGTAAAACTGTAATTATGAAATTGCCCATGAGTTGCTAAGTACAGACTGGCACAGACAAAAGGCTTCAGTGCAATGCATAAATACCTCTCAGTCGTATTTAAGCTTTGGTGAGTAAAACTGCCATGTTCCCTACCAATTTTCAGAGCCTCCAAGCTTGGAACAAGAGAGCTTAAAGGCAAATGGTCTCTCCATGTTAATTTGAAATTATTTGCTTTACATCTGTTGCTCTAAAAGCTGTATTTTGGTCATGTAAGTTACACTAAGAAATCTTTCAATTAAGTACATTTTCTAGAACAAATGGGTATTAGAACACTTGTGAGGAGTTGAGGAAAGAGTGGCTTACTTGAAATTCAGACTTAAGATTCAGTTCACATTGCTGGTGGTTCTGTGGGAGGCAGAAAGGGAAAGGGTGTGTGTGAGACAGGCTTGATCAGATTTGTATTCAAATCAGATAACAGCCCTGGTGGCAGCGCCCTGTGTCAGTGATCATGCTTTCCACAGGCTGTGGGGAAGGCATGCACACCGGTTCAGCGTGGTTCAAGCAGACTAAAGCTGCTGTGCCAGGAGCAGCAGAGCACAGATCAGCTGAAGACAGACAGCTGCATTTTCATCCAGTTAGCTGGAACAGTTGACATGGAGTCCATGACATCCATGCTCTGATGCCAGTGTGACAGAGGTGATGTGAGCTAGACCAAAACCTGCCAGCACAGTGTTAACTTCTTACAATTTCTCAGAGAAATTTGAGTTAACAAACTTGAGGCTTCTGCCATCTGATAGGAGATAATTTTTCATTGAATAGCAGGAGTTGTGAAACTTAGTTTATTGTTGTGAAACCACTACAATATCTATACAGTCTAATATCTAGGGTGGTGACAAGCTGGTCTTACGAAAACCTTTTGAATACTCTGTATGGAAACAAATATGGGATCAGTGCAGAGCAAGTGTTTGTGCAGCTGCTGGGGCTGCTTCTCCAGTCTTGCTGGGCACAAAGGGCAGATGCCCAGCTACGTGCAGGCCTGGGTAGGAATGGAGGGGTCTCCTTGTATGTCCCAGGAACCAAGATGGCTAAATATTTTTCAGGGAGTGTTTTACAGCTGTGCAGGCTCTGCTTTTTAATTGCCTGTGATTTTCAGGATTAGACCCTGGACTGTGTTCTTGCTGACTTCAGTGAGAGCATGACCACAGTAATTCACCAAGAGCAGCAGCCCTGGAGAGCTCCCTGTGCTACAGCCACAAGAGTAGTAGAGTTCTACATGTCACCTGGATTTTAAATAAATATCTGTGGTGCACTGACTGTATAGAAACCTATATCTCAGATAAGAGTATGTGATGATTGAAAGGCTGCAGTGCAGGCAGGCAGAGGAAAAAGCAGGTAGAGCCTCTTTATTACACCTGAACTTTGTCTTTAGGAGCCAGGAGGTTTAAATTACATCTAATACTGGCAAATAACTTATTTTAAATGGCAGTCATCTCTGTGACCTGTAGTTTGTGAAAGAAGCATAGCTCACTCAAATGGCAAAGTATAATTTTGAATTCAATATTGAGTAATTTTATCAAAAATAAAGTCCAAGAGCATGTAAGAGGTGTGGAGTGCAAATGGTGTGTGGAGTGCACTTGTATGCATGGACATTCCTGTGCTGGGGATGGAGAGGACAGCAAGGAGCAGGGAGGGGTAGGCTTGATTGGATGTGAATAATGGGCTTGATTTCCAGGCTTTTCATCATGAAGCCTCTTCCAGACTGAAAACTTTCCTGTTCTTCCTGTCTTAAAGCAGATTTCATGGCAAAACAATTCCAAGACTTTGGCGGTCATCCAACATACTTGGAGCTGTAGTATTTTAACTGATCAGCAGGCTCCTTTAATTTTTTCTGTCATGCTGCCAAGATCTTGCTGTATAAAGATAATCCCCAGTTCAGCTTTACCATCTGAAATTGCTTACTACTTAGGAAGCAGTGTTGTAGGAAAAGTAGTGTTTGGTGAATCTGAGATATTACAGAAACACAATTCTGATTTTTTGATATATTTCAACTATATTTATGTATGACTCTTAATAGGAGTTTAATAAATTGATAATAAGTTCTGCCTAAAATAGTGGGTGACTGTTATTTACATAAATTTCTGTAGGCAGTGGGTAGGGAGACTCTTCCTTGTATTTTTAAAAAGTCTTGTTTTTAAATCATTATTATACACCTTCATTGTAAGCAATGCTAATGCGGATTTGTGGAAAGAAAAGTCTTCTGATGACAAATTATGTGAAGTTGCAAATTGTACTCTCACTACTTAACTTTTTAATTCAGACTGCATGAATCTTGAATTCTTTCTGTTGAAGGGCAAGATCCTGAAGCCTTTATTCATAAAAAGTAACCTGGTTGCAGGCAACAGGATTGCTCCTCATAAGCTAGATTGCCTGCAAGGGCATGATCCACATATCCTGAAATTACCGCTGATTAGTTGGATGGTAATGTATTGGAGAGTAAAATTTTAAGTTATGCAGTCTTCTTAATTTGTTTTTTGATCAATTAAGCTCAGTTCCCTTGTTCTTCATCATTAAAAGCCGGAGGAGACAGCATGGTGAGCACAGCCTGGCAGGGCAGGGTGCTGGGGGCTGTGCCTATGGACTGCACAAGCTTGGACCACCCTGACAGTGCTGGGCAAATGTTAGATGCTTGCAGAGAAAAGAGAAAATTTCCAATCTTTTTCTTTATTTTTTTTTTTCTTTTCGGATGGGTGATGCTGGGAGGGGAGCTCATGTCACTAAAACAAACAATAGTATAAAAGGATTTGAAATCACTTGATGCATGCCTTAGTCTGGGTGTGGATTTTTACCCCTACTCTAACCACACTGCTCAGAATCTCAGTGAGCTTTTGTGTCTGTTTTGCTCACTGGTTATTTTGCAAGGCCTTGGGCTCTGGTTATCAATGCATGTTGCAGAAAGCAACAATAATTGAGCAGTTGTAGTGATCTTTATTACAGGCATCAACATTTTAACAACTACTTTATTGTTTAAGTCCCTACATAGTTTCTGTCCTTTTCAATGACTGGCTATGGGGAGACTACATTGCCTTCAATAGGGTGGCTACATTTTTTTGCAAAGCAGTAAAATTGAATTATGTTCATGTCCAAAATTCCTTTGGGCTATCTTTTTTACAGTCCTAGGATAATTGTGTGCTTGCACTGATGTTTCCTGATGGATTGTACCAAAATGGCCTTATAAATGGCATTTGGACATTTGGAAGGTACAGCTTTTTTTTTTTTTTTTTTCCTTTTTAGTTTTTTCCTCATCTGGCCATAACTGTGTCACATTCAAAAGAGGACTGCTGCTGGCTTTCTAAGAACAGCAAAGTTCCCACTGTGCACACTTAACACTTAACACTGTGCTTACTTTTTAGCAGTGTTGTTACTTTGCAGATTTTTGTAAACAGTGAGTATCAAGTACGTGAGGAAATGCCGACAGCAGCATTGTAGTAATTTGGGGGAATTTTTACCACCTCAAAAGAATAGAGATTTTCAGATCATGATATTTTAATTCATTAGAAAGTTTATATGTTTTTAGAAAAATAATACTTCTGTTCAAAGTGAACATTACTCCTATTCTGCTAGTGAGAAAACTGGCTCAGGAATCATCACTGTATGTATAAATGTTTACTTTTATTTACTTTTACTTCACATCCTATGGGCTGTGTTTAGCTTCCTTCCTATTTTCTTGCCCATCCTCCCCCTGTGTTTTTCAGGTAAATCTGAAATCTGACACATTTTTCCCAGGATCCTGTTGTTCCTCTGATAATCTCTGCTGTTCCTACAGTGTGCAGCCCAGTAAAGTCTCAGGCCTGTTCCAGCTGTTAAGGAATCCTCAACAAAGCAGTTGAACAAATGTTCAGGGAATGCCATGTAAGATCTCTTATCATTCTTAAGGAGAACCTCTTATCATTCCAGTGATACCTGAGTTTTTACCCAAATCTTGCATCTGTGAGTGCTTTTACTACTGTTTTCATCTTGGCTTTATATTGTATCCACTACATCTTCTTGCAGCACTCTGTTGCCTTTAGTGGATCACTAAATGAAAATCACGCTGCTGATTTAAGTCTGACTCCTTCTATAATTTACTCTCCCTCAAACTGCAGAAAGGAGTTTGTGCATAGAGGATCAATGTAGGATGGAGGCTTTACCCTGAAAAGACACTAATTTGAACAAGTTTCCAATATATCTCAAGGTATTCAAATGACCTTAAATTCTTTAAAAAACAAATCAGCACAAGTGACGTCTCTGCATTTATCATAAAAGTAGTTTATGGAAGGACAAAAGTACATGCCACTTCTGAAAGTCCAGATTTCTGTTCATCAGTTTGAATAAATAGTATTTCTTGGAGTTTAGTGCTATTATACAGGAGGTTTACGTCACCAGGGGTAATCTGAGAATGAACTTCAAAATGTGCATCTCATCAGTCAATTTTCATTACTTCTGGAGAGTTTTTCTGTATTTATGCCAGTGCATCTGACATGATCCTAACACTAGCTCTTATTTTTACCAGTTCCCCAGCAGTGTGCATTCAGAAAGCAGAAAAGAGAGTTTCCCCCCTCCTCAGACAAACTCTGACCCAATTTGGGCTAATCTTGGGAAGGGCAAGTGCTGCCAAAAGCTGCTGGGGAGCTTCAAGAGGAAGAGGACACAGAAGAGCTTTGCTTGACAGTCGAATGTAAGTCAAAGCTTGGTCACTTATTAGCTCAGCACTGATGACATTAGCCACTCTACATTCAGCCTCAGCCTCATTTCTTCAGATGTTTTATTGTTATGGAAGGTTTTTTAATGGAGAAAGATATAATAAAACATCAGCTTCAACACATAATTATCCTTAAAGTAATAATAAAGTAATAATAAAGTAAAAATACCCAGAGCATAAATTTCTGTCCTACCACAGCTTTTGTCTGAGCAGGGATATTGTAGACCTTTTTCTTGAAAGTTCAAAGAATGTATCTCATTTTGTTTCCTTTTGTTATGATCATCACACAGAAGTGAATGAGCATGATTTGTTTTCTGACTCTAGATATCCTGTGGGAATCCTGGAAGGTTACAGAGGGCACAAAGTACCAAAAATAATTTTAGAAATAAGATGGAAATAATTTGGTCTCAATGCTGATCTAAGCATTAAGGGTTAAGTTTATGACGTTGCTGTGCACTGAGATCTGCTAGCTTTAATGTTGTCAACAGTGTGATTCAAGTTGTGGTGTTCCTGCATAATTTCTGAGGATGTCTGCAAGAGGAGAAATTCAGGAATTTACCAAGCTGTGAGCAAGAAGAGCCTAAAAAAAGTGAGTGCTATGGTTGTAACAGGAAGAACTAGTTTTTATTGACTCCTATTGCAATAATCTTAGATACCGAATACATCCTATACAATTTAAAAGCTCAAAACTGACAATTACAAAGTAAACTAGAGTACTGACATTCTGCTTTGAAAAATGTTTTATCACTTTTTATGTTCTTTAAGAAAAATACTTGATATTGAGAAATGTGTAAATGAGAAGATACATAGAATGGGTGGGGTTTTCTCTGGTTTTTTTCAGCTACTACTCAAGAAGTGACTTTAGCACTAAAGGGAGTCACAAAAACTTCAGCTGCAGCCGTTCCATCCTGAGTGGAGCAGCACAGCCAAATCTGGTGAAGGAGTGTGTTGTCAGGGCACTTAATAACCAGGGCAGACATGGCAAGACTCCCTGTTTTTCTGGATGAAATAAACCATGCCAGTTCTTTTGAGTCATTGTGTTGTCACCAGGGGCCCTTACCAAACTGTGTTGATATGGGATTTTATCTTTTGCCACCTTTCCCTGAATTACATCAGAGAAGTTCTGCAACTTATATCTGACCTGTTTAATTCAAAATAGAAGTAAAGATCTCTGTTTTTTCAGGTTTATTCTCTAATGAGTACACAATAGAGTAACAGTGAACAAACATACTTTTATTTTGCCACTTTTCATTGAAGTCTTAGTAGTAGGCATAGAGGGAGAAACATTTGGAAGTTAAGAATATCTTATTCTTGATATTCATTTTGCTGTGTGGGCAAATCAGTGCATTTCTCTTTGCCCTTCTTTCTCAATCTGTGAAACAGAGATAGTTCTGCTCTGAGATTTGAGATGGTTGGGCAGTGCCATTGTGGTCTAAATCCCAGAGCAATTTCAGAAACCTGAAAGAATCAGCATCACTGTGACTTAGTTGGGAACAGTCCTGGTTTGGTCGAGGTATGTGTCAGCAGAAAAATTGACCTCAGGAGGGTAAGACTGAAACTGTGACTTTTCTACTAGTGATGATAATGCTGTGAAATGCAAGGAAAGATCTGCACTGTTGAAGGAGACGTGCTTTTGATACATTCACATATGTAAATGTCTTGTAGTTGCTTCTGTGGTAGCTGTAGGTCTGGAAGGAAATTAGGAAATGTGGTTGTGAAAGAAAAAGCTAAGTTGACCGGAGCACTAGGAGACAATTACCCTCTCTCCTATTAGATAACAGGAATTGACTATTTTCCTTTATCATTGGAAATAAGATATATTCTATTCCAAAGAGACTTCTTGAAAGGCTGGCTCTATTAGTTATAGCAACCTCTCCTCAGTCACACTCCAGCTTGCCCTCTGGGCAGCCCTGTGAAGTATCCATGGTTTGTTCTGGAGTCTCACCACCTCCTATTTAAGGCTTGGAAGATATGCTCAGAGGAAAAATATTAGACAGTACCTGCACCATGGGAAATTGTCTTTCTGCCACACTGGGGGCTCTTAAGCCCTTGTACTATTGCTCTTGTTCCTCTCTGCTTTGAAGGAAACAAAATGACTCCACTTCAGGTTATAATGCCAATTGTATTTTGTTGTTTGGTTGGGTTTTTTTCAAAACTACCTTAACAGCAAAAAGAGATCACCCAAAATCTCTACAGAGGAGATTTAATGTACTGTAGGGCTCTTGTCTAATTTGACATGTTTCCTGAAAACTAAAATCCCAGAGAACATTGATCGGAGTGACAAGAGACTGGTGTCTTCACAAGTCCTTGTTTCTGGCTCTCCATTCCCCATGCAGGCCCTGCAATGACTCTGTGCCAGAGCTTTTGCTGCATTGCTGCTAGCTGATGTAGCTGGTATACTCTTATTTCTCTCAGAGTGGTGTTTGGGGTAGGTAGGAGTCATCAGAGAACTGATGCATACAAAGAGTAAAATCGTAGTGGAAAACGGTCACCTTTCACTTTGACGCCATTAGGATTTGCAGGATCCCATTAATCACAGTTGTCTGGCTGCTCAGCCCCCAGGAAATTTCTTAACATACCAGAAACTTGTGCTGACACAAAACGGGTCAGGACTTCCTCTTCTCTCTGACTGTATCACATGCGTATGAGCCTGATGATGCGTTGCACCATGCAGTGGAAGCAGGTGGCTTTCCTGGAAGTGGCTCTTGCAGATGTGTCTCTGGAAGTTAGTCCCAGAGAATCTCCTGTGTTGCACCGCTGTGCCGATCTGGAGTGGGAAGGGAACTAGGGGTCTTTTTTTGGGCGTTACTACTCCCCTCTCTCTGTTTGGACTTCTGCCTTGAGCAGCAGAAAAACTGTGATGCCAAGTTTGTGGGTTGTCTTCTTGAAGCTGAGGAGTGTTGGCCATGCTGATGCTGTGCCTGTAAGAGTTGGGTACGGGAAGGAGGGCTGGGGTATGTGCTGGCGTGAGCTGACTGCCATTTCTGAGGGAGAACAAGCAAAAAACTACTGCCAGGAGAGAGGAAGAGTATGCCTTGAGATAAATGACAAGGAAGAGGGAATACTTGCCAAGAAGGAGACTGGAGCAGGGAGCCTTTGGTGTAGAAACAATATATGTGATCACTGATCAATCATAGCACATTGGAGTAAGGGAGCAAAAAAGGTCTTTGTTGACAAAGAGCCAGATTGGAAAAATGTGTGCAGGCTCCACAGTCAGGTGGTTTGTGCTCACAGGCATGGTGGGGCTCAGGGGAAGGCCAGATTATTTCTCTGCTGCTATCTGACCATTGGCCTAACTACTTATTTAGAACTAATAATATTTAAGTCAGCACCAAGTTTTATAGCCTAGATTTATGCAAGGGTCAAGTACTACCCTATCTCCCAGATTCCTGATTTCTGTGTCAGGTGTTATTTCTGTCCCTGTTTCCAAACTATGATCAATACTTTAAGAAAGACAGTGCAATTGTTTTTCAGCTGTGTCCAAACTTTTCTGACCTTACTGTAGCACATAGGTGTCTTTTGCTTCTCACTCAGTTCATCCTTCTCTGATGATATTGGAACCTTTCTCCCTTCCTCCCCTCCCCTCATAAATTAGCTGTGCTTATCAGAGTGCTTGAAGCATAGACAGGGTAGTTTGGGCTCAGGATTGCAGTAGCACTGCTTAACCCAGTCAGACCTCTGATTCTCCCCACATTGCACCACAAGAGCTCTCTGAAGCAACAGGAGTTCCTCCTTAAAGGCAGCTGCAATATTAGGATATCTTTGTGTCACAGAGGACAGCTCAGGACTTCTTGTTTCTTTAACACATCCTTGAACAAATATGCCAGTGCATGTATAAACCTGAATAAATACTAATTTTCTTGGAGTTTCATAGGGAGCATGGATGAATATGTAGCTCAAGCACTCACTGTATCAGACTGTTCTGGCATAAAGTGCTTCCCAGCAGCATGGCCATAAAGTAGCAAAGCTATAAAACATCACTGCAGAGAGGTGGAGAGTTCATAACTCAGTTGCTCCATCCTTTCTGAAGAGGTGTCAGCTCTATAAGTGAACCTTTCAATGCTAAATTCCTCTCTCCAGACAGGAGAAGCAGAGAATAGCCCACCTGGAAAGAAATTAACCCTAAGAATATCTCCCTTCCCAACTTATTAATATATAAAATCCTTGGACATATAAAATCCTTGAATCCTAGGGTAGATTTTAACCCAGAAGTGAGGGCAGGTACCAAAGGATTAGTGGACTTTTACCACTATTGTTAGATTAATGTGGAAAATGATCTAGTTTTGATGGCAGCGAGCTGTAGTGCAGAGACTGGAAAGAGCTGGTTTTGCATATAATGGTATGGAGTCATGGGCTGGTGGAGTTTCAAACACCATGTGTCTCCAACCACAGGTGTTCCAACCATCTGTGTTAAGAAGAAAGGAAGCAAGAAGTATGTACCTATCAGAGAGTTTGCAGTTAGAAAATAATTTCCTGCCCATCAATCATCTTTAAATTACTTTGTAAGCTTTGCAAGTTCCCAACTCTGCTGTCTGTAGACACCACACCTGTGCAGTGTGGATGTGAGTGGGTAACCACACTAAAGAAGAATTAGCAATCCACACTGAATAAGAGGATGAAGTTAATCCAGGGGAGCAGCAGCTATTTTAATACCTTCTTTCAAAATACTACTGTAGCTAACATTTTTTTTGGGTAGTCAGGGAGTTTCTGCTCCTAGCTGAGCTAGTCAGAAGGAAAGAGACAGATAACTGTGTACTATGTGAGAAGGTAAGTCAGATACTATCTGTGGAGAACAATGGCTTGCTTAGAGATGTAGTTATGACTGTCTTCACTGTTGTTCTCCTTTCCTGTTGTGGCCTGACCAATAGTGTGTAGTGGGCTACAGTTCTTTCCATCTCTTTGTGGGTATTCTCTCCGTTTTTATGTGTTTGCAGCGCTGTGTGCCTCAAGGGGTAATGATCAAGCACTCTGCCACTGTTGTGCCACAACTGGCTGAAAAATCAGTCTTGCTTTTTATTTTATCCGTCTCACCCAAGCCTCAAGTCCCTTTTTTCCTGTGCGCTGGAGATTCTTGGCTTGCTTTATTTAAAGTGATAAAGCCTTCATAACAAAATCCAGGCTTGCATTTTTACCTACCATGGAAACGAGGTCCTAAATAACTGTTAAGATTGTTAATGGTTTGCTTAAATATAACACTTCCAGATCAGCCCTTCTTATGAGTCAGAAGTTTCTATGGCCATTTGTGTTTAGGTCCAGCCTAGCACTGTATTACCCACTCCTGTCTCATTGAGGGTTTATTACTGATGCTTGTAAATAGCTCTGATGGTAAAAGAGCTATTTATCTCCTAATGAAAATGGAAGTGCAACTCCTGGAAAATGGTAGGGGACTTGAAAAGAAATAAGGAAATTTGCCAGCAATCCTTCTGAGCCCAGGGTTGTTGAGCCTTATACTGTGTAATAGAAACTGATGCTGGGTTTGTATGTGCAAAAGAACATGACATTTCACTGGAGATGTGAGGAATACAAGGTAGCAAAATAAAAATATTCAGGTAAACTACTATTACAGCACTTCCACCAAAATAACACTCAGATGCTTGGTCTTTCAATATGTAATGGATGGAAGCAGCACAGTGCACTTGTGCATGTCTGAGGTTTCAAAATCAAGTTGCTGTGTAAGTGAAGCTGGGTAGGGGGCTGGAGAAGAGTAGCCTGTTATAGCAAAGGCTCAATGTGATTTCATGTCTTTGGAAGCCTGGAGGTGATTAAGCTTTGCTTTGGGCTCAGCTCATTACACAGAAGAGAGGATTGCTAGGAAGAACAATTATTGGTCTTAATTTCTTCTAGAACTTAAAGGTTAAAGGAGAAGTTTAGTCTGTCTTCACATAAATGAAGCTTGCAAGCTTTTTAAGGAGAAAATGGTGTGCATTCTTGAAGGAATTATAGAGGAGTCAAATGCATTGACTACTCCTGAAGTCACTGCAAGGTGTGGGATGCTGCAGAGGGCAGACAGAGTTGGAAGAATTCCCTGGAATTAAAAGCATTTCTGCTTTTCCCTTCCTGCAGGACAGTAGGGTAACCTACTTCTCATCTTCTAATGGCCACGAAAGATATTGAACAGCCCTCTATGGCTGTGCAGTGGCACTGGCTTGGAACTCAGAGTGTTGCTTTTGTTGCTGCTGTTGTTCCCTTGAAAATTATCCACACTGAGTTCTGTGAAGCCTGCTATGAGGAGTCTTGGATCTTCTGTAATGGAGGGGAATAAAGCTAAAGCACAGACTGGGGCACAGGATGAAGAGCTGCACTGTGCTGTGTTCTGCTGTAGCAATGAGATGAATGTCCACTGACAGCTTAACTCCTAGTGACTGCAGAGAGGGAGCTGTATTTGTTGCACTTCTCAGGTTCTGCTTGCTCTATGCAACCATGATGGATAATGAGCTATTCAAAGCCATTTGGACTCATTTGTCTAAGTAGCATGTCAGCTCCAGGCTAATCTTGTGAATTATTTAATCATCTTGTACCCCTGAGAGCACAAGTGTGGAGATGTCTCTGGAGCACTTAATCATTTGCATGGTGTTTACTCAGTTTATACTTATGCTTCAATTTTTTGCCGTACTGTTTGAAGATACACATGAGCTGCCTGCAGGGCCTGGGTGAACTGGAGGGAAAGGTTCTGGGAGCCTTCAATGCACTGGGGTTTTGCACCCAAGGTGTGGGGTGGAGGCTTCATCATGAGAATAATGATTTTCCCCTAGCTTGAGAAAAGCTTCTTGGTTTTCTTTCCTTGTAACCATGCTTAACCCATCAGCTGCTTGTGAAGGTTTTAATTCCTGATTTATCTGTCTCACAGTCATGCTCCTGAAATCCAAATTGGGGCTGATTCCCAACCTAGATGTGACAGTAGCTTTCTGCAGAGAGAGAAGCAGAGTGTATGGATGCTTCTAAGTAACCCAGTGATATTAGTTTCAGAAGTCCTTGCTGCCTTGCTCTTTTTATGCAGCCTGGCATTTGGGCTACCTAACAGTGTATGTGTCAGCTCAACCCTGTTACTGCTTACATACCAGGGTCCCCGACAGGAACCTCAGATAAATGCTGTTTTAAACACTGCATCTTTCAACCTGGTCCACAATCTGCCAATGTGATACACAGCCTGTGTAAAACTGTTCATTTCTAATCCTTTAAAATAATTTTTGATACCTAGAGTGACCTGTTGTCCTGGTGTGGGATTTGTGGAATAACTGTACTGGGGTAGCAGTGTAGTGGAGGAAAGGAAAAATGAGATCATGGTGTGATAACAGCATGCAGACTGTCAATCCAGAGATTTGCAACTGAACAAAAAAGTTTGGAAGTAATGATTAAGGTATTTAAACAAATTTTCCTCAAGTAACAGGCTTACCCTGATGAGTTCTTCTTCCTAACCACTATCCAAAGATTTTGCTGTTGCTTTTGATTTTGTCTGGAGAGCACTGTCAGTATTATCAGGACAATTAGCCTGCTGAAATTTAAGATGGATATACCATTCTATGCCTGGTGCTTTAGTTAGTGAATACTTACTACATCCTGTACTTATTTGCAAGCCCTTTCACTCAAGGCAAGATGCCAATTGCATGCTTCTCCATTGGGCAGAGATCTTCTGATTAGTCATGTCTCCATAATAGTTTTGAATTTCACTTGCCTTAGGTATTTTCAGATGCTGTACATATAAATGAGAATATCTTTCACTTTGTTGGTGCTTTGACAAACGTAGGTATTGGCTGAACAATTCTTTTGCTTTCCACTTAACCCAAGTGTTCTTGTAGCTTATGAAATTTGTAGCAAATCTAATATCACTATATACATGTAGTTTTCTGAATAAGTCTACTTCAACTGTAGGCACACAACTGTGTATGAATAAAACAGATAAAGGAAACGGAAAGTCTACAAGATCATATCATGTTGAAAATGAATGTTTCATAATCATCCTGAAAAAAAGTGTATGAGTTCTGGACTTTATCTGATACTTGCAAACAGGAAAGAGAAGAACTAATCCTGACTAATTTCCCCAGGCAAGTGATTTTCTATGACCTAAAGGACTGAAATAAAATTCTTTTTTTTGCTTGCTTTGGAAAAGAATAAATTTTTCTGCATGGAAGGAAGCAGGACAGAAATGTGGCTCCTGGGGAAGAAAGAGGAATATATCAGAAGTGAAATCCCTTTGGTTCTTCCCACTGATCACATATTCTCACGCTTGATCCTCTTCCTGCTTAGCAAGCAAAAAAACCCCAGGTCCTAATACAAGTTTTTTAAAAGAGCCTCACACTTTCCCTAACTGAGAAGCTGAAACACTTTTATGCCAGGAGGTTACTGAATAAGCAAGTATACACTGAGCTGAGCAAGAATGTCTGAGAAAGAACAAACTCTTTTTACGTTTCTTTTATTAGGGATTTAGGTCTGAATTTGGAGTTGCTGATTTAAAGAGGAAACATTAGGCAAATTGGTGATGACCTTCTTTTTACCAGACCATACCATGTGAAAAGCCAGGGGAATCTTATCCTAGATTTCAGTGGAAGTAGGGCTGAGAGAGTCCCTCAGCATCAATGGTAACTTGTTTCTATTGGACTGGGAGTTATTTGCAAGAATTTTGATGCACAAAAATAATCACATAAATCTTTAAACTGTAGCATTATCTGAAAGACACTAGTAGCTTCTTATTAATGAGAACAGTAGTTTGAATTTATTTAATGTTTTTATTTCTTAAGGGTAATGAATGAATTACTTTTACAGTTGTTGTCTCAAAAGACTAGAAACAAAGACATTGCCTCCAAAAAAAGATACCTTGAGTATACCTGCTTCTGCAATTTAGACCGCTCTTTTTCAAACCAGGATCTGTGGTTGTGCACCTACACAACTGCAGTTTGGTGAGGAGGCCCATCCTTATTTTCGCGTCCTGCAGAAAAGACCATGCTTTGTGGGAGGGTGCTGCTGCTCTGTCAACATGCCACATGTCCTATCTGTGAAAAGCTCAGTAAAGGTTCTTTCTTCAGAAATACTTTTGATACCATGAAGAGTTTAGATACTTAAAGTTTTAAAATTTTCAGAGACACTTTGGTCAAAGCCATTTGCATTGGGACTGTAATACTCTTTGGGAATCCTTTGTGGATGCTCAAGTGAATTTTCTACTTGCTGGAGAACTTGCAATGCAAGACATACAAATTCTCTAAATTATATGTGCATTTAAAATCTGACTGTACCAAGGGTAAATTAAACTGTGGAAAACCAGTGCCATTTTACTATAGATAAAAGCTTGCTAAGCAGCAATAGATCTTGTAGGCAGTACTCTGTGTATAATTAATATCCTAATCTAGATTCTGCTGAAACTAGGGAAAAGATTTTCATCAATTCCAGAAAAAGTTAAATAAGATTATTAGCTGACCACAGTGTTCATGTGCACATATAATCATGCTAAAGGACTTTAAAAAATTCAGTGCTGCCTCATTAGTTACTATAGTGATAAGGAAGCAACCATTACTGAATATGGCCTATTTGGACTAGTTGAAAAATGGTTGAAAATGATCTCTGCATTCCTCCTGCTCCCTTTGTATTTCTATTTCACAATTCTTACTGAATTAACCTGTCAGAAATGTCCCTGTGGTTCACCACCCTATGCTACATTAGGTGATAACATATGTCAGGAAACATCTGTTGATGTGCTTCAGTTGGGTAGCTTCTCCTGAAGCTGAGAATTACACAGCTTTCACTCTGCGTGCTGAGGGATTGCACCACCCAGCTGGACATCGACATACCGTCATGGCATTCCAGGCAAGCTCAAACCACCTTCTCCTGGGGAGGATAACTCCTTGTGCATGGGGCAAAGCCATGCCCTCCACTGCTTTCTGGGAATATGATGAAGGTCCTTTCATCCCTGCAAAAGGAAGATCTCTGATAACACAGCATAGTTTGGGACTGTGGCTGCTCTCGGGTTTATAATGTGAGCTTTGAAAGTTCTTTTTCTGTGCTGAGTGGGGTAGATAACAGTTGAGTGGAAGTTGCATTCAACAAGTGTTTGAAGGCAAAAAGAGAATATTGAGTGTATTGAAGGAAATGGAATGAACCTGTCTTTTTACAAAGCTAAAAGCTACTTTCCATCAACGATCCAAGATTAGTCTGTGCTTATTAAGAAGGACATGCTACTGGACACACCTGGTGTAATTTTGTTTTCTTTGCTTTCTTTCTGAAGGGGGTACAGAATATGGGGATCACGCACGCTGCAGCCTTGTCCGAGGAGGCCACCGGCCAGCTGCAGGCAGAGCACTGCCATTATGGACAATAAAGCACTTGCCATGGAGGTGAAAATACTATCCCACTTTCTGGAAAGGTTATTAGCTATTGGAAATATTTTTGTTTTGTTTTTGTTAACAATTAATTTTAAATTTCTAATTTCTCTAATTTGTTACCAGCTAATCTCTAAATTGTTATTGAAAAGTTATCTCTGCTTTGTGTTGCCAGTTCAGGTGTGTTAGCCAAAGAGAGAAGAGGGAAGTTTGCATTTGCTCTCTTGGAATGGGAAAGACCCTATATAAGCTGCAGATTTGCAACTCTTTTAATGTCAAAACCCAAAGGGGAATAATGGGATATGGAACTTTTTACCATATTTGAGATTTGCTAATGAATTCTGGAGTTTGTGGTTTCACTCTAGGACACCCTGGGCTGTATTTAACCTTGTAGGCATCCACTTAACAACCTAAGAACAAAAGCAAGTAAGCAAGGGCTTCTTTGTATGGGCTTATCAAATACTTTTCAGCTTGTCATTAACTCTGTCAAGCCAAACTGATATCTGTTGCAGTCTTCAATAATTTGTGCCAAATCATATGTTTCAACCCTTAGTAATTTCATCTAGGAGTGTGTTTTAATCTTACTTTTTGTTGGGTTTTTTTTATAATGTACTCAGTGCTCAAAGCTAATATCCCTGGGTCATCATTCTCCATAGTCACATCAGGAAATTAAAAAAAAAAAAAAAAAAAAAGAGCTGCCCTAAAGGTGTGGGGGTTTTAAAGCTCTGTCAGCAAATGTAATGGAAACTCCATGTGTAACTACAGCAGTACCTGCTGCCATGCAGGTGAACTGGAAATGTGAAGGCAGTTTTCCTTGCTGGGCAGCTGGAAGGCACAGGCTTCTCCATGACCTTGGGGTGAGCCTTGCCACCTGTTGCCCTTTTTATCCAAAAGTAGCCTGTGCCAGCCAGCAAGAGCAAGCACTGACCTCCCTGAGGAGAAGCAAGAAGAGCTCAGGAGGACAGTGAAGCAGCTTGGCAGAACAGTCTGATTTGGAGCACATGAAATGCTTGTGAGCGGGACAAGAGCCCCAGGCCTCCCATGCTGCCAGCACTGCTCCTCCCTGCTGGCACTGCCAGCACCTGCACCTGGTACTGCCACTACCATGGTACAGCCACCAGGCACTGCTGGCTGCTGCTGCAGGGAGCCCGGGTTAAAACTGCTCTTTCAAAATGATTGAGTGCATGATTTCTCTTTAAGCATCTTTATAATATTAATTAATTTCAAAAAAAAAAAAACAAATAATGAATGGAGGATCAAATAGGAAAAGAACCCATAAAATGTTTATATAACTGGAAGTAAAATAATTGACTTTAGTTTAGCTAATCTAAAGTTTGGCTAGATCAACTTAAATAATTTTTATTTAAAATTAAACTTAAAGTCTGAACTTAAAGTCTTTGCTCTCTTCATCTGTCATATTCACCTATTACTTTCTTAGCTTCTAGCTGTTTACAGCTCTTGTGCATATATATATATGCTGCCTTTGCCTTGTGGAGAAAAAGAGTCATTATCTAAATAGTGACCCAACTGCTGGGTTTTCTGCCTATATATCAGCATTCAGGCTGGTAGTGATTCAAGGCTGAGAAATACATACGAGATCTAGTCAGATAAAATTTTTATTATCACACAGAAGTTAAATAGCCTTGCAGTAGGATCTGTCACTGCTTCATAGAAGAAAATATAAGGAAGAAACTTAATGTATTATTTTTGAGTCAAATAAAGTTTGGGGATTTTCTGTCTAGTAAATTTTTGTTGCTGCTAGATATTTCTAGACAGACACTTTGAAAAATCAGTTTTCTAAAATACCAATATGTCCATGAATGTTACATACAAATAAAGAAAAGCACTTCAAATAATAATTTTTAGTACCATTAGGTGGTTTGTTACAAGAAGTAGTAGTCAAACATTCCTACAGGCCCATATCTATATATAAAGAAATGGGAATTTCATTACCAGGATGCATAATAAAAGATTTATTTCCAAAGAGAAATAAATGCCTTGTCATCACTCTAGGAGTTTTGAGTCTTAAAATATAAGAAAAAATAGAGAACGAACTCTGCTCCAGCTGGGCTGTGGTGTTACATGAGGCAATGGAGGATAGCATGGATGGCAGGCCATGGCTGGAACAAGGAAAGATCAGGGATATGATAAAGTAAGATCTCTCCAACAGGTAATTGGAGTGGTAAGTGTTGTAAGTGGGATGTGCTGGGGAAGCAAAAGTGATGGTCTGAACAGCTCATGCTGTTCAGGAATGGAATAGGGAAGCTTCATTTCCAAGAACTACTTGGTGGCCCAGCTCTAGAAGTTTCTTGGGTCCATGCATGATGGCAGAGTTCATGCTAGCCAGCACTCACCTGCAGGGGAACAGTGCCAATACCTGGTACCTGTTTTGTGTAGACAACTGGATACATGCACTACAGATAACTTGATTAATTCTGGTTCCTTATAACATAGACATGGCCAAAAAAATGCTTATTTTCTTCTTGTAATCAATGTTTAATCAAGGAGAGGCATATTTAACCTGTTTTTCATTTCACATAAATGCAAGTTTGTATAGGCAAGTTTGCTATTCACAAGCCAGACCTATTTTTTTTTTTCCCTGCAGCAACTCTGTGAATCACCCCATTGCAGTGAAGGAAGGAGGGTGGAATTGTTTCCACACATTTTTAAAGACAATGCAGGTAATTGATGATGAAGGGCCTTGACAGGTTGTTCAGTTAATCCCTGGATTGGCTTTTATCCCAAATGAAGATGTAGTTTACTGACGTACCTTGCTGTGGAATACTTTCATGGGCTGTATGATGATCTTATCCATATACTTCAAGCCTTTTATTGAAAGCATTCCTGGGACTTTTCTTTACCACGACATTAACTTGTGAGTTGGCTCTACCTTTCTCCCTGTCTAAACACTGCTTTGCACTGAAGCAGGAAGGAGAGCGCAACCTCAGTTTTGTAGGTAAGAAGGAGCATTAACTAATACCTGAGCTACTCCAACTGGCAGCCTGAGCTCCCTGCACTTAGTTCCTTGTTCCCACAGAAGCTAAGCACTGGAATGTGGCTTGCCACACATGGGAACTGTAAGTTTTTTCCAGAAGCCTGTGCTTTGGCATCTGTGCTTACAGGGGTGGCTCCTGTGGATGCTCTCCATTCATTTAAGGCAGGCAGCTGATAACTTCCAACGCCTGCTTGGCCATTGTTTTGGTCTGGCATCTGCAAGCTTGATTTTTTTGGCATTTGATGGCCTGGGACAGATGAGATGTGGAGCCAACCTTTCAAAAGCAGAGCTCTGTTTACACACATGGTTCAAGTATTTTGTGACATAAGTGTTACATGAAAATGCAAGTGACAGGATTAATGTACAAGTTCCAGTCTGCAGATGTGTTTTGTAAGAAATAAGAGGCTTTTTAAAATGCTAGGCACCAATTTAAAATCAGAGCCTCAAAATCACTATGTACAAGCTCTTTGGCTTTGGGAGAAAGTTGGTGCTCCTTAATTTTTCTGTTTTCCCTTTCTGATTCCTGTAGGCACTAGCATTGAGTTGGAGGAGCCCAAATGAATCCTTGCAAAGGTGGAGCATGCTTTTTAGCTGAGAGTTTTGGGGAGGTGAGCATACTCAGATTGAGACATCTCCTTGAAAAGATGTTCCTTACCATGACATCTGGCCTGCTCTTGGGGCTGAACTTGGCTTTTGCATCAATTCTCATTAGAAATAGTTGCAAGGAGGTCTGGATATGTGAAGAATGTGAGAGCATGCTGTGCATTTAGAGGTCATTGCTGGTGAGGGATATTCAATATACTGTAGTCTGGCAATATCTGGGGTTCTCCTGTTTGGTTTTGTGTAAAACATGTACCAATGAACTATAAATTCTACTGAATAGAACAACTTACTCCTTTTGTCAGCCAGAAAAGACTGTGACCAGGACATATTTCAGTAGAATAGATGGTATTTTATTTTTTCATACACTTTGTTGGAGTCTAAACATAATAAATATTTAACTTCTGAGCTTTCTTGCTCTGATTATTTCTGTGTAATATTTTACTTGATCTTCAGTTAAGCAGATGAAACATTATTGTTGGTTCATCTATTTCAGCAATATAGCTTTATACATTTCAATGTCTGTTCTCAAGTAGTTGTTAGAAGTAAAGAACATAAACTTTATCTCTTTTGTGTGATGCTTTTAACCCTCAAAAAGATTGATATAGAGAGGAATAGTGACTGGGGAAAATTTTTACAACAGAAAACATGAACAGGTTGGCTCGTTCATATTGCATTGGCATAAACAACCAGCAGAACATTCTTGTTATATTTGTCATTTCACTTAAATAACTTTCAAATCTGAAAAGCTTTATGTTGATCATTTTGATGAAGTAAGTAGTAAACTTGCTAGTAAACTTGCACCCATATACAGCTTAGAGGAGGAAAGGGGTGTAAATGTAGCCTATGAACCAAAGCTCAGAGAAAGAAGTAGCACTGGAGGTAAATGAACTGACACAATTTAGTCTGTTGCTGTTTTTAGCTTTTCCAGTCCTGTGTCATTACATAGACACCTTGTCATTTGAGGAAATAACATTTTTTTTAGCCTGACATAAGCAAGCTGAATCAGTTATGACCAGATTGTCTTGTTTTTACTGGACAGAATACTGTTTCCATAGGACTCCTCTGTCTCCTTCATATCTTCTGGGATTCAAACTGACACCTTAATGCTGTGCAAAGGGCAGTTCCTGTGTGCTGAGTGTGAACTAAACAGAGACATTTTCCAGTTCATTCAGAAGTTCCTCAGATTCCAAACCATAAGATACACATTTATCGTGTAGAGGTAGGGAGCAAGAGATGGAGAAGTATTTGATAAAGAGAGATGGTAATAGAAAGTGGAAGGAGTAGTAAACATAGCTGAAAAATCCTTCCTGTATTTAAAAAAACCCCACAAAATCCTCAAAACCCAACAAAGTCATTATGTGCTTAAAACCACAGAATTGCTATTTAAATTTTCTTTCTAATTTCTTTGCTTTATTTTTTTTCCCCTGAAAAATCTCTCTAGATATCTTTTGTATGTATGTATCTGTGGGTGTATATATCTATATCGGGTCTCCTTTCTGGTGGCTATAAAAATACCACAATTTTTTTGTCTGTGCCTTTATACAGAGGATTTTTAAACATTTTATTTTCCGTTAGGTATCTCATTGTTCAGAAGACTCAATGCACTCATGACTTCCTTACTTCTGTCTTTCTAAGTTGAGGAACTATTTAAGGCAACATACTGAGGGTAACTGAAGCAAGCTTTAGGCTGGCTCTGCGCAGACCTTTATCTGCCTGCCAGTACAGCTCATTCATTAACTCAGTTTGTCTGAGTTTGTTTTCATCCATGTGAAAGGAAGGCAGATGACTGCAGTCTGTGGGAATTCCCTTACATATATTTTTCATCTCTGACCTAGGACATAGTCTCTTACTTCTGGGCCTCTCTTACCCAATAGTGCCCAATATGATATATTGTTTCTTAGATGAAAATGCACTTGTATGATGATGACATAGATCAGGAGAAAAAAAGGGCATAGAGATAACCAAATTCAGTTGTCCTCAACAAACCAGTTCATCTGTTGCAAGCCTACAGTATGTTATTCTAGTATCTTCTTCACACACTACCTTTTTATCCCAGCTCTAGTTGTCATAGAATCATGGAATCATTTAACTTGGGAAAGACCTCTGAGGTTAAATCCAACCCTTATGTAACTGTCATATAACCTCAAACTTAGGTCCCGACGTCACCATTGTCTTTCAATATGTGGCAGGAATATGTGCACTTGCAGCCCAGAAAGCTGACCACATCCTGGGCTGCATCAAAAGAAGAGTGGCCAGCAGGTCAAGGGAGGTGACATGTCCAAGCCTTGCCCTTGGTTCTAGTGCTGGCTCCTGCTGTTCCCCACTTGGCCTCCACATAGACCCCAGACATGACTTGTCCCCTCAAATTGCCCAAGGCTGTTGGTTAAACTGCTTGGTATCACCTGTCTGGGTGCCCTGGGGGACAGCAGAGCTACCGCGGAAAAGCATTGCTTCTGCTGGAGTTGTCCTCAGGTCCTGCTGGTTCCTGACTCTAGAGGGACCCCACCCCCCTTTCCTCCTCCCTGGCGTTTCCTGCCAGTACTGACATTCCATTTCTCAAGTGTATGAAATTTACAAATGCAAAATGAACATTATTCCATTTCTCACTAGGAAGAGGATTGTCAAGACATAAGTAACTATTCCCGCTCCATGGACCCAGTAGCTCATGGTTTTTAATTGCTATATATGTTAGACAATTTGAAGTGCTTATTTATATAACATTCTTTGGTTTTCTTCTCTTGAGATTGCACACAAGTGAATAGCAGATGCAGATACAGTATGGTAGAAAGCTAAACAGTCTGTTTTGTGTAAAACTGATACACTTGGGATGGTTCTGAAATGATACACTTAGGATTAGCCCCTTCAGTAGAGTGATGTGCATACCCTGTAAAGAAAAATAAAAAGACCATAATAAAATAAAAATAAAACATCAGTGACAACCAGTACATATATATAAGAACATTACTCTGATAACAATATTACAGGGAAAAGAAAATACCAAGCTGAAAATTCTATAATGTTCACATGCTGAAATGGAAATCCTTTTTTTGGTTAATCTCTTTATGGGATAATTATTAATGGCTGTTAACATCATGTCAACATCATGATCCTAGAGAGAGGAGGGGTCCAATAAAATGGATTGATTTTCTTCGGATCACCCTCTTCAAGCTCAAGAGAGGTCCATCCCCACGTGCAGTGAAGCAGAGATTATCATCCCCCTCTACTCAGCCCTGGAGAGGCCACAGCTGGAGCACTGTGTCCACTCTGGTCTCCTCCATACAAAATAAACATGGACATACTGGAAAGAGTCCAGGGAATGGCCATGGATATGGTAAAGGGACTGGAGTTTTTCTCATATGAGGTGATGCTAAGCCTCAAGAAGGAAAAACTTGGGGCTAGGGGAGGATCTTGGTGGTGTGTAAATACCTATTTTGCAGGGAAAGATGGAGGCAAACCCTTCTTGATGAAAGGATAAGAGGCTATAGACAGACTAGAATACAGAGAACTCCCTTTAAACAAGAAAGCCAGAATCTCCTTATGGATGTCACTTATTTGGTATATCTGATGTAAAATTGTCTTATGAGCACTTTTAATTGTTTTTGTCATTTTGTGTTGATTCAGTTGATGCTTCAGAGAAGCTTTCTTAATAATATGGAAAGGGGGAGATGTGGAGACCCTGAGGGGCATCCCCTGGTTTAGAGAGACACAAGAAGCTTCCCTCAAAAAGCTGTTAAGACCCCATTGGCTCCTTCCCCTGTTCCTGTGTCTGTTCCCATGTCCCTGGGCCACTCCCTCCCTGTTCCTTGATTGGCTCTTATCCTTGCACTACCCGAGACCAGGGTCACCCCAAGGGTCCCTCAAGAGAGAAACTTGGACCTTCCGTGTGTGTGTGTGTGTGTGTGTGTGTGTGTGTGTGCCTTAGACCTGAACATCTTACCGGGCAGCTAAATAAAACATCTGTAGATACCATGCAAAGGCCCTTTTGAATTCCTTACCCTAGACTTCGCTAGCAGCTATTCAGGCCACAACATAAATGAACATGAAGTGTGGTGCAATAGGAGGGAAGCAGGACAGCCTACCCATGGCAGAGCAGCTGATGTCCATGCTGCTTCTGCTCTAGGGCTTTACTCAAGTAGCTTTAGTGGGGTGCTAGAGACTCTGTGCCCATTAGCAGCAGCAGTCAGTGAGAGATGCACTCCTGGATTATGTGCTTTCACTTCCTTTCCTGAGAAAGGAATTTATTTTGAATTTCTGAGTCACTCCATAGCATGAACCAAGTGCAGTTACGTGGGGACTATCGGCAGCTTTTTTTTTAATTGCCCTCCTCCTTCGTGCTAAAAAGTGAATATAGGCTCCTTCCTTTCTTAAAATGCTCTTCTGCGGGAAGTCCTTTTCCTGGTATACTCTGGTATAAACTGAAACATTAGGAGACAGTACTTGCCTTTATGTAAAATAAAAGTACCCCCAGTAATTTATAGAATACTTTATATGTGAGTGTGTGTGTGTGTATATATATATATGAAAGTGTACAGCCTTAACACCCCTACACACACTTAAAATAAATAATACCCAGGAAACATTGGGAAATTATGGCAATACAGAATGTGCAACACAGTGGGACTTTGACATGTGAGTTGATGATTTACATGTCTAATGGACTGATGCAGCACATAGCCAAACCAAAACCAGTTGAGGTAACTTAATTGCCATCCAGGGGGGCCTGGACAGACTTGAGAGGTGGAGCCATAAACCTCATAGAGCTCAACAAGGCCAAGTATAAGGTCCTACACCTGGGTTGGGGTGATCCCAAGCATGAATACAGGCTGGGCAGAGAACAGAGGTGTAGCCCTGGGGAGACGGACTTGGGGGTGTTGGTGGATGAGAGGCTGGACATGGGCCAGCAAATGCACACTTGCAGCCTAGAAAACCAAAGGTGTCCTGGGCTGCATCAAAAGGAGTGTGGCCAGCAGGGCATGGGACAGGATTCTGTCGCTGCACTGCTCTCATGAGACACCATGTGGAATACTACATCCAGCTCTGGGGTCCCAAGCACATGATGGACATGGACATCCTCAAGCAGGTCCAGAGGAGGGCCATGATGATCAGGAGCACCTCTCCTGTGAAGACAGGCTGAAGGAGCTGGGGTTGTTTAGCCTAGAGAAGTCTCTGGAGAAACAGTACAGCAGCCTTCCAAGATCTGAAGGGAGGGCATGGGGTCTGCAGGACAACTGGAGAGGGAATTTTTACTCGAGCATTTAGTGATAGGAAAAGAGGTTATGGCTTTTAAAATGAAAGAGGGTGGGTTTAGATTAGATCTGAACAAGAAATTCTTTGCTATGAGAGTTATGAGACACGAGAACATGTTGCCTGGCAAAGCTGTAGATTCCATGTCCCTGGAAATGTTCAAGGCCAGGTTGGATGAGGCTTTGTGCAGCCTGGTTTAGTGAAAGGTGGCCCTGCCCATGGCAGAAGCATTGGAACTAGATGATTGTTAAGGTTCCTTCCAAACCAAACCACTCTGTGATTCTGTGATAACTATCAGGGTCCTGATAAAGCCCCAGCTGCCTCAATATGCCCCTCAAATTCACAGCACCTCACAAAAAAAGTTTGGCAGAGGTAAGCAAGGAATTGCAACAAGGTCGCCAACATATGTCCTTTTAGCATATTTATACCGGCTGCAGATGTCCTTTCGGAAGCCGTAAGAAAGCCCTTGTTTTGCAAGCTGGCACCTCAGACCTTTAAGGTGTTAAGTGGCAGTAGTGCCAGTGCTCCTCGCAGCTCCCTGTGCATCCCTGTCATTTGTGCCCGCGCAGTACAACATTTCCCCGCGGGTTTGTGTGAGTTACTGTGGGCAGGGGCAAGGGAAGGGGGAAGGACGGGGGACGGACACGGAGAAGGCCGAGCCGCAGCCCCCGCCGGGCGGCGCGGGCGGGCGGAGGAGGAGGCGGCGGAGGCGGGCTCGGCACACGCACACGCCGCTCCCGCCGTGCTCGGCTTAAATAGGGCGGCGCCGAGGAGGCGCGCACAGCCGTGGTCGGTGCTGCTGCCGGGAGGTGAGCGGGGTTCGGGGGTACTGCTGCCGTCGGGGCCGGGGACCGTCAGGAACTCGCCACCGAGGGAGCTGGCTGGGCCTGCCGGAGCGGCCGCCGCGGGGCTGGGGTGGTCTGCGCGGCCGCTGTCACCGCGGGGCCGGGCGGACCCGTCCCATCCTGCCGCCGGTCTCTGTAGGCTGTTCTCGGGGGGCCGCGGGGCTTTCCTTCCCGGCCCGCAGTGGGATCAGCGTCCCCCGGAGCCGGCTCGGCTTCCCCTCGCACAAAAAGCATTCAGGAAAGCGTGGCTGTCTGTGTCCGGCCTCCCCCCGGCGCTGCGGCAGCTCGGGCTGGCCGGGCATTGTTCGGCGCCGGCGCTGCCCTCCAGCCCGGCTCGGCTCGGCCTGGCGCGGGGCGAGCGGCTCGGCCGGGCCGAGCAGCAGGTAGCGGGCTGGGCAGCGCGGTGCTGCCTGCTGAGCCCGGGGCTTCACGTTCGTTTCGCTGCCGGACTTTGCCTTCAAGTAGGTTGTTCTTTCAGGCGTGAATGCAGCATGTACTTGATGCAGCTTTTTTTTTTTTTTTTTTCTTCCTTTGAAGCAGCTTAGAGTGCGTATGGAAATGCAGCGTGAGCCAAACTGGCCTAAAATGGAAGGTTGAGTGGCTTTGACTTTGCAGGCCTCCTCTGCTGCTAGGTAGGACTTACAGTGCTACAGCACAGAGATTTAACCTGGTTACCCGACACTTTTGTTCTAGGATGCATACATTTCTTGTTCCTGTTGAACAGGAATCGCAACACTTGAAGCCTTCTGAATTTCTAAACGGCATGTCTGTTAGCTGTCTGGAGTATTAGGGACACCCTCTTGGGCTATGTAATCTAAACATATGCCTCACTTGGGTTAGCATCCGAGATATGATGGTCAGGTTCTGTGATAGGAAAGAACAGACCTCATCCATGTGGTGTTAATAGATTTCCTTTTCCATCTGCATTGCTTTACAGAGAATCATGCACTCTCCTGAGCCTAGTCAGGAAAGTTTATTATTGCCTTTTTGCTTTGGAACATGGTCTCAAACTCACAAGCTGAGATTTCACAGCCCCAGGATTTGGATCAGATTTCTTGCATCAAGAAATTGAATATAAGAGGGCATTGAGTTTACTGAAAAATACCTTTCTCTTCCTCTTGCAACAATAGCAGTATTAATAATGCAAAAACTGATACATAGAGTTCCTCATGGACTCTTGCTGTTACTGCCTTTTTAAAGTTTAAGGGTATGTAGCTTGCTTGTATTGGGATGGGGAAACATTTGAAAGATGGCTGATGGAAAAAATCTAAAGCTTGTCATTACAAGTAGTTGTTGTGTGTAGTGTTATCAATTCAAGGTCTTAAGCAAACAGCCTTAGCCTAGTCTGAGGATTACATGAGTACGATGAATTTGCAAAGGTAGCTTCTAAATTTGGTACGTGTTGTTTTCTACAACTTGGCTGACGTGAGGTTGCAAGCAAGTCTTCAGGTTTAGAGAAGGAAACCCCTAAGTAGCCTTTTGCTTCAAGGACGAGTACAAGGTTTATATTGGTAGAACAAACAAAACCAGCAATTTATAGTGGATGGTAAGACAACTTTGAAGTATTTTTGTGGTTAAGTGACTTGCCTGTTTTTTGAGCAAAGTCTGTGTGGCTGGTTCTCTGATCTCCTTGCTTCACTTGAAACGAATTCTTCATGAGGTTTTTGGGAGGAGGCAGAGGTGGGTTGTACCTTCCCTGTTTTGTGCATGTTGCTCTCCAGTGGGACAGAGTAAAAGGTTCCTTTTCTCTTTCTTATCCTTCCAAGAAAACACCACTTTTACTAATGTGAACAACAGAAGGTAATAATAGATTTTTGTGTTTTGCTTTTCTTGATAATATGGTTGATATAATTAGGTAGACTGAAGAAAACTAATGGCATGAAATTTTTTGAACGTGCAGCAGAGACAAGAGGTGTTCTGGCCCAAGGGATACATTGCTTGATAAATTTGGCTTCTGTCAGTCTTTTGAAGAGACTGCCTGCCATATCCTGCTTTGCTGCTATGCTAAATTAAAAGTTCAGATAAGTTAAATATTTCACTATGGTAAATGTAACCAGTGGTAACTCCCTAGAAATCTTTACAAGTAAGAGGGGTGATGGTTTATTCATTGGTGAATGGTTTTGTGGAGGAGTTTACAATGCTGCGTGGCTCAGGGAAGCTCTGCTGTACAGTGTTGACCTTTACAGCCTGTAGGCTGAACTCTGCCTGCGGATGTGGGGCTTGCATTTCCGCAGATCCCACCTGACTCCTGAAACAAGGACACTTGATAGCATAAGGCTTCTGCTCTCTTGCTGCCTTTCATGTTGAGAGTTACTCATCTACGCAGGGTAAAATATCATTCCCTACCCCTGGCAGGGAGTTTGAAGCTAGATAATCTTTAAGGTCTTTTTCAAACCAAACCATTCTATGATAGTAAAATACTTTTTTTGGTTAGGATTTGAATCTTAGTAATACTGGAAGTTTTCTCAAAACTGATTGAAAACAGCTTGCATGATTTTATAGAGATGTAGAGGAAAAATGGATTTTGCTTTTGTAATTTAGCCATTTAAGTGCTATAGCAGAAGTGCACGATGTCCTATTTCCAGAAGAGGATTTCTCCCTTGTTTTATGAATTGCTGTTCTTGAACCCAGAACTCTTAAGCTTTTTAGTTTGATACTGCATGTGCCATGTTTTGGAAATCTGACTTCTGCAGTCAGACTGAAATAATAGCTTGGTAAGATTGAATTTGTTTCCTAGGAAAGCAAGCAGAAGAAAATGCTTACTGTCACTGACTCAGAGATGCAGGCATACTTTAATGCCTGTGGTCAGAAGATTGTTCTGTTAGCCATACTATTTTTTGGGCTGCTGGTGTTGGGAGGTCACTCAGTGAACCTGTTGCTTCTCATAAGTACTTACTGATCTTCCAGTCTCAGTGTGTTAAGGGTTATTTTTTCTGTAACAGCCTACTGGATGTAAACCCTATCTAGTGCAGTGCAATGGGGCTTAGTGTGCCTGACCCAGGTTGCTTTCTGCAAGAGTTCAGGTATCAGAAGTATGAGCGAGAAACTCTTTCTCACAGAGTCTCAAGTGAGCACTTAAACCATGTGTTAGCTTGATATTGCATACTGGGCTTTGTGAATAGTAGCCTTTTCCTGGGAGGAGTAGAATGAATAAGTTAGTATGATCTACTCAAGCTGAGTAGATGATACCACAAAAAAGCAGTTTGGTTCTGTAGCGTGGTTTTCATCTAAATGGCGTTTGGCATGACACTAGATTGATAGAGTAGTGCCATGATGTATTTGCAAATCAGAGTTGCAGGGATGCAATTCTAATGGATAGCAGTGTAAGCTGAAAAAGAAATATTTGCAGGCATCTTGTGTGGTTTTTGGAGATGAGAAACCAGTAAGACTGCTTAGTGCCATGTTGTGTATGTGTAGGCATGGATTAAAGATAACTTAAATAATTCTCTGAATGATTCTGAGCTCTGAATCATTCTCAATCATTCTCTGAAAGGTTTTATCAGTAAGTGTTGGTTTTCCTTTATACACAGGGTTACCAAATGTTGTTGGAGGACTATAATTGCACAAAAGGCATTGAGCAGATTCTTGTCATGTGTTTCAACTCCTGAACTTGAATAAACTCCAGTGACCTCACCAGTGTGCACTGAAATTACTTACTGGACATCACTGAGAGGCAAGAATCCAGGTGGAGTTCTGCTTGATTGCAGGGGGACTAATGCCAAATGTCGGAGGACAGGCCTGTGACTTTCCTTGATGTGAACAAAACCATGACACACCAGTTTCAGATCTAGTGCTCCATAAAGGTTGTGGCAGAAGCTTTAACTTTCATTGCACTTTATGGAGTAAGTGACTGTGTCCTGACTTATGGGTCTGAATCCAGCTTCTATGTTGTTTCCCTCCAGTTCTGCCTTGTCCCAAACACAGGAACAGAAGCTGAACCAGTAGAGGCAACTTATACCCCAGTGCATGGTGCCCTGCTGAGAGCCTGACTTAGGGAGCTGGAGAGGAATTGGATGTGAGGTGTGAATATTAAGGACCTGGTGGTTCCTCCTGCCTGGGATGTGTCCCTTATTAACAGTTCTCTAGTTCTTTCCTCTTTACTCTTGCAGGAAGGTAAATATTTACTGCTTTAAAAGGAAGGTTTATAGCTCTCATGGTTGGCTGGTGAACTAGCTGATTTTTGGGTAAGATTTTGTTCTTGTTTTTTCTTTTTTTAAGTTGGGGTGGGGTCAAGGGGGTGAGGCAGAGGTGGTGGTGAGGAGGTCATAGTAGTGGATTAGACAGTTTAATGTATTTAGTTTGTTCAGACAAATCTTCTCTGGCTGAGGAGTCATATATGACTTCTCATATATGACCTGACAGGTTGCACCACAGTAGGCATCTTGCTGTCCTGTTTGTTATACAGAGCTTAAACTGGGATTTCTCCTTCAGGTCTCAAATACCAAAGCTCCTTTGCTGTGTCTTGAAGGTGGTTATGGTTTGCTTGCTGGTTAGTTTGACTATGTTACAGGTGTTTGCAAGACCTCAGTCAGATTCCCCTCTGACTGCAGGACAAAATCCTGTGAGGACTTGTAAGCAGTGTTTACAGTTTTGTGATTATTGTGTAGTATTACATTAGTCCACCCTCTTCCCCAGCTGTGCTGTTGTGTTTCCTTCTGGTCATAGCAATCTGGTCATTGAGATGAGTTGATCTAGTTGAGAACTAGCATCACGAATAATATAGAAAGATGGTGTTTGCCAGATCACCTCCCTTGTGACTGTCTGACTGGTGTGGAAAGGATTGTGCAAGCATGTTACCTAGGACAGGTTGGACTGACTCAAATTTAAGGTGATTGTCAATGCACTGTGAGATTAGGATTATATATCCTATTCAGACAAAAGGATTTCTCAGGTTAATAGCCAAAGCTATTTGTTCTACCTGTTTTTTATACATAATAAAGGGCCTAGGACATGATTCTGCACTTGCTCTTTCAAAGGCTGAGTGGAGAAAGGCTTAAGGAAAAAATTAGATCCATGGGAGCTGTGCAGTGTAACCCGTAAGAGTAAGAAAAAAACAGACTGCAGTGGCAGGTAGCTGTCAGGACAACTCCAAGGTATGTGGGTGGCTGGTTCCCCGTTCCAGCATATCATAGTGAAAACATCTTAGTGCTATATTGTTCATTATAAGAGGCGACGTCTCCTGTAGATTTCTTCTCCTTGCAAGAGGCTGTAGAAATAATACAGTCGGTTCTTTTACACCATGTGATGGACCTGCCTTTATGGCAGTGCTAGTGTGTTGTTTATCTAAATACTAGAACAGAGAGAAAGAAAGGCCATTGGTTCTTTGGGTTGTTTTCTTTGCAAAACAGAAGCTGGTGGCTGCTCTCCTGTTCTCTTCCGTTGCACTCGAACGATGTCTGGCTATGGATAGACAATAGGCAGGCTGCTGCCCTCTGTAAATAGACCATTGTACGCCCAGAGTAGGAGCAGCAAAGAACGGCAGAGCCCTGCCAACTTGGGTCATTGCCTTGAGATACTGGCTGTGCTGTAAAGAATGAGTCTTGGGTGCTGCAGGGTGGGTGGGTGTGTGTGTGAGCAGAGAGAGCTGGCTTTGTCTGAAACTTACAGAACTCCTTAGCTAAATTGACACGGTGAGTTCAGAGGGGTACCTTTTTGGGCTGCACTGGGGGAACTGTTTCTCTGGAGGTGGTCAAGACAGATAGTTGTCTCTGAATCAGTTTTGCCTCGTTACCCAAACTGCTTTCCCTCTGGTCTTTTAGAAAAAAAGACCAAGGTCTACTGATTGCATTGAGAAAAAAGTGCTTTTGACCTCAAATGTCAATTCTGCTCTTTCCCCCCCTACATGTAGTAATCTGAGTATTACAGACTGGTACTTTTCATTTGGCATATCCTTTCTTTTGGTCTTCAGCTGTGTCTCACACTGTTTGAGTCTGTCCCTTGTATTCCAGATCCTGCTTGGTAAGAAGGAATTGCAGGACTAGAATTTGTGAAGAGAGCATGGCTTTTTTTACTTGTCTTGAGTGAGCAAACTTAGCTGGGCCCTTCCTTGAGGAAAACAACTGAAAGCTAGATGTAAGCTCCACTGTGAAGATCTTTATCTCAGTGTGAAGGCTCTAAACCATTCTTCTTGGTCATGATAAAAACCCAGGATGTCTGATATTGGAACATGAGCCAACTAAATACTGAGATGACTTGAAGGCTGGAAGGCATTGGAGTCTCTTTTCTTGATGGGGTGTATTTGGATGCATATGTTAAGAATGCGAATTTATTGTCTTGGTTACACTTGGCTTTGCCCTAAATGCAGAAGACAAGAGCTCATATGACTTAACAGATAGTGTTAAAGCTTGGAATTGCTTAGTCTTGCAGAAAACTGTCTTTGTGTGGATGAGGCAGAAGATATAATAAGATATTATCTCAATATAAACATAAGCAGCAAAACGTTTTATCATTGTGTACCTGATAACTTGTGGTATAACTGCTCAAGAAAAGTTTTATATTGCAGGCTTCCCTAGAAACAACTGGTCAAGGAAATTAAAAGCAGAGGTGTTCATTTCTTCTCTTCGCCTAGGCTGAAATCATAGCCGATCCTTGACTAATGGGACTCTTGTGTGAATTAAATGATGTTTACTTCAGTTCTTGTTACCTGTAAAGTCATCACAGCCTTTTGAGTAATTTAAATTACATTGCATTCCTAAATCATGGTGTGTGTGCAGGACACTTCATGACTAATGCAGACAGGAAAGCAATTTCAAAAGTCAAAGGTGCTCCTTGTGGAGCTTGAGGAAAGAGCTATGCTTGCTCTTGGCCATTAGCTGCATCATAGACCCTCGTGTCTAGTTTCATAAGATGGTGTCTATGATAAATGTGAAATTAACTTTTAAGTCCAGACTTCCTTGTTGGTGTATGAAGTTTTTTTATTCTTACTGTTCAGCTGTGTATAGTAATACTGAAGAAGTAGTTTTCACACCTGCAATGCTAATGAACATGATTAGGTACATAAAAAGCAACCACATGGTGATTGTAACTGTTAAGTCAATGACTGATTCCTTTTTCCAAAAAGGAAGATGAAGAGCTTGTTTATATATTCAGTTCATCTCTACCTTCTATTGCTACAGCCTGATGTGTTGTGGATTTTGATTATAGTTTGCTGTATATCACTGTGCAAATAACAAAAAGGCATTTCTGTAGTGACCCTGCACTGCCTGCCCGGCTGATGCAGCTCTGTGCCCTAAGCCTATGGCAGAAAAGTGTGGGGGAGAGAGAGCAGTGCCTGCTGGCTTGGGATTACTCTATGGTCTAGGACTGTTCCAGAGATGGAACTTGACTCCATCCTGACTGCCCCCATTCATGACCTTGCTTCACCATGTCCTGTTAGCATTGTGAAAGCATGGGCCCTTTGAACTAATTTTATTACTATTTTGCTGTCTCTAGCAAGTCTTGTCCAAATACTGGTTAGACGTTTTGTGAACTAGACCACGTTTCTGTTGTTTGGTTGAATAACTGATTGCAGCAGTAAGGGTTTCAAGGTCAGACTGTAAACTAAGATTTTCCTGTAGAAATATGAAATGTTAACTGGGTATAGTTGATCTTAAAACTTACAAATGTAATTCTGCACGTTTGGGTTTCAGAGTCTCATATGTTGCCATCCTGCAGCGGTAGCATGATGTACAGTATGATTGTAGCTGTTAGCTACCTCCTTTGACATTCTCTAGGACCTTTGTTTAATTCTATTGTCTGTAGGAAATGGCTAGGACCTAAATTACCTAACTGAATACATCTTTGTTCTTCAAGCAAGCGGGACAGCGTTGCCAGCCGTCGCTGGGTGTCGGGCGGCCGTGCCGGTGTCGGGGCCCGCGGGCGCCCTTGAGCGCGGTGGGGTGAGCGCTGCCGGCTGCCATTGGCCCCGCGCGGGCCGGCTGCTCCCGTTCACCTCTCCCCCAGTGGGCATCGGCCGGGGGTTTGGCATGTGACAGACGTCCCGGGAGACCTTGGCTGTAGAGGAGAGCACCAGCTGAGCTGACTGCAATCCCTTTTTTTTTTTTTTTCTGCAGCTGGTTCTTGCTGTGGAATATCCGTGTCAGTGAGTGCTGGCAGGGAGCAGCCTCTTCCAGCTCTTCTTCTGTGCGAACGTGACAAATCAAATGTGCTTCCTGTGCTTGATTATATTGCTGCGTGCTGCTGCCGTGGGCCTCATTTGCCACTACTTTAGTCTGCCTCATGACCAGAGAGAAATTACTGGCCTGGTGCTGGGAGAAATAGGAAATTTGCTAAGTACCATGGAGGAGCTATGGGAGGATATTGGCTTTGAAAGCAGCTTGCTGTACTGACCTTTCTGTGCATGTCTGAAGGGAGAGTAGAAGAGAGTTTATTTTACTGGACGTAGGAAAGGAAAAAATGTGCTCCTGCTGTGCTCCTATAGGATTGGAATACACTCTGTTACATGCAGGCTAGATAACGTATGTCCCTGCCCTTCATTCCCAGACTTCCCTCCTTGATGACTAACTGTTTAAACAATCTTACAGTACACCTACTCTACAAATACCTATTTTACTTTTGTGAAATTCTCTCCTTTAACAAAAAGTCTTTTTTTTTAAAAAAAATTGAGTGCAGTCTCTGTGGAAAGCAATACTAAAACCCTGAAGAAATTCCCTCTTCTCAGCTCCACCTATTTTTCTAGAGTATGAACTAATAATTGCTTGCTTACTTAATTGCAGCACAGATATCTAAAGATATTGCCTGTCTAGTGGCAGATGGAGTTATTTTGACAGTAGGACAAAGCATACATCGCTGCCCTGCAGCAACAGTGAATCAAAAGCGGATTTCAGATTTTTTTGTGCAACTTTTTTTCATACCAACAGATTCCAGCATTAGAACAACTGCACTGAACTGCAATGCAAGCACATGAGTTGTTCAGATACCTACGAATGCCAGAACTTGGGGATGTCAGACAGTATGTGCGCACCCTTCCGACAAATACGCTGATGGGCTTCGGTGCTTTTGCAGCTCTCACTACCTACTGGTATGCAACAAGACCAAAAGCAATAAAACCACCATGTGATTTAGCAATGCAGTCTGTGGAAATAGAGGTAAGTGCCACTTGATGGATGCTGTAGTTCACTGAAATTTGAACCCTGAATGAAGTGTTGAGAGAGACCAAACACTTGATTTACATTAGGGTGTTTCTAAACCTGAAGTGTGGGGAGAATACTTTTCTGAAATGTGGCTTGAAGTCATTATTTCGGCTTTCTGAATTTGAAAATCAACTTGAGGCCTGAGGAAATAAGTATCACAGGAGAAGACGATTCTTCTGAGACTACTGAGCTTCTGATCTCACTAGTGACAAAACTTGTTCATATTAGAATTGGCACAGTGTAGTTTTCAATTCCTGGGCACATGATGACCTATTAAATTAGGTCTTGGGGTCAGAGTATGTATACTGGTGTATATACTGATTAGGCTAATAACTCTTCTTTTATTTTTAGTGTATAATAGCTGACACATGAGACTTTATATTGTGTTACAAGCATGAGGAGGGTACTAATTGTCCTCAGATGATCTGTGGAAAGAGATATTAGTCTGCCAAGAGATCCCAGCCATAGAGTAAGTTGAAATTAAACCAGCCACCTGCTAAACTCTGGATGTTAGCTTAGCTTTTGTCTTACACTTTTTAGAAGCAGAGTTACTTTTAGGTGATGGCTTTTAAAAAGTGAAGTCAAATAGAAAAAGAGTCTGAGTGGGAGAAACTGTTGCTTTGTGAGCAAATATAGACAACAGATTGCAAGGCTGGTGTTTTTTGGGGGTTGTGGTTTTATTGATTCTCTTGCTCACTACAGCATCAAATGCTTATTCTTTCAAGAGTGTTCTCTTTCTTCAGGATAGACAAGGTGTTTTCTTCTTTTGAAGTAAGGGGAATTCTGGAAGGTTGTGATCTTTAAGGGAGATACAAAGTGTAGAATTGTAAAGCTGACAGCTTCTTGCCTTACTGATGATAGTCAGAGACTACTACTGTAGGTTTATATATATATATATATATACATACACTTGGAACTGAAGTCTCCCTTTACACTACATTCTTTTGCATTGACAGACTGCATCTAGTTGTCCTGTATCAAATGAATTAACATGACTCTTGTGCTTAAGAGCAGATGTGACTACAAACTGATGTAAATCTAACGTGGCAGAGTTTGAAACTTACAGTAGGTCAGCTTCATGAACTCCAGCAAACTCCTGTCATTACTTCAAATTGGGCACTTTTTTCAATGTTTCATACTGTTGAGATTGAAGAATGACACATTAGTTGGCCCCTCCATTCACAGTTTATTTCCTAATAATTTCAGTGGAGCATACAGCAAGTTTATGGACACATCGTGTTACTGTAGCAAATAGTGGTCTGCTTGTAGAAGTATGCAAAAGGGAAACAAAAAATGCAGTCGCAATGTGATAATTGCTAAAAAAAGCCTATGTTCAAGCAACATGTAGAGTAAGGGTCTAGAAGTTAGATGTCACTTCTTGGTGAGCTTTTCCAAGTCTTTCAGCAGACGTGTAGACAACAGGTATAATAGTCTTGTAAACCAGCACATCTTGGCTGCTGGAATGAGCTAGCAGTGCTAGTTTTCCAGCTGTGGAGTGCCTCATTAGGCATTGTAAACTTCAGCAGATTTTTGGGGGACATTGCATTTTAAGATGGTAAAACAGTAGCTTTTAGCTGTCCATAATCCCATGACAAATGCTTGTTTGCTTGAGACTCTTGACAGCAGTCTCAGTTCACTGCCTCTACTTCAAGTTAAATTACTTGTCATTGCTGGATTCTGAGATTGAAGTCATTGTTTGGTGGTATGAGACTTCACTAAGCTACTTAATGCATCATTGATCCAATTACACTAATTGGCTCTCTGATCAGAGCAAGATAGGTATAACAGTATTATTTTTCACTGCCTCTTTAGAAAATGTTTTAATGGACTAAATACTAATAAGACTTAAATGAAAAACACTGGAGTGTGTTAGCATGTTTTAGTGATAAGAGCTCAAACTTAGAGAACATCTTGAAATGTGTAAGATCTGTCCAGTTTTGTTTTCATTAAGGGTTGTATCTGAACTATTAATAATGTTTAAAATGGTAATCAAATGAGAATGTGTTTTGAATCAAGTTAAGTGCTGTTGGAATTGCTACTCCTATAACAGTGACTTTATTACAGTGCTCAGGATTCAGGTTCTCACTACATTTTGCTTAAAATTTAACTTCATATCATCCATTTTCTTATATATATATGTTAAGATGGGTTGTCACTTCTACAGGGAAAAAAATCAAATACTGATCTGAAATTATGTCTAAACATTTTTTTCTTCCTGAACAATTTTAAAAGGCCTGAGTGGCTGCTCCAAAAAAGAAATGGCAGAAGGCAATGCCTCTTTGCTACTATTTTACTATCTAGTCTACCTGTTCATTTACAGAAAGAAATTTGAACTAGAAATAAGCTTCTACATAATTCTTATTTGTGACTTAACTTTGTTAGATGCCAAGGGAATGAGTGAGGTCATTGACTGGAGTAGGGTTTCTACATGTTCTGATACCATATCTTCATAACTTCATGTGGGAGAAAGAAGATCCATTTATTGTTGTTCCAGGTCACTTCCCATCTCTAAAAAGTTTTGAGGTCAGCATCCCATGACTCATTTTAACAATCCCTGGATGAGCAAAAAGATTGCACACATAGTTGCAAATGAGTGCAAAGAGTTACTGAAGTGGCCAGGTTGCCCAGAGCCCCTGTCAGCCTGGCTTTGAACACTTCCAGGGATGTCATCCACATCTGGATCTGTCTGCCTGTAGATTGCATTCTTTGCACTGATGACTAACAGCTGAATAACTTTGGCTGCTGATTTTGTGTGCAGGTGTATGGCAGTCAAATATATTAAATCTTGCTTTAAAAACTTCTATTTGCCCCAGCTTACACTATACAGAAGAATAGGATAGATATAAATATTAAAATGTCAGTATTTTCTAGAAGTAAGACTGGATTTGACTGGCTTTTTTGTTCCCTTAAGAAAAGATATTGAATATGGAGAGAAGTATTCAGCTCATGACAACTTTTAAAGTCTTCTTACATTCTTCTGATAGATTACCAGAATACTAGTGAGCCTTGTCTTTCAAGAATCACTTGATTACACATGTGCTTATCTCCCTATGAATGATCAGTTCTAGGTGCTGTATGCTTACTTAGGGAGTAGTGTGCTTAAACTTATATGGCTGGTTTGAAAACCCTGGTTTATACTACTTGCTGCTCAGAATAAGTATGTTGGTGACCTAAGCACCACTTGCTAGTATAATCTCCCCCTCAGGTAAAGGGAAATTTCTCTTGTCTCTGAGGCATGGTGGAGTCTACAGTATGTTTTGACATTACTGCTAATCCTAAGAAACCTGTGTCAACAAGAACCAAACTCATGGCTTGGACAAAAGCAGTTACTTTATATGACCTGAGTAGGCCTTGATAGAGTAATATATGCTCTGTTGTGGAATAAATCTGTTTCCTTCAGAGGCTGCTATTTTTAACCAGTGCCAAGGTTTTACTTAATGACTAGCACTTGATGTGCAGTAGGTTAATTTCCTGCAAGTCCCTGAGCTGCTGCAAGAGCTGCTTTACACAAGAAACTAGAATTTGTTCTCGAATTAATCAGATTTTATTGCCTGGCTGCTTTTAATAAGAACACTTATTAAAAACTGACAACCTTTTTGACTGCTTGTCCTTTTACTGGACAGATCTATTAGATGCCATTCAACTAACCTGGTGTGAAGTCAGTCAAACATTCCAGTCCTGGGATTCAGATACCTGGTGGTAATGACCAATGATTTTTAAACAAGCTTGCTGCAAACAGAACTTTCCCTCATATTGCACAAACATTCTGGATAAAGGACCATTTGGACTAGGTTTTAAAATAGCAGTTCTTGCTGCTTTCAAGCAAAATGTAGATGAGTTCTACTGCTTAGTAGATGAGTAAGTTTAGACCTTGCATTATGCTCCTGGTTTGACCTTCAACATGTCTGGGAGTATTTCACTGCATCAATAATGTTGAAGTCCTTATGGCCTTCACACAAGGAGCTGGGTGTTTTTCAGAGAAACTTTTATTCTAAGACTGTTGAAAATCCAGTTAATTCTACTTTACTATAGGAAAAAGAACAAAGTAAGCAAAACTGAAAGTTGTTTGTTTCCCCTTACCAAAAACCTATAAGAACCAATGGGAAATTTTCAACAGCAGTCTGTTACAGTTTCTCCTTTTTTTCAGAAGGACAGTGCTGTCAGTCTTGTATCTAAGCAGTGTACTGTCTGGTAACTCATCTTCAAATTTGGTTAGTGCCTCAGGCCCTGAAAAAATTGCTTTTGTGGTGCTGTGTAATAGGGCATGTAAACAAAACAGTAGTAGTCCACATGAGGAGAAACAAATACTTCTTGACTCTTGATGAGGAATGGCTTAGGCTATTGTATTTCACCTGATGTAGGAATTATAGCCCATCAGATATGATACATGTGATACATTGCACTTGTTGATGTTACCTGTGGCCATGGTAACAAACTACATTGTGTGATCTTTCTTAGATTAGCTCCAGAGTGGCAACACTGGGAAAATCTGTAAGATTACCTTGATTACCCAAGATCTGAGAACCCAGTGAAATAAAGCAAGCAGTCTTGCTGTTCTTTCCAGGCAGAGACATGTACTAGTGATCTGTTAATTTCCTGTAGAGTAGATGTTGGTCTGAGAGCAAGTATACTCCTGAATTTCTGATGTTATGAAGTTTTAGAGGTAAGCCACTCATTAACTTGTTCTGGGTCATGTTCACAGTGTATGTTTCTGCTTACTGTCAAAGGAGTGGCAAGCACTGCATTACTCATACTGTTTTGCTAAAACAAGTTAGGCTTGTTTTAGTGTAAAAATATTTTTTCCTCTCTGTGCCTTTTATGTGCTAGCTGATTTCTATAGACGTGTGTAATATGACACCTTCTGTACATAAACCTGTATTTATGTAGCTTATACATGAACAGGGGATGTCTGGTCTTCCAGGATACTTAGAAAATAGGAGAAGAACCTATAACTATATATGAACATATTTTAGTTGTGGATGATAGACTAACTAAATCTGTGCCTGAATTGTCTAGGGCTTGAGTTTCTGAAAGAGCCAGAAATTGATTATGCTGATAGAGAAAATCTTACACAGTGTTTACTCAAGACTCTGTTTAACCAGCTGGGCTGTTCCTGATAAGAACTTGCTTGTAGGTGTCTATCATCATAACAGGACTAATTAACAACTGTGGCCTAATAGTAATTGCATAATTGTAGTTTGTGAAACTTGATTGCTCTCTATAAAATGAGATTATTTAATTGGTCACTCTGAAGAAGGCAGTGTTAAGTCTGGACTACTAAATTCTTGTATTGACTTCCAATTTTAGCTTATCTAAGTGCTCAACAGCTAAAAAATGGTGATTTTAACTTTCAAGATAGTATTGTCTTGACTGCATTTAAATAAATCAGGAGGAAACCCTTTTTTGTAAGATGTAGCTTTTAATTGGATTAAAGGACTCTATCTGGAACAGAATATTTTGCTAATGAGAACACTTGTTCAGGCTGTTGGTGACAATGCTTAAAATCATTTAGGGTTTGAAACCACATACTGAAGTGTGATTATGTTCTGTAATCTTAATTAGAAAAATATATTGGGATATATTAATATTCTGTCTAGACAGCTCTGAGGTTGTATTTAGAAAGCTTGATGAAATTAATTATGGTCTATATTGCACCAATAGAGTAAAATATTTCTTAAGAAAGTGTTTTTGACAAAATGCCCCTTGCTAGTCTTTACTATTCTCATTTGTTATGTGCTATATCATAGGTAGCTGAGGAATAAGATTTTGCCTAGCAGATTTTTGGTAATGTAGGGAGCAGTTTGATTCTTGAAACAATATCCCAGAAAACCTTGCATAGTTCTCAAGTTTTTTAAAGAAGAATATTCCTTCAAGCAATTCCCATTCATTTACAGCCAACAAGGGTGTCTAACCTTTCCAATTGCTTTTCTTAGGGCAGTGAGCATGCTCGAAGGTCCTCTCTTCTCAGCAGCGATGAACTGTTGTCATACTACTATGATGATGTGAGAACAGTTTATGATATTTTCCAAAGGGGTTTACAAGTATCAAGTAAGTCTGAAATTAAAGATAATATTTTAATTATGTCAAGAACTACATATTTGAACTCTTTTGAAATGCAGCTGGGCATAGGGAGCTGTCTGGCAATATGCTGAATGTATTGGATGTGAATTTTCTTGAGGACAAATTAAACTGTTATTTTGTGAAAGAGTTCTGTGAATAAATTCAGTGCTGTATTCCTTGGCCTAAACCTACTTTATTGCTTCTGTCCTTTCTCAGCTTCCTTCCCTGCACCTCTGAAAAAACCCCATTTGTCATCTGAAGGTGTCTGCTGTAAATCTAGAGGCTTAACACCAAGAATGGTGTCAGGACAGAGGAGTTTGGGGTGAATTTTGAGTAACTTTTTTTTTTTCTAGATAATGGTCCATGTCTTGGTGTTAGAAAACCAAACCAGCCATATGAATGGATCTCCTATAAAGAGGTAAGTAGTCTCTTAGTGCTAGACTTGCTTTTGCTTGCTGAGGCCATTGGTACAACATACAGTAATGTGATATAACAAATTTTAATTATTTGTTTTAAAGTAGTGGCAGAATATTGCAGAAAGGTTCTAGTTCCTATTACAGTGTCTTAAAGGAACAGCCTTAAATATGTGCAAGGGAGAGAAAAAAGAGCACCTCCCGCACTTATTTCGTGAACCCCAAAAAAATCTGAAACAAAACTGTTATCTTGGCATCTCCATGCTGAATTGTTTAGAACTTAGGTGCAGCAGCTTTGAAGTAATGTTCAGGGGCTCAGACTGTGCTTGCTTCCAAGAGGCACATCTTTACACTAGGAGAAGTTCTGTCTGAGTGTTGTTTGGGCATCCTGACACCTTTTCTCCATAGTCTGAATGATGGTTGTATAGGGTGCTAGCAGATCTGCTTCTAACTAGCAGCATGCTGCTTCTTGATCCCTGAAAATATCTGTATTCAAATCTCCATTAACAGCTGTGCACACTTAGGTTGTTCCTGATTTAATCAGTCGGTCTTCAAATTTGCATAAACCTTGCCTATTGCATACTGTTAAGGTCATTAAACACCTTCTGTGTGTAACAGACCTCACTTTTTTCCCAAGGTGACTTTGCTGCAAGTTTGTTAGGTGCAACCTCTTTTATTAAAGCTTTGCTTTTGGGGTCATGTGACTAACATGGTTTCGAGTCATGTGCTATATAGAAAGAATTTAGAAAATTGCCTTCCCAAGCTTGGTTAATAGAACTAAGCAGGTTTTGCCTCCTTGTTCTCTTGCTTTTTGAAGGGAGAAATGCTATGCCCAAAGGCACTGAATGAAGTAAAAGGAGGGTGTATGTAATGCCTGTGATTAAACAGAAATATTATGTTTAATCGTTCCAGGGTCACTTCTTGGGTTTAACACAGATACAGAGAAACAGCATTTTGTGTTTGTGTGCTGAACTTCTAAACTTATACTTAATACTTTCATGTCTGACTGGATCAAGTGTTTCTTCTGCTGCATATTGAGTGCGAGTGTAATAATTACAATCAGTGCCATGTAATGGCACTGCAGTGTTTGGGTTATCAGAGTCACAGAGGGCATCCAAAATAGCCTAAAAAACTTCTCTCACGTTCATACCAATTAATACTTGTTGAGGAGAGTTAGCAATTATGAGCTTGCTCTTATTTTTTTTGTTCTCCCTCTTTTTTGTCCCTCCAGGTTTCAGACAGAGCTGAGTATGTGGGTTCTGCATTACTCCACCGAGGCTTCAAACCGTCTCATGTTCAGTATATAGGAATCTTTTCACAAAACAGACCTGAGGTAATTAAACTAATGTTTTGTGTGTTTGTGGTCTGACCATTACTAAAATGGCCTACTCCTTTTATCTCTTGGCAGTGTACTTCCCTACTGAGAGCCCATCTGGTGCCAGGAAAAGCCTAAGGATGGACAGACCCATAGACATGGCACCTTTTAGCTAAGAACCAAAACTGGTCATTGACACAATGGTTAATGTCATATATTGTTGTGTTTTGGTTGGTTTTTTTTTGTTTGTTTGTTTTTTCTCCTAGAGCTAAATGCAGAAGGCTAGAGAGCAGAAAAAAAAATCAGGGAGTTCAGAAGAACTTAACTAATTATCTTGTTTCCATGTTATAGAGGTGGCTTGTTTAATAGGAAGTGAATATAGTTCTTAGTGAATGTAAACACTATTGGTTTCTCTTAAAAAATAACACTGGAGAACCTAGATAGTTGAAAGTCTCAGGAAGTCACAAGGAGGTGTTTAAACTTTTAAAACACCAAGGAACACTTAGTGATTAAATATTTAGACAAAAATGAGTTAAGGTGATAATTCTGTTTCTTCCAGAGGCCCTGGGCAGAAAGATTCTGGGAGGGGAAAACTGCTGCTGAAGGCAAAAATTGGAAATTAATTTAATAAAAATGGGTAGAAAGAAAGACTGGAAGTGGCACAATTAAAAATCACCGGAGACAACCATGGGGATATTCAGGTTGATAGTGCCTATCCATTTTAACCCGTAAAGTGGTTCTAGATTGCCCTTTCTAAAAACATTATGAAATAATCAGTAAGTATATATTGTCTAGACTTGTTATTAAATCTGTTTAATAGGACTGAATTTCTCTAACCTAGGTTTATGTTTAGTAGTTTGAGCTAGTTCAGTGTAAACCTATATTAAGACAGGGGACTGCTTGTTACCCTTTATCAAAAGGATGCTGTTCCTCTTGATTAAGCACTCCCTTTTGTGCTTACCATTATCATAGGACATTCACAGTTCTGACAGGGTTAGAAGGTCTATCAGTGTCTTGGTCTCTTGTTGTCACTAAAATGCAAGCTGTATGACCAGTGACTGGCTTCCTTATTTCTCTCTCAGCCTACACACTAAGAAACTCCCAAGCTTTTGGGTTTTCCTGATGAAATTCTATTTCTAATAGCTGTAGATTTATTTCTGTAATAAAGAAGGCTGGAATGTATTCAGTTAGGAAGCTGTTAAATGACATGTAGCTACAGATTCTACAGTTTAGCTTCCTGTGCATACAACATGATGAACTGGAAGTAAAAAAGGAAGAGAGATTTTTCTGTTGTGCCAATTTGAATTGTTTCTTCATAGATCTATATGTGCAAGGTCTCTGCTGGGTTAGTGAATTTTGGAAGGAGAGCATGGAGTTTTGCTCTTGGATCACAGAGATAAAATGCTTAAGTTGTATTGCTTGGAGCTGGGTCAGGAATGAGCTGAAAAGATTTGTTTAAACCAGCAATTTTAAATCTGGGGTTTTCCCTGCTCAGAACTACTGGATGGATGTTGTGACATCCCAGTCATAATTACTAATCCAGACAGGAGAATATGTGAAATTTTTTTTTGTGTGAAATTATTCACATTTGTTATTTCAGGGAACAACTGCTGGGGAAATCCCCTAATGGGGAAAATCCTAGCAAAACCAAAACTTGGATTTGTAAATAAAAGCATTACTTTCTTTCTTCTTCCTGGAAAACAGTCATCTCTTCTGGAAATTGGAAGGTTTTGTTTTGGATGGAGAGAAAATACAAAAATTAAGTATGGCTTTCCCTAATAGAAGATCAGAACCGTGTCAGAAAAGAAGCTGAAAGTCTGACTGTCTATATTTAGTACTAGTTGCTTGCTTGTGCTTTGAGGGGATTCGAGTGTCATGGTTTGATATTTACATTTACTCATAATTTTAGACACAGAATGGAAAAAAGTGTCTTGGTAGCCCAGAAAATAAAGATGGCTGGTTGTACCATTGAGAATGATGTGCAAGAGTTGTTGGGGAGGCTGGAACAGGAAGCTTTTATTGCTGGGTGCAGCTTCTGAAGTCTTTGTAGTAGACCCCCCCCCCCCCCCCCCACCCTATTAAGATAACTTCTAAACTTCTGGGTGCTGAACAGCAGCACAGCTGCACCCTTGTTACATTCCTGGAGGATGCTGTTTAGCAAGTGGACCCTTTCATGGCTATTATAAATGTGCCTTCTTAGACTTACCAATATGTGTAATGCCTTCATGAAAGTCTAGTTACCTGTTAGCTGGCTTTGTACTAGTTTTAGAAGAAGTCTTTTTGGACAAGAGGTGTACAACTTGCCCATTGCATGAATGCTGTCAGAAGAATTTCATGTTTAAGGCTGTCTGAATCAATAGAATACTTTGGGAAACTGGCCCCTAATAAACAGTTTGTGAAACTGAACTTTGGCAACTTAGTCTCTATTAGATATTTTATGGAATAATCAGCTGAGTCATGTTTAAACTTGTCATCATGTGGGGGTGAGGTAACTGCTAGTCCTGAAAAGCCCTGGACAGTGGAACAGTTTGAGGGAGGGGAAAGAAACACCCCTGTTAGTGCAAGTCTTGTTGAATTGTAAGTTCTGGTAAGTTTTAAAGATGCATGCTGTTTTGTTCCTGTCATTGGGACTGACTAAAGGTACTGAGAATTTTTGTCAGTCTTTGATGGGAAAATTAGAAATGTTCTAGTTCCACTCGCCTCTTCGTATGTCTGGAGGTTCCTATTTGAGAAGTTGCATGTTATTCTGTATTTTGGTGTAGCTAGTTGGTTACAAACTGCACCCAGGAGTTAGTGTCAGAAAAAAAGAATTGCATTACTGTCTTACCTTGATGGTACTTGGGATGAAAATAGGCTGGCTGTAAAGCATAACTCAACACATCATAAGGCTGCGACATTGATTGTGTTTATTGAGTACTATACTTGTTAGAGGGTATATCCTTCTTACTGCAGCTTGCAGGGATGTAATTGCATTTTTAATAGAAGTGTTCATATTTGATTCCTATAAAGAAGAATGGTTAGTGTTGAGAAATGCTGAGAAACTTTCTGGGGCTGACTCTCCACAGGACTTTTACTTTAATTGCATGTGTTGCATGTCTGACCATCAAATGAGATGCACATAATGTAGGGGTAAAAATAGTATGTATATATAAATTTAACATGTGGTCAAGACATAAGTGAGTCCTTCACTGATTCATGGTGATAAGGAAAGTTGAAACCTTTGCTTACCTCAATAACATAAAACTAATAAAAAATACTGTACTCTTGCTCAAAGCCTTTCTGTTAGTAGGTAAACTAAGGCGACAGTTAATGTTAACTGCTTTTTTCAAAGTACTTAATACTACTTATAGGGATTGGGTTGATTTATATTGGAGTCTTTCCTATAGCTCTTTATTATTTGGGGATTTTTTTCTTCCTTCCACAGATAAAAATCAAGTAGGTCTTCAAAGTGCAAAAACAATACAAGCTGCCAGTTTTTAGAAAGACTTGTCCATGTGAGCTGTGTCCTATTAGTTTCCTTGTTAGATCTTAAAAATGAATCTTTCTTGGAGGTCTGTTGCGATAAGCAAAACGTAGTGATTTTTATCTCTTCTCTTTGTGCAGTGGGTAATCATTGAACAGGCATGCTATGCATTCTCCATGGTGGTGGTGCCACTGTATGATACACTGGGAGCTGAAGCTATTACATACATTGTGAACAAAGGTAGGTCACTTTCAGTAGCTCAGCAACTGAATATATGGTGATAGAGCTGAGTGAGGGCAGAACTGTAGCCTTCTTCAGAAAAGCCTTCCATTGCAACATACTGAAGTATATATGGATCTAGTCTAAACTCAACTTGTCATGTTGATAATACAGTTCTTTTTCATCAGCTGACTTGTCATTGGTTTTCTGTGACAAACCTGACAAGGCCAAACTTCTGCTAACCAGTGTGGAAAAGGGAGAAACTCCAATACTCAACACCATTGTTATCATGGATTCTTTTGGTACGGATCTTGTGGAACGTGGTAAAAAGTGTGGTGTAGAAATCTTCAGCATGAGAGAAATAGAGGTAAGAATGCTTAACCTGCTTAACTGCTTTAATCGCGTTTACTCGCCATGGATTAGTTTCAAAATCCTTAACTATCTCTTGAATTGAAGTTTACACAAAAATATAAAAACAAAAATGGGAGGAAAACAACTTGCTAATGGGATTTCACAATGCTCAAAGTTTAAAAGTGGCTATGCCAAGATGACAGAATGAAAGCTTATTGACATAGTTCAGGACTGAACACTAGATCTGAGTGTTAAGGCTTGCCCATGTGAAGCATAATGTGATAATTATATACTGTGACTAATATTTCAGAAATTCTTATTTCAAGAGGAGCCTGTGTAGGTTTTGGTCTTGCAAAGAATGGCACTTTTCCCTGTACACTACAAGATGCTTTCTGGTGAAGAAGGAAAATGTCAGTCAGCTTCTTAGAGGATAAGAATTATGGTGATACAGGGGAATGAGCTTTCAGGCTTTGGAAGTAGAAATCATTTTAATTAACCACCTGATGTCAAGTCTTGGTTTTGCTTGTAGTTTTTGTCTGCATAGATATCTTATGCAAGTTTATTTAATAACTTCACTCATTTGGAGAACCCTCTTCCGGGATCAAATTGCATGAAGTGCATCTTTGCTCTGAGATTATGAAATAAGGTTTAGTCTGTTTAATCAGCTGTAGTTCTGATGAAGGCTTGGCTTGCTAGACTTTGAGTCTCTCCAGATAAATGTGCTTGTCTTGTGCAGATGTCAGTAACTGGTGTGAAATGCCTCATTTCACTGAACTTGTTTTCATAGCAGTTACAACAGCTATGTTAACAGGGCCACCTTCTGGTAAAGATACAAAAATGTCAGCACACCTTCTTTCACAAGAAGATGGACTGGCAAGCTGGCCTCAGTAAGAGTGCCAGGGCTTAAAATGGGGCTAAAAATATGAAGTAGGGCTAGAGTTAAATGGCTTACAGTTCACTGGCCAAAGGGTTGGGTTAAACTTGGAAAAAGAGTGGCCCAACTGTAAGTTGTTAGACTAAAATGAGATTCTTTCCTTGAGTTGAAGTGCAGTTTTTGACAGAGGAAGATGCTTTCCACTGGATCTTCTAGCTATGGAAAAACAAAACTGAGGGTAAATGTTGCCGTTTTACAAAAGATGTTTGTATGCTTAAGAAGTGATGTTCAGTAGTACTATATAGCTTTTATTTCATTAATGCAAACATCAAGTGTTAAGTAATAGGTGTTCCAAGAGCCTTTTGTTTCAATCACTGACAAGAAGTTAGAGGCCAACTTAAATAATTGTAGTAGTTCTTCAGTGAACAGGAAAGTTTTGTCACTTGTTTTTTTAAGGGGATATAGATTTATAGTGTGTCCTGAAAGGTAACTATGAGCTGTTTAGGAGTTTAGATTAGACTATAATTACTGCTTCTAGCATTGAGTAGTTGTTTTCTGGAGTTCTGGCTTGAGCTTACCGCTTAGCTGTGCATGGGTTACATGAACTGTTCCTCTGTGTATGCCCTAGAAGCCATCAGCTTAGTTTCTGATGCCCAATATCTATATCTACCATGTGGTTACTTGTAGCTGAGTAACTGTGAATAAATGGCTCTTTAACAGGAAGAGATGGTGGAGTTTTGTTTTAAGAGACCAAAACAAGTGTCTGGAGACTTCAGCTGTATATTCAGTAAATCCCAGATTTTACTCAAAGCAGGTTGTAGGGAGGTACTGAGCTTGTAGTGGTACATGAAGTGGAGGTGCTGTTTTGAGCAGAGAGCTGTGTTGCCATAGTGGTAAATCTTTGCATAATGCACCCTTTCAAAAAGGCAAGCCTACAGGTATGGGAATGCTAACTGTATTTCCAGACATTCCCTTTGTCCTAAACCTTCTTGGGTAAATCTAAGAGGTACATAATACTAAAGAAGTCTAGGGCTCAAAGGAATGCATATGCTATTATTGTGTACTTGGAATGTAAAGGCAGTGGTGAAGTTGATGTCTGTCCTCAAAGGGTTCTTCCAAAGATACACTTAACAGAAGGTCCTCTTTAACTTGCATAAGCCCTTAAGCTAGTATTGTTTCTAGTTTTAAGTAGGCATTACAATAGTAAGTCTTGATTTGAAACTTTAAAGTTATAGATACTGAACATTGCCTTGCAAGTATTTCCTCTTACTCACAATATCCTTGGTGGTTAAAGGATTGTTTTTGTATCCTTTCCCTTCTGCCTAAAGAATGCTAACATTAGTGGTCAGGTCTGAGTAACTAAGGAGGAAGACGGATGAGAGTTTCTCCTGTATAGGAGTTCAAACCAGCAGTGAAACTCAGTTTTCCTTGGAGGTGCTTGCTGAGATGAATCTTCCTTCATTTAACCCATAATTGTTGGTGGCACATCTTCTGCATGAGGTATAGGATTGTCTGTTGTCTTATCATAACCTAGAGCTTCCCTAGGGAGTGACTTCTAGTTTATTAACTGGAGAAAATCCCTGTGAGTTCAAGAAAAATTATCACTTTTGTATTTGTAGAGCATGGTAGTTATTCTATGTATTTTTTAAATGTGTTTTAAGGCTTTTGTTACTCTTACATTAGCCAGAGAATCACAGAATGCTTTGGGTTGGAAGGACCCTTAAAGATCATCTGGTTTCCATCCACCCTCCAGCCATGGGCAGGGATTGCTGCACTGGGCATTTAAACAAGTTAAAATGCCTTAACAGAGTCTAAATAATGAACTATTATGGTATTTAGTAATGTTTGATAAATTTAAAACAAGAAAGCTACATGCTTACGTCTACACTTTTTCTCTCTTCTTTCTGTAGGAGCTAGGAAGAGCACACAGGCAAAAACCTATGGTAAGTGTGAAATTGGTTCAAATGACAATGTGAAGCTCGTTAGCATTCTTTAGATCAAACTAGCAAATCTCCCTATCTCCCATAGCTCAGAAATAACACTAGTACCCTGATGTTTTGTCCAGGAAAATATTTTCCCTTGCTGTCTTAACCATACTAATACTTTCTTAACTCTCATAGCCTCCAAAGCCAGAAGATCTAGCAGTCATCTGTTTCACCAGTGGAACAACAGGTACACCTCATTACATTATGTAGAATTTATTATTCTGTACTCTGTATGTGCAAAATTAATTCAGAAGCCCTCATATTGTTCCCCCCCCAAGATTTCCCCCTGCTGCTGCACCTTTTTGGCAAGTAGTAGCTGGGGTAGTGTTACAGTAAAGTTCCCTTGGATTTTTAAATTTTTTTTCCCTTTTATTGATATGGAGTTGCAGTATTGGAGGGTGGAAGTGTTATGTTTTTGGGCTTGGAAATAAATAATGAATTTGTATTTGCATAATAATAAGGGCTCTGCATCAAACTTCAGACTATCAATTCTTCCATAGTCGTGGTTTTTTTTTTGTACTTTATCAGCAGAATTGTTCCATAGGTCTAAGCAACCTTGCTGTAAGATCAAAACAGACTGTCTAGATGTCACTCACTTGACATTTGTGAAGTTCATACCCACTGTCATGGAGCATAAGGAAAGAATAAAGCAACCAGCTATATTTTTAAAACACATGTGAGAACAGAAATTAATCTGGGTTTGGTTGCTGCATCTTCACAGAAGAGTTGAACTTTGAATGAGAAACATATCCAAAAACATGATGATTTCTTAAAACTTTAGGCTCCTTAAAAAGTTATAAGACTTCATCATAAACTGATTACTAAACTGTTACCAGCTGTTCTTGACAGTGTTTTGTTTAATTGATACACAAAGAAATGTATTAATATCAAAGAATACTATCACATTAGTTTTGCCACTGCTACCTTAACTTTAAGGATCTGAATTTCACTGTTGAATCCTGATGTCCTTCTTCCTCAGGAAACCCTAAAGGAGCTATGATCACTCATCAAAACATAGTCAGCAATACTTCAGCTTTTGTGAAAACTACAGAGGTAAACTGAAAAGATAAACATTGTGGACTTTCTTGAAGGGAAATTATCTCATGAGTAAAACAAACACTTAAATCTCTAACTTTGGTCTTAAGCTTTAGGAAGATCCAAGTGAAAATGTAACTTGACAGCATTCTGTGCCTACTAGTCAGAAATCAGTGTTTACTGGTTATTCTGTCAGGGTCAAAAACCTGGCAGATTACCAATCTGTTCTGATGTAGCCAAAGTGACATAATGATCCTGATGTGAATGTACATTACATTGTGCCATGGGCTTATAGTGTTTCTCATTAGTGCAAGGAGTACTGTTTCTAGATTAAGCATTGGTCTCACAATTAGCTCATGTAAGGTACTTTTGATATTAACCTTAGGGTAAATTGGATAAACAAACTTCCTAATCTAAGATGGAAGTGTATTTTTTCAAACCAATAGTATTTTAACCTCTATTGTCCTCCTACCCTGCAAATATATGTAATGGAACTCTGTGGTTTCTATCAGAATTTATTCCTATTTAGAATCTTACGAGTGATAAATTGTAATAATCTGGTCACTGTACTCAACTCTAAAAGATTGTTTCTGCTGTTTGTCTTTACTCATGCTAGAAAGTCATTGCTGTAGTCTTTTTAATGAAAAAAAGACAATGCAGGTCCATTACAAACAAAACTAAAGCAGGAGCTGTGCTCTAGACTTTAGATGCTAGATTTTACTGTTGTGTTTAACTTAGGCAAAATAGAGACTCAATGAGAATTAAACTTTTTGCTAACACTTCCAGAAATCATTTATGCCTTCTTCTGATGATGTTCTGATATCATTCCTGCCCCTGGCTCATATGTTTGAGAGAATTGTTGAGGTAAGCATCTGTTTGTTGTACTAAATTATTGAGAAGCTTAATTTCTTACAGAATGCATTTGGTGAAATATGCTTTTCCTTCTTGACTCTTGTAAATGTGTATGAAAGCTTGAAGTAAGGTTCAGGAAAGCAGTGTCCTATAAACAGTATGTAGTGAGCACTAGACAATTGGTTTTCATGCCAAAATATAAACATTAACCTTAGAGCTAGCTCTGGTTTTCTAGAACATGAGGCAATCCCTTAGAACATGTACTACTGCCTAGAAAATCCCTCCAGTATAATTAGTGCGTTATTAAAAATCCATGCCATTCTTTAGTCTGCAAACTTCAAAAAATTATTTTATAAGGAGGCATCCTGTTTGTTTACACAAAACTAAATTTAAGTTAAACTCACCATTGCTCCCAGGAAATTTCAATAAAGAGGCAGGAACTTTGTTTCCAGGGAATTTTCTTCCAGGAAATGGAAGTGGCTTTTAAAGCCATTTCAATGACAAAACTTTGAAGTTCTCTTGGATCACTTGTTTTACCATATAGCAAAATCTGAGGCTTAATTTTTGAGAATGAAAGAGCTGCAGTTGTCTTAATGCTGGCAATCTTGAAGACCTCTGGGCCCATTTTGGGTGCTATGCATTATTGAATGGATGCAATTCCATTGTGCTCTACAGTATGTAAGAAGTTCATGTATTAATTACTGCAGTTACTGAAGGTGAATTAACACCTCTTCCTCAGGTAAGACTGCAAGTACATATGTTAAAGGTTTAGAGAGGGAGTATCCATGCAAGTATGAAGATGCATATGAAGCCAGAAATTGTTGTGTGACTTCCATTAGGAATCCTAAGTTTTCTACTGAAAGTCTGTGTGTGTGTATATATGCAAAAATATATATATTCAGATGTGTGGTTTTTTGTGTGTGTATAGAAGTCTCTGTGTGCATATATATATATATGTTACAGAGATTTGGAATAGTACGTAACTGAGGTCTACAGGTGCCTCTGGACATTCAACACTTTTTCTTCCTGGTCACCTTGATATCAGTTATACCTCAGTGTCTGTTTTATTCCTGTCTTGCACCAGAACATACAAGTTCTGTAGCTAACAGCTCTGCTCTTGATTATGCAGTAGGAACAGGATAGGAACTTTCATTTCAAATGAAAAAATGGAAAGAGTGTTTGGATTGCAGTATTCCTCTGCTGGTTGAGGCCTGTACAAAATAGGTGGTATAGCTGCATAAGGAAATTAACCAAGACATTATTGGTAAAAAAAAATTCCTTGCTATTTGGGATAGATATGAACACAGGCTCTGTGAGAACCAGTCTTCACAGTTCTGTTTTAAAGTTGATATTTCCTTGGTTCTGACATCATATGGAAGTTAGAGGGTCAATGAATTTGACTTGACAAATATGTTCCCACTTAGTAAAGGCAGTTACTGCTCAGTCCATATGGACTGATATATTTACTGCTTTTAGCAGATGGTGGCAAAATATAGGTGGAGGGGCAAAGTGACTCTTTAGCATGTCTCATGCAGTAAATAAGAGGATAGCTAGTAGGGAATCAATGAGCAGATGTTACAGAGGAAGCAGAAGAAATAAAATGAGGTAGGTATAAACACAAGGGAGAGGAGAGATGTTAAACAGTAAAAAAAAAAGAAAAAGAGAGTAAGGGGTGTAAGGTAGGTGGTGAAGCTTATAGTCATCTAGCTTCTAGTCAGAAAATATAGAACACAACAGGATTAAGTCTGCCTACCTTTGTCTAGGTCTGAAGTGATGCAGAAATAAGCTCTGGCTCTGCTAGAATCTTCTGAAGAGCATCTTGATCACCTAAGAACAAGTCCTCTGCTCACATCAATCCTGTGAAATGAGAAGGAAAACCAGAGTGCAAGGACTGGAAATGAAGTAGCAAGTAGGCAGAAATCCTCACTGGCCTAGTAAATAGCATCTGCTGACTATAAATGCAGAGTTTCTAGGCATAAAGCAGGGGACAAACAAGTCTAATATTTTTAAATAAGCTTGCTAAGTATTTCAAATAGAGAAGTTCTCTTTTTCAGTCGTTTCCTAGCTCTTGAGTCACTGACATTACTTTATTTGACCAACTACCCTTTTTGGATAGAGTTTTGTGCTAAGCTTGAAAGTGTGGTTTGTGTACACCAGATGTCTTGCTACTTGATCTTTCTAGTGCCATCTTAGAGTGTGAGAATGCTGCAAAACTAGTCCAGAAGTTGAGAGGATTTAAGGTTGATCTCTGCTGCACAGGACTGTCATACATGCAGAGCTGGAACACATTGTACCTCCTGTGTTTTCAGAGTGTTTACTTTCTTCTAACAGTGTGTGGTTCTGTGCCATGGAGCCCGGATAGGATTCTTTCAAGGGGATATCAGACTACTCATGGATGACCTAAAAACATTGCAGCCAACAGTATTTCCCGTAGTACCAAGACTGTTGAACAGAATGTTTGACAAGGTAAGTCTACAGGCATGAGTACCGGTTTTTAAGAGACTCCGTAAAGTTTGTGCTGCCAGAGTAGGAATAACTACTCTGCCTGGGATATTAAATTGGCATGCTAACAAATGTGTGCATCTCTTTCTAGAAGAGAGCTGAAAGTGCAGGGAATAGTACTGGTTGCATTAAAACACTTTCAGGCAACAAATACTAGTGTTGAAAAGTCTGACTAGGGGACTTGATTCTCTCTATCTTGATTAATGACTTAGTGTTTTGCTCTGAGCAAGTTATTTAAGTCTAGCCTACAACACAAAAATGAGCCTTGGCATCCACATGCCACACTTTTAGCATCTGACTCATGGAGTGGAATTTGCAAAGCAAGGTCAGGTGTTTGCCTATGTTTGCATGGACACACAAATTTCCTACATGGCAGCCAGAGTGTGTTCTAGCTGGGAGAACTGTCAACCAGCCAGCTGGGAGTGCTGGGGAGAATATGTCTGTAGCCCCACTCTCCTGTGTATGCTGCTTGCCTGCTCACAGTTAACTGAGATGGGAATTTGAAAGTAGATTCTTTCCTGAGCTTCAGATTTTAATTGGCCTTTTGCATATGGGTGACTGACTCCTTTTAGGATACAGCCAGGGGAGCTAAAGGATATAATAAATCCTATGACTGCTAAAGAAATGGCAGAGCTGTCTATGCTGTCTTAGCCAGGAAATTTCTCTGATCATGAGGCTAGAGAAACACCAAGTAACACAAGGTTCTGTTTGGCTCAGGAATAAATAGTGCAACTGGAATCCATTTGGAGGGGAGGAAAACCTGAGACCAGCTTTTAGTACTTAGAATGTTGCTCCTTATTCTGCTCACACATTCTCTACTGGAATTTGAGAATCAAAAAGCTTGGGACTTTGTTCTCATAATTTCCTCTTGCTGCTTTAGTCTGTTGCCTTGAGGCTTCCACCGTTTCAGCCTCACTCACCCTTGCAGTAATCTAACATGTGAAGCCAGCAAGCTGGGGAATTAGCATGGCAGGGGGGCATAATGCTGCAGTCTGCATGCTTTCAGTCATAATGCTGAGTCTTCCTCTTTCCAAATGAATATACTAATGTGTGGGTTACTGTTGAGTCTGCTCTCTGGCTTCCTAAGAACAACTAGAAGGAGCCTTTGAAGAGCAGTCAAAAGTACAAATTTGTATGTGCAAGATAGATCTCTATTTGGTGTTTCTGAAGTGACCTGCATCTCCTCACAACACCCTGTGTTACATTATGTATTATGATAGGGTTCTTTTCAGAAAATGCTGAGGATTATGCTCAATTTGAATTTTGATGATACTAGAGAAGTAAACCATCCATTTTCATTCATATATTTTAATGAAGAAATTATGCATTGAAACAATATCACACAGTTTAATGGATATTAAGAATTTGTTAAGTGCTGATTTCAACTCTTGAACTGAGGTCAAAATAAAAATGCACAAATATTTTTTACTAGAATTAAGATGCCTATCAATAAAAGTTGTTTTCATTTATTTGGTTTTCACTTTGAGTCTCTGTGCATGGATATGTAAGAAAAAGGGAATGGTAGTGTATGAGGATTCTAACTCTAGTTCATCTTTCTTAATAGATTTTTGGGCAGGCAGATACTTCTTTAAAGAGGTGGCTGCTGGACTTTGCTTCCAAGAGGAAAGAAGCAGAACTCAGAAGTGGTATAGTTAGAAATAACAGTTTCTGGGATAAAGTTATCTTCCGTAAAATACAGGTATGCTTGAAAGCCTCTAAGTTAAACTTTGCAATTGTTGGATTTCATACAAATAGTTAAAATCTGCTATGGCTTCTTCACTGAGTTAAGACTACCTGGCTACTCAGAGTAAAAATCAGAGCTGTCTTTTTATTTTCAACCTCATTTTTTTCAATTCCCTTAGTTGTCATAGTATCAGCTAACTGTATTACAGAAGTCACTCTGAAACAGTCTGGTGCTTCTCTCTTACCACTTTGAAAGCAAACATTGTCCTTCTGAAGGACGAATGCTAAGTATGACACAGTGCCACCTGTAGCCCCCACTGTCTTCTCCCTGTTGGTTACTAGTAGGTCATGCCTGCTGTTATATCTGGCACTCACTTGCTGTGGCCTTAACCTTGGCTGTACAACATGCCTATGTTGCTGCTTTTTATATCATTCAGGATGTATGAGAAACTGATACAAGGCAGTTAAATATAAAGCCATCACTGTAAGGCCATGGTTTAAGCTCTTTTTTGCAGAGTCTGCATTGCAGTGACACCATGTACAGATACTGTATGTTTGAGGTTCCATATCTTCCAGCCATTAATGAGACTAGAAACACTGCAAGAAAAACAGCTTGCAATAGGAGACTAAACTTTTACTCTCTAACACTTGTGGGTGGCACTGTAGGTGAAGAGTGGCTAAGGGTGTCGAGAAGATGACTCTAAAAACATTTCTAAAATGCTTTTGGTGTCCACAGTATCTTGTGTTTGTTGTAGGCAAGTCTGGGAGGAAGAGTAAAGCTGATGATTACAGGAGCAGCACCTGTGTCTGCAAGTGTACTGACATTCTTGAGAACAGCTCTTGGCTGTCAGGTGAGTTGCCTGGCCTTAGTCCTAAACCCTAAATATTTTAACACCTGGCTCCAGCTTTGTTAGAGCTTTTCTAGCAGTCTGATGATATGGATAGCTCTTTCAAGTATTCTTGGAGACTATACAAGTGCATGCTCTGTTCCTGAGTTTCTCTCAGTCCCCTGAAATTTCTGTATTCATCCCAAGTTTTTTAACTGAAGTAACCAACTGACCTGTCTTAGAGGAAAGATTTTTTTTTTCCGTGGGCTGCAGTAAGCAATAAATTACCTAGTTTATTTAATTTTCTGGAGTTTGCCTTGCTTACAGAAGTATTTGTAACTACTGTAGAAAATCTGATAATCAATGTGGTATTATTGTACTATTGCTGTTTTGAAGATGAGGCTGGGGTGAATCAAATTGCACACATTGCATTTATCTTCAGAGCCTCTTCAAAGTATATGCTTTTGGAGGTAAAATTTGAACAGCAATGGTATAGAATACAACAAATGTGTTGAAATTAAATAAATTTCAGGGATAGAAAGCAAAAATAATCTAAAATATCAAGCTCCCATAATTTCCTGAAGTTTTTCAGTGGTGTACTGGTGTAACAATGCATTTTGCATAGAAAAGGGAAGCCTGTCGTGTGTATAGCAATCACAGAGCTGTCATGAGATATAGGGATTACATTTCTGGCTGTCTCAGACAAACCTATTTTTAAATTATGTGAATGAAGTCACTGCAAGTGTTATGGTTTGTAATTTCTTTCTTGCTTCCTCAGCTGTTTTCTGTTTTAATCTAAACAGGTGTCAGATGAAACTGAGTGAAACTTTTGAGTAAATATTGGAACTGAAGGTGGAATATTAGCACTTGAAATTGTGCATTAATATTTCAGGGGTTTTCTAGATGGTGCTGAGGGTTTTGGTGCACTCAAATTTAGACAATTAGAAGAAAAGAAGCAAAATATTAATTGCATTTTAATGAAGAAACTTGGTGTTGAAAAGTAATGGTCTTAGATGATATTTTGATTTCACTTCTAGTTCTATGAAGGTTATGGACAGACTGAATGCACAGCTGGATGTTCTCTGTCATTGCCTGGTGACTGGACTGCAGGTATGATGCTCAGCTATCTACCTGTCTGTTAAATTTTACAATTACTGAAACTTTTAGAGGTCCCTGACCAATTTATTTAATCTTCAGTAACACCTATCACAAAGGATAATATTGGTCAAGTGAATTAAAGTTTTGAAGAGGTCCCTTGACATTTCTACCCCTAAATAGCTATGAATGTTCAGTAATTCAAACTTCTAATAGGATTTGTTCTTCTAAGTTGAAGTAGCTTTAGGAGAAGGAAGGTCATAGTATTAACCCTTGTAGTTTCTATCCAACACATCTTCTGTATAAAGGCAGTACTGGAAATACAAATGGCATTTTTTGGTGTTTGGAATCAAGAGTTTGCACTTCCCTGAGCTGTTACATCTCTAGCTCCCCAACTGAAGTAATATTACTAATGGAAACTATAGTGGGACTTCTGCTACTTAAATATGTCTGAAGAGTGAGGATCCTGATTGTAAGAAAAGTCAAGCTTCAATACATGGTTCAGCTTGTAACATTCTTAGGGATATTTGAGAATTTAATGTTTCAGTCCTGGCATATTTAAGCTACCAGAAATCAGTTTTCCATCTTTCTTCAGTATGTAAGCAGCTAATTTTTTTCAGAATCTGACTAAAAAGCATCAGGCTATTGAAGTGTTACTCTATTTAATAGGTCATGTTGGAGCACCAATGCCATGCAATGCCATCAAGCTTGTTGATGTACAAGAAATGAATTACTTGGCTTCCAAAGGAGAGGGTGAGGTAAGTAATTTCAGAAAGGCAATAAGAGCCTCTTGGGAAATTTTGGAAAATGTTTTTTTTTTTTTTTTTTTTTTTTTTTGTTTCTGAAATAACTGAGTTTAGTAAAAGTGCTAAACATGGCCTGCTTCCTAAAACCTAAGATGCCTGCATGCCATACCAGTTAATGATTCACAGAAGCAAATCAGGAAATAATATATGGGAGGGGAGAAGAAAGCTTGCATAGTAATGTTATCCCACAGGTTAACAGATGGTTTTATGACCATACATAAGGTTGTATGACCAAGGCAACATCTTCCAGCTGTGGAACAGCTGGGAAGTGTGGCCACCTCATACTGCTGCTACCCTTCAGCAGAATGATGGCAGAGGACTTCCCTCCCTCCCTACTGCCAAGGGCCAGAGAACAGCTGATGCATACAACCAGTTACCCAGCTTGTGATGTGTGAGATGAGGTAATTTAAAGTGGCTAGGAACTTCTGAGAAATGGAGATCAAGTGCCATGAAGGTTGCTGATGATTTGTGATGCCTGCCTGCACATTTTTCTGAACGTTTTTTATGCAGTCCGCACAAATTGAACATGTATGTTTTACAAATTGCATTTTGAGGACTTGGCTTTATATGTGATGCTATGTGCTGTCTTTGAAAAATTATTTTAAAAGTGTATACAGATTTAACTTTGTGTATACTTTGAACAGATGTTCATGTAGTAATTTATTTTCCCCAAGCCTTGAAAGCAGATTAACTGTGGTGTCTTTTATATGCTTTCAAGAGGCTGTGGGGGCAGCTGGGGGAATGAGAAATTAGAAGTAGCTTAAGCAAGTAACTGATTTGTAAAGGCTGTAAAGGATTTATAGTATTTATTTGTTTTGGTTGTGATTTGTATGAGACTGGAAACAAATCATTGAGCTTTAACTCCCAGAAGTACTTAAAGATTTAGTTGGTCTTGGTGGTGGGAAACTGCTTGCAAGTGAAGAACAGTGTCAAAATTCTTCTGTCTTGCATATGACTCCATATTTAGTCTTCATCAGCAAGTTTTGCTTCACTTTCAGTATGATCTTAGAGCTTGGTTTGCTAGAGGAACTAAGTATAAATTCTTCTAATGAGAAATAGTGAAATAGTTAAAAAACAATCTCCTGAATGTGTTTTGCTTTCATTTAATGTGAAAGTTTGCTGCATTAGGAGTTACTTTGGACTTGAATAAAAACGGTAGCCCCTTAATATATCAGGTGCCATCTTTGTCTTTCAGGCCTAACTTCCTCAGTATAAACTATTCTAAATATACAAAAAGTATTGTAACTTCCCTCACAGAACTCAAAGCCCATGGCTATTGAATTGGCTCTTCTTATTCATTTGCCTAAAATAAATATTCTTCCTTATTTTGTGCTTTTCATCTGGGTTAAATATTTCTAGTCCCCTTCTCTGAGAGTAAGTTTGCAATATTCTCTGCTCTGTCAGCCTTGATTTTTCACTTTTGCCAGTCAAGAAGAATAAATCTGTGAATAGAATTATATATGAGCATATGCAGATGAGGTCTCAGTGCCAGCTAGCAGGATACAGATAAATGGTTGGCTGTCTCTACTGGGAAAAGCTGTGACCTACTGCCTTCCTGTGATCTTAGGAGCTGTGAAAAATAAATATTTGATGGGTCAGTCTTTGACTTGACTGGAACATGTAGAGTTCTCTTTTATTTGTATCCTTCCAGGTAAAGTCTATTTTAAAACAGAAATGACTTGCTTTATGAAATATGACTTTAGTTTGGTACTGTCTCCATGACATCATCAGAACCCTCACTAACACTCTGATCTCCCTCCTATTGACAACATCTTATTGTATTGTAGTTCACCAGCATGCTGGGTAGGCACTGAAAGCTTTTCAAGAATTGATTGCTGAACTACATTAGTAATTCATTCTAACCTAATTTTTGGACAACAAATGTACCATTTGCTTGATACACAACTGTTTTTTTTTTTTTCTCCACTAGTTCTAGAACAGTGCCCCTCCTGTTTACCAAAGCTGAAATGAACATGTTGCCAGGCTGAGAGACAGACTACTGGATCTAGCAGAATTTTTTCACATAAACAAATAAAACCAAATTTCTTCTGATAGGTTCCAGTTATTCAAATAGTGGGTAGGAGCACTACTGCTAGACTGGAAGATATTAAACCCTTCCAATTGCTTCTTATTCTATTTCATACCAATGGAAAAAGTTAGGTCTCCAAAACCCATGAGCAGAAGTTCCTGTACAAACACAAACTTTCTCTTGCCTTTTTAATGGGCATTAAGAACCATTGGAGAAAGCATTTGTTGATAGTAGTGATTGGTAACTTTCCTTCATTGTAGCATATATTAACAAATGGCTCTTTTCAGGTTTGTATTAAAGGAGTAAATGTGTTTCGTGGCTATTTGAAAGATCCAGAAAAAACAGCGGAGGCTCTGGACAAAGATGGCTGGCTTCACACAGGAGATATTGGGAAATGGCTACCAGTAAGTTAACTTACATAGCTGGAATGATACTTTTATAGTTACTGGCAGAAATTTAATAAATAGATTAGAAAACATTTGGTATTGAACAGAATTAGTTTGGTGAAAGACAAGAATTTGTGGATAATCATTGTCGTAACTGAATCTGTGTGCCTGGGCCTAAAAAGTTATTGACAGTGCCAGTGCTGAGGCTTTTCCCAGTTTAGTGTTAGAAGAAAATAGGTTATGTATCCATCTAATCTAGTTTGACAGTTCTCTGGCTCTAGCACAGTTTTACTGTGCCAGTGTGGCGTGCCTAAGGTGTGTAGATTGGTTTTTCACTTGAAGTGCTGCCTCTGAGTGAAAGTTATTTTTGTCAACAGAATGGTACATTGAAGATCATTGACCGGAAAAAGCACATATTTAAACTAGCTCAGGGAGAGTACATAGCACCAGAGAAAATAGAGAATGTATATCTGAGATGTGAAGCTGTTGCACAGGTGTTTGTCCATGGAGAGAGCTTGCAGGTAAGCATTTTTCAGGTAATTTTAAAAATTAGTGCAAGAGGCAACTGCAGAAAAGTCTTCCTTTCTTCCTTCCCTCACCCCAAACTTTGGGACTGAAATTTAAATTTTTATTGTAAACTATTATCATTATGCATTTCGGTTCTGATTGGATTCCAGCAGTTACATAGTTGACTTAGGAATTTTTGTCAAGCTTTTCTCTTTTTTTTTTTTTTTTTTTTTTAGGCTTTCTTAGTAGGTGTTGTGGTACCTGATCCTGAAACTCTGCTCAGCTGGGCCAAGAAAAAGGGATTTGAAGGCTCCTATCAAGAGCTATGCAGAAACAAAGTAAGGCATATCTAACTGAACAGTAAGGCATATCTAACTGTTCTGCATCTACTTTTACAAGTTGCTGCTTATGGAAGCATGAAGCTATACAACATATTTCTGTATCCACAGGATGTAAAAAAATACATTCTGGAGGACATGGTGAGAATTGGGAAAGAATCTGGTTTGAAGTCATTTGAACAGGTATGATGCTTATGAGAACCAAATACCTAGTTCTTTAAACTTCTCAACACCAATATGATCTGATTCTCCAAAAACTGCTTTTAATTTGTGTCTAGAAAACTTTTCAAGTGACAGGCTTTTTTAAGATGTCTGGACAAGTTTTTAATAGTCTTGTGTATTTCAAGGAATACAGCTTGGCTAGTAACTTTTTATTTTCCAGGTGAAGGACATTGTCCTGCACACGGAAATGTTTTCTATTGAAAATGGCCTGTTGACACCCACACTGAAGGCAAAGAGACCAGAGCTGCGAAAATACTTCCAGTCACAGATAGATGAACTCTATGCTAATGCCAAAATGTAACTGCGAATGGAATGAGGAGAGTAGCACACGTCTGTCTACTGTTAGCCTTCATATCTGTATTTTGACTACAGCAAAAATAGGGAAGGAAACTGTGCAATCATTAACTTGTACAAAAATGGGTACTTGCCATAGGAACATTGAAGAAATGGAACACTGCCTTACTGTCAAGTTGTGTTGCATACTGTTTTTATGGTGACCTACAATTTCCAAAAAGAGCCTTAACTATAAATGGTAACTATATGTAAGTTATTTAATATTTCCTTGGTCAAAAATGGGACTCACCTTCACCAAGGAGCTAAGGTTTTATTGCCAGCATGTTTGCTGTCTGCAGTGTGTTTTGCAGTTGTCAATTTCACAAAGGATTTGGCAGCTTTGAAAATGCCTCTAAGTATCTTGCATCCTCAGAAAAATTACTTAAGCTGTTCAAAAAACCCCAACTACCAAAAAACCCAAACCCTTACAGTTTGCATGGCTGGTATCACATCTTTTGTTGGTCCTAGTATTAACTGAGACAAGGCATCTGAACTGTATCTCCCCTCTATATCTGCAGCCAATTATGGGATGTACTTTTATAAGGTAGCAGTCAGCACTCCATACAAAGAAGACTGAGTAGAAGTTCCTCAGAGTCTGCATATGGTGGTTCTGCACTGTGTGGATGCAGTTCATTCAGCAAGTGTAGCCTCTGCTACATTAGCATGATCCTGGAGTGGTGCCAGCCCTGCAAATGAGCAGATCCCAACTCTGGCAAGAACACTAGAGACCTAAAAACCAAATCAGAAGGATGGGCTATGCTAACAGTCAGGGTAAACATTGCACCTGTACCAGACACTTGTTTCCCTGTAATGAACTTGTATTTAAAATGTGTTTTATAAAAATGTGCCAGGCCCTCTGTAAGTGGAAGAGCTTCTGACATAACCTGTTTTCTGTGCTGTATGTATGAGCCACTGAGTGCTCCTCACTGAATAGCAAAATAGGTCAGGTAGAATGTTTTTGCCTGATGCTTTGCAGCAATTGGAATGATTTATACATGCCAACAGAACTGTGTGTTGGCCCAGGATAGATATTTGTTCAGGGATAAGAACCTAATTCCCAGATAAATTGCAAAATAATAACTAGTTATCTTTTGTTTGAAAAATCAGCAGAAATAAGCCTTATTACAGCATAAGTTTTTTGTTATCCTTAACAGAGTTGGTTTTGCATTAACATTCATTGCTGTTTTTTGAAAACATGGATATATGTAAAATACAAGCACAACAAGGTTTGCACTAAGATTTGTGTGATTGTAATGCACTACTCTGTAGCATAATTTCATATGTGTATACAATTCAGGTACACAAATCAAAGTCAACTGTTAGAGCAGTAGTTTTACATTGAAATTCAAATGTTTGCTTAGTGTTGGCTATTTCTATGTTTTATAAAACCAAAACAATTTTCAAAACCAATGAAGGAAACCAAAATAAATATTTCTGCATTTCAGTGCTGTGATGTGTTTGTTTATCAAGGAAAAATGCTGCTGACTAGCAAGCCCAGGTGTAATATTCTAACTGACAAGCTGTAAAACTCCACTGCTACAGACATACTAAATACAGTATAAAGGCTGGTTGTTTACACTTTTGCTTTTGGAAAGTGACTTTTTATGTTTAAGGTGTTGGCCAATATTTGTAAGAAAAGGATGCTGTTGTATGTAATTTTCTCCTTCAGTACATTACTTAACAAGCAAATCTTTACTTCTATTTTTGTCTTTTTCTTGGCAGTTGTGTTCTTACCATCACCTCAAATGACTTCAGTGAAAAGTGGAGTTTTCTGAAACTGTGCCTGGGTTGTAGTGGGTTTCCTTATTCCTGCCCTCACATTTAGCTTAAATCAGGGGTATGGTTTGAGAGCTTTCAGGGATGGAGTTACCAGACATGGGGAGAGGACGCACCACCACCTGGACACTATTTAAAGCTCCATGTGAATATAGATGTCAGTGCAAGATGCTAAGCAAACTTCTGATCCTATTCACTGTAGAGTTTCTCCTCTTAATTTTGTATGTTCCTTTACACATTTCTTCCATAGTGAAGGAAACCTAAACCGAATTTGTCACTTACTCAGTAACATACTCAAATCTGTGTGCATGCTGCTTGGAAAGGCAGGGAAGTGTCACCACACATCTCTGACTGGAGATAGCTGAGAGATGGATGAGAACTGGATCCAAGGTTTGTGTTCTTAACAACATTCTATTGAAGAAACCTTTCTGGAAAGCCATCTATCACTACAGAACCAAATTTGTACTGTATTATTTGTGGCTCATGGGGCTAGGTGCTATAGCCAGCAAAATAGAAGGCTAAAGAGAGTTTACCACCTCTTAAGCCTGAAGTGTCTGTTTCACTGTTTTAGCTTATTTGTCTGGCTAAAACCATAAGGGTGCGTGTAGGTGTCAGTGTCGCCACCGCCAGTGTGGCAGTCCTTCCAAATGACAGGGCTTGACAAATTGCTGTATCTCCTCTTAACAATTTAATTGCCACAGATGGAATTTTAAGTTTTCAAGCTAAAGCCTACTCTGTTTTTTTTCTTTTATGCTGTGTAAATTCATTTCTTAACTGTTTGTGACCGTAGCTTTCACTTTTATCTTTGCAGAAGCGATCTCTTTCGCTTGCTTTTCCAGATGCGCAGCGTCAGTTTAGGGAAAGGGAGAGGGGAAAAAACAGGGAAGTTCTTATGGTTTGTTTTTTGTATTTAATCAGAGTCATTAAGAGAAAATACGGAGGAGCGTGGTGGTTAGGTGAACTCCTGGGAACAGTGAAAGGGCTCCCGGGCAGCGGTGTTGTGGCGGCGCTGTCCCGCTTGCCCTTCCGGCCTGGCCGCTCCTCCCCGCGCCTCCCCTTCCTCCCGCCGCCGGCGCGCGCGGTTCCAAAGGCGGCGGGCGGCTGGCCTGAGGGGCCGGGCCGGGCCGGCGGGAACGGCGCTTTACCGCTTTTGAGGTGAGCTGAGCATAACAGCTTGAATAACAAAGATTTCCCGTTCTCTCCAAGTACCGACACGGAGAAAGCGGAGTTGTATCGGGGACAATTTTTCACTAACTTCATCCTCGGTTTTGTATTCAGCAGCATATACTGAATAGTGAAATGTCCTCAAAGAAGAAAATAAAGAAGAATAATACCAGCTATAAGCTAGAGGTAAGTTTCGTAGGGCAGAATTCAAACAGTCAGTGTTTTGGTTTTGTAGAGTGTTAAAGGAGGGCAAGGTGAAGGGCCTTGAGGGGAAGCCGTGTGAGGAGTGGCTGAGGTCACTTGGTCTGTTCAGCTGGAGACTGAGGGGAGACCTCATCGTGGTCTCACCTTCCTCACCGAGGGGATTGCAGGGGCAGACATTGATCTCTTCTCTCTGGTGACCAGTGAGGGGACCACATGGGGTGGCCTCAAAGGTTGAGGTTGGATATTAGAAGTTCTTCACGCAGAGGGTGATTGGGCACTGGACCAGGCTCCCCAGGGAAGTGGTCACAGCACCAAGCCTGACAGAATTCAAGGACTGTTTGGACAGTACTCTCAAGCACAAGAGTAAGAGTGTGACTCTTGGGGTATCCTGTGCAAGGTCTTGTGGGTCTCTTCCAGTGCAGGATATTCTGTGATTCTGTGTTGTGTTACTGTGCAGTCAGGGCATTGTCTCTGGAGGTGGATGCACAGGGGTTAATGCAGAGTTTGCTGTGCACTGTGAACTGCTGTGCAGTCCCTGCTGGGCAGGCTTGAGGTACTGATGTGGAGTTTTCTTTTTTCCTTTTAGGAGTAGCACAAAATGGACCATTGACTTTCAAACGGGCAAAAGTTTAAAAGCAATCTCATAAAAGAAGATTTATAGGGGAAATAGTTGGTATTTGATACTATAATAGAAATGCTGGGGCACTGCTAAGCACTGGTAAAATAAAAAAGCTCCAGAGGTCAGTCTTTTCTGGTTATAATTTACCCTACAGGTATACACAGAAATTAGAGAGGAAAGTCACTTGTGCATTTTGTGAATGGCTCACAACTGTTTCCACAACTGTTTCATAAACTAGTGTCATTCTTCTTTACCCTTCTGCTTTACAGAATTGTCTCTGTAATCCTTGATTTATAAATTCCATTTTTTTTATAAGAAGTTACTCTATAGCTTTTCAGTTTCTTAAGATGAAAGTAATTAAATTGGACAAGGGTGGAAATTTATGTGATATAGAGATGAAAGAACAAATATTTTAATGCCTGAAAAGGAAAAGACTACAAATCATAGAAACTAGGTATTAGAGTGTTTTAAGATTTGTAAGCTTCTACACTTTTATGAAATAAGACAAAGCTTGCAGTAGAATACCATATTAAATAGCAGAACAGAAACATTTTATACCATCACTTCTTTTATGGGAAAAATCTCATAGCCTGAGACAAAAATATACTTCAAATCCTGATGTCATAGCTTAGGAGTCAATATGGTCCTAGCCAAATATTCTTGACATTTATTGTCACATTTAACCTGTTGTACATTCAAAGAGCTGGGTAAACTGGCTGTTAATTTCATATCCATCCAGGAGCACAAAGCTGACTCCAGTCTTCGGTGGAAATCACTTCCGCTTGAGGAACCAGATGTTTCAAGGATATTGAAGGTAGCAGAAACAAATCAACTTGAGGAACTTGATGATTCCTTTGGTTAGTATTATCTTGAATGTCATTTAATGTATGATTTTCACAAACCAACCACATGGACAAAATACTTGAGGTGCTTACTTAGGAAAAGGTTTTGGTTCTTTGCAAGAGAAAGTAATGGAGAGGAGAGACAGATGGGATTTCGTGTTATTTTCTGTAATTTAGGAAGTAACAGGAATAATGCTGTAGTATGTGCAAATAAAAGTCAGTGGAAAATACTGGCTATGCCACCTTTATAGTCTGAATGGTAGAATTTCATACATCATAATATTGCAGTGTGTAAGAACTTACAGTTAAAAACCAAAGTTCAGTATCTTAACTTCTTAAATTGCACAAATTATGAAGTGACATTTTTGCTATTGTAAGAGTATTCATGGTAGCAGACTTGGACATTTGCAGGGGTGTTTTTCTGCCACTTTCAGATGTTACTTTAAAAAATAATGTATAACCATACATTTTTGGTGAAGGATTAAAATTACTTCCATGCTTTATATTGGAATTGTGTAATGAGGCCTCAATACCCAGGAAGAGAATCAATTTAGATGCCATAAATGCTTCTCTGTGTGGAGTCCTCTGTTGTATTTATCTGGGTTGTTTTTTTTTTTTTTTTAAACCAGTGTATAATTAGAAGCTGTAGAGAAAATGTTAAGAGCTATTTCTCAACTGTAGTAGTTATTACTCTGAGAAAACTATGGAAATATAAATGTGGCTTAGGAACAGCATTGACAATGAGCTATAAAAACAGTTTAGCAAAAAGTTGTTTGTACAGCTAGGCTGCAAAATGAAAAGCTTTTTCCTTATTTCTGTGGTGTGTGTTTAGACTGTAAAAAGGATGCCCACTGACACAAATGTAAACTAACACAAAAGTTTTGTTTCAGTGTGCTTGAAAAAGAAATTTATACTGTGGAAGGCATGCTAAAACCTAAATTTTTCAGAGTTCTAACCTATTTTGGTAGCTACCTTCAAGAATTCTACATTTACAAATATTCTGTAGAAGCAGTGATTGCCTTCTCGTAACATTCACTAAAGTAGCTTAAAATCTATATTAAAAAAAAAGAAAGTAGTTGTTTGAATGTGTAGAATGTTTACATATGCCGTAGCAAAGAGAGACTTGAAATAAACTGTACCAAGTATTTTGCTTGCTCTATGCCATGTGTACATGCTGAGCTACCTGTGGTTTGGGTTTGTAAAGACATAGCAGGCAGATGGCTACAAAAACTATAAAATCTTTCACTATATATTTTTTCATAATCCTCAAATAATACTTGTAACAAGAGCTTGCATTCTATTAGTTAGCAAACCACAAATATTCTAACTAAATGCTTAATGGGTGGCAGTGCTCTTTGTGTTAAAAGATGGGAGCAGTGTTCATACAGTTTATTTTTTGTTCTTTATAGATCACCCTTTGCACAGTACTGCTGTGGATGCTTATGGAGAGGAACATTCACAAAACGAGGCACTCAGTCGTGTTTCAGCACCACAAAGGCAAAATACAGACAGACGGTCTGGTGGAAAAAAAAAAAAATCGTGAGCATTCAACTTAATCTTTAGATTTTTAGATTTAAAGGGGAAGGTGTTCTACTTAAATTGTATGTAACAAAGAAAATTAGTTTTAAAATATTTTAATTAAAATTTTGGTATATTTCACATATGTTAAATCAAATTTTGTTTAAATCCGAAATTGTCTTGCTATTTAATTAAAGCAAGAGCTTTAATAGTACTCGTATGAGACATAGCTGTACAAAATGTTTCCCAAAGCACAAGGTTTTGTATATATGGTTGAAGATCATCCTTCCTCAGAGGGTACTAGTATATGTTTTTCTTTTCCCAGTAAAAAACCACATCACTCAAAGCCCTCCAATGGTGATATTCAGAAATTCAACACAGCTGGTGCTGGAGAGGAACCCCTTGAGGAGACTGTGGTACCGAAAAAGTTTCATGATTATTATCAGTCAATTTAATTTTAATTTACTTCATGCCATGCCTGCATTAGAGGATGGGGGGAGAGAAAGACCTTCCGTTTGTTTCTCAGTACTTAATTGTATCCAAAATAATCAGTCCTCAGAGTATTCCAATGAGGTGGCCAAGTGAAATTCTTAAAGCTACAAATCATCACGTCAACAAGGAATATAACAGCCAGGTGTTCCTGGATCCTGTAGCCTCTTGCTACAGGAGTCTCTGGCTCATTTGGGAGTATATTCTTTCCTTTTTTCAGTTATCTTCCTTGTTTCTGGAATATATGTTCTCAAGGAATGGCATACTAGATGGAACATGAATCCTTTGTACTTGTTTGATATTGAAGCAAAATGAGTTTATGGAAAAAAGAATATTGATAAAATTAATTTTGAAAATGTGTTAGAATTAAAAGCCATTCAGTCTTGAATGAGTGTTTTTGAACACTTACGCCACAATTAGTGTAAAATGCTTTTGGCCCACTTAGCTGCCAGACATACAGCAGGAATCAACTGTCTGCAGGCTCAAGAAAGTAACCTATGATAAAAGAAGCTGTGCAGTAGTTGGAACAAGAGTTTTTTATGTATTGAAATTTATTGGAATTGTACACTCAGTACAGAGCGTTAGTCTTTCATCAGTAGGCTGGATGCATGCAGCACTTTTGTACAAGTGCTGTTGTGGTGTCACAAAGTAGTCGAAGTAGAGAAAGGATTGGGTCAGAATGTGGGTGAAAAGGAGGGTGAGCAGGCACTGTTGGTCAGAGAATTGTTAATCCTGGTCAATGACTGTGCTGAACCAAGGGTCCTTAAGCTTCTTAGGATGTCTGCAGCCCTGCTGCCTGGCCAGTGGCTGACAGATCGGTGGCCAGCGCGGTCAGGCACCCACTGTCCCGCAACAGGGTGACCACTGGGCTGGGACTGATGGAACAGGCCAAAGGAAATGTTGCTGATGATTCAGTCAGGAAATGCTTTCTGAATTCTGCCTAATTGTCATCTCTCAGGAGTTTAGATGAGTAAACCTAGGGTTTATTCTGGAAATTAATGTGCTTTTCATCTCACAGAAAACTCCGAATACTACTCAATTCCAGGCAGAAAAGGAGCAGCCTTCAGATGAGAGCACATCAGATCCTTCTGGTAAAGTACACTTTTCAGAACTCCCATATAGCTTTTCTTCATTAAAGATCGAAATTTTTCAATAGTTTTCATTTCTGGAATGTAGCAACAGAGTGCTTCTAGAAATGGGAAGTTTTAATTTCAGTTTTGGTATAGACCCCTGTTTGATCCTCATGGTTTGCATCCCTAGACTTGCCTATTCCTCTCCTGAAGGGGTAAAGCATAGATGTGCATTATACCTCTAAGTCAGCCTGGTTTCCTTTGGAGGGAAGCCTGGAGCTATGGCTATGAAGCTGTAGGAGGTGTCAGTACATCCCTTGGTCTGGAAGCCTGAAGCAGCAGCTGTGGGGCTGAACTTGGAGTGCCCGTGACTGCAGCACAGGCGCAGCTGTCGGTGTAAAGACCCTTGAGACAGGGAGCTCCAAGACAGTGGCATTTTTCAGTAGGAAGAAACTGTCCCTTGTGTCATCTTGCTTCCTTTGAACAGAACCCCATGATGTTTTAGTACTGGATTTACACTGGGGAGTTTGTGAAGAAACATGGGTTAACTTTCCGTGGAATTGGTTTATAATGCTATTGCAAAGTTTAAAGAAATGCATTTGTGTATAGTGGGTTTTTGAAACATATATGGTATTAATAAAAAAATGTATATAAATATAAAAGCTCATGATTCTTTGAGTAATGTAAGGCAAAAATTCAGGCTAATAGTTTTTTAACACAAAAAAAACCAAGTCTACATTACACTATGTAGTTTATTACTTAGTTTACTGATGTGTTCCTTGGCTTGCCTGAATCAATAAAGAATAAGAATTAAGTTACATATAATTGATCATCCCAGTTCTAAGCTGTTCCCAGGCAAATCTATCAAAGTTACTCAGGCAAAGACAGATGAAATAATTAGAATATTCCTCTTCTCAAATTTCACGTTAAAATACTCATAACTTGTAGATGGTTGTTTTGATGATGGGCACAAAAGTTTTTCTATTGTTTTATAACATGTACCAGAATTGTGCAATGCTTATGTTCATTCTGTTCTTCCAGTGGATAGCCCACATTCTGTACAGGTTTGGTGTCCCAAAGAGCTGAAGAGATCTCTTAGAGATATTACGGAACTGGATATTGTTCTGGCCGAAGTTGAGAAGATAGCAGAAAATTACAGGTAAATATTCTGCTTTTCCATGACTGGATATTCAAAGTTTTAAAAAGAAATATCTGTGCTCTTGCTAATGGTCTCTCCTTTAGGGAATCAGTATTTCATAGTTACATTCTGATGTTAATGATAATTAAGTATCTGTGATACAAATGTTCCTGAACATGTGAACTTGACATGGTCTCCAGGGATTTGATATTTTTCCAAACAACAACAGCACATCTCAGCTGGTATTTTTCAAGCTAGAAATTAAGCTATTGCTAGTATATGAAAGAACTGCATTTGTCTAGCTGCTTAACTTTGGGCTTTATTTGTTACTCAAAGGAGGGGTTTTGGATGAGATTTCCCCTTTATTAAACCAAATATGTTTTGTCCCTCGACTTCTCCAGACAAAGCATAGAATCAAACATTTGCAGAAAGGCTATCAGTGACTTTTCTTCTGCTTTCAAGGATCAAATCACTGATCTTGTAAGTACACCAGAGATAAAATCAGTTTTGTGGTCAAAATACCTATGGTTTTATATTGCCCTTTACATGTTCGTTTTACAAGCTGCAAAAGTTTCCAGTCTTTTGTTAGTATAAGTAATGTGAAAATACAATTTGTTGTGTGCAGGTTATGATTGGCTGCCTCTGTGCAGGCTTTCACAAGAATTGCCTCTAGACACAGCACTGGGGTCATGCAAGTACTTTGCCAAATTGTCACCTTTTGAGAATAGGGAAGCATCCAATAATCCTAAAATGTTGGTCATATTTAAATCATTATGTAGTAAAACTGGTGAGCTGCATAATTTAAATGAGCATACAGCTATGTCACTGTTTTCAAAGCTCATTGACTAGAGTTTTAAAAGGTGAATTTAATTTTTCTGCTGTCTCAGTGACTTCTTAGGAAGGCCTCTAACATATTCCAGGGGAAATCATCCTTTTTTAATTAACATTTTGAACATAACTGTAAGTGTAAGATATTCAAGAACCACTGGACACAATCCTGTGCCATGTGCTCTAGGATGACCCTGCTTGAGCAGGGAGGTTGGACCAGAAGACCCACTGTGGTCCCTTCCAACCTGAGCCATCCTGTGATTTATTGGCTGGAAAGATTAAGGTGATTATGATAAGTAAAATGAACTCAGAACTTCGCAGGAGTTGTGCCAAGTACAATGGCTGAGTACTAAAGCTACAGTTATGAGTGGTTCATTAGAAGTAACAAGTGTTGGAATTACCAGATTTATACATCTGTATAAAGATATAGAAAAATTAAGGTAGGTATAGGAATTGGTATAAGGAGTATTATTTGCACTAACTCCTTTTGTGCAATAGTTTTCCTCTGGCATGAGGAGAGAGGAAAGAATCAGTACATAACCAGTGATGTCCCTTTGAACCAGGGTTGTTTTTTTAAAAAAATAAAACCCCAACTTTTTATGTTATTCCAAAGTAATTCTTGCAACCATGTTTTAGGAGGATAGTGATGAGCTCAACCTGTCAACCTGTAATTCTTCTTTTCTGTAGATAGCAGGAGTCCAGGAATTAAAGAATATGAAGAAAAAAAATGCTAAGGTAAATACATACCTATCACTAGATTGTAGAGCATACCGTTGTGGCATTGAAATGTCGAGAACTTGACTGGAAGAGACAAAATAATTTACAGAAAGGTGTACTGTACTCAGACTCAACTGCACAAACAGAGGTTAGGGAACCACACAAAGTTGTTTGGAAAAGATCTGAGTAAATGTTGTGGATTGCAAACTGTTATATTGTGTAAAAAGGAGTGCACATTAGGATGGTAAGATCTATGCATGTCAGTTACTCTTTTGACTTTTTGGTATATTTTTTTTTAAATGAGTGAGGCCTCTGGAGAGCCAGTTAAGTAATGAACTAACCTTAAAGAAACATAAATGAATATAAAATCTAGGAGAGCAGCAAAGATAGCAACCTGTGAGGATAGAATGGGATTGCTTAATTTAAAGAAGGGAAGACTCAGGCAGCTGCATTCCCTAAATAGATGCAGAGTTTTTGTTCAGAGGAAGACAGTTCCTCTCTTCATTTATAGCAAGTAGGAATTTGCTGACTATGCAATGGGAATGTTGACAGAAGGAGGCACTAGTGTAAGGGCACAAAAACATTGCAGTGGTTTTAACAGGGAGAGGTGAATGCCCTACAGAAGAGAGATTTAAGAGCAGCTTAGGCACTCTGTGGATTTCTGCCCAAATTAACATCTGCAAAATTTTCAATGTCAAAATAGCTTTAACAAATAGTCAACATAAAGCTTATCCTGGGAAGTAGCAATTAATATGCTAAAGTCTTGTTGACTTGGGGTGATATGGTAAACTGCTCTGCATGTAAAATGAGAGTCTTAATACACACCTAGCATTGACATCCACTCAGATTTATCCTTAGTTGGCTTCTTAGACATTTGTTTAAAATTAAATTTTTAGTTGCTAAATTTAAATTTGTGATGAATTTCGAGTGTTGGTTTTTTTTTAATTGTATGTTATATTAAAGAAAGCTTACTTGGTTATGGCAGTCATCCTGAACATACATTCATGTTATTTTTCATTTTTAAACCTAAAATCTCCTAGAGTTCATAATGTTTGAAATTAAAAAGTCACAAACTCCTTTTGTATGCTTGTAAATCCAATGTTTCTTAAGAAAAATTTTGGATGGAGATTAGAGTTTGACATTTTAAACAGCTTTAAATTGTTTCAAATATAGATGTAACATATGGCAGTTTATCAGGTCTGGTATCTTGGAATCTTGCACAATGACAACCAGTGTAAAACCTCAGAGAAATAAAAGGCAGTGAAATTTGAGTTGTTTGCCTTTGAAGTTTTAGAAACTGCTTTACAGACTTTGCTCACTGTTTGTTTCAGGCAATAACAAACATCAGAAAGAAAAGGCAGCAACTGGTGCAAGTCAGAGAAGAGCTAATTGGGTGTGTTTCTAACGATGCACAGTAATAGCCTGAAGAAGTTAAAGAGTCTGGTATTTTATAACTCAGAAGGGAAAGTAACTTTTTTTGTTTTCTCCTTTTATTTTGATGAAATTACCACTGTCCTGCTTTTTGTTTTTACAAAAGCTTGTGATAACCTCTGCTTTACATATTTCAGTTGTCTAGACAGTGATTCTTGCAAGTTCTCTTAGCTAACTAGATACTGGGAGGGTGTTTCACAACATATGTTCATAGGAAGAACACCAGTGTTAGGATTTGAATTTGCAAAGGTGCTAGATCATAAATTACAAAGGTAATTCAGAGGACTTCTTTGGTTTTGAGGTGGGAGATCGTATTTCACCTCTGCATGTGGCCAGGGGTTGCTCTTAGTATGTGGTTTATTTCCTTCTCGTGTGGCCACACAATTCCCCTTCTCTAACTTGGCATTAATCTTAAGTGTCATTTAGATACCCAACACAGGAATTATGTGGTTGGAAGAACCATTAGACTTCCCCGGATCCCTTGGGTTGGTAGTGACAAGCTTTATACTGAAGCTGCATTTAACATACCCTGTAACTTACCCTGTAAGGTAACATTGTAGGGAACCATGGGCTTGGGTCCACAAAAACAGGGTAAAAACCTTTTCTCTATGGCCATGAGAGGTGTTTTTCTTTGTACTACTATGGACAAACTTTTTTCAGAGAACTATTTGAAGACCCTGAAAACTGTCTTCACATTTTTATGTGTTGTGTTTTAATCCTTTGATAATTTTTTTCCTGCAACCCTGTTGTATGAAAATCACTGTTACTCAGTTTTTAGAGTGCTACTTTAATGGATCAAGCACTCCAGTTTATTTAGCAGAGGTGTAGGTAATTTGTAGATCATGAACAACTGAGCTTTGCAGGCAGGGGTGCGCAGAAGCAGAATACTTTGTATTTAAGAAACTACACTTCAAAAACCTAAATGCTTAAGAAAGAGTGGCTGCATTGTCAGATGCAAAAGAGAGGTTTGGGTCTTTTTGGTGGATTTGGACTCATGCCCCTGTTTAAGTACTATGCTTGTTCTACCTAAGCACTATTCCATAGTAACCTATGATTTGTATTTCTGACCAACCTTTTAAGAATTCTTTCAGAGGAAATAGGGTCATAGTTATGCAATAAATATGCAGATGTAAGCATCAAAGTCTTGATCTTTTTCAGAGCTGAACCACAACTGACACAATTACAAAGAGAATATGCTGAGTTACAGGAAAGGAAATCTTCCTTGAGGCAAACAATTGAATTAATTACTGATTTAAAGGAGCTACAGCAAGACTGTTTGGATTATAGAGAAGAAAACCCAAAAGAAAAAGTAGTAGTAAGTACATATTCTGCATGTGTTTTGGTTTTCTAAGTGTTTTTATTTTAATTTTTGGAATTTATTTATTAACGTCTCTTAAGTAGCAGTATTTTGTTAATTGTCTTTGTGGAAGCAGCTTGAGAATCACTGCTGAACTTTACTGTAGTATCTCTTGTTCTTTTGGTTGCATATTAGAAGTGTAGTATTTCAGAGAAGATTCTGCTGCCTTGATCTCAGTATCCAGGGATTCAAAAGACAGAGAAATGAAACAGTTGTCCTTAGTTGTAACTTTTTTATAGAAATTGAATACTAACAGTGGGACAGAAGTAATTAATTGTTTGTGTTGTTATTGTTCAAAAGCAGGAGAAGCTCTGGCACTTCCATGTAAGATATTTAATGCTGAGAACTGTGCTGGTATGTCATGACCAGAGTAACTTCTCATGTAGCTTTAGAACCTGTTCCTGTTATACCCAGGACCTGCCATGGTATCTTCTGTGGACAAGGCTTACACACCTGCCTTGTGTAAGGGAAATCCTCACATTTCAGAAGACACTCTAATTTTGGCTGTTGTTCACTTTTAAAGGTCATGTTGTTCCACTTCAGAGGAAAAATAAATACTGGTATGTAAGTTATATTTCCAAAAGTTAAAAATGTTGCCTTGTAATTTTATTTCCTTATCAACAGTATGGAACTTCAAGCCTCCCTGCTCTTCTGGTGGAGTCTCGGAGAATTCTAGGAGCAGAAAGGCACTTTGAGAGTATCAATATGAAACTGGAAGAGGCTCTGGCTGTACAAAAAGAACAGGAATCAAAGAAAAATTAAGTGTCTTTTTAAGACTTTCAGACATTCAGTAGGGACAGTTATTAGAATTGTCAGTGCTTAAAGCTTGTTTAATCATTGTTACTCTATTTTGTTTCAGTGTTTAAAAGAAGTCAGCAACTTAGATCTTGTATCTTTTTATAGTCCAATATCAATGAAAGGAAATAGTGATCACAGTTAATAAAACTTCCTTACTCTGAACAATGCTGGGTGTTAATCTTTTCCTATTAATGCAATCTTGAGAGGAATATATTCATAAAGAGAACACAGACTCTGGTTGAACAAAGATGAATAAACAAATATTTTTATTAAATTTCTATTTGAAATAAATTATCTCATTTATGGAAATAAGAAGTCCATAAATTGTTAGCTTCTCAATAAAACTTGGACATACAACTAATAAAATAGAAACTGTACCGCAAAGAGCATTAAAGGTGCTAAGCTTGAAGCAGCATTCATAAGGAGATTTTTAGTCCAGTTCTCTTCAGCCTCCATGTAATCTTCATGATTTCCTCATGCCTGTTGAGGTTCATCCAGGCACTCCATTCTTTGTCTTACAGCTTGTGGTGGTGCTTGTGAACGACCCTGCGGGAACTTTCACATCAGCATGTGACACACAAGTGTCATTCACTGCTAGCCAGGCCTGTGCTTAGCTGCTTTGTTTAGTGTAGGGGTCTTCTTTCCTTAGAGCTTCCAAAAGAACTTCATCTGTGATTTCTTCCATGGCATAATTCAGACTGTCATCTGCAGCTTCAGCTAGTTCCACATCTTCAGCAGCTTCTAGGAAACAGGCATCGTCACTTGTGTTTTCCCACTCACTGTCTGACAACAGGAAGTCTTGAGACCAGCTGTTCTCTGGAGATACTGAGCTTTTTGACAAGTCTGACACATCATTTATTTTGCTAAAACTATAGGAAGTCTGAGTCCTTGTAGAGTCACTAGCAAAACTCATCTTGATTCATGTGGCAGGAATTACCATTCTAAAATAGTAATTCTCAATTATTAAAATGACAGAGTCATTTTAATAACATAAGAATGTAATTTAGGAAGCACTGTAATTAATTTAAAAGCAGTCTGCTTGCTTTCTTATTTTTCAGCTTCCTACTGGGAGGTATCAAAACATAGTATTGTTTAATAGCTTTAACATACTCTGACTTCTATGTTAGCATCTTTGGGCCCATATTTTAAATACCATGAAGATTACTTCATACAATTATTAGACATAAAAGTCCAGTTATCACAAAGTAAACTTGAGGAGGGGATAAATAGTTTCTTTGGTTTTGTAGGCAGTTTTTTGTAATTAAAACATTGTATCCCCACACAGCAAGGCAGCAAAAAATTGTAACAGTTGCTGATTGTATTCATAAGAGCTTTTTCAGCATTTCTAGAGAATAACAGTTGAACAGGAAAATAACTAAAGCTGTTTCAAACTGAATAGTTAAAGAACATACATTATATTGTTACTTTTGTGAGCTCTTCCGATGTTTTCACACCAACGGTAACCAGAAATATCATAAATAAGTAGTTCTTTGAGAGAGAAGTAACTCCATTGTCGTATCCCTGAGGAAAAAATAATTAATTATTTAAATTCTTTTGAAATAGTGCTGCAGAAGACTCATTTGTAAATAGTAAGGTGGTCTCTTTACCTCCTTGTAGTCCATCTTTATTAACCAAAGAACGAACAAAATTATCAATTTCTGGGTATGGCGAACCCTGGTAACCTTCCATGGGATCTGTTAAACCAAAGGCCACAAGCACACACTGTTAGAGGGTTTGCCACTGTAATATGCCACTGTAACACTTACACTTTATATAGACCATAGGCAGAAAATGGACAGGAATCACATCACACTTTTAAATAAAATCAGGGATAAAGCCACTCTTACTTTCTTGTAGATCTTTACAGTGCCACCCCACCCCCAAGGTGCAGAGGGAGCTGGGATAAAGCGAGACAGCTGTGGATACAGGAGGGGAGGGTCAGTGGCATTCAGGTGCTGCAGAGCATCCTTCAGTGCAGATGTACTCTGCCTCCTGCAGAAAGGCAGCTGACGAAGGGCCCTCCTAGAAATTACCAGGTGTACAAGTCACAGAACATCTAAATTAAGAGTATTTTTTTTTCTATGCAGTAGAAAAGGTTTGAGGTACCTCTGCTGCTTCTGGTAGTTTTACTGTTTAAAAAAGCAGACATTTTTCTCTCCTCTGAAAAGCCAGATGACAGAACTTTTATGTCATCATTCGCTCTAAAGAAAGGGGAGAATACAAAGAAAAGAATATGATTCTTACAGCATAACACAGTACAATATAACTCCCTGTAACATCCCACAGGGTGGCACAACATGACACAGCCCTGGGCCCAGGGGTGGGCCAGGAGACCTCCAGGAGTCCCTGCCAACCTTGACCAGCCTGTGATTCGCTGTGCACCTTTCACTGTTCCTGGAGCACTTTCCCGTCTGGCTTTGGCAGTTTCCCTGATTCCCACCACAGGACAGGGGTTCCTCCTCCCCGACAGCAACATTTGGTTCCTGGCCAAAGTCTCAGGACCCACCCATTTAACAACTGCTGGTCCACACTCCTACAGCAGGATATGCTCTAATGTAGTATTTATGCAAATATACCCTTTGGAAGGTTTCATTTTCTTTTTTTCTCTCTACAATGATCTGCTTTTCCTTGCCATATTGCTAACTGGAAGCCAGATGATAAAAGAAGTCTAAATTCAACACAGCAGAATTTTTCATCCATATTTATGGTGGATTCAGCTGATGCCTATGATCTGAATACACTGTGTGGTTTACTGGTATCAGTTCAGGATAATAAACATTTCAGGATATAAAACCTGAAGTCAGAACAAAAATATGTTTTCAATAAAAATATTAATATTATTTTAACCTTTTTGCTACAGCAATGATTAGGATCTTCTTAAGATAAGGTATGTAATATCAGAGGTTTAGATTAGATATCGAAAACATGATTATTGTCTGTACAAGTACCCAGCCTACAGAGAGGTCTGTATCAAATGGGAAATCTGGTATGCAAGAAAACATGGACAGAAACTCTCTATGAAAGTAGGAAAACTTTGAAAAATATTCAGACTTCTTGTATTTAACTGACTAGAAATCCAGAACTACACAGAATCTGACCAAACTTAATAATGGTTATGTTTTGGCATTTTGAGTTTGTATAGAGAAATGAGGCACAATTCAGAGGCTGTAACACATTTGAAGGCAGGTTTAACAAAAGAACAAGACTACCAAGAAATTTTTTTTCTTCAAAACCAAGAAATTCTACTAGGAACTCCTAAATTACACTGTGACAATGTTGAATGAATAATTGCTTATTCAGAATAGTTATTTGTAACTGCTACAGGAGAAATATCATTAAAATAGATATTTAAAAATACTGTACTTTTGACTGGAATTAAGTAATTACCCAACGTTGCAGATTAAAGAGGAAAGAAAATATGCTTCTTCCAAGGAAACATCCTTTTCACAGTTGGGGACAAACTTATTATCCTCTGCTATCTTCAGAATCACATTTTTTCCTGCTTTTGATGACTTATACATCCGGAAATTTCTATTCTTTGTATAAACTCCTACAGGAAAACAGATATTTCTTAACAGGGCAATGCTGGCTAGGAGTTAAGATACTGAGCACTTGTAAATTAAACAATTTTCCTTAGGCCCAACTAAGAGTATAATGAATGGACAAAAACTGTTACTAACTGGCTCACAGCCCACAGAAGAAATGCAACAAAGCAAGATCATGCACACGTGTACACTTTTATGTATCAAACTTTCTGGTTTCTGTGGATTGCTTCATAACTTTTCTGAGGTAGGTATCAGGAAAGCTTAATTCCAATCTCAAAACAACAAAACAATGATCAGGTATCTTAACATTGCAAAATCTATCTAATAATTGATTGAGAAAGTGAGTTTTATTTGCAGGTTGCATTTGACTTTCATGAAGAGAAAAGCACTTAAGGAGCTCATACAAGAAGAACACAAAGCTTTCTGTCACTGCAGCCTCATTTAAAAAAAAAAAAAAAAAAACACAGATACGGAGTCAAAGAAGGGTGGAACTTTCAAACTCTAGTTCGACAGTGGGTGTTGTGCTCCTGGAGATTTATAACATTTTAATACCATGAGCAGGCTATGCCCAGCTGGGCCACGAAGTGCCCAACCCAAAATTTCTATTATTCCATCACTGAAAGCTAACAGCAGCCATTCTAAACAGGGAAAGAAGGCTCAATTCATACATGCAGAAGAATACAGAAAGCCATGCCTGTAAGACTTGTTCCTTTATTAAGCAGCTTCTAATTCAACTGAAATAACAAAAATACAATATATGCTATCCTCTTTCAATCCAAATGGGAGCACTAAAGCCTTAAGGGCAGAAAAAAATAGTCTTGTGTGGAAAGAATTACCTTAAACTTCAGAACAAAATAATTAAATGTGGTAATATAAGAAGTTCCATAGACTGCGAAGCTAAGGTTCTTTAAAGTATAGCACTCATGATGACAGTTCCAGCATGTATTTAATGTCTGACCATAGGGACAACAGCAAATGAAGATTAAGGAACATTTCATTGTTAACCTTTGTTGCATCCTAAAGGCATTTAAAAACACTTATACTTACCTAGATCCACAAAAAGCTGCTTGTTGCCTTCTTTATCCTTTACTATTAGGAAGGAAAAATCCAGATTTTCTCCCTGGTGTGGCATTTCCATAGTCTTTGTTTCATGAGCAATGGCTGGCCCATCTTTAGAATCATCTTCAACAGCTGTGAGGTTTGTAAGAGAACCATCTAATCCTGCAGAACACTGGAAAACATGCCCTGCTTCTTCTGCTGGAATCACAACAGCCCTACTCTCCATTAATCTTATGGCAGGCTGCAAAATGGTTCTCACAAAGTTACCTTAAAAACAACCAAAAAAGACCAGAAGCAGGTGACGTCATTTATGAGTCAAGAAAGAACGTACAGCATTTCTGTGCAAACATTTTTCAAAACAGCCAAGATGGAAGTGGTTGAAGTTCAGGGTCTTTTTAGCCCTTCTGGATTTTTAAAAAGAAATATTTTGACCAGCCCAGTGTATAAAATGGTTCTGGCCAGTGACTGAGAAACTAATGCCTTGCAAGAATTTGTACTAGATGTCTTTAAAAGAAAAAAACAACCCCAAATACTAACAAGCTCAGATTTAGGATTCTAAAAAGGTTGTGATTGTCCCCCTCACTACTTGAAATGTTTACTTGCAGCTTCATGGTGTATTTACTGATGTAAGAGCTTGACCAAAGCTTACTCAAACAACAAATTACTTTTACAAAAGTATTTTGTAATGACTTCTCAAACTCCCAGTATTGTAATTCAACTCCCATTGTACCTCCAGGCTCTGCTAGATAGTAACCAAAGACAGACAAATAAAAACCATGGCCAAATTAGTTCTAGGGATAAAGCAAGAGATGAGAATAAATACAGCACATTGTATTGTGGGGAAAAAACTATGGAGTGGAAGGAATACTGGCAAGGATGATTCTGCACTTGTTGGATGAAGCTTCCACAGGGAACATGAATGAATATGAAATACTGTTCCTCCCATGCTACATATCAGTGGAATGACTCAGCATATCAAGCATCAAAATCATCATCCTCATAATTCATTACAGGACTACTGGGGCACACAAATGAGTCAAGACAACCCTAAACTGGCAATTCTCTGTGTTGGAGTTGCAATTTAAATTGCTTTCAGCTTTCTTTTAAGCATGTTTATGCACAGGTGGCTTGAAATCATCTTTGTCCTGCCTTTCTGACAATGTGCTGGAGCAGAAATTAACTGCATTTCAAGCAAAAACCAGCAGCTTTAATTGTTAAGAGTGACATTAATCTGAAAATTAAGGAGTCATAGACTTGCCAGTTTCATAGAAATCACAATTTTTGTAAATAAAACATACAGGCATGAAAAATTACATTTTTGCAAACACACATGCTAATTATAGGAAAAGAAAGTAGAAGATGAGAAAAAATGAGGCTTAATGAAATAGTAATTATGTGTATGCTGGGAATACATATTTGTTTTCACATATAATTCCATTAAAATAAATACTCATATGAGAGATGGCACTGTATAAAGTCAAAACCTCACCTTTTATTTCTGGGTGTAAGAGAAAAGAACACACTTACCAATATGAGTGTTATCCTTAAATACAGTCTTTTGGGGTAGAAATATTAAGTGCCGACTAAATTTTTCATCAGTACTAGAATCCAAGTTCAAGACATCTTCTGATGAACAATTTACATCATAAAATTCTTTTAATTTTTGGCTGACAAGCTGAAATTATGCACATTAATTATGTTGTTTTACTCTACTAGTTTTATCTATAAAACCTAACACAAATTCAGATTCTAAATTTTTCTCAAGATTATTTGTATGCTCAAAATGAGGAAAAAACCAATTTAATTCAAACTAACCCATATAACATTTTAACCAAGTTTGACTTAGACTTTATTTCCTTAAATATGCAAGTCACTAAACACTTAACTAACAGTGATAAGCTGAGAAGACTTCAGTTTCTCAGGTCAAAGTCTGGTTAGGAGGCTTTACCCTGCAGGTTTTTTTCCACCACAAAGCAGTTCCCACTCACAGTGACAATGTTTGCAATGCAGACTCACCAGGAGTGGAAGATGGAGGCTGTCATGATATAAAGGACTGGTGAGCAAATCCACTGTTATGATTTAGCTAATTCATTGGTACAGCCCAATGAACAATAACTAAGCAGAAGACAGATTTCACTCTAAATTAGCTCTAAAAAAAAACCTTTCCTAAACCAAGCTAGTGATTACTCATGTTTAGGACTGGGACTCAGAACCTAATGATCTGGAAGCTTTGGGTTTTAGCAGCTCAGATCCCCCACCCAGCAAAACCAAAATCCTCTTTTTAACCTGAGGAATCTCTACATTTCAGAGTTGATCCACAATGGATAAACCCCTCCAGATTCTGTATCAATTAAGGGTTCTTTATGAAGGAATTACCTCAATAATCTTTTACTTTTGTTCACTTCTAGCTAGAGACATGTAGGTGACAGAAGTCTCACAAACAGACATCCACTCACTATGAGATCTTATTAAAACAGAAGATATTCTTCTAAAAATGTATGAATGCCATATTGAACTTGCAGAGAGCTCATTTACAAAAAAAATGCAATAAAATGGAAGCTGCACTATTTAATAAAATGGATAATTAGTAAAGGTATTTAATTGTAGGTGCCAAACTGGTAAATGCAGTCACAGATGCTCTCTACATCATCATTTAACTAAATTATAATGAACTGTCATCTAAAGAAACTTTCAGGAGAGATTCAGCTAAGCTTTGATACACAACCGCACCACTGGGCAAAGGGAATGAACTGAGGAATATACGAATAGAACTTTTATTGATGCTACTTTAAAGAGTACCTGACCATTCCTTCAGTTTTACAGCTTTGAAGTGGCAGAGCACATAACACAACCTTCGAAAGTAAACCTAACATGTCAGTAAACCTACCATGAATAAAAACAGTCCAACAGCCATCATTCTTTTTGTCTTTGAATTAAGTTTTTTGTCTCGCTTAGACTAAACCCTTGCTTCAATTAAAATAGCACTTTTACTTAATTAAAAATAATCACTGGGTCTGCAATTCTTTTAATTTTACTATAGGATAATCTATATAAGGTGGTAAATACTTTGGTTTCATATTAAATTAACAACAAATTCATATTCATCCACAGCATGACTTTGCTCCAGTTTACCTCAATTAACTTCATGACCATAGTCTTGCCATCTGCATCAGGATTTGCTGGTTTGTAAAACTCCAAATCAAAATAAAGTTTGCAAGCATCTTTTTCAGGAATTACTTCATAGCAATGCATAAGACTTGTTTTGCAACCTTGGCTAAGGAGAAACAAAAACAAATCACGATAAACATGCTTATCAGTTGCAAACAAGGATCCCACATATTTTCTTCTGCAATCAACCATCCATATTTTAAAAATGTAGTAGCCCTATAATGCTTGGAAAAATGAGTAACTAACATCAGCATCAAGTATTAGCAAAGATTGTCTGGCCTAGACTTTAATTTTGTAGAGTACTCTCCTCTCCACACCCCCACCCCAGTCTTACAACACATACAGAAATGTTGAGAATTCAAGGAACTATGAAAACTACAGTAAAAAACTTAAGTTATCACTCATATGTCTTTAGCAAAACAAAGAGATTATATGGAGTTTTTTCTAACTAAATCGAAAAATAATCTCAATGTCAGTTTCAGAAAAAGATCAGGCTTTAAGTATAAAAATTGACTCAGGTTTCTTTCACTTCATAGCCAAATGTTTTATTGTAAAAGAAACAAATGGGAGAAAAAGTTCAGTACGTGACTGAATTGTCAATACTTGGAACTACATCATGCAAATGCAAACCCATAAATCAGTTTCCAGACATCTGCATTAACGCCCACTGAAACTGGTGTATGACTAGTCAGAGAAGTATTTTTTTGTCATGTGTTGGTATGATCCCCTGAGGAAAGCTGACAGCAAAAGCAAATCTTCTGTTAATAAATTTCAGTTCAATAGACAGAGTACTTAATTCACAGGAAATAGTGGCAACCTGCTACTCAAAAGAAAGTTGAAACCCACTATAGAATATATTGTTTTGTCCTCGTGAAGATGTTTCCCATTGCCAAGATGAAACCTCAGGTAACCCATTACAGCTCTGTGCTACTCAGAGCAGCAGATGGCTTCTGGGAATACCTATCCAGTGATAGCTCTTACTAGGTAGGATATCCAGTATACCACTACCTTTTCCTAACGTACAGGGCACCTTCTCAAATACTCACGTGTAATAAAACCAAAGCTGTTCATATGTTGTCACAAGGTAAAACCTCTGTCCAGTCTGTGTGTTCTTTTCCAAAGCAAACACATGAACATCCTTTTTAAATAAAAACATTGAATGCTTTTTGTTAGTTTTATTCAAAAAACCAGTTTAGATCTTCCTAAGTTCCTACTTGACATCTAGTTAGTAAATACTAGAGAACTATAAACAGATCCTTTTCCACACTCAATAGCATCTAGTTTTAATTTAGAACATCATTCTGATTTCAGTTACACAGGTAAAACTTTGAAGCTCTTCTCTGCTGTGCAGTAATGTAAAGTGTTTTGTCTTTAAACTCTTGTTTTTTTTCTGATCAATATCAAGTGCATCTAAAGGGAGAACAATGTCCTGAAAGGAGCAGCCTCATGGACATGATGGCAGTATAAGCTTTATAGGCAAATACTATTCAGACATTATGTTGTTTAGATCCAAAAATGGAAATCTGAGATGAAAATAGAAAAAAACTACTGCCAAGCCAGTGAGAACCCATTTTGGAAAACAGGCTGTCAGGTATTTACCTGAAACAGGTATGGAGAAAAACACAATACTTTCTTAAAAAATAGCATTCAATTTGAAAAGTGTTAAACTGAAAACAGAGGATACCTTTCACACAATATTTATTTGGCTAATCACTTCTAATCATCTGAACTTACTACTCAGATGCTACTGGAAAGTTGTATTGTTTTTATTTAGTCTCTGCCTCTTCTTTATCTCTTTTTCTTTCTCATTTTTTTCCTCCTCTTTCTTCCTACTCAATTCTCACTGCCTTCCCATTCTCCTGCCCACCCTGACAGCTTGTTCATCTTGAAAAGGAACAAATTTATTACTACAATGTTCCCAAAAAGCACTTTTACTGTTCAAAGTTATCACCACCTATCAACTTGTATGTTAGAACGGAACTAGTACTTCTTAGAGATACCTCCAGTACAACATGATCTACAAAGACAAAAAAAAACAACTTGCTCTTTCAGGATTGGAAGAAAAAGATCTTGTAAACTGATAAAGACTTCACTTCCCAACAGCACTTTTAAATTATGTTCCATCTTGAAAGTATATAAAGAGTAGAGACATTCGCCTAACACATAATATACCTCTTTGCAGGTTTTTACGTAAGAAAAAGCTTCAGCCTGTCGAGAAAATATTTTCCAAACAGAGGGTGGCATAGAGGGTTTGGACAGTCTTGGTCTATAAACTGTAGGAAGAGGATTTCTTTCATAGTGAGACGCTAGTTCTTCCACCTTCTTCAGTCTTTCTTGCCATTTTCTCTTCATTTCTCCTAAAGCAATTACAGATAGTCAAATCAGTATCAATCCATTTGCAAGGCAATTTTAATTTAATATATCCTGTACTCCTTGCTGCTTTTGATTCTGGTTTTGTTGAATGTAATTTATTAATTAACTGGGAGTAGCCAATGTTCCAAATCAACACCTAACCTTGCTATGATACTCATTTTAATATTAAATGTCTCCACACTGTTTTGGAAGTACAAGAGCTTCATATTAACACTATCAAAGATAATCACAACAGAATAAAGACAGTGAAAGAAGGCTTAGAAATTTTCATTTTTGTCTACAGAATGGTATTACACACTTTAGAAAGTATACAAACTGTTGACTAGGCACATAATGTTAGTAAGGAGTAAAAAATACTAAGAGTAAAAAAATATTTTTCCTTTATGGTTGGGGAGACAAATGAAATAATTAATTTGTAAGGGTAGTACAATATTTGAGTTCAGAGAAGACTTCAGTGACTTTAACTCTGAGTTCTGTATCTTGAAGTAAAAGAACTGAAATCCAAAATGAGAGCTCCATTCTCCATGCTGACCTTTGCTATTGATTACTCATACTTTCACCTGCTTTAAAAGCTCATGTATTTTTCACAACCTTAAAACAGCAATCTTATCTCTTTTCAAGAAATAGAACCACGTAGTAACTCTTGCTATCTTGCAACCTTTAAGCTTCTAGTCCCATAAAGTAATCCAAAAGCTGCAGAGTAATGTAGTAAAGCATAAACACACATATGTACAATTATCTGTAAGTGGAACACCTGCAAATCAGTAAAAAGCACTGCCAGGAAACTGTGAAACAGAGGAAGAGAGGCAAGACGTAACAAACACAAAGGGGAATCTTGTTCTGCCCAGCATAACCACTTGGTTCTCCTAACAGCTCCTGGGGTGCAGTGAAAGATAAAAATGAAACTGAGTGTACTCAAAAGTATTCAAACCTTTAACAAGCTGGATCCACAAGGCAAATGTAAGTATTTAAATATTCTTGTGGAGCCCTGAAGCCCAAATTTTAGATCCTCTTATTTCCCCCTCCAAGTTTTCCACAAAACAAAACTTCCTGGACAGTTACATTTCTGCCCACTGTTCTAAGCTTGCCAATGTCTTGATAGTCAGTGCCTGCATCAAGTCTAAGTAACAGAATGTTTTTTCTCTAACAGGGGTCAAACATATTACCTCTATCCCCCTTGTCCATCTTCTGACCTGTGCATTTTCTTCACTCCTTTTTTATGCTCTTAGTTTCTTCTCTGGAATAGAAAGGTAGATTATAGATAGCAATCAGCATTTCTCAGAAGTGCTAACAAAACTTTCAGTTTCATTTTGGTGCTGCTGGCTGTAAATTAACTGGGTGCAGAAGACATCCCTACATCAGCATTTTCCCAAAGGTGACCATTAAAAAAGGAAAGCAAAGGAGAAGCCCCATAATTCTTTATTAATTTTAAACTTTCTAGTTATATCAGGCAGTATTTTTGCAGAAACACAGCTGGGAGGATACCTGAACCTAAGAGAAGGGTGATGACCCTTACTTTAAACTGAAACTATCATGATTTTTGCAGTCCAAACACTCAGTCTCTCAAGCATCCAACATGTCAAGTCTTTTCAATGCAATTTCAATTCCTGTGTGAACTATAACACAACACATCTATTTACAGCACATACAATTAACACCTACAGACCAGCCTTCTGAATTCACTGGGAAATTCTCACTTTATCTTCCTCTCTTATATCCCACCAGAAGTAAGGGCAGTACTTATTTTTGTTTGACTTGACTGAAAGAAATCTTGTAACCAACATGTTTGGACTTCAGTGTTATTGACTCAGCAGGATGACTGCATGGAGAGCCTGGAAAAATGTTTCCTGAGCAATGACTGAAAGAACTTGCTATTTCATTTTCTCTATTTTATGGAAGACTACTTCTCCCTTTACTTCTCATGGTAACAACAAAACAAATTACCCACACCTGCTGACAACTGAAGCTGAGACATGCAAATCAACTGCTACTTCCTGGCTGGTGTGTACCATGCAACATAGTTCTATGGCAGAATTCATGGTCCTTGACACAAATAAATCCATGAGATTTTCTCCCAGCTACCAATTCAGCCTTAGAAGAACATATTAAATTCCTTAATGTTAGTGAAAATTAGCTTAGCTATCCTTACATTCAGCTGATGAGTGGCATATTAACAAACACTACTCATCTTCCCAATAACAAATGTTCATCTTGCCCTCCTAATAGAGGATGTGGCCTCTACAATTATGGAATCACAGAATGGCTCAGGTTGGAAGGGACCACAGTGGGTCACCTGGTCCAACCTCCCTGCTCAAGCAGGGTCATCCTAGAGCATATGGCACAGGATTGTGTCCAGTCAGTTCCTGAGTATCTCCAGTGGGGGAGACTCCACAACTCCTCTGGACAACCTGTTCCTCAAATTAAGATTGCAAGTGCAAAACTCAGTACGTCAGACCTGGTGATAAGACCTGAAAAAGTAGGTTAGTACCTGTTATGAGAAGCTGGAATACATAACTTCCAATGTTATCTGACTTCTGCTACTGAAGGTCGATGTACAAATATGAAACTAACTGACCTGAAAGTTGACGATGAAGCCAAAAATCAGTTTTCAGCGTCTGAGTGCTGTTGTGCAAGGCAGGTCTGTGGGCAGCCAGGGACAGTCACCATGCAGGTGGGTGAAAACCCCGTCCAAGGGAAGGTCCTGCCATGGTACAGGCCAGCTCACCCATGGGCATCTCGCTCACTGAGGTCAAGAGGGGGGCTGCTCATTTAGTAATTGTCCCCACAGATTACTCTAGATTGCCATTTCCTTTACAAACCACATTCTGTCAGAATCACAGGATATTCTGAGTTGGAAGGATCATCTCTAATCCAACTCCCGGCCCTGCACATGAGCACCTCCAAGAGTCACATCATGTACCTAAGAATGTTGTCCAAATGCTCCTTGAACTCTGTCAGGCTTGGTGCTGTGACCACTTCCCTGGGAGCCTGTTCCAGTGCCCAATCACCCTGTGGGTGAAGAACCTTTTCCTAATACCCAACCTCAACCTCCCGTGACACAGCTTGAGGCCATTCCCTCGGGTCCTGTCAGCGATCACCACAGAGAAGGATCAGTGCCTGCCCCTCCCCTTCCCCTCACAAGGACGTTGACCACAATGAGGTCTCCCCTCAGCCTCCCCTTCTCCAGGCTGAACAGACCAAGTGACCTCAGCTGTCCCTCGTACGGCTTCCCCTCAAAGCCCTTCATCATCCTCAGGGCGCCCAAAACTGCACATAGCATTTAATATGAGGCCGCACCAACATAGTGTAAACGTACCAGAACGGCACATTTGTTTCAGCAGGCAGAGGAACTGAAGCAACAGCGCAAACCTGACAAGGTCTGGGTTACATCATTCACACCCAAGAGCAGCAAGGACAGCCGTACCCGTCTCAGCGTTCAGAGCCCGCAGGGCGCGGTGGCTCAGGGTTCCGCCAGAGGGCCCGGCCCAGCGAGCTCTGCCAGGAGAGGAGAGGAGAGCAGAGCAGCCACCCCGTGCCTCCTCAGCCCGGCCTCGCACGTCTCCCTCCGCGCCGGGAGGACCCGCACGGCCGAGCCCGCCTCGCCCGCGCCGCTCCCGCCGGCACCGACTCACCGCCGGCGCCCGCTCCCCGCCGCCATTGGTGCGCGCTGCCCGCCCTGCGCGGGGCGGGGCCGGCGGGGCGCCAGGCGGGCCGGGCGCCGGCACGGCTTTCTCCGCGCTGAGCGGCGCGCAGCTAAGCCAGGCTCGGGAAAACGCAGGTCGGAGCGCAGCGAGCAGGCTGAAGCCGGTGAGTGGCAGTGGTGCCAGGATGCGGCGGCGCCGGGATCTGCGTGCGGCGGCGGAGCTGAACAAAGTGTGTGTGTGTGTGGGGGGGGGGTGGACCAGGCTGTGGCTCTCCAGGTCCGCGTGGCCGCCAGCATTTCTCCCGGAGGAAGTCGGCTCCGGGGAGCTGCGTTTCGCCCGGGGCGGGCCTGGCTGAGAGCGCCGCTCCCCCGGCTGCCCGCGGGGCTCCCGGCCCCACAGGCCCGGCGGTCGCTCGGTGGTGGGGGCGGATCAGCCCCGGCCTTGGCCGCGGGCCAGGCGGCAGAGAGCGCCCGCGGTGCCATCCCAGCTCCTGCCGCTTCCCCCTGCCCCGAGGCAGAGCGCGGGGCCTCGGGTATCAGCTTTCCAGAAGCTTAAGGTAGCTAGTTTGTTCCCTTTCAGCCTGTCTTTGTGGAGAAGCTGTCAAAACAGAGGGCAAAGAGAAGGGGGAAAAAAAAGGCGGTGTAATTCTGAGCTGTTCTCTGGTGACCCCTCTGTAGACCATTAACCGGAAACACGGGGTCAGAAGCTGTATTTGGATCTTCCGAAACAAAGCGTGTTAAACCTCGTCTGTACTGACGAAAAGCATGCTTGGGGTCCTGGCAGGCACTGTGGCTAACTTTTGATAGTGTGCAACACGCCCTGCCCGACGCGTGTTGTGTGCTGTCTGTTCTCTGCTGGGCTGAAGGATAGGGCTGGCCATCTATCGTCTTTTACCCTGTGACTCGGCTTTACCCTCTCCTTCAGGTATCTGCTTGCCAGGTGGTAGGTTTCTAACTAACACACCGTGCCCTTCATGTTAAGGAGCCTGATATGGCTGTTGCTTATAGCAGTGGTGATGTGATTAATAGCTACAGGTGAATTAATAACTCCAAGGCCCCTTCTACATTTGGAGTAATTTCAGCTGATTTTATAGTTTCATGCTGAGTACCTAAAAGTCTGTTTGGTTTGGAAGATCAGAATGCTGGCCCGCTGTCAGGGCTTTCCAGCAACTACATCCAGACCAGAAGCAATGGGAAGAGCTGTCTCAGTATGGGCCTGCTTCTGTCTGTGGTAGCAGTATTTAGTAGGGTGTCACAGAAAATGTAATGCTATATTTCAAATGTCTTTCATTTTTTCATATAGTCTGCTTCTATATCTTCCTTCTCTTATTAGTCAGATAATTATTGTTTAGCGTTATACGTTGTAGAGGGGAAAATTTTTAATTTGCATGTCTGCATTAGAATCATGATATGTCTTGTATATGTTCATGTACAAAAAACACCGTCTCTGAATGCTTGACACTTTCTCTTGCAGTCATGTGATGTGGAAAACTGCCCTTTTCCTGTCCTTAAGAAGATGTTTTACATTGCTGATGTCTGTTTTGAACATGTGTTTTAGTTGCTTTGTAGCAACAGATATATACTGAACATGTGTTGTCTCCTGTGGTTTGCATATTTTAGGATCCAGTTGGTAACTAAAGACAGTTTAGTTATTTGCTTTCTCCCATCTCGGAAACTTTGGTATTATTTTTATCACTATGCCATTCATTTCTGTTGTTGGTTCTCATTTCAAATAAATATTGCTTTAATAAGAAAAACCTGGTGGTTCTTATGGCAGTGGTGACACATGATGATGTGAATTTATTTTCATTAGGTCCAGGTAGAATAAGGAAATCCAGGCTGGAATGGAGTAAAAAGTTGTTTTATTTATTGTTTTCCTATCAAAAGAAAAGCATTGGAATAACTGCATTTATGTAGAGAAAAAATATTTTTGCTCTTATTGCTGTACAGACACATTGGTCATTTTTGGTAGCTTGCAGAGCACAGCTTTGAACCTTTTTGAGCCACTTTTTCTTACTACTTAGTAAAGATCATTGTAGCATCACCTTTGTATTTGCTGTCTCTGTCTCATGTTTTTTTTTTAATGGTATTTTTTTTCAGACACACTATTATAAAATAAGCTTCCTAAAATCTAAAATAAGCTTCCTAAAATCTACAGAATATATTTTGCTAGATTATAAAAATGCTGTTGCTTTTTTTAAGAACTTGTTGTTTATATTTTCTTACAGTGGAAACCTCATTTTACCTAAGCTTTCAGAGAAAATAATAGCATAGAGCAGAATAAAAATTTGTAATAAATTTTTAAAGCATTGCTATGATTTCTTCCCCGCACACCTCCCCCCACCAGGATGAGATCATCCTCCACAGGGAAATGCATGGCATCACTACATTACCTAAAGCAAGATGAGGCAATTCTTAGTGGCCTGTTAGAATCAGCAGCATCCTCCAGAGAGCATTGCTGAATGACCCTGCTTTAGAGCACAAAATACCCTGCTGATTCAAACAGCATTTGAGTGCCTAACAACAAAAGAGATATCTCTTTGTGGGTGTCTTTTGTTCTTTAAAGAAGTGCAGGTGATCTGGTGCCTGAGGGTGCTCAGGAACTGATGGATATTAAAAGTGAGTGACAGATTCTGTTCTGAAGACAAACCATGCGCATTTCAAATACTTAACGTGTTACAACCAGTTTTTCTAGATAATCCCTATAGCTTCTGTAAAGTCTCTCAGACAAGCTCCAGTTGTGATGAAGTAGAGTGCAGGAAGCTTTAACACTTCATTGAACAATTGTAACTGTAGGCTGTGAACTAGGCTTGCAGAGACCTTAGTAAGTATTTTTATGATACAGTATTGCAAGTTGTGTTTTAAATTTTTCAGAAAGAAACTAATATAGTTTATTGGAATTGTAGGTTTTGCTAGCTACTTCTTCCAATTTCATTGTTTCTTTGGTGCTGGATCAAGAACAGCAGTTTTACAGCTTTAAAATTTAAGATTGCTAAAGGGTCAAGGAGATAAGTCTTATTTTAAGGTCACTGAAATGTTGAAGATGTCTCTTAGTGTTTGCATCCTGCCTTAACATTTACGTTGTAAGAAGCATTCAGTGCTTGCAGGGGTCTGCAGTTTGCTTAGTTAAGGTTGCTGCTGTTCAGCAGTTTGGTTGGAGCACACCTGATGTGAACCCGGGAGAGCCGAATAAGCCACTTACCCTCCCTCGAGATTCCAAGGGTTCATCTGTTGGCCAGAGAGTATTAGCTTTCCCTGTACTTTGGCTGAGTCTTTCTTCAAGTAGCTCTTGAAGAGAAAGGTGGCTCATCTGATAAACAGGAGCTGGCCACAGCTTATGGAGGCACATATTTACTAGTTTACACTCTCCCCTTCATGGACTTGCAGCACAGGCACTGCAGAACTTCACAGTGCCAAGCAGCTGGGATGAGCACCTGGGGTTTAGCAGAAGTTGATTTCTGTGCTGACATGGCTACACTGCTGTCAGTGCACCTGCTAGTTGGTTTTGATTAAATAGACTTGGCACATGATGTTGTGCTTTTTTATCTGGTGTGGCTGTTTATTACTGTTGAGAGACAAAGAACAGATGAAGGAAGTTAACCATTTCCCAGTCTCTCTTATTAATCCCAGCCACACTGAAGGGTTTGGGTTGTGCTTGTGCACCTAGTTCTTCTCCAGGAGAAGGAAGAGTATAAGTGGCATCAGAATGGTCAGTCAGTCTGCTTGGATGTTTTCCTACAAATTTTGCTCAGGCTGAGAGCTCAGGAAAGCTGAGAACCAAACCCAAGGACTACATTACTATTTAGTGCATCACAACATATTGTAGTAGGGATGGTTGAAAAAGTCATAGAAACTCTTGAAGCTGGGCTGTGCTGGAGCAGGAGAACTTAGTGCATCCTTGTCAATGAAAGCTGTTCTTTCCAATTGCTGGGGATCAGAAGCTCTGCTCTTCAGTTAGAGCTGGGTGCACACACTAGCTGTCACTGTAGACTAGACTTTGCTAGCAGTGCTAATGTTCCCTGCTCCCTAGGGCATAGGTTTGGATCACTGTCATGCCACAGGTCATAGGTATTTGAATTGCCCTTTGGAGTTGCTTGCCTTTTTCTTCCCACAGAGTAGTTTTAATGAATTAGACTTTGAAGTTTGGATGAATGAATCCAGATCAAGATGCTAGGCAGTCAAATTCAGCATTGTAGATTTAGTTCCTACCTTATGATACTGTCTTTATGATACTGTCTTTAAAGTAAATTTCTAAAATAAAATGATAAAATGTATTTTAGACATTTTATTTCTAAAATACTAAGCTTATTTAATACTTTGGTGATTTGATTTTCAGGAAATTCCCTGTTTGCTGCATTACATAATACAGTTGTCAAGTTTGGAATAATTTGGTGAAGAATAAGATTTAATTACATCAGTGCTCTGAAATAATATTCAGAGTAAAATTGAAGATCTTTTGAAGCCACTAAAACTGTAAGTAAATGTCTTCCTAGAAATAAGTTAAAAAGGTTATATGTAACCAAATTAGTGCTTCTGATGTATCAGTAATTGTTGCCACAAAAATGGGTGTTTGTGTTGTACTAACAAGAGTGCCGATACAAAGCTGAGACTTAATATGATAATAATATCGTGATGTAAGATGGCAAATATAGTTTGCCCCAAAGAACTTAAGCCTTAAATAAGAATCTTCGTCATGTCTGGCCAGCAAATCTTGCTACTTGGTCTGGTTACTTATACTTTCTTATTTACCATAAATATATCTGCTAAAGTAAGTTTTTGCAAAATTCTTGCCTTGTAGTGACTTGTTTGACCTTCTTGAGGTCTTGGCACTTCTAAGCATTTATTACTTTGTCCTATCTGGTGGTTTAAATTTATGGTGCATAATTTTCTGAATAGTTTTCAGAAACTTGAGTTTAAGGTAACTTTTGGTAGTATGTTACATGAGTATACACAAAGTAACCAAGGAGGAGGCTTAATGCTTTTAAATTTATTTCTGATTTGGTAGCCATTATAATTTATTGGTTTGTGTTCTCATAAAAGTAAATAGCCCACAGCATAGGGTTCATTTCATCAACTGATTTAAGTTGTATTGTTGTGGTTTTATTTCACTGCTATTGTAATTGCCTTCATATACACCAGTTAGAATGGGATGCAGTGATGATTCATTTGAAATTGAATGCAGAGAAATTACTCATTTCTCAAACTACTATGACCTGATTTCTAATCTATGTTAGTCTTTGCACATATTTAGTAACTTGTATTGATTTTGGTTCTTCATTTCTTGTGTGTGTGGGGACGTTGCAATATTTGAAAGATTATTTTTTAATTTGTTTCTCTCTTACCTTGCTTTTTGTAGGTCTTTTGAATGATTTGGTCATAGGGATCTGCAGACTTTTTCCCAGAGTCCTTTTAGAAAGTAATAATTAATGTTCTTCTTTCAAATATAAAATATGTGTAGAGATTACTCAGAAAGCTTTTTTTTTGCCTACTAATATTCTAGGCTAAAGTAGTTCTGTGAACTGTCATAATACTTCTATTTTCTTGCATTTTCAAGCTGATAATTGAAAGCAATAATGACAGACATAGGAGATGGACCACATCTGGGGAAAGATCTGGCAGATGCAAAATCTATTCCAGGTTTTAAAGGGTAAGTGAGGTACTTTTGGTTTAAGTCTTCAATTTAAGTCTGGTCAGCAGTTTATGTCTAAGAGATTATATGTGCACAATCAATCCTTAATATCACTGAGCTAAGATTTTAAAGTTTAGCCCTTAACATCACTGAGCTAATATTTTAAAGTTTAGCATGCTATCAATTACCTTGCAAGAAGCTGTTGTGGCAAAAGATCTCTCAGCCTCAAGGAGTAACTGAGAGAGGCATCCCTGCTCAAGGGGAGATCCTGCTGTGCAAGCTGCTGTATGTGGAGTAAGACAAGTGACTTACAGTCATACTTGCATATGAGCCATAGTTTGGGATGGTGCATGCTCAGCTAGCCCTTAGATGTTGAAAAAGACTTACAGCTCTTAGCTGTTGTGTTGGCTGTCTCCCCAGATGTCTTCATCCAGATGTAGCCACTATGCTGGTGGCTATTGCTTAAGCAGAAAAGGAGCACACATCTGCCATATCTTTTTAGGTTTTGAATGTTTTCTTGTGGAAATTCAATTATAATAACTTCTGTTTAGAATTCAGAACAGATTTGCTTTCTCAGAGCTAACCTTTCCTCCAGGTACATAGATTTCAAAAGATGATAGTAAAAGAGTCAAACTGATTTCTTGTTGCTAGAGTAATTGGCATCCTTAAACTAAGTTTTCATAGTTTTCATGTTCTTCTGTGCAGAGGCATTACAGTTTTAAACACAGTTCTTCCTTGATTCTTTTAATTTCAATTTTTTTGCAAGTTTCATTGAAGATTACTACAAATGCAACCTTACCATTTTCATTTGGCTTGCTAAAATGGTCTATTGTTGTCATTATTTTGTAAAAAGAGATCAGAAATTAACGCCTAAATTTTGTCTGGTTTCTATACAGAAAGGACCTACCTGCTAGCAAGTCTATGGACTCTGGAATTCTGCCAGACTACATTTACAGAATGGATTATCCAGAGATGGGGGAATGTGTAATAATAAACAATAAGAATTTCCATAGATGTACCGGTACCACTCACAAGTTTTTGACCTTTTTCCTTAATTTAGATAAATTCGTGCTGTGTGTTACTCTTCAAAATTAAATATGCAGACCAGTTTTGATTGCACTCTAAAATTAAGTCATGGGTGTGATTCATTTCAGTCCATTCTTCCAAATATGCATAGAGGGAACACATTAGGGTGTAGCAGTAATGAGGAGGAAAACTGATCAGCAGTCTAAGTCTGTCTTACCTTTTAGTCATGATTTCTGTTTTGCAAATGAAATTCTTCTTATGTCCTTAAATAGATAAGTAGATATAAAAATAAGATGCAGATAAATCTACAATACAGGTACAGAGGGTGGAGATGGTGTGCCCATGTAACAATGCAGTGTTGTCTCTGCAGCAGTGGATCTGGAATACTGGAGTATTTCAGACTGGTACAGCTATAAGCAAGAAAAATAATTTGGCTCAATCAGACCATGCCATCTATATAATATAAAAAGTAACACATTTCTCTTGTGTATAGGGATGTCGCCCCGTTCAGGTACAGATGCAGATGCTGCAAGTGTCAGAGAAGTTTTTATGAAGTTGGGATATAAAATAAAGATAAACAATGATCTTTCATGTGAGGGCATTTTTAAACTATTGAAAAATGGTAAGTTATTATATGTTGCATGCGTGCATTAAGTCAACCACTGTTTCCAAATACATCTCTAGCCCTCACATCTCTTCTTTCTGGGTTCTTTTAGATGATGTTTCACACTTTGTGGTGATTTATTGCTAAGGATGACATGTACATCATAGTTTCTATGTTTATTCATCTTAGCTGTCTCTCCATCTTTTGTGCCATGACTGTTGTCTCCATATCCTTTCTCATCTTCTAAAGAAGGATGGAAAAAAGGCTGAAACTTAAATGCAGACTGATTTATATTCTGACCCTGGGATCACTGAAGCTCTGTGAGTTGGAAAGAAAACTGCTAGATTGGGTAGAGGGGTTCTGATGCTTAGTGGTGTGGCCCAAAGAGAGGTTCTGACTGAAGAACCAGAAGTGCAGGTGTGTGGACCGAATTTTCTTTTGGATAATCAACTCAGGTTTTGTTTAACTTGTGAAACAAAACACCCTGCTTTCAAGTGAGAACTTTATACTACCTGGTCAGTCCTGTTTTCTTTGGACTTGGCTACATCTCGACCTGTACATTAAATGGTGCCTGGAGGTATCAGTAGCCCTGGAACACAGGCCATTCTAGTTAACTGTTGGAAGGTTCTCTGCTGGGACTGGGCCTCATGCCCAGTAGTGCTCTCCCAGACTGTTCCAGGTCATACTTAAACAGTGAAAGTGGTTATTCCCAACAGCAGTTAGCCTGCAGCAATCCTGGTCTTGGTTTTTGTGTTTGGTTTTGTTTGGGATTTGTTTGTTTGTTTGTTTTAATGAAAGTGTTTGCTAACATAGATGTAGCTCTTTAGTGCCAGTTAATATTTATGCCAGAAAATGTTCCCAGACATGGTTAATTCATTAGTATTGTTGCAGCTGGTCTATTGACAATAGCTGAAAATGTGACTCTTCTAAATGCAGTGCTTGTCCATAAATTGTAGAAATGCCTGAGTGTACATCACTTGAGTAAAGTTGAAACAATTCATTTCTTCCAGAACAGAAATTTAGTATTTTGTTAAGCACGAAACAGTAAGACTTCAGATTTAGGGACTGTTATTATTTTTCATCTACAAACTCTTGCATCTTTTTGAGTTACCACTCGTAATTTCTTTTGGATCCTTTCTTTTAACCTTGTTTGTATTTTTTCATAAGTTTGAACAAGTCACCCATTCTTTCACAAAACCCAGGGTATTCCATCAGTCCAATCCCAGATCACGAGACTGACCATTATTGCATGAATGAGGTGTATCATTCCGACTTTGAGACACTGTGGGAATACTCTTTTTGTCTCCTTACAGTATTCCTGGCCTAGCTCTGTGGCTGTGTCTTGCAATGGGTAGGGTTGGCCCTTAATTTGGGGTTTCATGCGCCCAACCTCCTGAAGTAAAGTGGCCAGGCTTCTTGTGTTCAGAAGTGAAAACTTTGGAGGCTTCTAAACATTCAAATTAGTTCTTAAAGACTTCTGTGACCTAGGAAGGATCAAATGTTCCAAATTTTTAGAGAGTACAGGAAGTTAAGATAATGCTCGTTTTTCTTTCAAGTTTCTGAAGAAGATCACAGCAAGAGAAGCAGCTTTGTTTGCGTGTTGCTAAGCCATGGCGACGAAGGATTGATCTATGGTACAGATGGGCCTCTTGAACTGAAAGTACTAACAAGCCTTTTCAGAGGTGACAGGTGCAGAAGTTTAGCAGGAAAACCCAAGCTCTTTTTCATTCAGGTAATGTACAGCTGAACAATGATCATCAGATAGTTTTAAAAAGAAATACCATTGCCCACCAATTATTAGTGCAAAAAGTTAATCCAAATAGATAATCTAAAATAGATTTGAATGTAATTGCTTTCAGAGTAAGATTCTCTTCAGATCTAAAGTGGCACAATTTTCCCTTTTAGGTAGGCTTTATTTATAACAACTGATGTTGCATTAATTCCATGTATTAAATAAAATCTTAGGTAATATTTTAATGAGTTTCTGAGTGCACTTTTGAATGAATATCTATCTTACCCAAACTGTGTAGTTGATTTAAACAAATGTTACTACTTTTTTTCTGAGTCTGTTGAATGGAAATGTGACACATAAATTCTTGTGATTTTTGCAGTTTTTTAATCATGATGTTATAATTTTTAAAACGCAAAATATCAATTTTTTTTAATGATCACTGCCTTTACTTTTCTATTTTAATATTATTTTCCATTCTTCTTTCTACCAAATAGGCTTGTAGAGGGACAGAATTAGATTCTGGTATTGAGACAGACAGTGGATCAGAAGAAACAATGTGTCAGAAAATACCTGTAGAGGCAGACTTCCTGTATGCCTATTCTACAGCTCCAGGTGAGGAACTGTATCCATGTCAGCCTGTACTCATGCTATAAATTACAACTTGGAGTTGGACCCAGTCAGTGGGTGCTGTCACTTGTATGTCCCTTTGGTCAGTTTGCATCAGCTGTCATAGTTGTGTCCCCTCACAGGATCTTGCCCTGTCCTTGTTAGGGAGGCAGCACTGCTCAGCAGTAGCCAAAGCGCTGGGGTGTTACGAACTCCTGCTCAGCCAGACCCAATACACTCTTTTGTGGAAATAAATATTTACTTCCCTCAATCACTTTTTTAAGATTTGACTTGATTTCTTGTGGAAGTAGTTGGTATTCTCAGTTCCTATGAAACCCCTACCAAACCCTGAATATATCCTTCTCACTAGCAAACCCTCAAATGTTCATCTGCTGGAAATTCAGTTAATTTGAGTTGTGCAAATAATTTACAGCAAGAGGAAAAGATATTATTCTGAGAGAACAAAACAATCAGATACGCAGAAGTGGATGATAAGTACCAGCATATTATTTGTCTATTGACTGTATTGCGTTGCATCCTTAAGCAAAACTGATAGCAGCAGAGCCCTTGATTAGTCATATTTCCACTTAGCAGAAGTGGGTTCAGTCTTTAATTCTGCACATATTTGTGAAACACATAAACCCATTTTCCATCTATACTGTCACCACTTCTTTGTATTTGTGTACCCCATGAAAATTAGTAAGTGATTAATGACTAAGATTCCTGCAGCAGAAAATCATGTTCCTGACATTTGATTTTCTTCCTCTTAAGGTTTTCTTAGATTATAAAAGATGAAAAATTTTGAATTGGCATTTGTGGAGATTATATAATATACATGTTGTTGGTTGGTGGTTTTGAGTTGTTATTTTAAAACATTGATTGCTATTGGAAACAATGCACTGTTCTCCTAATTGCTAACCTGTCCTGTATCAAAGGCTGCTCCATCTGATCACTTTGACATTGCTGTCTTCCACAGGCTATTACTCTTGGAGGAATTCAGCTGAAGGCTCGTGGTTTATTCAGTCACTGTGTAAAATGCTGAAGGAGCACGCAAGGAAACTTGAACTCATGCAGATTTTAACGCGTGTCAATCGCAGAGTGGCAGAGTATGAGTCCTACTCAACTCGACAGGATTTTAATGCAAAGAAACAGATTCCATGTATTGTCTCTATGCTCACCAAAGAATTTTATTTCCCTTCCTAAAATAATTTTTCAGTTCATGTTTTTTATCTGCATTTTATATGCAATATTAGTTCAAAATACCACTTTTAAATCTGAATAACTGTTCACTACTGTGTGTGGCACAATGAAGTGTCTCAAAGTTAGATATGTGTCTGTTGTTAGAGGTAAAACATAGTATGGCTGTGTAGAAATGCAAAGCTGAGTAGCTGAAGCAGATTTGAAAGTAGTGCTCTAAGTATTGCAAAAAATTAGGAAGGGGAGACTGAAGAAAGATCAAATTGTTTATTGGAGCTATTTGGTGCTACATTTCACTTTGCTGAAGGGGCAGAGAAAAGAAACAGTTCTTGTAAATATCTTTGGTTTCATATCTTACAAAGAAAATTCAGAATGTCATTGATGGTAATATGATAGTAGTGTTGTCTCACATTTCTTCTTAACTCAAGTTCTTAAAGTTTAGGTTATAAATTAACCTAAACTCTTTTTACACTTTTGGGCATAAACTGTGGAAAATAGCCATTTCGTATTTTTGCATACAGTTACAAAGCATGTTTTGAGTACAGTCATTTTTTCCTGATAATTCGTGATAATTTACTAACTTTGTGTATGGAATATTTGATAAAACAATTATATCAACAAGGTAGCTGTTTCAAAATAAATTTTGTATTCTGACCTTGAAGCTGAGTGCCCAAGGGACCAGTCTTCCAAAATGTCTTTTTCTGCAACTCCCTAAGGGTGGAGCTGTTGGGGCATATTTGAGGCTATAAAACCCAGTGCAAAAGGAAGTCTGCATTCTTAACAGTCTGCTTTCCTCTTTTCAGCCTTAAATAAGAATGGGTTGGCTCTGTGCATGCCACATGAAATCTCTGTGAAAACTTAGATCTGTGGTACTGGAGAAATTTCACTTCATAATGCTAATTCCATGTGTTAACAAATAGTAAATTTATATCTCTTGACTCTGAATTTTCTGAGTCAGACTTCTACAAAATTGCAAAACATTTTTGCTGATATTTCAACTTGTAGCAGTCTTTTTAAGATTGGTGGAAGATAGAATATGAAATTATTATAGGTGCTTGCAAAACAAGACTTGCAACTCTTAAAATTGTGTAGCAAAAACAATGTTGGCAAATTGATGTTCACTTCCAGAGGCATTTTGTACTTGTTTTTTTTAAATTAAATATTGTTTCCTGGATTGTATCATGCTTTTCTGTGTGTGTTATTTGTTTAGGATCTGATAGCTTTTGCAGATTAATTTTAACTTTAATTCTCTCCTTTTTTCCTCAAATTACTATTGCCATTTTTCCTCCCCCATCAGCCTTACCACCTGCAATTGAAAAGGATCCACTTTAAAATATTGTATGCCATTGTATAGCCAGGTAGTAGAGTAGTGACTGAGACATGGGAAATGCAGGTTCAAAAGGGATGCAAAGGAGGCAATTTCAAACATTGTAGATGAGTTCCCTTATGACTGCCAGCTGGATTGGAGCAATCCTGTCTCTCTCTCTTAGAAATGTTCTGTGAGAGAGGGTAGGTCTATTTTAACTCCTTGAAATTTCACTTCTGGGCAGATTCTTGTCCATGCTCCTGTTGAAAAATTAAATAGGCCTCTTCTTCTTGTAGGTTGTGAATTACAACAAGCATTTGCAAGGTTATATGTTGTAAATGACTGACAGGACTTCTCTTTATCTGCTTCAGAGTAACGGGGCATAGGGATGTTCCTTGAGTTCTTAGTTATTTTGCTATGAAAAACTCCTGTCACAGAGTTTGCTCTTCCCTTAGATTTAATAAGTTCTTGTCTTAATTCCTCTTGGTCCTTTAAAGGAAAATTACTGTACAGCTTTTCCAATGGTCCTTGAAATAGAGCAAAACAAAACCAAAGCTAGGCTACAATGAGTAGCCAGTTGGAGAAATGAGGCCTGCAGCCTTGAGATACACTGTGGCATATGTGGTGAAGGGATTTCCTGAGGTATGCCATGAAATAGATCCTGGAGGGATTACAGTGGGCATGATGGCCTGGTGATGGGGGGTGAGGGGTTCTCATTAATCTTACCTTAGCTCTGCAACTGGCCAGATGGAAGAGGGTGTGATACTACATGTTCTACCCTGGGCATGACCCACAGTCTTTGGAGTTTCTGTAGCTCTCTCCATATCCCTCTTTTATATATAAATTATATATATTATATTTATATATAAATTTATATATAAAGTGGCTGCACCACCCCACTGTTCATGATGATAGTAACAGGATACTTGACTACAGTCTCACTTTCACTTCTCCAAAAAGTATTTGAAATCTTCCATGGCAGAGGATGAGAATGTGACCACCATGGAGACAAGGTGATGGGCTTGTTCCTGTCTCCTCCCTAAAGCAGGGACATCTCTGGTAAGATTTACACCTGCACCAGAGTATGCCTGGAAACACTTGTGCATAGTGCTATACTCTCAGATTATGTAGGTCTAGTGAATTTATCACTGGAAATCTAACAAGAATCTGTTAGATTGCCTGTTGCTCCAGTGAACTGCACTATTTGTTAACATGTGGTCGTGAATGAGACCAGGCTTAGAGTGTAGCTCACATTGTACATCTGAGATGTTACTGAACACAGCCAGACTTAGAGTGCTGAATTCGTTATAATCAGAAATTAAACCTAGCCCCATCCAGCTCCTCTGATCTCTGAGGACTGGTTGGAAAGCAAGGGAGTTTATTTTCTGTTGAATTTCTATACTCAAAGTACCAATCATTTATTAGAGATAGGACTTAGGAAATGAGGTATTCCCATCAAGTCCTTTCAGCCATTTGGAGCCACATTTTACTCCAAGTCAGTAGATTCCTTCACAATGCCGAGGAGGCATGTAGATACTTCTAACTGAGGGATGGTGTTCCAGTCTGTAGGACTTGCTCACAGAGACAGATCCTGTTGAAGAAGGCAGAGGGAGAGGTGATAACATCCTTTTTTGTCAAGTCTTACTTATCTCTCCTATTTTTCTCATGTCTTTCCTAAATACTCTGTTTGTAATAATCTTTCCTCTCACTGCCTCCTATTCAAATTCAACCTTTTTAGTGGATCACATTTTCCTAATTATCTGTGAGCTCATTAGCTCACTACCTCCTTGCCAAGCCAAGTCAGGCGAAAGGCTGGGTGAAAACACCTCCGTGAAAGTGGATATACTACCCAGGTGGGAACAGTTCGTCACTTCCAGGAGGGAGATTTTTCTTGCCAAGTGTGGCTGCAGTTTCCAAGCTGAGCTGGAAAGCAAACAACTGTTTTCACCTGAAGGTCTGTGACTACCTGGATCATTAAGTCCAGTTAAATCATGTCCAGAAGGCTTTTAAGAAGTCTGATGCATTTTGCTGACTTGAAAAGCCAACAGAACCACAAACTTTTCAAAAATCAATTAGGAAGTTAAAAAAGATGGCATATGAGATACCTAAGAATTTTTACTATTTTCTAGTAAAACAAAACAAACAAAAAACCAAACCCACAAAACCAGCACCAATTTCTTTTTTGAATAAACACTTGAAATGTTAAGCAATGGAAGGAGGAAGAAAATAAAGACTCAGGCTGAAACTGGGGAGTCAAGTCATGCTATCTGGTTTACAGCAGGTCAAATATTCCCTTTTGGCTAAGCAAATCCTTATTTTGCCTTCTTCCTATAACAGTCTCTGAGAGTACCCATTTCAAATATTAAAAGAGTTTGTTAAAAGAAAAAAAAAGGCAAGTCAGACACTAATGATGGTAAGCCCCATGGAAACAGTCTTTCCTTGAGAACAAAATCCGCGCTTTTAGTACTCTGCTCCTTAAGAAAACCCATGGAACTTACTCAAAATACAAATTTGGGGTTGCTCAGTCTAGGGAAGAGATGGCTCCAGGGAGACCTTAGAGGGCAGCATGTCAGGGCTAAGGGACAGTTTTCTGTACTAAGGGGGGCTAGGGACAGTTTTTAGCAGGGCCTGTTACAATAGAAGAAGGGATTATGGTTTTAAACTAAAAGAGGGTAGATTCAAACCACATTTGAGGAAGAAGTTCTTTTATTATAAGGGTGGTGAAACACAGGAACAGGTTGCCCAGTAAATGCCCCATCCCTGGAAATGCTGAAGGTCGGGTTGGACAGGATCTGAGCAACCTGGTCTAGTGGAAGGTATCCCTGCTTGCTGCAGGAGGGGTGGACTAGATGGCCTTTAAAGGTCCCTTCCCACACAAATCATTCTTTTCTTCTATGATGATATGGTTATTAACATGTACTGGGTTTCCTTTTATGCATGATGCATTGCTCTTGGAAGGTTATATGGTTTCTCCTTAAATTTTAAACTGCTTTACTGTACATTGACTGGATTATATACAATCACATGCAATTCATATTTCTAACTATAGTATTAGTTAGTTTTTGTTAAAGCCAGGCAGTATGCATATGAAATCACATCTAGTGATTAGAAATACTAGCAGTATGAATAATACCAGCTAAATTAAGACTTGTCACCTCATATTCTATACTGGTAATGGTACTCATTACCAGGAAAAACAACCTTTTAGCTGTATATTTCCTCCTGCTCTTAATTGCAGACAGCAGAACAATCACAGAACTCTGGCTTTCTGAGGGACCAGGATCAGAGGTAAACTACTGCTTCACCACCACCGGGTGTCACTGCAGATAGCACAATAATCTCCAAAGCTCACATTAATGAGTCATGCAAAATGAAATCCAAAGGCCTGCTGAATGAAGCAATGCTTTCACAGCTGTCACTGGTTGTTTGCTGTCAGCTCGTGTGTTTATTACATCCTGGGACTTGCATCCCAAAGCATGGGAGACCATCGTATTGCTGCTTCCCAAGAAAGCCACACTGTCTTATTGCATATCAGAGTAAACAATAATTGGTTGATTTTGAGGCAAAAAGGGTTGTCTTTGCTGCCCTAGTCTTACACAGAGAATACTTCCAACTATGGAGCATGTCTCCCTGCAGATACCTGTCATACCACTGATAGTCCTGTTGCATTTAATTCAAAAATCCACAGCACTCCTCCAAAACAGATTTCTGTGGTGATGGTCTTCAAACAAAACTGGTGCAATAGCTTGCTTTGCCTGCATCATGACAGTCAATTAGTGGAAACAGAGAGAACAAAACCTTGTAAGCTCTTAATTTTAATTTTATGTCTTCAAATCAAATTCTGAAGTTCAGATTTTCCTGCATAATCACAAACCAAAAAATTAGGACCTGTCTTCTCCTAACAAATGAAGCAATGTTCTTTTCTTCCCAGAGACCAAGATGTTCTGTCACGAAGACAGTTGCGTAATTAAAGTTTCTCAAAAGAAAAAAAGATGCTCAGTAGTCATTTTCCAAAAGTGATTTTGCTTAGTGTTTTGCAGGCAAGATTTGGCACCAGGTTACATACCTCACAGTGCTGCCCCCACTGTCAAAGGACCGGCAATGATGCTCTGCCTTTGCTGCTGAGCACAAGACCAGAATATTTCTGTCTAGTTGAACATGGTGAGCTTTACACAGACTTACCTGATGAAAGTCCATAGGATGGAGTGTTAAAAGACCAGCCTAGATGATCTAATAGGTCCTCCTGGTTTCAAATTGTATACAAAAAGGTACCATGCAAATCCATCTCATTACCTCTGAAGGATGACCACTAACAGGTTTTCCAGAATATGCATAAAGCAGTAGTAATATTGTCTGAGTGGTTTGAGGGTATCTGATGCAAAGATGTACCAACCACAGTACTTCATGACCATTAAAAAATATTTGTTCTATTTATTTAACCACAAGACCTTTACAAAGAGTAGTGGAAAGAACCATCACTGTGCAATTTACCAACATCTGCATAAAAACATGATTAATAGTAAACACTAACAGGGTGATTTAAATTTGCAAGATCCTTCTTAACAGACACAAGCATTTCCTCTTTCTATTTCTGAACACAGAACATTTTGTGTTCCCTTTTATTCCATTCAGCTAAAAGCCACTTCCTCAAATGCACAGCCCATACCTCTCCTGCATGATGCAATGCAAAAAGGCTGGTTGAAGGCAGGAGGAACCTTCTCTGCATAGAGTGCTTTTCCTGATGAGCCTCTTCACTCTTCTTTGTCTCCTCATCCTCCCTGTGCCCAGCAAACTGCCACCTCACCTGGGCTGAGGCTATGAGCTTTCTGGATGAGGGATGACCTTCAGGTGATGGGGATGCTGTGGCTGCAGAAGGTCCTGAGCCTGGACATGCGCTCAGGAGACTGTGGCTTCCCCACCTGACATGTGGTTCCCATTGCCCAGACTGCTGGTAAGACTGGTGACCCCACAGGTGTTGCTTTCTTCATTCAGCCTGCCTGTTATTAAGACCTCAGGAAGCCAATAAAAAACTCCAAGTGGGCTTTGATCTCTCTGCTCTTCAGGCTTGACATTTAAAGGCAGGAGTCCATAATTCTTGGTTAACCTTTCCCAGGATGGGTTCTATATAAGAATGCACACACTATTGTGATAAAATTGTCTCCTGGGATCTATGGAAGATGGTAGAAGCATCAGAAGAAGGATCCAGCTTTACTGAGTCTCCAGCAGCACAACAGGAGCTTGGCCTTATGTTTGGTAGTTTCTGCTTGCTGAAATGCTGCTGGGTGAAAGCACAGACTGACGGAATGTTTTGGGTAGGAAGGGACCTTAGAGACCATCTAGTTTCAACACTCCCTGCCACAGGCCTGGACAGCTTCCACCAGACTACATTGCTCAAAGCCCATCCAATCTGGCCTTGAACACTTCCAGGGATGGCACATCCACAATTTCTCTGGACAATAGGGAATTTCTTCCTATTATCTAATCTAAATTTATCCTCTTTCTGTTTGAAGCCATTTTCCCTTGTCCTATCACTACATGCCCTTGCAAAAAGTCCCTCTTCAACTTTTTTAGAACCCCTCAGATATTAAATGGCTGCAGTAAGGTCATCCCAGAGCCTTCCCTCCACTGGGGTGACCAATCCACATCCAAAGGCAAAATGAAAACCAGATTCTTCCACCCCTTTCACTAGTTCCCATATTTTATGCCTGCATGTGATGTATAAGCCTCCCTGGCCAGCACCCTGCTTTAATGGGGCTTCCCTGTAGACCACCTCTAAGGGCCAGTGGTGCACAGGGCTCGGTGGCCCACAGGACTCCAGGTTTCTCTAGGGAAGCCCAAAGGGCGGCACTGACTTAGAAAAGTCACAAAAGAAGAGTGAGAGTTTGGGTCATGCTGAAATCAGTTCAAGAACAGCAGGTGCCTTAGCTGCTCAAAGTGACCTGGCTCTGTGGTGATGACAGAGCAGCAGCCTGAGCAGCAGGGAGGGACAGCAGCAGGGCAAGCAATGGAATCCGTGTCACCAGCTGGGTGCTGCAAGGGCTGTGTCCCCTCAGGGCCAGACCCAGGCTGGATGAGCCAGGGAATATGGAATGCAGGCTTTACCCTCTGAGCCACGTCAACACAGGCATATTTTCATCAGCTTTTCCCAAAGGTACCACTGTGAGAGGCAGGGGGAAGGCAGGGGAAGCAAGAAGGGCAGCAGTGAGGTGGGAGACCTGATCAGGAGGTCAGAAGGTGGCACCTCTGACTGCAGCCTTGAACTACTGACCAGCAGCTCTGGAAACCTCTGGGAGGGAGGAGTCTTTTAACTTGGATGTTGATCTCAGGAACGTAATCAGAGAGCTGATTATAGTTTGTGCAGTTGTTGCTGAGATTAAAATGTGCTGCCACAGGCAGTTGGAAGCAGAGGGTTACTCCAGTGTCTGCTAAAGATGCTGTACCTCTGTCATCTATGGCTGCACAGCAAGTCTGGAAAAGGGAAGTGCTAAAAAAATACTCAAAGAATGGTCCCAGGGAGAGGGGAAAGAGGAAGCAACCTGGCTTACAAAACTGGGGGTGAGGGACAAGGGGGAACAGGCCAGGGAGCAGAGAAAATTAAGAAGGAGGGAGGACAGTCACTGAGAGGTATCCCAGTCCAGGCATGAGACAGGCTTACCTCAGAGTTAAAACACAATAACCTGCAATAAAAAAGACTAAACCAGCATAACCCAAAAGTAAGGGAATATCCTAAATATTGGAAGTAAAAACCTCCAGGTAAACCATCAATGCTAATTGTGTTCAGATGGAAGCATTTAATGGCACTTGGCAGAAAGAGAAGGGAAAAGAGGTAGGGAAGGAGAAGTGCAAGCTGTGAGTGACCAGCAGCTTGAGGCACCTGCTCTAGCTGAGAGTCATGCCCAGCCCTGTGAGATGGGCACAAAATGTACCCAGGAGCAGCTGATTCTATCAGCCATGAGTTTGAGCAGCAGTGGCTGCTAAACCTGTACTGTTTCAAAGAGTTGAGGAACGCTCCAGGAAAGATCCCTGGAAAGGCCCAGACTTTGCAACCTCAAGCTTTGGAGTCATCCAACTCAAACTCCTCAACTTTGGAGTCATTATCACTGGAGATGTTTGAGATAAGATTGAACATGGTGTTTAGTGCTGTGATCTACTTGACAATATGGTAATCAGTCAAGAACTGGACTTGATTATCTTAAAAGTCTGTTCCACCCTAAATGATTCTGTGATTCTGTGACTTCACAAAGCAAAGGAAACAGTAGGCAGGACCAGCAGGGCAGAAAAGGAGGCAAGGAAATGATGCCAGGCAGTGTAGAAAGAGACCTGCTGTGGGTTTTTCTAAAGTTAGTATAGAGGAATTTTAAGGAGAAACTGGAGAGACGCCAGGAGATTTGCAGGATTCTGCTCTAGAGCATCATCCAAATGGGAGTGGCAGCTGGGAAGAAAGTGGAGGAGTGGGGCAAGGATGGCGTTGGTGGGCATGGGGTCCAGGAAAGGCCTTGAAAACAGACAAGCAAGCTGTGTCAAAAAAGCCGTGTTTGGAAGAGAACAATGAAACAGCAGAGAGATGCAAGAGGAATAGAGCAATGACCAGTGGTGGGCTGGGAAAACCACCACTGCAGCCACCTCCAGGGAGCTGTCCGTGGGAAAAGCATCTGCGGGAGGTCCAGCAAAGCACCGGCGACAGCCAAGATGTGGAGCTCTTGAGCAAGAGTTGTAGCTGTGAGGATGCCCTGCAAACGCCGGGTCATGGATCCTCTGCAGGCAAGTGTGTAGGGAAGGTGAGTTCTGCTGGTGTCCATCACACGCTGCTTCCACCTTCGGAAAGGTGTTGAGGTCTCCCTGTGCTGTTTCCCTGCCAGCTCACAGTGCAGACAGACCAATAGAGAAGGAGATTATTCAGGACGGACTGACCTGGAAGCTTCAGATTTCACTCTGTCCTGCCTCTGAGTACAGCCTGGGTTTCAGTTTGACAGGATAATGGATCAGCAGCACATGGGATGGAATGAAGTTTGTGTCTGTGAAAAGAAATCCTTGAGGAGAAGCGAGTCAGGACAAAAGGAGGAGAAAAGCATGGAGTTTTCCTCATTCACTGCTGAAAGTTGGGAGTATTTGGGAGTAAAATAGCTCATCTATGAAATTCACAGATTGGAGAATTTTGCTGAGAGAAGCAGAAGAAGAGGTGTTGTGAAGGATTAAAAAGAGTGCTCTGAGAGATGCTACAAAGCACATACCTTTTTCCTCCATTAAAACAAAGTAGTAGTTCTCAACCTTGTTCTAGTGACTGAAGCAAGTACTGCAACTGAAGGCTCTCTGATTACCGACACTGAGTGCATGCACAAGTGACAGCAGCAACAATCACAGGTGCCAAGCTCTAAAACCCATTTAAATCAATACAGTATTCCCATTGATACAGTCTCCCCAAGTTCTGGCTGAAGCTGTGTCCCTATGGCTCAGTTTCAGCATCCCCTGGTGTGAATCTTCAGAGTTTGATATTACCAGGTTGTAACACCACAGGAGGCAGAACAAAGAGCAATCCATAATCTAAAGGGATATTACCTTGGATATGTTTCTTACCCAAAGTCTGAACAGAGTAAGAAAGCAAACACTCTTTACTGACATAAGACATAGCAATAGAACTAGGAAAAAACCCAAACCCTATGAACAGAGAAACTTCAGTTGTCAAATTTCCTGTGGCTTTTGCTTCCTGTTTATGTTCCTTTCATGCCACACATATGAAGGGGTGAGGTCTTATCAGGGTTTTTTGGGTGCCTGTGGCTGTGGCAAAGGATTCCTGTGCATGTTTCTTCACCGGGGAGAAGGTGAGAGACAGCTGCTGAGAGTGGTTTGTTCTTGCACGGATCACAGGCGTTTATGGTGCCTGAGATAACCAGGGTGTTGAAACCTGTGTGCATCTGAGCAGAATGGAAGCAGTGCAAAGACATTGTGACCTTCTACTATTCCTTCATTTTAACGAGGGAGGTGATTTAAAAAGAATCTACATTTCACAGGACTGATAATTACCCCACTAAACTTGCCACTGTCTTGCATTTAGGTTACAAGTATGACGCTTTGGGGAGATTCACTGGGAGCCAGTCCACTCATTGGCCTTACTCTGGATTTGAGCTCTAAGCTGTGTCCCTTGAACTCACACCTGCAGTTGAATCATGATAGCAAGGGGAAAAAATCCATGGTGGTATCACACTTAAGCTGGGAAACGAGATTCCAGCATGGATGTATGTGCAGATGTGACACTGAGCAACGAGATGTTTCTGGGCAAGGGCCCCACAAAAGATTGGAGCAAAATGCAACTAATCCAAAGATAAGAGCTGAAAAAGTGTAAAAACACAGAGGCAAGCTTCCTTTTTCAACTGTGTCCTGACCACTCCATAACTGCAAGAGATAAGGCATCTGTAGTGGAGTTCACCATTTACCTCCTTTCTAAAACAGAGGGTAATTTGTTTTGCCATCTTGAAAAATATTGCAAAACACTCCAAACACTGATTGCAGGCAAAAGTCAACAGCATTGCAGGTACCGCCCATTTCCAGGCTGATTTTGCTCCATGTCTCAGAGGCGTATATGGGAGACAGTAGCACAGCCACAGCCAAACTCTGCAATTCAACTCACTGAGGTCTCATGGGGATTTTGGTTGGGAAATTGGAAAACTGAAACTCAGATCTAATGAGATAAAGTGAGATCCTGAGTGGGGGCTGTGGGGGAAGGGAGGGATGGGAGAAAAGGCAATCAGCCCTGCCAGCCACATAGGCACAGTGTTGGGCAGCAAGGAGAGGCCTTACCTGAGGTCTTACCTGTGTGCCCCCACTGACTGCTGTGGTACCTGGCAGTGCATCAAGCCCTGCTGTCTTACAGAAGTTTAACTTCCAGCAGGGATTAGCTGGCTTTGGCCTGGTAAAATCCAGACGGCCACGTCGGGTCAGATGGGCTGGGAGCTGTGCATCCACTATTCCCAGTTTTCCACAATCATGGATAACAAAGGCAGGTGGACAGCAGTCCTGTGATAATGGACACTCAGTGAGCCCTCCAAGCCCTGGGGTTTTGTCCTTTGTGCATTTCCTTTAAGTTAACAAAATAACCAGCCTTAGCGTGCAAGCAACAGCATTGAAGCTCTGGCACAAAGTGGGAGATGGGGATCTGAAGAGCACTGGGTTTTAGGGAGAGATCATGTTTTCACCAGAACCATGAACAAAGTGGGAGAAAGAGGCATTTTGAGCAACCTGTCTTTGTTCACTTTCCTCATGTCTTCAGCTCATCAGGACTATCATAACTACTGCATCAAAAGCAGCGTGGCCAACAGGCCAGGGGAGGTCACTCTGCCCCTCTATTCCACTCTGGTGAGACCCCACATGGACTATTGAGTCCAGCTCTGGGGTCCTCAGCACAGGAAGGACTTGGATCTGTTGGAGTGAATCTGTAGGAGAGCCACCAGGATGTTTAGAGGGATGGAACACTTCTCCTATGAGAAAAGGCTGAGAGAATTTGGGTTGTTCAATCTGGAGAAGTGAAGGCTTCAGCATGAACTATCTGAGGCCTTCCAGTACCTGAAGGGTACCTACAGGACAGATGGAGAGAGACTTTTTACAAGGACATGTAGCGACAGGACAAGAGGGAATGGCTTCAAACTGAAAGTAGGCAGGTTTAGATTAGGTGGTATGAAGAGATTCTTTACAGTGAGGGTGGTGAGACACTGGAACAAGTTGCCCTAAGCAGTTGTGGATGCTCCGTCCCTGGAAGTGTTCAAAGCCAGATTGGATAGGGCTCTGAGCAATCTGGTCTAATGAATCCAGACCCTTAAGGAGAAAAAAACAATAATGTATCTTGATCGGTTCTGGTTGGTATTATAGCTTAGCTGTGCTGTCAAGGTGAGGGACAGGAAAGCAACAGTGTAATTGAAGTTCTTGACATGAGTAATCAGATGTGATGATAGGCCAGGTAGTGAAGCTCTTCTGAGAGCTATCTTCCATGTCTGCTCCCTTTTGCACATGAAACCATTTAATGCACTGGTATTTGGCTCTGGCTAAGGGAGAGAAGTCATTGACTGGACAATGTCTGTGACTTCTCAGCTGGTGAAGTGAAATGCTGCTGCTGAGAGTGCCAGGTGCTAAAAGTCACGCTGCTGTCGTGGTTTGACATGGAAGTGAATTTTTTTTTCAGGAAGTTGGGTCAAACCAATCAGTGGTCAGGTTTGGATATTGGCACCTGGAGTGACCACTGAAAGTATGGACACGCCTCTGAGAACACAGGGGGTTAAAAGCAAGAACTTCCGGTGGAACTCTCTCTTTGGTTCTGGTTGTCAGAGAGTGCAGTGCAGACTCTCCCCTCCCAGCCACGGGCTGGGTGGGGGAGGGGAAGCCATGTGGCCTAGTCTAGGTAGGCCAAGGGGCTGAAGGTCTGGAACTGAGCCAGATCCTGCGGACGGAAGGGTGGAGAGAAGCGGAGATGCCTTTGTTCCCCCCCCACAGAGGGAAAGAGAGAGCCTGACGGCACCTGGAAATTTGCCGGCAGAGGAGAAGGAGAAAGCGGGGGGATGATGCCCAGCATGGGAGTCGAGAATGCTGGGCAGAGATTTCAGCTGTCCAGGGAGTCTGAACTTTTAACCCTTTCTGGGAAATGAGGGCTTTGTAAAATATTACTCCTCCTTGAGTTATAGTGGAAGAGAGACAGTCTGGGACCTGAGATGTTAGAAGAAGAAATATTTAGGTGGGAGGAGATGATGAAGTAGCTTTTGGCTGGACTTTTCTTGTTAGCCATGGACTGAACCAAATTCTCCTGCAATAGAGACTGCATTTTAGGGGGATGCAGTGGTGACCCAAGGAGACCTGCTTCAGCTTCTAACAGCACAGGAATGGCAAGAACAGAGGAAAGCTGAGGAGGGAATGGTGATGCCCTCTGTCTTCAGAAAGAAGATGATCTCTGTTCCTGGACCTTTGGCCCCAGGGGAAAATGGGGGGGACTGTAGTCCCAGGATGAGAAGCTGAACTGTTGTGTCTTTGGGTCCGTGGCAAAGAATCCTTAAAGGAGCCCTATGAGCAGTCTGTCCATGCACGGTGGTGAGAGCACTGTGACATGGAAAGGAGAGCGTCACACTGGCAGATCTTCTCCGGGCGGTTGCCATGTGTGACAGGGAAACACAGGGTGTGGCAGCTGTGTTTCCTGGGGGGGGGGGGGGGTCTGTGGTGCAAGAGAGACTTCACTCTCCCTTGATAGATTGAGTATTGATTATCTGAAGGGTGGTAATTTGATCAGGAATCCCAGGTGATGTTTCATGGTGGGTGTTTTGGAAATTGGGAGGAGGAGGGGTGTGTTTTAAAAGGTCTTCATCCTGGATTTAGTGTGTGTGTCTTCTGTAGTAGTAGTTTAATAAAGTTTTTTTTTCCTTTGTTATTAAGCTTGGGCCTGCTGTGCTCTGTTCCTGATACCATCTCACAGCATTTATTTGGGAAGGTGTATTTTCATGGGGGCGCTGGCATTGCGCCAGTGTCAAACCATGACAACTGCTTTGGACAATTGGTCATGGACCAGTACCAGCAGATGAGCAAGTACTTGCAGATGAGCTGAAATGTTCTTTTTTCAAAAAGAAGAACATAATTCCCCAGGTTGGGAAGAAAGGGGAGAGAATGTAATGAAAACCTTAAATACACAGTTCAGTTGGAAAAGAGTGAACTGTGTCTGCACAAACACTACCAGCAGATCTTCAAACAGCTTTTGTGTAAATGTTCTCTGCAACTATTCAACTAACTATATACAACAGGTTTATGTGCATTAAGATTTGGCTTGCCAAGCAGTGAAACAGACCCTTTCTTTAAAGCTGATTTGGAACTATTAACACCTGCTTATCAGACTTGTACATAGCCAGCCTGAGGCATAATTTTATAAGGCTTTCCCATACAGAGAACTCTTGACTCTTCAGCCAGATCCACTCCACAAGTGAAATGGCAGTGCAGGAGGAAAATAAATGCAGTGAAATCATACATAATTGCTTTTTCTCCACCTCTATTATACAGGGAACAGGTGAGTCAGCATTCCCATGGAACTACTTTACTGTGAAAGAAGGAACTCTGCCTCAGCCTAGTTAGTGGCTGTTTACTTTTACCTCTGCTTTTGGTATCTGCATACTAAAACTTTCCTGCAGGGTTGATTACTGCTTATAAGCATCATAACATGCATACCCGTGGAGTACTCCTTTCATTAGAAGGAGGATTTGCCACCCCACATGTAATTACTGACAGCAAGGTGCAAATAGTGATCACAAGCACCTGAGTTATGTTTTTCAAAATAGTCCCACTGTCATAATGTACTACTGAATTCCAGTTGGGTTCATGGGTCCAGGTGTCATGCCACGACTTACAGAGCGAAGGAAGCAAGCCTTCTCCTAGCTTTAAATTGCCTAAATTGTTGCTTCTGATTGTTGTTGATTTATTTGAAATTCTAAAAACACAAGCACAAATTAATTGCACTACTGGAGAACCACCATACAAAGCAATATTATTTCTTGTAGCACTGCACAAAAGCAAGGTTCCTGAGACAGAGAGACACTTTTGTACTAGGCACTGTAACACTAAGTAAGAAGAGACAGCTGTTATCTCTGGGAACTTATCATCCACATTGTCTGAGAGAAATAAAAGTAATGAGGAAAACTCACAGCAGACAGGTAAGACTGGGAAGGTAACAAATTTCCTGAGTCTGAGCTGGCACTGACTCCACTAGCCTACCTTAAGAGACAGTCCCTCTGAAGATCAAGGTTGATTGATCTCCTGGTTATTTTTTAATTTGGGCATTTTAGCTCAGCCTATTCAAAACTCCCCTGCATGGCAATGGTCTTTTATCTGCCTGCCTCTCTCTGATCTGCACTTGGGAAGTCAGCAGGTAGAGTGCATCACAAGCCTTGCTTCTGCATTGCATGTCACTAATTAAAGAAACCATTCAATATAAAGCTCCTACTCATGTTCTCTATTAATAGCCAGGAGTTTTCCTCCACCCTACCCTCCCACAAACTCTTTCTTTTAAAGTGATAAAGCAGCCCTGTCCATGGTTTTGAGATCCCTTGCGCTCAGACACCAACTCAGCATTTTTCCAGCTGCATTACAGCAGTTCTCTGAAGAACTCAAGGCAGTTTCCTCAAAAATATGCCACATAATGTCCCTGTAATGCTATCAAGATGTCAGCAGCAATGGAAGATTCTGGGAATAGATTACTTAAATTTGATGTCAGCTTTTACTGTGCCATGAAAGGTTTCTTTTTCAGACCCTGACACTGATTGTCCACTCACTTCTGAAAGTCTCAGTTATGTGGGCTTCGCAAACCTGAGAGCAGGGCAACGGCCAGAGTGGCAGAAATTACTTGTCAAAAAAGAAGTGCAGTGAGATGGGCTGCAGGAGAAATGAGTCACAGATGAGCTGCACTCCAAAAACAGCTCAGCAGGGCCAGCTGCTGCCTTTCAGAAAATTAACTTGCTGGACTTGACAAGCTAGCACTGAAGGTGCAGCAGAGGAGCTCAGCTTCAGCTAGTACAGTGCATCCAGAAGATGCTTCATCTGCTCTTGCTTTGATGGTGAGCTGGATGTGCAGAGGTTATGGAGAAGCACTCTGGAGATCAATATTGCTAGGCTGTATACATTAAGGCAGTCAGCAGACAGGACTTCTTATCCAAAAATTACTCTTTTGTTAATAATTAAACACAGATTAGGAAAGGTGAAAGAGCCAAAACTTTAAAGAGAGTGGTGAGTTGGAAACAGATTTGTATCTTGTAGTGACCATTTTAACTTCAGATAGAAAAGTCTTAAGTTAACTGTTTATAACTGGGTCCCTCTTTTTTTTCTCTTTTTGTGGTCATGTTGGGTGGTGTTGCAGTATGAGCTGGAGAGTGCACCAAGGAGGAAAGGCTGGAGCTATATTTAAATAGCCTCCCAAAGCTGTAGCATAGGAGGCTGTTGCAGGGTCAGACAAGCTGTGGGGCACACAGAGAATTTCCTGTTTTGTCAGCAGGAAACCGCCTGAGGAGGACCCCCTGCTTTTTGACACCCCTATGTCTCCTTCACCATTGAGAGGTCAGTGAGGTGGCCACATCCCAGCACCTCTTGCCTCTCCTTCTGAGATGGGCAATGGTCCCTGACGAGTCCCATTGCCCAGCAAAGGGGTGCACTGGCATGGACCATGACAAGTGGGGATGGGAGCTGGGATGCTGGTTTGTCCATGTGGGCACATTTGTCAGGGGATGCCCAGCGTGGGCTAGGGTAAGACCAAGGGGTGGATTGGCTCCCTCTGTCCTCCTGTCCTCCAGTTTTGGAGGGGAGGAAAAAACCCCTATCATGGAGTGGAACTTTTCTCCCCACAAAGCCATGGGATCATGGCAGTATTTAAGGAAGAATATAATCTGCTTGGGAGAGTGATTGATAAGACAATGTGCCTTTTAATGTGAAAATCCACTACAAACAGGAAGGTAAAAAGAGAAAAGTGTCTTTCCCCTCTACAAAGATAATTGAGCTATTTTTAACAATAAATAAGTTTTGAATTAATAAACCAAAGGATGTGTTTATACCTTATATGAAGCAAAGCTGATAAAAAAAAAACTGATTATTATCCTGAAGAAACATATTCATTCTGCTTTGTCAAGCCAATGGGCAACATATCACTTATCTTTATATTCTACCTCAGTTTCACTGGGAAAATTGCCATAAAAGCTTCCACTTCAGTGAAACACTCTATTGAAGCTGGGCTAAGCGGGATCACTTTCAGGTGTGATCTGCTGAAGCAGCCTGCCTCCCATCCAGGCTTTCTGTGCCAAACTCCACTCCAGCCCTGAAATGTCAAGATGCTGAATGTGTTTTTAAAGGACTTCTTTCCTCCCTAAATTTTGCTGTGTGGGCCAAGAGATGTGAGTAACCAAAACCATCTCACAATGCTGTTAAGCAAATTCCTGGTTCTCTTTCTTCGCTCCTATTAAATAAAGCTAATTGTGTACAGCAGCTGAGCTGGCAGAGCGATGGGCTGAAGTACTGCAGCCAAACAAAAGCAGTGACAAGTAACATGAATCGGCACTGTAGTCGTCAATAGTGTTCTGCTATCTCCTGTATTTGGTTTGGGCTCAGGAGACAGGCTCTTCCCACTTACCTGTCCTCCTGCAGCACCTGGCTGCAGCCAGACCATTATGATTGGGAAGGCATAACAATTTCTTAGTAGAATAATGTCTGTCACAGGTTACTGTTTTATCTCTTGGCTCTTTCTGACTGAATTTTCTAAGGGCTGGATAAAACAACACCTTTATGAAGACACTTGGCTTTCCTGAAAGTACAAGAAGCTTTGAATTGCAACAGAAAAGTTTTATTTTGCAGTTTAGAGAGGCTACTCTTTTAGAGATCTGATCTGAGTAAATAGATTTTTCCATCTGGAACAGTTTTCTGTAATTATTACCTTACCAATAGAAACAAAGCCACACTCCCACCATCTCATTTCTTAGCAATCAGAAGAACAGCACAGCTGGAATATAGAGCTGAGAAGTACTCCCTAGTTTAGACACCCTGTTAAGCCTCTCATAGGTAGGTGTCCCTGCTGGCACAGCCCAACCAACACCAAAGGAAATATCCCACGGATGGGCTTGCTCCAAAACGCGTTCAGGGAATTCCCTCTTTGTGCTGTGTGACTAGCACTGGGGTGGTGCTGCCGGCGCTCAGTCCTGCTGCTGTCCGTGGCTCCCTGCTGCAGCCGGCCAGGAGGGCTCAGCCCGGGCTTCTGCCGCTGGAGGTGCCACAGCTGTGCCCTGCCAGGAACGGGCATCCCATAGGAGCAGCCTGAGCAAGCTGCACGCTTCCCTGCAGCCATTAGAGTGGAGGAAAAAGGGGGGAAAGACCACAAAAAGTTTGAGTTAAGGAACCTGGACTAAATGAAGACAAAGAAGGAGAGGTGTGAGGTTCTACCCATCCACACTCCTGTGTGCATATTTAACTTCAGATGCATGCTCTCCCTGTACTCAAGAGGAATTGCTCATGTCCTCTTATTTAAGAGTCTATTTGCTCAATTGGGACTGAAGTGAGTTTTTTTTTTCCTTCCAGAGGCTGGGTAAGGAAGAATAGACCCAGCTATATCTCTAGGGTTCTAGCAACAAGCTTTAGTTTCTATGAATTTTAACATGAGCATAAATACTTTTAGAACACTGCAGAAACACCAAAGCCCAGACAGTCCTTTTATTTACAACAGTATACACACAAAGTAAATGAAACAAAAAACCCCCAACCTACCAACCCTCCAACAAATGAAACCGATTTCAGAGGACAAATTAATTAGAAATTCTTAAAAGGTTAGTCAACACTTTTCCATTATACTTTGGGTGATTATTTGTGTTACAGTAATATGCAAATACTTTAAATTCTTAGCCCTAAAAATCTCATGGGTTTTTTGTTTGTCTGTTTTTCTCTTTTTTAATAAGAAAGGTGTCATTACTATCTAGTATCTAAAAATATCAGTGCAAAAGATTACATCACCATCAGAATGTTTATCACAGAACAAATTAAAACTGAAAATAAATTTAACTGTGCATCATGTTTAAAAATGGGTGTAGGCTCTCAGGAAGATATGGGTAATACTATTAAAGTAAGAATTATAAGACTCTAGCAATTGATTTTTTTTCTTGATACTGGCCTGTAACATAACTTAGCTTTCCTACTTCAATGTATCAGAAAAATAAACAGGTCAGCTGTAGGTGAGTAGGTAAGCTTGAGTCCCAGCTCCATGAGAAAATTCACCTTCTCCAATTCTACATATGAATAGTCCCAATGCCTATGACAGTGATTTTAAGAACCAAAATGATGGTATAGTCAGCTCCACATAAAGACAGGGTAAAACCCAAAACAAAAGCAGCAAAAAGGGAAGATGTCATAAATGTTATTTAGCCTTTCAAAAATATTATTAAACTTACAAAACAAAACAATAAAACAAAACAAAACCAACCAAACAAAAAAACACACCAAAATGGATGGCAAAATGGCATATTTATTTACCTACTGGAACTTAGGGGATTCCCCGTTTGAAGTTTTTTTCTCACAGAAATGAACTCCAGACTAGAAAACAGCTCATTTGTGAAGGAAAAACAGGATGCTAGTGGAAACAACTAATTCCAGTAGCCAGATCCCTAAAGAAGGTGGTTAAAAGAATAAGTTGCAAAATTTGGCAGTTCTGCAGAGGAAAGGCTGTGAATACGTGACACTTCTCGGTTAAATTCTCTGATTTTAAAGCTGCCATATCTCCCTGAAATAGCAAAGTCACAAGAGGTTAAAGTCTCTTTTTGGAGGGAATGAGTCACTGCTGAAAGTTAAGTTTAAAAAATGAAAGCTGCCCATTCCCATTACCTTTCAGCATTAAAAAAAGGAATCACAACAGAAGATTTAACTTCTGGTATAACTTCTGATTTTGTGGTGCTAGGAGATGTGTAGGGAAAGGCCTTTTTCAATGCACAGAATGTATCAAGATCCTTGAAGGTGCTCCACTGAGATCAGGTGAAGGTGGTAGGAGAAAATGGCAAGAGCGAGCTGCAAATTCTGCCCAATGGCTTGGCTAGTGTTTCTCAGGGAAGCCCACTGTTTCCCTTGACCAAAACCAACTAATGTAATTCATAGCAATGGCACTTAGTGAATAGTGTCCTCTGAATGAGACATTAAAGTATTAAAATGATGGTATTTTTTCTACACAATATTTACTGATACATAAACTACAGCATTTTTGACAGCTGGCTCATTCTGCAAACAAATTAAAAGCACATATTAAAAAAAAAAAAAAAAAAAAAAAAACAAACCAGCTACTGAGTATTGCAAAAGCCAGCCCAAGTCACTCTGCTCTTTGCTTGGAGGGAGGTGTTGGAGTAGCATTCCTGGCCTGAATCATTTGCAGGCATTTCTATTCAGGACTTTTTGAAGGGTACCAAAGAGGTTCTAGCCCCTAGAAATTTGTGGCTTTGGGGGCTGTTTGAGGCAGAGTTGCTGTTTTTACATTTAATAGACCTCGTGGTGTTTTATTTCTTCCATGAATGCGTACAGGTGCTTTTTTTGGGATCCCCTGTGAAATACTGGCACCTCAAAGGAAGATGTCCTACTGTTTAATTACCAGCTGTGTGAAGATCCACCTTCTTCTGTTTGCTTTAAATTGGCCACCTGCTAGTTTCACTTGATGCTCTCTAGTTCTTACATTAGAAAAGAAAGCAAATAATCCACGCCTACTCCTCTCTACTCGTTATTTTCTCTGGTCTGACTGTTTTCTGTTGTTTATCACTTCTCCATCCTGTATAATCTTGGTCACTTAAATCCTTGAATCACTCTAACATCAGGGTGGCTCCATATTTTTCGTTTGTTGTTTTTCTCTGGGTCTTTGCTGTTTCTGTCACACATGGGCCAGAGCGAACCTCAGGAGGCATGTTGCAGCCCTCCCCATTCTGTTCTTTACGTTTCACCCTGCCATCTCCAACCAGTTTTGGGATAGTTTTGGAGTTCTGAACCAATTCTTCCATGAGTTAGATCCTATTTTTAAGTTTAATTTCCATGAGTTATTTCTTATGCAACTGTTAGATGTTATTTCTAAGTGGGAACAAGTTGGTTAGAAATTTCTCACTTTCAATCAGTTTACTCCTCTCTAATCCAACCTGGCCATATTAACCACCTCCAACGTGGTCAGAGGGCACTAATACCCTACCATTACCCTAGTTAGACCTTAAGTCTGTGAAAATTTGGCTTTAGTTATTAGAGTTTGCTGATTTTGCTGCTTCTTTTGTCATGGAGTTCATAGCCTCTTTCCCTATAGCCACAGCCTAGTCTGACCCTCCTACATAAGCTGTGGTCTGTCACTACCATGTCTTGCTGACTATTTCCTTTCCCTGCACATCTATTCAGTCAAAATGCCAGTTTGAACCAGGTGTTCCATAACCCTCATTCTCATTCCCCTGTGGCTTCATGGAAATCAGTCTCTTCTGGAAGTATCTAGGAATATCAACCATGTGAGTAGGACCTTCCTTGCTTCTCTTGTGCAGCTGCTCTGGGAACCTGCGTCCCTCCACATGAATGTGGCTCTCTCCTTACTGCTGGGAATGTTTCTATAGAAGGAGATGCTTGATTCTACTGTCCTACCTGGCACCCTATGCCTTGCTTCCCAAACCTCTTCCTTGACCTTTCCTACTTCACTGGTGCACATGTGGACCACAGCCACCTTCTAGGCCGCAGTGGTTTTTTGGGAGGTGGTAGATTGCTGACACCCATGGTCTCTACCAACCTAATTTGTTTTGTGATAATGTTCTCAGTGCAAGGAAAGCCTTTTCACAACAGGAGGTCTCGTCACCCACAAGGATGGACTCCCTTGCTAGCTCAGTGTCCTCTGCACGTCCAGGGATGCTGCCACGAAGGATCCTGAGAGCACACAGCATCTGGAGAACAGGTCCCCCTCCATTTGCAGCTGGAGAACACACAGCTCCTTAACCACTCCCCTGTGCCACTCCCTGAACAACCCCCGGTGTCCCGGCATTTCTCCCACCGCTGCCGGCCGTGCATCATGTATCTGCACAGGGAGCTGCACCGCTTGGCTACCTGAATACCTTGTATGTATGTGCATACAGCACAGATATAGACAGATATGTGTGCGAGGGAGATACATACACCTGTCTCTCTCCATATACCGCCTTTTGAAATTACTACATTTCATATCTCCTCCAGCCTCCAAGTGCTGTTTTCCTTTATCATTTATGGCTAGGGCTAGGAATGGCACATTGCAACCTCAATGGATTTTATTTACTGTAGTTTGAATAGGGATTATCAAAATCCTGTAGAAAGCTTTGGTCTCTACACTGACTCCACAACTAACGGCAGTTTGCAAAATCTGTTGAAATCCAAGAGCCCTCTCTTGAAGTAAGCCAGCCGCTTGAGCCTCGCTGGGTTCAAAGGATCTGATCTGTAATTATCCTCGTTGTGGAACTACGACATTGTACTTTTCCAAAGGCAACGACAGCTCTAGCATGCGCGTGTACCAGATCGAAACCAAGACTCCCACCTCAGCAGAGGGGCTAGAGACGCAAGGAGCGATTCAGTCCGTGCTGGTGGAGCTGAGCGGCAGGGATTTCTCTCTGGTCTCCGGCAAAACCTGCTTTGAGCGCTGGCTTTGCGCGTCCCAGAACAGTGCTCCCTCGCCCCTCGCTCCCCGGGGCTGGCTCCAGCTCTCGGTGCAGCCCAGCGGGCCCAGCGCGTGTTGCGGGAGGCCGGGGATCAGCGGGAGCCGGTGCCGGGCGGGGGTCGGTGGCGGAGCCCCGCGCTGTGCCGTGCCCCCAGCGCTGTGCCGTGCTGTGCCGTGCCGTGCCCCGGCGCTGTGCTGTGCCGTACTGTGCTGTGCCGTGCCGTGCCCCGGAGCTGTGCTGTGCCGTACTGTGCCCCGGCGCTGTGCTGTGCCGTACTGTGCTGTGCCGTGCCGTGCCCCGGCGCTGTGCTGTGCCGTGCCGTGCCCCAGCGCGGCGGTGACGGGCGCAGCGCTTCCGCGCCCGCCGCCGCAGCCCTGCCCCCGCCGCCTGCGCGGCCGGCCCGGCCCGGCGGAGAGGCGGGGGGATTTCCAAGCGGCGGCGGCCTCGCCGCTTCCTCTCCTTGTTTTGCTTTCGATCTGGCCCTCTCTCCGCCCGGGCGGAGGCACTGAACTTTTAGTTTTGCTCCCGCGATTATTCAGCGCCTGTTTTCATTTCCATTTCGTGTCCCCTGGCAACGGCGGTAACCTTGAGGAATTATATAAGGGCCGCGAAAACGGGCCGGCAAGGTAATTTTGAATTGTTTTCTATATTTTTTTCTATTTATTCTTTTCTTCGTATTTAATTTTCATTTTATTTTTCCGCATTGCTGCCGTTTCCGTATGCGGGGCAGCGGGGGCTCCCGGGCAGATGCGCATCGGTTTTAAAAACAAAAGGTCGGGCTACAGCGACCGGGGCCGAGCCCGATTCCGCGGCTACATTTGAGAAGGGGCGGGGGGGAAGGGAAGACGCGGCCGCGGCGGAGATGGAGCGGACGGGGGGTACCCGCCGCTTCCCGGGTGGGGAGGGAAGCTCGGGCGCACAGACAAAGGCGGGGGCGTTGGGTCGGGAGGGCCGCGGCGCGGGCCGGGCCGCGCCGGGGGGCCTCCGCACTTGTTGCGGGGCTGGCGGCTGCGGTGGCTCCGATGAGGGAAGGGGAGCGGCGGCGGCGCGGGCGGAGGGGCCGCGGGCGGGGGTCGGTGCGGCGGGGGGGGCGCTGCCCCCGCGGGGCCGGGGGCGGGGAGGGGCGTGGCCCGGCCCGCCTCGCGGAGGGCCCGTTACACAAGCGGCGGGGCGGGGCCGCCGCCCCCCGGCCCCAGCGCCGCCACCCGCCGGGACGGGGAGGGAGCGGGGGCCGGGGGCGCCCCGGGATCCCACCCTCGTGAGGGCACGGCAGCGGCGGTGCGGAGGGGGCAGATGCAGCGGGGCCGCGGCGGGCGGGGTCCGCGGGAGCGGCGGAAGGAGGAAGTGGCGCGGCCGCTCGGTTCCCTGCAGGAACGGCCTCCCGGGCGGGCACGGCCGCCTTTGCAGGCGCTGTGCTGCCCCACGCTAGCGAGCCGAGAGCCAAGCGCTGGACGTCAAACCGCAGAGGGAAGTTAGGAACAAGGATTTCCTTTGTGCGCAGTACGCGGGGTCAAATTTCTAGCGTCTTGCGATGGCTGGGATCGAATTTGCAAGTACCTGAAGGGTTGGATCCCTCGGCTCAGATTCCCAGAGGTACTTAGGCCTTTGACTCTTGTTTTGATTAGTGTGAACTCCTAAGCAGCAGAGTCTGTGACTTAACCTTACTTCTTTAGACACAGAGCTCAGATAAAGGAATTCCGGAGTACAGAACTTTCCTTCCGGTAAGTGTACGGTTGTAATTTATAGCCCACCTTACCGTGCTAAGGTCCTGCAGACAGCATTCTCTTGAAGGTATGAGCAGCTGTAAAAGAAAACATCAGTTTCTGGAGATGAAATACAACATGTTTAAGTTTACAGTTATTTCATTTAAGTCTTAACAATCTTTGCAGAATGCCTGTTAGTACCATAAAAAGAGAGTTGAGTGGAGCAGCAACATTTAAATTCACCCTAACACAGAGACGTAGCAGAATTGACGTGTGATGCAGATGGTCTCAGTCTGAATTGCTGTCTTTCTTTGCCACCAGCCCCTTCAGATGCATCAGTGTCCTTCTTTGGCCCCTGTTGGTAACATGCTGCCAGGGAATTACTTCATGTGCCCGTTTTTGCTGGGAAACCATGATGAAAGTTGTGAGAGCTCCAACTCCTTAGGCACAGTATCACTTCATGTGCCACACTGCAGCTCCTCAGTGCGGTTCAGGCACGGCAAGGTGTCAGCCTGCTGAGCCCTGTGTTATCTCCCTGAGGCCGGGGGTCCCAGCAGGTTGGCAGATGCAGGTAGAGCAGTCAGTCACTATTATTGTTTGACACATATGTTAGCACTGCTACCTAGTTACTTGCTGATGACAGAAGTGACAGATTTTAGGAGATGTCAAGTCAGTCTCTAGAGAAGAGCTGTTCATCGCAGGCCACACTGTGTGGAAATGGGTAGCCAAGAGGTATGAGAAGTAACATGCAGGTTATTAGGAAGAGGGGGTTAAAGGCCCCTTTCTCAACTGAGAAAAGGTCTTTCATGTGTGGGACCAAGTAGAGTTAGGGGCAGTTTTAATACAGAGTTGAGAAAATGATGAAGAAAAAATGGTGCTAAGATTCAAGACAAATATTTTTTTTTTAATAAATAGAGTTTACATTAGAAGAATAGGCTTTATGTAAATAAATTTGCAGCCAGGCTATGTATGCCTTCAATGAAAAGATGTGCTTATATATACTAATATATATATATTAATATATGTTCGAAAACCAAATGGTGAGGAAAGGCTGATGGATAAGGATTGTAAAGTTTGCCGTGACACTCTCTCTCTTGAAGTGGTGCATCACCTTCATGGTGTTAAAATATCTCCATGATAGAATACTTGGAATATCAGAAGCTTTGTGGATGCATAGAGAGGACTGAGTAGCTTGCATGTGCATGATGTGGGAAACTTTTTGTTAAAGAGGAAATAACTGTTTGGGGAAGTAACAGAGCGTCCTATGTCTTGATGTTCTAGGCGTGTGTAGGAAGAGTAGAGAGATTAGGGCTATATGACTGACTGCCCAGCCTAGATGTTGACAATAACTGCCATATTTAAGGGAGTGTAGAGAAACTCCAAGAGTAGGAAATATGATTGTTAATGAGAGGCTTCAGTTGCCCCCATGAAGACTATGTCATGGCCCAACATGACATTTGCCCAGGTGCCAAAAACCCCTACTTTCTGGGCGTAGCTTGTACAAATACACTGGGGTAAACAACTCTGGACAAGGTACTGCCCAGCAAGAATTAAGTTCAGAATTTTGTATTCAAAATCCCAGCCAGTTCTGACTTGACACTGATCATAATGTTCTTAAACTCAATGTTGTTTCAGGAGCTGCAAAGGCAAGAGTTGTTGTGGCAGTGTTTACTCTTCCAAAGTAGTTCTTTATATAGCGAGGAAAGAAATTAATCAAATGGTGAGAGGCAGCCAAAAGTGTAAAATAGTTGCAAGTGGCATGTAATTCTTCAAAGACACTAATAGTAAAGGCTCAAAGCAATTGTATGTCATCTGTCAAAAATACCAAAAAAGATGAGCAGGCTGACAAGCAAAGTAAAGCAGCTCAGTACAAGTAAAAAGACCTCTTTCAAATGTTAAGCTTTTGTCTTCAAATGGGAAAGGTGGAAAAGAGCATTAAAAATGTGTCAAACACAATTAGGTAAGCCAAAGAGTCATGCTGCTAACGGCATGAGAACAATTAGAATATACTCTTTGAAGTGCATCAAACCCAGGAAGCTATCCATGCGTAGAAGGAGTGCTCAAGGAAGATAAAGTCAGTGGAAGAGAGAAACAAATTCTCTGAGCCTTGCTTCACCAAGAAAGAGTTTAAGGAGATTCTTTTGCATAAGGTTTTCTATTTTTTTTAAGGAGTGAACATGTCGGAGAGTTTTCCAAAGTGAAGTGTCTGTAGGAGAGGGTATGAGAACTAACCGTTGGGAAGGATGAAGTAGAAGGCAGGTGATAATTGTTGCAGAGGGTGGTGATACTTGTTGCAGAGTTTTGAAACAACATAAATGGAAAGTTGCTGATATGTTGCCTCTTGTGTGTAACTCCTTGAGTAGGCTTGCTTTGGTGCTCCAGAAATGGGATGTGATAAATGACCTATCCCTTTTTCAGGGTTTCTGTGGAGACACAGAACTCGAGGATGGGCATTTTTGTCTGGTTGGTTGGCTGCCAAGGGTTAGTGAATGGGACTAGTGAACATGGGTATAAATGTGAAACAGTGACAAAGACTAGGCCTGATTTTTGTTGCCAGGGCGTTGAGTGTCATGACTCGTCCAGCGTTCTCTAAAGGTATTGCTGAGTTGCTGTCTGGTTGATGTAGTCCTTACTAAAGTAGGGCCAGTTTCAAAGTGGGATCAGTTTGCTTTGGGCTGTGTAGTCATGGCCAGTTTGCTCAGTGAAAAGAGGTTGTACCCCTCACCCCAAGTCTGGCCAGGGACTATGCCATTTAAGGGATGGAGGAAGGGATAGGTGGGAATGTGACAAGTTTGCTGGTTGTATTAACTCATTTGGAGCATGAAAATCCCAAAGGCTAAACCACAAACTCTGCAGAAAAATCTTATTTTGAAAGTGTGGATGTAAGTTTGCAGATGAAGTTCAGTACAGACCAATTTCAGTGTAATACGCATGGAAGGGATTGCAATCCTACTTTTCTGTACACAAAAAGGAAGCATGAACTGACTTTCTGCTCAGGAAAAAAATCATACAACTTGTATAATCCAATGAAAAGTTAAGCTCTTTGCCAAGATGTGGCTAATAAAGGACAGGACAGATTAGGAATTATTAGGAAGGAGTTAAAAAAACAAATAGAAAGCACCATCATGCCACTACAAATCCATGTTGCTCCCCTCTCCTGATTCAGGAAGTAATGAAATTTGCTGAGCTACAGAGGAGGATGTCAAAGATGATGAAGGGTAGGAAGGAGCTTTTGTGAAAGAGTAAGTAACTTGGAAAAGAAGTGACTTGAGGGACCGTGGGGATATTCTTTAAAATCATTAGTGTCATGAAGAAAGTGAAGAGGCAAGATAAATGAGACCCAAATAAAACAATTGGGAGGCAACTTCAAAAAAACATGTTTTTCCTGCAATACGTAAATTGTGGTGCTCACAGCCACTGTGTGTATGTCAGGAGTTTACTCGGGTTCACAAGTGATTAGTCAGTCTTTTGGAGAGAAACTTGCTGTGCAACTTAGCAGTCACGACAGTTCAGTATCAAATTTTGGGCACTGACTGCTGACAGAGAATTACTGCAGATGATGATCAAGAATCATTGCTGAAAACTGCTAGTAGAAATTTCCACTGAGAAGCATAAGCTACAGTCCATTTGCAGATAACAGAGAGAAGCAAAACCGCATATTGCCCTTTGTTATGTGAAACTTGTAGCATAAGATTTTATCAAACTTCCAGGAAAAAACTAGCCTATGATGATCCTGTTTAATTTGGGCTTGCTACCCCAGCACTTGTTAACCTGACACCAGTTACAGTCAGGTTAAGTATATCCTGCATGCATTTAACATTGCATCGGAGCGGTACCCCTGCAAAATTCCTCCGACATTTGCAGGATCAGAACCTCAGCTTGTATTTTGTGTATCATATATTAAAAATCATGGTCCGTTTCTAGGTAAAGATACAAAACTAATCACGTGTTACTCTTGCTTATCTCTGTGTCTCATTTGTAAAGATTGCTCTTTTGAAACCTGATTCTTCAAAGGCTTGCAATGATTGTGATATTAAGGGCATAAACCATGAGACAGTATTTACAGAAGTTTTATTGTAGCTAGTGCTGCTACACACTGTGATTAGTGCAAAACATTTTCTGGTTTGTCCTTTGAGTTCTCAAGTGCAAAACAAAACAATAAGCAAGCTTAAAAGATTCTGGATACAATGAAGGAGAGGAACAGATTTGTTAAGTTGCATATTCCTCATGTATGAATAGCATTATGAAAAATATTATTTGGTTTAATTAAATAAGTTCCTCTTGAGTTTTTTTTTTGTTTTGGTTTGGTTTAATTTTTTAAAATAAATTTTATTGGAATGTATGAAGGTTCTTTGTATTGACTATGAGTAAACTCTTGTGTTAAGATTAAAATAGCCATTAAAAAAAACTGAAATAAACAATTAACAGTTAGTGGAATGGAATCCATAATAATAGATTAATGTCAGCCTATGTGTATGTAAATATATATAGACAGATGTATGTATCTATGTATCTACATATATATAAATACTTAAAATTAAGATATTTTGTATATAGCATAAATAATACATTGTACAGCACATACTTCTTATTGATAAACTGTGAAAAGGTTTTAAAACTTGCTCTTCAAGTTAGTGCTGGATATGTTTGCAACTTCTTGGAAGCTCATGTAAAATTTCTGGGTTTTTGAATGACCTAGAGAAGAAAGAAAGAAGTGGTAAGCAGTACAGTAATGATTGATTTCTTAATTTGTAATATATTGCAAGCCCAGTTTTCTGTATGCCAGAAATCTTCTGACCCCATTGTTTGCTTGGGAGCAGATTGCATTAAATCAAGTACAGCAGTCTTCAGGACAACATTTTATCTTGTTGCAGCTTGGACACACATCCAGGAGCAAATCTGCCTGCATGTGGCATACTGTTTCACCCCAGGTGCAGAATTTAAATTTTAACTCTTAATTAATTTAACATGCAATTGTTGATATATAGGTTGCTATCTTTCAAGATAAGCTTGGAAGTAATAATTTTCATATTGCTGTCTATTAAAGAGTAGGGCAGATTGCCGTTTGATGGTTTTTCAGCTAACTTAGACAGGCTTGGTTTGTAGCTTCCAGCATATTTCTGGTGTTAGGAATGGCATTAAAGTGTGTCAAAACTGGTTAAATTTGTCCTTTGTTCTGAACTGCACGTGACAGTGGATGTTGTCCAACCATTTCCCTTTTGCTGTAAAATTATTTTAAGTACTTTTAAAAGACTTAGATACTTTAGAGTAATACAGCATAAAAGAAGGAAGGGTTGCTTACACATTTGGTTTTGTAAAGTGTGATCTGTGGTTAAGTTCTGGGTTTTTTTATATATATGGAGGGATATATGTGACTTGAAGAACCCTGGTAAGTGCACAGAAGACAAAGCCTGTACTGTAATATTTCTGTTGATATTGTATATTGCTTGACAGCAAGCCTCCCAGGCAAGCCTCTTACAGCTTTATCGAAGCAAGATACTGCCTTTGTTGTTAAATAAATTAAGGTAGCAATAAATTTAGCTTTTTATGTGCATTTCATGCATATATGTGTAACACATTTGGTGCTGATGTGGGCTTTTGTGTATTTGGTGTACTGGCTGCTCTTTAAAGGTGTTTTGTTGAATCCTTTATTCAGAACTTTATATGCAACTGAGACGTGAATCAAGTGAGACTAGTGAAGTATTGAATTTAATTGGATAAGGCATATAAATCTGTAAAATCAAAACTAAACAGCTCCACCCCAAAACACTTTCTAAAATTGTGACAGCATCTTAAAAAGTTTATCTAAATAAAAATAATTCTGCAATAGGAAAATGGGCAGGATAGGAGAGTAATGTTTTTAAATTACTGTCAGCTTGCCTGCAGCATTTGAATTCCCAACAGTGTTACATGAAAAAGATGAAAGCAAAACTTGAGGATAAAATTGAAACCAAATATAAACAAAAGTGAAACCAGCTCCGTTGGTTTTCATTTCCCAATTGGCAAAAATGAAATAAGCACTGAGGAAAGAAGCATGAGAGGTTGAAAAATTAATTCAGTTTTACCATTTATTTAATGTGTTGTCTAAATTAGACTGTTGCATGGCAGTACTCCCTTAGCAAACTACACAATAGAGGGTAGGGGCTGCACTCCTGGTTTATCCAGGTGCCACTTTTCACAGCCAGAGGTCTGGGCAAAGGCCCTGCAATATGGGAAGTGGCATCTTCTTCAGTCACAGAAGGGATGTTTTGAAATGCTGTGGCAAACACGTACACTGAGTACAGTGGAAGTGATGACACCCAGGATGATGAAAGGGAGTCAGTAATTCAGCTGGCCAGAGCGCTTGAGTTTTAGTCATGTTGAGATTTGAGTTTGCTAATAGAATAGGGTATAAAATACATGGTTGGCTTGGGGTTTTTTTTTTTTTTTTTTTTTTTTTTTTTTTTTTTTTTTTTTTTGTTTGTTTTTTTTTTTTTTTTTTTTGTTTTTTTTTTTTTTTTTTTTTTGTTTTTTTTTTGCATTCCACCTTTGGGGTCATCCACTTAGATGGGGGCAGATCAACGGTAACCAAAAGATGTAATCCAGTATCAGCTTTGCTGATGGCATGAAATGACTGAATGGTTTCACTTCATTTCCACACATCAGTCAGCATCTAGAAGAATGTACTTTGTGACGTTGAGAACTACCTGGTGAATTAGTCAAAAGATGGACAAACATTGGATGGCTGTGTAATCTCAAATACATTCATTTGAGATTTCATTTCTCCTTCTTCTATTTAGATTTGAGATTTCATTTGTCCTTCTATTTAGAGATGCATGCTTCTGGGCTGTATTGAAAAAAAGGTTGGGTGTTGACGAGAAGCTTGAACAATCTCTGCTCTGCTAAAGCTGTGCTGGGGTGAAATGAAAAACTTTAATTCCAGAGGTCCAGTTCTCACACATTTGAACACATTGCATTCAAGCATATAAAAAGTAAAATTTTTAGATGCCAGAACAGTTCTGAGATTTGAGATTGATGAGAGAATCCAAAGAAGTCTAACTTTGTTAAGTTTAATAATATTTATGCAGCTTAGATGAGAAATGTGGATGAGTTGAGTTGTCTCACTCTAGCTCAGTAGTATTTTAGGAAATTTCTGAGATAGAAATAGCTGCTGCAGATCACAAAGTGAGGCTAATTGCTGTTGGTCTGTGATCAACACAAAAGCTTTAAATTAAAAGTACATTTTGTAACCAATCCTATTAACTATTCATATCCTGTATGTCCTGTGGCATAGGAAAGAGTAGCATTTCTAGAAAAGGAGCATTAGATCATATCATTTCAACAAGCATAAGTACAAGCATTTAATACTTAGTACACTTTGTGGGTGTACAAGAGAAAAATATTTCTTTCTTAAATTCTCCAGTGTCAAGCAATATCTCTGTAATAACTAATTTAATTTATTTTTTGTGCTCAACACATCTGTGTCTTTCATGGTGCTATTTTTGTAACTGTAAATAAGTTCATGTGACAGACATGTTTCCAGCTCACAGTGGGTGATTCAGAGGATCCCAACCCCCAAGTCTGTGCCTACCACGATCTGTCTGTAAAGAAAGTGTCAAAGTAATCATAAGAATGTTTTTTACAAATCTGAAATAGTGTATACTTTTCTTGAATACTTTTTCTTAGAAGTAAAGGAGAAATTCCTTTGCTGAAAGGGCCGCTTTTGCTTCTCTCCGTGAGAAGCAAAAATAGAGGTAGTGAGAGGTAGTTTATGTCTTTTGCTGCTGGATCTGAGTGCTGTGCTAACAATTAGAACTTTAGGTAGCAAAGGTGTAGTTGTGGGTTAGCTATTAACTTCAGTGGTAGAAACTGCCCTTGCCCAGACAATAAAATGAAAGCTTTAAGCAAATATTAAATCACACTTTAGTGTAGTGAGCAAATAGTTCTTGCTGTGTGTTGCAGAACAGTATGTTATACAAACAAAGGTAGCTGTGGGAAACAAGCCCAATCCAAGCAAGGTGGATTATATCAGATGCAGGTCATGGCCAGTGAATGTGAAAACTCTTCCTTGAACACATTTCTCAGTATTTGCTATCTGGAATAATTTTTTCTGCATCCTTGAGTGCCTCTGAAATGTCATTGACTTGCAATCCTGTCTGAGCCTCACAAGCCATCATCATTGTGAGAACAATGAGCTTAAGCACTTTTCTTTTACAATGGCTCTTTTCTAATGTATAGCACCCTATAAAGCACTCCCCCTGTACTTAGGCAAAGGAATGTTAGGCAGGACACTGAGATAAAGACTGCCCAGGCTCTAAAAGGTACTCTCACAGTTTAAGATTCCGATATTGCTGGTATGTTCATGCATAATTTCCCACTGCTTTCAGAGGGATCCATGTAGTAAAAGTGCTTGTTAAAAGTTTTAGGGATGTCTCCTGTAAACCTAGTCATGGAGCTCATGAGAATGCTGTTGAGTTGCATCAGTGAAGTGATTGTTTATAATTTTTTGAGCTTTAATAGCCTTCTAGTTTTCACCTTGCCAGAAAATTCTTTATGAATCAGGTGTCAAATGCTGAGTTTTCCTGACAGCTTTAAAGAACACACAGAGTTTGGCTTCCATGGATTCCAAATGACAGCTAGCAGCAGCAGCAATTACATGTGGGGTATTCAGCAGTGGATTCGCATGTGAGTGCTTAATTCTAGAATAAAATTGATTATTTCGAGGTTAACTGCTCCCCAGTGCAAGGAATTAATTACTCCCTGACAACCATGAGAACAACTCTCTTCTTGTAAACAAGCCCCTCCCAAACTTGTCTGAGTGAAGTACGGAAAAGTCACCACCTCTCTTTTAGGCAGCATTTGAGAGAAAAATATTTAGAAATTCCAGATACTGAGGACAAATCGTGGTCGGTAATCAGATGTAACACAAAGCTTAAGAAGAAAACAAATCAGATATTGGACAGATTATAAGTAATCAATTTATGACTGCTTTTGAGACTCCTGGAGGAGGTGGCAAGGGGTAGTGTCTCTTGTGTGTCAAGATATGTTGTCATCCTGATGCCACCAGAATCTGGCATCTCCCATCTTCACTCCCTGCAAGACTTGAGAAAAAAATGAAAGAAACCCCTAGGAAACAAAGTATTCTTTTAAAGCTGAAGCTAAAGCAATCGTTTTGGATTGTCACCAGACTAGCAGACATCGATGCATGTGCAGATGAGCATTGTGGCAAGGATACTGTGGAGATGATCTTTAGCAATATGTTAAAAGCCTGGCCCATGTTCCCAGCTGATGTAGGTTGCTGCAATGCCAGAGAAGTGGATGTTCTCGGCCACAGACGTTGTGTTCTTCAAGTGTGATAGTGTTCAACACAGGAGCCACCACAAGGGAAATTTCGTTGTGGGTATTGAGAAGCTGAAGCCTTGCTTCATTATGGCTAAGTCCAGAAGCAAAAAAAGAACAACCTTCTGGCTTTATTGTATTAAAATAAGATGGATTTTCTTCAGTGAACTTCTAGTCTACAAATCCAAGGGCTAACCTTAATGAGGCCTGAGATCACTGCAAAATAACACCTCATGTCTTTGCTGCTGAGAGAGAATAAGCTCTATATGGAAACCAAAGGAAAGAGTCTGTTTTGATGTGTAACGTCTGAATGCCAGCCAGGGCATGTTAACACCCTTTGGGTGGAACAGAAATACTATAGGGCTGATGAAACACACTCCATATACAGTATGAGTTCTCACAGAACTGTTTCCTGGGCGTGTTTAACATGCAGTGTGTAATGCTGATTTCAGTACATGTTTAAGTTACTTTTGCCTTTGTTTTCTTTGGTTTTTGTTTTGTTTTGTTTTCAGGGAAAGTCAGGTTGGTTGTTTTTTGCCCTCTGTTGCTTGAGGATAAAAGGGCTTTTCTTCATTCTGCTTTGTGTATCGTTCTTGGGTACAGCAGCAGGAGAGGAGCACATGCTGAATACTTCCCTCCTCCTCCATCTGCCTTGCAATGTGGTGGGCACAACCTGGACACTGCATTGCAGGGCCTTGGAAGGTTAGGTAGCTGTTGCTAGCATGAATTTGTCATGCAGCAGCTTGATTTCCCAGGTTTTTCACCCCACAAAGCTTTCCCCTTAGCAGCCATAGTCCTATTGTAGCCCTGCCACATTTCGTTTGAGAACCTAGGGAAGCAGGTGAAGTATTGCCTGGTGGTTGCCTGTAGAGGTTCTTCTTAATGGCCAGGCCATGCCTTGCACCACTTACACCTGTGCTCTCCCATCCTGCCTGCTCTCCAGTTCTTGGCTGTCTGGCATTTCTTGATGAAGTTGCCTCCTTCCTGCAGGCACTGGAGTAAGTAAGGTGCCACCTTTCCTGGCTGCAGTGAACTCTTTCTTGGTGAAGGACAGGAAGGACATAGTCTTTTCTGCTGCCGCCAAAACATTGGGAAAGAGCAGGAAAGATATTGCTGTTGCTACAGTGTGGATCAAAGTGTTACAGCCAACACAGGAGCTGGGTCTGTGGAGCAGACTGGCCACGGTGAATAGTCTAAAGGAGCTCACAGTAAGAGGTGCTTAGTTAGAAACAAATCTGCCAGTGATGTCTGCCTCATCCCTCCCTGTTCAACAGGGCATCACTGACTGAATAATGGTAAGGAAAAGGAGGCACCACTGCATGCAATTAAAAGACCAGAGAGCATAAGTTTTGTTTTCTAACTAGCTATGAGTCCAGAAAGTCCATTACTGGTTTTTATGGGTTTTCTTGCTTCGTATCTAAGTGAGGATTTCACTTTGAATCTGTAACCCTTGTACCTCTAAAAATGGCAATGCCCACTTTTCCTCATTTACTACACTTTAATGAAGTGTTTTGCTGTTGGTTCCAAAAAAAAATATGGATATTTGCATAATTTGGGATTATCAGAAAGAAGGCATGTTCTGCAGCACCTGTGGTAAGATCCTCCTCCACCTCATGGCAGATAGGAAAGGTACCAGGCAGAGGTCTTGTCTCCCCACACACTGCGGGCAGGGGGAATTCAGGTGTCCACAGCCAAAGCAACTGAGTAAAGTGCACTTCTGTTTTCCTTTCAGTGTCAATCTCACATTTCTGAAGTATTTCTGGGCAGATGAGTCTAACAGGTTTTTTTTACCTGAGAGAAGGTTCTATCCCTCTGATGAGTTTGACTTCTAAGCAGGGCTTTTCTCAGAGTACAGATGGTGAAATCTTTGGAAGTGGTATTCACAGCAGAATAGCTGAAAAAGGTGGTCATACTGCAAAATCCTATATGAAGGCAGAGTTCAGTCTGTGACTAAAGAGCAGAATTCTGCTCCAAGTACTGTTATTTAAAAAAAGATCATGTTTCCATGTATGCTGGAACAGTCTTGGCACAGACACAAATACAGAACCCAGTTCTCTGAATCCTAAATTTAGCATATGGTCTCATTTCAGCATATCTCTTTGGTCACACGGGATGATTGATGCTTTTCTTAACTGCATCAGCCTTAGTAAACAAAGGGAATAGTTTAAAAGTTTATCAGCAAAGCACAAGTAAAGATAACTTCTCTAAAAATAATATTGCCTGTTCTATGTTTGCAGAGAAAAAATAAATTGATACCATGCAATATTCTGCACATATCCTCTGAGGAACAGATGTTTTTCCACAGCTTTGAGCAAAGGCTGTGACCTACTTCACAAGTGTGCCTCCAAGATCCTATCCCACCCTAACTTTTCACAACCATTAGTAATATTTCCATATACTGGTAAATCTTTTAACTTTTGTGATAGGGAAAGAAGAACTGCTTTTCCAGAGGTTTTTGTGGTTTTTTTTTTTTTTTGTTTTTTTTTTTTTTTTTTTTTTTGTTGTTGTTGTTTTTTTTTTTTGTTGTTTGTTTTTTTGTTTTTTTCTTTTGTTCCATAGGAATATACTTTTAAGAAAGTACCCACAGACACAGAGTAGCTTGTATTTTTGGGATAACCTTTGTGCCTTTTCAGTTATCCAGATGCTGCCAGAGTGAAACTGAAGGAAAGAGAACATTGTGTACTGCTCAGAATGCCTGCCATGCCATTGCTTTCACTTTCTGTCTACAGCTGCTGTAATTCTAGTGAAGAGCTCTTCATTCTCAAAGGTTGCACTTTCTGTATGGCAGGAGTGTTATCTCTGTGAAGGAAAAAACAAGTCAGACTTACTAGAATGTTCTTGCTGCAAGTAGGGAGGGACTACAAGCCCTTTATCAATCATTATGGAGTGAAAATATGTGTATATGCATATTGCAACCAGTTTGTACCTTGTTGGGGAGTAGCCTTCACCATGTTCTTGAAGTTCCTCATTGCAAAAAATAGGCTGAACTGACCACAGGACTAGCATGAACAGTGCAGTAATTAAAGCTTTGAAGAAGATCAAAATAATCCCTCCATAAACTGTGGTGGCAGCCAATCCATGGGCCATGATTCTTGAGTGGGAATGGCTTTTCACAGGCTCCCAGTGGCCTCCCCCTCTATGCAAATCCCAGTGAGTTGGGGCTGATGTCTTGCCCACCTGCCGTTGGTTTGGGAATAATTTTATTGATGTCTTCATGTCCATCGATATGTTTAAGCACCCACCTCTGAAACAGGAAATGCCCCTGACTGTGGTCCCCTCTAATATTAAGACAGGTGGTAAAAATAGAGCAAGAAAACAGAAATTATATTCCTGGAGCTACCAGTCTTAATACATTTGTAGGAGGCATGATTAAAAATAGTGATTTTTGAAGACTGGCTGTCTTACTAAGAATGCCTTACTAAGAATCATAGAGTGATATCCTAGCAGGTAGTCCTACTTACAGTGTCTAAATGAGCTCCTCTTTTCAGATAGGGCAGAAAAATGCTTTCTGAGGTCCCATCTGCAGTTGACTGTGTTTCTTGGTGATTAGTCTTCCTTTCCTCCACCATGAGAAACCAGAAGAAAAAACAAACAGGAATTATTTTCAACATAATGCCACAAAGACTTCAGCTTTGGGTCTCTGGGAATATTAATCATTTTCCTGTGAAGCCTGCTAAGTTCCTGGACTTCTTCAGAAAGCTGACTATGCGAAGAGTAATGTTAGCATGCAGCAAAGCTGGGATGGGACTGTAGAGCGATGGAGTACAAGGTGCTTCTTTGTCACTGGTGGAGCTGGTGCTGCTCCTTCCCTCTGCTCCTTCCTTCCTCCCAGCTGGTTCTGTTCCTCTCCCTGGCTCCATCCATGGTCTCTGCAGTGTGGAGGAAGATGGTGTCAAGTGACACAAGGAAGGCATTAAGCCATTTTTCTCCTGATTAACCAGAGTGTGAAGGTTCAGGCAGTCAAAAGTAACCAGGCTTCTGAAGAGGTTTCCTTAGGCCAGCAGATGGGTACCCACAGCTCAGGAGATCATGGTAGCAGTGAAGCCAGTGGGACCTGGATGTGTTGGCAGCTCTGAAAATACTGTTAGACGTGCACTTGCCCCGGGTACAAAAAATACCAACAGCTGTATGTAGCGTCTTCTAGGTGCGAATGTGCAGGGGAAGGGCAACATTGAAGCTGATCATAAATGTTGATGTTTTGTTCTCCTTAAAAGGATTGACTGTTCCTGCTTTTTTTCTTTCAGCTGGGTAAACACTGAAGAGAGGCTGGCAAGAAACTTGGCATACCTGTTGTTTTATAGGGCTCATCTTAGTTTCTGATTTCGTAGGTTTGTTTTATAATTGATATATTCAGATGGGTGGTGAAGCTGGCGTGGTGTTAGGCAATGGCCCCTGAAACTTGAAATAGGCATGCGTTTGCTGCCTATTTTGGAGCATTTCAAATGTCTTTACAAACTGGAATGACTCTTAAAGTCAGGTGATTTAATCTGATTTTAATCACTGATGGACGGACTCCAGGTCCTCCCACCTGGAGCCAGTGGAATAAGGCTTCAAATTCCATTTATGGACAGACAGGAGCTACTTTTAAGGCACTGCAGATGCTGATGTTTCTGTCTGTACAAATTAATCATGCATTTGACAGCTCTGGATGGAGATACTGCACCTTCATTTCTTACAGGCAATTACTCGGTAGAGTTGACTTGGTATTTTCATCAAAAGGGTGTTGTTGACATGCAACTGACAAAAACCCTGTTACATTTTAGCACCATTGTGGTCATTGCTGTCCTGAGGCAGACAGGTCTGGGAATGTCTTCTGAAGACATCCAGTTTTATTTTGAGCAGCATGTGCTCTAAAAGGAGCATGTGGTGGGGGTTTTGTTTTGATGAGCAGAAGCACGGCTGTGCTTGCTCCTTTGTGAAGGACATAACTCCAGAAGATTATCACTGTTCCCTCCAGCTGAACATCATTGTAGGATTATTTGTACCTGGGTTTGAATTTACTTTATGCTGAATAGGTCTTGGGAGCCACTCCTCTCTTCTCACAAGCCAAACTTTTCTCCTGATTACCTTGGATTAATTTGTCTTGGTGTGGGTAATGGATGGAAAGGTGTGTGCTGACAGCTGCAGTTGCTAATCCCAGAGGAATCCCAGCATGCCAAAAAGGAGATGAGCACCTCTCCACAGCATCTAAAGGGGAGCAGCTGGGGAAGCCCCCAGGAATGTGGGAGGGAAAAGACAGGTTGGCTCAACTCTGCCATGTTGGGCAAGACTGGCTTCCTCGTATTAGCGATTGTTGGCAGTTTTCTTGCTTCCTGAGATGTATTGCTTTTGTACAAAGGCAGCTTCTGTTTCCTCCATGTTGCCTGTCCCAAGTGTGCAACATGCTGCTACTTTCAAGATGACTTTTTTGCCTTCTGTCTAAGTTGTTCATTCAGATGGGTTTGAAATTTGTCTTAGAGGCTCATTACCCAGAAGATGAGTCCAACTGCTAAATGGGATCACTCATATTGAGTATTGAACCTAATGCACAGTGTTTCCAGGAATTTACTCAAAGTGCATGCATACTTAAAGATTCCTTACAAAGAAATGCATCTGTTGCAGATAATTGTTTCTTTCTTGTCAGACAAATAAAAATTTGCTCATGTTTTTAGTACATTTCCATTTGCATTTTTCAGCTTTGACTCAGACTGTAGTAGGGGAAGATGGTAGAGATCTCCTGTACACATTCTGCAACCTGGATGAAGATTGTTGGTGCCAAGGGGAGGGGGGTGCAGCAGCATAACTGCATTGCTTGCCACCAACCTGGGGATGAAAAAGTTGAACCCACATTACCCTTGCCCAGAAAACAGCTTCCCTCTTACACAGAGAAGGGATATGCACAAGGGCTTGTCTGCTGTTGGATTCTTGGGGTTGGCTGTTTTTTCATATCTGAAGTGAACCTGAAAGGGAGCTGAGCAATTGCAACCGTTTTCTGAGCTATTTTAGAAATTTGTAGTTTACTGCAAGAGGCTGCAGCTGAAGCACAAGTGACCAGCTCCGTGCAGTAGTAAACAAAATACTAATATGTTTGCTAAGAGATTAGTGTGAGCATGGCTGCTGGTAAATTGTCTGAACACATCAAAGAACCTTATTGTTACATTCAGATTTTAATTCCTTATTAGTTTCAAGGAAATACATCTCCTCAGAGCAATGAGAGGAAACTTTGAACGTTTTTCTTCCTCTTGTGCTGGGTGTGGGCTTGATACTGCCTAATTGTTAGTCTGTCCCATGCCTGTACTCCCATAGGAAGCGAGAACAAACCCATTTACAGTTGTGCCATTGCTGTGTGCTTTCAAATTTTTCTTTCTCTTTTTTATTTTTAAGATCAAAGGTGACAAGGATAGTGGAGCAGAGAAGTTAAGAATGATGCAGAGAACACAGATGTGAAGAGCAAAAGAGAGAGGAAGGAGCTGAGCCCGGTGCAGAGGGGGCAAGGAGAAGCAGCAGCCTAAATGCAAGTACTTGAATGTGGAAATGATGGGTTCCAGGGTGCTTAACAGACATTTAATGTGGTGCTTTAATCTGCCTCTAGTGCCAGTTGGTTAATATTTTTAAAATTTTCTGCCTCAGGTTCAAGACTTTGGACTCTTATGTCAATAATTTACAGCTCTAAACAGGGAAGTGGCATTGAGGTCATGTGTGCATGTGTGAGAGAGAGAGACAGAAAAAGAAGTCAGTTTGAGTCTTAACTGGATAATAAAAGGTGGCGTAGTGTAGTTGAGGGGTGTGTGAAGCACTCACTTCATAGCTGAACAGCACTGAAATGTAAAATAGCAGCTAAAAAATCAGTGAGTGGATTGATCAGAGAAAGCTGGAGGGAGGGGGTGAAACTACTCAGCCAGAATCAAAGTGCTCTGCTAAATTGCTGTGATGTAAAATGTACTTTTATTAATTCTAGTCAAGTTCATGGGACTGAAACTACCATTTCAAAGCCCTTTTGTTAGCAGAGGCATCATTTTAGCTAGTACAATGATGCCTCCTGCATGTGATATTTTTTATTATATTTTTTTTTTCTTGGCAAAAAAAGGTCTTCTGCAAATGCAGGTATGTGGACCAAAAAGAGGTGTCTCCAAGAGTGTAAGTGTTTTTCTTTGTGTCTTCTGGTATCCCACCTGTATCAGCAGACAAACTTTTGCTGATATCCTATGTCATCTTCAGATGAAGGTATTCCTAATACAAGTGTACCAGAAGAATATTTTCTGCCATAATGAAGACTTTATCATCTCAGTTGCTTTTAGGGGAGGTTCACACACAGATCTAAAATAATGTTTATATTTACAATTGTTCAGCCTGCAAAGCTTTAATAAGTGTACTGTGCAGAGGTGGAGGAGCTGCCTGGGAGTTCTGCCTGGCAAACAAGTAACCTTGTCCCTTGTTCCCTGCAGCTCCTTCCCAGGTGGGTGACAATGCCTGTCGAAAGGATGCGGATGCGGCCCTGGCTGGAAGAACAAATCAACTCTAACAGAATACCGGGGCTGAAATGGCTAAATAAGGTAAGGGGGGATGTGCATGCATGTGCTGAAGGGGAGCTTGATAGCAGTGGCTGAGGTCTGCATAGGTAAATCAGCTCATTCCTAGTTTTCAAAGGGGTGACAAGGAGGAAGGGCAAAGCTGAATTCTTCCTGCTGAGCCTGTTCCTCCAGTCTTGCCTGCCAGATCTGAATCGTCCTGCTTTGGCCTGGTAGATCTGTGGCTCATTTAAAAGCATTTTCCAACTCTTTGTTGTTGAAGTGAGTGTTTTTGAAGACTCTACTTGGACTTTTTTTTTTTAACCTGGGAGCACATTGTTCAACAAGTAGCATCAGAGGCATGTGTTCAAAATACTCTCCTGAGGAGGAAGACTATGTTCTGTGTTAGACTGAGTTGAAGCAACAATCTGCTGTTTCAGACTTGTGTGACTTCTCTGACACTTCTCAGCTCGGGAGAAAATAGGGTGACTTTTCCCCTGCCAGACTCAAACCTAATATCCCTGGTCCTGAGCTCTTACTAAGTGCTCAAGACACTTTGAGAGCACAATCGTGAGCTTAAAAATGTCAGTGCCCAATTTGAATTTATTTTGTTTGATTGAGTAAAATCTAGGAGTGTATTTGAGACTTTGAATAGTAATGAATCGTGGAAATGTTGCATGCTTTCTGCACTATGCAGGAGAGTAATTCACCACACTGAAAAGCATGAAGCTGTTTTTGCTACAGAGGCTACTTTATTATCAGAATGGGTGGAAATACACAAAATCAGGGGCAGGAACATAGGAACTGCCTGTCTGGTTAAGTCACTAAGCCAAATAGTCTGGTGTCCTCCCTATAGCAGTAGTAGTTGTGGTACTCAGGTACTCATTTTTAGAGTTGAGGAATGGCAATTGAAATGACTACCTTTTCTTTCAGCTTTCAAAGCTAGAAATGCTCATGACTATGAAATTATCAGGAGCACTTTAAATTTCATCTGTGAACCTTGTTTCTCAGTAACTTCCTGCATCAGTGACTCTCATGCTGTGGCTGGGTAAATAAATATTGCTTTATCCATTCCCTAGTTAGCTGCACTGTGAATTTGAGTAGGTCCTTGTTCTTGCATAATGGGGTCACAGCTGAAGAGGAGACCGGTTTTTACTGTTGGCTTTGTAATTTGAGTCCCATGTTCAGGTCTTTCTGGTTGAATATCTCTATTTTGGTGTTAGGTTTCCTACTGACACTGTATTTGCTGTCCTTTGCTGGGCGTTCCTGCCTAATCCTGAAAAAAAATTGTCTGCGTTGAGGTTTATTAAACTCTGATTCCCCACTTCTACCCTCTGGTTAGGCATCTGCCTGGATTGCCTTTGTTATGCTCAACAAGAAAATTGCACTCCTGAGCATTTCTGTGTAAAAATATTTGCACATTCATTTCAACAATGGATTATTAAACCAAAAATATTTCTATTTTTACTGTAAATCTTGACCATAAATGAAGCCATGCATGGAACCAGTGAAGTGTCATGTGTATCACAGCCTGTTCTATACCCACAGAATCAATTTTATAGGCTGTAGTATTTTAATCAGAGTTTGGTAAAGGATACTTCACAGTTTAGGTAAGAAGGTGTGTCAGATTATCAAGAGAATGAAACTCATGTGTGTGCACAGCTTTTAAGGAAATAAGGTTTAAATATGAAAGAGACATTATTACCATTCTGGGTTGTTATTGGCTGTCTGTTCTTGGGGGCTTTTTCTGAACTGAAGAAAGAATTAAATCTCTCTCAGTTAGAAATGACAAATCAGGTACAGGTGAAAATAATTCTTTCCCCTACTGTCAGTTCATCATTATACCTCCAGAACAAACCCCTTCTTATAGGCCTTGAAGCATAAATACTTGTGTACCTCTTTGGTGAAAATGTTATCCTTCTGAGTGGCATGAAGTAGGAAGAGAATTTCTTTGCCTTCCCTTCTTAATTCCCTTTACCTTTCTTTACCTTCCCTACCTTTACCTTCCCTAAATACCTTTACCTTCTTTACTTTTCTTTGCCTTCCCAGAGAGACAAAACTGGGAGGTGTTAATGAAACAACATAGTTCAGCAGTGGGCAGAGGGGATGTCAGGAGGGGGAGTAGGAGAGGTCAGCGTTCCTCATGGATCTGGAAAAGGAAACATTTCGAGCTGTAATGGAGAGACAACCCACTGCTTTGATGGATGCTTGGAGTATTATCTTGGAGATGGATGCTACTGTTTAAGATTTGTCCTGACTTTGTAGCTAGTATATGGTCTCACGCTCCAAGCATTTTGCAGTCCCAGAGCTCCCAGTGATCACAGATCACAGAATATTCTGAGTTGGAAGGGACCCACTTGAGGATCCTCAAGTCTAACTCTTAAGTGAATAGCCTGTGCAGGGATTGAAACCACAACCTTGGCATTAGTAGCACCATGCTGCTGTAATCAGCTGAGGTTTGATCTACTTTCCTTTTCATGCCTATTTCTAGGAATGTCACAGCTTTTCCCTTTTGGTATTCCCACTGGAGTTTGGTAGCAATTCCTGTTACAGTGCAAAAGTTTTGTGGGTTGTTGTTTTGACTTTAGGTGAGGCTAATTTTTTAACAGAAACATGAGATTCCTACACAAGAGTCCAGTGATGGAATGCTGGACCAGTCAGCACATGGTTTTCCAAGTCTGAGGGAAAGCACTGATGACCCCTTCCTGTTAAGGTCATTATTAGGCAGCACTGGCTGAAGAAGAATATAGGTAATGTTTGATAATGTTTGAAATAAAGAAGTATTATTTAAATAGAAAGTATCCAGGTAAACTAGAGCAGAGCACTCTACTACATGGTATTGATGTAATCAGCTGTCTTTGCAGGATTTCAGGGAAGATTAGATATTTCATAGTTGATGAGATAATATGTAATTTCTGTATAGGAGTGTAAAATTATATATGTATTATAAAATTATAATACACATAGCTTCTGTGATTTTGTTATTTGTGTGATGATTTGACATAATTCCTATGCTTCAAGATATCTGGGATTGGGAAGAACTTTCTGTAATGAACAAAAGCACTGTAATGACCACTTAGACTACTGCTGAGTGTCCTTGCAGCTTCTTTTGAAGCAGTGAGTACAGTTGATGATGACAGGATGCTATGTCTGGAGTCTTGTTCAGTCTGCTAGGTTTTGAATTATCATATGCTCTATTTTAATCTGGTCTATTCTTGAAGTTCTTGTTGATAGAAACTGTTTTCTATTGAAGTGATGATTTTTTTTCCTATGCTTATTATAGTCTATGAAAGACTAAAGGCAGGGAAGCTTATTCTAGGTCTGATGAATACAGTAGTGTTGTGGACCACAAAGAGTGGCTTTGAGGCTTTCTTTTGACTGCTTTGAGTTGGGAAAAGAAGTATCTCTGTGGATGATTTACTTATATGTAGAGGGAAGAGTAAAGAGGCAAAAGACACGTGACAGAAGTGATGGAACTACATTAAGAAGAATATTGAGTGTGAGGACTTGAGGGGAATGAGGAACATATTAAATCATTGCTTGCACCAAATTAAAGATGAAGCCAAGCAAGAAAGGAAGAATGCAATTCTGAACAAGTAAACATGACAGAAAGGATTAAAGATGAGTTGAAGGACAAAACACATGCTCAGAAGAAGAAAAGATCACATGGGAAGGAAGGGAAATAAACGTAGCCTTGGCATGAGTGAAATATTAACCAGTCAGGGAAGAAAAGTGGTTGCTGGGGAAAGGGGAAAGGGTGAAGGATTCATCTAACCCGGCCAGATATCTACAATACAGTCATTTAAATGAGAGCTGCCTGTCTAGAGTTGTATGTAGTCTGTAGGAAGAAATAGGTTCTTTTAGGGTGGAATTCAGGCAGCATAGCTCAGGTGGCTGCTGCAGGAGGAGGGTGCATTTTGCCCTGGAAGTACTTTTCTCTTCACAGACTGATAATTGGATCTGAACCTGCAGTGACAGAGTTTATAGTGCAATATGTCTGCATGTGAAGCCAGAAAGTATTCTTCCCAATAGGGGAGAAAAAAGCTCGGTTTGTATGGCTTTGAAGAAAACAGCATGAAGAGTTCTGAAGCAGCCCTCTAGGTCAGGGCAAAGGAATTCGTTACTGTGTTGTATGACATAAAAGCACATCTGATCCAGCATCCTTCTGGCCCAGTATCCTGTGTGCTAAGTGCTTGTGGAAGGAGTGTAGGAAACATGTTATTCAAGCTCTGAAAGTCACTGAACCCCCAGAGCTGGAGTTACATCCTAAAACTATCATCTTTAATAGTTGCCAGGGATCTTCCATGATCCCTTGGGGAATCAGTTTATACTGACACCATATAAGGCATGCCCTGATTTAGCTCTGTGTTAAAAAAACTAAATTAAAAAAAAAAACTTCCTTTGCATTTCTTTAATTGCACTTTTCTTTGGTCTAAAGTTTCTGAACTAAAATGTGTTTAGGTATCTTCAATGCACTTCTTCACATGAGTGTGTCTGGTTTTTTTATCCCCACTGGAGAGATGTCTGCCGCTGAGATATTCTTTTGCTTGGCATACAAATTTACAAGATCTCTTTTCTTCACCATGCTACTTTTTATTGGCTGAATTCTAAATCCCTTGATTTTGCTCTGTTCCTATGGTTGTTTGGTTTCCGATACATTTTTGCTAATCATAAAAGTGTCTGTGCTGACAAAACAACGCTTTGTATGAAAGCTTAGAAATGTGTAGTACTGCATGTTTTTTCCATGTGTCAGCTCGGAAAGCTGCCAGGCTCATCTTCCCTGAAGTGGCTTCTGAGTATTTCATACACTTGGACTGTGCTCTGCTTTGGTGATGCCAATGGATATTTTCCTGTTGATTTCAGTGACAGTGACACTGGGCTAGAAAGGAGCAAAACACTTGAAAATGCTGAAACTGTGCTTATAAATTAGTGACTTAAAATCATCAGAAGATTCCTCAAGTCTATCAGTGTTGGCATTTCCTGTTTGTTTTCCCTTCCAGGAGAAGAAGATTTTTCAGATTCCCTGGATGCATGCCGCAAGACATGGTTGGGATGTTGAAAAAGATGCTCCCTTATTTAGAAACTGGGCAATTCACACAGGTATTGGAACTCTCTTTTTGCAGGACAGATTTTCACATTGTTTTCCCTTTTAAAGTTACATTTTCCTTCTTTTTTGTCTTAGCTTTTACTAACACAGAGAGTGAATTTAAGTTTCCAGATTTGTGGGAGGCTAAGTGTTTTTTCAAGGCCTGTGATACTCTCCAGCTTAATTGAAGTGCCATAACTCATTTGCATTGAGGAACACAGTAAAACATAATTGATTTAAATGTTAGCAATTGGGTTCAAAACTGTCAGGAGTAGTGCACAGTCAGCACTTTGTAGACATAGGCCTTTAGGCTTTTTATGCCTTTCTATGGATTTGAGCCAGATATAATAAAGGTAAATGCTGTGCAAGCTTTTCCATGTTGTTATGGAGTCACATCAGATCTGCAGTGCCCTGAGTCTTTCTTGAGCACAAACCGTTCATCATCTGTTCTAGAAATGTGCATGAGAATGAGATCACAGCACTCTCTTGCAACCTCAGCTATTGTTAGAATGCTTGTCATGGGAACCAAAGGCTGATACCTTGAAGCTAACCTACGCTGTTATTAATTTGCCTCAAATCTTCAATCATGTGTCATATGTGCCTAACTTTTCTTTTCTTTCCTTGCTCAGGAAAATACCAGTCAGGAGTAGATAAACCTGATCCAAAGACATGGAAAGCAAACTTCCGTTGCGCTATGAACTCCCTGCCTGACATAGAAGAAGTGAAGGACAAAAGTATAAAGAAAGGAAACAATGCCTTCAGGGTGTACCGGATGCTGCCCTTATCTGAAAGACCTTCCAAAAAAGGTAGAGGGGAGAGCTTTTCAACATGAAATGCTGTTGAGGGCGTTGTGTTGAGAAAAAACACCTGCTGCAGGTAGCTTAGTATGCAACAAGCCACCAATGCAAGCTGTACATGGTGCCCTGGCTGGCTGGGAAATGACTGGAACTTACGAAGGACTGTATGAAAAATGGGCTGCATTCAGAAGAGAGGATCAATGAGATGCAATACCCCCAAGCTGTTGATATTTGTCTGTTAAACCTGATGGAGTTGTGTTCAGAATCTACTCCCAGGTCTCCTTCAGTCAAAGAATATGATTAGGGGGTATTAAAGCTCAACACATTTAACTCAGTAGGGGTCATTCAGAATATGGTGGCAGACATTTTGGTATCTTTTTTCAAGCAAGGGTACAATTAAACTGGCTCTGTCTTGAGCTGAGTGAGAGCAGTACACTCACTCAGAACATTAAAGCACGAAACCACATTGTTAGTTACAAAGACCATGAAAAACCAACCCACAGAGCATGATGATGGTGAAATGGGAAAGGTCTGAATCCCCAAATTTAGGAATTAAATCTCCTGCCTGCCAGGAGAAGACCTAACCACCAGGACAATCTCTTAAGTATTTGGTTTTTTTCAAAGTAGAAGCATTGCTTTATTTAGGGCTCATTAGCTTTCATATGGCTTCCTAACTGGTTTATGCAGTAGAACAATGGTTTCCTTAGTCCTCTGGTATCCTGTGCTGTCTAGAATTTTGGATGAAAAGGTAACCTATAAACTAAACACATGGTGTTCCTCTAACACCTGTAGCTACAGTTTGCTACTCTCTTAGATTGAGAAGTGAAAGGCAGATTTTCAGTTTAAGGTCAGTGTGACTGGAAATTATGAACCATGGCATTTTTGGGGCAGAATCATACTGTGAAAGGGAGATCAATGTGCAAAAGGTAGAACATTTATTTTGAAACTGTTTCCAGTCTCTTGTCAATAGTGTATTTTGTTTAGGCCCATTCCCCTGGACCATAACATGTCTCCTGGCAGTAGATTTGTGTAGGAGATAGAAAAGTTCATCTTTAAAGCTGAGATTCTGGGAATAGGGTCTGTGGTAGAAGAAGATTCTGCAGAAAGTCCAGTTACTGTAAAACCCTGACATAGTTTGGGCCTCGTATATATTTTTACATGCCCTTTTTTTGTGTCATGTGGCTAAACACATGTAGGAGCAAAAGAATCTGGCTGCAAACGTTTCTAATTTTCTGTGGTATCATGTAGTAGAGATGGGAAGAGCTCCTGGGACATGTCTGTGCTAGCACTGGGGCAGAGCTGAGCTTGCACCAGCAAGTCTGAGCTTCTACATCAGGTCAGAGCAGGGGCAGCAGCACTGGGGTCTGCCAAGGTGCATGACATTTTGTGAGGGTCACATGCAGTATGATTTTTGGGATTTCAAAGCCCAGCATGATTGCATAAACCACTTTTGCATGAATTGTATTATGTATTTCCCTATCAGCTTGCAACTATTTACAAAAATATTGGTTGAAGTTTATTGTGATCTCTTTTCACATAAAATCAATAACAATCTCCCTTTTCCTGTAGCTACAGAGAAAACGTCAGAAATGTGATGAGGCATATATTTTGATTTTTCTTCCCTTTAAGAATATTTTCTCCCCCTTTCTTTTTTTTCACAGGCCTTGTTTTTTAATTTGTCATTCTTCCATATTTTCACTTTGATTTTTTGACTGCAGTTGCTTTCCTTGGTCCCACAGTGGCTCTCTTTTGTAGCCTTTTAAAAAAGAAACACAAAGCCAGTGCGTTCAAGGTGAATTTTTTGCTGCCCAGGCCTTAAGGGAAGGGTAAAATTAAGCAAAATGTGTTCTCCCTTTGCTAGGAAGTCCTGCCATTTTGAGGCTCATTTTGTGGCTATTTGTTGGTGAATACAGAAAATGTGATGGATAACTAACTCATGGCACACAGGACTTTATGAAATCTTCCTTCTGTTGTTGCAGGAAAAAAGACGAAATCTGAGAAGGATGACAAATTCAAACAAATTAAGGTAAAAAGTGTCTATTTAATGGTGCAAGAGCTTGTGGATACAATCTGTGGCAAATATTTTTTAACAGCCCAAACAGTATATTGTGGTGGGTACTTGCAAATGCTTGTGGTTTGGTTAAGTAACTACAGTTAGCCAGGATGCTTGGGGTTGGTTTTTTTTTGAAATGTGAAGGCTGTTAAAGCCCTGACTTACGTCATCAATGGACACAGCCCTTGTGTTACAATGCCTGGAGGTTGGAAAACTGGCAGTCCGCTATACATTTGCCATTTCTTTGTCTCTGTAAGGAGAAATACAGTAATTAGGGAAGGAATGCTTCTGAACAATGGAGCTACCTTTTGGAGCAATTAATTTCTGTATGTAAAGCACTGGAAATTCATTTTCATTTAGGCAAGGGTCAGAGCTGCACCTTGTGCTCATGCTTTGTCTGTTACAAGGCCTCAGTTGTAAAGCTCTTCAGTTGCAGCCTGAGATTTCTGCTTGTTCAGAGCGTGGGCCCAGACTGATGTCTGCTGTCCCTGCGAGGCATGGTATTTCCTGGCTTTCACACCTCTGCCAAGGGCCTCTGGGAGGTGGTCAGTATTACACACCAGCAGGAGCTAGTCCACCTTCAATTTTTTTAATGAAAAAACAAACCTCAGAGATTTCAGACTCTCAGCTTTCAGTAAAATTGGTGTCCTTGGGCTGTGTGTAGCAGCTGTGCTACAGTGCAAGGACAGATCGGTCCCCTGCTGCTCACTTGTGAAGGGCTGTGCCACTCATGCCTGGGTTCAGGCTCTGCAGCCTCTGGCCAGGAGATTCTCGGGGCCAGGTGAACCCAGAAATGTGGGAAAAAGTGCTCCACTGAAACGGTTTGGAAAGCAGGTGCTGCCACAGCAGTTGTGACTTGTGCAGTTACACCTCAGAATGGTGTGACTTTTAAATTGTCTTAAAGGAACCACTTTGTAACTATCCTGCTTGGCTTATACAGCCACGTGTGCTTGTTACCAAGTGGTAGCTGATGTTTAGAGGGAGCCAGTAAAACTGCTTTGGTCAGAGCAGAGCAGTGTGCCAGCACATACACCTTCCTACCAGTGATACCTCCTGTTAGTTCTTGTGGCTCTGAGCTGGGGCCAGGTAGTATTCTTGTCTGTTCCCCCATTGTGACAGATGTGTGCAGTGGCTAGCCTGGATTTGAAGAGGTGCTCTTCCCGTACTCAGCCACTCTTAGGCTGATTGTTGAATGTTGAAGGCTGTAGTAGTGAAGGGTAGTAAGTGAATTAAAGCAAATGCACATTTCTGAGCATGAAAGCTTCTTACAATTGCTTTGCTTGGTGATGAGAATTCCTGAGATCCAAGTTGCATGTTTTGAATTGAACGCCTTACGGTTACCTTGAAAAATGTCTTTTAGTGGAGCCCAGTGGGAGGCTACTCCACAATTTGCCTGGTAACTGCAGTGGCCGAATTTCTACCTTATCCTAGATGTATCCTTTAGACCATGCAGCTCCACATTGAGAGATATTTTTTTAAATCCCAGTAACATCTTTCTCTATGCATTTAGCTTACGCTAGACATCTGAACACTGAAAATTCAGGTGATTTAACACCAACTGTGCCAGTATCCAAGTCTCTTTGTGGATCTGGCACCATCACCTGAGTTCTAAGATGCATATTTGTTTCTGAAGCTTGAAAGGGGCTACTAAATAAACTTCTCTGTAATCAATCCTCAAAAAAGTTGAGCAAGTGCTTCATGCATAGTATTTCCATAGGGGCTGCTGTGTTTGCTGTGAATTAAAGCAAACAGCACTAGATACTCAAGGCTCCAGTGTGCAGCCCTAACCTGTCTCTGCAGTTGTGACCCTCAATGGATCAATAGCAGCTAATTTATCTTTTTAAGCTCTTGAAGTCTTTGACCTATGGGCCAGCACAACTGGTGCATCTCATCAAAGATCTAGCTGCCATTAACACTTAACTCTCCACCCTTCTGATGTGCCGAGGAATGTTGCGACAGGGTGCATGTTTACCTTGCTTTAGTGTCTGGGAAGGTGCTTGTGTTGAAGTGACAATGCTTTTTGAGTAGATCACAATCACAGCATGTGACATCCAGAAAAAACCTATCACAGTGCCCCCAGTATTTTGTCCCAAAGATAACAGTTCAACAGTACTGGGATGGGCTGGCACTGCAGGTCCTGAGGCTTACCTTTGCCCTGCCTTTGATGAAATGCTTTAGAGCAGTGAAAATGAGCATGGTGTGGACAGCTCTGCACCTCTCTGTGGGTGTCTCTGCTTCAGCAAGCAGAGGACAACTTGCAGCCTTGCAGGGCTGGTAGAGTAAGAGCAGTAGACTTTAGACATTGTAACCAATAAACCTATGAGAGAGTTAATACTGGAGAGGAAGTTGCACGTGTAGAATAATCTTTTTAAAGAAATCCTGAGTAAATTGAATTAATTTTTTGGTGTCTACTCTGAAGGGATTTTTTTTTTATTCCCACTCAAGTGTATCAGGCTTACAGAGAGGCATCTTATGGAAAGCTCGGTCTGTGTAGAACAGGTGGTGTTTTCCAATGCTGTTGCCCTGTGGTAATGTTTATGATGTGATCTAAAAGGTTGTATTTAGTGTAAACACTTTGGTTTGCTTTCAGGCTTGCTATAGAGAAAAATTAAGGCTAGAATTTAGTAATTGCTGTACTTAGAAACTAAGGCTTCCTTTTAGAGAGTGCAAAGAGATAGAGCATATTTGGAAGGGACTGAGGGTGACTGTTAAATAGAGTACTGTTTTCAAGCAGTGTTTCTTCCTTGTTTGTTTCAAATGTTAATCTCTTGTAGTAAATAGCTTACTACTTCCTTGCTCTCAGAAGGCTTACTCTAAATTTGAAAATTAAAAATAGTTTTCATTTCAAAGAACAAGATTTGGAAATGAATTTGTCTCAGGCTTCTCCTCAGAGAAATATTTGTTCTAAGACAGTGTCTTGCAGAAAGCAGGGGGTATATGGCAGGCAGAAGTCATGGGATTTATTACCACCTCAGAACAAAGAGATGAACTATCTCCTAAAATAAAGCAATCCTGACCCAACTGTACTGTTTTCATTCTAGCAAGAGCCAGTTGAATCATCTTTTGGGATGAATGGGCTAAATGCTGTCACTTCTGACTATTTCCTGTCCTCCAGTATAAAAAATGAAGTTGACAGTACAGTGAACTTTGTAGGTAAGTACTGCTATGCTTTTTTTACATACTAAGCACACAGGTGACTTAAAAAACCTTTTTGGTGTGCCTGACTTATCTTTCCATCAGCATTTTGCATTTCAGGGAATGGCACGGTTGCAGTCAGGTAGACCCATTTCTCAGTAGCCTAGGCCGTGCAAGATTGTGGTTGCAGGCCAGCCCCACCCCTTGCAGAGACAGTGAGCAGTACTGTGCCACTGGGGTGGCTCCCTTGAGAGTAAAGCACTTACAGGCACTCTTAGCTGGCTTCTCATGGTGGGGGCTTATTCCACAGGGTAGTCCTCAGCCATGAGGAGATTGCAGCCAATGTCACCTGGGAGTTAAACTGCAGTCAGATGGCAGTTTCCCATTGCTTAAAGCAGAGGTTTGTATAGAATAGCATTTTATTTGGGAGTTCAAACCAGCAGGCAAAATGTAGGAACTTGATTCTTTTCACTGACACCTCAGTAGCAGAGATAGTTTTTAACGTCACTGAGCTAACGAAAAGGATCATCAAAGACTGCATTTAGAAACCAGTACATTAGAAATTAGCTGTCATCTCAGCATGTGAATAATTGATCCTCAGTAGAATAATTGGACTGGGCTTTGACAGCTCTTTTTTGGCTAAGGTTGTCATTGCAGCAAGAGCTCCTAATAGCATGACCCACATACCATTTTGTCTAGAATTCCACTTTTAAATATGATAAATATTTTAGTATTCTGCTTGGAGAGATGGCAGAAATCAGGTGCAGTGACTATTTTCGATCCCCATTTCTTAGGTCACAGGGCTTTGCATAGTCATTCCCCTGAAGTACTTGTGTGGCTGAGGAGTTTGTGAGTAGTTTTACTCTCTTTATGGCAGTTCATTTAATCAGCTGTTGCTTTGTAAGAATATTAGAACATGCTCCTACTGTTACAGCTTGAAGGAGTAGCACCATAGTGCTATTAGTGCTTCCTGTTCACTGACTGAGGATCAGGTAGGGAACTGTCATCCAGTGTTGTTTAATTATTGAGATGTGAGGTGTGCTGCCTTATCCAGACTGGAGAAAGAAGCTGTTATTTAGGATTGCAGGAAGGATTTTAATGTAAACAGGGAGGAAAAGGTAAAATAGAATTGTTCTGCAGAAAGACAGGAAATCAGCTGGAGGGGATGAAAGACAAACAGCACCTGCAGAGTTTCTGACATACGTGCTGCTCATTGGAAACTGTGGCATATTGCCCAAGTGAGAAGTAGTTTTTGCTGTGCATTTTATCTCTCAGGGTGGGTAAAAGTTTGTCAGGTATTGAGGAAAGAGATAAAACAGCGCAGATGGCCTGCTCATACCCTGAGTGGGTTGCACAATATTCGTCTCTCCCAGATAAATTAACTCTGTGTGCTCTTGCACCATTCTCACCACACTCAATAAAAGCTGGTTGTTTCAGAACCAGGAAAGGTGAAATAAAGGGGGAATGAAATATCTGAAACATAATTGTAGTAATTGTAGTAATTGTAGTGATCAACTTTAAAAAAGTCTATCTGGTATGTATGTAATTTTTTCTATGCTGGCATTGTTTCTTAAAATACACATCTAAGTTTTGAAGATTTTCCAGTGGTTACCTGGCACTTCACAAAGCAAAATAATATGCATCTTTTCCCTGGGAAAAACACCTGTCACTTTTCTTTTTCAAAAAGCCCTGTCTAAAGATAGAATGCAGGAGTGGATTGTCTGTATGGACATGTGCATTCATGTTTATTTATCGTAGTTCATGCAGGAATAGATGCTATCTTTTGACTTTTTCAAATTTAATAATTAGTATATTCAGGTTACTTAACTGAAAAATTGCAAGATCTGTTGTATTTCATTGCCTACATGTTTTTCCCTACATGGGTCTAGAAGAAAATGGACTGTTTGAACAACATAGCATTGTGTTTGTACAGAATTTAGGCTATTGTTTCCTTTATGTTCAGTGAAAAAATATCTAGAGTCTTTCTCTTGGGTAACCATGGTTTCAGGTTAGCCATCCTCTGGGATGGCTCCATCCCTGTGCATTCTTCTGATCTAACTCATTGGCTTTCAGTTCTGGGCTGGATTAATGCATTTGTCATGTGTTCATACAGCTGGGATTAAAGGAGGAGTTGTACAAGACAGAGGAAATTCTGTCAAGCAGCTTCAGATGAGTGAAATTCTGGCTTTTACCATACTTTTGCTTTGCTCAGTAACTTCTTGGTACCTTGGTTTGTCAACCTTTTTCAAAAGGTTGTAGTGCAGAACAACTAATATCTGCAAAGCGTTTCAGGACACTTGGAAAGCATCCATGGTTGCTTCACATTGTAGGAATAAGTAATGCTCCTTTGACATGAAATTTCATGTGCTCTTTTGGTATTAAATATCATGTGCCTGGGGGAATAGGAAACACCTCTGTTAATAACTAACCAAACTGTAGCTTTTTGTCACAGATCATGGGGATTGCAGGTACAAATTTATTTTCTGCATACCATCGATGGCATTGACAGGGTCAGTGACTGGCCATATTGTCTGGAGCAGAAATTTTTCATAGATTATGTCATATGTACATCAGAGTCCCACAGTGTTTTGCTTGACCCCGTGGCCAGGTTTTTGCATGCTGGTTCTGGTCTTCTGTTGTATAGTTTACATTAGAGCATTCAGAGGCCATGGGGTGGTTTACAGCTTGCTTATTGAGGATTGCAGATTTCCTTTAGAACTGTCACTGAAAATTATATCCCCTGAAAGCAGGTGGTGGGCATGGAAAAAAGTGCTGAAACTATTGAAGACTCAGATACCAAACAGGCTCTTAGAGGTTCAACAGGGTTGAGATTTTGTCAGTAATCACTTTTTTTGTTTCTAATCCCAAGTTGTTGGACAGCCACACCTTGATGGCAGCAGTGAGGAGCAGGTGATAGTTGCCAACCCTCCTGATGTTTGTCAGGTGGTAGAGGTGACAACAGAAAGTGATGAACAGCCCCTCAGCATGAGCCAGCTGTACCCTCTACAGATCTCCCCTGTTTCATCCTATGCAGGTAAGCAACTTAGTGTTTCTTTACACTCCTTTTTCTGGAAATGTTGGGAAGACACTTGGGGGAACGAGGGCTCTTCCAGGCCAACTAAAGAGGATTCAGAAATGCATACTCATCTGCCTTCTGAATTGTTAATGAAACTCAAAAATGCACAGTCCTCTGCTCATTTCCTTGGGAAACAACTTGACAGATCTGAGTTTGGAAATGTGAGCTACAGGTTTTAGCCTGTGAGTAATGGAAAAAGAACTTTAATGCAGAGATCTTTTAGAGGGGGATTTTCAGTGGTACAAATGACATGCCCTCTGCCTTGCTAAAGATCAAAGGTCTTTTTTGCTCTATGTTTACTCAGTGTCTAGCACAGTGTGCAGTGCTAAGGGCTGCACTGATGGTATGTATGCAGATATGGAGCTGAGGGCCCAGGGGGAGTGGGTCTGTCTTGCTGCAGACTAGAAGAGCCATGTAGTGACTGATAACAAGTGATCTTTCAAGCAGCAGAGCTGTGGACATCTGGCTTCCAACGTCTGCCTGCCATCTGGATTCTCTGATACCTAAAAAGAGGATGAGATAACCGGCTTCCCCCTACTCCCTGTGAGGGTGGTTATGGTTTCCCTTTTCATCTGGCTTCTTATTTTCATATAACTGTTAGGAAGTCTTTAGCACTCATTTATCCCTTATCCAAGTCTAACAGTGTGTTCAGAAGTTTCTAGGGGAGAACAGACACAAATGTACGCGTGGGCATACTATATAGAGGTCCCATAATCATATAAGTCTTATTTCATAGGAAGCAGGACAAAGCCACATTTGAAAGTAGAAGAAGTTTCAGATCCTTTCTGTTTTAACATGGTGCTAATTTGCAAGCTTTAGGAGACTGGGTAGAAACACAAATGTCACATTTTAAGGCAAATTTAAGTGTAAATAGTTCTCCGTGCATTTTATTATTTTACACGTGGTTTTGCCTTTGACTTATTAGGCTGAAATTTCTTCCAGACACATTTTTATAAAGTATGTATTTAGTAATTTTTATCTTTGGGACCAAGTGAATAGTATGATGTTCTTTTGGATTGTCTCCACTGTTAGTCTCACACATGTTGATAAATGACTATGCTTCCCAACATGTTTAGTCTGCAATGACCAAAGATTTAGAATTTAGAAGACCTTTGCAAAGCATAAGGCAGGGAGATATGAGAGTGCTTAAATTTATGAGCAGAAGGGAGACAAGGGCCTTTGAAACATCTTTCCTCTTTACAAATGTGTCTTGGAAAACTTTTCCATCTATGCAAACATGACAATGATGCAATCTTTTATCTTCAGCTATAGGATGTAAATTCTAGAAATGCAAACAGAAGTCACTGTCTTGGTCTGGAAGTCATAGTGGTTTCTTGGACTGGAATGATAGAGAAGGATGGGCTGCTGACCACCTTGACATGAGAAAATCATAACCTACCTGCCCTAAGGTCATTGCAACCAGCCTGCATAAGGAAAATGAAGGATGACTGAAGTACTTCTGATATCCCCTTACACTGTCTTAGTACCTTGGTGGCCTTCAGTTGTCCTAACTTATACCTGGACCTGCTAGCCCAAAACTCAGATAACAGAGTTGCATGCCATTGGCATGTTTTTGAGTACATCTCAAGATAGCTCTTGATGATACTGGCTACTGTAGCTAGAGGCCAGATGGAAATCAAGTACTGCAAGGGACAAGTCCTGGGACAAGTCTCATTTAATGTATTGATGAACAGAAGATATATTGAAGATGTTTGTGAACTTCACAGGTGACAACAAATAGGGCGCACCAGTCGATATGTTGGAGGGCAGAGCCATCATCCAGAGAGTCCTGGTGAGATTGCAGGAATGGGTCAGCAGAAACCTTATGAAATTTTGAAAGGGCACATGTGAAGTCCTGTGTATTGGAAGGAAGAGAACTTTACAGCAATAGCGGCTGGGGCTGATGGTATGGAGAGTAGCTCTGCAGAAAGGTGGGTAGGCGGTGAGCTGAGTGTGAGACACCAGAGCACCTCAGCCACAGAGAAGGCCACCAGTTTTCAGGATCTTGGCCAGTAGATCTAGGGAAGTGATTATCCTCCTCTACTCAGCACTAGTTGTGCTACTTTAAAAGTACTGCATCCAGTATTGAGCTCCCCAGACCAAGAAACATACACACAAACTGGAGCAAGGGCAGAGAAGGGCTACACAGGGCATGGACTCTCACTCTATGAGAGGATAGAGGGACTGGGGCTTGTTCAGCCTGGAAAAGAGATGGTTTTGAGGACTTCATAGCAGTTGCCTCTACTGCAGAGATCTTCCTGAGAAGGCAGAGCCAGGCACTGCACAGGAATGCGTGGTAGGAGGGTGAGAAACTGCAGGCTAAATTGAAACCAAAAAATATGGTCCAGCTGGATATAAGAAAAAGTATCACCTGTTTTACCACAAGGACAGTCAGGCAGTGGTGCAGGAAATCCAGAAAGGTTGTGCTGCCTCCATCCTCAAAAGTTTTCAAGACCTGAAGGGAGAAGCCCCCAAGCAACCTAATCTAGTCCTGTAGCTGGCCCTGCTTTGAGCAAGAGGTTGGGCTGTAGACCTTCTGAGGTCCCTTTCAGCCTGAATTGTTCTATGAACCACTTTTTTTTTTTTTTAAGGAGGTATTTGCTCTTGAGGGTGGAGCGAGGACAGGAGTCTGTGTGTTAGAACTCTGAAATTTCTATGACACTCATGTGACTATTTCTGCTTTGTCTTGCTCCACACAGACCTGTATAGAGCCACAGGAACCTTGGCCTTGTGCTTGTGGGTTTGCTCTGTCAGGTGCTACTGGCTGAATGGCAGGAAAGAGTATGACCATAACAGCTGTGCAGGAACAGTTAGTTGAGCTCGTCTAAAACAACAACCAAAAAAAGTAGCCAGATATGTCAGCTGTCCTCCATAAATCTGGTTTATTTCAAAACACCTCTGGTTCCTTTCTGAGGTTACTCAGGCAAATGGCGTGAGTTTTTTCATATATCCGCTGATGTCTATGAAGTCCTTTTGGTTTTTATTACCGAGGCTGTTGTCAACCGCCTGTTGTGTTTGACACTGATTCAAATACCCTTCTTGATAGAAATAACCTCTCTAACTTTCCATGCCTGCATGGCCAGCTTCCCTGGCTTTGCTAACTATAGTGCTATCTCTTACTCAGCATTTTGTTAAGTATAAACACCAAGGATGGATTCCTTTTCAGCTGCATCACTCTGTTTTTGTTGTGACACGCTTCTTCATGTCAAGGAATATCTGTTACTTGTCTCTATGTGGATTCCTTCTATTGATTCTGTCTTCAGGGCTGTTTCTCCTTTGTGTGGATTAGTTTTTCCTCTCCTCCCCCCAGTATGGCTTAATTAGCCAGCTTAGTCACATTGGCACAACTTTCTCTGCCTGGGTCAGTGAAGGAGAAGCCCTGCAGTGCATTAGCTTCACAGGGCATTGCAGTTAGATTTAATGTTTTGGACTGTTCCTCTGCTTACTGCACACTGTTGTGGAGACTCTGGCACAGGAGAGGTGCTGGCTTTGGAAGCAGCAGTCTGGAGTAGCTGGGCTGGAGTAAAAGGATTTTAAGTATAGTTTAGATCCTGGGGTCTGGAACAGTGGTACAGCCCATTGATTTACAGGCTTCTGCCTGAACCTAATGCTTAGCCAAGCCTTGAGAGGATGGCAAGGCACTGCCAGTCTCTCTGAAGATGTGCAGGGGCACAATCCACAAGGCATGATCTGTGCACTCTTAGCACTCATGTCCAGTGCAGAGCATGAGATCGCTCTTTGGGAAGGCAGAGTTGCAGGGACTGTGCAAAGCAGTTTGCGTGGACTAAAATGCATAACACAGAGCTGAGAGTGAAAACTGGGGCTTCAGAGCCCTCTTGCCTGCTATGGTAATTCATCACATCATTCCTTGAATTGTGTGATTTCTGTGTTCCTTTGGATAAGCCCTGTCTGTGCAGCCCTGCTGTGGGGGTTGCAGTGTTGGTATCCTGATGGATGCCTAGGGTTATCCTCACAGGAAACAGGACACAGTGGTTCAAAACCCCACAAGCTGAAGGAAACCTGCAGTCCAGGCCTCCACTGGATTAGTCTGGGGAACCAGTGGCTGTGCTGAAGGCAGCAGCCATCACTGCAGACTGAAAAGAGGGGTTTCTGCCCTGTCTCAGAGGTATCTGAGGCACAGCAGTCTCAACCACTCATGGGCCAGGAGCCTGACCCTCAGACAGGAGGGAGATGTGTCTGACCCTCAGACAGATAGGAGATGTGTCTTCAGGCACATGTAGGCTTGAAAATACAGTGAAACTTCCTGGATTTAGGGCTCTTCTTCAAGGGAGGGCTGCAGCTGCAGGAGGATGGCTGTCCCATTGGAACTGTACTCCTGTATTTGTGCTCTGGTTCAAGTGATGAGGGTGAGGGAGGCCATGTGCAGTAGGGGGAGGTTATGGGGCTGGAGACTGTTCTATTGCCACTTGCTCAAGTTGGGGGTGGAGGGTTGAGAAACAGGCTGGAGAGTGGTAGCAAAAGCAAAACTATACCAACTGTACCAGAGTGTATCAACAGTAATAAAGCCCCAGAAGTGACAACAAGACCTTGAGGTGGCAGGCTGAAATAACAGTTCATGAAACAAAACCACATTTATCTTCTCTAGGATGGAGTTGTTACTGATTTTGCTGGGAGATAAAGATTTGGACAGAACTTTGTCCATTGCAGGGCCTGGAGTGGCTGTAGAGGGGAAAGGGAAAGGGGGCATCCCCTGCTTGCTGGAGATTCTTCCCAGAAAGCACAAATCTACTTCTTCCCTCTCTATTGCTGTCTTTTCCAGAATATAGACATGTTAACTGTGATAACCATGTGAATTTACCCCAGCTGTTCAAGGCAGATGTGCTGTCTAATCCTGCTGTGGCAGGGTCTCCATGCTTCTCTGACGCCGTTGAGCAGGACAGGAACAGAGACCTCCACATTAGAAGGCAAAGAAAATGAAGTGATTTATTTCAAATGCACCGCTCTATATACAGAGAACATCGAGAAGACTAATTTCATTGGTCTTAGAGTAAAAACATCCCACACCATTGGTGTGCAGTGAATGGTGCATAGAGGCAGAACATATCTATAAACAATGTGAATAACAAGGTAGATTAGAGAATTATTTACATTCTTTCCCAACTGCTTCCCAGGCTCTTGCCTGGTTAGAAAACCTTTCTCTTTCTCTCTGACTGAGCTGAGAATATCCACACTTCTCCATTGTTTTCTGGTTGTTTGACTTGATTCTGTTTGCTTCCACTTGGACATACATCAGGCCTCTTGAGCTGGAATTTGTTACTATAGATAGCATGGCATGAGTTTCATTTTTGTTTCTATTTTGTTTGACAGAAAGTGAAACAACTGACAGCGTTCCAAGCGATGAAGAAAATGCAGAGGTAAGTGCTTTCTGGATTTTTAGCAGTTTGGGTCAAGGTCTCCCTGAGGTATTTATCTCCCTTCTCTATTGCAACTCTGTCTACCCATGGAATATTCATTTTGGTAATAGCTAGGGGAGAAGAGCAGACCAGGAAGGTTCAGGGGATACAGACATTTGGATGATTGTTAGAGAATTAATATCTCTACAAATTAACTTCTCCTCATCTGTCCAAACTACAAGATTAATTTGCATAATAAGATGTTCTGCAGTGCCATCAACAGTGCCAGCTAGTATGTTAACATGATGCATTGATGTTGCTGGGTAGTGAGTATTTTATCTTGGTTGAAAGCTCGCTCACTTTTCCTTAAATGGCACTTGAACTCATATAACTGGAGGAAATGCTTAGACTTATGACTGAAATAATGTTTGAGGTAGGTGGGGCAGAAAGCTTTCCTGAGCAGTCAGTTGGCTATTGCTGGGTGAAAGGAATCCATGGGGAATAGCCTGAACTGCACATATACAAAAACACCACTTGCCTTTTATTTTGGGGCTGCCATCAAGGTGCCAGACCTACCAATCTCCATGTGTACTTAAAAGACAAGTAAAGTTCATTGAGGGCTCTTGGATGCCCTGTGCTCCAGCTGTATTTTTGCATAAGGCCTTTTGCAAAGCTCTCTCCTGCTGTGTCCCCCACCAAAGGCTCTCTGAATCCTCCTTCTTGGAGGATTAGCAGTTATGCATCTGTATAACAACACGGCTAACCCACCTGGTCTCTGGTGCCTGTGCTGGGGTGGTGCCCATCTGTAGACTGCCAGTAGTGACTCCACAGACCTCCTTCAACAGAACATGCCATTGCAGCATCTGTGGTGGGCAAACAACTGGATGTTCATCTTCCCTCGATGAACTTCTTCCCTGTGATGAGGGATGCACTGTCAAGTGACAGTGGTTTCCCAGCAGCCTCACCTGTATTGCTAGCTTGGGTAGTGTTGGGTCTCTGTGCCTGCCTCTTGGCAGGAAGATGCTCTCTCTGATAACAGAGGAGACACTACCATTTGGAGTTCTAAATGTCTCCATCCATTTTTGTCGCTGGCATACTGGGAATAAGGCCTTTATTTTCCATTCAGAGGATCTATAGGTAGTGCCTCTTGAGTGGTGGAGAGCCAACAAAATTTAAGCACATAACATCAGAAAAGGAGAAATGGCTGAGAGCAAAGATATCCTAAGCCAGTGGCTAGAGGCTCAGGCTCCTTGAGGTGGGATAATTCCCATGCAATATGTGGATATTCCTATTTTCATCTTGTTACTTGGAGTACTTCACGAAGTTGTGTTCTCTTATACAGTCTTCCTTTCTTCCCCCATTTCTAGGGACGACTTCATTGGCAGAAAAAAAACATTGAAGGCAAACAGTATCTCAGCAATCTAGGAATGAGGAACACTTCTCATATGCTTCCCAGCATGGCAACTTTTGTAGCCAACAAGCCTGACCTCCAAGTCACCATCAAAGAAGAAAGCTGCCCACTGCCTTACAATAGCTCCTGGCCTCCTTTCCCAGACATCCCTCTGCCACAAGTAGTGTCCACAGCCTCCACAAGCAGCAGCCAGCCAGACCGTGAGACACGGGCCAGCGTCATCAAGAAAACGTCAGACATCACTCAATCAAGAGTCAAGAGCTGCTAAGCCTTTGACAGTGTGGTTTTTTAGCTTTGTTTTGTTTGGTTTTGTATTTTACGTTTCTCTAGGAGAGGTTCATCCCTTGACGCACACGAGACAAACCCTAAGGTAAAGCCTTGGCAATATAAAACATTGCAGTGTCTGACTCCAGTGCCGGAGTGTTTTTAACTCAGGACTCCAGCAGTCAGTGTGTATACCTGAACCCATATTTCCAAGGTTGCTACATAGGAAAAGAACCCAAGAACTTTGGCCCACTCACAGGTTCCAGTGCTTCATAAGAGGACCAACCAACCACAAGGGAAGTGGTGCTGCTGCGCTTCTTGCTGTCAAGGCTGTGATGGAACTGAAAGCCTCAGAATGGGAGAGAAAATGTGAACTAGCTGGAATATTTTTAAATAAAGAAAAATCTATTGTGAATATTGTACATAGTGCAGTACTAGCAAAGTTGCAGTCTGCTTCTGCACCTTATTAAGAAAGCACTTACAAAAGGCCTTTTATTACCTTGCTCTACTTAATGGCACATTGAAGGTCCCTCTCCACCTGTATTCTTTTCCAAGGCTATTCTTGCTAAAGTGTCTTTAAAGAATAGAGGAAGGGAAAGGAAACTAAAACTTTCCATGTGGATTTCATACGTTCTGAGACTGCTTTCATCATGTTTGTTTCTAATCTGCTATGCTTGAATGCCGCGTGGTACAATAGAAAAATAAAAGAAACTTATTACAGAGATATTATGCAAATTCCCAGATTTAAAAAAGAAGAAAAATACTCTAATTCTAACCAGAGCAAGCTTTTTTATTTTTTATACAGGGGAATATTTTATTCAAAGTAAAATTCTAAAGTGAATATAATTTTTTTTAATCTTTTCTACAGCAAAATTTATAATTTTAAGATTCAGTCCTTGGTTATCAGCAGTTATGACATCCTTGTGGCACATTTTTTTTTAATTTTGTAAAGGTGAAATAGCTTTTATGAGCTCATGTAGCAATCAGATTATCCTGTGGATTGACAATAAATATGGTATATAGTTAAATTTTTAATAACCCTCTTGTTTGTCTCTCATTTTTAATCTTTCAGAAGGCATGGGTTTGATAGGTGAATATGACCTCTCAGAGTGAGCAATTAGTGTAAGCTGCCTTTATAATTTCTGGAGTACCCATCTAACAGAATGGGAAGTGCTGTGCTTGAGGCAGCTGAAGGTGGAAAGAGCAACTAGAACTGAAAGGTGACTTGTTCAAGTTCAGCCTCAAATGTAGAGGTTGGGAGCTGGGGCACCTCTTTAGCTGTTACTCTGTGGCTGTGCTTTGAACAGGTTACCTCGTGGAAGGGATCGTGTCAAAATCCATCCCCCACCCAATGCAAGCTCAGCCATACTTCCACTGTTCCTCATAGATCCCCATGTCCCTTGCTTGCACTTCCTTATCTGGAAAAATGTCATTTTGCAGTTTCAACCAATTAATGGAATGAATCAGAAATCAAGTTAGCATTGTCCAGGGCTTTCAACATAACTGCATGATGGCAAGTTCTGATTCCTGGAAAGCTGTAGTGTATCTGAGAAAGGGTGCACAATGACTCACATGGTTGTGGTGGTGGGCAGGCTGTGCCCATTGCAAAGCACTCTGCACTTTGGGCTGGCACAGACAGAAGTTGAGAGTACTCACCCTTTTGCAGTTTTTAAAGTGGTTGGGTGTGACACAGATTGATTCAGGTACATAAAATATGTGGACAGAGTGCCCTTCAGATGTGATTACCATTCTCATACCAGCCTGACAGGTGTGTGAGCTGAGAGCAGAGTATATTGGGCTGATGTGCAATAACATGCACAAAAATGGCTTTGTCACAGGGAGATCTGTTACCTGTGCTTGCACAGTCATAGAAGCCATCCAGCCTTTAATAGCATAACTCTCAGTTCAGCTCTGAAACACTGGGAACCAGGTGCCTGTCCATTAGCACTACAAGCAATACCAAGTTAACCTTGTACAATTCTGTGATGTGCTCAGCTGAGACGCCTGCAAGAATCTCTGATGGGAGGCAGGTAAGGGCCAGGCTCTCCCTGTGCAGCTACCACAAAGCTTGTGGCCAAGGCACTGCCCATGCTCTGTACACCCATCTCACTTCCTTAGATGCCTCAGGGAAACACTCCCTGCCCCTGTGCCTCTTCTGGCATCGTCCCACTTGGTAGTGCAGGTGGCAGGCCAGGCTGGCTTCATCCCTGCTGCCTTAGGTTAGCTGCTCTCGCCGTCTGTCTGTTAATTACTTTTGCCGAGTGGATTTATTGCAAGGGGCTAGTGAGGGGAGTGCTGGCACATGTGTGGGTGTTTCTTAAGCCAGAGAGGATGCACTGTCTCCCTGCTGATGCTACAGCAGAAGAAACAGCTCAATGACCTTTCTGGTGAGTGCTTTGAGGGGGATTTCCACCTCTGCAGTAACAGCAGCAGGTGCACGATGTTTCTGTCAACAATAATGAAAATAGTAGTGGGGAGGAAGGAAACCATGGGGACCACAAATAGTGCTTTGCCCAGGACCCCAGACTTTCTGAGGAGGCACAGGCAGTTGCACAAAGGCTTGGGATGCGTGAAATTCAGCTATGGTACATTACAGCTTTTCAAATGAGGTTTTCTTCTGTGTGTGGCAGCTTTAAATAACTCAGCAAAGGCACAGAAGGCCCTATCAAAGTTTGGTATATTACGTTTTGATGAGTAGCTGATAGGTAGCTCCTTTGGGCTAGTTCTGCTCTCAATTACACACCCATGATCTAAATAATTCAGCAGCAGCTAAAAGGTGTGTTGCCAAGCTTCTCACCATTAAAACTCCAAGCACTGCCCAGCCTTCTTGGTGAACTTGTGTTCAGATCTAATTTTGGACTGGTGTAAGAAGGTGAAATGTCAGTGGAAATAGCTCCTTGTTTTATACAGGCTAATATTGCTGTAGAGGCAGTGGAGAGGAATTCAAGTCACTGATTTTATTTTAATTTTGTAAGAAGCACCTCTCTCAGACCTCTGCACTGTAGCTGTTCTCTGGAGAACACCTGGTAGTGCCTGCTGTGTACTGCCTTCATTCCCTCTGCTCTTTTGAGGTACGGTTTCTCAGCTGATTTATACACCTCATCCTGCCCTTTAAAGTTAGTGCCTTTGTATATGTTTCTCCAGACTGTTTCTTAGGAGAAAGTGAACTTTTAAAGTGTCCAAACCAGGTAGAAGGATTGGGATTTGCCAAGGTGCTGCGTTATTAACCCCTCCGAGTTTCTGCCCTGAAACGTGGGGGAGCAGCAGGAAGTTGGGCGGGTGCTATGTGCCCGTTTAGAGATGTTATCTCTCACAGTCAGTGGTGGTAAGTTTCAGTTTTCGGTAGTATTTTTACTCTCAGGCAATTTTTTTTTCTGACCCTTTTTTTTTTTTTTTTTAAGGACTTTAAAAATTACTGCCACACAAGTCACTGTAATATTTTAAAGGTCACTTTTTGTTCCTGTTGCACATGAAAAGGCACAGGTCTGTCAGATACAGCAGCTGAGATACTTTTTTGAATACAGTTCTCTTCAGGGCAAGAAAATATAGACATATAAACAGGGGTGTGAGCTTGTTTCTGGTGCAAGCCCTCAAGAGCTGATGGTTGTTAAAGCTATTTTAGTGCCTGGGGTGGGGTCAGTCTCAGTACCCCGGGAGGCTGTGTCAAGCTTCCAGGTGGTCATGGCATTTGTGTGCACATGCAGCCACCTGGGTATTTGTGGGGCTGCTGCAGCCCAGCCCAGCTCCTCTTGCCTTCATTTTTGTTTTCCATTTGGCTTCCCTTCACATCTTTGGTTCCTTTAGCCAGGTTTCAGGCGTTTCACACGTGCACTGTGTGACTCCTGCAGCTGGAGTCTGCTTCATATCCTTTCCAGTTTGGTCCTCCTTTATCCCTCCTCCCTGGCTGCCTTCCTGCCCCCTTCCCCCATCAGTCCATAGGGCCCTGCCAACCCCCCTTGCCTCACCCTCCAATTTTCCCCAGCGGTATGACTTGGTGCTTTCATCCTCTCTTAAGTAGCCTCCAGCAGTGCTCTGGGCATCTGTAGGGAGTACTTCGATCCTGCATCACCCTTGAGGCACTCTGCTGGTTTTGGCTGGGGCCAAAGTCTTGGACTAAATGAACTTAATGGACATTCTGTGGACACTTTATGGGCATTTTATGAACATTTTTCAGGGAATGATATATGTGTATTTTTCAAAGGATGGGAAGGAGGTGGTGGTTAATTAGGATGTATTGAATACTGTGGGACTTAAGCATGACATAAATGGTGTGGGATAAGGAGTGGAGAATGTGCTGGTTTCGGCTGGGGTAGTGCTAGGAGGAGGCTATGTTTTGGATTTTGAACCAAAATGGCCCACTGTGTCACCTAAGCCTTTTTGCCTCTAGTGGACAGCCATGTGATGGAAGGGGACAAACCAATTCACACAGATTGCATAAAACATGGCATGGAGCAGCCCTGAGTGTGCACCCACCCACCACCCACCCGCACAGCCCGAGTGCCTCTGGGGGTGCTGCATCTTCCCGTGGGGTGCTGTGGTACCCCACTGTGCACAGCCACATCCCTGCTGGCATGAGGACAGAGGACGCTGCAGATGACGCCATTCAAGGTGGCTTTCCCTAAAAGCCATTTCCCTGAAGGCTTCCGCTGCCCCAGCACACGCCGTGTGACTCATCCTTGTATTTGAACTTTTTGCAGCTTCCTTTGGCATTTGCCATAGTTTTCTGGAGAAATGAGGTAATTCCTGTTTTGCTGGTAAGGCCTTACAGTGCCATGGCTCAGTGCATTTTGGGAGAATATTGCTACTCCTGTTTGGAGACGCAAGTTTCTTGATATCACAGAGAGACTTTGTGAGCATTTGATGTTTATTGGTAGAGGAAAATTTACAGGGAAAATGTAAATTATGAGCATGAGCAAAACTGACACAAGACCTCTTCATGAGCATTTCAAAGGGTTCTTCTAAAATGAATTATATAAAATTAATTCTATAGAATAATAGAAACTCCTGAGGTTGAAGGGACCCACCAGGATCATCGAAATCCAACTCCTGGCCCTGCACAGGACAACCCCAAGAGTCACACCATGTACCTGAGAGCATTATCCAAACACTTCTTGAACTCTGTCAGGTTGGTGCTTTGATCACTTCCCTGGGGAGCCTGTTCCAGTGCCTAACCACCCTCTGGGTGAAAAGCCTGATATTCAATGTAAGCCTTCCCTGACACAGCTTCCTGCCTCTCCTGCTAGTCCTGTCACTGGTCACCACAGAGAAGACGTCGCTGCCTGCCTCTGCTTCCCCTCACAAGGAAGCTGTAGACCACAATAAGGTCTCCCCTCAGTCTCCAGCTGAACAAACCAGGAGACCTCAGCCACTCCTCACATGGTTTCCCTCAAGACCTTTCTAACAGAATGAATAGTTCTACAATTAATTGTGCGTAGATGTGGCACTTAGAGACATGGTTTAGTGATGGGCTTGGCAGTGTTAGGTTAATCGTTGGACTTGATGATCTACAAGTAAATGATTCTATGATTAAAATATAAGTGCAAGCTTTCAGAAAGAAAAAAATTGAATTATCAGTTTAGAATCAGTTACCTAAAGATCAGCAACCCACCCTGCCATGCCTGCCTCCTCAGCTGTTTGGAGGAGTCTCCCTGGGCACCTGCATGCCCTGTGTCAGGCTGAATACACCCTCCCTTGGGAATGCACCCAAATGTCCCAGCCAGCTCCTGCCACAGCCGCAGTCAACGTGCTCACGACTGGCACAGCAACTGGTAAATGTGAGGAGCTCACCACACTGGGACAGCAGGGCTTCCTTCACACAGCCAAGTGGCCACCTCTGCTGAAGTTATCCTCACCTGAGCTTGTTAATTTCATGGTTTTATACTTTCAGGTTCCAGATAGGATAGAAGAAAAGCAAAACCAAAGCAGCACGATAAATAGTAGGGAATTACATTTATGGCAAGTCTGCATTCATTCATGGAAATCTGGTTAACTGGGTTCTAAATAGTTTTACTTAAATCTCTTAAGTTTCCATCTTAATAAGGTCTTTAAAAGCAGACAGATGATAATAAATCAAGTTCACTGCAGGGACAAATTATCCCATTGCACTGATCCACTCTGTCTGCAGCAAATGCTAATTTGAGGTAACATAGCCTTGATGAAGGAAAAAAAAAGGGGATTAGCTAAAGGAACATCCATCCTCGTAAGTCAGAGTGATGCAATTTTTATTTAGATGCTTTAATTAACCAAACACCATCTTCTTGTGTAAAGAAGCTTCTCGCTGCTCTGTGGGACCCACAGCATTCAGGTGCAGGACAGCGGTATCCAAGGCCACTTCATCAGAATTATTACCCCTCTCAATCTCTGTGCACATAATCACCACAGTCCCGCCAAGCTGAAACAATGTCCCAGCTGGGTCACTTCAGGTGAAGCCAACAGGATGTGCACTGGCTTCCCTTCCCTTGGCAGCAGCACAAACATCCCCAGCAGCACGCTGGGAGCTGGTGCTGGTGACCAGATGAATGCTGTCCAACAGCAGCTGGCACCCTCTAGACAAGAGGTGCTTTTTTTTCTCCTGCGCTAAATGACACACAATGCCAAGCCATTCAATTACCTTAGAGAAGAAAGCCTGGTTTCAGCAGGCATGTAGCTGCCTGGGTTATTTTGGTCCTCCTTTGGATGTTTCTTCATGTGCTAACTTGAAGTTGTTACAAAGATAGGCTTCAGCTTCAAAGAGCAGTGTGAGGAAGAGCAAGCTGCCTGCCCCAAGCCAGTTGCCCCCAGTGGAGGAGCTGAAGGCATCAGGTATGGCTGTCAGGTCATCAGGTATGACTCCAAAGCCCCCAGATGGATCTGTATCCACCTGGAGACCAAGGATGGAGGAAGAGTGTGCTTGAGGGTTTCTAGAGAACTGCTGTCATGGGATCTGGGGAGGCACATCCTGCCCAGCACCTCTGCCACTTTTTCCAATGGCTTTTGTTGATCTGGAGACAAGGACATGGTTTGTCCCCTAGAGCTACAACAGCTGTCATGTGCATCCTTGTTAGGACAGAGACAGCAATGATATCCTCCAGGATATCCCCACATCAGCTCAGATGCTGGGTACCTCTGCATCTGGGGTGCAGAGCCTGAATGGCCATACCCTGATGTCCAGAGGGCTCAGGCTGTGGGAACTGCTGTAACTCACAAGCCAATTGCATTTTTCCTAAACACCTCTCCTTGCAGCAAACCAGGTCTGTTTGGCCAAAGCTCAGGTTACCCTTCTGAATGCTGTGTCAGTTTGGAAAGAGTGGGGACCCTCTTTTTTTGGAAGGGTAAATCATGCTCTTGAATAAAAATTTGTGCCAAATTTATGCTGATAAATTTATCTTCCTAATAAAATTTATATGCATTGGTTGAAGCCAGTTCTGGATTTTTGGCAGAGGCCAAATTGATGAACACCTTAGTAGTGTCCATGACCTTCACCTTCATTTGAAGATCTTTTACATGCTTTTTATTGTAGCAGCAGCACCTTTCACAAAGTTCACTGTCCTTTGTTCAGGCAGTAAAGTCCTTCAGCTGACAATCTGCACACCTTCTTATGCATCCAGAAAATTGCAGTAGCTGCTTTTGCCACAGTGCTGCTCTGAAAACTCGCACTTGATTGTTTCTCCAATGAAAAACCCACACTATCACCTCTGCTTTCCAGGATCCAGGGAAGAGCCTGCCCACCTTGCTCCCAAGCTGCCTACCTTCATGCTTACAAAAAAACCCTGTATAAATACTTCAGAAACTCTTTAAAAAATGAATTTTTATTCCTCTCTGACCCCATTTCTATTTAAAATCCTGCCAAACTGGTTGTCTCCTGCAAATATGGGTGCAGTTACTGTCAGATGGGCAGTACTGCCCAACAGCATTGAGCTCAACTCCACTTTTGTCATGACTGGGCAGCAGTTTTGCAAAACTCCAACTGTATCTTTCACTGAGCCTGCACTCTCATTCTGCTTTTGTATATCTCTGGTAGGTGTTTCTGCTCTGCTTGGAGTCAAACTCCTTTTTTTCATTGCCTTCCCTGACTGAGTAAATATGTACTCAGTGCCATGACATTGTTCTTTGGGCTTGGGCCGTTTCCAGCTGATTAATTATTACAGCCATGCCGTAGTTTTTACAAGAAGAGGATGGGGGATGTGCGTCAGATTGCTGGCCTGAATGCACCAGTATCCTGTCTCCAAGATTTTGGATAAGTGTTTGGACAAGATTATTGGAGCCAGGGCAAGTGAATTTGCCTTGCCAGAGTGAATTTGTCCTTGGTAAACCCCCTGCCATTTGCTAATCAGCATTTTGAAGAGTTTGTGAGCTGGAGGTTGTAGCCGAATGATTATTTAATCCCAATGGACATACCTTGCACAAATGGGCTCTCTGATATTCCCTGGCAATTAGTTTCTTCATCCAGATATATGTTGTGTAAAAAAGTACTGCTCTTCAACTGCTTCAGAGCAATTGCCTGATAATTTAACCATAAAACAAGCATTCTGATTTTGTCAGATATATAGGCTAGGAAAGTGATTACATGTTCACATTTCCAAGAACCATGCATTCACATGGTTTGGGCACAGGTAAAATCTCAGTTACCTGGACAAACATGTTAGCAAATGACAGTGTTCAGTGACACTCTCTGGGCGCACAATACTGGTGCTACCTCTGCAGGAGCCCAGATGACACCTACAACAATTGGATTTGCCAGATCACTGGGTCACCAAACGGAGACAAGCAGCTGCCCTTCCTCAGTGGTGCTCCCAGGAGAAGGGCGGTCAGGGAGCGTGAGCTGGCATGAGCAGCACTTTCAAACTTGAGCAGCTGAGCATGAGCCACTGTGCAACCCATCCTTGCTGCTCCTGGAAGCGTTCTGGAGCTGCCTGCCATTGTGCTCCCTGCCCAACCATGGGCTCTGGCACTCTGCAAACAGACAGCACATGCAAATGTCTTGAACATCTGGATTTCCAACTATGCAAAGAAAATAGCCCATTGTGTGCAATCAACAAACATATATTTCAGGTTTTAAAAAAAGATTTTCTTTCAGACCGCTGTCTGGTTTTCACTGAGGAGTGTTACTTTCTTTCAAAGAGGAAGCAGGTGCTTAGAAAGGATTTGTTTTTGCAGTGAGGGGGAATTGCAGGAATTGTGGCCATAGCTCGGCCCCACTCTGCCTGATTCAGAAAGCCCCATGCTCAGCAGAGCTGTGTGTGCTGAGCAGCCCTCCCAGCCTGCGGGGTGGCAGCAGGCAGCAGCCCCTTCCCCTGGCAGCTCGTGGGGCACAAGTTCATCCCTGTGCCCACGCGTGCCTGCACACAGGCTGTCCCTGCAGTGTGAAGGGCAGCAGGCTCTCTTCACCTTTTACTACCTGATGGAAAACAGAGACAAAAGAGAAATTTCTATGGTGACAAAACGGGCCTGGAAACAAGTGTCGATGTCAGTCACGGGCTGTACACAGCACCCTGTACTTGGGGAGCCTCATAAGCTTTAGCCAAAAGCCTAGACTTGACAGGGATGGGAAGGGGGAGGAGAGGAAGGTAGTACTGACTTGTTTCTCTGTCATTCTCTTTGGCTACCCTTTCTTTCCTACTTGAGTGAACGTGGCCACTGAGCTGAGAAGCTTTTAAGCAGGATTTACTGCTATGCCACCTGCTTCTCCACAAACCTGGCAAAATTCATTTTTTCTTCTTATTCATGGGCTTTTCAAAGAAATAAACACAGGTAATCAATTTTAACCAGAGATTTATTTCATCTGACTGCCTCACCAATACTTTGACCATTCCAGAGCAGTTGTGGATGAAATGCTGCTTCATTACACAGGAATTACTCACAAATGTGGGGAGAGTTCCCACCATCCACCCTCACCTTCCCTGGCAGCAGTTTGCGTGTGCACTGAGCCAGGGTGGCCGTGGTGTCTGTGCCCAGACGGATGCTCCGTGTGCCCTTGGGAACTGGCAGTGAGAAGGAGCACGCTGAACAGCAGCTGATTCCCAGGCTGGCTGCTGACAAGTGACTCTTGGGGCAAGGCCAGCACAGGGCTGGGGAGCAGGGCTCGGCTCCCTCTCACCTCCCGTGTCTGGAGCTGCTCAGTGCAGGGGCTGCCTGGGCATGGCACGGGACAGGCACAGTGTGCTCACCCTCCTTCCCCTCCAGCAGCCCCTTGCACAGGCCTGCTGAACAGAAGGGAAGAGAGAAGAGAAACAGGAACTTCTCTTTGGAATCCCATCAGCCCAAAAGTGAGAGAAGAAGCGAAAGTTAAATAGAAGGGACTGTTTTTAGCAAAGGCTGTTGAACTTCCTAACCTCACAGTGAGCAGTTCCTATGCTACAGCCTGTGGAGGCATGGCTTGATTCAGTGCAAAAGTTTCAGCTCCATATTTCCTGTCACTAATTTGTATTAATTACCAGCTGGCATTTTATGAAACATTCTCTTGGTGTCTTCTAATGCGGAGGGAAATCTCAGACTACCTCTAGAGTGACATTTAGCAAAAAAGTATTCAAGTCTCAGTTTCTGAGTTACTAGGGAAGCATTCGATGAAAGTAGGAGCAGCTTTCTACACCCACTGTGGTTAGTATGACATATCACATATTATCCTAGCCCAGAAAAGAAACAGCACCTTGACTATTTTTCGGTTGCCTGCATCTCTCAAAAAACTGGCACAGTAGAAATGTGGGCCTGATCTTCAGATGAATGGTTCATAGAATTTTCAGTTGTGAAGGCTGAGAGCAGCATAGTGGGAACTCACACCCAGTAGGACTTTCAAAAATGGGTGCGTGGTAAGGTTGAATGGCAAGTCAGAAAGATTTTAGCATCAACTCTAGTGCAAATCTAGTTTGTAATCCTATTAAACTCTAGGAAGACAACATGTTTGCAGGTACCAGTGACCTCACAGGTATCACCAGGCACTTGCCAACTCTGCTCCAGTGTGAAAAGGAACATGATATTTCTTCTTGTTTCATCATTGCATGGCCCTGATGTGATCAAAACCAATTTTGATCAAAAGAGGTAACCTTTTTTTTTTCAGATTACAAAAGGGAAAAAAATGGGATTAGCACAAGCGTTGTTCTGTAGTGTATATGACTAATCCATGAAAGATGCACAGATTAACAACTTCCATGGGAAAATAAATGAAAACTATGGCATGCTCCCCCACAGCTTCCATGAAGTAAAACTTCATTGTGATGCAGGGATCAAAAAGTAATGTCTCCTCTCAGAGAGACTCAGGATAAAGAGTTTCTTGAAATATCATTGAAAAATACTGTACTGGGCACTTGATAAGCTTCCCATCCTCAGGATGATATTCACATCTGTTGCTCTAGGAATAAGAAAACATTTCCTATTTCTTAGACAAAACTAGGCTAAGATGGAATTAAAGCTGGGAGCAGATTAATAAACTCCAAAAGTAAAATATATGACAGGACTGTAGCAATTATCTATCAAAACAAAGTATGCTAAAACTCTAGAAAAATCAGAACTGCAAGTAAATTTAAATGGAAATGTAAACACATGAAGACAGAGAGATATAGGCAGCCAAGCATGGCAGGGATGATGGTGCCTCTGTGAGCACAGTGTCAGTCCAAGCCCACAATTTTGGGGCAGCACCTCATGGGATACAGCCTGCTTCATCTGGTGTGTTCAGCTGAGGGCACCGGGGCCTTGTTCTTACACAGTTTTACCTCCATCTAAATGAAAGGATATTGAAAAATTCTGCTGATTTGTTTTCATCAGGTCAGAGTTCCAGATATTAGTCTGGAACTCTTTCCCCTTAGTTGGTATAGACAGTAGAGTATGTCAGTCCAAAGCCCCAATTTTATTTTTAGTTCTATGAAAGGTCATGGTGGTATGACCATAAGGCCCTGCCTTACCCCATCTTTAGCTTTCCAAGCATGCTGCCACATTGACTTTTTATAAATTTTTAAAGCAGTTATATAATCTCTTTATTTTAAAAAGCAGTTTTATCCCCCTAGTATTCATGGGAAGATAGATACCAAATCTCTTATTTTCTGATGTCCAGATTCAGCTTGTGATTGGTTAGATGACATGCCTAGTTATAGCTCCCTCACCCAAATATTTACTCTTGGCTGTAGTTACCAAGAGCAATCCCACCTAATTCATAGCTAAGGAGCCAGAACCATCAGCCATCCCCTCAGCTCCAGTTCTGCCTGCTGGCTGAGGAATAAGCTTTCCCCCTCACACAGAGATTTTTTTAAATCCAAGCCTGTAAATAAACTACTTTGAAGTTGGAGTTTCATGTCATTTTTAGGGCACACTGAAAAATGCTTCTAGTAGCAATAAAAAAACTCCCCACCCTCCTTTCATTTCAGCTAAGTTTAAAAGAGATCTCATCCAAGTTGCTCATGTAAAAAACCTCTCACTCCCTCTCCCAAGTGGTCTGATGGGGTTTTACACCTCTGTCTGATCTGCAGGGATTTTTCCTGGGCATGTACATAGCGCCTGCTGTCCCTGGGGCAAGTAAGCAGAGCTGCTTCTTGACTCTTGGGCTTCGCTTCAGCTCCTTTCTTAGAAAGTACAAGCCATGCAGAAAACCTTGCTGAAAAGTCACTGCATGCCTTAGAAAGTGAAAAACCTGCTCTTGGGCAGGGCCTGAAAGTCTGACTGTTATCACCATGCCCGAAAGCTCAGAGGCGATGGAGCTCCCGCAGCCCTTGGGAGGCAGTGGGTGGATGCAGGGGTGGCAGAACACCCCAGTCCCACCCCTGTGAACTCCTGTGGCATCGCTCTAAGCAATTAGGGAGTAAGCATCATGCAGTTTAATCTCATATTATGTTATGCAGCAGAGAAACCTAAAAATGAGTTTCTTGGTGCCAGCCCAAGCTTCCCATTCCCTGATGTGTGTCTGAGTCTGGCTGTGACAGTCATGGAGGCAAGAGCTTTGTTCAGTAGAACATGAGCTGAGCAACCTTTTCTAGCTAGCTTCTGCAGATACTTTGAGGGGTGCCAGTGAAGCTGCTGCTGTGGATTTGTTTCGCCTATATTCTGGAATTGAAATTTATCTTTAACAAAAGGGTAGAGGGAAGAAGAAACACTGAGATCTGCACTACTGCAAGCCCTTTGACAAAGTGGATTTAGATGCAAAGTAGGTGTGCCACATCCTGGACCAGAGTATGCAGAAATGAATGTGACACTGATGAGCAGAGACAGCCCCAGCAGCAGCAGCTCCTCTCCAGGAGTCCTCAGATGAAGTGTAAGGAAGAATCAGGTATGGTTGCCCTGAGATGGGGGCATTTCTATCCCCCTCTCCACCAAAGCATTTTTACCATTTCTGTTTTCAGGCTGTGCTGCTCAAACCTTTGCAGAAACCAAGTTACTGCCCAAGGCTGTCTTACTTGTGACTCCCTAGCAGGCTGAGAGTGTTAAGATCATTCTTGCAATGCATGTTCCCATGGAAAGATTATCAGAGTACTTGTTTTGCCATGTGAGTGTGAGTGAGACTACCCCATGATCCACTGGCATACACAAAAACCAGTACAGACTTTGGAAAAATGGAACTTTGCATCAGTCTGACTTGAATGAGATGTTTTAATGAGAACAACTCACAGACACCGCCTGTTCTTTCTATCTTCCATATCACATAAAGGTTTGCAGATGGTTTATGAGATGTGATGGTCTGTGCTCTGACAGCTGCAAGATGTTCAGGTTGTTTATAGAGACTAGAAGAGAACAAATTCAGGCTTGGCCCTTTCCCCACCTACATGTGAAGCTATATGTGGAACAAAGTGTCTAATGTTTGCATTGAACCTCGCTTTCACTTGCCGAGCTGAAGACAGGAGGAAACAAGAGCAGAAGACTGCAGGACCTGAATACAATCGCAGACGTTCACTTGAGGCTTCTTTCAACACCCCATTCTGCAATACAGCTTTAATCTTTTCACTGTTATTCTGATCGATACTTCTTTCTGATATCATCTTACTGGGGAGAAAAAGTGCTTCCTGAGGGGATCTACAGCTGTGCATCCAGAACAGACACACTAAAGTATCTGTAACCTCAACATGACAGGAAAAAACTTTGCTCTGCCAACACCAGCCCTTCTTGGGCTTGTCATCACTTGGCAATTTTTGGTGTTCAGACATGCTGCTGACAGAACTTGTGTGAGTTGCTTAAACAGGAGAATCTGTGCTCTGGATAATGCCAGTGAATCATCATCAAACTTCTGGGAAAAGGTTTTTACCAAGGTTAGCCAACAGAGCTGTAAAGTCACCTACCTCAGAGAAAAATGTCACACATAAAGCAGCAGAGGGGAAAAGCCTGGATAAGTGAGGGAAAGGCTCAAGAATTGGCATTACTCTCTGAGGGAATGGATGACTATCATGTGAATTTTTATTTGCTGGGAAATAAATTAGACACAGCAAACAGTAGCATTTATAGAGAATTCTGCCTGGTGTTGCAACATGAAACTCAAGACTACCAGAAAAGCAAAATCTGGAGCTTTTGCTCAGTGTGTCTTGACGGGACTGCTCCAAGCTGCTGTCTGATGGGTCAGCCTTTCCCTGCCACAAAGTGTGCCAAAAGCTGACACTGCATTGTGAAGGTTGGTGTGGCTGAGGAGCTTCATCTACAGAATATGACCTAGCTGACTGAGGTAAGAGCAGTGATGTCTGAAGGCTTGTGTTTCATCCTCCCAGGAGAGGTGCGGTGGTGATCAGGAGCCTGCCAACAGGCTGTCTTGCTCTGAAGCAGGTTTCTCACAACACAATGGGACATGTGATTAGGCAGAAAGCCTGGGGAGAATTCTCACTCTTGGATTAAAGGAAAAACTAATTTTCACAGTTTCCAGGAATTAATGATGAATGGCAAGATCAGATAGGCTGATTTTTGTGAACATTATGTTAAGGACATCTGAGAAGAGCAAAATGTGATTGACAACACATCAAGAGAGTGGCTTGCTCAGGGTTTTGTAAGGGGCACAGCTTCTCTTGGGACTCTGACAACAAAATAAATATGAAATGTAACAAACCAGGACCCCATGTGACTCCAGAACAACTGAAAGATCCACAAGGAATTTTGAACCACAGAGGTCAGAGATAGATTTCAGGGCACTGTATGGCTGAAGCCATGAAAAAGTGTTACATTTAAGAGACTGCAGAGCACAATACCACTGCTCGAGTAAGGGATCATGCTGCAGAGACCAGGAGTGGCATAACAGGCAATGAGCTAAGGTCTAAAGCTGTGCCTTTGTGGGTTCTTAACTCAAAACAAGTGCAACTCCTGGATTCCAGAAAAAGAATGGGTGGGAAGGAAGGGGAGGGGAAGGGGGAGGGGAAGGGGAGGGGAAAGGGAGGGGAGGATTTAAAATCTGACCCAAGGAAATCCTACGTACTTGTTGTAAATTAATAGCTTAAAAAGGTACACTCACTATAGCCACAAAGGCACTAATCTTTATGCTATTTGGCTGGAGAGGCCCAGAAATTCTGATGCACAAGGTTCCTGTTTCTGTGTCACAGTGAATATTGCTATGAACCATGAATATTTTGTTCATTTTGGCACTGAGCAGATGGCAAGAAACTGGAAGGGATTCAAACAACAGTAGACATGATTTAGGAGACACTGGAAGAACTGGCTTGAGAAACAAGCAAACAAATGTAAAATGGGATGAGAAATGTGCTAGAGCTCTTTAGAGACTATAAAACAACTGAGAGGAACTATTTAGTTTTATAGAACAGAATATAAACAAAAGTAATGTGCCATGAGTAACAAAGAGCTCTGCAAAATTAACTCTAGCTGGTTTCACTGCACTGATTTAAGTTACCAGTCCTTTTTCTTGCATCTCAGCTACAACAGGAGCAGCAGCAAGACAGGCAGTGCAGCCTCCCCTCCACTGGCAGCCCCCTGCATGGTGGATTGAAATCCTCACTTCTTCCAGGCTAGAAGTGCACGCCAAACTTGGTGAGCTTGGGTGGCAGGTCTGCTGCCATTGCTCCTGCCCCAATATCTCCAGTAGTGCAGGGATGAAGAGGAAACAGTGGTTGGCAATTTCCACAGCTACCCCAGCAAGAGCTTCTTGTTGCTGTGAGTAACCCCCAGCAGCAGCTTCTCTGTGGGGGTCTTCAAAAATCTGTATGGAGGTGAGGTAATAAAAGCAAACACCTCGATCTGGTGGTGCACACCAGAACCCCTCTTTTGAGTACTGCCAGCTCCAGTGTGCACTGCACACGACTTCACTTACTCCTTACAGCTGCCTGAGCAGCAGCTGCTGGGCACTGCTTTCCTCTTTGGCTGCATTACCTGCAGTGCATCAACGGACCAGTGGACCCCAGCTGTTTCAGATGGATCTCTCCCACTCCTTCACAAGCCCTGTGCACAGCAGGAGAGCAGACCAACAGGAGGGGTGGGCTGCCTCTTCAGAGTAGCCCGCTTCTTGAACTACTGAGTGCCTACTTGTGTTTTATCACCTTCATGACTTGCACATGCACAGAGAGCTGACAGTGTGTCGAGCATCCTTGCAGCTCCACCCCCCCTCCCTTTGCAGCACTCATCCCTATTTCTAAAGCAGGCGTGAAGTTGCAGATGCCCATACTGAGCCCATGCAAAATATTTCAGCCCATTCACATCAGACCTTTTCTGTGAGACATGGCTTGCTCCCAGCTGGTGGCCCTTTGTGGGATGCTCATGCTTCCAAGTGACCAGAGTGGTGCTGTGCCCCCAGTGGGATGTCTGTCCTTGCATCCATGCACTCCCACCCCCATGCACTCATGCAGCAGTGCATTCATTCACCTGCACACCCATGCACCAGGAATCCATGTACTCGGGGAGGCACAGCAGCTCCTGCCAGCAGTGCTGTTTGCTGCCTCCACTTCAGTGGCCATGGCAACTGTTGTTGTGTAATGAAGTGTTGCCAGGATCCAGGCCAGGAGCAGAGCTGCATAAAGGAAATGAAAAATAAAAAAAAAAAAAAAAAAAAAAATCAAACTATGGAAAGGCACGATGTTGAGCCAAGTACCCCCTTTGCCTGGCGTCACACGCACTTTTCCACGCTGGCTGCCTGCACTTCAGCCTTGCCATGGCTAACCCAAGGACCAGCAGCTGAGAGTCACTGCTCAAACCAGTGCATGTGGTCGTTTGTGCTACTGTGTTGTTTCTTTTCTCCCAGCAATAATCAAGAACAAATTGTATCAACCACTCATCTAGTTGTTCTTTAAGGAAGTGGTTCAGACACATCTTACCGAGCAGCTAAGCAACAGAACAGGCTACCTACTGCAGGATACCAGGCTGGAGCAGCTTAAATACTTGTTATTTTCATCCAGAGTTGTTTGCATTTGTTTGCTGAAAATCCCATCATTGTAAGAAGAAGTGTTTTTAAAAGTGTGAGAGCTTGAAGGTCTCTCTAGGTTTGTCTCAATGGGGGTCAAATTCACCAAGGAAGCAGGAGGCCTGGGTGCAGGGATGCCTGAGCCCTTTCTGTGCCAGCCAGTTCAGATGCAGGAACCTCATCCCTGCTACAGTGAGCCCTTGTCAGGCCAGGGCTGTCCCAAACAAGCATATGGGAAGTACTCTGCACCCTATGGAGCTGCAACTCAGCTGGGTTTTGCCTGGATGATTTCTGAATGCTTCTCATTGCATAACAGGACAGAAGGAAATACAGGCACAGGGCAGGGAAACTCTCACACATTAAAAAAAAAAAAAAAAAAAAAAAAAGGTGAAAAAGCAGGAACAGAGGTATTAACTGCCAGCCTTTAATTCCTGGATTCCACAAGGGCATCTCACCTCTGTAGCCTGTAGCCCTTGCCAGGCTGGCCTGCCAGAGTGAGGTTGGGAGAATGAGGGAAATGGGGAAGGAAGGCTGTTTTCTAAACAAGGGAAAGGGAAATTGCCTCTGTCCCCAGAGTGGAAATATGAGGAAATGCTACGTTTTCACTGGGCAATTTCTGTTTTTCTCTCAGGGTTTTCAATCAACACTAACCTTGGTAACTGGTGTCTGTGAGCTAAACACTCTGGGACAACAGTGCCGTGAGGAGAAAAAAAACATTAATGGAGCTTTAAACTACTTGCAAAAAGTACCCTGGTGAGTGCTGTTTCCCTGCCACTGCTTTCACTCACTGTAAAACCCAAGGTGCCCCATGTCAGTCTGAGCTCAGAAGAGCCCACAGCTCGTAGTTTCCTCAAGGTAGCAGTCACAGCTGCTTTCCCTCTCAATGGCCATGAAACCTCGCAGCTGTCAGTCCGCCCCGGCTGATCCTCCAGGTCAGCCCCAGCCTGCGGGCGGCGGGGAGCGGGGAAGGTGCAGCCGATGGTCTCCAGGAGATGTTAGCCGCCTTCTGGCACGCCTGGGACAAGGGCAGGAACTTCGGGTCAAAGTTTTCACCCCTTAAAATGTAAAAATGCACGTTTATTTAAAAAGGGACTTGGTGCAAGGACGCGGGAGCGCACCCTTCCTTTCCCCCTCGCCGTGGCAATGCTCCCGCCCCGCTCCCTGCAGGGGTGAAGGCGCTGCCGCGGCCCGAGGCGCTCCCAGGCTCCTGCTCCCCCATGCAGCTGCAGGAAGGCGTTTGCGGCTCGGAGCAGAAGCTCTCCCGTGTTTGGGCTGACATCTAGTGTCGGCATGGACGGCGCCTTCCCTCCCCACATGTCTCCGGTGAAATGAAGAGCATTTTTCTTGGATTAGTACTTTTAATCTGGTTAGACACCTGACCCATAAGCCCGCGAGTATCTTTGCTCCATTAAAGACCGAAGAAAATGAACACAGAGTGCTCAAAAGTGGAAATAAATATTGTTAAGGAAACTTCTCTACCCCAGATTTCCTGCAGCAGAGTGTCAGGCGTCTGATTTCAGCAGGGGGGAAACATTAGATAACTGAGTGGTACAGCAATAGGAACAGCTCAGCCTGGTGGATACGGGAAGGGACCACAAACAAAGGAATGCCTGGGCTTTTATACCCTTGCAGTCTATGTACCTGTTCTAATGGTTATTTTTGGGTCTGGGGTCTTCCAGTTGTTCACTGGCTGGACAGTTATCACTGGGCAGCGTCACCTTTCACCTGTGTTTTTCTGTTTTTGACTTAGATCTGTTCTGACCTTTCCATATGGTACAGCTAGAAAAAAAAAGTTGTAGCAGGCATTTTATCTGAAGCTGTAGAAACAGACTTCAGGCTTATAAATACATGAAGGAAGAGGAAAACGTGTTTGTGCTCTACTTTCCCCAGAAAACTGGGATGGATTCTTGTGCAAGAGGGTACCCTAGGTCCTGCTGGTCAAAGTCCACAGTGTTTATGTAGGACCTGGCTTTGCTAAAAGGGTCAGATGGAGTCAGGGAGCAGATCTTATCATCCTGACAGAGCAGGCATCCTGCCATTGAAGTTTCCCCAGGAAGTTTCCTGTTGCTGTTTAACCTTTAAATATGTGGTCTTTCTTGTCAGATTTCCCATCAGATATCCCATTTCAGACAACCAGGGAATTCATACTTAAGTTCAGATGGTGCAGGGAATCTTGTGGAACCATAAACTGTTTGCTCTGTACACACACTTGAACTTGAGAATGTACACAGAGATACCTTATATTAAACTCTGCCCCATTTAAGGACAAAATAATCTCTCATATTGACATGTAGAAACAGCCACTGAAAACAAACCTCTGGAGAGGAACAAGCCTATCATCAACCCCTGCAGTCACTGAAAGCATCCTTTAGTGACAGGTTTCCTCCTGGCTCAGCCACAATGTTAGGGGGTTTGGATGGTGGATCCTCTAGGGAGAAAATGGTCTGACATAGCACAGACAATATACATCAAGGGTAGTAGCAAGGGTTTGGGGTTTCATAACCTGCTACTATACCAAGGCCATCATAGCAATGGAAGAATAAGAGTTTTCTTCCAGAAGCCTTATTCCTGAACCAGCTGTTGCTGGAGGTACCCACTTGGGCAAACACTGCCTCTGCCATGGCTAACCACAGCAGAAGGGGCTGTTTTGAGGCCACACCTCAATTATTAAATCTGATGTGTTGGCTGAAAAGAAGAAAAAATCCACTTCTCTTTTATAATGTATTCTTTTAGAGTGAGTGCTGTAAAGCATTAGTGGTTTCACATTTCATAAAACCATGTAATGCTCTTGTTTTGAGGAAAGGCATACTAGCAGCTGCACAAAGGGCCACATAAAAAACAGTGACTCATGAGTAATCATGAGTTTCTGCCTATGGGCTATCCAGAATGAAACATGGTTCAGAGACTGGTGCTTCTCTTCTCTTCTTCAGAAGAGCTTTTCCAAGCTCCTCTGATCAGTATCCCACAGATGGAGTTGCTCAGTCCAGTGTTTTGGCTGCTTGCAAGTGCTGACTTGCTTCCAGGGCACTTTTGAGTCTTGCCTTTTGGCTGGTGGCAGCAATGCTGTGCCACCCACAGACAGTTTTCTAAGGAAGATGTCTCACACTGGTGTATGAGCAGCATTTACCTTTCAGTTTCTTTGGCTTCAGATGTGCTTCAAGCGTCATCAGTAGGAAAACATTTAATGGCTCATGCAATGTATCTTTAATTACTATTCATCCAGAGTCTTGTTGATAGATGCTCATGTCACACATTTTAAAATAACATGCTTGTAATTAATGTTTAGAAAGTATTGGTCCAATCTACCACTTGTAGGTGATTCCTGTGGCATATTCCAGCATGGCAGCAGTGCTATGCTATGAGGACTGAATGAGCAGGGGGTGGTAACCCATGGCACTCCCCAGGGATGTGCCTGACCCCTGTGCAATACTGGTTCCCAAAGGAGAACAGAAATTGGAAATCACCTTCCCAGCCTACCAGAGCCAGGAAGGATGCTGGAGATGCTGGGCACAAGGAAGTGCCTGGGGAATGGCACAGAGACTGGCAAGGGGCAGCATGAGATGCTGGCCTTCAGATGAGAGGAAACCACATCAGAGAGACTCAAGCTGGTGTCAGCCACAGCGACACTGACTCTTTCCCCCAGGAAAGGGAGTGGATAACTCCAGTACTGTGCACAAAGCATGGACAGCATGTTGGCACAGGCTGTGCTTCCACAGGACCATCTCCTGGATTTCAGCTTCAAACCCAGGTGTGGGGACCCCAATACTTCTCCAGTCCAGCCAGGGTGGACACAGTTTGAGATGCTCCCTTAAAGCATGTTGTAAATCTCTGCCTGCAGTACTGGAAATATTCCTGTTTTTTCCTGAAACTCTACTGCCTCTGGTGCAACCATTTCCAGCTTGTGGAGAAAACTGCAGCTGTGGGGAAGTATACCAAAATAAGTCAAGCTCCAAACAAGCAGAGCAAACAAGCTCTTAACCTTATTTCTTGGAAAAAAGATATCCATTTCAAATGTTTCTTGCACCTGCTAAATGCATTAGCAGTGGTGTTGTATCCTGAACGAGCAGTCCTGATGAAAGAAAAATAGCTTCTTTGTTGTGATCTGGTGTGCTTGTGACAGCCATTCAGGAGATGATTTACAACTCTGTGCTGGAAGCTGGACAACCACTCTCAGTGCTCACATGGTTGCTCTCCATCGTTTCCAAACTTCCTTGAAAGAGCTAAGCACTTTGCCACCTATTTTCTCTTTCAAAAAACCCTCAGAATGAGGTTTTGCACGTATTGGCCATGCCAAGGAAAATAAGTCCTTATTGGGAATTGGAGGCAGCGGGCCATTGGCCCTGGAGGTTATTACAGGGTGTCCAGTTCCAGCAGCTGACAGCACTGCAGGAAATCTCAGACCTTTTTTGCTGCCATGCTATAGATTAACACATCAGCATAATGTCAGGAGGAAAAACACAGAAAATATGAGCCACGTGCTATTAAAACAGACTGAGCAAAGAGCTTGGTTGGCGTCAGGCTGCCCCAGCAGACTGGTGCTGGAGGAACCGCCCATGCTTTCCGCCTCGGGCACCAGCTGCCTCTGCTCTGCCTATGTGGCCTTAGCCATGCTTTTCCACTCCTCTGCATGCGAGGTGGCCGGGGACATGCCTAACAGGATGCAGCCCAGAGCCCAGTACCACAGTCCTGGTCTGCCCTGGCCTGTGGCAAACAAGAAGCCATTTTTTCAAATGGGTTTTCACTCAAACAGCAGGGTGGGGCAGGGGGGTTGTCTACTTCTGACACAGTATATCAGAGGAAACAGTTGTGGCCTCCAGCACTGACAGGCACAGCACAGGGTACCCTGGAAACAAGGTGAAAATGAACTCTGGGAACATGAACTACTTTGCCATGGCTTTCTGTGGTGCCTACTTAAAGTGGCAGTGAGAGCAGGTCATTTTGTCAAGATGCCTGTGCCATTTTTGTGTGCTATTTGTTTTGGTGATAAAAGAGGAAGGATGACAAATAAAAGTTTTTACTGGTTATCCTGAGCAGGGGAAAGGGCACATTTTCACCTGCTTGTCTGTTAGTGGTCAGTGTGGTGCCTTCCAGCCCATCCCACTCCTCCCTGCCCTGTGTCAGCCTCACGTACAGCTACAGGGAACAGTATGGGGAAACAAGAGCCTGAAGTGATTTGGCTTCATGACAACCTTCCTTGCCCCCTGAACTTCCTTACCCCCTAGTGATAGATCAGACAGCTGATGTTGGAGGGCTACCAGAAGAAAAGCACCTCTCAGAAAGAATGCAAAGCACTGTGACTTCTGGGATCCCCTGGGATGATGGTTGCCCAAGAAGTAAGCCTTACTACTGTTTATTTCTCTTCACTTCAGGTAATCAAGAGCTTTGTTTAGCTTCTTCTCCAAGAAAACCACAAAACTACCTACAGCTTTAACTTCTCTGAGTCATTCCCGCTGAAGGGAGTACTCAAGAGCAGTCCAGTGCAGTGGCCAGTCACTCAGGCAAAAGGGGTGACAGTGTGCTCATATAGACATACTTCACACATGCTCCCCCTTTGCTTGTTTGCCAGCATCCAGATGGGCTTATCTGGGCTAGAGGAAAAGCTGTGCCATCAGAGGATGTGTAAAACAGCAGGACAAGCAGGATCCCCTTGGCTGGAGGCAGGGAGGTCTCTCCACAGGCAGGAGATGGCCCCTGGAGTCCAGAGTCATTTACAAAAGAAGGAGAAAAGGAAAATGAGGGCTCTTGAGGTTTTCAGCTTCTCCTGGCAGCATGAACTGTTGCTTTCTAGAACTGGTGATATTGATTAAAAACATATTGACTTCAGGATGTCCATAGAAAGATAAAAGCATTTTTACAGAGCACTAAATAGGAGCCTCCACACTGGGGCATATTTCAGGGAAAAGAAAAGTATGATTTCACTCAAGTCTATGATCAGGGCCTTGACAGAGAGCAGAAGAATGTCAAATGACAGACTGTCTTCAATACTGGAATTGAAAGATGTGATTATAAATCTCAGTACTGTGGAGAAGAGCAGTAAAGCCACAAAGTCAAGGTAAGAGAAATAGGATGCAGATGTGGCATAGTGAATTCAAAGCAGGATAAACATCCTATCTGCAACATCCAGATCCCACTGAAATCCTACTGAAGTCTGCTTTGACTTGCAGTAAGAGATAATGAGGACAGAAATCAAGGGAATTTGTCTCAGAGACCTCTGAGCACTCAGATGGAAAAATCAGATCAGATACCCCAGGACTGAGGGCTGTTCTAGCTCCTGTCCTCAGATAAAAGATTCCTGCCATGGCTGAGACCAGCTCCAGCCATAAGCAATATGTTAGGATTTCCCAACTTGAGCACATAGCTGGTGAGAGAATGTAATGCTGATCCTGATGTCCAGATATGACCATGCCTTCCTATAGGGAAGGACGTCATCCATGGTGCTTAGACAGGGATGGGACCCTACCTGTAAGAAAATCTGATGTAGATAAGGCTTTGCTTGAGAAGTTGTAGCTTGTTGATGGAGAAACACCCAAAGCTGGGAAACAGACATCATGAGAATATTTCTTTACCCAGAGCAGTGGTTGGGTTGTAAAACAGCTTCTCTGTGGGAGCAAACTCCCCAGGGGTGACTCAGGAGTCAGCAAGATGAGAACCAGACACTCGTAGTTTCTGAACAATGGGCAAAATTGAGACTTTAATTTGTGTCTTCCAGGTAAGGATTTCAACCTCCAGCATAGCCTTACTAATGAATAAGATACAGTAATGAAAAGCCAGGACTCATGAGATCAAAAGTATGAAAGCCAAGATGGACAATTTGCAGTGGCACAACAAAAAAAGTAAGGGCAACTGTAGGCAGCAAACTGTCTGCAGCACAGGGCATGCTTGCTGCAGGCAGCCTGTCAGAGGCCAGACTTTGGCACCTAATTATAAATATTCTCAAGTTAGCTTAAATAACTACTGTCAGAATAAAGGCCTGTTTCTTTGTTAGATCATGATACAAGCCCAAATCCCTCAGTTCTTAAGCACTAATGTCAAAAGTTAAAGCTGAACTCCCTGTAACCTCTGGGCTATAAAGGATGCCAAATGCCAAATATTTTTTTAGTTTTAAAATTACATTTTATGCTAGACCTGGATAGTTTACTTTGTAGGTATACTAAGTTCAAGCTAATGTTTTAAGTCTCTTTGTGCTCCATGTAGAACTCTAGCAGAAAGATCAAACATAAAATATTTGTTTGTTCTTGGAAAGTAGGCACTGGAATATTTATTTGCCAGATATTTTAACCTCTCAAATTACCCCTCATTTAATGGGAAAATCTGAAACCCAAATACTTTGCTGAATAGGTCTACATTTGACTAGCACTAGATGGCTGTAAGATTTTGCAAGATTGTTAGACTTTAATCTCATACTTTCATCTTTTAAGGCTGATGCTCAAGCAAGATCATAAACCAGCAGGAACTGCTGTGCAAGGCACTGGGGGACATGCAGAATACCAAGTTGTTTTCTTGGAGGAGCCACTGGCATATGAAGGGATGTGTTGAGTTCAAGTGCTGAGGAACATGTTAGTGTCACAACACAGCAGGATTATTTTATTTGGCTGATTGTAGTTTTGTATTTTTATACTAAATAAACAAAATAATCTTGATCAGCCTGCTTAGCTTGCCAAGTTTTCATCCCCACTCACACCATTACATGTTAACACCAGTTTCTTGAACAGCAGTAACCTTCACCACAGTCCCCCACCATATGAGAAATGACCACACATTATAGATGAAGTAGAATATACAGAATCCAGGTGCTTAGGGGTGACTATCTGGTTTTGCTGTCTAGCAAACTTAACTTCTCTGATTTCAACAGAGAAATGCATTGCACAAGGTCTCCTCAATGAGATAAAAATTCCTGTGTTACAGAACACCAATGTTCAGACAAGCAGTCTTGGGCTAATTAAGTAGTAATGTTGCAGAGATGTGAGTTATAAATGTTGGGGAAATAGTGGTGGTGGAGATGAGTTGATATCCAAGCAAAACTCATAGTCTTTGGAAGGGTTGAAGACTAGTTTCAGTCCAAGAAAATGACACCCTCCCCTTGAGCTGGACAGTCCTGTGCTCAGGCTGACACATCATGGGGTGAGGGAGGAGGTGATCTTGTGTCACATGCAGCCACTGGCTGGTGCAGGCTTCCCAGTGTTTCTTGACCTGAGCTCCTACGTATCTTTCAGTGACAGAGGTTCCCTGTGGAGTGAGTTTAAGCCCACTGGTGAACTGTTTATTTTTTCTTAATTGCCTTTATGACCGCTAGGAAGTAACTCATAACCTCTGTGGCTCTGCAGGGTTCAGGTCAAAATTGTTATTCCAACCCACACTAGCTATATGAAGCATGCTTTTCCTTAGGGGCCTCTTTTGGGAGCTTATTTGAAGTGGAATTTGCATCCTCTCCTTCCCACCTCCGGTGTGCAGTAGTGCAGCCTCTCCTGCTGGGCAGCACCTGGCTGATATAGGGGGCTGACATCAGGCAGTGCTGACTGGATTCAGTCCTGTTGGAGACATATCCCCCCTGCTGCTGGCCCCCCAGCCCTTTTCTTCTCAGCTATGAACGTCCACTGCAGCAGTTCAGGTATCTGTGTAAAGTGGGCAAGAGAGAGCTGCAATTACTGCCCAAGAGAAACCATTAAGAGAAGGTGCTCTTGGAGGTCTGGGTAGTGATCATAGAACACTGGGTTAAGAGAGGTGCTAAGCAAAACACTTGAAAGGTTCTCCCAGTGATTAAACACTCCTGTTCACCCTCTGTAAGAACATAAAGTTCTAAGATGGCTGGAGTGTGTGCTGTTTGTGTTTTCCAGTCTGGGTGCACTTCCTTCCTGTGAATTTGTCCCACCTATGCTTTTAGCAGTCAGGGTCTCCAGGGAAAAGGCCTTGCACACCCGAACAGTGCTATGGTGCAAAGAGCCACCCTCTTTGTTCACTCTAGTTACACTTCATGAAAGCACAGCCTGTTGCCCAAGGACACCACTGTCAGGGAGCATTCACAGAGCAGTGCTGACAATTATGTACCAAGCCCATGCAGCTCCTTGCAAGGAAACTGGGAGCCACTGAGGGGTCTCCACTAGTTCCACTAAATTTCTTCTTCTCCAAGAGATATTCTTCAAATAGAAAAGTTATTGATATGACCTGTGACTGCAGTAGTGAAGGACAGAGTAAGAGATAATGGAGAGGTGTTCTGTAAATGTCATAGTTGCCTGACTTGAGGCACTTCAAAGAACATTAAACAGCCCCTGGGTGTCAATCAGGATGGTCACTGTCCCACTGTGATGTACTCCTTATTCAGCACGTGAATATTTTCAGTAAGGCAAGTCTCATACCAGATAGTTAGGTTAGAGGAAAACTTTGTCTCAAGAAACAGTGAAAGATCTCTGATTTTCTCCAGGAAAGCTGGAGTTTCTGGCTTTGACATGCTCTGTAGCTAACAAGTGTGTGACTTTATTATATACATCTGTGCATGGCTGACAGCAAGAGCAACCTACTTCTTATGTCTTGAATTCCTCGTGGATGAACCACTGCATACCACAAGGTCACAGAAATAACTGACTTGACATAAAGTATCATCCAGGAAGGTCTGAAGGAGCAGCAGATGCCTTGCCTAATGCACACCTCCTTGCAGAAGCATTTGTGAGAATGCACAAAGAAACTGATAATAAACTCCTGCAGCCAAGGACTTCTACCAAGGTAAAACCTGTCAGCTCAGAAGGCTGATAGGTTGCCAGAGGTTTTCTGTGGAAGTCAGCAGTGGGCATAGCACAACCTGTGACGTTTTTATCTTGGGTTTGGTGGGCAGAAGAAGAAGAAGAAGAACCTTAGACCTGCAGAATTAAAACTACAGACTGGCACAAACCCTCTTCTTCAAAGAACTGCAAGCAGCTCAAGGATTTTATGTCTGGATGTGGCCTGCATTCTTCTCTAATGACAGAAAAGAAACAACTAAACTAGTCAGGCTGTATTGGCCAAAGTGTTCAACTACTACTTTGTGTGAAGGAGAACAGGAACTGAAAAGGAATTACAAGCTGTCAATGAGCCATGTTATGATTTCTTTTCTTTCTTTCAGAAGACAAAGGACAAGTTTTCCTCTTAGATTTTCTAGTTCACTGGGGAAAAGAGAAATTATGTTTTATTTTAGCAGCTGTTGTTATTGCATGTGCTCATGGACCTAAGAGCACAGATAGAGTTGCACTGCCAGGAAGGCTGGTGTATCTGACAAGACAGATTGAGCTATTGGTGTGAGCCCAGAGAATTTTCTTTCATTTCTATTGTTAAGTTTGTGATTTCTGTAGGAGTGGGGAAAAAAAAATTCAAGGACACTGAAGGCAGTTTTTGCCAAGAGGATTTCTTGAACAATCTAAGTGGTTGAGGATCTTTTCTCAAACAATTTTGGATCAATGTTCAATTTGAGTTGAGGAATTTTCTTTATGCATGCTTCTTCCTAAACCCTGTCTCACAGCTAACTAGTGAGGACTGTTGTCCCCAGACACCAGCTCAGGCTCTGTTAGCTTTTGTAAGAGCATTTGTATCAAAATATTGTTGTGCTGGAGTCTCCACGGCCATCTGGGGCTTTGTGCAGACAGGGTGCTTACAAATGAATGTGAACCAAAGCAAATCAACATTGCTTGGCATGAATGAAATGTATTGCTAGGATCTGTCTCTGCCAAGCTAGAGACTGTTTGGCTCCAGTCCCACTCTTCAGGGGGATTGTCTGTCAAAACACAAGTTGGTATTATACAGCATCGTGGTTAGATGGCTCACTAGTCCTTTAACCCCTCTCAGGCCTTACTCTTATCTGTTGAGTGGAAACCTGTAAATTCCAATTCTTAAGGCAGACTTCAAGCTCTGGTACCTTGCACCAATTGTCGCTCATGCCACTGTCAGCTCAGACAGAGCTTTCTCTTAAGGGGCTGTTAAATAAAAGGTTGCAACCCTTTTGAAAGGAAGGTGTTATTTCATAATGCCTTAAAATGTTAAGAAGACATATTTTGTACCATCTCATGATGGAAGCCTGGCTTCTTGGTCTAACCACCTCAAAAACCTGGTCATCCTTTCAAGGTGAGAGTCCATCTCAGACACTTTACTGTCTCTCCTTTATTATCCCATTCCTTCATGGGCAGCAGCTGCTGTTGCTGCTGAGCCCCGCTGGTAAGCCCAGAGGCCATACATTAGAGGACAAGCCAAGGCATCAATGTCAGTGACCTCATGGGTCTGCCAAGAGGTGCATAATAATATTTCCCTCCCCATTTCTGAACATGTTTCTGAGTTCATTCAATTTAAGTATGGACATAATAAATTACCACAGTGGCTTGGCCAAGATGTGACATTACAGGTGGCTCCAAGCCCATAACATGGTTTTTGCTATAGTGAAAATCCACAGTGAGCACTAGTAGAAATGCTGTCTCAACACAAGTTCTGCAGGGCTACCTCTCATCCTGGAAGTCCAGCGCGGGGCAGCAGAAGCAGGATGTGCATATTCACCTCAGGAGGCAGATGAAGTGGCAGACCCACGGGCTGAGACCCTGTGGAGTCTGGAGATGGCTGAGAAGAGTGGTGGCTCTGCATAGGTGTGGCACGCAGCACGTGCCATCCCTCAGGCAGGCAGCTGCCCACAGCACTGCCCAGGCTGTCACGTCCCCAGCAGGCTGGTGTGCAGCTGCAGCTCGTCCCTGCGGGCAGGGCAGTGGCAGCCTTGCACGGGCTGGGACGCTCTCAGAGCACAGAGCAACTGCCCGGGTCACGCAGCCCCGTGGCTCTCCCTCGCACGGCAGGATTTGTGTGTTTTCCTTCAATGTTCAGCTAGAGCATGCCAGTACTGCCTGGCTCTCCCAGGCAATGTCTGCTCAGAGGACCAGGACCTTTTATCATCCCAGGGGACCACGGTCCAGATTTCCCTCTCGTGGGCAGGAAGCTTTATGGATGGCCCCCGGGCTCAGCTGTCTCTGACACAAGGTGCGGCACAGCTGTGTGACCCCAGGTTGGTTTTTGCTGAGAAAACTGCTACTGCACTGTGAGAAAATAAATTAACTACAGCCAAGCAAGATAAGGAAAGTCAAAACATGGAACTGAAGTTGTCAAGATGATGATAGCTAGCAATGCAAGGCTTCCAAAGTAAATGTTTGTGAAGAGGGATAAAGCCCTGAATGGCTAGGTCCCTATGTTGCTTTAAAGATCCCTGAGCTGGACTTAGAAATGCTTCAAGTTCTTGCCTCAGGTTTAACTGATGTGAGGGTATGTCCCAAGTGCTGGACTCCAAGGGGCACATGAAAATAAAGGGGGGGAAAAGGGGCAAAAAAGTGGCTGGGCACATGACAGAGAGGGAGATGTCCATGAAGAGTGCATTTAGTCCACTGATAGGGAGGATGTGTGAGGAATTTTACTGAGAAGGTAAAAAAAGCACAGGCAGCTGAAGGGCCTGTGCAGTTCTGCTTGGCTGCACTCCTACTCCATCCTCTTCCACCTTCTTGGAATGACTACCTCCTATAGAAAGTCCCAGCACCCCTTCTCTGACAGGGCATCTTCTTTCTTGAGCTGGAAGACCTGTGGTTAGAAGGGCACGGACAGAATGTCTCCAGCCATATCCTGGGAGCGGTGACCTGCAGGCAGCAGCTTTGGCTCATAGGCACCACCACCCAGTGCAACATTGTGCAGAAGGCAAGCCAGGACATGAGGGGGGTTTGCAAGGGGCTAAATAAGTGTTTGGGGCAAATGGGGCTGAAAGCTGTCTTGCTGAGCCTGCACCAGCCCAGTATTTGCCAAGAGGCAACTGGTGTGCTGGATGTGCAATGGGGAGCTTTGTAAGGAGTAAGGAGAAGTTCAGATGCCCACACTGGGGTGGTGGCCAGCTATTGCAACCTTCCCCAGGTGGGAACATCAGCAAAGGGCATTTCCCACAGACAATGTTATGAATGCTATGAAATTCTTCTATTTGGAAAAAAAAAAAAAAAAAGAAAGTAAAGTGCAGTTATGGTGTGCAACAGGTGCTGGCATTGCATTAGAGGTATTGTTAGGTTTTTTTAAGAAGAAGAACCTGGTGGTAACTAAAATGTGAACACTTTTTTTGTTTTTAATATGAAATTAGGCACTATCCAGCACTGAATATCTAAATAATATCAACAGCCAGAAAATAAATATATCGTTATCTAGCTGAAGCTAGATTTTTCTGCTGGTGCATCAGGAGCTAGATTAGTCCCAGGGCAGCACAGAGGAAACCGAGAGGACAGGGACCTTTGCAGGGGCTCGCATCCAAGGTAGAGAGAGGAGAGCCTGCTCAGCTGGAGCTCTGCAGTACCGCCATGCCATCGAAATGCTGGACCTCAACTCACACATACCGCACTTCCCAGCTGGGGAGATGCTTTGTCTTAATCTCACTCTGAGTTCGATCAGAAGCCGCTGCCGGAGAGATGCGAAGCAAGCCCGCGTTCGCGCTGCTGGAGATGTGAGGCTGTGTTTCAAAGGCTGCAGCCCCTCTCTGCGAGACCCCTGCGAGTCGCAGTCCCGGCGCGGAGCTGGGCTGGGCTGGGCTGGGCTGGGCTGGGCGGCCAGCGGGCTCCGCTCCGTGCGGCGGTGGGAGCGCGCCGGGCGCCGCGGCCCCTCCTCGCCGGGGCCAGCGGGCAGCGTGCCCGCACTGCCTCGGGAGCGTCTGCGGAGCGTCCTGAGAGGCTCCAGTTACTTTTATACTGGGTGTTCCCCATCGCTGCGAAGCATTTTTCCGGCAGCTGGGAAGGACCAAGCTCATCCCTCAGCTCGAGGTTAATCATCTGCTTGCAATTAACCTGTGACCTGCCACGCCCGCGGCGCGGGGCAGCGCTGTAGCTTTAACGCGGGCGCTGGAAGCGGGAGGGGGACGGCAGTGCCAGGTCCCGGAGCTGCCGCAGATCCCTCGCCGCCGCCTGCCATGGAGAGCCGCAGCCTCCTCGCCGCCCTCCTGGCTGCTGTCCTCACCGCCCTCCTGCCGCTTCCCGCCGCCTCCTCGGCCCACCGCAAGCTCCTGGTGTTCCTGCTCGACGGCTTTCGCTTCGATTACATTGATGACAGCGAGCTGGAGGGTCTGCCGGGCTTTCGGGACATTGTGAACATGGGGGTGAAGGTGGATTACATGACCCCAGACTTCCCCAGCCTCTCTTACCCAAATTACTACACACTGATGACGGGTGAGTACTTGTGTTTCTGTGCTGTGATGCTCCTCAGAGCTGCCAGCTCCCCGTGCCAAGGTGGAAGGCAGCTCCCTGTGACTTTTTCTTCCAAAGAAGATATAAAAATAACCCAAGTCGTGCTTTTAGCTGGAAGTTTAAAAGCACTGTGGTATAACAGCCCAGAGTTGTTTCTCTGAATTGTGCTCCAAATTTGGAAATGCCACCTGCAGCTAATTTTTTCAGTTCCATTTTGCTTATCCAAGGTGTAGCTGGGTCCCTACCTGCTGCCACCTCAGCATCATGGCCAGCTTGCCTGGTGCAAGCACCAATGGGGCTACTGCATACATCTAGAACATAGAAACAACTGGGACTGCATGGAAAATGAATACAGAGACTGCTCAGGGGCTTTAATAAAAATGCATGTCAACTGAGCGTGGCTAAACTAAGAACTTATTTTCAGTCAGCAGGTCTGTTTTGGCAAGTTCCACATTAAATTTCTTTTTAAACTTAGTAGATTTTCTGTTTTCTTAACTTTGCTACAAGTCTTCATATCTGTAATAATTCAAAATAGCCAAATGGAAAAACAGTCAGGATTTTTGTTTTTCCTCCCCTGCAGTTTTTCAGAATGTCCAGGGAACGCTTTCAGAAAATTGAGAGGAAAGTCATAGATTTCATGATGCTGATTTGCTTTTAATCTTCTGAGGAGGACACTTGATTACCGTGACACTAGGAAGGTGCAGAGAGTAGAGCTGCACCAATTCTTTCAGAGACAGACATTAAGGAAACAAAAGTTAAATTAAAAAAAAAACCCAACAAAACAGTTTTGGGTTTTTTTTTTTCCTGGAGTTTCTAGTTGGATTTCTCTCTGGAGTTATTCAATAAGCAGGAGTTTCCAACCAATGAGGAGGAGTAAGAAAATCTATCCTCTCCTAAGATATGTGGCATCTTCCACTATTCTTGGAACAATGCAGTGCCCAGTGATTCATATACTGCTTGCTGGGAAAGCAAATAGATGCCATTGTAAGACAAAAATCTGACATCAGTTGTGCCTAGCTTGTTTTGAAACTGCTTAACCCCTTCTTCCCTGTCTCTCAAGGGAAACACTTTTTTCTTGCTCATCTCTGATTGAAGAGTATAAAACCATCACAGGGTTAGTTTCCATTCTTTTTCATTATTTGGTGCAAATATATGAATACAGAATAAATGTCATGACAGAAAACAGAGGTGTTCTACTCCAGGCCATGTTCTTTAGGTGTACATAGGCAAACTGACCTAACACTTCATAGGTGCAAAAAATCTTTGGATGGAGCTGTTAAGGAGAGAAGAAAAGTGAGTGACATTTCACTCCTAACCACATTTAGTCATCATTTCTATTAAGTGTGTATGCATGAAGTGAAGTCTATTATCAGCCTTTTGAAGAGTTTTGAAAACCTCCTACTTTGTACTCACAAAGAAGGGGTTTTTTTAAGAGATGAAAAAACCACTACTGGACTTTCCATATTTTTAGTAGAAACCTGCACCTCAGTCTGAAGCAATAGATAGTATGTGAGACCAAACTCAATCTTCTTGCAAGCCTCCCAGACTTTATGGTAAGGATATCAATGCAAATACAGTTTAATTGCAAATAGCAATTCACCTCCCTAACACATGAGTCACAGTAGTGTTAAGTAGGTCAGGAACCAATTGAGGACTAAGTTTAGGTGATGAACATTGCCCAGAGGAATATCCAAGACTGTCCTTGAGCCCTTGGGGTGTTAGTGAGCCCCATGACTGTGTCTTGGCCTGACAGCAGGGTAAATCCCATAGCTGCACTGTTCTTACCCTTTGGGGCCATGGTGCCATTTCCACTGAAAGGAGGTTTTATGGGGTATTTGGGTTAGGAGTGCAGAGCATGCGGCAGATGTAGTGTTAAGCAGTGTTCGGTCTGCATCCATTAGATTTGCAAAGCTGGGACAGGTTTTGGAGAAAATTCAGCATGGCAGGGTGACACAAGCATAGTGACCTGCTCAGGGAGTGGCAAGCTACTGTTTCCCTGCTGCTGTATGGTCATGGGGAAGCTTTCATCACATCTCACCAGCCATGCAGCCCCTCTGCTGCAGGCAGACACAACTGTAACTGCTTTTATTTCTGTTTCTGACTGGGATGTCTGGTAGTTAAATGCTGCCATAATTTCTTCTGAGAAATCAGGAATAAATTATTCTTCATGTCTTGTCCTACACTGCTGTTTCAGGAGCTGCTAAGAAAGTCACATTTTAACTTTGAAAACATTGCATTTGTCTTTGTAGTATATTGAAGTCTTTCAGCTACATCAGTTTAAGAAAGTGCACATTCCCACCCCTGGCTTGTTCATGATATCCCACTTTGGTTTTTTTGTTTGTTTTGATAAATACTCCTGTCCCTTCTTTCTCTGCTCATTCACAAGGCCTTATGGCTCTGTGTCCATTCAGGAGCATTCATGGCTGCCAGGTCTTGGACAACATGTGCATAAAGTGTTGTAGTTTGTGTGTGTCTGACTTGCCTCCATTCTTGTGAGCAAAGCCTTTCCTTTCTGCCTACTGCCTTTCACCTCACATCCATGCAACTTTCATGACTCCACAGCGGTTGAGTTGTTACCAAATGAGAGAGGTTCTCTCTCGTTTTTGTGGCTTTGGAGGAGGACAGTGGACTCTGCCCCACAAATACCATCACCGTTGGGACAGGTCAGTCTCCTCAGACATGAACTCACCTCCTCCTCCTGCCCAGACCTGCCGGCAGAGGTTATGGAGATCAGCAGCATTGCCCCAGTGCTTCTCAGTGCAGATGCCAAGTAGTGCAACCGTAATGTTGACCAAAAGCCACAGATCTAACAGCAGCTAACTAACATATGCTAATGAGAACCACACCCCTTTCTGCTGAGACTGGTGCTGGGTCAAGCACTGACACAGCTGGATGAACAGGGTCCAGCCTGGTGAAATTTTGGAAGGAAAACATGGGAGGGAGGTGAACTTGCTTGTGGTCATGCAGTGCTGCAGGGCTATGGCAGAGATCTTCATGGATCCCCCTCCTGCAGCTGTTAATCTGTGAAAAGATAGTTGTTGGAGCTTCCCCAAGACACACAGAAAGCCTCAGCCCCAAAGCCCAGAGCCTGCTTAGAGGTCTTTTCCTTTCCTGTCGCAACTATGAGAAAGAAAACCAGGGCATAGAAAAGTGTAAAATCACTAAATAATTCAGAGTTTGGGATAAAGCTCCAGTATTCCTGCAAGCCAGGGCGTGGCATCAGGACCTGCTATTTGCTTGAAGAAGCACCAAACAAAAGCCGAATCAGGGCTGGTGCAAAGGGATATCACTGACAAGCAACCGGAGAAGCTTTTGTTTTTGTTACAAAAATCTGGTGCTGTGCAAGGTAGCTCAAGGATGTGCTAGCTTAAAATCCAACTCTTTGAAAAGCAGTCTTCTCTAGCAACTTCCATTATGCCTTGTTTCTTAGCATTGGCTTCAACTGTGGCAGAAAGACTCGTTTTTAGGTGGTTGGGTTTCTTTCTGAGCTGCTAGAATGAATCCTACCCGGTGTCCTGGCTCTCCATGGTGCAGTTACAATATTGCAATTGTTGACCTGAAAAAAATGAAATGGAGAATTAGGTAAAAGGAGATGTTGCAGCTGTGACACAGCTTTTGCAGGTCTCTTTGTGGGCTTGGCAAGGGAGGTGAGGAGGAGTCCAAATATGTCTATTCTAAAAGGCTCCCTTAATCATACCATGTGCTGTTTGTTTTGGAAAGGAAGGAATTAAGACCACAAGCTATCTTGGGTTGTTATCCTGTGGGGAGTTTTTAATTTTTCCCTTTCCCTGCTGAGAGAGCTCTGCAGGGAGCTCTCATGCCAAGTTCAGTGGAAAGTCTCAGGTCTCCCCTGTAAGCACTGCAAGCAGGAGTTACTGCTTCGGAGCACTTCGTGCCATCTGTCAAGAAAAGCTGCTCATGCTCTGGTTGGGTCTCCCTTACCTGACAACCTGCAGGTGTTGGAGGGGTGATGAAGGACTCCCTGCAGCCCAGCTCTCCTGAAGTCTCCCCCAGCTGAGAGCACTCAGGGGCACCTCACATTTCCAGCCAGCAGAAACATGAACAGAGACTATCATATCTGAGATAGAAATCCAGAAAGGATTTCTTTTCCAAGATCGTAACTAGAAATGAAGTCTTTCTGGCAGGTCTTCCTTGTGGATGTGCCAGCTGCCTGGTCAGCTGTGCAGCCCCACATCCAAGAGTCATATTTGACTTGGCCTCCATGGGAAGCAAAGGGACCCCCTGATTGCAGAGATGGGTGGGGAACTGCTTGGAGAGGAGCCAGCAAGGAGCCTCCATGCACCTCTTTGGAGGACTCTGATCTTAAATAAGTGGCAGAGGGGCTGTGAGGTCCCCTGAAGCTTGAGGAGTGGAGGAAGAGGTAGACAGGAGGACGTTGCAGTCTCCTGCACCCAGAGTGAGGGCTGTGGCCTTTGCAGGGGTGCCCAGACTCACTGTAACAGAGTGATGACACATTTGGGCGTTGTCTAAACAACGGTGTCGTGGTGAGTGGTGGTTTCTCAGCCACTGCAGCTCATCCCTACAGATGCCATCACCTCTTCCTCTGCATAGCAGTAGGGAGTTGGGGTGACATGGCAGAGCTCCCACAGATCGGTGACATCAAGGTCCACTCTGCCAGACTGAAGATTTCACCCATCTTCTATGTTTCAACAATCTTGCCTTCACTCCTCACTCTTGATTTTGGCATACTTAACTGCTGAGGGGGTTTGGTGGATGATGCCAAAGTCCAAGAAACAGTCTACATCTGTTCCCCCCTGAGCACAGCAAATCAATATACACTGCACCCCATTTATTCCATGTTTTCTAGGAGAAAATACCTTCTGGGCTCCCAACCCTGGAATCTCCTGGAGTCTGGCTGATGTGCACACGTACTTGTATATTTACTATTTACTGTGAGAGGTTTCTTGATTAAAAGCACAGCAGCTCCAGGCTCCTTCCACTCAGTACCTGAAGGAAGCCCAGCCTGGTGATGGTTCTGGTGGATGCCTCTTTTCTGCTGCACAGTTAGTGGCATCCTGACTCCAGCCTTGTCCAGAAAAGGACGCGGACAATTTCTGTTCAGCAGTTAAGCAAGTTCTTAACTCTTTAAGCGATACCTGCATGTATTCTGAGGCATAAAAAGTGGAAGGATAGGAGTACAACAGGGAAGTTTATTACATACACACAAACTAAAACTATATCTCTCTACAAGCTTAAAAAAAATCCTGAAGGGCCCAAAGCGCACAAGGGAAAATGACTTTTTCTAGTTGGTCCTCTCAAACAGCTACAGATGCCAGAAGCAGCAGAGATTTAAAAGATTCTGTTTGTGACATAAGGCTCTGAAATCAAGCCTCTTCCTTTTCTTGAATTCATTAGCTTTCCATTTCTAAAACTCTGTGTTGGGCAGCAAAGGAGCATGAGCTGTGGTAACACTGTTAACTGGCAGAGAAAGGGTACTATCCCAGCAAGAGCACGCTGGAAAAGATAGTGGGAACCAGAAGGATTTTCTTTTTCACATTCTTCCTCTCACTTTGTTTACTCACCACCTGCAGAAAGGCTGCAAAGCCAAGCATCAAGATTTTTCTCTTTCACACACAAAATATTGCAAAAATCTGTGTTTGCTTTCTACCAGTTAAAAAATTGGAAACACTTCTAAAATGTAGAACAGAAAGTTTTTTCTAACACAAAGTTCACAACACTACAAATTAAAATACAGAGTTTTTTTCCTCCTTAATAGCTACAATCTCACAGCTCACAACTAGTGTACCTACTACCAGCTGTTAGGTAAATAGACATTCACGTATCAAGGTATTTCTTAGCCCAGAGCTGAAGTCACTGCCAGAGACTCATACTCTATCTAATAATGCAGGCAGCAGCTTTGTCTGTTGTTCTGCCCAGTGCTTGGAGCTTCAGTGCCCTCAAGCCACACCCAGCTCTGGGGGTTCAGGGGTCCCAGAGTGGTCCCTGAGCCTGCCACAATTCAGGAGAACAAACAACAGCTCAGAGTCCTGGATCTCCAGGGACACAAGACCTGACTTTCCACACAAGAAAGCATCTGCAAAGCCTCAGCTGGGTGATTTATTAGCAATTTTTGTGCACCCAAACCCGTCCCCATGATGAAAGCATTGAATTAAGAGTTTCAAGCTCTTACTAAATGAATTCCCTTTAGGGAAAAAAAATAATGCTGTGTATAGCAGAGATTTTTCTGAGTTTTTTGATGTGATCCTACTTGAATTGCAAAGTCTTGCCTGACACAGACTAAGGTGTTCATGCTTTGGCTTTGTCTAATATTAGAGGTCATAAAAATTTGGAAAGACTTTGCCAGCAAACTCCTTTGGAATATGAATTGTCCATGCACATCATGCAAGTATTGGTTTTACTTGGGGGTCTGCAGATGGCAGGGCCACTTTGCCAGGCCAGCATTCCCCTGAGACTTCTCATGAACTCTGGCCTTCTCCAGGCTGCTTAGGGTTTAGCACATGGGTTTCGTTTTTACCCTGTGGTCTTTCTCATCAGAGCAGAGCAGGTGAGACCCATCAGGTGAACAGTAGAGCAGTGCGTATATCAAGCTTAGTTCCTGGGGACAGTAACCACTATATCTGCTCCAGAACAGGAATATGATGCTGGTGACTTTTAAGTCCTGCTTTCTTCATTGTTATGGGAGGGAGCATGAGCAGAGCATTTCCCAAGGCAAGTTGTCTTGCTGTTTGCATGGAGGAACTTAACTATTCCCAAGACTGTATAGACCTGTGGCAGCCCGTGCTTGCATCTGCCCCCCCGACTCTTGTCACTTTCCAGAGAGTGGGGACATTGTGGTGGGACATGAGAGGAAAGGTCTCACGATAGTGACAAGGCATGTGTATAATTTTGCATAGTGCTTTAAGCTAAATGCATGTACTGATATTCACCATCAGATTATGGTACCTTTGCTGCATTGGCTAATACGCACACTGTGGGTTCTCTGATAAATCTGATTTGCTCAGTGCAGAGATGGCAAATGCCCCAGGAGCACACACACTGGTTTTCGGATCTCACACGCAGCCAGGGCAGGGTGCTCAGCACTCAGCGTTACTGTGCTGCTGCTGTGGGTGGCCCAGTGGCTGTGGGTTCTGCTGGCCTTTTAAATTTCGTCTTTGTTTTGCAGAGATTCATTTGAAGGCTGACGAAAGTGCCTGGAGACATGGGAATGTGCTTTAGACAAATGCTGTATGAAGTGTAGTGTCCAAGTAAGCTGTAGCATGCAGACTTGCAAATGCTTTTGCTGGCTCTCCTCCAGAAGGATACAGCAGTTATCATATTCTTGGGAACTATACTCTCTTTGTTTTCCTCTGTTGCTTGAAGAAGGAGTAATTTTTACTACAATTACAGTGAGTTTAAATAGTGACATCTGTATGCCGAAATTGCTTTCTGTCCTGTTTCTATTTTTGAAACTCTTAAGATAATGTTTGATTACAGAGGAAAGCTGCAGTAATGGAAGAAATAATAAATTCTGAATGTTATGGTGACTATCTAACACCATGTTGCTATTTTGATAATGATTCAAAAGAAGTATACTAAAGGTAATTTTCTTAGGCTGGAGAAAACAAGTGAAAACAGGATATAAAGAAAAAGGGTTGGACCCAAAAGAAACTTGAGAAATGGCCTTAATTCTGTGTACGAGAATCCTGGGGGGAGGGGGCAGGGGCAGGAATTCCAGTTATTCCAGGGCTTTTCAATCTAGTGAGCAAGGATCAGAATAGCCATGGTTGAAGATTAACAAAGGTCAAAAATAAAATTAGACATCGTGTATACTTTTGAACATTATTAACTGATGACAAATCTTGGGAGGAGCAACTGAAGGAAGAGGTTAATTTCTTGATTACTGATGTCTTCCAAGGAGGTCTAGGGTCTTTTTGAGACACAGGCCTCAGGTAGGCAGACATGAATGACATTAAATGGTCATATCTTTTGATGTGTTGCTCACCTGATCTTCTTTTCTGACCCTGTGAACCAGGGATGTCTGCAATGAAAACTGATGCCTTAGCGTCTTCTAGGCCAGTTTTTCCACAGTAAAAAAAGGATTTGGAGTCCATAGAAAATCGAACTAATCTAATGTGGAGAACTGAACACTCTCCTCTGTATTAGTTCAAACAGTTAATTAAATTTCCCAACAATACTACAAAGAACAGTCTCCAACCTCTTCCTTAAAAAAGTGGACAAACAGTAGACCTTAAGTCCTCTAGGATCAGTAGCAGCTAGAGCTCATTAAGTCTATATGAAGACTACCCTATACATCATACAGATCCCTAATATGTAGGTTTCACACTGATAGAGCTTCAGCACTGACCCGTAAGTTTCCCAGGCTGGCACAAATTGCCTGCTACAGTTTATCAGGTTGATAGATGCTGAGGAATTTGTGGACTTTAGGAAGCTGAGGTTGTCCTGTAAATTGTACAGTTGTGCTTTTGATGCATTATTGAGACTTCCCTTCTATCTCTTTTGAGTCTTACAGAAAAGAGAGCACTTGGCAGTCTGAAGAGAAGCAATTACTGCCTATCCAATCCACCAGTTCTCCTATATTAAACCTGTTTGGGTTAGTATGATAAGTATTGACTGCCACAAACTGAGATCACCTTTTACCTCTGGGAAGGAAGTTTACATCTCCTCTGGGAAGGAGGAGATGTTCTGCATAATTGAAATACTTTTTAGTAAGGAAGGAGAGTTTAAAATCCATTTCAAGATCACATGCCCCCAAAGTATATAGAGTCCTCTGCTTGAAATGACATCTTTTCAGAACAAGAATACCAAGGTTATTTCAGTTCTGATCACCATGCTCAGGCTCAAAATAATAAAATCCTATTATCTAGATCCCTGCAATAACATGACTCACCAGCTAATGAGGACAGTGTCTATCACATGCTTCAGTCGTTGCTTTTTAAGATATGTAAATAAGGAACTTCCAGTACAACTTATTCTTCAACATTTCTTTTCCCATTTCTGTTAATTCATCTTCAGAATAATTATTAAAATATAGCATCTTCTCTTCTGACAATTACAAGAAGTAGAAGATTATATTAGTTATCTTCTTAGTTAATTAGTTATATTAGTTATATTATTATATCAGTTATTACATACACTAGGGTGGCATGAATTGCTTTCTAGACATGACTCTTCTTATCTGTTGATTGTGAAGGGAATACAGGGGGCTGACAAACTTCAGCAACTGACTTTTGGGTGTCTGAACTGGGGGATTTAGTAATCAAACTGGAGCACCCCAGTGAAAGGTAAGAGGGAGATTTTATGAATGGTTGCAAGGTAAGAGATCCTGGAATTCAAGACAGGACTTTTCAGCTGATTTGCTGGATGATCCAGTAGTAGCAGTGGTAGTGCTACCAGCATCCTTCTACTGAAGAACACCAGTCTGATTGTGCTGCTTTTTTCTCCACTCTCGAAGGTCGCCACTGTGAGGTCCATCAGATGACTGGAAACTACATGTGGGACCAGAAGGCAAATGTATCGTTTGATATTGGTGTGAATAAAGAAAGCCTGCTGCCTCTCTGGTGGAATGGATCAGAGCCTTTGTGGGTCACAATGATGAAAGCTAAAAAGAACGTTTCCATGTACTACTGGCCAGGTTAGTATGTGAAAAATTGCTACAATGCACCTTGACATTTGAGCACTCCATATGCTGTAGGAATGGCTCTCTAATACAGTTCTGAAATACAGATAGGAACTTTCTGTGCTTTACTAACCAGGCATAGAAACAAATTAGCTTTTCTTTGGTCATGACAATTTGCATATGCTTAGAAAGGAGAAGAGTGAAGTGTCACTAGAGGCAGCATTCCACTAAATGCTAGCTTCAGGAGGGTGCTGGCTTGAAGAATATCCCCTCCTCCATCAACTGCTTTTTCCTCTTGCCTACATGTAACTTCTACTATGCTGAGTGGTTGCTCCATGAATGGTTCATGGTCCAATGAAAGTTAAACAGTAACCACTCTCCCCCAGTGCTTCTTTGGTTTTAATCTGGAAATTAGTAGCTGAGAGCTCAAGATGATCTGCTCTGTGAGGACAAGAAAATCCAGCTGAAAGCAAAGCATCCTTGTCCTCCAGTCCTCCTTCACTGTTAATTCATCTGTAGACCCAGATGCTCTGAGTGTGAACCATTCATTTGGAGGGACTTGGCCTTTCTCTTCCTCATTTGTTAGATACTGGACCAGTGGAATGAGTAGGGATGTATAATAATGAGTCCTTTTCATCAAACAGAAGTATTGTATCCCCTTAGGCTATACATTTAGGGACTCACATGGAAATAGATGTTCCAGCTGAGCAACCAGACCAAATCCCTTGCAAAGCACCCAGATTCTCAACTGGTTTACCATCTAACTGCTACCTACCCTAAGCAGTGTGCAGGTACCCTCAATGTGCAAGCGCAGGCTGGAGGACCAGAGGGCTGGTAGAAGAGCTGTACTGAATACAGCCAGTGCCAGCAGGGCAGTGGCAGCTGACTCATGCCATGGGCTCCTGGCCAGCTTGTCTCTGTACCCCAATGCACATGTGCCTGGCCACAGCCTTTCCATGCAATGTGGCTAAGGGTGTGCTGGCAAAAAGCCCACAATTCTAAGGAATGGGAAGAAAGAGTGAACCGAGATGAAAAACATTGAAAAGCCATCCAAAGTGTTTCTACAGTACTGAAAGGCAAAAAGATCTGAGGGTGACAATATTGCCTTATGGACTCAGAGGCAGTCAGAGTTTACATCAGCCCTGAAAAAAATCTGCTTCCTACTGAAGATGTCTAAGTGATCTAACAGCAAGGCAAATAGTAGGATATAGAAATTATACAAGAATGTAGGAATTCTTCTAAAAATTTATAAAAATATCTCTTTCTGTAGACTTTTCATTTTTAACTACTATTGTAATTGCTCTCAATAGGTATAATTATGTACTGAATAGATGTAACAGCCTACAGAGAGCTGCTGAAATCCAAAAAACCAGTATCACTTCCCATTAAGTGCCTTTGGACTTTACCTAGCTCCTTCATGTTGCCCTTTGACCATTGTTTCCCAGGGAGAAAACATATTATATATCTGTATCTATATATATATCTATATCTCCTCTTCACTCTGCCTGCAATTTCTAGCTGAAAATTGCAAGGAACAAAAGACACGCCCTATCCCCAGTGCTTACACTCCCAAGTGTATGCATTGAACTCTCTTATGATACAGAGGGGGAATTTTTGCATGGATCTGGCATTTCAGCTGTGGACTGTGACATATACCTCTGTCTGTCCTTAATTATTTATCTGTGATGGCTGACCTTTGGCAAAGCTGTCAGTGCTTCAGTTCAGCAAAAGCTGAAGCACATGTTTATTTTAAGGGTACTCGTGGTCTCAAAGGACACATTGGCCATACAGGATCAGACACAGGAGGCAGAGTGAAGTATGGAGTGACTGAACTGAAATACAAGGCTGTTGGGCTGCAGTAGGACTCCAGGTATAACTGGAGTGAACAGAAGTCACTCCAAATGCAACAGCATTTGTTACGTTTTCCCTATACGATTTTTTGCCAACATTTTCTTGTTCCATAGCAAGGACAAAATCCTTTCTAAAAATTCTAGATCTATAATGTTAAAGCTGAAATTCTTAACAAGCCATTTGAATGGGGAGCAATACCAAACAAAATGAAAATAAACCCCTGAGATTTAATAACCAAGGTGAGTAGAGGTCCCACAGACATTTGCACTGCATATGATCTGCTATTAGTGATTAGCTTTCCAGCCTAAAGACACACTGCTGCTTAGTAATGAATCTTGCAATTATGATAAAGATCCAAACAGGAAAAGTATGGGAAACTCTTAATAGGTACTGCAATATATAGCCAAATCATCACACTTTGCTCTGGAGGATGCTATTTTCTCTTTAGCCAGCAATAAAGATAAACAAGATCAATGAACCATAGGAGGAATGCATTGGAAATACCAGAATGCTGATTCCAAGGATTAGCTTTTACCAGTGTAATTTCCTCCTCAGTGCCAATTCCAAGCTTTGCAAAGTCTGAACCCAAAATCTGCTGCTTCATTTTCTCCGCTATGTTCCTCTCTCATGTGTAATCACTGCCTAAAGGAAAAAAATCCAGACCCCGGCACACAGGAACATAGAACAGGAGAGCTCTCAGATGTGAATGATCACACAGCTTTATCTGTGAGCCTAACATAAACCCAACAAAGACAACTCATGGGCAGAATGCATCTGAGATCTCTTGATTCTAGAAGCAGAGGAGCCAAACTATTGCCACGCTGGGGGTCCCAAACACCACTTCTGCCAAAACATAAGGCCTTGCCTTGTAGGGATTTTTTTTCCTTTCTTCATGCTGTGCGTGGGGTGAAAGGCACAGCCTCACACCCAGGTTGCCTGTCCAAAGCACTGCTGCTCCAGCAGGTGGAGAATGCTCAGAGGAGTGCAAGAGCCTCCTGGCAGTACCACTGAGGTCAAAACCTTGGAGTGGTCCTCACCCTGAGCCCAGTAAGTGGCATCATCCCAGATGCTCAAGCTCCTTCATTTTCCAGCAGCCTTTGTAACTACTTTAGCTGAAGTGCAGTGACAACTTCTCTAAACACTGAAATGAGAGACAGAGGGGGGAAGAAAAAAGACTCTAAACTCAATTTCTGCCATTTAAACATAATATTTACCAGACCATCCAGCTAGTCTGGAAAGTTTTCAAAATCTTCTGTTATGACATGAAGTGTCCAACTGTTAAATAAATGTTTAGAAATGCAATTTAAAGCTGGCAGAGATTCAGGTCTCCATGTCAGATAGATAAAGAGGGGTTTATCACTCTGAAAGAAGTCCTTATTCCTGCTCCAGTAGTTCAGGTTTTTAAATAAAGGTTTAGCATCATACAAAACTATGCAAAGATATCTAGCATTACATCTTAGCAAATACAGCTTAACTATTTGTAGTTTAACCAAGAAAAACTTAGCATTCCCTTTGTCTGGCTCCAGATCTGCTTAAATTTTCTTTCCCGTAATATATAAAAGAGAAAATTTACCATCTGTCCTAGCCTCTACCAAAATGAAATTTAAATATTAAAGGGCCTTCATTTCTTCATGGCCAGTATTTTGGACTTGTAACAAGCCTTAACATTAAAAAACCTAATTTAAGTTCTATTCATCATAGAGGCTAAAAAAAAAAAAAAAGATAAACAGAAAAAGGAAAAGGAAGCTCTTGCTGTCTAAATGTCTTGAATTTCCAATGGTACTGTCAATGAACTGCACACTTGAAGACCACTGGCCAAAATGATTAAATGATTTCTAATTCTTGCTACCCTGTAGTCTTTTACGTCATGGTCATCACTTGACAATCTAGAAATAGCAAAGATATCTCAGAAACTAAAATATCCCAGTTAAAATTATCTCATGAGTAATTCTGAGGAATGTTATTTGAGAAAATTACAATCTGATGTCAGTATCTGAAGAAAAAAAGTGGCAAAATGCAAAATGATCCTATTAGTCACTGGGTCTGAGCAGTTATCCACCTGAAGTTAAACACAAGGTATTTCTAACTACTTTCAAATGCATTCTTAACTTCTTGCCTGGTTTTGGAGAGAATCTTGCGCCAGACTCAACTATGAAAGGAGAAATTGACTCCAAAGTTCCAAATTAGTCCTGAAATACTAGCAAAGCCCACAGAGGACAACTGCATCACTTCTAGCATCTGAGGTAGCTGAAAGCCCTTGTTTTGCTGCTGGTAGCACCCAGAATATCCTACAAAAGACTGGAGCTCTGTGCCCTCAGGGAAGGGGTCTTGTGGGTATGACTTCAGGCCTTTAATGGAATACATTTTTCTGATTATTTGGTTAAGTATCATCTTGGACCCATCTCTGCTGCATAGTATAATTTCTTGGGGATGCTGTGTGCAGATGTATAGGAGTTTTATTGTGGGGTGATCTAGACAGTCAGTTCTTGAAAAGTAATCTGCTGGCTGTTTATCCAGGCTGCAGACAACTCATGCTGGATCATGGTGGAGACATGAACATTGAGGTATTTTCATGCAGAAAGTGGAATATTAAATCATATGTTTGGGGCAACAGGGGAAGAATTAAAAGTAAGCACCATCCCACAATTTTAATAGAAATAAAAATTAGATATAGTTTCAAGAGTAGGCAAATGTGTTTTTACAGGAAAAGAAATCAGTTGACTATATTTGATGTTTATTGTTGCAAATAATTAATTAATCATAACAGATTACTTGAAACACACAAAGCATGTGGAGACCTGGGAGTTGCTACCACAGGCAAAGAGACTGAATCTGTCATGTGTGCTACTGCCCTTTAACTTTTGGAAAGGATTATTTCCATCTGACTTATCTGGCTTTCTGCAAATCATTGAAGGTTTTAAAAATTTCCTAAGCTTAAACATTTAAGTTTTTCTATTTTTTCATGGTACTCCTGAACCATCACATCAGAAGACTCCTAGCCAGCCAGCAAGCGGTGTGCTTTTCCCTGCGCACCAGTACTGCACCTGAGTGATGTGAGCTCATGGGAGCTGAGAAGCAAGTCAGACAGACTTTCTTTATTGAGTGTCCCAGTAAGCAAACCACTGTAAATCACCTCTGGTAGTAGCTCTGCTTGCTGTAGAGCCCTCTTTGTACTTACACCTCTTTCTTCTGCCCCAAGCAATAAGTCAACTTACGACAGTCCTTAATGCATTTCACTTTCCTCCCAAAGGAGAAGCAGAGGGACCCAGATGTACAGATTCAGGCTTTGGCTTAGAGATGCCTTTTTGACCAGACTGTGTTGCTGTATACAGAGGCCATTTTGCAAAAGGTGGGGTTTTTTTTGGTTTTGATTCCTCCTTGTGCCCCTTGTTTTCTGATGTATTTCTGAATACATCAGAAAATGCCTAACTGTGATGGGAGGACTCTGGGGTTCTGGAATGATAATTTGCATTAATCCAGTGTTTTTCTGGAAGCATACTTCTTTTAAATATTAATATTATTCAGCAGCATAGTAACTGGAGAGCAAAAGGGCAAAGAAACCTCACAAAAACATGTTTTTCTATGTTCAGGGCCATGTTCTCCTGTAGGATTTGTTGCCATAAATTTTTAGGCCACAAAACAGACTTTATTTTGCAAGAAAGGCCACAAGTTACTAAGAGAGTAAATTGGTTTACACTGTTTTAATAAGACCTCCTGGGAAACAGATACAATAGTGGAGAGCCAGTATCACATAATAAAATACAGTTTGTAGAGGATATTGCAGTGTAAGACACAGCGTGTCTAACTGGAAAGTATTTGCTGAAGTTTCAGAGAACAATATCTAAATCTATTATGTTGGAAGCCGGGAAATGAGGCTATATGGCCATAGAAGTTAAAATATAAACCAGGTGGTGATTTAGGTAGAAATGGTCTGCCATGAGGGAATAAGCATTTTATTGTGGGAAGGTCACACAGAGACCTTCCTTTTAGAGAGGAAAATAAAAGGGTCCAATGTACAGTTTGCTACAAGCACTTGTCCAACCAACCTCTTTGCTCCTTTCCCTTGCCAACCACATGGTTTCTGGCAGGGAAGGCATAAGGTAAGTAATATCACAGGGGGTTTACAGACCTCAACTTGGACACCAAGGTGTGAGGTCTGTGATCAAGGTGAAATAGCAGAGCTTATCACATTTTTTGCTCGTAGGTTGCGAGGTCGAAATCCTTGGAGTCAGACCAAGTTACTGCCGCGAGTACTTCAGTGTCCCAACAGACAAAAACTTTGCAGACGCCATCAGCGATGCCCTCGAGTCTCTGTGGTATGTCACTAGATTTTTGCTGTGTGGGGTTTCCTCTCCCTAGGACAAGTATTTGGATTTACTATCAGGGAGATTTTCAGGATGGGCTTCCAGGTAGGAAGATGAGGGCTGAGACTGCTTTATAGTATCATCATAGGAACAACACCGTAACAGAAATAGGCCCTTACATTAAGAGTGGAGGGAAAGATGTGCTCCTCTGTTTCTCTGTAGGCTGCAACAAGGAGGAGACATGCTGACTTAACTGGTTTTAATTTGCTCTTTCAAACAACTTCAGGATGAGTCTGTGCATGTCTATTCACTGACCTGCAAGAAAAGGCTTTGAAATGCTTGTATTTAGAGAGGGAGTTTGGAAATTCTGAAATTCAGCTCCAGTCACTTGTTTATGAGACTGATGCTTTGGCTTTTTCTTCATTTTAGAACACCTCAAGCAAAATATTTTTGGAGAGGGCATTGATTTTGTGCAAATATGGGTATAGAATAGAGTAGAAGAGTTCAGTTGGAAGGGACCTACAACAACCATATAGTCCAACTGATGGGAATATATCTCTCAGATAACTCCTGGAAAAATGGATTCTCCAGACCCAGCTTTCAAGTTCCATCATCTCTCATCCAAACATTTACAAGAGACAAATCCACACAGGGTGTAAAATCAGGGAAGACTGCACCACCACATGCAGCACCAATGCCTTACTTTGGCCATAACTAAGTTCCTCCTTTTAAAGCCTTGCTAGTTCCATAATTAATCGAATCCTAGGAAACCCTTCTACTTTAATACTTGCAACTGCCATAGCAATTTGTATCCAAAAAGTTTTGTGTTCAGGTGCTGAGTGTTGATTTTTCTTGAACTACAGTCTACAAAATGATGAGAGTGCTGTTGGAAAAGTTGCTCGCAGTTGCACACTGAGCCCTGCTGCAGAGATGCTCACAAATAAGTATTATTTGCAGGATGGGCTTAGACAGAAGGTTTCTGAGACCATGTGAGAGGTTTATCCTGAAATTATTTAGCTTAGATTTAAAGAAAGCTACCTGCATGTGACATGAAGCCATATGTGCCATAGGAGGCTTTCTGGACCTTTTGCAATGCTTTTAACTCAGTGAATAAAAAAGGGAATGGAAGATGTAATACAGAAATCGGCTCTGACTTCTGATGGAAACCCAGAATTACTGTAGAAAGATTTTTGGTCTCCTATCATTTTGGGATGGGTGAAGATATACTTGAAGCTTCTTGCCTGGTTTCTGTGAAGCACAGTGTATAAGGGTGCTCAGTGCTGTTTTTCGGCTCTGTAATTGTGAACATAGTTAAAAATAAGGCACAAACTGTTAAAAGTGCCAGCCCTTCAAGCTGTTATTTTGGGTAGCTAGAGAGTTTCAGTAGCTAATTCTGCCCAAGCCACAAGGCTGCCTGTTGCTGTCTGCAGTGGAAAAGGAAAGGGACACAACAACAGTGTTGGTGGAACAACTTGCAAGAGGTGAAAGTTGATGATTTCAAGAAAAGTGTAAATCCCTGCTACCAAGATGTCACACATAACAGCTACAGTCTTCTGAAGTGCCCAAATCCTACAGATCATCCCAGTGAAGCAGGAGCTCCTGTCGCTGGTGTCTGTTTACACACCATCCCTGGTGAATTTCTTCCTGAGTTCTTTTCCTTTAAACTAAGTGCCCTGCCTCCAACAATGTGGGAAAGAAGAAAAATGAATGATCTTAGATAAAATTAATAACCAGGTTTGGGTGTAAATACTGCAGGGACTTAAAGTAAGAAGGGAGGGTAGAGAACAAACAGATAAAAATCTGGTAGGTTTTCCTTATTCTTTCTCTCATCCATCCTCTTTGTTTATTTCTTTAAGATTTAGAAGTTTCATGCTGCTGTGCCAGCCCATAAGAAGTAAAGCCTCTGAAATGCTTTTATTGTAGACATATTCATTTAGCAGGATTTAGCATCTCCAAGTAGAAGAGTCTTGAGCTTGTCATCTATATCTTTCACAAGTCCTTTTGACTTTTGAAGCTGTTCAAAGGCTGGCAAATGCAGTCTGTTTCCTTTTCACACCCTAGGTAATTGGAAAAGCCCATTAGGCTGAGACTGTTTTTAGCTATACGTGAGAAAATGGCCTGTGTCAAGGGCAGTCTGTTGCCTGGAGCAGTGCCTTGCTCAGTAGCCCTAATGGCAGGTGTTAGTAGTTAAAGAACTGCACTTGGGCTCCCAGCATTAGCAAACCTTGCAGGGACTCCAGGGTAGAGAAGTACCTAACTCATCAGGGAGCCACTGAGCTTCTTTTGCAACCAAAGGAAATCATCCTTCAGCAATGTTCTCCAGTCTTTTCAAACTGGTGCTTCAAGACCACTATTTGGACTAAGACTATTCACAACAAAGTCAAGCATCTATTTTTGGCAAGTAAAGCTGAAACCTCCCTTGAATCTTTTCAGTAACTTATGGGCTGTTGTAATCTACATACTTTCCTGGAGGTGTCGTCAAGTCTGCAATTGTACTTGCAAAGTGTGCTGGTAGAATATAAAATACTTTTTGGTGTTGCCATCAGTGCTGTCCAACTTTCTTCAGCAATCATTTCTAAGTAATTTATTTGGAAAGTTACTGGTGATGGAAGAAGACAGGACTAACAGAATACCTCGTCTAAAGACAGAATACCTCTCCCATGCAAGCAACGATAAGGGTTTTCTTAGAAAACTTAGAAAACCCTTTTTTTTTTTCATAGAAAAACAGGCAAAAAATGGAAACAAAGTGAAACTCCAGACATGCTGTACCAAATCCTGCAAACTCCTAAGCATGCTGCATTACTGGAGCTTCTCCCATTTAAGTAATTAAATATTCTTCCTTACAGCATTGAGCCCTCATGGAGAAATCTCACCACAGCCTAAATGAGATCACTTGTTTTATGCAATAAATCTCTTTCTTATCTATCTTTCTCTCTATCTTGATCAAAATGATAATTTACTTACAGGTGAGAAGACAAATTAGTTTAAGTAGTTTGTAATACAGGCACTGCAGCAGAAGAGAACTATTTCAGTAGATTCAATGACTGTGTATGCAATAGAGAAATTACAGGGTTAAATTTTAGAAAGTAATTTATGCCTGATACAGATGAAAAGTAATGCTTAAAATGAAACTGAGGAGAGGGAAGGGCCATTTCATTTAAATTATTTTAAAATCTTGAGGAGTGAGAAACAGCACTGTTCTGCAGGGCTAGCAGTGGAGAAATTCCCACCCCAGCAGACATCTTCAGCTTCTCACAGGACTGCTCCTCTGAGGCCTTCTACAAACTGAGAAATGCAAATGACAGATGCTAATTCATTCACTCAGTCCCTCACCTTTGATTTTGCCTCCTCTGTCCCACTCATTACACCAGACTACCCAAGTGTCTTTAATCAGAGATGCTGAACTAACAAGTCTTTTTGTAGGGATCTTCATATGGGTGAGAGCATGTAATATGGATGGCATGCTCTGCCATATATTAAGTACAGCACAAAAAGACTGGGTTTGAACTTCAGGAGTCTAGGTTTGTGATTTTATCCACACAACTTCTCTCAGGGAGATTTGCAGTGAACAGTAAAGTGATCATGAAAATGAAATTGAGCACTAATGTGCGTGCTATCCCCACTAATTAGGCTGAGAGCAATGAATGCAAAAAAGTGCAATCAGCTAAACTTGTGCAATTCTGGGATTACTTTAGTTTCCATTGCTCATGTTCCTGAATAAAACCCCCTTCTAAAATCCCATCCCCGTTCATACTGCTTGGTATTTTGTAAGGCAGAGCACATCCCGAGTTGACCTCTGTGGTTTGGAAGACCTCACACAGGAGAAAGCCAGAAGTGCCAAACTTTAATTAAAGCACATTTGACTGGTAATTCCCATAATCCTTTTAATAGGGGCATTCAGCATAGAAATCAGATTTTCTTTGTTATTAAAGGGAAAGCTGCCTTCCTAATTCAAAGAGGTTAGTAGAGGACGGCCGGGCCAGCCTGTGCTCGCATGTGGCATTTTCCACCTGCTGCCTCTGATGGGAGTCTCAGGCAAACTCAGGAGACTCTGGGTGTGAATAATGAGCCCAGCAGTGCAATAGGTGGTAGGACGGCACAGGTTGGAAGCAGAAAACAGGGTTTTGTGGCTCTACATGCTTGTGAAGACAGCAATGCCAGCAGCCAGGAGGTCTCCATGTGTGTCAGCCTTTCACTCCTTGCCCTCTCTCCCACACCCAGCAACAACAGCGCCGAGATGGCTGCAGTGTACTATGAGCGCATTGATGTGGAAGGCCACCACTACGGCCCTTCGTCCCAGCAGCGGAAGAACGCGTTGAAGGAAGTGGACAAAGCCTTGAGCAACATGATCTCACTCATCAAGGTGAGTGGCATCCATAAACCCAGCTCCTGGGTGCCTTTGGAAAAGGCTTTTAAAACTGTTCTTTGTGGCACTGCCAAGAGCCCATTTAACACGTGTAACTGAATACAGTGGCTGTAAATTTTTATTTCTTGAGAAACAGGCCACTGAGTTCATGTGAAAGTCAAGGCACCTTTACCCTGATTATTATTTTCATTGATGATATTATAACCCTCCTGGTAGATTTATACCAGTAGCTCCAGGAAGCTACAAACCAATATATGCGTTGCTCTGTTTATTACTTGTGTTGGTAGCTGAACTTCATTGTAGGTGAAGGAATCAAAACTGTGTGTTTCCTAAAGTTTGTGGAATCAGACAATTAACTTTTATAGTGGTTTTTATGACAGAACTCTGTAATTTAAACTTGGTTTTAAAAAAGCATTATTGAAATGATTTTGCAGTGAGAAAATCTTTTGGGTAAAAAACAATTCTGTGAATATTTCTGATAATGATAAATGCATATTGAAGTTTTTATGTGTTTCAGTGAAGAGAGGAATATGTATCTTCAATTTCACTAAATATTAAAAGCTCTAATGCTAAGTGCTCATGTCTGGGAGAGAAAGAGAGAAACACCCCTTCCACAAGTGGTATCATGGCAAAATTGCTGCATGGACTTGTTTTGGAAAAACTCTGGTGCTAACCTCTCAGACTTTTCCAGAGCAGCAAGTAAAAGTGGATGTCCACCATTATGGGTGGTGGCAAAGCACATTGCAGGACATTTATGGACATGATCCTTCTGGTTAACTTCCACAGAATCACTGGAGGTCAAAAGGTGATTTAAATTTTCCAGCAGGCACAGACAGTGCAAAGCTCTTACAGGTCCTAAAACTTGTCATGCACTTTCTTCACAGAGCAAAGGCCTTCAGAATGATATCAACGTCCTCCTCTTCTCTGATCATGGGATGACAGACATCTCTTGGGCACATAAAGTGATTGAGCTGAAAAATTATATCAATATGAGTGATACCATACAAATGAAAGACCGAGGTCCTGTTGTGAGCCTCTGGCCAGCTCCAGAGAAGCAGGCAGAGGTAAGTGCAGCATAGTTGTACCCCTCAGTTTTGTGTTTTCTTATTTCTTATGCCATTTTTGTCTTCTGTTTTCTCTTAACATCCAAATACTGCTCTCAGAGATGTGTGCAAAAATCAGCTTTTATCAGGAGTCAGACTTTGATCCTGTAACACTCTTGTGATGCTGGCTTCTAAAGGAAAGTCACACCAGGCAAATTAAAAAGCATGAGCTTTCGTTGTTACATAGCAAGGACACATGCTTTTAAACCCCACCCCTATTAGCTTCTGATAAATAGCTAAAATATTTTAGTTCAAAATGCACTTTTAGGATTTTATATATATTAGTCAATTTATTGACACTCTAGCTAGGATGTTCAAATCATCTGAAGCAGGTTCAGGCATTCATATTCCAGTAAACTCCCACTGAGGAACCAACTCCATTAGACCAGAACTACAAAAAATATTTTTTACAATATTGTCCTTGGAGGGATTTTTGATGAAGCATGTTGGATTGAGTCAACCATAAAAGCTCAATGCTAGAACTTCAGGGTTTTGAGGGATAATTTAAAACAATAGAGAAAAGATTTGAAAATAATGAACATGTAGTTTCTCTGACTAACAGACAAGTACATTATAGTTTAACCTGAAACTAATGCAGGAGAAGTCATTCCTGCTGTCCTCAGAATATAGATGAGTGGATGTAGAAAATGGGCAAACTGTTCCCCAGGCAAATAGTTTTGGTTTCTATATTATATTTTATCCAGTTACAGTATATTGTAGCCTGTGCAATTTTTTTAAAGAGAATATTTGCTGATCTTTGCACCCAAATGGTCTCTTCAGGAATTGTGTGTCTGTGATATTGTGAACATTTCGAATTAGTGCCAGAATTGAAAGTTGTCTTAGAGGCATGCATGAGCAATTCACTCGCAAGTGCACCACAGGGGATCACAGCATAGATATGCTTAACCCAGAGCTCCCTGGTTTTGTAGGCCAGACTTTCAAACAAGGGCAAGTTGCAACTTCACACAATCATGGGGTTTCATCTGACAAAGCTCTTCAGCACATGCTTCTCTCTCGTTAAACAGCCTAATATTCCTAAGGATAATAAAGTACAATGCCTTATACTATGGTTTTGTTTCCTTTCTTCATTTCTTTTTAGGATTTCTTACTGGAGAGCTGTTTTTTAAGCAAAATAAAGTTGATTTTCAGTTTCCCAATAGCTAGATTCTCTATTTCTAATGATTTTTAAAGAGCTATGTTTATGAGTTGGAGTGTATTATGACATAGTGGTTATCATCTCTAAGAATTACTCCATTTCAAAGCACCAGAAGTACTGGTGACCACTGTCTAGCCCCGGTCATGGTGGGAGGAATTGTGCCATCACACTCTGATGCTGTCCTTATGGTCACTGCACATCAGTGCACATATCTGACATACGTATACACACAAGGGTGACTTAGCTGAAAGGCTAGTGAAGAACCTTTCATTCTTTGAAGAACTGAGCGATTTATTCCTGAAGATTATTAATATTTAACCTGTTAAAGAACATTATAAAGTCTGGGGACTCCAATAGCTGCCTTCTCTTTGGCATATGAACATCTTTTCCAGGCATTTAAAATCTATTTTCTGAATAATTTGGGATGTAATGACATTTGTGTGATTATATTTCAGACAGCATGATTAATATTAATAAACCCCTTGCATGGCATTGTGCAGATTCAAAGCTGCAGGCTTTGGCTAATTAATCTCACATCAGATAACTAACGAAGCAGATAACTGAGCACTATCAATCCCTTGATAGTCATTGACTGGGTAAGTGCAAGAAACACAGGTGAGGTGACATTCATTCTCTACTCATGAGCAAAAAGAGGGAATGAGTGGCAGACACTGAAGACAATATTGCTTTTCCACACCTGTACACAGTTCCACATAGTGCCTTTTGAGTGTCTCACCACTTCACTTGCTACCTCCTGGGAAAGTGCGGTTTCCCCTGGTCCATTTCTGTAGGCTGGTGCACTCACATGTATACATTTGTGAACTTGTGTATTATAAATACAAATAATATATGAATTCTTATGTGTTTATGATCTGAGTTTTTAGAATCTCCTAAACCACATAAGCAGGTTTTATCCAGCCATGATCTTTGGACAGGCAAAGTCCTGGTGTGAATGTGCTGATGATTAGCCATTACAGGGGATTAGCCATTTTGCAAATCCAGGTGTTTCTATGTACCCATATGATCTTTACAGCCATATGGTGTCCTAACATTCATTTGTTTTGCAGATATATCAAAAATTGAAAGCTGTGGAACACATGGATGTTTATAACATACAGGATATTCCAAACAGGTTTTTCTACAAAAAAGGAAAATTTGTGTCTCCACTAACTCTCGTGGCTGAAGAAGGATGGTTCATAGTAGAGGTAAAATATAGAAGCAAAATACTTAGACAGGAACGTGAAAAGGTGCAATATATTGCTGATCATTGAGTTAAAGTCAATGGGCTGATGACAAAACTAACGTCAAATTCTGCTGTGTGCTTAAAAGAACTTAACAGTATTGCAGCTATCCTAAACAAAGACAGTTAAATAGTCAAGATGCCTCTTTTTTCTTTGTTGTCATAAAGCAGTAGTTCTTGTATTTCACATTCCAGTTTTGTTGCCCTACTCTTCTTCCCCCCTTGCCATCTACCTTCATTTCAGGCACAAAAAGAGTGTTTCCATTTCAAGTCCTTATTATTCCCTCCATTCAGCAATACCTTGTGGCAATTTTTCCTTCTGCCTAGCTTTCCTTCCATCAGACTGTCCTAAAAACGCCCCATTTCTCCCAAGCCCACCAGTCTGAAAAGGGTCAGACTGGAGATTTACTCCTCAGAGATTCCCAGTGCACACACTGAATACCTGGGAACTTGTTAAGCAGAGAACCCAGACATGAAGAGATTTTTCATACTAACTTATTTTCTTACTTTGAATTGTTGTTGTTATTTTGTCCTTGTGTCACTACTGGGCACATTATAAATACTAATTGCAGCTCAGCACAGCTCAGAGGGTGAGACAACTGTGTATCTTCTAAGGAGATAAACTGAGCAGTGGTATTAAGTTATTTGCCCAAAGCCATACATGAAGTCAGTAAGTTGGCAACAGAACCACGGAGTCCTGGATTTCTTTTGTGTCCCAGCATAGTCAGTGCACTTTGTTGCCTTGTAGGTTTTTGTAACTCAGCTGAGCATCTTTCATGGCCTTCAGAGCTACTGCTCACCAAGCTTTGCTCAGTCCACACTACCACATTTCTCACTAGCCAACATGAATTTAGCATAATAGTTTCTACAGTTGAATAAAAATGCACATCTAAAAAAAACGGATGGCTTTTGAATACAGCTGGGTGAGTACCACATTTCTGATTAAAAAAAAAAAAAAAAAAGCATAAAAAGCCAGAGTTAAGATTTAGACAGATAAACTAGGAATATGAAACATTTCCTCCAAAATTATTTTTAAAAAATACAACTAAACTCTCTCTTACAAAAGTTCAAAATAGAACATTTTTATATGTTCTGTAGGAAATGAAAAAGCACTTAAAAATCTTTGAAAGTCTGACAAACCTTAATAACAGTGCAGCAAACACTGCTGCTATGATAATTATTTCTGTCTCTCTGCCCATTCCTTCCCATTGTTTCTGATTTTCAAGAATGTCCTCTCATTAATGCTGTCAGATTTTCCTTCTCTTCAGTACATTTTCATTATCTGTGAATGGGATATGAAAATGAAAGTTTCCTGTCATATTTTTAAAGAAATTATTGAGCCTTCTATTATACTTCCTGCCCAAACCACTGAAGAGAGGATGTGCAGCTCTTCCCTGTCGTGCTCCCAGGGTTTTTAAAGTCTCTGTTAGCTAGTGGATAGCTAAAAGCTGTTTGAAAAAGGGGATTTTGTTGGTGGTGGTGGTTTTTGAAAGAGACAAAGGAGGTGTATCTGGAAAGCTGTTTTCCTCATCACAGAGCATAGGAACTGAAGTCCATCTATGTTTTGGTTAAAGCAGGATGAGGAGGGATTTCGTGCTGTATCAAAGCTGATCTGCTCATATGACCTTGTTCCCTTCACACGAGTGAGTGGTCCCCATCCTTTGGGCCTAAGATCCCCCAGCTGCTCTCCTGTGTGTTAGCCCTCAGGGCTGCATGCTCACTCTCTACCCATCCCGTGTACTTTCCCAACATATAGAGATCAACTGCAGCACATTTTCTAAACATGCACATGCAGGGAAAAGTCCATGGTCCACAGTCTCAGATACGCCTGTTTCATCTTTGACAAGGATTGCTAGCCCAGGCTTAGTCTGAGTATGAAAAATTACATCTCGGACAAGTTCTCCATCCTATTTGGACTTGCCAGGCAGGCACACTAGTGTGCTGCCAGTGTCCTGGCCCCAGAGAAGCCGCAGGAGTTTTTGGGGTTTGCTGTAAGGCAGAGCCTGATGCTCCAGAAGGACAGTGCTGGGATGCTTGCACAGCCCTGTCCCTCAAGCTACTGCCATTAGTGGTTCCATTTCATGAGCTCTCACTTCAGCTGCAGTTATAAAAGTTAGTAGTGTGTTTTCTGACTCAACTGGCACCAAAAATGATGATAATTACTGTGCCTTTGACTGCACATTCTGTTGCGAGTAGGTGTCTCCTGATGTCTGGGTGGGTTATGGAAAGCACACCATCTCCTCCTGCATTTGATATTTCTGGGGAAGCAACTGTGTCCAGGACATCTGCTAAGACCATGGAGGGGTGTAGGTATGGCAATGTCATGATGCTGCCAGAGAACCACCAGAAATTTAAATGTGACTTCACTTGTCTGAAGCTGATGCTAGAAAATGCTGTGCATATTGCCTGATGGCAAGCAGCACACTTAATCCCCAGGAATCATGGGAAGCTACAGCATAAGGAGGAGCTATGGCAGGAAGAGGAGAAGGAGCTGGTTTTCTCCTTGGCTTGCTCTGAGCAGGAAAATATATGGGGACAGGAAAATAAATTTGTTAGCTAAAATAGTTTCATTTAATCTCGAGCAGATTACCCAGAGAAACTGTGGAGTCACTCACACTGGAGATGTTCAAGAACTGTCTGGATGCAATCCTGTGCAATGTGATATAGGAAAACCCTGCTTGAGCAGGGAGGTTGGACCAGATGATCTACTGTGATCTCTTCTAACCTGACCCTTTCTGTAGTATTCTGGAATTATCTGGTACATCTGCTGAGTATTACATTTTCTTTCTTAAGGAAGAAGATAAAAATCAGACAAAATAAATGTTTATAAAAGGAAAGGGATCCTCACTTATTCTGCTTCACCACCTGCAGGAGCTGCAGCACTTGCCCGAAGTGGCAATGTGGGAAACTCTTTTGGGGCATCTTCTGTCCTTCTGTGCCCGAGTGTGAAGGCGAGACCTGGACACTCTAGAGGACTGTGCAGCTCCTTCTCTGTAATTATCAGAGAAATGAATGTCATGGTCTGATGAACTGTCAGTTGACATTCTTTGTTTAAGTGAAATTCCTGCCATAGTTTTGGGGTAATGTGGATTGCCATATCTGTCTGCTGCTATCCCTAAGGAGCATGGGACAGGAGAAACTCATGGACAGGTTGCTCCAGCTTTTTGATCAGCTCCTAGGGACTGCTGCTCTGACAGATATGGCACGGTTGTAGGTAAGAGCTGTTAATACAAAGCAGGAGAAAGTAAGGAAGGAATTCAAAAGTACATCTTAAGTGCAATATGGGCTAGGAAGAACAAGATTTATAATGATAAATTAATAAAGCATAGATCCATTGAGCAAGGAAATAAAACAGAGTCTAGGCCACAGAGAGTGGGTCTGTCTCAGGTCAGAGCCAGTGTTCCCTGGAACAAACCTCATTGCTTTAATACAAAAACAAGTAGGGAGAAGAAATAATAATTAGAAAATATCTAGTAGGGGTGATATTTGTATTGTTAGGCTGACTACTCAAATGGAGCAAAAAATTACTTGTTTTTCTAAGATATCAATGGCATGTGGGGCAGAACAACACTCCAGTAAACCCACGGAAGTGCACGGCGCTGGGTGGGAGAGCAGTGCTGCAGGCATGGGGAGAGGGACAGCACCTTCCTTACACATCACAAATGACTGTGGTACTTTGTGCTTGTGGCAGAAATCTACATGAGTTGTCCTTGCCTCCCAGCTGGGAGGTGGTTACTCACTGAGACAGCAAAGGCTGTCAGGAAGGGGTCACCCCTCCTGGGCATGAGCTCCTGTGCAGGTCACAGCAGTGTGGGGCCTGAAGGGGTGGTACAGCACATGGAGACACAACACGGCACCCCACAGTGCCCCAGCACAGCCCAGCAGGCAGGCACTAACCATGCTCTGCTGTTGTCACCCAGAGCAGGGACAAGCTGCCCTACTGGGAGAACGGGACGGGGAGGAAGGAGGCCTGGCAAAATGGCTGGCATGGCTACGACAATGAGCTCATGGACATGAGAGGCTTCTTCCTTGCATATGGACCAGGTACAGTGACACCATCTCTGGTGTTCCACTTCCCCTGCAGCCTCATGGTCCTCACTCCTGCATCCCTGCAGCCCCTGGCATATCAGGACCCTGATGTAGCACTCTGTGACACCCAAAAATACAAATAGATTGCAGGATTTCCTCACTATGGAGGGTTTGTTGCACTGCATCTATTTTATAGCTGAAGAAACAGGGCAGAGAGATGTGAAGGGATTTGGTCAGCCTTTCTCTGATGTCCCAGTGCAGTTACTAACTCTTTGCCCTGTTTTCCTAAATTTTGGCCTAAATTTTCAATTTTATTTGAAACACATGAATCCTGCTTTTGTCGGGGAATTCAGACTCGCTACAGCAGGGCACTTTCTTTGGCAAGTCTACCTCACCCACCTGTCTGATGGGCAGACACAAAACTCGTGGTTTCTACTTCATCAGGCCCTTTAAACAGGGCAGGGCACCAGGTAGAGCACCAGGCTAATTATATTGCACCAGTGAAAGCAGAATGTGCAATACAATTACGTCAGGCTACTACATCTATCAAGCACATGCAGTAAAGTAGCTCCTGTACTTAAAAATTCAGGGTTTTTAAAAATTTTTTAGAATAAATTTGGTCTAGAAGTAAAAATAATTAATAAAATTGTTTAAATTAATGTTTTTGATGAGCTATGCTCTAAATTGTATAGCATGCCACATCCCAGCTTGTTGGGTAAGTCCCAAGAAAGGCAAAGGAGCCCTTGCCCCACAGTACCCCACATTCCAGGGTTGCATGATGCCAACTCCTCTCTTTTGCCTGCAGATTTCCGATCCAACTACCGAGCGCCTCCCATCAGATCTGTGGATGTTTACAACATCATGTGCAGCCTGGCAGGAGTACAGCCACTGCCCAACAATGGCTCCTGGTCCAGGGTGGAGTGCATGCTCCGAAACACAGCCCCCTTGGCACCACTCCCACCGTGCAGCAGCTGTGTCCTGGCACTAGCTCTGCTCTCCCTGTTCACCAGGCAGATCTCCTTACTGTGATTCCTGAACAATGTCAGTCAGTGTCACCAGCAACTCCATCCTTCTCTGTTTGTTTTTTTAAAGTTTTTCAGTTGAATAATAGCTTCATTAATAGAGTGCTGTCCCCCACTCCTCCGTTGTGCTCCACCAGGCATGAATCTGACCCATCCTGCATTTACAATGGTATTAACATGAAGCCAGGTTTTCTGCTGCTCCAAACACAGTTAGGGACAGTGGTGTCACTTACCTAGATTTACAGCACTGCCAGTGAGGGCAGAATCCTGGCTGGGTATCCACAAAGTTTTCTGGTGGGTGCACATGGGGATCTCTGAGCATCAAACACATCTCACCCCAGCATCTTTCACTGAGGAGCTCACTCTGGTTCACCATACTGAGAAGTTCAGGAGTGGAGACCAACCTCTCTGCATTTAGCTGGGTTCATCCTGGTTCACCCCTACATCTCCAGCTCCAGCAGAGCCCCATCTTCTCTTTACAGCATCAGCCAAGCCCTGTCTATACAGACACACATTTAAAGAGCCAAGAGCTTTGCTGAGGGACCATAATGCTGAGAGAGGTGGGTCAGCAGGAGAGGAGTGAGAACATCATAGTTCTCTCAGCCTTTCCTTCTTAATTTGCACCAGCATGATTACTGGCTCTGCCCATTTCCAGGGCCAGGCTTTCTTCACAGACTGCAGCAGAAGGAAATGCTGGGAAAGAAGGAAGTGACACAAATCCTCCGCTTCAAATCCAATGGGAAAATGAACAGACATCTGGACACACAAGGGTCAGGAGAACATAGGATGAGGAAGCCTGGCTTTTAACAGCCTCTCTGCTTTTCCTGGTGAAGATAGTATCATCTGATCATGTTTTGATGTTTTATACCCATTTGCATTTCTACAGGTTTTTTCAACATTTACTGCTCTTCTATCAGATTTTGCTTTCTATACCTCTGCCTGGTGATCAGCACATTTCCTTTTATTCTGCAGCAGGGAGATGCACACTGATACATCTCCCACCCTCCCAGCTAATCGTGGTGATTTTTTCCACCATGGGCTATCAAGCACAAGCAAAGGTGTAACAGCAAAGTTAAATTAAACAGCAGGAGAGGATAGAGCTGTTGCCAGAGGTGCCTTCAGGAGTGCACAGCACTTTATCTGATATACCTCTGAACCAGGAGCTTTCAGCAACAAACTGCCTTTGGAAGGACTGAGGTCCCTCCCCATGTAAAACAAATCTCCAGGACTTACTCCTCCTCTGGATCCAGAGACAAGCACGATCTTGGTATGTGTGCTACAGTGCATTTAAGGGTGAATGACTACACTGTGGGGAAAAAAAAACAAACACCAAATTGAACTTGACAAAAGACTTCTGTAATAGCTGTAAAGATTTATGTAATGTGTTATTAAAGCTCAAGTGAACCATCAAATCAATTGGGAGAAAAATGGAAAAAAATCAGGCTTTGTTATTAGACTGTTGAGTATAAAAGGCAATTTAATGCTTTCGAAGCATTTGCAGTAGCTGTAAAACAAGCACCTATTGTTCAGAGTTCCCTGTTGCTCTTTAATGGACCAGGCTCAGTGAAATCACTGGAGCACATTTTTAAAGGAAAAAAAAAAAGTCAGTATACAAGATAACTAAATTACCAAGTTTTGTCTGAAAATCATCAGGATAGATGCCATCAGTGCCTGCTAACCCCTCCACAACATGCCATTTTAAGTCTTACCAGCAAGCAGAAGCCAAGGTCTTCTTACAGAAGAAATGTTTCTAAAGGTATAAGGGTATATTCAGCTCCTCAGTTATACAAACAGAAATTGAAAATAACAAATTTGGTCCCTTGATTGTTCCGCAATGGGCTATGACACATGAAATCAAAACTGATCCTTGTGAGTACTTTGTGTAACTCATTTTTGTCAGTGTTCATGTGCAAATACTGAAGGGTAAATCCAATTGCAGTATGATTTGTTTGACCTTAATGCAAGCATTGTGTTTATGGTAAAAGGTACTTGGTCTGTAAAAGCAAAATTTGATGGCAGACCTTCAAGAAGCTCACTGGCTTCAGGCGAACTACAGCTCATTATTTTTTTGAAAGTGCATCTTTCTTCCTCAGAAATGTCATACCTCTGAATCAATTCACCTTCTCATTCAAAAATCAAGTGTCTTAACTCTTGCCTATTTTTCTGTATACTATGCAATGGAGGTGGGTGTATTTTAAAACCTATTTCTGAATGATGTTTTTATACAATGACTGATTGTGAATGAGTGAGTAATTCTAAAAATGGTGTTAGAAAAAGCACTTCTTTGTAAATACTGTAAGATTTTTGAAGAAAAAAATAGCCCAAAACCTTCCCCTCAACACTTTGCCTTTCTTGTCTAATTGCTGCATCAAAGTGTGATAAACAGTGTTTGAAGCTTGTGCTGATTAATTATCAGAAAGATGAATGATAACATTGTTTAGAGTTTAAAAGTTAAAAGTTGTCAGCATGTAAATTAAGGACATTAAATGCATCACACAAGATGATGTAGCTTGTATATGTAGTCCTTTTTTCCACATGTATTTCGTTATTTAATGTTTTGAACATCCATCCATTCATCCTTTTGAACATGTCATTCCCACTAGGCAATGGACATGACAAAACATTTTGCACTTCTAAGAAGAGAGGTGAGCCCTGGATGCTCTCTCCAAACTCACTTCTCTAAGCCTACTGTGTCACCATCGCATCGGCTGTTTGCACAGAAATTAAGAACATTTTCCCTGGTATGAGGGTGTATTAGGCTCAGGCTGTCCAGAGCCCCCCTTTCCCAGTGGGAGATGGTGCAAATGTCAACAAGACCTTGAAAACCAGTACTACAGGCCTCAAGGATAAGGGGGCCCTACTCCACTCTAAGCTCCACAAACCAACAATGTCCATGGAAGAGACTAATTTAATAGAAGTCTCCAAGCCTACTCGGTAGAATTTATCTCCTTTTCCTTATATTAACTGACCACAGAGCAGGGAGTGGATGATGGAGGAGGACAAGTGCAGGTACACCAACAAGTCCTTTAATTTCCAGCCAGACTCCCTCTGAACCAGTAGCACTGCCAAGGTCTGCCAGAGATGCTCCCCTCATGTTCCATGAACATGGGTCCTCAGAAAAGAGAGGTGCTGAGGGACTACCTGCACAGGAATAACAGTGTCAGCTCCCCATAACAGTGCCAAAAATGGCAATTTCACAACTAAATGAGATGAGCCCTTTTTACCAATGACCTTGGTGGCCATGCAAGTGGCATGGCTAGCTCAGGCTCAGCGGGTGAGCCCTCCAGCATCCCTCCAGATGCAGCCTGCATTGCCTGCACAGACTGCAGCCCCGTGGAGACACTTTCTCATTGGCCCAGACACCAGCCTGCACCCTTCACAAGTACAGAGACTTTGCAAATAAGGGGTAAATGAGAACGTTTTGTGGTGCTGGTCATCTTCCTTGTCTCCTAACTAATACATCACAATACATCACAAAATCACAGAGTATTCTGAGTTGGAAGGAACCTGCAAGGATCATCAAGTCCAACTCCTGACCCTTCACAGGACCATCCTCAAGAATCACACCATGTGCCCAAGAGTCCAAATGCTTCTTGAATTCTGTCAGGCTTGGTGTTGTGGCATCTGTCAGATGTTAACCCATACACCTCAGGGGGAGGTGCAGACCAAATGAGCTCTGGCCGCTGGAAAGTGAAAGGCATTGGAAAAGCTCCGTGTAACATTTCCTCACCTTCTTTTCCCTGTAGGGCTGTAGCAGACAGGGCAGGTCGCAGCAAATCCAACTGGAATTTTTTAAGAAAACATGGCCTGATGATGAGGAAGGTTAGAAACACTGTATTTTAGAACAATAAGTATTTAACAGTTGTTTTAAAAGACAACTTTCACATACACAGAAAAACATTTTTTGTGTAAGTATCAAAACACATCTAAGTTAAGGAAAAGTTAAAAAATAAAACAGGATTGCAGTTGGCTGGACACGGTAATTCTCAAGCATCATAGAGATGGACTGCATGGATTGCATAGACTGTATGGATTAGTCTGATATTTCAAACACATGGAAATTGCTATGGACTTAAAAACCAGTATGACGTTATCCCAAATGTGTATCAATTACACCACTTCAGCGCTGCCAGCCCAGTTTCATCAGGAAACCACTCTGAGCTGCCAGGCAGCCTGCCCTGGTCTGGCTCTAGCCCAGCCAGGTCTGCCCGAGATGCGGAACGCCTTGAGCAGCCGCACCACCGTACCAAGGCTGCTGCGGGTCTGTTGCCCTCCGCTGGACCCGCTCCAGGAGCTCCACGTCTCTCTTGGACTGAGGAGCCCAGAACGGGACACAGATTTCCCCACACGCCGCCTCTCCCCCTCGCTCGCCCATTTTCCGCCCGCCAGGCGGAGCGGGGAGGCCGCGGCCCTGAGGGCGGGCGGGAGGAGCCCGGCCCGGCCGCGCCCCCTGCCGGCCTGCCCGCAAAGCGCGCCGTGGGACAAACGGGATCCTTGCCTTCAGTGAGGAGAGGAGGGACTGGGACTTCTCCTTCCTTCTGCGCCTCTCATCGCAGCTTTTCCTCTTTCTCCCCTTTAACTCTCCCGGTACCCTTTGCGCACCTCACCCCAAACCTGCTGCTTCCACGTAGCACTCTGAGCAAGCTTCCCAGCTGCTCCTGCTCCTGTTTCCACTGGAGGATGAGTGGACAGAGCAAGACCTTCATGTGTTTGTGGCCCTAAATGATCCAAGAGAGGAACCAGCTGGATGTAATCCCCACTCTCAGTACTTGGGCTGCATCTCAAGCTGTCTTTGTTGTCCTTATAGTCAGATCCCGCTGGTGGGGAACAAAGTACACAAAAGCAGGGAGGGCAGGGGAGGGGAGGGGAGGGACGCACCTGTGGCTCTTCTACTTGTGTCCACTTGAAGCTTGGCTCGAGGTTGAATGCAGAATCCTTGGGTCAGATGTCCCAGCAGCACCACACTGGGAACTCTGAGCTTTTGTCAGCACAGGAGAACTCGGACTAAAACAGTCACAGGTAGCAAAGAAATAGTGAGGAGGGATATGAAGAGTGGGCTGAGGAAGGGGAAATTCAGTGCCCACTTTCCACACCAGCACAGATCAGGGCTTAGCTGAGCTCCAGGGAGTTGATTTTGATCCTCCCTTGGTCGCAGCAAATGAGACATTTTAGTATTAGGATTGTGTCTGACTTCAGGAGCAAGGGACACCAGTGCATGCATAGAAGATGTTCCTCCGTCCCTCAGCAAGGGGTTGCAGGCAGCCAGCCCCAAAATGTCAGCATTCTCTGCTGGGAACACATAACCCACCAATTTTCTGTGGCTGCCAGAGTGGGTATTGACAGCTCTTGAGCAGCCTTCTGTTTTTCCCATGAAATTAATAATACACTAAAACATTACTCATCACTTAGGTACATTGTTCGATGAATATCAATTAAGCCTCAAAATTGGATGGAGACCCTGTCTTTGCTTCCTTGCCAGATAGAAAAAGGGAGGCTGAGGTGGCATCAGCTGTTGCAAAATCTTTGGAATGCAGGTCAGGCTTGCAGAGGATCATCCACAATCCCTACTGAACACTCACTCCGCCTGCTTGTTCTCATGGGCTGCCTCCGTGCAAAGACTCCTGGCCACATAAATGTATTTGGGCCATGTGTCCATTAGGGGCAGTTTTAACCTTTCTTCAGTGGTCCCATGTACTGCTCATCCTACATCACTAAAACAACCAGTGCATTGGCATTCGCTGTACCCCCTGTTCAGGTTAGTTTTAACCCTGCAAGGACATGACCATACCAAGTGACTCAGCAGGAGTCTGCTTCTGATTTCCGAGAGGTGCCTCACACCCTCCACATGATCTCTGGGCAGAAGAAGGCTCTGACAAACTAAAAATTAATTTTTTGGAAGGGCTTATTTGCCTCCCAATGTATCCATCCATCCATCCATCCATCCATCCATCCATCCATCCATCTGTAAATTGCACTCTCCCTTGATACTTTTTCCATATATTCCCTACTGGTGGAGCTTTAGAGTGCAAGACTTTGTGTCCTTGCTTTCCAGAGTAGGCAGCAATGTGGTTCTCATCTTACAGCTCATTCATTGTCCATGAGAATGCAAAGGCTGAGAGAGAGGTAACCCTGCTGACTACATCTCAACTGAGTAGATTCTGTAAGAGAGAGCAAAAGCAGCCCTTGCCCATCCATGAAGGGATTCTCCAATCACAGCTATAACAAGGAAATAATTTTGGGCTTAAAAACTAAGATTTTGTAGTAGTCTTCAAATAGCAGCCGTGAAAGAAGACAAAAAAAAAAAAAAAGGAAAAACAAAAAAAGCTGAATGTTTTTAAGGTGGAATTCAAGCAGTTTATGAGCTGGATTATACAAACTGCTTGCTTACACTGCTGCAGGGGCTGGGTGAAACATCCTGAAACATCCCCTCCTGCCTTAATCTCATGTGGTTCCTTGCAAGAACAATTCTGACAAAGAAAAATAACTATTTTTCCCTCTCTAAACAGAATAAAATTGTGAGGGCACTGAGCTTTCTTAGCATTTCATACAGCTTCTTTTATAAAGAACAAATGGGATGAACAAACCCAGGTCCTCTGTGTAGAGAAGAAGATATTTCATATCCATCATGTGAGGAGCTTTCCAGCAGAAGAAACTCTTTTATTGCAGAAATAGCTGAGTGCAGCCTGTAAAGGCCTAGCAATTAATCACGCACTTGAAGAAATACAACACGCTCATAGAGGCTGAATTTTAAATGCTTGCTGCTCCAGTTTGGACAGTGACAAATTAAGGCCCCCACAAAAGCAGGTGTGACTCTTGAAGAAGCCCTCTGAGGGCAATTAAAAATGGGAAACCAGCTGGTAACTGTGCAGATGTGACAGCCAGGGCAGCTCAGGAAATTAATACAAAGGAGAAGGATGGAGGAATAAATGGTGTAGGAGTTGAGGCAATAGAAAAAGGACCTGCTCTCCACAGGGGGTTGCTCCACAGCAGGTGAAGTGTGGGATGTGCAAAGTGGTGACAGCCACATATCCCCATTGCCCTGGAGAGCTGCCACAGACAGGCTTCAAATGAATCTCTCACTGAAGGACCCCAAAAACCAGAGGAACTGCTGCTTTGTGTGTCACACAGTTTCCCCTGATGCCCAGGGGAAGGCTGCATTCAAGGATGTCTGAAGCAGATGGCTTGGGCACATCTGAAATTGTCTGTGGTACCCTGTGATGGAAAAGGCAAGGGATGAGGTCAAGGGTGGATCTTCCCAAATCAGCTTCAGTGAGCTCCAATCCAACAGGTAATATCCAGACAGGTTTCACATACAGTGCTTCATTGTTCCTGATCAGTTCATTGTCTCCAGTGTTCACTGTTCTGAATCAGCCAAGAAAATGGTAGTTTGTCCCACTGAAAATACAACAAATAATTCAGATACATGACAGATTATAAGAAATTTGTTGTTTTCCATTAGGGGTACCATTTAGGAAGTGTGAACAAAATTATAAATAGTTCAATGCAAACAAACTATGTATCAGTACAAGCCAGAGCTCCTCATCCCATTTGGAAAATGATGTCCCCATGATTTTCATCACAATTTCTCAGTGCTGTTCCTCACACATCTACTCCTACCCTGCCTTTCTCCACACATCTAGTGTGTATGAGGCATCACTGGGACAGAATTTACCTTCTACCAAAATGCAAGCTGGGGGACTGCTCCCATCAGTCTGTTCTTCTAAAGTAGTTTGTTGATAAAAATCTCTTTCCTGTTGTGAATTATATGGACTATTTCTCAGAAAAAGTTGTCAACACAGATCATTATAGATTACCTTTTCTGTTGGTCTTTCCCCCCCTTATTCATAGGAAAGGTGTACTCCTGTTAATGTTAATCTTTGGCATCCTTCCAGGAAGCTGAGCAAAACAGCATTTCATTTGAGACTGCTGATAAAAGGGCAGAATGGACAAGTTCTTTACCAGTTTCAACCTCTAAATAAAAAGATCTCTCTAGTGAAGAGCTGCTTGGCCACTTGCCTGACTCTGTGAAAAGCTGAGTATTCTCTTCTCTCTTGAAAAAAAATGTCTTGTTTTGTTTCCCCTATTTCCAGTACAGTGTTGAAGCATAGGAAATTTTCTGTGTAAAAGGAGCTCTCTTTCTGTGTTCCCCTCCAACACTTGCTGCTTGTGACCAATGTGGGTCATGATAGTCCTAACAAGTCCTAACAGTGTCATTCTAGCCAGAATGCCAAATAATAAGGCAGGTGGGCAGCTTCACTGTACGAAAGTACCATCCACAGTACCTCAGTACCTGGGCACAGATAGTCATTGCAGCACAGAGACCTTCTTCTATCTAACAGCTTTCATATGATAGACACACCCTAAGACTGAATAAATTATTTTATAACAAGCTCATCATCTAGGGTCTCAGCCAGGGACAAGGGCCCCAGCTGGCCAGGAACAAACCCAGCTGCAAAAAGCAGGAATTCTTTGCCAAAAATCCTGCAAGGGTGGGAGAAAGGATGCAACCAGAGAGAGCCATGAACACAGCCTGAGGCTGGACTGAGCACACCAGCAGCAGCCACAGGGTGAAGATGATCTCTGCCAGCACTTCTCCTCTGTTCAAAGGGATGGTAATGGGCTAATTTGGAACTGGCAATAGGTAAACAAAGAGAAGAAATATGATGAATCTTACAGAATGATCTGAACCTGTTCTGCATCCCCCCTTCCAGTTCCCCTGACAATCACAGCTAGAAATGGAGAAGCTTTCAAGTGATGTTTAAAAGGTTTCATGTACCAGCATGGCCAACAGAGCCAACAGCAAAACTTGCCTGCCTCCAAGAAGGGACAAGAGAAGAAGAAATTGTTTGTTGCTCATTCATCTTCCTCCTGAAATCTGTGGTGTCTCACGACTGCCCTCAGTGGCTGCACCATCTCCTGACCCCGGCTGGGCATTGCTCAGGGACACCACATGCTTACAGTACAACCACAGACACATCAGAATATTCCAGTATCAGTTGCTATTTATTTTAAGTCTGTATAAACCATGAAGGCAGGCAAATGTAGTTTCCCACCTCAGCTGGTTTTGGGAGTTCGGGATCCTCCAGCCTTCCAATAATGCAAAGAATTTTTTCTGCTGTCTTGAACTGATATTCCTTCTCCAGCTGCTGGTCCTAACTGTGAATCCCCTGCTACGGAAGTACATACTCACATTCCTCTGTCCTCGAGTTTTCCTCTTTATTTTGGTGGACTATCTCAGGATTTTAAGGCCTGATATTCCAATAGCCTCATTTTCCTTATGGAGAACGGTATCCACCCTCCTTCTCTTCCCCTTTAGTTGCAGAGATCCCAATTTGGAAGAAATCTGGGCAGAAGCTGGTTTCTTCTACCTGCTAACCTGTCTATTCATGGAGACCCAGGCCAGAGTTGCACCCCTGACTGCATTATCCATGGCACAAAGCAGCAGTCAGGAGACACAGAATAAAGAATAAACAGTACGTGCCAATATAGTCTAGAGATTATACTATTCTTTTTATTTTTACCAAGAAAGAAAGACAGACAAAGAAAAAAAAAAAAAAAAAAAAAAAAAAAAAAAGGCCAGCAGGTGAGACTAACTCCCTTGTTCTTCTCTGTCTTGAGAACCTGGTGGTCTCAACTGACTGGACCTGATGACCTGCTACTAATCTAGTGTCAAAAAAGGCAGCTTCCTGTTCCACAACATCCCAAGCAACTAATTTTTAGAAAGACAAACAGTTCTGAAACTGCAATGGTCTAAATATTTTAAGGCAATAATCTTTCATTAGTTTCTGGATCAAAAAAGGTCCACCTATCTCCTGGCAAGTGTTTTAAATGCAGTGAAAGAGCTTTTCAAAGCTGTTTGCCATTCTGTAAAGCTTTAGCTTTCTAGGTTTTTTTTTCTTACTCCTGTGTGCAAAAATGAGTGGGTTTTTTGCTTTGTTTGTTTTCCTGTACTAACTGTGATTTGGTGAAACTTGTTTGCTGCCTAACAGCAAAGCATGAGAGGTAATTGTCTCTTGATATTGGGTTATAGACAACAATAAAACCATAAAGGCAAAGGGGTCTACCTTTTAGGAGGAGCAATAAATATATTGCCTGCCTTAGGTCTGAGGACTCCTGAGTTTCTTCATCATTAATTCATAATAAACCTCCAGGGTCTACTGGCACCTACTAACAAATAAAGCACTGTGGTTACAAGATGGAATGACTTTCTTCATAAGTAAGAAGTAATTGGGGAGGAGAAGATGGGACACAGCCCATGATGCTGGGAGGGCTCTGGGGAGCTGCCAGCCTGCCAGGCGCAGGAGCCATGGGACAGCAGAACAACAGAGCTGAGGAGCATTTTAGGTTTATGTGTCCTGCTCCTCCATGGGGCAAGGCAAGTGGAGAGGGCTCCAGTTGGGGTTCCTCTGTGGACTTGGCACCTCTGTTCCTCAGGCTGGTCACCAGGGTGGCCTTGTGCACTTGCACCATGATGGACAAAATGGTTCCTGCCCCTCTCCTCCTGCCGGCCCTGATGCCTCTGCCACAGACTTCAAAGTCCCCTGGGAATTTTCATCACTCCTTTAGAAGAAAAGAAAAAAACACACTGCTTTGTCTAGGTTAAAAAAGAAGAGGGAAAAAATAATAGGTAGTTACCTTTTTACTGAGCTGTGCCAGGGTCATGCTATAGGTGAGTTTTACAGCTGAACCAGTTACAAGTATCTTAAAGTCATCATCAGTTTGTGCCACAAAGTAGCACATTAAACTACAGCAGGATGCACAATAAGACTTCTCTGAAAGCTTCACCTTGGGCCCAAGCCAGAGGCTTGCACTAAACTGGACAGAGAAGACCCTCTCCCTCATCACAGCCTGCCCATGATGGGGGTGAGTGGCACCAAGGGGCTGGGGCCCCACAGCTTTTCAGGGAGGAAGCTGAGACTGAGGTTCAAGGCTACCGAGCAAGGAACAGTGGTGCAGAGGGAAGACCTCACTGTGGAAGCAGGGACATCTACCATCTGCCATAACCAGAAAGTCAAATGTCCCTCTCTGCTGTCCTTGTCCCTGTCATTGCCCATAATCCTAAAGCACACCTAGCCCAAAGGTTTGCACTTCTGAGCCCTTAAGTTTGCAGTCTTGATGGTTACTCCTGGCAGTCACTGCCCAGTGGTACACGCTCAGTGTGTGCATGGTGGAGACAGCAACAGCAAGCTCCAGGTACATGGGTGGGATTTGCATTAAACCCCTTCCAGTGCACAAGTGGCCTGTAAAGTTAATTACTTAGGTCCTCATTTTCCAAAACCCAGCTAATAGGATCCAAAAAGGCTGTAGTGCTGTGGCTCTTCTCCAGATGTGCATCCTCTGGTACAGAAGTTTCATCAGCAAGTGGTGTAGCAAGTGGAACCACAGCACAGTGTGTGTGGGCACCCAGGACAGCCCTTGCTGGAACACAGCCCTGCTTGCATCTGAAGTGCCAGTGTTGGTGTACCTTTTGACTGCTGCATGAGGAAAGCCTATATCCACAGGAGAGGCCCCTGGCTCTGGCTTGTCCTCTCACTACTGGTACACTACTGAACACACTGGAAGCTGCTACTTTGCAGTTTCCTGCCAGAGTGACCCTCTTTGGCACTTACAAGGCAACTGGCCTGATTTTACCAGCAACAAACACAGGGCCAAGAGGAAAGAGATTGAGAGAACTCAAAACAAAAGGCTTCAGGTTTCCCTAAGCAAGCAAGCAAGCAACCAAAGGATATAACTATTTCAGTGTTTCATGCACAGCCATGTTGGTGAATTTATTTACTGTCTTTGCTTACTTTCACATAGCTGGCAGAACAGGGTTAGGCTTTATGTGCTTATTAGGATGAGAGAGAAGAAAAAGGATGTTAAATAAAAGTACTTGGGATTTCCCGTTCCTTGTCCTCATTCAACGCTTCTGTGACAGATGGGCTAAAAATACTTTGCTAAACATGAGGACCTATGGGCATAGAAGAAAGTTGCTTATAAATGCAAGCTCAGCCATCTCCACACAAAACTGCAGGCAGTTATCAAAGCCCCAGCATCACTGACTGCTCAAAACCCTTCTCTCTTCAAGTACCAGCTACAGTGAACAGGAGTGTCAGAGCCATGGGCTCCTTCCCTGCAGTTTAGGAAAGACTAGTAAGTAGAGGCCATTCTCTTCATATCCATTCTGCAAAGCACAGGCGAATAAATTGCTTTTTTAAGCATTTACCTGAGGTCTTGCTTGATGCCCTGAGGAAGACAGATGTGACCTGGTGTTCCAGTACAGTTAGAGGTTTTGTGTCTTTTCTTTGAGCCCTCAAATCAGAGAGATGCTGGACAGAATAGCACATAGTCTTTAAAAAAAAAAACCAGGAGCAGCAGACAAAAGGAGGAAGAGAACAGAAAGGACAAAAATATGGGGCTGTATTTACATTCCTAAACATTTCTGAAATTAAAAACTGCAACAGCATGGCTTGAAGGGATGCTGACAGGAGCACTGCACCTTTCCTGAAGCAGCTGACCACCTTTTCTTCTCTAAGGTCTTTCTGATGAGCAGGGAAAGTGAAAAAAGGGAAAGTAATGGAAAAGTGGGAGAAAGACACTCTTAAGATTAGAATGATGTTTTGAGCGGATAGGATGAGAAATGGGCCAGAAGAACTGTCATGTTAAGTAACATGTAGGGAAAAAACTCCCCCAACCTGAAGGAAAGTAAATGTCAAAAAGAAGCAGAAGATGAGGGGATTCAATAGAAGGATATTATAGAAAGTAAGTTATGAGGAAAACAAGAGACTAAAGAAACAGCTGAGAGGCTGATGGAGAAAAAATCTGGAGAGAAGATCTTTTAAAAAGTTATCTTACAGATGTAAGATATCTGTAGATACTGAGGAATGTAAATCTACTCAGTGCTCTCAGCAGAAAGCTGTGACCTAACAGCAAGAGAGTAGTTCTTCAGCCAAGCAGTGGCCCTAGACATTTTCAGTATGTTACAGGCCATGTTTGACCCAAAAGATGTCACTTGAGAAAGATCTTCAGTTTACCTGTCAGCAGAGTAAGTATAAAGAGAATTCAAGCCAGGCTTGAAAGCAAGTTTTAAAGTGCATGGTGTGGTAACTTTGGACAACAGTAGTTTCTTTCTAATTAATGATTAGCCTAATTTAGCACCTAAAATACAAGTACACCATAAGGACAGAAACAAAAACAAAGTGCTCTGCGAGGGGGAAATAGTGCTTGCAGACGTCTCCAGTAATACTGAAAAGGCCTTGACAGTCTGAGTCTACTAAAACCCCAAAATTGACTTTGCCTGTGCAAAGCACTAGTGCTGGCATAAAGCCCTAACCAAACCCTATCTGATTTTGGGATTTTTCACCCCTGTAATTCAAAATGCACAATTTCATGAATATGGATTAAAGCAGAAGCAGATGGATAAAGGGGAATGAGCTAAGACTAGGAACAGTGTGGTATTAGTATTTGCCACTAGCAGGTGACAAGCCAAAGTGCTTAAGACAACACCTATTTCCAAGAGATGCTGCTCTGTTTTTTATCTTACAAATGTTGTAAATGTTCTCATGGTACAGCTCTGGCAAATCTCCTGGACCCTAAACTTCCCCCAAACCTTCTTCCAGGTGGTGGTAGAAGGTTGGAAAATTGCACTTGCATGTTACATTGTCCACTTGGGCCTTTCCAATCAGCAGCTATCAGTTTTCTTGAAGAATGTTAAAAAAACTCCTTGCTAGAACCCTCTCTTGGGTGCACCAGGTCCTCCTTTAGCTCATGAGGATGGAGAGGAGAGGAAAAGAGGGATGTGACACCTGTCGCCCTTGGCATCAGGAGGTCCTAATGGACTTCTCATTTCTTGGAGCTTGGGTGCATCTCAGCTGGACACTCACATTCAGTGGAGATTACACTCCTCCTGCAGCTGCCAACTTCACAAACAGTCCAAGCCAGAAAAAAAGGTGTATTCTCTCCGTTGCACTCTTAATGGCCCAAAGAGCTTTATGGCCCAAAAAAGCATAGGGGAACCCATCAACTTTGTTTATCTGAGATTTCTGGTTTGTGGTGCAAAGTTTCTTAAGTGAGGGAGAGAAACAGCATGTTAAATGGAAATATAAGTATACTCTCTAAAAATCACTGATGAGTGCAAAGAATACACTTAGAACATATAACCAAATGTTATTTAATATCTTAAAAAGTAACACAATCCAAAATGGATATTTCACACAACACTACATAAACAACATGAACACAATATTACCATATGGAGGGACTTTCAAATATAGACTTACAAAAATCCCTGTCCTTTTTTTTCCTTTAAATTATTATACTAAGCATGACAAGTAATCATCATTTACAATATGGTACACTGACACAATAAAAACCATGTTACAAATGTGCTGTTATAAATCAGTAACGTTAGGGAAGACATTTCATGAACTGCAATTATTTCATATGAAATACTATACAATATAAACAGAACATCCATCTTGGATGACCTTTACAGCAACCAGAGACCAAGTAATTTTTTAATTTTTTTTTTCAGTGCAAACACATTTATACAAGGCAGTCTTGGCTGCAAAACTCCCTTCTAACATACAGTAAGTCCCACTTGCATTTATTAACTCATTTAAACCTAATGCAACAGCCACATTCAGTCACTCACAGAAAATTACCTGCAGAATTATGATCCCTTTAAACTTAAAATCTCCTCCACACATAAAGTAACATCTGTGCCAATTACTCCAAGGGCCCTTTCATACATCTGGGTGGGTATCCTTTGGGTGGCTCTAACCGATACACAACATGAGGGCGGTGCACCACATGGAAAATCACCCTTGCGAGGCGGGGCACACTGGCGGCTGTCACGGATCCCGGCTGGGTGGCTGTGCATTTCAGCAGGGATTCAGCCCAGGCTGCCCTTCCAAAGCCAGGTGCGTGGCCCTCTGCTCCTTCTCTGCGTTTAGTGTCTCAGGGCGGGGGGAGGAACACGGAAACCCTCAGCTCAGAACTGAGCTTCAATGGAGTTAACGACCCATTCCCATCTCTCTCAGATCCTCAGAGATCAGGGGAGTTATGCCAGATTTACACTCGCATAACTGGAACCAATGTTTAGAGTGCCACTATTAAAGAAGTGTGATAGTCCCATTTTCTTCTAGCACCAGCTTGGCTTTTGGTGGGTCCTCTGCATGTGTCCCATGCAGCAATGATGCACTTTACTTATGCTGGGGGGAACATTTTAGATATATAGCCTTTTTTTAAAAGAATTTCGTAAAAAATAGAACTTTTCTCTCTAATACTGTACAGTTTTCTTCAGAAGAGCAAAGAGAATTGTAAACTGGGGTTTGACACCAGATCAGGAGTGCTATTTGCTTTCTCAGCACAAAAATTTGAACAATTGTGTTGGGAAAAGCACTACAAAATGTATCTGAAAAACAAATTTTTAATTAACATGACTCTTTCTAAAACCACTGCTGCCAGCACTCGTATGACTGCAAATTTTTTTCTGGGACTGCTAGTCCAAGAGTGTCTACAGGACCATAAAGTAGTTTCTTACTTAAACAAACTAAATGTGTCAAAAGAATAATTTCAGAATATAGACATTAAACACTTTGGTTAACTGTTAAACTTACTTCAGTAACTTTAAGAAAGCAACTAGTTAATAAGTTAGTCTGCAGACTCTTAGCCTTTGCTTTTTCCAATGGGCCCAGACAAAAAGTACGGTCAGTGAACTCTGCCTACCTCACAGGCAAGTGCTTCAAGACCCTCAGGCAAAAAGGTGTGATTTAAGTGCAAAGTATTATCTGCGTTCATGATGGCCTCTGAATAAAGGTTTGCTTGTTCTCTTTCCTAACAATGACTACTGCTGGCAAGCACATCGGCCAGGGTTTTCATTAAAATATTTGTTTTCCAATACATTTTTATTTTTAAAGTTGAGTGAACATTGTTTCACATGTAACAGTCATTTTACAGTGGTGCTGGGAGTCAAATGGCTAATGATTTCTTCTAAATTTTAACTGAAATACTTAAAATGGCAAAATTAGCTCAACTGATGATTGTATATTAATTTGCATCAGGATAATGGTACTAGGTTTGCTGAAAGGTGTTCATAAATCGGGATTTGTATATAATGTGATCTGCTTAGGTTCAACTGCCACTTTCTTCCTTTGGTTTTTGGAAAAATCTTTCTTTCTTCCCTCTTGAAAGGTGGCTTGTTGCAGCTGGCTACTTTTCAAAAGCCAACTTAATTTCTCTTGGAAACTTGCCCATGTTCTTTGAACAATAGGCACATACCTCGAGTAGGGACCCTAATACTGCTCCCAGCAACGTCAATTAAAGGCCGTTGGTAATTTCTACAGGAGCAAATGCTTTAGATGCACACAATCTAGAGACCAGAGTGCATATCATTAAAGGAAGAGCTGTTTTAACACCCTTGCCAGTTCAGAGAAACCATGACGTACTAATGTTGACAAAGATGGAGGCAGAATAGGGCCCCAAGTATCTGAAGGCTGCCAAGAAAATACCCAGAGTGTCTTCTGTTAAACCCCAAACTGTCAATCATATTTCATAGACTGTAGATGTTTCTAATTTGCTAAATTACAAATACATTTTCAAGTTCTACCAGGCAGAAATTTTAGCAGTAACTGGGGAGAGGATGCAAGGTTTCAGCCTCCCTTTCACTTTTATCCCAATTATGCAGCCTTGTCAAAGTCTTTAAGTGACTCATCTGAAAGCCATCTTTTTAACATTGTAGAAGGAAATTGTGGCAATGGAAACATGATGACTTCATATGCAAGCTTTGACACACAAGAGAACGCCATGACCTAATGCTTCAAAGTTTCTAACCTTGCTTTGTACAATACACTTTTCCTGTTGCTGCATTTCATCAAATTCATGGAGGTAGTTATATGTGTAAAAAAAATTACCATAAAAGTAACATGTTGTATTATAATAATACATATTAAGTGTGCAAAATGCCGACAGATTTGTGTTGACCCTTTACAGTTGAACACAACACAGATTCAACCTAATCTAACTCTGTAAACCTTTAAATCGATACATTAGAAGAATGATAGATAAGCAACCACATAATACAAGGCTATGATTTCATCAAAGGATTAGGGTGACATAAAGCACTCAAGCTCCACTCTCGTGGTTTTGTTACCAGAACCTCAAGATGGAATTTTCTTATTTTCCATTGTTGATTTTAAAAGGAAAAAAAAAAAATCAAGATTAGAACGTTTCTATCTGAAACTTCTGTTTACATTCCATATTCCAAGAGTCACATTAATATTGGTACAATGCCATGTCAACATTAATATGACATTTATGTTGTCTGCTGGTCTCTGGGAACTTTAAGAAATAACACACTATACAGTTTATAGGTATGTACTATCACATTTTGTTGGAATTATGTCTTCTGTACAACCAGCTGCCTGCACAAATTCTGATTAGCTTATGACAGTTATTTCTCCAAAGGTGAAACCTGTTTCTGCTCTTCACATTTTAATACTGCCATTAGTATTTCAGATCATCACTGTAAATTTTTTTACCATTTTGACATTTTTATTTACTGAATTGATACATACTACTGATGTCAGAGCTCATCTCAGAAACAAAATCACAGTCAGCCACTGTATAGTATATGACAATTCCCCACAAGAACTCTGACTCTACAGTTCGCATGGAATAAGTACGGCTGGAGTTACATATTGAATAATAAGATGCATCATGCAAAGCATTATATGGTAATTAGAGCACATCTTGGAAGGTATGATAAGGCAGAAGGCTAAAGGCCAAGTGACTTTGATAACCAACCAAAAGCACAATAATTTCCTTTATGTGCACTGAAAGGTCTTATTGCTCCTATGAAATGGAAATTATACACTGAAATCAATGAAAACAGACCTGTGCATTGACTGTGTATTCTTGACAGAACTGATTGTGTCCAGAGTTAGAAAGCTGTTTTATAAGTAAATGATCTATATCCGATGGTGTAACATAAGGCTGAATCGTCAGTAAGAATTCCGATGACAATAGAGAACATAAGCGAAGCTCAAATGACTTTGTATACAGAGTAATAAATGTCACCAGAACCTGATGAAAATACTGGGGTTTGATATGTACAGCTGGGTGTCATACCTGTTTACTACAAGGGCTAGAGAGATTAAATGTCCCTTTTCTATGAAACAATTTGGGCTGTTGCATGTTTTAGTATCTTTGTTGTTATTCCACCATTTGTCTGTTCTGATAAAAAAAGTCGGTTTGTTGCACTACCAGGTTGCATGAGTACCAGAGCAGAATGTGACCCTATACCTAAAATTACTCTTGGAGTTTAACTATCTGTAGAATTTACTTTGCAGTAATTAGCATAGTACTAATTACATTGAAGTAATAGTTTAGGGAGAGCAATTAGGATGTACCGTACCTGCAGGACTCAGATTTCTACTGCAAACCAAGTGGACACATTGAATTTCTAGAAACCAGACATGTCCATAAAATGGTAATTTGCAAATAACATCCACTGAATAAAAAGGCCAGAAGTTTATAATTCTCTAAAATTTGTTCTCTGATAATCATTACACTGTATGCTATTTTTAATAGCCTAATTTAGGCACTCTATTTAATAAGCTACATAAAATAGATTTATGTCCTTCCACTAGAAAGAAATCAATTCTTCAGGCCATACTTGTCATTTATATCATAAAGGATATTTTTGTTCCAAGAAATTAGTTATCCTGATTTCTATATTAATGGCAAGTTGCAATACCAGAAGTGACACAAGAATTAGATAATCTTTTTAAAATAAGTGAATTATACTGAAGTCCTTTCATATATTTTGTGTCACTCCACATTGTGGCTCCATGACAGTTACATCTTTCCCTTCCCTCCCCACTCCCCCCTCTCTGCAAAGGCCCACCTCCTCACAGATGACTACGGAAGGTCAAGTAGCAAGTCTCAGTAAGTAAACATCTCTTGTATTTTTGAAATAAAAGGAGGAGCTGCCTCCCTTCCCACCCTCCATACCTAGAAAAAAAAAGCAAATTGAAACAAACCCCAAACCTCCTTTTACTTGCTTAACTAGGTATTTGTAAAATTGTGTCACAAAAATGCACAGTGAAAATGACTGATTAGTATTAATAATTCACATATAGAGCTGAAGTCATGACTTTTCATGTTTGGCATCGTTTTTCCTCATGGTGATCCTGGCTGGTTACTTTCAGCAGTGGCTCAGTTTTTGAAGAATAAAATTATGAACTCCGCAGCAGAGTTTAGCCTCTGACCAGGGGCATCACACATCTGTGGCATTTTTTTAAATGAAGTTGGCAACTGCATGGACATTGAAAATGCAGATTACACTTACAGTGTCTAGACTTTCATATATGTGCTCAGTTACAATTAAGTGAAGCAAAAAGTGTACATATTATCCCTACTGCTATTCTGTTGCTACAGAGCCGCAAATGTGAAAAGCAATACCTTGAAATAAAGACTTCTTTGTTGCCCCTAGTCTACATAGCACAGTTTAAGTGAACACTAAAACTGTGGTTGAGATGCTTGTGTTACTTTTCCCCAAAGATGTAAACATCAGTCCCAGTGTCGTAAACTTTGCTGTATAGGACGAGACAGAGGATCTGAGGCAGGCTATCAGACACTAGTGACAGAAGCTTGCAGGCAGTTACCAGGTTTCTGCAGTTTCTCAGCTTCACTCGTGGGTGGGTCTGCAGTGGCTCGGAAGTTGAATGTTGGGCCGGCGCCACCGTGTGCAGGGCTCAGAGCGGGGTTCTGACGTCTGTTGCTTTCAACAATACTTGAAGTGTTGGATGCCAGGCTCTCACGAGTACTGGAATGGAAAAGAAATATATATACACACTCATATATGACATGTCTATATATCTATTGACCAGACAGGAAAGGAGAACAGAGTGTTTTATAATAGGTTTCCTGTGTTTGTATGCAATGCCACATCAATGAAACATCTCATTTTGACAGTACACATATGTTACTCCCAAAATGGGTCCCAGAGGTGCTCAGCAGTCATCATACCATAACACAGGTATAGCACTAAGCACAGCTGAAACTGTCACACAAACTGTAAGCTGAACCAGTATCAAGCATCTGGATTTTTCACTCAAGGAAATAGCTTCCATCTTGCACTTGGAATGTGCTAGTTTTCTTTCCTGACTGGTGCAGTTTTGCACAAAGTAGTTTCATCAAATTAGCTCTGTGTCTATGCAGAGTTAGGACAGCAATCATGTAACACAGCATCCTCTGTTGTCTCCTACCTATGTTTTTGTATACAAAATATTAAATAAAAGTTTTACCTTACATTAAAGCCACAATGCTTCTAAATGCACCACTTCAATTTTGCTTTGCAGCTGAGATGATTGCAACTAACCCAAGACATTGAGAAATCTTAACTGCCTGGTCTGTGATCTTGCCCTGGACCCCAACTACTGCTGCTATTTCATTCAGAAAATGGACAATGTTCTTTTAGTTCTAACGTATCGTTTAACTACAAGAGTGACCGGACACTTAACACTTTTAAAGATTAGGCCTTTTAATGATACATCTAATTACGAATGCAGAGAAGCTTGTATTTTAGTCTACAGGTTTTAAAAATCTCAGCCATGACATGCTAAGGGTACTTTTATCAGTACTACTGTTTCTGTTGTCTTTACTCTATTGAATAATATTTGATCTCTAAATAATGTGTGCCTGTTCAGAAGCAAATTTGCTTTCAAATACCCATGTGGCCCCCTGGTCATGTATCGTCCACCTCTATCCCTACTTCTTTGTAAAATTACATCACCACTTGCTATGGAGATGTTTGCAGAATACATTTAGAGGACTGAATGCAGTTATTAAATAAGCACTAGAAACAAGGATACTAATGACAAAAATTTCATAGTCAGTTTCAAGTCAACCTAAATTTACCTGCTACTGAAAGGGGTAGCTCTTGCCTGCCTTGTGTGGACCTGACCCTGCCACATGTTTCTGCTGCTTCCCTGACTAAGCCTTGCAGGCAGCCAGACAGATCAGGAACCGCTCTCAGTTAAATACTAGCCCTAAGAAAAAAAACCCAACATTAGTGCTAGCATCAAGGGAAAAGTAGGAATGCACAGCTTTAGATGTGGCAGGGGAGAAATGTGTCAGTGCATGGCATAAGGGAAGGAAAAAAAACTTCTCCTAGTTAACAGGGCAGATTTAAATAATCTTAAATTGACTGAATCTGGAAAATCAATGAGGCTTTTAGGAAAACTCTCACAGATCTTTTAAACTGGTCACAATGGATGGTACTGATATTCTTCTGCCAATGATTGTTTTATTGTCCATAGTTCCAAAGAGCTATGATGGGTGACACAAAGAGTAAATGATTCCTGTGAGCTGCAATGATGTATGGTGCACCTCTCTTGCTCATTTTTTTATTCCTCTCCCTCTGCTTTTTAATGAAAATAGATGCAAATCTTAGTTTTTCAGAGATGATTTAGTATTGTATAATTCTTTTTGGGATCACCAATTCCAGATCTTCAGACATGCTCAACTCTGATATTAGAAACCAACCATTACAACATGTATACACAAAAACTGCATTGAAAATTTTGCATGAAGAGTAATGCCAAAATTAGCTTTCTTTAGGTGACAAAGGAGCAACAGTACTATATAAACCCTAAAAATAAAGGAATAGATTTAATCTTGACAGCTAACATTTACTATATATAACTTGAATAAAAGCAATGCACAAAACATTGTGAGGCTTTTTTTTTCCCCCAGTGGTGATTAACATCTTCACACATTTTGCACACAAATACTTTGCAAGTCAATTGACCATTTCAAATCTCTTAAACTGCAGCCATTTCTTTCTAAATTTTTGTTACTGTCCTTTTTTCAATTTATCAGGCTTTAGAAATATTTTTTTTTCCTTTATAGTGTGAAATTGGTAATTTTGATTCCCCAAACAATGTTGCATACTTCAGTTTGAATGAGAAGATACCACCCCACCTCAGGAAGCAGAGTTACATCACCAGTGGAAGCTAGAAGAACATACTTGAGGAACATCACTATATGCACAACCTGTTCTTATATTCTTCCCATGGCATCTGCTAAAGGACAGTGTCACACCTAGCTGAATCTTACCAGATGGATGCTGGATGGCTACTTTGTATTTCCGGGAAAAAGACTATGGAGTACATTTTTTAATATAAGGTAGGATAATAATAACAACGTGGTACTTTTAGCCAAAGGGCTGAATTCACCCTGAGCTCAATTTATTTTTGGAGACTTATACAAAGAAGTGACCCAAACTCAGCAAAATCACCAAATTTAATCATTTTGGTGCAAAGCTTATGAAAAAGCTTTGAAATATTATCCTATTCTATCCTAACTATATGCCAATCTCCCAAAACAAAACATGCTACAGAATGTTTTGGTTTGTTTTTTTTTTAAGCTTACTTTATGTGACTTTGCCAAAAAATGGTATTTGTTAATAAATAAACAATAAAATAAAAAAAAGATGTGTGGAACACAAACATAATTGAAAGGTGCTCATCTGTTTCCCTTATGATTTAAACAAGGTGGTATAGCAGCACTGAATACAGTATGTTCACCACATCCTGTTCTCTTGCTAGCTAAGTTTAACATAAACAGAAATTTTAGCTTTTGTGTAAATAATTAGGGAAGAAAATGTCTACCATTGCATTAATCAGAAACACAAGTTTGATATTCAGCTAGCACACAAAACAGTAGCCCAAGAACTGATTTTTAATCCACTTGATACCCTATCCTGGAGGTGACTCTCATACTCTGTGGAGTGAGACAGGCTGAGCAAGAAGCAAACACCACAACATACTCCCCCACAAAAACTGACTGCAAGTATAGCACTTCAACTACTGGAAGACATCACATTTAAAAAAGAAAAGTGCAAACAGTTTCATACAACAGCTCTATGTGAGAAAGATGTCAGGCATCTGCAGAACAACCAATAACATAAATTTCAAAGCCTTCTCAAGCTTCTTCTTTAGAATGGACTCAGTGTTAGTGGTATGATTTACTAAAACAATTTTTCAGGTTTTTTGCTCAGATTAGCTAGAATCTTGCTCTAGTTTGAGACATCACTGCAAGCTGCATCAGGCTCTCTAATTTCTGTCTTGTCATTAACATAAGTGGGAGCAACCATCAAATCCAAAGGAATTTCTTTCACAGTGACACGACTTCAATTGAAAATGAAATTTAGTCCTGTGTAGAAACAGGAAATCCTTCAAATGCCTTTCTGAGAGCCTTTGCTATTGATGTAAAATATATATATACTTTTGAGGAACAAGAAAACCATTTACAGGGGAAAATAAAAAAAGTGACAAAAAAAACCCACCCTATTTTTTCACATAATACAAAATCACTCTTGAAGGTTTTATTTTTAAACACAGGCAATAAATAATTTAAGCTTAAGTAAGCCACTCTAAGAGAACTACTACTGTAAATTATTTCTGTGTTCTTAGAGTCACTGTTCTGAACTCTGATGAGTTGCTATGCAGGCCAAACAAAACAGGTCATGCTCCATTCCATCAAGGACCTAGGACTGCCAAAGGTCAGACAGACAAGGAAGAAGGCTAGCATAAAGGATTCTTAACCTGGAAATGAACTTTTGAAATCTCCAGGGCAGGGAATTCACCAACAACTCTCTCCTCCCTACATTTGTAAGACTTCATGCACAATGAGACTCCCATGATGCCTGAAATCCCTGGAACTGTAATTACTAACCAGCACCACCACACGCAAACGTCTACACTCTCTTTCCAAGTATCTTAGACAAGGCACCTCACTCTCAGTAGTGCTAAGTCACATGTGAAGTTCAAATACACTGGGCACTTTTAATTTGTGGGAGTGGCTATCCAGTCTCACCAGTTTGAAATGGTGACCAGATACACTTCCAAAATTTTTGAAGAAAACAAACAAGGAAGCCCAAACACAAACCAATATAATTTGTTTTTCTTTTTGTCTGAGCCAAAGATTATGTCACCTGGTCATGCCTAGTCTTTCCATTAGTCATGTTGATGGTATCTTAGAGGAAAAGGGAAGGGAAGAGTATGCAGGAGCTCATCCCTTTTATTCTAAAAGCAAATACAAGTTTAATACAGAAAAAAAAAGCATACAGGGAGGTTTTCAGCAAACAGAAAATGAACTAATACAGAGTCAATGCTGCAAATGGTCATTGGTTTCTTACTGTATGGTGGGAAACCCACACATCTGAATAGAGGATTCCAGAGCTGTAGAAAAAACACTGTCTGAAAACGTGTGACATTTTTAAATACAGCCCTACATTCTGTCACCAATATCACACACCCATAAAACCATAAATGCAACTTCCTAGTCTGTAAAGCTGCAATGAATGTGACAATCCTACCGTGGAGAGTTGAACCCGCTGTCCACAGTAATGCTGCTGCTGTCCATGCTGTCCAGGCGGGCTGAGTGGGTGGCTCTCTGGTTGTTGCTATTTTCTGTTTCCTTTGGGGTGAGAAGAGTAAGATTCTTTTCAAACTTTCGCTGCAGATCCCTTTCCTTTTCTCTCTCTAGGAGCCATTGCATCGTACCAACGTCATCCCTGTTCTTTTCTTCCTCAGCATTTTTGTTGTTTCCTTCCTCTGAGTCATCATCATCAGATACATTGTAGTAGTCAAAGGAGGCCTCCTGGTTCCCGGTTGTCTCTTGCTGTCTCTGAGAAACAGGCATGACTTGTGTGACTGAGGTTACCATCGCTTGTTCAAGTTTCTCACATCTGCCGGGCAATGTGTCAGAGGGGGTCTTTTGATGGGGCTTTAGCAGAGGTGTGTTAGACTTATGATAACTATTCACAGAAAGAGTGTTGTGCAGAGGCTTAAAGAGTGTATCCTTGCTAAATATTTCTTTCCTTTTATCAAGGCTGCTTGATTCAGTGCTATGGTGTTGAACCAGCCGCCCGTTAGCAATCACCTCTGGAGTTTGGCCAGCAATCACTGAACCACTGCTTGGGCCCTTTGGGGACTCCTCCTTGTGCACCCCAGGCTCCCTAGCAATATGTTGAGACTGTCTTTCTGTAGGAGTCATTTTTTTTAGCCCATCTGTCCCTGTTAGTGTATCATGATCCTCTTTATTCTTTCCCAGGGGTGATGGAGCAGTAAGCACAGTTTCACTGGATGTGTTGCACTGAAAATAGTCATCAACTGCAGATTTTGTTGTGCAGGAGTTGAGCTCACTATATGATGGCAAATTCTCTGTAGGCTTCCCTTGTTCCAATAGGCTACAAGAACTGGGGGTTTCTATACTGCCACCGGCTATTTCAGGGATGCAAGTCTCTTTGTAGCTTGCAGATGAAATCAGAGCCCTTTGATGACTGAGCGACTGAGATGGTCTTAAGGTACCATCATCAATGTAGGTTTGGCTAGTTGTTTGGTCATCTGGGCTACAGCCTTCACCTATATCTTCAGGTGTGCCTAAAGTAGCTGAGCCCAGAGGTCCCTTGGAGTTATCCATGGATCTAGACCTTTCTTTAGCCTTACTGGACCGCTCATTCCTTGATCTTCTATCCTGTGTATGGCTGTGGCTCCGATGGACCTTGGAATGGGAGCTTCCCCTGGAAGGTTCAGGGAAAGGCATTTCAGTTCTTCTTTTAGCCAGTTCACCAGACACATCCCACTCTGGTGTCATAGGAAAGTGAGATTCAATCATGTTAGGATTGCTGTGCATTATATAATTGTCTCCCTTGTGTTCTATTATAAAACAGCCTTCCCGTGGGGATCGAGTCAAGGGATCGTAGAACTCATACTCCCTTTCAGCGGGTATATCCAAATGAGAGCCATCTGATGGGTCTCCTTTGGACACACGGGTCTTGCTGTGCGACCTCGATTTCCCATGAGACTTTCTGTGATTCCTGCTCTTTTTACTTCGTCCACTGTGGTGAGCTGAAGACCCTGCTTTGCTTCGTTGAGCTTTTTCTTCTTCAAGTTTCTTCATTAGTGCAGTGTGTCTCATGACATTTTCCACAGTCAAGTCTGGGTTAATACGCCTAATAATCTCCATTTCTACCTCTCTAGGTATAGTGGTAGGGGTGTCCTCATCCCTTAGCGGCCACTCTTCTGGAGGAAACTGGGCAGAGAAATTTGCCAACTGTTTGGTCTTATCCTTCTTAAAACTTAATCGGAATAATTTGAGTCCAAATTTCTTAGACTGCTTTTCTACATCCTTAGGCTTTGTGAGCGTCTCTGATTTATATGAAAAATTGACAGTACTTTTACTTTTCTCAGTAGGTGGGACCTGACATAATGAAGGAGGACAGTATGAGTCTTTACAGTCTTTTGCTGATTTCCTCTGTAGGGTAGATGCATGCATGCTGTGCATGTCTTCTCTGCAACAGTGGCAGGAGTCGCAGTGGTTTTTGGGTAGTGTTCGGTCCCTGACACATCCCGAGGTGGAGGGAGTTATAGTTCCTTGTTGTGGAGAGGTACATTGAGACCTGTCAGGTATCCTCTCATCCAAATGGTACCATTTACTGTTAGTTCTTATGAGAGATGGTGTTATAAAGTAAGTCTGTGGGGTTACAATGAAATAACCATCCGGAGTTGGGTATATTTTCCTCTCCCGTACAAGCATATTCAAAGTATGTCGAAGGATTTCTGGACTGGGTGTTGGAACTCCTAGAAATAACAGTAAACACATATCAGGAAGTGCATAAAACTGTGTAGGACTCTGATTTCCCCCTCCCCAGCAAAAAGCTAGTTATCCCAATGTGCAAGCTGGAATATGCTCAACAAACAACTCCAGTAAAGCATTTTGTTAGGCATTCTCTTCTCTGTTTATTTCTCCACTTATCTCCTACACTTCAGACATATCAATTATTAATTAAATAGTAGGCCATTAATAAAGTGCTAAAAAAACCCCCAAGAGAACTTCTAGTCACTTCCAATGTGCAGGTGACCTTAAGCTACAATATGGAATCACTGAAAATCAGTGTCAAGAAAAATATTCTACTTTTATTTTTCTTCCAAAAAAGCATTTATATCCAAATTTACCAGAACTATTCTTATAATGACTTGTCACATATAAAGCAGTAGTTATTTGTTATTTTGGATGCCTAAGCTGCTTTTCCCACAGAATACTACACAGAAAAAAACAAGCAGTTCCTCAAACTGTCCCTTTAGCACAAACCTGATTTAACAGATAGGCTCCCCTATTAAAATATGTTTTGACTACATCAGCTGCTTCAAAACAGAGACATCCTGAATGACACAGTCTATCTTACCCAGAATGTCTTTTCCATTAGGCTGGAAGTTACAGATTTAGCTCCCAAAAATTTGCTTCTCAGAGTTCCTTGTCTTTCCTTGTCCTTGAGATGTGAGGGACACTAAGTGCATGTATTGCATACCAAAAGAGGCAAGTATGACTACCCCACATCAATGGGGTAGACTTGGCACTGTGAGCCAGATCCTTCCCATTACCAGTGCACCTGCTGGATTCAGTGGTGCTTGACCAAGTCTTCAATACTTCATTAGCTAAAAAACTAAGTTGCATGTTGTGTAGAGGAGTAAGTTTCATCTAGAGCTAAGGAAAAAAGAACTTTTTCACAAACTAGTTTTAAAACATTTGTTTATGCTGAATAAAAAATTAAAATACTTCCATGTTGTAAGTGGAAAAATCTATCTTCAATCAATATATTTTGTTTAACTAAAATGCATTTTAATTCTGAGTACTAGTCTGGTTGAAGAATAGAATCTCAATGCATGCAAAAACATTTCAGTGAAGAATATGCTTTTTACAAAAATACTTAAAGGAGATATCTCAGCCGGGGTACCTGCCCCAAACACAGTATCTCCAGGAGCACACAGTGTCTGGTCACCAACTCTTCTCCAGCACATCAAAGGTTGAAGCCTGTAAGCTCACTGATCTCCTTGTGACAGTAACACCCATTAAAAGCAATAAGAAAAAGAGAATTTGGACTAATTCCTTAACTCATCCTGTTTCTTGCAACTGTGTTGGAGGCAACACGTTCTTATGTCTGACTTTGAGTGTTGTTTGATAGAGACATGACCATACTACTCATATCCACAACTAAAATCTTAAAATGGAAACAGCAAAGGGTTAGGAACACTATGGACATGAGCAAAAGTAGTTACAACACAAAAGGCACCAGGGAGAAGTATGCAGGGACATGTGTTGGTTTTGACTGGGTAGAGTTAATATGGTTCATCCACAGTCCGTAGGGCTGAAATATTGGGGTCACTGTGGACACAGGAAGTGAGAGGCCAAGATACGTTATAATTTGAGAGCATAAATGAAATTGAAAATTGGGGAAAAAAATATGGAGAATCAGGAGCTTGTGTTTTCTTCCCTTTTCATGCAGGTGTCCACAATTTCTGTAATAATCTGAGTGAGAGTAACAAAGATCCCCAGAACCTCTAGATAAGTTAACATGACAGAAACAGCAAAAGGTGGGAAAAGCTAAAATCCAGAGAGCTGGGGGAAAAAAAGGATTACTTGTCCCTAGCCCAGAATTCTGAATCTCTCTGGACTAAGTAAACAATCTGTGGGCTTCCTGTGGATTATGAGGCAAAGCAGGCTGTCCTCTGCATGGGCTTTTGGTAGCACACAGGAAACATGAAGAATGATTTCAATCCCTGTAACAACCAATGGTCACCTAACTCTTTGTTCCTGCAGTGGAGCTGCTGTGTCTGCTTGGGCAATGCCACCCCTTTGACATTATGATGTGCATCATGACAAGACATGGATGACCACAAAACTCAAGCTCATTTGTTTCTCCATCCCATGCTGAACATGCACTGCAGGGTCCAACCATGGTCCAGCTCAGGTGCACCTGTTCTGCAGCAGCCAACCTCTCTTCCTTCCCCTACATGAACAACCTACCCCATCCATTGCACTTTTCAGAAGCTTACAAGTAAAGACTTCAGCATGTACTTACCTTTTACTAAAAAGACTTTTCTTAACATACTGTTTCAAAAACATCACAACACAAATAAAAGAGATTAAAGTATTTCTCCTGGGAGCTTAGAGAAAAGTTAGGGAAAGAGATTGGAAAGGATGTATTGATGTTTTACAGCAGTTTAGGCAAAAATGCACTGCAAACACATGGTAAAATAATAATATGTATTTTTCACCCAGTAAACCATAAGGGCTACAATGTGTTGGGTGAGTCTCTAAACACAGGATGCACAGTAGTTACACTGAGTAACTCCTGTGAATGGAGAATGTGCAGATAAACACCAAGGAAAAAAAATCAGCATGCCTGGCAGTCAATGATGCTGTAAAGTTAATTGTGTCAGCCTTCTCTCTGGAGGTGAAGCCTATCACTTTTATGACTCCCAGCACACAGTCCATGCTGTGGTTCACTAAGCCAGCAGGGATGACAGCAGATGCAGATCTTGGAAGCTCAGCACTGTCAGCTAAGGGTAGCTATGGGTTTTATTCCAAGCTCTTTTAGGTACTTACAAAAGCAGAAACAGACCCAAACTCAGCTTAGGCTTTCCTGCATGGCAGACAGGAGCAATGACATTAAAAAAAAAAGGCAATGGGATACAGAGTGAATACAGATTTCTTGGCTTTCTCAAGAGTTTCCTCTTTAAAGCCCACATACTGTCTGTACACAACCTACCCCCCTGTATTCAAAGGTCTCCTTATGATCTCCCTTCCTCCATTAAATAGGAATAAGGGAAAAAACCCCAGTGGCTTACAGATTCTAGCCCATAAAATATTGCATGACAGCAGTGGTGTTATTTAAGATTATGTAGTGGTTTAATAATTCAAAAGCAGAAACTGTCTGGACACTGAATCATCAGACATGTACATTTTCTGTATCTCAAGAGAGTCTACTAGGCCATCCACAGAGCTTCCAGACAGAAGATTATGTCTTGTTTGCTACTCACAAAGAACACTGACCTAGAGTGAACTCAGTTAATGTAAGACACTTCTTTTAAGTGCTACACATATAATTCATATATTTAAAGAGAGTGAAGTTATAAAGGTGATTGTCAGAGGAATTTGCCAGCTTTCAGAAAACTGCTTGCTTCAAAAGTAACCTAGGCCAATACACAAATATTTTCTACACTGAAATTTTGAGAGTCTTAAAATTATTTAAACATATATGTGGACAGAACTGGTGAGGAAAAAAAAAGACAAATATCCTTACTAAAGGCAGCACAAACTAAGGTTTGGTGTTGTCTTCATCCAGGTTCATACAGATAAGAGGGTCTGGTTGCGAAACACAGAACAGGGGTTACATTCTTAGCTCCTTATACTGGATTTCAAAGATTTACATTTAATGTATGGGATTTAAACCATGGTCAATAAAATACAAAGCAGGGCTGTACAAACATCTCATTGTTTAATTCTAAGTTAGAATAATGGAAGCACATGCAGGAGCAGCCCTCTTGCTTTTTTAAAAACACAACAAATACCAAAAACCACAAATAAGATGTGCATTATCAATACAAACTTTTTGGATAAAATAAATTCATGAAAAATACATCTGAAATAGTACTTAATGGTGTTAAATCTGCTAAAATGATTTTCTCCTGAGCTGATGCTAAGGCTTAACAAGGGATAAAAGAAATACTCTGATTGGCTCATGAAATACTAGTTAAAGATGTGGAGTGGTTGCTATGTGATGTTATAAATAATTAGCATACCTTATTTCAGATAGAGCCATGGCCCAGATTTATGCCTGCACAATGGCTCAGCAAACTAGAGGGCTAGACAGCAACTGTAAGACCCTGCACTGAGGAAAAAGGTTTATTATTCTTAGGCACTTTTGAGAATAGCATCCGGGGTCCTAGGAAATTTATATTCATCATGAAATGCAGTGAAGCATCTGTTCATTAAAGCACAAACAACACAGGCAGACAAGTGCTGCTACAGGAAGAGATACGGAGAGGGTATGTGATAATAACAGACATGTCTACAGTGGTAATGCTCTTCTCTCCCTCAGAGAATCAACCCCTAGTTAGGAAAAATAAACTATCAGAATATGAGAGGACATCAGATATTTTACAATAGCCACAAAGAATACAAAGACTCAAAAAGCTACAGCTGATTTATTACAGGGGTTTGGGCAGAAAAGTGAAAAGTGTCAGCACAACAAGTTCTTTTTACTGGAAAGGAGAAAATTTTTGGATAATCCTCATACACTGAGAGAACATGTATGATTGCTATATTAAATATGTCGTGGCTGGGAGAGAAAGGCATTTCTCTAGTGAAGGGGAAAAACTGGTCAACAAAGGGTGGATGTTTTTTTCTCCAAATAATTTTCTCTACATTTTGGGAAGTAAGGCTCTCTTTTTTTTTTTTTTCTTTAAATCTCAGACTTGAGAAATTCACATGTTAATGGCTAGTGGAAAAAAAAAAGGCAGCAAGAGACTATGTGCTAACTTGCCTCAGGCTTCGTCTGAGCAACGTCTACAAAATAATCCAGCCAGCTGAATTATTTTTTTTTTTTCATGTTTGGCTCTGTTTAACAAGAATAGCACAACACACCAAGTGAATTGATAATCATGCTCTCAGGAAACTCAAGGGATGTTACCAATAAATTATCATTTCCACAATGCAACAATGTTTATATAAAAATATTGATAGAATAATTGAAAAAATACTTGCAATCTATGAAATTCTTCTAGTACATGGCATACATAGAAAAGATAACTTGGGATAACTTGGGAAAAAATCATCAAAATGAATTAAGAGAATTACAATTGTGAACCTTGCCTTCTTCACATTCTAACCCTTACAATTTTTTACACTATTTTCAAAATCAGCCTGATAAACAAAATTACGAATAGGGAGAGAAAGCCAGTATTTACAAAGTATGCTTGCAGTATTTTTTCAAAGTACAATTATTAAATGTCAGACAATTGTTTATTCCAAACATAGCACTCAATTGAGAATTATATTTTAAATTCTCAGAACTCAGTATTAGTTATAGCAAAACACATGTAAATTTCAAGGCTTCAAGTAACTCTTGCTCTAAAATGTAAGCAAAAAAATTCCAGACATCAAAACATGGCTATGGTTAGGCTGCCTAGATGAGACTGATGCATCAGTAGTTTTCCTACTGAGGCATTTTTAATTAGCTACTTTTTGCAGGTATAAATAGGTACAATGGAGGAGTTTCTCAACCACTTTAGAGAACTGTAAACTCAGACACAGAATAGATAGACATCTTGCCCAGGATCATACAAAGCACAAATGGAAAAGTTCTGCTGTCTTGCTCAGTAAACCTCTGCCCAGCGCCTTAGCACCTCAATGCAAAAATGTCTCTACAAGATGCACTTTGCATGATTCACCCACTCCAGATACAAACAGCCAGTAGAGAAGCAGCATGTTCAAGAGTACATTCTTGTTACAGGATTCCCTTTTTGTGTTGTTACAGTATCTTTAATCCAAGACAATTTCCATGTACCATTTGATAAATATCAAATGCTGACAAGAATACCTTTTGAACAGTACACCAGCATTTGTGAGTACAGCAAGTATATCTATAGCTCTCCAAAACTTTTAGTTTAGTCATGGAGAGAGATGTCCTTTTTTTTTTGCTGTTTTTCAAGCAAGAAGCAAAAGCCAGAACTGTGTCCAAGAAGGATCTGAGAACTCCTGGAAAGCAGGCTGACACAGTCCTTTCACTTTAAATACAATCTCCCCCCGAAACAGGCACATCATTGTTACTGGACTATACTACTTGCATCAGGCCACACACTGAGAACCTGCTCTAGGTGAAGGAAGACATGCAGCTGTGTGGGAAACCTGGTCTTTAGAATAGAGGTCTCTACAGAGACCTCCATGAGGTTACTCTTTGGAGGTTGGACAATGACACTTGAACTGGTTGAATGATACCAACAGAACCCTTATGAGTTAGCTACACTAGCTTGAAATCCACAAGGTGAAATGCGTTTGCTCTGGCTATGACACATCATGCCTTGTTCTCCATAGTTACTAAAGAAGCCCTGCATTCCCTTGGCTATGATGATAAAAAAAGGTTATTTTGTGAGAAAAATCACAAACAAGCTTATTCTGATACTGTCTGAAAAAAACAAACAAGCCAATATTTTGTTGTTTAGTACTCCAGGTAATTTTTATTACTTATATAAAGTCAGGAATTTGCTCTGCAAAATGCATTTCACTTGAATGGTCTTATCAAAGACAACTCACTTCTCTATATGTTTAAGGATAAAGAAAAAGTTCCAAGATTAAAACCCTAATGTCTCCTTTTACTTTTGGTTAGAATGTCAGGATTAGTCAATATTCCCATCCAGAAGGTACTGAGACTTCTTTAACTGCCTTTTTACAGACATGTGCTCATCTGACCGATGATTTATTAATGACTGGTTACCTGGGAAGCAGGTGGTTAGGTGCTCCATTAGTGCTTCTTGTGTGACTTGTTTTCGGGCAGAGTTCATTGCTGAGATGGCCAGGCAAAGGATTTCCCCAAGTGGAATAAACTGTGACTGAGTGATGGGAGACATGCTGATGGGTGATACATCACCTGTAAAAAGACAAAAGATGTGCAATGAAGCATTTTGTTTAAAAATCTGCTCATAGGACAAAGAGGTAGAGATACAGCTGGTGAAAACTCAGAGATCTCTGGTTTTTGTACTGAGCTGGGGATAAAGCCTTTACAATGGAGAACCATCCATCAGCTTATTTCAAAACTTAAGACACAGCGAAGTTTGGAAAATGGGAGACATACACTATGCAGACATAGTTTCTCAAAGGGTACAATTGACAGACTCAGAAAAACGCCAATAAATTAGCACTCATGGTTCAAAACCTCCTCTTAACATTCTACTAGGTAACTGCACAAACAAAATAGTTGCAAATACTTCTCTGGACATAAAAGGGGAAATTTCACTCCCCTTTCAAAGTACAGATCAACCACTATTTCCATTTGATATAGTATTTTTTATTAATAGCAACAAAGATAAAAAGAAGTTGCTAAGTTAATGAATAACATTTTAACTCAGCTGACAAAGCACAGAACACTCTCTAGAGGCCCAAAAGCATTAAAACACCTTAAGAACGATACCCTGAATAAACCTCTCCTGGATCTACATGTCAAATGTCTTTGTACAAACTATGTATTTTTAGAAGAGAAGTTTTAATGGTTTCACGATGGCCTGAATATTATGTTTGTTGTTACTTTTCTCATGTTGCCTTACAAACTATTCATTAACCTACAGTTAAAAAAAAAATCATTAAAAGATCTTAAAGTTATGGGAGGAATTACAATTTGACAATACTAGCATGACTACACATGTACAAGCCCATTTTAACATACTTTATCCAAGTACATAAAACTTTGATTCTGCTCTGTAACTCTTCTTGAAATGGTAACAGCTCCCCAGTGATCTCAAAGGAAATCAACAGGCTAAAATATTTTCCTTGCCAGTGGAAAAGGAGTCATAAAGAGTAACAGACAGAACAAAGGGCACTTAAGTATGAATCCTATTCTGGCCACAGGTCAGTCAATAGTCAGGGATTTAGTTCTACCTAAATGGCTTTGAAATGCCACAAAAATCATCCTATTTCTGCTGTCACAGAGCAACACCTTGTGAATAAATAATGAATCAAATTACTAGAAATTAATTCAAATTTTCATTCTCAATTCAGAAGATCTAATATTTGCCCCATTAATTCTATTCCTATATCCCCCCAATATTCCTATTAGGTCTACTAAACAAGAGCAGCAGCTTCTAAAACTGATTATCAACATGCATTTACTCAGGCATTATGGTGGGAAAAAATTGGTGAGAGTAGTAAACTGCATAGCTGTCTCAGCAAGACTTATGAGCAGTATTTTTCAATCACAAGCTCTACAATCTGCTCTACAGCAATGATACGTGTTACCTAAGACACAAGCATAATTTAAAACAACACATTTGTGCTATGCTATCTCCTGATTGCTTTTGCTTTATCAGGCCTGACCAGATCAATGCTGCATTCCCTTCCCAGCACAGCAGCATTCTTCCCCCTTTAACACAGTGAAGCCCAAGATCCTACTCATTCTTAGCTCATCACAGAATTATAACCTTAAAATATAACATTCTCTGGACATTTTTACTCAAATGCACCTAAGAGTTCCTGCCACATGCATTACAGACAACGGCAAAGAAGATGACACACAGCTTACAGGAAAACATGAGAGATATGCTTCCATATGACTTGGGAGGAACACCATTTGTTCCCTCATCATTTGAGAACGGATAAAGAACCTCATAGTTATTATATTGCTATTTACTAATAATTATGTTCTGCCGTCAGTTTAAACTTGTTCATAGACAAATCTTTGTAATCAGCCAGACACATAAGTTTACCAACTTTGATCACCAGTCACTATACACTTTGTATAGAGGATCAGTTTCTTTAATGATTAGTTTCACATCTAAGAAGCATCAGAATTAAGGTAAGAATTATACAGATTTAGCTAACTAATTTAAGAAACTACTGTCTTTAACACAAAGGTTATGTGTCATGGGTATCCTTGTGAGAACTACTAAATTAAGTTCAGTGCAGTGTCAGACAGATTGGCATATATTGGCCACAGCTGAGGTTTAATCTTACCAAGTTCACAGGGCACTGAAATGGGCTCTCTGGTGTCCTGGTTTTACCTGGGATAGAGCAGCTTTAAGGGAGTCCAGGTAAAAGGCAGCAACTCCTTAATTGTTCTATCTGTATCATCAAAGACCTGGCAATATCTCAAACCTAAGCAGCCTGGCAGGAGTATCCCTGTGCCTGTTCCCAGCCATGCACTCTCACTGCCTCTCACTCACCTACACAGGTGCCAGGATGGGAAAGCAGGAAGAAGGCCTCTTTCTTTCCCTTGCATGGGAATGATCCATTCACAGGTAACCAGAATGATACTGGATGTAGAGAAGGGGCCATAATACCATAACCAGCTCCCTGAAGTGGGAAAGGGACTCAAGGAGTTTTATACCTGAACCTTTGCTCTGCAGCCTTGTAGCTGCCCCCAGAGGGATGCTTGGACGAGAACTCAGAAACCAAGTGCTCTGCTCATGCCCAGGAGCAGCCCATCCCTCTCCCCTGACTGCCAAGAGCCTGCAGAAATCCACCTCTGAGATCACTTCCAGTCAGGACTTGTTAACTTAAAACTGGCTAAGTACAAGCTAAGAAATAATAAAATTTGCCTGATTTTAGTAACTTTGCACAGTTCTTCCTTTTAAAGTAGGCCTTCAGCATGGAATTGCTTTCTAGGTTAGTGAGCAGAAAACATTCAGTCTGTGCTGAATTTGACCCTCTGCCAGTAGGACTCGTCACCAGGAACAATCCAGCAATTTCCATTGAAATATTAACTATACTTCACGCAACTCCTCAATACGAAACATTTAGTATTGATTTCTTAATGCTAATACAATTTCTGGCACAGCACGTTATAGTTAGCATACCAGGGCTGCACACATCCTGCTTGCAAATATTTGGGAGCTTGACAACCATTTAATTAACTACAAAGATTACTATAATTGCCCATAAAATAATAACTTAAGTGGCTTTAAATGAAATAGAGATGTTTAAAAAATACCAGTTTATGTGAGGGCCTTTCTGGTTTGTAAGGGAATATTGTGAGTTAAGCCTTATTCTTTTCCACTGAATACTCTTCAGCCCTCTTCATTATGACAAGGAAACTATTTCACTCCTGTCATGATAGAATGATCTCCATAGCTTGTTGTTCATAACTGACTGCTGGAGATAGTTACTAGCTCTTGTTTAAAAAGGCTAGCACATATTTTGAGCAGACCTAGTGATAGAAAGCCAAACTCCCCTCACTCAGGGAAGCTCTAATTTGCCAGATTTTATCTTGTCTGTCCTGTGGCTCCGGGAAATCACACGAACTTTGTGGTTATAGTTAAGTCAACGAACTTCTTTGATGCACAGTAACAGCAAATATCTTGATCTACAAGATAATATAATACATTAACATCAATTACACACATAAATACTATTAGGCTGTTGAACAGAAGGTTTATTATGACTTCTTTAGGAAAGATCTGCTCAAAAAAAAAAAAAAAAAGCAAATATGCTTTTCCTAATTTTTTTGAAGACCACATCACTTACATAAAACATCTAGCATATGGCTCCTGTTAGCTCTGACTGATGCTTGTCTCAAGCAGCTTTCTTTTGAAATCAAATTACTAGCCTCAACTTTCATATGTTTGTGTTCCCAATTAAATGAAAACTGGAGCTCAGAGAGCAGTTTTCACCAGCTGACTGCATGTTTTGTTTAAATATAAGAAATATACGTGCATATATAGTTCCAGCTCTGTTTCTGCAATGTCTTTCCAAACCTCTCTCAAAATAATTAAAAAAAAAAAAAGTTTTCTAGACTTCTTGTATTAAGTGACATTCAATTTTAAAGAATGTCTAAGCACATAAGAAACAGTGAATGGGAATTGTACTCATTTATGCCTTGGGGATTTGTATTGCTAGCCTGGGGGAAAAATTATTTTTATTACTTAGAACAGAAGATAATGTAGCACATAAAATAAACACTTAGCTCTTACATAGCACTTTTCTTCAGTGGTTTTCAAACACTACGAAAAACTGGGAACAATAACTATCCTTAACATACAGATGAGAAATTGATGGTCTAACAGAGCTGGGAATAAAAATTCCCACATCCTGAACCCATATGAGCCAGAACTTTTCCTGTGCTAGTTTATCTAGTGTGTCTGTTCTCTGCAAGTCTGGGTAACTCCATTTTGAGAGAAAATGAGGCAGACTACATTCTGTACCATGTATCAGCAATTAACTATCAGCTACATACCCATCACAGACTTTTAATTAGTGATTCTACTGCTGGAAAGAAGTGACCTGGAAGTCAAACTCTTTGTCTCATGAACTTTGCATAAAGATTACTTGAAAAATCACCTCTTGATTTACAAATGAAACCAATTCAGTACAACCATTGTAAATGAATTAAAAGAAATTACAGTGCAAAAGCATACTATATTAGAATTTATACACCCTATTTCTCTGAAATAGGGAGGAGACCCTCTGATTTACACTCTGCATCCTGTAAAGTACAGGAAGTCAAAGCCCAGTTTCACTTCTTCAGATTCTCAACACCTTTTTAATATTTTGTTTCTTATGGCTCAAGACAACCTTTAAACATAATTTTTAGCCTGGTTTCCACAGAAAATGAGGCTTGCACAACCACAATCTGTGCATTTGTATGTGTCAGGGAGATTGAGCCTCATTAGACAAGAGTAATGATTCTAAAACAAGTGTTTGCTACACATTATATCTACACAGAGCTTCAGGCATAGCAACCTCCCACTAGATAGGACAGAATCCAGTCAAAAAACACTTGACAAGGGAAATCTGACTTCACTACTTTTGCTGCTTACAGAGCTACATTATTAATCAGAAAACATCAAGCTAGAGCACAGTAACTTCATGGCATCTCACGATTATAGTGGTGGTTGCAACAGAAACCCCCTACAAAAATTTTCTTGCCAACAGCCTGTTCTCATCAACACTTGCTTATGATTTTACCCTGGAAAGAACTACAGAAAGGTAATTTTCTAACAGAACTACTTGTAATGGGCAACGGAGGGCCTAGAATATTATAATGTTTTTCCAATAATACTGAAAGTAAAAAGTCTCTTCTAGGAAAAGTACATTTTCAGATTTACTTAATGAAGGGACAGATGCTGAAGAAGTTACATGTCTGGCCTGGGTTACCCCACAATTACCCCTTTTTGCCCCAAATCCCAACTTGACTGAATTATGCTAATTAAAGAATACTTTGTAAGTAGATGTAGCAAACCTATTCTGATGTAAATTCACAACAAGGATATATAATTGCCATTTTAAGTTAGACATTCCTATTTGACTGAACAAAAGGAGGGAAAAGGAAGAATATACAGATTTCTTTGGTATTAACCAGACTACTGTGAAGTACCTTGAATCTGCACTAGCATGCTTACACAGAAAAGATGACTTTTCACTGACAAAATCAGAAACAAATACAATTAGAAGAAATGTTGCTTGTGCTGTTTCCAGACATAGCCTAAACCCTCCTTTTAAGCTACATTTCCTGGAGTATTTTATGAAAAAAGCTGCAGGTTGTTTTTACTGGACAGATACACATATTAAGAGGACTGATAATAACAACAAAAAATACATTAAAGATTTTTCCATTTATTCCTGTTTAAGAGCAGCTTAAACAAAGGCTCAACAAATGCAGTAGTACATTCATTCACTAACCAGCAAGTTCCTTTGGCATCTCTGAAATGCACACCCACCAAAATAAATAATGAACACTTCCAAGAATGCGACCACTCCAAAACTACACAGCCTGAAGAAAACACATCAAACTTACTATAACCAATATAACAGACCTAAACAGAGTTCTAGTTCCTCACTAGTTATTAACTTCAACTGTGTAAATTGATCTTTTTAATCATTCAGACCCAGCTAAAATCATGATCTCCAGTTTCACCAAGTGGCACCAACTTTCAGAAACAGGTGCTAAATTACCCAGAGTCAGCAGACTCATCTTACATGCATTCATCCTGTGTATTTCCTGTGATTTAATTTTCCTTTTCTTTGTTCATGTCCTGTGGCCAGCTGCCTCCTGATCCGAAGTGATATCCCAGCACATGTTACAACTATGATCATAAAAAGTTTCTGCTGGAGCACGGAACTTTCCCAGAGGATTCAGCTGAGGAGATTTCTGTAGCGTTGCTTATCCTGGGAAAGAGGTATGGGGGGGACTGTGTTTTTTTAATATATTGTGTGCTTTAGAATGTGTTTCCCCAAACAATATTTTTCAAATGCATTTTTTAAAAAATGTCCATGTCTGTATTCCTGGCACACAATATGTTAAAAAAGGGGGACTTACCTGAACCCCTATGGTCTGGTTCCATGCTCCAGTACAGTATCCAGAGAAGCTGTGATGTAACAACAATGTGCATATTGGGGCTTTATATCACTGTGGAAGCTGGCTGAATGCAGCATAGTTCAGTGCCACAGGACCTGAAAGAAGAAAAACAAAACATGCTTTTAGGCATTAATATGCTGAACACCCACCTCTTAAAGCAGGAAATAGGGGCATACTGAAGAAAAAAATGCAGTTATCTATGCAGGTCCACTGAAAGGAACACTATTTCACACAATTCTCATATAAGCATGAGAAATAAATGGTTAAGAAATTACAAAGGAGGTGGAGAAGAATCTAAAAGGGACTACAAATATAACTCCTACACAGTGTTTTGAAAACATCTCTCTCTCTTTGCCCTGTTTCCATGGAATGGCTGAAATCACGTTCTGATACCACCCCCTGTTCCGAAGGCACTCACAGTCTTTGCAAAGCACCTCTCCACTGCAGTGCCTCAGGATTCTGCAGTGTCACTCCTCTTCTCCCTGGCTCTCTGCAAAGTGAAGTCATAGGAATGGATCAGCCAACCTGACTTCTCACTACCCTGCCCAGAATCCTTTGTGAACTGAAATGAGTCATCGCTCTGAAAAAATCCACAGCGCAATGTTCCAGGTTTCTCCCTGTGTCTGTGCTGGCTTCTTTGTCTTTGAAATGAAGTGCCTATGCTTCTGGAACAGTGCCCAGCTGCATTGTACAGGGTAACAAGCCAGCCTTCTCATTAAGTGGACAAGAAAGCTATTTACATGCATTTGCACAGACAAGTTAAAGCTTTAACCCTCTAGTCAAGATAAAAAAAAAAAATCACCCCTAACATATCTTCTTCTTGTAATGCACAACTCCCCCTATACACAGAAACATAAATGCACAGACATATGTGGGCATTCAGATACTTACACAGAGCAGTATTTTCTTTAACTATTCACTATTTTTCATGACACTTACCACTTTCAGGTCTATTCATTAAAAAGAAAGATTTACTCTCTTTTGTCAGTCCTGAAGAATGCTGCAGATTTAAATGTAACAAGCAGCTTTGCTGTACACTAGATCAAAGTTGTGCTGCTGTGAACCGTTAATCAAAAAATTAGAAGCAGTGGACAAGTTCTTGTAAGCTTATTTTTCATTATCCCATTCACCATTTGGGCTTAAAAAAAAGTCAGCCCTGAAACCATGCCAGACAGAAAATGTCAAACTGTTCCAAGTGCCGAGGGCCAGCAGAGCTGCTTCAGCTTCTGGTACCACTGACAAAGAAGGTAATGCTCAGAACGAGGTCACTGTGTCAGGATCTCATTCCCAGTGCTAGGTTTTCCTTTACTTGGTGAGGATATGCTAAGGTAAAGTATCAGGAAGACACAGAAGAAATAGGAATAGTGTATGAGATGAGAGACAGATGCTGTTGTTTCAGAGGAACATTTTTAGTTGTTGTGAGATTTTCTTTTAAAAGAAGGAAACACTTAAAATTGCCTTTACTGAAAAAGAACTATTTCTAGTCATGACCTAATCATCAAAATCAGACCACTGTGCCAAAATGGAGGTGCAAAAGGAAAAAGGAAGTTTTGCCACAAAGCACTTCATTAAAGGCTCCTACATTCCATGCATTCTGAAATTGTTTGAAGCAAAAAAGGCACATAATCCATAAAATTTTGAAACACAGCACTTTAGGACTCACCTGTGCTATGCTGGAACAGGCAGTTCTCCTATGTGTTTCACCAAATGAACACACCAGGTGCTTAGGACTGAATGAAATACAAAGGTCACTACCTCCCTGGCCCTACAACAACCCTGGCAATGAAAGTGTCCAACCAAGCCTAAAACAGGTCTGTATGTTTGAAGAGGACAAGTAAATAGCTTGGTTATACAGCTACAGTTTGTTATACTAATAAACATCACTTTTGGTTACAGGTTTGTGGTAGCTGTTATGCAGCAAAGCCATATAGCAGATTGATTTACAAGTGTAAGGTTAACAGCATGCTTTGCCACACTGGTAGTTACACCAGTAGCCATAGTCTCAGCATTAAAAGCTGGGGGCTTGCTATACACACAGTCAACATTTTTTGTGTTCCCTGAAAAGCTTCCTTCCAGGAAATCTTCCTTCAGCTTTTCAGAATTTTTGCCTTCCCTGGAACTACAGCATCAGCCACAACACCTCTAATGAATCCAACTTGACATGTACAACATTTTGGGTCCCCTAGGATTGTCCTTCAGAAACTCTAGTTGTCTACTAAGTACACACCCACTTTACAGCAACAAAACCCCTCCATGAAGAAAAATTTAAAAGTGAATTAGAACAAGCACTTATTGAAAGCAAAAACAACAGTTCCAATCTTCTTCCCCTTTTGTACTTGGCAACCGTCATGCAAAGCTAAATGGGCTCATCCATGCAGCACTGTTTTCACAGACATGCACAAGTTCTTGCTGCAGTAGTCTTGCAACTAACACCAAAGTTAAAACATTGGCAGAAGAAAGCTAAAGGTAATACTGCAGCCTAAATATCTTTTCTCTCTAGCAAATGTCTCTAGCACTTGAACCCATATTATATGCTCAGGAGCAATTCAAGTATTCTGAACTGACTACTATGACTACAAGCTTTTTCAGTGAGACAATTCCTCTTGTATGTGTGATGCCTATGGACACCTGGAATGCACCAAGCATACACAGACATCCTGTGTGCATGCACCTGGGCATTCCTTTACTCAAATTCATCGGTTTACAGCACCATTACATAGCCATTTAAGCAGTATTAACAGCAAAAAGTATCCAATACCTCAAGCATAGTGGAGAGCAAAAGTGAGAGACCAGCAGTAGGGAAAATATAAATTAGAAGGTTTAGAAGAGCTGAAGTTGATGGATAAACCAGTGCTGCCATCATCAGTGACGTTTCAGCAGTGTGGCCTCACAGGAGGAAGGCATAGCCAAAATACCACAGGCACTCCCCAACCAGGGCAGATACTCTGTTCCTCCATTCCACATTTCCCCCGCAGCATGACAGAGGTTGCTACTAAAACAAAAGCTGCCTTATTGAGAGTGCACAGTACAAACACACCACGTACTTCTCTCTGTATAACTCCATGCATGCATGTGCATCCAAATATACCAGTACGAAATACAGTATAGCCTAACATCAATCTTCATCACACACTGAGGAAGCAGATGATGTAAAAATCCAAACTTCTTTTTTTGCACACACTCCTTTGTCAAACTCTACATTAGCTTGCATATATCCTTCAGTCCTCCCAAGTTAGGGCCTGGGATTCCCCTGCTTTGCCACAGCCTTTTCCTGATCACTAGAGGGAAACTCAAGAGAAGGAAAGGAATATGCTAAAATGGGGACACACACACAGACCCACACATGTGATAACACATAAGAGAAAACAAAAAAGCTTAAAAAAGAACATGGTCAAAATAAGCCAAGAAAGTTATCAAGAGTGCAAGTCCGTCTCGCCTGTACCAGTTACCCAAATTTCAGAGGCTAAAATCAGCCATCAGTGCTCAGCAATTGTAGCTGCAGAGACCATAGTCATCTACCACAGGATCATAGAATATTCTGAGTTGGAAGGGACCCACAAGGATCATCAAGTCCAACACCAGTAAATAGCTCATAAAGAGACCAAACCTGCAACCTTAGTGTTATTAGAACCATGTTCCAACCAACTGAGCTAATTTCAGTGTTGGTCATCATGACCACCTCTACAAAAATGAACTTCACAAATCAGGAACAACCCAGACATGACACTAGGAACACAGCCCAGGAACCCTGTGGCCTCAGAAGAAACCAGATTAAGGAACGTCAGAAAGATACCAACTTACACTTCCATTTCTTTAGGAAATCTCTTAATACTAGAAATGTTGACATATCAGTGCTCCACTAACAACTTACTTGCAGTATGCTAATAAGTTCTGCTTGACTTACCTGAACAAATCTCCCAGTTCTTTAAGAAATCACAAGAGGAAACACGATCAGGTTATTAAGTTCACTAAAATCTCAACAAGTAATGCCCATCTGTTTCTGTGCTAATGTTGTCTAGGAGCTAAATATCCTTCTTTTTTTTTTTTTCTTACTCCTGCTGCTTACACCCCAGTTTATTAGTAGAGAACACATCTCCCCTCCTTCAGATCTCAGTCCACAGGCTTTTAAAAATCACCCTCTTCTAGTGTTCTTTTGTATGTCTGCACTTCCTGTCCCTTTAATCCTGTTAGAGGACTCATCTACATTTACTCTAACTTACGTAACTTTCCTTTAAAAGCAACAACCAGAATTCTGCACCATATTCTAGTGTTCCAGCTAACCTCCCACCTGCATCGGAAATTGGAATGTCCTTACTTTTAGTAGAAATACCCTGCTTTTTTCCCCACAGCCGTATTTTATTGGTGGCTCACTGTCATCCTACAACTGAGCAAGCAGTTCCAGTTAACCTTTTTATGCTGACTGCAAGTGAGTTTGAAGCAAATATTCCTAGGTTTGACTCCCAAGACCATGATCTTCAACAGCTCACTCTGTGGATATGATTAAGGATCTTTGATCATCCAATTCTTTTCAGCTGTTATCCATTTCTAAGCATCTCTGCTTACCACATTCTAAAAAAGAATCTCAAAACCTAAGATCAAAAACAAACAATGCTTTAAGTGTTACCTAATGCAGGACAGAATAATTATCCAGTGTGACATTTGCTAATACAACCACCCAGGAAACAGCATTTGAATGAAAACCTCAAGTCTTAAAGGGAGAACCAAGGCAACTAACACAACTCCCTCCTTCATAAAGCCCACTAGGTAAAATGATTGTGTCTTTTAAGAATTCAACTACTAAATGAGGCTTCTTTAAATTATAGCTCACTGGAAAGTATGTGATATTTTAATCCACACAGAAGAATTCTGTAACATATTTTGTCGCTAGGACAAAATGAGAAGGGAGGAGGGTTTGGGGCTTTTTCATAGAAATCTGCTACTATCAAATTAATTTGACTCATGTTAATGCTATATTGTAATCAACCACACCAACACCCCACCCCCTCAAAAACAAAGCCTGCCTGTTCTCTGGCAGCAAACAGCAAATGCAAGGAAAGATAGAAGCATTTAAAAAATCTGACACTAGAGGAGGTTTGGCAAGAGTAAGCAAATGAGAAACAAAAGAAACAAAACCCAACAAACAAAGATAAACCTAGATGTTTTCTTATAGAAATTTTAAAAACACAGATAAAAATACTCCTTTCCAAACATTGCTGAAAGCACAAAACACGGCTGTTGAAGGTCTTAACAACATGTTGTTCACTATCCTCTTCAGTTTAGCCAGTACACATGCAGTGTGGCTGGAGATGCTGCAGCAAACATTCAGCAAGAATCTAGTCAGCAGAAAAAATTCTTGAAAGGTGAAGAGATAATTAGCAACACGGCTCGAAGACATAGTGCACTCTCTCTCATTTATATTGACTGCTGTAACCATTAAAAGATTTTCAGCCCAAAGACAGTACTGCAGTGGTTACAGCTTTTCAAACCAATAGTGATGACTGGCAGATAACATCAGGTTAAAATAAGAACCTGCAACACTGAACACAAGTCCCATGGTACTGCAGCAGCCTTTAACAGTTCAGGTTTTCCTGGCTAGGAGAGAACTGATGAAAAGGCCAGGCATGGAATCAATTAAATTAGTGCCAAAGTGCTTTTAAAAAGAAAAGGTTATATGCTCCAAAGACTTAGCAGTTGAGAGTTTACTGGGTCAATTTTTTCCCTGTGGTCAAGAGCAGAGTTTTCAATATGGCTGGAGTACCTTTAAGAAGATGTACTTTAAAGTGAAATTGAAATATTTTACCCCTCAATACATGAAGAAGCTGTATTAGTATATTCTGTCCCTATGCTCTACCTGCATGAGGTAGATGCAATGACCCTTGCTTCCCACAGTGGTTCAAAATTCTTTCAAATTCTGTCCTTTGGTCTCACCTGTGTGGGGATTAGCTGTGAGGATGGGAACAAAGGAAATGCCATGGCACAACAGTTCAGCAACTCACCAAATCTGCTGCCTCCCTCATGCTCATCAATCATCTCACAGAGGAAGCATTAGAAATCCAACTGCACACATTACCACCAGTGTACACTGCACCTTAAAGGGAAATGCCCTCATTCCAGACAGAAACAGTTCTTTTGAGATCCTCAGGGACTGGCATATTTTGACTTTTTATCCCAATGAGTATAACTATCAGCAAATGCAGCAACCAAAACCTACCTCCCCAAATAAATGACAGTACCTGGAACCAGGGGTTCCCACAATTAAACAACTCACTGGATGAAATATTTCCTCCTGTCCATTTCACAAATCTTTTACTTTTGAATCTTACTGAGCACTTATTTATAGGAAGCAGTAAACTAAAACCTACAACAGATGTTTTACTACTGTCAAAACAGTAATACCTCTCTACCTGCTGCTCTATTTTTAAATGAAATTTCAGAAATCTGAAAATTGCCTTGTACATGAGCCATAAAACCAAACACAGTATCCAAAAGGATAAAATTACCAATTGCACAGAGCAACCTCTCTTGCATGATTTCTTACGTACCTCCTCATTTATAGTCGTAAGTTTAGACTTTTAATTACCACTCCTGACTCATCTAATGCATTCACCACTGACTCCAGCAACACGCAGAGACCATGCTCCTAAAAAAGCACAAAACTTAACAAATTTAAGCACTATTTTGTCAGTGCCCACTGCACTGCTTTATACTACAGTGCTGATGTCACTACTCTGCAGAATTGCTCAGCTGTTTCACTCAGCTGTCGCTAGTCCCTTCTGAAATCCTCCTCAGCAGCCTTAATGAACCTGAACAACTGTGATCTGACAGACAGGGTTACCACTTCATTATCCATTCCATCCTTCAGATTTTTTATATAGCTATTAAACACCAAACATTTGGTATTGATCCATGCTGCACAAAGCACCATTAACCATTTACAGGGTCCAGAAGTGGCCATCCTTCTTTTTTCTCCTCTCTATACTTGACAAGACTTTTCTTTTGGACTTTCACCAAGCATTTATAAAGCACTAGAGCGTGGAGTTCTTGTGCTCCCTGAGTGTCGCTATGACCCATTTTTCTGAAAGATGAGAACACATAAAAATAGTTGTCTCTTTGCCCTCTTATTCAGTATAGAGAGACCTAAACTAGGATATCAAGGCTAGATTCCTGAGATGATCTCAGGAGCTGATGATCTCACCTTCAACTGAACTAATCCAAAAGGCTAGCACAAGGGGAATCAAGATAAATTCTTCAATAGATTTCACAAGTAGCCACAGGACACAGTGGGAAAAAATAATGTATCAAAAATTGTTGAGATCAAAGCATAGAGGATATATTAACTCAAACTCTGAATTACTACATTTTATGTTGTAGCACGATAGTAATTTTCTAACACACATTAAAACAACAAAGTAATTCCTTACTCCTGCTCAGAAGAAAAAAGGCGTTATAGTTACCATCATATTCTTTCAACAAGCAATCTCCACAGGCAGTACTTTAACTCACCCAGATCTTACGGGCCTGAGGGCACCTCCTACTTAGGTAAAAAATGTCTCGGTCAGAACCAGAGCTTGAGAAGGCTCTCTGCTGTAAAAGCATTTCTGATAATCAGTAAACATGGCACTGCACATGGTGAAGGGGATGGTACATGCCCCTCTCTCACTTGGCCAGCTGCTTTGTGAGGCTGGAACTGCGGCACAGACCAGCTCTCAGAAACTTCTACAGGGGATGCAAGTAATTCTGAATGCACTTTTTGAAACCCCTGCTGCTCTTCCTATCTGACTAGCTACAAGCTTTAAAGAGTTGATATAGAGGCTACCTAAAAAAAAAACCCTAGGCTATAAAGATTGCAGAAGAAGAAAGGAGAGAAAAACAATATAACAAAGAGAGAACACAGGAAAGCTTAAAAGGAAATGTGAGGAAAGAGCTGATTTTTGTTTGATTCTAAAAGGAAACAATGCAGAATCTGAGACGTGACTTCTGAAAGAAGACTTGTTAAAACAATCTAAATGCTTAGCAGGGCTAAATGGAAGCAAAAATGATAACCAAATGGTAAGAAATAAAATTAGTACCTCCAGCTGGGGAAAAAATAAGGATCTACAGAATTGCTGGAATAAGCAAAGTGGGAATGGCCGCGTGTATAGTGAAGAAATAAGTGAACAAAGGACAGTTGTTTTGTGACAGCTGATCTGCATGTGCTTTGCATCTACTTGGTGCTTGCCTTTGTTTTGTTTTCTGGGCTGACCTCCACCCCCTCCACACAAAGGATTCAGTGAAAACCTCCACTCAAAGTCTCAATTAAAAGCCCGAAAGAACAAATGTATCTTGTGCTGCAGACCCAAGCCTGAGCTCAGGTGCCAACGACCCAGCAAAGGCAGCATGCCCAGCAGAGAACCAAGCTCCTGCCAAGAGTACCTACATATTATTATTACACTGCCTTGGAAAGAACCCTCCTCCCTTCCCAGTGTCTGGAACAGGCAGAATAGCTAAAAAGGAACATTTAGTTTTATATCCAAAAGGCTGCTTCTAAGCTTTTATGATGAAAGATCAAAGCTAGAGGAAGGGTGGGAGCTTACAGGACAGTCAAGAAAGTTAGAGTAAATTAGTAGTGTGCATGCTAATAAGACACACATACAACCACTAAGGGAGTCTGTTAATGGTTTGGGCAGTTTGAACAGAAACATGTGAAAGCAGTTCAGCATGTCATCACCAATACTGTCTTTAGAAGTGTTCTGCTGCTTTATGAGCAGCTCTTAAAAACACACACGCACTTGAAAATGTGAGGCTACCCAAAGGGTGCCATGCATGGTCTGCAAAGCCTATGCATAATGCGTGTGAATTTTTGCTTTAAACGGTGGTATTTCATTTCTGGTACTGCATTTAACTGAGTTATTCCAACATGGATTTGTTATGCAGTATCCAGTTTGATACATGCTCGGAACATAATCTGGAGAACATCTGTGTAACAGGGATAAGATGGAATCTCACCTCAGGGCTTTACTCTAAAAGACTAATTTACTGTCAGAACTATCTTGGTTTATTATAGGTAAACTGTCATTTACCTATGTAAGTAGCCATTTATTCTGGAGTAAGAGTGTTTTGTTTAACCTGATTTAGCTTGCACAACTTCCAGAAGTTTTATCAATGGGGTTGGTAGTACATGCACAATCCTGCTAAATTCATCTGCATGACCTTTTGTATCATGCATAAAAAGGTGAAAGTTAAAAATGGAATAAACAATAGTAAAAATAAAATAGTAATTTTGTTACAGGCAAGCATACGTCTTCCTGTTGTTCAATCATATGATCATGATGCATTCAAAAACCAAATATTTAAACAAAGGAATTAACTTTCTACTAGTATTTTTTTTCCTGGGTTCTGATAGCTTCAGTTTTCAAGACTACATAACCCTTGACATTAAGAGTTGCAAGTACTATTTCTGTAAAATCTTCCTGCTATGGAAAAAGGCAGAGATAGTAAAGGAGCCGAATGTGGCTTCTATTGCCATATGTTGTTTCTAATAGTTGCAGCTGGAGTTTCAAACCTGATGTGGATTTTCATTTCCCTTTATCTCCATTGAGTGCTGCTGTACTATCAGTACTTCTTAAAATCAAGACTTACTGAGAAGCCTAATTTTAGGCACTCATTTCTGGAACATGGCACAGAAGCTCACACTCAAATGTAAAAAGAATCCAGGCATGTAAGATATCTGGAAATACCTGGAAGTCTTAGACCCATCTCCTTCATACTTCAGTTTACAAACAAGAGCTTAAAAGTCTACTTTAGGGCATAGAGGTTTTGATGTGATTTACACATCTTTTGCCTTGCTCCTGACAAACATTTTTTGATAGAAGTTTTGATGTAGTTAGTGTTTCCAAGAAAAGTTTGGGGGTTACAAAATCATATTCTTAAGAGGTATGCAGAGTTCTTGCTTTTAGAGAGTATCATTCTGGTATTCTTCGCATCTTTGGAGACTGAGGACACCAAAGCCTAGTGTAACTTCCCAGTGACAGTTTTCTTCCTTATATTATAACTTCCTTCAAGGGCAAAAATTACCTTGAAAAGATAATCACCACATATTTTCCCCTCACACTCAGCCTCTGATTGTCTCATTCATCACCTAGCTAGACAGACATTATGCAATTCTGCTTGCCAGATACTGCTCCTTAGGAAGCACTTGCAGAATACCAAAAGGATATTAACTGCCCCCCAGGCCTCCAGAGTGGGTCATCTTCAACTGTGGCTTCCACCAATAGTGAAGTCACAGCGTTGGCTTTCTGCTACCACAGCATTCTCTGCAGCAACAGCCTATGAGGTCACAAATAAAGGATTATCACTTTGTTGCAGGATTAAGGGAACTAAGAAGCTGGTCTGTCAGGAGATGGGTTTTACTCCAAATAATGGGCATTAAGAGAATGCTGAAAATAAATGGGTTGTAAATTGTCTTTGTCTGGCATGCACCCTTTTTTCAATAATACTGTAAAATAAGGTATTGCTTTCATTAACAGCTCTTAAGTAACGGAATGAACTGCAGGCTACCTCCTGAGCTATTACATGGGAGATGAATTCTGAAACAACTTTCATACCTTTGGACTCCTTAGTCATTTGATTTTGTAAGTGTAGACATCAGTCAGACCATTCTCCTCAAGGGTCTGCTGGTTAGTTTATTCACAAGTGTTCAAAGCTAGTAATAAGTTTCAGAAAGTGACTAGAAAAAAATACAAAAGGAAGTCTGGAAATATCTGCTGGGGGAAGGAGGGATAAAAGGAAGAATGATACCAGATCACAACAGACTTACTACATTATTCACAGAAATCCTATGGCCAATGCATGCTTACAGATGCAGACTTTTCCCATATTTTTGAAGTAATTACCCACTTTTCTAGATGCCTGGAAACTCAGGCTGCCTGATGTCTGGAAACTAGCTACTCTATGTATATAGTCCTATCTCACATATGCAGCAGGTCCAACACATCAGGTGTACTATGTATGCATAATTTATCCCTCAGGGACTGTCCCAGATTTTAAAATTAAGATCTAAAAATCCTAAAACAGAGTGGTTTGTAATTTTCAGTCTGACCTGTGATGCAACAAGTACAAGTAATTGTACAGTGTGAGAGTATCTTGTAACTTCAGGAAGATTCTTTGCTAAGGCCCTGCAGGAGGTGGAAGGAGATACTTCCAGCACTATGAGTGTAGGCACTAATATCAATTTCCATTCTAGATCTGGAAGAAAATATTGGACAGATTTGCAGTAGCTGATCAAGGCTTCACCTGGAGTCTCACCCACCAGTCTGGAAAATTTTTATTTCTATTTTGCAGTAGGACAACTATTTAAAACGTTGAGAAGAACACAGATGGACTGATGAGATGTTTCACAATGTTTTAAATAGGCTTTGAAATTTTGCAACCTATTTAAAAACGTTGTTTCTTTTGCCCTTCAGCACTAGCAATAAAAAACCTCAAAGGAAGTGCTTAGATAGACTAGACTTACTCGCTTTGCCACTAAGCTCTGCAGCTTTCTAGGGCTGTCGGGAGCGGCCGGGCTGAGCCGTGCCGTGAGACACGAACCACCGCGCCCAGCCGCGCCAGAGCCAGGGGCGCCCCGGCCGCCTCCGTGCACCCGAAACGCTGCAGAGACGCTCGGCCTCTACCAGCACCGTCACTTTCTAGCGGCCCGCTGCAGCCCAGCCAGCCCAAGCTGATGCCGAGTACCCAGGGCAAGGCACCATCCGCGCCTCCCGGGGGAAGCGCTGCCCCGCCGGTACAGCCCGCCCGCCGGCAAGGCGGGAGTGCAGCGCAGCCTCCCGCCGCCCCGCGCTGCTGGCGAAGCTTTTATCGCGCAGCAAGGCGGGCAACCGAGCCAAATGGGGAAGGACCGCCCAGCCTAGCCCGGCCCGGCCCGGCGGCTCCCCGGTACCGGGACGCGGCACTTACCGAGCGGCACCTTCGGCAGCGCCGAGGCGCCACAGCCCGCCCTCCGCCATGGCAACGCGGGGCCCGGTCCCTACACCTCCCATCCCGAACCCATCACGGAAAGCTGCCAACGCTTTAGGGCCCCCGAATCAGGGAGAAAAAGCTATATGCGCCTAGTCGGAAGATGGGACGTTACTCCCACCTTTGCACGACATTTTCAACCAAAACCCAGCACAGTGTTCTCTTCTAGCAAAGGCCACCCACGCCCCAGCCATTTTGGATGCTTGAGCAACTCCCACAGGACATGCACCCCTGTGTGTTGCTGCTGCTTCAGGAACGGCCAAAATCCCAGAGAGGGAGAACTCAGGAACAAAAATAAAAGAAGGGGGGTTTTGTTGATTGGTTTATTTGGCCTGGAGGTCGGGGGGCTTTGTGATTTTTGTTCGAGGTTTTTGATTTTACATGATGGTAAAGCAGATTTCCATCCCATTAATCTACGAATGCTCTGTCGTCACAAGAAACCCCAGGGCTGTTACTCCAAAAAAGCAGTACAGGCACGAAAACCCCTTTGCCTCCCTGAGGGCAGTGGTGTGATGGGATGTGTGCTGCTGATGCCAGAAATAAATCTGAACAGACTAAATCCACCTCCCACTTCAAAAGTACTTCAAAACACTCATCAAGTATTTTATGCAACTTTTGCATTCAACATGGCTTCACGATTGATCCAAGGTTTTTGCTGTTCTGTTTTTAACGTTTAAGGGAGTCAAAGGACCAACACTAAAGTGCTCCTCTCCGGCTGCTATTGAGTAGAATCTGAACTTGTGCAAAAACTTCAGCTGATTAGCCACCTATATTTAGAAAGAAGTTATTGTCTAAAAAGGGCAAGCATAATGGAAATGTTTTTGCACAAGAAGTCTAGAAAGACCCACTGCCTCTATTTTTAATGGATGCAGAAGGTTCTATGACCAAAATATGCTTTGTCAAAACAGTGATCAGCATACATGTTGAAAACCACAGCTAGAGCAAATTGAAAGCTAAATCAAACGACATTGTCCATCTCCCTTGGTTCCACCAAAAGCAAGCAGAATTAGTTTATGAAGGCAAATCACAGGGTAATAATAGGTGCCTGCTGTGGATCCTGAAGATGAATTTGAACTTTGCTCTGAACCTGGGCTGAGGGCTTTCTTCACAAGTGTAAATGTGCATCTTGATTTTTATCTCATTTGCCATCTCATGGTCCTCAGGCATCAGCAACATGCACAGCCTAACCACACCTAGCTGATGGATATTTAGAAGAAAGCTAAAGCAGTATTACAGTCACAGTAATTCGGTGTTTGGGACACAGCTGGGCAAACACTGGTAAAACACAGGGGGCGTTTGCAGTGTGCTGTGGTCAAGAATCAGCACCATGACCTCATCCTCCTCCAACGCTCACGCACAGAGGGACCTGGGATCGGACTAGCAGCCAATTAACCACTCGTTCAGCCTGAATTTCAATATTTCTCTCTTTATAAGCTCATCTATTGTTTTAAATACTTAAGGAAGATGCACAATTTGTGCTTTAATGCACACATTAAAGCACAAATGCTTTAATTCTAAACTTTGACATACAAACCATTACTGGAGATAAGGGGAACTAAACAGAAACTTTCCACTTGAACAATGGTTTAAAAAGATCAAGAAGGTAACTCAGCAGAGTAATACCAAATTTGAAAGGCCAACCCCTCCAAGCAAGACTGAGAACTACTTGATGGCAGCACAAGTGCTAGGATCTCCCTCACTCTGCAAATACACACTGGAAATGCACAAACAATATCTACAGGATGACTAGCACTGCCCTTTCATAATAAATGAAGAGCTGAGTGGGGAAAAAAAACCCAACCAACCAACTCCTCTGAAAATCAAATTTCCCCATGCCAGGCAGTATAAAAGAGCAAGAACAGGCGATTCCTATGATCATGCAACCTCTGGCATAAAGGAAATCCCAGGCCAACACTCAGCATAGAAACTACAAGCGAAGACAGTGCAAAGTTGTTTTCAAAAGCCATATGACCGTATTGTGTCTGAAACTTTTTCTTGCCTATACATCAATTTCACATAGTATTGCTTTGGCTTCTCTGTTTGCCAATAAGCTTCAAGACCTTTACATGCTGGCAATTGTATTTCCTTCACTAATGCCACTGACATCCATTGCTTTCTTTACAAGTCAAACATGAGGAAATGCTTCTTTAGTGGATGACAACAGCTCTGGCTGGCATTTTATAAGATCTAGAAGACTGGCACTGCCTGAAGGACTTCACAGCCGAGCTCAGACAGAGCCAACATATTTCAGATACAATGGTTATCTGTGAGGCCATGGAAGCAATAAGATCACTTCCTCCTTGCAAGCTTCAGCTTAACATACTCATCAATTACTGCTATTTTTAAAGTTCCTTTGGAAAAAGAAAAAAAAAAAGGCTCAAGATTATTTTATTAGTTTTGGTGTATGACTTTGGGACCAATCACCTACCTTCAGTTATTAAACAATTATGATTCCTTTATCCCTCAAGTACAGGAGGCAATCAACTAGGGAAGACAAGCTGACTGTCAATAGCTTACAGCTGAACTAGCAACTGCTCAACCAAATTGTACCATCCATAGAAGATGTGCCATGAATATTAGCTATAATCAATAGCTGTGATTTTTATTGGCATATCTTGTTTGCATTTCAAGAAAATAAAAAATAGTCTGATGCTCACATATTTCTGCAGTATCTGAAAGCAAAGAATCCCTTAGCTTTCTCCACATAGTTTCTGTTAACTGAAACCCTGGAATTATCTAATTACTACCTCCATTTATAGGATTTGCCCAGATACTAAAATTCTGAAGCTGTAAGCGTAGAGGTGGTTTTGCTCTTTTCTCCTTCACTGCTAAATAGGAAAGATTATGGCAAAGATTAACTAGACTAGGCACTCCATTTGTTCCAACATCTTACCCCTCTCAGATGCTGGTTTAAAAATGTCAACCTGAACTGAACCAATGATCATCAAGCAAATTAGTTACAGCAACAACCAAATTTGAGACCCCACACTTACTAGTAAGAACTCCAGGAGTTTCTCAAACAGCAGACTTGGATTCTTCCAACCACCAAGAAAAGCTCCAGGACAGATCTAGCACACTCTACACTACTAACTCCTGCAGGAGTTAGTAGCACCAGGAAAACAGCTTTGATTCAAAAGCAAGGGATGGTCCAGATGTTGGAAAGCTACTCAAGACATCTGTGCTGCATTCAGTGCTGTGACAGGAACTAACAGAAATGTATCTGTATCAGATTCATGCTGCCCATGTGGGAAAGCTCACTGACCATTCACATAGTTTTTGTGGTCCGTGTTGAACACTGTGGTTCAGCAGTTACTTGGCTCACATTAACAGAGCTGACCTGGCCAGAGAGCTCTGGCCTGCCTATACAGCTCCTAGTACATGCCATATCCTAGATATGTTTGGCCTGTTCCGACCTCATTTATTTTGAAATTTAAGTGTCTAGAAAACCTTATTGAATAGTTTATGCAAAATGGTATCTCCCATGCCAGAAATCTTTCATTTGTAAGAGAGTAATAGGGTTAAACAGGAAATAAAAATACTCATCCTTTAAACACTCGCATCAGATGTATGATGGAAATTATGTACTCATCTGTGCTAAAACCTGACAAGAAAATCTGGAAAATACTGTTGGGTATCATAATTGCTACTTCAGATGGCCTGAGGAATTCATCACCATGCTGGTGGTATTCTGTGGTACTTCTCCTTTGTTCACAGGAAAATGAAAGTCCTTGCACAGATAAGTCATAATTTGTCAAAGCATTCATCATAGATGCCTAATTGCACAACACATCTACCCAACCTAAAGGCTATCCATTGCTGTCCTCATCCAGGCCAACAGGACAGCCCACATTTATGCTTGATCTGCTCTCATGAGTTAGTTTAGGGAGCTAACCTAGCAGAAGGCTACTCCTTCCCCCAAAAAAAAAAAAAAAAAAAGGAAAGGCTGGTGCCCTGTTAAGACAGAGGAGATCCTGTCTCAGGAAAAAGTAGGAGGCAGCCTGCCACAGGCAGTGGAGAAGCAGGGCCTCCTGCTCTGGGAGGTGGCAGTTTTAGGTAAGAACTGCTCAGTTATCACAAAACTGCACAGTAATATGGCCACTCACCACTAAAATGACTGACACAGTCACCACCCTGACAGCAGGTCCATGTGACAGCTGAATTTTCAAAGAGCTTTAAAAAGGCTTACTAAATTCCATTCATTTTTCAGATTCAGGTCTATCAGCACTGGTTTCAACTACAAAGGGCAAGTTTTGCAAAATCAAGCTTTGTTTGTCATATCTGACAGACCATCAAGACTTAAACAAAGTAAAGACATGCAGCTGGAATAAACAAGGATATAAGTAGCAAGCACACATTCCAAGAATATGTTTAAAAATAGTGCTGTTCTTACAGAGACAGCATGTACCCATTTTCATCAGTAGTTCCAAAGATCTGGTAAAAACCATCACTTGCAATAACTGAGCTTCCCAAGGAATATGGTCTATTAGACATCAGATAGTGAGCATTCTAGTGGAAAATAACATGCAGAAGACAGGAAGGATCCTGCATTTCTCCATGCACTGCTGCAATAGCTCCCCAAAACACAGATGACATAGTCTCAAAGAATGGCAGATGTCCTACTGTGTAGAATACAATTCCACTGATATTAAAATGTATTAGAAAACCATACTTTTTTACATATTAATTTTAAAAAGAGGGAGAAATATTTTGACAAATGTCAGAACTTCCTGTTACGGCATTCCTGCAAGAACTGTTTCTTTCTCTCCCTTCAAATTAGGTTGTTCTAAAAGACTGCATTAGGTAGAGCAATATTTAAAACATTTAAACAGTCAAATTTGAAACAAACCAGTCTGATCCTGCTGGAATTAAGTGTTCTATGTGATCTAAGAATACTGGGTATTGGATTTTCTTCCACATGAAATCCATCTACTTTGGAGGTCTGTTTCAAATCAGAAAATAATTTCCTTAGAATCCCAATACCTCCACAAAATAGAGCCTCTGTCTACTAGTCAACTGTATGCAAGCTTCAAATTTTACAAAACAAGTTCAACATAGGTCCTTACAAGAATATCAAGTATAATTTATTTCCTCATGTGAAACTTAAGAATCTTAACACATTAGTCTAAAATGAAAACTCTCATTTAGTCTGAGCCGGATTGAAGCGTTTTTGCCTTGTTCTGTATCTCAATCTGTGTTTTATTAATTTATCTTGTGAACACAAGCCTTGATTGACTTGCATGTGTTTATAAATATGTATGTACAACTCAGAGTAGGAAAGCAGCAACAGCATTACATCAGCCTCAACACCTGCACCATGTTGACTGAAGCAGAGAAGACTGTCTATTGTTTCTCCTCCTTATTAATGTCTGCCTTCCCAGCCTTACAAACGCCTTACTGCTCTGCCAGTAACATAAATCATGCTGACTCTCTCTGACTTGCAATTTCCACTGTGACTGGAGAGGCAGGTCTTGAAAGAAAAAAAAAAAAAAACCCAAAACAAAACAAAACAAAAAAAAAAACAAAAAAAAAAAAAAAAACAAAAAAAAAAAAAAAAAACAACCAAAAAAAACAACCAAAACCCCAATAATAATAAACTGTGAAAATATCTAACAAATATTCTTACGATTTTTATAATGACATTTGCCCCAAGTGCCCATTTGTGTGGAAAATGTTTAAATTGCTTCATTTAAAAAAGTCTACAGTCCTAAGGGAGCTTTTAGAATTATATACAAAACATTTTCATGCAGATGGAGGGCATTAAGTACTTCATGCATGCAGTAAGGAAAACAAAGCTTTAAGAAATGTTACAAGAAGAAAGCAGGAATATTTTAAGTCTGACACAAAGATCTTGTTCATCACACTCACAGAGAAAACAAACTGAAAAGAAACCAAAAGGAAACAGCTGATATACTATAGAACAGATTCTCTCCAAAAACTTACTCAGCATCTAATGTGACCGTCTCAACAATCCTTCTTCTAAGCTAAAATGTAAACCTTAAAAAATACCTAATTTTGCATCACAGAAGTTTACTACTCTTTAAGCTGAGATATGCATTTAGGCAGAACAAAAGGTAAGGATCCAAGTCAGCCAGCACTGGGGGAGACACTCACTAACGTCACCCAGAAAACAGCAGTTTCAGCAAACAGGAAATCCAGACTGGAACTGAGACCAAGACTGCTAGCCATGACAGCAGTGAGTAATGGCAGAGTCTTTTAAGAGGAACAGTGGGGACAAAATCTGGTTTAAAAATTGACCACTTATGGAAAGGTTTAATGGTCACTTGCAGCAGTTGCAAGTGGTGGGACTCAAAGACCCCAAGTGCATCTATCTTCAGAATGAGGCCCCTACCAGAAGGCAGCTGTGGGAAGGATGTTACCTGGAAAAGCATCTGAATACTTGGAAAACAGGCTACAAAGGAGCAAGCATTGAGACAAACCCCTGCAGGGCAGCAGGACTGCTTTGAAAATGTTTTATTTTTAATTTCCATCTTGATTCTGAAGTGATAACATCATGCCATAAGCAAAGGAACCAGAATGGCAATGTTGTGTAGAGCATGATTTCATCCTCCCCACCTTTCAAGTTGCTTATCGGCTCAGAGGGACACTGACAAGCTTAGCAGCACAGGCTTGCTGCTGGAAGAATGTGAAGTTAGCAGGGTTTTTCAGGTCAGGCTGGACCTAGTACAATGCTGCAGATTAAGCAACTTCAGTGAATGAGGTGGGAGTCTCAGGAGCAGACAATTTGTTCCTGGGATTAAGATTCAGAGCACCTAACCAAGCATTTAGGTCAGAAGGGACTGCCATCTCTCAGTTTGTTCCTACTTTGATGTTCAAAGGATCTGAGAGGGTAACCTTTCTGGTAGTGAACAAATCATAGTAAGCAAAGCATTCTGTATCACCCATTTCTAAAGTATACAAAAATATCCTGGAAAAACAAGTTTTGGTTGCTGCATGGCCAAAGTTCCCAAATTGTTTTAAAGATCTGCTGTGGTTTTGTCTTAAAGCTCATCAATGCTCAAAGCCCATGAAAAGCTGTCATTTTCTCACTGCTTGTGAACATACCAAATAGCAATTATAAACAAGCATTGTGAAAAGAGGATCCAACTGGTGGACAGGTTCTTGAAACTTGGACACAACATTCAGACATTCTTCTGTCATTTCTGTGATCTTATGCCTGAGGTCTGCTGTCAAGAGTAGATTATCTGCAAGTCTTTCTATTGCCTCTTACTGGAGCCCAGATCCTTAATAGCATCATTTGATATGCATTATCTATTAGCAAGATGTAAAAGAGACAAGTCTTGTGACATAATCCCTGCCTCTCACAAAGTGAAGCACCTAACACCAGCTGTTTTAAATGTAATTTAATGATAAATAGTCTCTCACAAAACAAGGCAGACATACCACTGGAAATGTCCCCATGTTCCAAATGCCTCTCTTGTATTGGATGCATCATTCTTGTAACTTTGCAACAGTCAGGGCTATTCATTAACCAGCTATTAGCTGAAAAACATAAAATGTCCATTAAAAAGTAGCACCAACTTTCTGAAAGTGCAGTAAACTGAGACACAGGTAAACTTTCAGAAGCAGAAAAGGATTTTAGCTAGCAACTTCATCCTGAACCTTTGTTTTATCTAACTGGAATTTGTACTTTTGTAGAAAGCTGCCGCAACAATCCCAGTAAATTCTGAGCATGTGAAAAGAAAAAAAAGAGGAAAAAAAAAAAGAAAAATAAGATTATGATCTTTCAGGAATACCCCGGATGCTGCCATGCAACCTCTTCAGAAAGAGAATTCATTATATTGAGAGTTGATTTTTTGCCACCTTCTATTATAAACTCAAAGGAGGTACACAAAAATATATGGGTGAAAGTGATTTAAAATGTGTTTCTAATAATGCTTGAATAAGGATCTGCTTCTGGAATTATTCACACAAACAATTTCCGTTTGTTAAAGCCATTATCCCTATTCTCTGACTAACCCCCCTGCACCCCTTTCAAAAGAGAAAAAAAAACCAAAAACAAAGCAAAACCCAACAAAATCAAAAAAACAGAAAACAATTTAAATGTTTTGATGTGACAAATGCCAGACTCCAAAGTTCATAAATGTGCTCGAACAATGCATTTGAAACTCTCATCCCAGCACCTTGCATCTTCAAATCATCTCCTGAGCTCATTCAAAATGCAAGCACTTTAAATGTACAAACATGGAAAGAACCTTCCAGCTCTTGTAAAGAAGATAATGAATCACAAAGTTAACTTTTTACTTTCAAGATGACTCTCAATCATTGCTTCCGTGATTTTACTTTTAGCCTCACCCCATCCCGATCCTGGCATGTTCTGCTCCAGAACACACAGAGAGATCAGAAAAGCTGTGCTTAAGATTCAGAAAGAAGATAAAAAGTACAGGTAACTAGAACTGTGCTCTATCCTGCCTGAAAGGATGGGGGGAGGGCTGATAGTGATAGGGAACAGCAAAAGAGCACACAAGAGCACACATGATATAATAAAGGGAAATGCTCTTCCAGAATGAGATGGAAAATGAAGGAAGCAGGAGTGGAGAGGGTGCAAGAAGGGCTCTAAACAGTTATGAAGAAAAAAATAGAGACAGTTTTTAAACTCATGAGAGAAAAAACATCTACAGCTTTATGGAAATGGATGAAATTTTTAAAATTTAAGCTAAAAGACAAATAAACAAAATATTTAAAGTAAAAGGTGAGAGAGAGACCTATCCTGAGCAGGTTTCCAGTACATGCTGACACAGTGCATTATGAAGCCCTGGATTTTTAAGGGGAAGGTGTCTGGAAAATTATTTTCCTTCAAAGCAAACCGAGTCTATGACCAGGGCAGACCTACAAGCAAACAAGCATCAGCACCCTTGGCTACCCAGCCCAAAGAGACAGAATTAACAAGCTCTTCAGCTGGCTATGGGAATGAAGGGATGGCCCTTTGTGGATGGCACATGTAAACCACTGCTAAATAGGCATCCTGAACACATTTTCTAAGCATCTGTTTGGATACAGGCCTCTGCTGCTGGCCTGGAAAATGGCAGGACTGGAAGCAGGGTGGAAACCACAGACTCCAAATGCTGCTCAGCAGTTCTAATCACGGGATAACCTGGTGGTGTGGAGAGGAAGAATTTCTGCTCAGTTTACGGCAGAAGTCATAATCCCTCCCAGGCAGCAGCACCTTCACTTCATTCCCACAACCCGCTATCCAAAGCTGATTCTCAAAAACTTTTGTGGGGGTTGGAGGTTTGGTCATTTTCAGGTTTTTGTTTGTTGGTTTGGAAGGGGTGGGTGAGGTTTGGGGGCTGTAGGATTGTTTTGATGGTGTTTTTATATTTTATTTTTCTTTCTTGGTCCTCTATCAGGGGGCAATTAAGTTTCAAAGTCAAGAAAGAAAGGGAACCAGCTCTGTGTCAGCAATCAGCTCAACATCCTGTTAATATCTACCCATAATCTCTCCCAGTCTAGGCATGTAATCTACCTGAGAGGTAAATTAATTTTCCAGTGGTTGCCTCCATGGGTTACCAATCTCTATTGCTTGTTATACATTTAGTTACACAGGCATAATGTCTCCTGAGAATACACAACTTTACTTTACTTTACTTCGATGAACCCAATTCTCTTCATAGCAGAGCTTATACCTCCAGATGAGGAATATAAGCTTAGTTAGAAATGAGAAGCCCTATTTCCCCATGCACTAAGACATCCCTTACTTTACTTTATATTTAAAAAAAAAATACAACTGAGTACAAGCAGCTAGAATTAACCTCAAAATGTTTTGGGTTTTTTTTTTCCCCTTCCAGTGTTTTAACTTGTTAACAAATCAAGTTTGTTTCACAGTCTCGAGGTGTTAGTTCTCAGGAAAAAAACGATTAGCAAGTTATAGTCATAGCTTTTAACAAGTTCTCAAAGTTCCATAATACCTCATAAAACAAGTATCACTTACATCCCCACCACCCAGCACAGTGATCCATATTGAACATGTGCCACAACAGCAAATGCACACCACTTCCCTTACAGCACTGTTCAGTCAAGTCAAACTGACATGTGAGAATATGGTACCCCACATTTCCATTTTTTCCCTTTTCCCATCCTTAGTGATGACAGGTATCAGGTCTGTAAACCAGCTTTGTCTTGAACAACCCTCAGGCAAATATTACTGAGTCTTGCCTTGCAGACGTCATGAGGGACTTCACCTGCCACTGTGGTAGGACCATTCTGGCAATTCTGGTAGCCACAATGACTGGGAGGCAATTAGGCAATGCCCATTGCTCTCCCAATGTCTTGGGAAAACAGGGATTAACACCAAATCACTAGAAAGAGGTGACCTAGATGGTAAACAACATCCTAATCCTCGCTGCTGACAGGACCATTCATTTCAGAGTGGACAGGCTCTATTTTACCAACGGTTTTTTCCTTTTATATACACACATACATACATACATACATACATACATACATACATACTCCCTAACACACATACATGCACACACAGGTTCTCATTATCAGACAGTGGTTGAATGATCGAAGGTTAAGAATTACTCCTATCTCTTTTTGCCTTGTTAATAGTTTTAAAACAAAAATCAATTCAATGTATGTATCATTTATAGAAATTGTTTTAAACTCAGCTGTTCCACACAGGGATTGGGAAGGTAATGGCTCTGCTGCAAAAAGAGTGAATAAAAGCTCCCAGGCTCCCAAAGGATGATTTATTCCACACTACCTGAATTCCAAAGTGAGGTTTCTCTTGCACATAATAGTTAATAATCTGGATTCTTCTTTGCTGCACTACTATTTTACTGGCAGTATAAAATGTAGGAGAATATTTTATTCTGCATATATTTCGCACCTCCATCTTTTTTGCATCTTATTTCTCTTTCAGTACATACAGTTTAAGGCTTCGCAGCATTTACAATCCCTTATTTTATGCGCCCAACACAACAGGTACCAAAGTGCAATAAAAAATAAATAATTACAATAAGAATAGAAGGGCATTTTCTCCTCAGCTACACAGCAGACACGTGAATTTAGGTGAAGTCTCTGTGCTTATAGAGTCAAGACTTGAATTACTCGTCATGGACAGGTCACTGACAATACAAAAGGAGAGCAGTGTTGTGTTGGGATAGTGAGGAAGAGCCAAGTCCAAGACTTACCCAGCAGAGGTCAGGCTAAACCAAAACTTCACTGTCATTACAGGTCTTAAGAAATTGTCTCTTAGGTCATTCCCACTGTCCTTCAGAATCAAACAATAAGTATTTTTACAATATGACAGATACCTAAGAATTACTCTGAAAATCAATTTAAAACAGCAAAGATTTAAGTTTGTTGGACTATATACCCTTGAAAAAGAGTAAGACAAAAAGCATCTGACACCAAACATTTGAAGAACACAATATTATTGTTGGGATAAAATGGATTGATTAAATAATAATGAAAATCCACTGTAGCAACATAAACAAAACATTGTGCATGCTCTCCAAGAGTATTTCGAGCAAATTTTGTGCTGATACATAGTGATGTATCTGATATCTGATATGCTGATAGCATAGTAAATGCTTCTAAAAATGCACATTGATATAAGTATTCATAATGACAAGGGGAATCAGGAAGGGTCTCAAGAATTTGGGAGTCATCTATCCACAGAATCAAAACAAAAGCATCATGCATTTAGCATAAAAAGCAGAAGACAGAAAACACTTAAAACAAGACTCATGGAGATAGAATAAAGTAAGCCTGCATAATGTGCTCATATGCATGACAAAGAATCTACATAGGCCCCCATAGCTTTCAAATAAAAATGTGAAAATACTATAAAAACCCAACAAAGGAGATCCAGTGTTCAGTTTCCCAAGTAAGTTGCATTGAAACAAACTAAACAGTAGAGAATGTACAAAAAAGTGCAGAGAAAAAAAAGTGCAGTAGAGAAGTTAAAAAGTGCAGCATCAAACATGTCTGTGTACTTGTGATATGTACACATACATGCAAACATGCATTACTTGTTAAATAAACTTTTCTTCTACAGTCAACGTAAGTGTTGGAAGGGAGGTTTGAAGCATGTGAGTAAGATTTTAGCACAGGTAAGATGTTCAGTAATATTTCTTATGACAGTTAATACTAGAACATTGCAGACAATGCTAATTACACCCTGAATATTGTTTGAGTCAAGGGGTTTGACACATCATCAACACTGAGTATGGCAAGCAGCAACACTGCATTTCACAGGGAAATACATCAGTGCTGTTATGCAGTCATTACCTTAAGGAAGTAAAGTGCCCTAAGTTTGACCTAAGCAGTTGGTAAGCAGTGAGTTGTTTATGTTTAAAATGCCTAAATTTACAATCCAAGGCAATGGATTTTACAGTCTTTCTTGTTGCAGCACAGACACCAGCACTCTAGGTTATGCTCTAGTCTCCTTTTGTTGCTGCTTACCAGAGAATGTCAAGATTGGTGGAGTCAACTTTGGATCACCTCTGGGCCTCTCCCCTTGCCCTGCTCTGTGGTCTCAGAAAGGTTTAATTACAACTGTCTCCCTGAAAATGCATGCAGAAGTCTTGTCCCAGAACACACCTTTTTTTTTCCCCTAATAGTCACCTAACTCAGAGCTTGTGCACTGTCCTCTAAAGGCATGCCTAAAACTGCTTTATGGCCTCTGCGCTGAAGACCGTTTATTTTCAAGCAGATCACAGGCTTTGAGATGCAGCCCTATTCCTCTTGTTCCACACTAAGTGGACACATGCAGTTCAAAGGTTTTCAATGACAATATTTACAGCAGAACTAGAACTGGCTTGCAACCTACCTGTATTGATATTTACACTTTTCTGAAGGGCTGCTTTCAAGTCTTGGCTGCACAGAAAGTTTAAAAGACAATGTCCCACCTCAAGGGAAATACCAAGTTTCTAAATCACTGCTCTATTTTTGTAGGACACAGAGTTTTAACCACGTAACACATGCACAAACCTTTCAGCTCTGATTAATAAAGAAAATATGGTCACATAGAAAGGTATTGCAGTGATGCCAGAAACTACTTTTCTAATGGAATCCACATTAAATGCGACTTCTTTAGCATGCAACTTCTGCAAGGATTTAAAAGACTACACCAGATATGCTAGAGAAGTAACTTAGAGAGCGTTATATTTATTAATTCAACAACAGTTTCAACTGAGGACAAAATGAAATACAAATGACTACTAAATACTACCATTACTCTTTAAATACCTCTTCTGCAAAGCCAGAATCAACTACAGTGATTGCAAAAGCTGGAACAGCCTCCCTCATTACCTGAAAACTACTCAAACTTAGGATGAAGTCAGAAGAGAGACACAATTCATGTCATGAAAACAAGACAGAGAACACCAGTGCTCCTCCGGACATGGCCCATTACTCTGTGCATCCTGCAGACAATTTTTCTTCTATCTGCTATGCCAGCCACCCTTGTTCCATCTCGCAGCTAGTGATTAATTACACTTCAGTGCAGCAATTCATCCAAGTCAGACCTTTGAAACAGAAAGACACCGTGGGAATCTTCTGCTTTGCTTTTTAAGCACTTCCCTCCAGTGGTAAAACTGAAAGTAATAAAGTTACATGGTAACAGAAGGTAGTATTTCTGTATTTTTGACTGCCTTGTGGTACAGAGAAAAAAACCCAACCTGTTATGCATCTTCATATTAAGTAGTTAGTTGTCATTTATCACATCAATGTTCAATGAAAGTTTCTTTGATGGAAGGGAAACACTTTCCAAATCCAACATGTGTGTTACAGGTTTGGATTTGAAAAGTGTTTTCCTTCCACTGAAGAAGCAACACTGTTCTGTTCTGCAGCAATGTGTGCTGACATCCCAGCTTAGTACTCACTGCACTTTGCCAGCCATGGAAATGTCTAACTGCATTCTGCTTTTCCAATCCAGAACTCCTTGTACTGCTGCTATCACCACTTTTTTGTGTACCTCCATGCTCGTTTTGACAGCTCTTGTTAAAGACTAGCCAAAATGTAAGCTTGGTTTAGACAAGCAAATCATCTCACTCATACAAAGGCAATCTTCAAGATTGCCTCAGTAAATTAAACTTACAGTTATAAGAAAATAATGAGAAGCATTCCCATGGGCTCATCTGAAATGTGGTGCTAGACTGAGATGCAGTCCTGAATAATTCCAGCACAAGTTCACCTTCAGAGACAAAATACACAGGATTTAAGAACAGGGTGGTGTTTTCCCCTCCTGCTTTGTTTATTCTTGCCAATGTAACTATATACTTTCTCAGGTCAAGGAACATCAACAAGTCACAAAATTGCATGAAAAATGAGAACAAAGACACAGAAGTGTTATGCAATTAATAAAATCATTATTCTTTGCAACTAAAGCAATAAATGGCTAGGTTTAACAAAATATTCTACTAGGTAAGGTCATTAATGACAAAATGAGTAGTCCTTGAATTAAGAATGCAATTTACTTTAGCATGGGCTTCAAACTTTCACTTGAAGCCAGTGTGGTTTGCATGTAGTACTCCCCAAGTAAATTAATAGAATTTGCTTTGATTTAAAAAGCATTGTTTGAGCACAAAGATTCAACTCCTCTTGAGAGGAATGGTGTGGCCTCACACGGGTGGACTACAATCACCTGATATCCCTTCCAATCTGAATTTTTCCCATGATCTTGATACTCAAGGTGTTAAGTCAGATGCCAGTCTGTACAGGCTATTGGGATGACTGGTGGCAGGGTCTGGAAAAGCCTGCACATTCTTATTGAATATAATATAAGTTCTCATGGCAAACTTCTTATGCATGTCATACAACACTCAACAGCAATCAGTATCAGTCTCAAATTTGCTAATTCAGATATCGCGTATCCTATGAATTATGCTATCATCTTGGATGTGTTAGCAACAGCTGTTCAAGTAACAAAAGTGTAAAATGTGGCCTTAATGCCATTAACCTATGTATATTTTGAATAGAATATTTATAATGAAAAATCAAAAGTCAGATCTAAGTAGTGTTCTTGTTATCTTTCTTAATGCATTGTTAGATTTTGCTAGTGATGCTACAGAGTTTGTGCATGTTTGGGATTTTCTCCTTTGTTTTGCTGGCAGGACCAGGGAAGTCCCAGGGCTGAGACTGGTGGAGAGGCAGTGTTCCCAAGGACTGTACAATAGAGCAGTGTTTCCTAAAGTAGGTTATGTGAAGGACGAGCAGAAAGGCATCAGAGGGAGGGGTGACTGGAAAATATGGATGATGTCATCCTCAGCATTAGCAGATCTTTGAAAATACATGGCAGTGATTTATTGCCCTGGTAGACGATAAGGAGTTATGTTTCCAAAAGTTGGGTAAGTGCAGACCTATCCCAGTGTTTCCTTGTTTCACTGAATCCTTTTAACCAACTAGTTCTGGAAACATGGACAACTTGGTTATAAATGGCCACGTGCTCAGCCTTTGTCTTAAGCCTATGCCCAGATGACCCATTTTGCACATTTCAACCAAGAATAAAGTGACCTCATTTTCAAAAGTGCTGAGCACCAGCTGTTCCTATTGTATTCACAAACCACACTATAGGTTCCTGTTTTCAAATTCTTGACCTCAAAAGAATTTTGAAGCAGCAGAGTGGTTATATGCTCTACCACTTGCCATATGCCTATTTATTTTAGTTCAAATATAAAAGTCTGGGTCAACTACTTTAAAATCCTGAATGCACTAAATCCTGAACAGTTACTCTTGCCACTAGAACTTAAGTGCAACCTAAGTGAGCCACGTGATCTAAAAAAAATATTTTTGCACAGAAGAATGACTAGATTGAAAGTCAGAGTATTTTGGCTTTCACTCCTGGTTTCTTTTTTTTTTTCTTTCTTTCTAATGAATGGCCTAAAAATGGGGGAACAATAGCATCCCAGATGCTACGTCTGAATTTGTATTTCTGGGATTAAGTTTCATTGTAACCTGCTACATAAAGTTAGGTTAAAAAATTCGAAATCATTTTGCTATAGCTTTTGGCTAGTGACTTTTCTTAACAAAATACCTAGCAGGTATTTTGTCATTTTAAACTGTTACTTAAGTAGTTTCAAACTGTTAATTGAACAGACCACTGTCATCTCCAGACAAAATATCACACTACTTGTGCAAACAATAAATACACCTTATCTCTCCCCCAAACCATAAAGATTCAAATCAGCAAAGTCAATAAAACAACTTACCCACAAATCACAAAACAAGTCAAGCTGATGATCAGTGCACAACATTTGTTTTTGATTTTTAAATCAAGCTGGTTTTTAATAAAAAGATAGGAAGAAAACCTCAAAATAGATTGAACTTGCTATGACTTCTTGTTGATCTCTACTGAGAAGACACTGTTTTGCACTGCATTGCATCCCAGTAAAAAAACATCCGGACTACATGTAAGGAAAGCACTACTGCTTTTGGGCATAAGTAAATGAATCCATATAAGGACAATACATAAATGTACAACACCTAATAATAAAAAAATCATAAATATTCTCTCTCCAAACACAGTATTTTATAATTCACAGTATTATTCTCTTCAACTTGAAAAGAAATTGACAGTACTCCCAAATCCAATAGATCTTGATACCCTACTTATGGTAATTAGTCAGAGTTCTATTTTGATTCCCCTGTAAAAGTAAACCAGGTCTTGCTTTGTACTTCTAGCTCTGCCTGTGTTTCACAACAGTAGAAAGCAAAGTTGTGGGAAGGAAGCTTTTCTGAAAGCAGGGTCATTGGGTGGGACCAAGCACCCAAAAGAGGGGAAGGTGAGATAAAAGCAGGAGGGTTCAAGGTAAAGGCCAGGAGCAAAAATGTATTGCTGTTGCACAGATGGACTCTCATCTCCGAGAACCAGAAGCAAAGCAGACATACCAGTAGCTCAAAATCAGTGGTTTGATACGGTTTTCTGAAATTCTCCTCATACTTGCTGACATTTTACAGGTCAAGTACTGTCTACAAATGCAACAGGAAACTATCTGAAAGTTGCTGGTAAAGTGCATATGAAGAGGTAAAAGTTTTATTTTAGTTTGAAAAGAATTCAGAATAGAGACACTGTCAGATCACCAAGTCCTAAGATGTATGAAGGTGTTTAAGCAGACACCACAAGATAACAGCAAAGAAAACAAATAAAAATGGTCTCTTTCTCTTGGTGACACAGTCTTTGAAATACAACTTGTTTCCTTGCTGTGAGAAAGATTTGTCAGTGACCTTTTGAGAAAAAATGGCTATAAATCCTGCCAAAAACAGCTTATAAATCCCTTCACACATCAGTACTTTTGGCTTCACTTGTTCCTTACTGCTGATGCTCTGAGAATCACCAGAAAGCACATCCTATCCTTGACCTCCAAAGCCAGATCACAGTATTTCTAGCTTTGCAGTACTGGCAAGGCACAGAAATTTGTTAATGTCACAAGAAGAGCTGGCTGGTCTTGTTTGATGAACTATCCTAAGAAAAGCTCTCAATTCAATATTAATTTGATCTTAATGCTATTCTTTCATGTAAATTATAGCTGCAAATACAATGAGGTCATCTTCTATAATCATGAATGCATTACAAGCAACATAAGATTCCAACTTTTGTGATTCACACACTAAAAGAAAAAATTATGCAGCAAACGTGAATTTCTTATCTACAAAAGCAGGTTGTCTTTTCATTTTCAAAGAACAAAACCAATACAACAAAGCCACCCATACCAAGAAATAGCTGAGCATAACTATGATTTCTAGATCACTTTAAATATCTGAGCATAACTATGATTTCTACATCACTTTAAACAAGCCATATATATACTCTTTGTATACTCTCTCTGCTGCTCTGAACTGGTTTCAGGCAGCTTTTGCAATTTTTCAACACAGCATGATATATTCAACAAATTAACTTGCACCAAACTCATCCTTTCACAAATGCTTGGTCAGACAGACTTGGTGGCAGGCCATCCACTACTTGTTCAAGGGATCTCAGAGTCCCACCACCATACCCATGACTATATCATCCAAACCCTTTTTGGCTGTGAAAGAGGTGACAAGAGGGCTGGCAGAGGATTTACACTCATATTAGTATTTCTATACAAAAGACTTCCAAGAATGGCAAAGTTGAGATGCAAGTACTAAGGAGAATATTTAAATGCAACTACCAACATCAGTTCTTGCAATTAAACTCATTAGACTTTGGCCTTTTCCTTCTGACTACATTTGTGTCTTCAAAGATAAAAGTAGTCAGGCCAAGAAAAATACCCAAAAATGCTCACACATAAAATGCAGCTGCTTAGCATATGTCATTACCACACTGACTTCAAAAATACTGAGCAACTTAAACCTGCAAGCCACTTGGCTTTAGCTAGAGATAAATGCCTGAGATAAGAGAGGTTTAATTGTTCAGTGTAATACTGTAGCATGTTTTATATAAACATTTGCTAACACTGCACTTCATATATTTAATTTCAGTGTTGTGAAGTGCTGCTGAATGTTCCAACTTTATTTATGGTCTGCTCCTGTAATATTTACACATCCAATGTTCCCCCTGATGCCGAATTAAATATACTATCCTAGCTTCAAAGTAGAAAGGAACACTTATACTTTACAACAGAGGGCATAGCCTACAGGTTTCTAGCAGTTACCTAGCTTATTCCTCTCCACTGCTGAAAGAGGAAAGGGGAAAATTGGAAAACAATGTGTTCATTTGTCAAGAGAACATGAAATTGGGATTAAAGATAGCTTTTGTATTTAGTAAAATGCTTTGGGTTTAACCATAATTTTTCTATAACCTAACTATTAAGTAAATTATAGTATCTGAAATTAAGATCCCCACAGAGGAGACATGTTTGTAGACTTCTTGGACAGTTTGGTTTCATAATGGAATGTGTGGTGTGACACTGCTCTCTCTCTTAGCACTGTTCTTCCACATCATAGCTCTTGGACGGCCTCAAGCAAACTTGACAGAGATGGGAGCAGCCTCAAAGGTCTTCTGTTCCCACAAGTCCTGGTGACCCACCACAAGGTGTACTGAGGTAAGACTGAAGCTAAAGCCGACATACAAAGAGACATTAAACTACCTAGAAGGGAGAGATGAGAGAAAGGGATGGAAAACTCAGCTCACAAAGACTTCCTGTTTTCCACTTTAATAGCTTGTAACTACCAGGGAAAAGTCCTGCAGCCTCCACTTAAAGAAATCTCCCTTTGAATACTTCCGTTTTCTGCCTGCTTTTCTTCTGTAAAATCAAGGGGAGTGACTGCTATATTGCAATGACAGCAAGGCACAGATCATGGGAAGGAAACACAGAATCATGGGAAGGAAAGGCAAACTTTGTGACGTCACACCAGCACACATTTCAGCAAGGCATGACATCTCACCACAAAACCAGGTATCGTGCCCAGTCCACAAGTAATACTCAGCAGTGACCACTTCTGGCTCCAGGTCTTCCCCTTCTGTCACCTACATGCTTTTGACTTAAGTGCCTCAGGGTCCTCCCCTCGACCTGAGCACCAAGAGCCGTAGATCCTTCCTTTCACCATTGTGCAAGCAGGGGACTGCCAGCCTACATGCACATGGGAGACCACACTGAGGGCACCACTGCTACAGTAGTGACAGCACTCGTTTCAATGATAGCTACTGCAAAGATAGGTATGGTATTACTCCATGGCAGCGTGACAATCTTCCTTTAAATCAGACAATTAGGAATAAAACAACACCACTAATAAATGCAGGACTAAAGCCTGATGGTTTTCATACTGCAAATGATCGTTGGTCTTCCCTGAGCATCATCAAGTGAAGTTCAGTATTGTCACCCGACTCTGCCTACAGAAACCATTCTACAGTTGCCAGCAATGGACTCAACAGCCTTGCTTTTGCTCTCATGCTACAATAAACTAGCAATAACTCAAGTAAAAATCAATAGAATTGTACTGGTATACAAAAAAGAATCTGACCCCATGGTCTATTAGGCGATTTTTAATGATCCAACAATTAGAGCAACTAAATTAAACATCTAACATTTGACCTTTGCTGCTGCTGCTTCTAAATTAGCTAATAGAAATTAAAAGCACATACTTTTTTCAAGAATTCACAAAAGAAGATTTCAAATCCTGCAAAGGGCATTTGATATGTTTTCATTGTGCACTAAAGTTAAAATTCTGTTTTTTGAATGTGGAATAGCAGCTTCAGACTCTAAAATCATGGATTTTGGAGGTATTCTGATTAAGCACCCACTAGACAGATTGGATCCTGGACTGGAGCAGACAAAAGTCAACGTCCTGTGAGAATCTCAGTGCTACAATGGTGTTTAAGAACACTTATGCAAATAAAACAATAAGTGACAAATTCAAAGACTGCTGAGAGGAAATTCTTCAATTTTTTTAAAAATGAAGTCTATGATGAAAATTTCATCACTTTTTATCATATTTACTGTTTTATATCCTATATTTTGTACCATTTGCATTGTTTTTTCAATGTTTATATTTCACTCTTGCTAGAAAACACATCTCCAACATCAATTACAATTACTAACAGCATGCATATCTAAATAAACACCTGCAGATGTACACAAAGCATAAACAAAATACACTCATATTAGTATAAAATCCAGCCTCCTCAAGTAGAATGTATTAAATGGATGTGCTCTGATGTTATATTAAGAAGTAATATATAGAATCCTCAGAGGAAGGGTGGACAATAAAAAGAGCAGTCTTAAAAAGAACATACATATAAATATATATGCATAAAGTAAAATGATATAAACATGTATGAATATATTATGGCACTCAGCACATGCAGCAAAGTTATTTTCAACATACACAGCAAAAAGATGATTCCAGTGAGCATCACTGACTGTGCATAGTGGATCTCTGGGGAGGGCTGGACCACGTGCACTACATACACAGACAACCTCTGGAAGAATCACCACACACAGTTGTCTCCATCCACTTCTACACAACACACCTGAAATTTATTTCAGAAAGCATTATTTCTGTTATGCTGGGGACATAATTTTGATGGATACTTAGGCAGCTCTGCAGAGAGAATGGTGACTGTATTCAGCTCTACACTCCACCAGTGTTTTCAAAGGCAACCCACTGAGCACACGGATAGAGTTAGTTCAGGCCCATATGAAGATCCAGGTATGTGAATTTTGAAATCCATGCAGTACATCAGCCTTCAGAGATGTTGAACATTTACCTTCTGCAAAAAACACCACTTTTACGGAGACACACAATGTGTCATAAGCTCAGGAAGCCATGCTGTAAAGTTATGGCCTTTAGCTATTAGCTGAACCAAGATTAATGTTGTGAGCCATCCAATGCCTCCAAAATAAGGAAAAGGGATACCATGGAGACATGAAACATTAGGACCCACTTCTGCATCCTTTTCTCAGGTCAACAGCTGTCTTGAAACAGCAGTTCTGCTTTACTAGTAAGCAGAAGACTTGGAAACAACTCATGCCTTGGCACTAGATCCTGCTTGCAATTTGAATCAGGAGCTGATATTTTTGGAATGTCAAGAGTTGATACAACAAGAAATTCCTGCTTAATGCAAGCCTTTCATCTAGGCATGTCACCTTCAAGATGAGATGGTTCATGAGGCCCAGAATTCAGAGGGAAAGGAAAGGAAGGAACTAAGAGAAGAAAACTACGTGAAAGGAGTAAATGGAATTACAGAAATAATTAACAAATGCTTCTTTCATAACTTCAGAAAAGAATGTGCGATGACACGAATCCTATTAATATCCCAGTTACAGGAATCTGCAACGTCTGTGTTGTTTGGAGTGATGGGATTAATGTTGCCTCTTGACCTAACAGCTGATCTGCTCATTTTCTACCACCAAAAATACCAAGAACCTCAAAACCTCCTTCACGTGTGCATATATTCCTCATTATCAGGAAAAGCAGCAAAAGAGGACAGGATGAAACCTAATGCTAGTTTAGTACTGACAATGCACACAACTCAGGGATGCCAGTGCAGCTCCCCTCATGCAAGCAAAGCAGTTGTCACTCCCCTAACACTGTCTGGTATCACAGAGTGTACCTGCAAGCAAAACATCATGAGGACTGCTAAACCAACTGTACTGCCTGAACCAACCAGCAAAGGGTGGGAAGCATACTGGGGGGAGCACCACACACACTTGCTTTCTCCTTCCACTTCCTTAGATACCTGTTTGTGGTATCTAACACAGCAGAGTGGGCAAGACAGACCTGGCTCTTAACTGGCACAGCCACTCTCAGGTTCTTACTTGTTGCTGGAAAAACATAATCCAAAACTGCTATTGCATGGCAACGTATACCAGAGCAGGTTTTAGATTTTTTTTTTTTCTCCTTGCTGGTCCCCCACAGCAAAATAGCTCTCCCAAAGTTATGTACAGCAATCACATGCATGCATCCATCCATTCAGGAGTACATAAGAGGTTAAATGCTCTGATCTGAAAAGCAGGTTTGGAGCTAGTTTGCTATTAGAGATAAAATGACATTTCCCATGGGTAACTGTGCTGTTTTGACACGCCTAGTACTGACAAAGCTTGGTTTGACACCAACACACTAGTAAAATTCAGTATCACCACCTTTTTATATCCTTTCTCACCACTTGATCCACACCGTCCTACTACTCAACTGCAACATTAATTAGTGAATGAATTATGATGACACAGGCATGTTGAGCTTTTTACCTCAACTCTTTTAACTGACCTTTTCATGATTTAATTCTAAATGCAATCTACAGTAAAACACTTCACTGTACCTAAGTACACTGCTGTGGGTGTGAAAAACGGATCACTGTTAGGATAAAAAAAAAATAACCATGAAAAGCCAAGTGTACTGTATTGTAGAACCTGTTAGTCTGTTTGGAACAATCAGCACTGCCTTGAAAACTGAATAAGATTATCTTCTGGTAGGCAGAAAAAATGTTTTATCAATTCTGAAATGAGCTCAGAGACATGCAAATGAAGGACTAATAGTCCTGATTTAAATACAGCCAATTTAATGACTTAAATTGAAATCTAAGGGTGAGCTGGTAAAAGTGAAGCATACTTCTCGTGACCAGAACACATCAGCCTTCTCTGGCAGAACAGCAACTCTGCCCATGACTCCTCTTTTTGTGCTCTGCCATCATACTCACCCTTGTTTCTGGTAAACCTGCCCCAGTTTCTCTAGCTGTCCAATCTGTGGCCCTAATTCAAAGGCAGACCCCAATTAAAAGGTAGCATTACTCAGCAGTTACAGCTACATCCTCGTCAGCCTTTCCAATTCTCCTATGAAGGCAAAGAATACGTGCAAGAGAGATGGGTACATGCACTGTTTATGGAAGGAGCACTGCTGTGTGTTAAAGTTTCCTATCTAAACAGTCAACCAAAACTTTGTGCACTTTTCCCATTAAAGGACCCTTGGGCCTTAAGGGACATTCTCATGTAGAAGAACCATAAGCACACGCACACAGAGCACAGGTTTGCCACATATCCAATTAAATACACTTACATAAATCATATTTGACTGTGCTGCACAACAGGCAATATGGCTGGCCACATCTGGTGAAAACTTACTGTATGTAGCTCTAATATAAACAATACTTCACATAACTACTCCAGCCTCTTGTGAAAAGAGGTAGTTAAGAACCTGATTTTTAAAGCAAGGTTTCTAAAACATGCCTGAATTTCACACCTATGGTTGCTGAAGAATATTTCTGCAATTAAAATAATTACACAGACTGACCAAAGATTGATTTAGAGAAAGATGCCTCATGATTCTAGCAAAAAACAAAAACTGCAAAATGTTTCATTTAGAGATGGCTATGTATTTTTCCAACAAAATTGGAAGAAGTTGTTCAGAAACTGAGATTTCATTAAAGCTGGAAGGGGAAAAACGCAGAAAACCATTTCTTGCTTCTCTGTTCTGTGAAAACATTTCAGTCAAATCCATTCCTATGCAGACATCCCATGCAAATACAATTTTAAGATTTCACTCTTGAAATTCAATGCTTATGGAACATTTGTATCTAAAGAGAAAGATAGTCTTTGACTGGACTAGTGCAAGGGGAGGAGGTCAGTGCACAGACAAACAGCCAGCCAATCTGCTCCCACCTCCTCATCCATGAAACTGCCCTGAAACCAGAGGCTGAGGGATTGCTTGGGCCTTGGGTGAACTTTCCATGGCCACTGGTATTTGTCCTCCATCCCTCAAAAGAGATGTACTGCAGACACACCCAATTTACAAGTGGAGGTTGCAGCTGTTCCAAACTTCATGTTATAGGCAATAAACTTCTGCTCTCAAGTTTCTCGTCACTCTACTCACCCAGCCAGCAATAAGTAATTACACCTAAATGCACACAAATCTGAAGAAAAGCTTGTAAAAAAAATATTTCCACTTCACTCTGTTTAAAAAAATATTTAGTTTAAGGCTCACATGTTGTGAAACAGGCCACAGTATGGTCCAAGAATGCAAATTCTCACAAGAGCAGAATTTAGAATGTCCTATGAAAATGAAGAATGGTACTTCACTCTAAAATGCTGTGAAAATTTAAGAGGCAAAGTTAAGTATCACAATGAAATTTTGCACATCATCTTTACTGGCTTACAGGATAAACAGTCCAATTTACAGCATTTACAACATTATCACATATGGTCAGAAGTTCATCTACAAACTAGGGCATAGGTCACCAACAGGAAATTCATAGGAAATTATGGAGGAAATTAAAAGAACACAAATGGGCAAAGAAACTAATTTATACAATCTAGGTTCTCCCAGCACAGCTTCCTGTGTTATGATGAACTCAGCTTTCATACCGAACTTTGCCTTTTCCAGGCCACATTAGGTAAGTATTTCTGAACTGTCTATTATACTCTCTAAGCCTCAAAATGTGGAGGTCAGATTCACTAAAAAGAGCCATTCTGGATTTTTTTCTTTAAACAATATAGCTGGGAAAGGAAATAGTAACTAGAAAATGTGTTTTGAGATCATTAAATGCAGATTTATCACTACTGACACCTCAACAATGGGTGTCTAAGATCCTTCATTGACACAAATACCACAGTGAGGACAGATACCACCCAAACACAAGAAGACATTCTCATATTCCTTCAGTTCCAGCATCCCAGCCAAACTGCACCTGCACTCTTGATCATGTTTGAGAAGATGACAAGTAGTATCTGTGTGCCTGTTCTACTCTCACATTAGACATGCTTTTCAAAATAAAACCCCTGGTCAGTAAGGCCTAGGAATAGAGAGAGTTACAGTTCATCTAGGTTATCTGGACAACTGTTGAAAAGAAAAACTGCTGAACAGAAGCAGTTACTGCTTCATTGTTTAGAGCTGAAAGCCGAATGCATGGTACTGCCTATACCTTTAATGTATCACACAGAAACAAAAGTTAGGAGTAACTTTGCAAGACAAATACAAAATGAAAGACTGGCAAAACACCTAAGCTGTCTCTCTTCTTGCTCCTCCTAAATAAAAAGACCTAGTATAAATCAACTTTTCCTTCATTCTTTTTTACAATACCCAAATACCCACATAAGGTCCACAAAATAAAAGCAGTTCCAGTTCATTCTTACTCTGGTGCTTTTACACCTTATGAAATTCAATTAAAACACTGAGATGTGTTTTTGCAATATCACAGCTTGAAACTTCTAGTGAATTGTATATTTGTAGCTATCTTCTGCAGATAGTATTTCCCACTGAAGTAACAAGAAACGCTCATATACTTTAAAAATTATAGGAATCACATAATCTACAATTTGATGAAAAACAGAACTGTTTTTGGGTTGTGAGGAGTTGGTTGACAAGGTAGTAGTAGTGATAGCAGTACTGAATAACACTCACGCCACATCGTTTACTGCTGGTAAACAGGCTCTCTTTTCTGGCTTGCAGGAAGTGAGATGGAAAATTCTAAGAACACAGTGTTGATCCAAACACAGGATTTCACTTGCAGAACGAGGACTGCTATGCTCACACTAAACACACCTATTACTGGATGTCTGTTCTTGCCCGCCATTACCAAATCAAAGCCTGGGTTGAGAAAGGATCCTTTATTTGTGATGGGCAATATTACAGTATAAAACAATGGAGAAGATTCTCCTACTGAACCGATTAAAACAGAAGTGCAGAGAACTGCAGAAACAGTTAAAAGTACCCAGGAAAACAAAGTCAGTGACTGATACAACTGGGAATACCTCTCTCGCCTATTAACTTTCAAACCCAGTGATTTTAATCTCTCTTGGAGGGAAGGAAAAGGGAAAGTTGCTATCTTCTTTATAATGAATTCAAGCCTGTTGAAAATCAAGTTTTCTTCTTTTGGTTACCTTTTGCAGCCTGTTTAAAAGCTGCCAATACAGATCAGGATTCTGTCTAAACTAGACTGTTCTACCCACTCCATCATGCTGCACACCCAAATATGCTCACTGTAAAGCCAGGTCTTCTATTTCCCCACCCCCCTCCACAGGCAATTTGAGCAAGATAATTCCAGCACCTATGTGTCATCCAAGAGTGAGATACAAAACAGCATCAGTAGAGCAGCCAACCCAATAAAATATGCTGAAAAAAGGAAGCCAGTAGCTATAAACAACTTTCATACCCTTTCATAGCTACAGGCGTCACTCATGAGAAACAAATTCTGGTTTGGGAAATTTTTGCAAGTTCAATATTCAGGCATTTTCCCTAGGACTACTCTGGTTGCTACTGGCCTTGATACCAAAAATTCTGCAAGAACAAGTACAGAAGCACAATTTTCTGAAACTCTTAGAAAAGCTTTTAACCCTTGTTTCTGCTTCCTGACCTATCTAATTCATCTAGAAAAAAAAGACCTATAAATGAAAGTGTTCAGTTTAAGTTCAGGGACTCAGGTCACAGTTTCAATGGTCATTATCCTTTTTCCCTCTTCTGGTAAAAATTATACCCAATGGTTGGACAGAATTGCATGAAGTATTAATTAGTTACTTCTTAAAAGAGGTAATCTATATTTCTAAGCTAAGATTTACATCTACACCACCAAACATATTCAGATATCCACAATATCACAAAATATTCAGATACCCAGTTTTGGTAATTTAATGGTAGTTTTGTCATTTAAACTAATGGAAAGTATAATGTTTTTCAAGGAAAAAAAAAACTATTAATACTGTGTTATTTAGCAAGTCTTGCACAAGCTCTAACTTAGCTGACAATTTCTGGTCATGACTGATACTGTCTGGCCACTTCCAACTAAAAAAATGCATGCGTAAAAGCATGTAAAAGCATGCTTAGGGGGATCCAAGAGTAACTGTACCTGAGATTTTTTCAGCACTGCTTTACTTGAGTCATGGCCAAGAATTTGGATTTGATTCTGTTTTAATGCTGTTCACAGAGATATTCAACAACCTGCTATAGGATAGAAAGCAGAGTCATGCTAAAGAACCTTCCAGAAAACTGAAAAGAAACCCTCAATTTTTGGAGGGTTTCTACAATACTTAGTAAAATCTTTCTGGTCTTCTGATTGTACTTAAATGTCTTTAAACTGTGCAAAGAATGTTACAAAGATAATAGTTTACTCTGGGATGAACCCTCCAGCATACAAATGAAGGCCTATTGTTGTTCATAACTGAGCAGGTCATCGAGCTAACCCAAGGTGATCTGCAGAATCCTCACATTTCAGCCTCCTCCAACAAATAATGCATTTTGCAAAGATGTGGCTGCTATTCAATTCCAAAATGGCAAGATATTCAACACCCTTCAGGTTCATCAAGTGTTGCTAACAGTATAACCTCTACACCTGTGAAAGACTGGAAGCTATTCATGATGAATCAGTACTGTGTTCTGAACCCTTGTCTACTCTTGAAAGAGGAGCTTCCTGTATCTTCAATAGTCTATCATGATACCTAATGTGCATATAGAAAAATTACTTCAGTCACTGCACTACCAGAAAACACAACTAGAAATTTATTCAGATGCAGACAGACACTCCAATACAAATGTCAATGACAGCCTTTGGTGACTTGATCCTGGAGCACCTCTGTGCTCCTCAACCTGGCCAAAGATCCAAGAAAACCAGCAGAGAGAACAAGGAGACTTTGAATGCAAGCAGAACAAGGGGCTAGAAAGGAAAAATAACCTGGAACTTAGCCCTGCAGAGATGAGTGCTTTGAACTGAGATGGAAACATGAACAAGTCTAGGTAAGATAGGCACACACACAGACTTCTCTTTCTTTGTTATATTCATTCCTCTTTGATTTTACTCCTAAAGCCATGAAGAAAAGAGACACTCTGGATCCCCACATTCATAGGTCACAACAGCCAGGAAGAGCAACAAGTACTCAACTGCAGTTTGGTCAGCTGAACGCACAAGCAGTGCTCAGGACACTGCCCCCAGCTCGCTCTAACAGTGAACTCATGGGTATGCAGAAAATGTCTTGGTACCTGGTGGGCAACGACCAGGCATACATGTGACATAAAACACAGGCATGGGCACAGCACTGTATGTGAGCTGATACCACACATACAATTGCAGGAATGAAAACCAGGGCTCTACAGGAGAGAAGAGTTTGTCTTTTGTATTCTTTTAGGCAAGAAACCAGGGAGAAAACAAAATGAAGTAGAAACTGTGCAAAAATGACTGGTCCATGAACTTGAACCAAGTTTGTGGTCTGAAGACATAGCACACTTAGATCCTTCCTCCATATCAGAATGCAGTGAAAGTTCCTAATTCTCTGTCAAGGTAAGTGGATGCCACAGAGACCAAAAGGGACTGGAAAGACACAGTGAGCCCAGTAGTAACCTCCCAAGCAATAAAGTAGGCACAGCCCCTGAACTAACTGAACAGAGTGACCCTCTCGGGGTTCACGAATTCACCATAGACTGAAGCAAAAGAGAGCAGGATCCAGGAGGTAAAGCTGGTTCTACTAGCCATTGACACCCATACACTCTCAGTTTTTATTGTCCCAGTGATGGGTCTGAGCCTAAAACAACACAAAACTACTCAGAAGTCCAGGAAGCAAAGAGATCACATTACTGTTAAGAAGATATATGGGAAGGTGTTTCTTAATACCACATTTTAAAAAAAGATGATGCAATACTGATTATTCCATTAAATATTAATTACAATACAGCTGTTTTCAAGCTACAACATCTTCTTTTAGATAACTGAATTAAGGGACAGGAGAACTGAATGAGTTTTGTGTGTATCTGGCACTTCTCAATTACGTTAAACTGAGTTCTTCAGTTCATGTGTAATTATCTCCAAATACTAATCTTTAGACTTAGAGGTTCAAGCTTAAAAAAAAAAAATACTTAGGACTTTTTAAATTTGCTCAGATGATTCCCAAGATCCTTCTTACTGTTCAAGGAGCTTGAAGAGTTTGTCCTAGACCTTTCATCAAACATTCCTGAAAGAGAGAATGAGGTTACCTCTTCCTCCTACAAATTTTAATTTGCATACAGATACCATCAGTTGGGTAGCAGGGTTACATACTTCTCTCCTTTCCCTTCTACTTGAACTTGGTAATCAAACTCCAGTAACAGCAGGCAATACTGAGACTGAATTTTACTCTTCAACTTTGAAGGACTGAAACCCCTGCAAGGAAAATGTAAAACAAAGAGCAGTAAAGTAACTGCACACTTTTCAAAGGTAACCTCCAAACAACCATGCTCTGGAATTAGTTTTTACCATTGCAGAAAGCTCTTCAGACATTCCTTCATGCTGTGACTGTCACCCTAGACCACCTCCATCACAAACTGACATGTTACCTCCAACACCAAAATTGTCAATTAAAGTAAATTAAGCAGGCTGCAGGAAAAGTTATTTCTTTCAAGAGCGTTACTCAGTTCTGGTAATATTTAATGGCTGGGTCAATCACAGGGTGCAGCTCCTCTCTCTGCTAAAACAAAATCCAGGACTTGCTTTCGTATTTAGAAGGAAAAAGGGGGGAAAAAAAGGCAAGAAACTTCCAATATTTGAAAAGTATAAATATATATCTATAAAATACTATTTCATTTAACTGTTTGGAGATCTCCTAAGTTGCATTACATTTTATCCTGCTTGGCAGTTGCATATGATTTCTTTATTTTCTTTTGAATGAAGCAGAAATATATCGCAAACTTCAAGTATATTTCCCCCTTTTCAGTAAGAGGTACTATATACATGTAGATGAATTGTATTGGACTCAAACTTTCAGCCTCTCTTCTCACACAAGGTCAAAGCTCTACATTGTTATAATTTTCTTTTTCAGTGTTTTTTTTCTCCAAGACAGTCCTCCATTGGGAAATTAATATTCTGCATGAACAATGAACTCCTTGCATGGCCTTTGAACCTAGTGGTTGCTAGGAGGCCTAAAGAAACCCTGGAGTACAGCCTATTTAATAGCACGTATCAAGAGATTATTCAGAAGCAAAAATGTGTGATTTTCTAAATTGTCTGCTTTTTTCCCTCCTTACTTCCATCTCCATTCATCTGTCAAACAATCTTTAGATTTCATATGAATTGCATCTGCATCAATTTTCTATAATTATGGGCAGTTTGTTCCCCAAGTATTGAAAATGTGACTGGCCAGCCACCAATGCTGCTTCAAATCAAGCAAATATCAAACTGCTCCTTACTCAGTTTTACTGAAAAGGCTGCTTAAAATCAGATGTGCTTCACCGTTGTAGCATGAGGTTTGCACTTCCATTATAAATGTGCTTCTGCTTAGAGACTGTATTTTCCTCATACAAAACACCACGGCATTGACTGCAGCACCATTACTCAGTATTTCTCTGTGCTGAAAGAAATATATATAGCTTCTCCATGCTCAATTCAGGCATACTTGAATATTAACATTTTGAGCTTTTTAGCATCTTACTGAAGTTTGTTTGATTGCATGCATTTCCGTATTTCCCCAAGCATAGTAATTGAGGCAAAACCCCAAGGTTTCTTTCCCACCCTCCACCCCCATTCCAAACAGTGAGGCATTTAATTAAAAGATAACCACAACAATGTAAATGGTGATGAGGTTAAATGGTTGGATAAACAGAATGCAGCCCCCTGAAAAGCCCATGTGTTTCAGGACACTTTCTTCCCTACAACACTCTGGGTGACAAAGAAAGTATTTGTATTCCTGATCCCCACGATTTTTACACCAGTGGACTTCCTACAAATTTCCTGCAAGGAAGAGAGTTTCCTTCAAATAGTGAGAAGTGCTTAGACACAGTAGCTATTCCTCCCAAAACTAGTATTTGGAAAGGCAGTGGACAAGGATCCTTTAGGAATAAATGAATGTGGCAACTATCCGTTAGGAGAGAACAATTACATTTCCAGATAAACCCTAATAAGCTGTTGTTAGGGTTAAAAAAACCACCACCAACAACAAAAACCCAACAAAACCAACAAATATTTGGTGATTTTAATTTTGATTGTGTTCTCCCTCCAAAAACTTCAGCAAATTAGTAAAACTTGACATTTGTTCTTCATCTTCAGTTGTTGCAATTGAAATCAGTACCCTCTATATTCATAAACAAGTATTCTTGGTCTGGAGATTACTTTTAAAAATCTATAGCAGGTTAAAATTCTGTGCCCCCTCCTACCTCTCAAGGACACAGGTATCTGCCAACAAATGCAGGGTGACATATCTGATTCTGCAGATTGCTGGTGTTCAACTGTCTGGTTGGCTTGTACCAATCTTGCCAACATAATGCTTTCACAGAGCCAGAGCACTTTGCTGAGGAATTAAAAACAAGCAAGAACCATACCACTTGGCACAAAATGCTCACATGAGCTCCTTCTCTTTTAAATATGGGCTTCTTTCACAGTGAAAGAAAGGCCTAAAAAGTACTGACTTCAACAGACCTGACACAGGGTATCTTACACTGGGAATATCAGGACATTCACCCAGAACAAGAAAAATCTTTGCAGCGTTGTCAGATTCAGCTTTCCAGACACTTTCAGGTCCTGCAGCACCAATGGAACATGTCAACCACTCCACCAACACAACCATTCTCTTCTTCTTCAGCTGTTCAAGCATAAATTATCCTTGTTGTTTCCACTCACTATGTGACTTCCCAGGAACCAGAGCACCAATTGCCAAAATGGCACATATTCATATGAAATAATATGAATTTTCAATTTATACAGGAAGATTTTTCAATAAAATTGAAAATTCATATTATTTCTCTTGTACTTGGTCATTAAAGAAAAAAACAGTCACAAGGCATTTTTTAAACATGAAAACCAATCCTGACTAAAGAGATATGTTTATTAGGGCCAGAGACAGGAAAGTGAATATATAACTGAAAACCACAATCTTTGGCTCAACCTTTGCAGCAGAAATGGGGCGGGAGGGGACAGCAGTATACAGGGCTGGAGACGTTTCCAGTAATGCATTATAAATACCTTAGTTTTCTCCTTTAAAGGAATCTGCCAACTCAACCTAAATTGTGCCTCAGAGGGAGAAGCGTGCCTTTGTGATAAATTGCCATCATAATAATGAAACATTATGTCCTATCATCACAATAAACAGGCAGCAGAACAACAAAGGAGGTTTCCAGGATTTTCTGCCCCCGGCCCCCTCCCCATCAGCATTTTCCCAAGTCTTCTTTTGGGTGTTTATGAAATGCCTTAATTCCAAGGCCATTAAGATGCATTTCTGGATGGAGCAGGTTCTACTAACAGTACTGAGGCTTTCCAAAATCTCACCAGCAGTCCATCGGAGGCCAAGCCTCTCCCTGATGCCTGCCTTTCCCTGCGCTGTTTTTTGTTTTGTTTGTGCTTTCTCTTTCCCATGCACAAACATGTTGGTGCCGTGTCCATTATTTCCCTACGGCCTTCCTTGAAAGCCACTGACAAATGAATATACATGCACGTGTGTGTTCCATCACATACACAGGTCTGGTCTCCTTCTACACCTCAAAAAACAAATGCAAATGTGTTTACAGTCATTTTCACCAACACATGCCTTGCCATTGCAGAAACATGCAGCTGAAAGCCTGAGAGTCTGTAACAAGACAACTGCGTTTGCAACCACAAGTAACCCCTTTCCTTTCCAAAATGGAAAAACACGAAAACCTGATGAGTTAACTAGAGTTAACTGCATTTAAAGAGGAATGTGTGGGAGAGCAGTAAATATCCAGCACATGCTTTTACGCATAAAAGGCGCAAAGGGCTCCATGCTCTGCACATCCAGTCATTTTTTGTCTGCTCTTCCACAACAGAGATGCAACCGTTTTTCTCGTACATTTTATTTCACTAGACTAATAGATTTTAAACACCATATTGCGAGGACACCGCTGTGAATCTTGCAGACGTACAAAATGGTGGATGTATGCTATTTTTTTTTTTTTTTTTTTTTGCATTATTCCTAACAACTCAGCCTCCCGATCGCAGGCTCCCCTCCGTACCCACCAACACAGCCTTCCCGGCCAGACACACATCCCGAAGCAGCCTCGCAATAAAGCTCTCTCGCATACACAAATTATGTTACAAACCTGATGTCATGTAGCCCCGTGATGCCTGGGAAATAAAAGCTGGGGGGAAGTGCTTGTGCAGTCGGTAGTCCTTCTCGCTGCGGGACCTCATGCGATCTGAGGCCCGGTCGGAGAAGTCGGAGCTAGGCCAGGCCCGCCGCAAGGTCGTACTCCGCGTCTTCTTCATCCTGAGGATGCCCGAGCCTACTCCTCCCGCCGCAGCATGGGTCAGGGGTGCGCGCTGCCGGGCATCAGCCTAGTGCGGCCACCGCCGGGGCGCAACCTGCGCGCATCTCGCCGCTCCCTCTTCTAGGGCGCCAGCCGCAGGTCCCTTCCTTTTTTTTTTTTTTCTCCCTCGAATGATCCAATTTTACACACGTCCCACAATGCATTACACTTCATTTGCAATCGGTCCGGCTTACAGCTCCCAGATTTGCGTGGAGGAAAGGCACGTTATGTGGCTTCTCAGGCAAAAAAAGGAATTGGGGGGGAGGGGGAGCTGGAGGGGGGCTGGGGACGAGAGATGTGCAGCGTGGGAGCTCGGGGGTCCCGAACAATGGCCCAATTCAGCCCGGCCGTGCTTAGCCAACTGTGAGCCCCGACACAAAAGGCCCAAACAAACGACGAAAATCCCGCGGCCGCCGGCTGCGACCCCGACCGCGGCGCGCCCGGTGCTGGGGAGGAGGCGGCAGCTCCTGGCGCGGCGGGAGGAGCGGCGGGAGGAGGAGGAGGAGAGGAGGGAGGGCCCACAAACGCCTCTCTGAGCCGCGGGACGAGCGGATGCAGCCGCGACTCCCCCACCCGCCGCCACCGCCGCCTCCTTTCTCCTCAGGCCCGCGGCGCCCGGGCGGCCGGCAGCGGCCCACGGCCCCCGGCAGCGCCGCGCCTCGCCATGGTTGGCGCCGACTCCCGCCCGCCTGTCCCCGGGGCTGGATCCCCGCCGGCTCCGCGCTAGGGAGAGCCGGCGCGGGGGGGGAGGCCACCGGGGAGACCGCCGGCCGCTCCGCCCGCCTGCCCGGCCCGCCCGCCTCCTGCCCTCCGCCCCGCCGCGCAAAGGGCAGCCGCTGCCGGAGCGCCGGGCGCCACGCCGCCGCCCGGGCTCATGCCACTCCCGCCGGACCCGTGCTAGTCCCGCCGGGCTCCGCGCTCCCCCGCGCGGCACCGGGCTCGCAGGCGTCCGCGTACAAAACCCCGTGCACGGCAGGGACCCGGCCCCCTCCCGCTCCGCCTCCTTTCCTTCCGTCCGTCCGTCCGTCCTTCCTTCCTTCCTGCCTGGCGGTGGCAGTGACGGCGGAGCGCCGGGGCCGGGTGCGCAACGCTGGGCACCGCGCACCGCCGGGCTGCGGGCAGGGAGAGGAACGGGCAGGGCGGCCTTGCGGGCCGGACCTGGCCATCGGCCCCTTCGGGCGCCGCTGCCGCCCCGGGCCAGCCACGGGCGAATGGACACAAGCGAGGGAAGGGCGCCGGGAGAGATGTGAATCCCCGGGGCACCCCTGCGCAGAGCCTGCGGGGTTCACCCACGCATCCTCCGCCGCCTTTCCCCATCGGCGTCTGAAGAAGCGGCTCTCCCCAGGAGGGCCCAGTCAGCCACATCGCCACATTTAAAACCCACCACACTCCACAAGGGTATCCAGGACACCCGGGCTGCCCCCCTCACTGGCGGGAAATGGGTTGCCCACCCTCTCACAGTGGTTCACACATCTGCTCCCAGGGCACCCTCTTGAGTGGGGCCTGGCCACCCGGGCATTTTATGAACTCCAGTTAACCAGAACTGTGCAAAGGGACTCGGTTCCTCTTCTGCAAGACAGCTCTGAGCACGCTCGGTGTCAGGTGCTGCCACCGTTATCAACGGGGACAACTGCAATGCAGGGATGAGAAAATGTTGCTTTTGCAGCTTTGTTAAATTACTTATATATTTACATTTTTATAATTAATCCTTCTTACAGTGGTTTGTGTCACATTTCTAAGAGCATGGAGATACAGGACTGTAATTTTCTACCTGGCAATTTTCCATAGTCGTGAACCAGAAAAAGGATGACCACCAGTGAATGACTGAACACCAAAGCCAGTGGACCAGGAGATATTATCCCTTAGCTGCCTTGCTGCATGGCTATGGGTTAGTCACCTCAGCAGCCACCTCAGCCCATCTGGCTGTGCTACTGCGGGCAGCACACGCACCACAGAATTATTCAGGCATTCCCTTTCATATGAGGAGAATATATGTTAATGAAACTCAGCAAGAAAGTTGAAAGCTAAATGCTATGGGGTTCTTTCTCATTCAGCCTCATCTTTGTCCAACTGTGAAAAGCTATCAGGAAAGACACGTTTCCACTGATGCTTTGTATACTGGTAGCAACAGGAAAAAGTTGAGAAAAAAGATGGCCTAGAGCTCCTCTAATAAAAACATAAGATTTTCCATCATGAAACTTACTCATCTAGCAATTTACTCATCAACCTACGCAAAGCTTATAATAGAGCATGTTTTCACCCTTAGACCAGAAAAACCATAAGAACTTTTAGAACCATTCCATTTTTCTCCTTGTAGGCTGAGGTTGGAGTAGATTGGTTCGCATTACCTAGCTAAATCAAACCTAAAAAATGTACCTATTTTACCAGATATAGATGCAAATTAAATTCTGTGTAGGAGCATAAATTCACCTTGCACTACCTGAACATTGAATGAATGATGGCTTTGCCTTTCCAGTAGTCAAGAAGTGGTTGAATATAGCTGGCCAGCTAACTTCAACTTATTGCTGAACTAAACTCAACTTTTCTCCTAGTCTAGACACAGCCCTAGATATCAATCTGTTACATTAAAAGACGACAAGAGACAAGAGACAAATAGGAATCAGCAATGAGGAGGAAAAATGAGGTCAAGAAGTAGAAAGACAGAACAAAGCAGGACAAACACACAAACACAACAACAAACAAGGCCACAGTGATCTTTACACTGGCTTTCTGCATAATTATTCCCAACTAAAATATTCTAACAGGTATCAAATAAAAAAAGATGGGATGGCTCTGCAACTGCACACATCCCAATTCTTTTCAAGCAATTTGCTGTGCACTAATGAAGTGGTGACAGTGCACAGAAGTCTTGCAAGTGGCTTTAATTGACTTAATTTGTACACTTCCATGAATTGTCATGAGAGTAATACAGTACATATAATTAACACACGGTATCATCCACTTATCAGTTGTAGGAATTAGACTGGTTCATAGTTGTGGGTACAAATAATGACCCATTTTCATTGTGTGGTAATTTTAAATGAATAATAATCTGCTCCTACAACTATGAAAGGAGGAGGGAATGAGAGAAATAAGCAACTGTAGTGGTTTGACCATCTAGCAAGGTCAATTTTCCCTTCCTACATGAGGGGAAATCTGTTTAAAAGCAATTTTAAAATGTTTCAGAATTAAGACGTTGTTCCTGTGGTTAGCTAAAGTTCCTTTTTTTAAGTCTTCTCACTGTTTTCTTGTTTGGTTTCAGCTTAAAGTCTTCTGACATGGTATCTGAAAGAGTACTCCTCTTTGAAGAGAGGAATTCAGAGCAAGTTTCCTCCTGCTCTTGAATTGTTTGAAGTCAAGTGTTGTTACTGGGATGAATCAAATATATAATTAAAGACCAAGTTTAAGTTTTGGCTGTTTTGTTTGGAATAAGAGCTAGAACTGTGAGTGTAATTGATTTTTTTGCTTCAGTGGCCAAATTGAAATAAAACTATTTTCTTCATGTGATATGTGATCTGAAAGCTAAAATTTGAGAACTTTAAAAAAAAAATCCACAACATTTTATTCTGAGACATTTAAGCTTACTCGTTTTTAACATAAAGGAAAATAAATTCCTGGATTCATATGGCTATGTCAGAGCAGAGTAAGGAAAAGATTCTCAGCTATGGAAATCATCTAATAGAGCTTGCTAGAAGTAAGGAAAAATTCTTCTTCCAGGCATGAATTATACTAATGGGAATCTGAACACTTGGTAGTGATGAGAAAAATTGAGATGGTGGCAAAGCTTGTAGTTTTGGGTTTTTTTATTCATCTCTAATTGATTGGAGGGGGTTTTGTTTGGGGTTTTCATGTTTTTGTTTGGTTTTTGGGGAGATTTTTTGTTTAATGAGGGAAAGGTTAAACTCAGAAGCTTTTTATTGAGAATCAGATAAAGCATTCATTTTTATAATTTGGTATTTAAAGTCCAACAGGAATCATCTCTATCTTGCATTACTAGAGGGAGAGGTGATGCTTGGATAAATAGACCATAGAGATCTTGGGGAAAAGGTCTGAACTAAACAAAAATTAGGCATCCTGCCTCACTCAACACCTTATCAGGAATTGGCAATATAATAGTACATTTCAAAAGTACACATTTAACATTATGAATTTCAAAAAAGAAGTTTCGTTCCATATCAGACATTACAAAGGATTCTTATATATTCAATCACAACCCTCCTTTAGTCCAAGTTCATAAGGAGCCTGAAGTCTTTTGGAGAAACAATTCAAAATCTTTGCTTCTGAAAATCTGTTTTACCTTTCAAAAAGTGAGAAAACAAATATTACTAAGAATATCTATTGCATGTGATCTTCATAAACACTTACTAGTTGTTGAGCAGGCCTGTTTCCATTTTGTAGATGGAAAATGTATAAAAGAAAAGGACAAAACTTGCCCAGAAAACTGTAGGAAATCAGTGGCAAATGCACTGATAAAACTTTGGGACCTCAGCTCCTATTTCAAGGGTTTTTTTCCTTATCTGAAAAATAATTATGTAGCAGATGAGCTGTACAGATATTTCTCTACATGTGTATGTGCATGCATGCTTGTACATATCGTATACGGCAATTGCTCACATGTAATGTAGTGTCAAGTTTCAGCTGGGGCTACTTTTTTTTTTCCTCCCTATGACAAACAAGTTTCCATAGGGACAGCAGCAGGCTTCAGTAAGAGGGTGGGCTGGTGTTACTGCCTTAGCTACTTCCTTGGCTTGGGGACTGACTGCATGAGGTTTTTCAAATTAAATAAGCACACAAGACAAATACTAAAATAAAAAAGGCAAAATAATAGGACATGCAAGGAAGAAAGCAATCTCCCTCTTCACTAAGACAAGCTACACCTCTAAAATAATTTTCTCTCAAACTATGCATTCAAAGCCTGGGTTCTCCCTTACCCTGTCACTACCGTACCTGTTGCACACAGCCTGATCTAGCTGCCTCATGGAGGAAATTAGAAGGGCTTCACTTTACTACTGTCAGCTGAGCTGGTGCCTGACAAGCACCCAACACCACTGGGGGAGCTAACACAAGATGCCAAGTGCCACACAGAGTTTTGTGGCATCACACTGCAGGTCTATGATACGGGTCCTTTTCCCATGTCCAGCTTCAGAAACAAGCACTACAAATAACATTGGTAATACTGGGAGACACGGGAGACTTTGCACTAAAGAAGGCCACAGTCACAGGCAACCAGGTAAAACAGAGAGCAGAGGGTCCTTCTGTGGCCTATGAAAACAAAACCATCACATTGTGTAACATTTTAAAAGGGGGAGATAGGATGCTGTGAGATTCTGGGAAGGAATTGCAGGGTTTTTGAAAGTAGAAGAGGGAGAGCAGAAAGGAATAAACAAATATTAAGTGGGGAAAAAAGCCTGTAGTACAAGCAGTTGTAAAGCAGATGAGAAGGAGGAAAAATGGAGTGTGAGAAGAGGTGGGAAAAATGTAATTATGAACTTGTGAAAAACCCCAAGCTCATGTCTGACATCACAGGCCTTGGTAATCTATAGGTTTATTAGATTTACAGCTCTGCATAATAGAGTTCCTGAGAAAATACATTGCCAGAATCTCTAACATTATAAATCCATGAAGGAGAAAGTTTTCCAAGTCATAAACTCACCATTTTCATGTGTGGATTCTTTTATCTCTCTATTAACAAAGGTTAAGAAATCAAACTCTAAAAGACATGTTTTTAAGCAATCCTTTATGGGTTAAGGAGATCTGGCAATACACTGTAATTGTCTTTGTCTGTAGGAAGCACTACTTTTCTCTTCCAGATTTTTGTCATCAGATATACTGATTACAAGAATAAACCAGAAAACCCACTCACACCCTTTCACATCAGTCCTTAGACTTCTGACACTAACACTATTAATTTGTTGCCTCTCACTAGTACTTGTTGTTACTCAAATATGCAAGAGAAGCTAAGTAATTGTAGCCCATGCTTGTGGTCCAGGTCACAGAAAGAGGCAGCCTTTCTTGACAGATTTATTGGCAAGGGAAAAGTTGGGCTTGCCCAGACAACTCTCTTCTTGAAGAGAGCATTTGAGAAACTCCACCAAAAAGGGAAAGAAAAAAATCCCAAGGGCAAAGGTATAAGTGAAAAAATTTCTAAATAGAAAAAAAGAAAAATGTTTCAAAGCCTATCACAAGCAAGTCTTCAGTCTTGCTATCAGGTTGTGTTATACCATGGTAGTAATCCTGGCTTACTTACAGCACCTCTTAAACTAGTTTCAGATCATATTTCTCTCAGTGTTATGCTTTGGGAATGTGTGATGACAGGAATGCAGCGCTGCTGCTGCACACGTGCTGTAGTTCACCGATTCATTTTTCTGTGTGCTGCCTTATGTGCTGTGGTATTTATTTTAACTTGCATGACTTTTAAGAAAAACCTGTCTGTGTAATGAGAAGAAAGGCTCCCCTGTTTTCATTCTTTTTTTTCATGCCAGACCTTCTGATTGCATTTGTGCTTCCTCTGCACAGAAGACAATTGATGCAGAAGGTTTTTCAATCTGGATACCCAAATCTACCTAAAAGCTAGTGTACAAGCAGGAACACTTGTAGGATGCAGCTTTTGTTTTGATGCATGCTTTTCCTCTCCTATTATCACTGACTCCAAGCAAGTTAGATAAAATGGTTGGAAGCTGGGCTTGTAACTCCTCAGTGTACAAAACCAACGAGAGAGGGAGACAAGCCATGAATCCCGCACAAATTTCCTCTCACACATCACAGAATTCTAAAATTTGGAGATGTGGACTTACAGCAATTCAAATCACAAGTCAATTCATTCACCGGCTGTTCATCCAAAGGATATAGTAGCAAAAGATATGCCAAAAATGCTGGCCTCAACTTTCTTGTTTTCCACTGGTGTCACATATCATTAGTACCCTGGTATTTAAGTAACATACTGATATATGGGGACCAGCTGTACTCTAAGTTAGAATAACAGCCTAACCTTCTGCTTTGGGAGTTGAAAACAATGGAGAGCAAGAAGTCAACAGCCAGTGTAGATCCCACCAGCAGTAAAAGCCATCACAAATTATCTTCCTAGAGATTAATTCCCACATCTCTATGTCCCTCTATTCCCATTCCTCTGCAGAGCCTATGTTGCAAAGATGGCACCATGCACGTGCAGGCCTTGGGCTCTTGTGAAACTTCAACTCTTGTGCTACATCAACACAAACAGTCTGTGTGTCAGGCAGGTACTTTAAAGAAAAATCCACTAAGAAAAGAAGGCCCTTGGCAGTAAGAAGTGGGCAGTGTTGCAGTGTTTTGCATCTTGCATGGCTCACATTGTCCTGCAAAGAGGACAATGAATGTATTTGATGGGCAGTCCTAAAAGCAGCATACCAAGGGAACTAAATCCCAGCAGCTGCTGTAACACTGCAGAACATTTGCTGAATAACCCAGTACTAAAGGCCCTCTCAAAATTCTTGCTTATACAGCTGTGCAATATAGTGAGTATATTTTATAGATGCATATATATAGCATGTACAAGAGGCAAAGATCTTTAAAACCTTAGAAAAATTTTCAAGAGGCTACTACACCCTTTGTAAACAACCTCTTGTCATTCAGTTACTTCCATATGTGCATGAAACTCTGACTAAATTAAATAGGCTTTCAAAATAGTGGTTTAATACTGAAAATGTATAGTTTTTACCAATAAGTTTGAAAAAAATGTAAGCAAGGACAAACTTACAGATGAAAAAGAGCCAATTTCTCACCTCACAGAAGAGTAATTCAATCACTTCTTGGATATTTTACTATAGTCTCAGATTCAGAGGCTGTCTCATTGGCACATACATTTAGGTATGAAAAAACTCTAGAGAGGAATCAACAGATGAAAATTACATGACTCTACACATGCCTGATTCAAAGGCTTCTGGAAAATCAATGCAAAATCATCAGTCTGCTTGTTCTCTGGACCAGACTGCAGCACTGCAGAGTCGGTTTGTTACCGTGAAGGTGCCACTCTTTGGTCATTGGTTTTCAGTGGGACCCTGGAGTTTGTCCCTTCTCTTCTGATTCTGCAGTAGCACCCATCAGAAGGATAATTCCACTCCTGGGATATCTACCCTGACTACCCCTGGTAGTCAACAAAGCTTGTTGCCATCCTCCACTTGGCTTTTGAAGTTCTGATATTACCCACCTGTGTGCAACCAGAGACAATTTCCCATTGCCCTGTTCAGATGAAGGTTTATGCAGGCACTACTTGCACTTGCTTCTCTGTAGAAGCTGTTCTTAGCACTGCTCCTGAATGCAGAGATTTTTGTACTCTAGTAGAGGAACAAGAAAAAGACGTTTTATAGCACTAGGTCTCAAACTTCTCCCACCACCTTGTAAGAAAGTTAAATTCTTTCTCAACGCTCTAGTGCAACAAAATAATTTTTGTCTTACTAAGTGTCACCCTACACAACAGTAGCAATCTGCTAAAGCAAAAGTATCAACCACAGGGAGCTCTGCTACTTTCTTTTTCTATATATCCTTCTATATTACAGTGAGGCTGTCAGTTGCTTTGTTATTAATTAATATGGTTTTAAACACAAAGAAAGGCTTAAATCCAGGAGAGCACTGTTACCTCCCAGATTTCTGCAGGTCAGGGCAAGATCTTTGACTCCTCTGTGGAGCTAAGCAGAAGGGAGCAGCATCCAAAGCCTCACCTTAGCAAAATGTTTCTAGCACAACACTGAAGTGTCACACCGGATACAAGAACAATCTCTGGTGTGAATTTTTCAACCTATAACTTTCTGACCAGATCAAGGATAAGAACTGAAACATATAGACGTTATGAAGAAAAAAATTCCCTTATGACAAAGGAATATCATTGTGATAATCAAAATAAAATTGTGAAATTAGGAGAAGTAAATTAATATTAAATTAGAAAATTTAATGAGAAAATTCCTTCGTAATTCTGAAAAGTGTACTCCTCACTTCTACCACAAAACCGTATTACATCCTTTAAAGCACATGAATGGCATTAGCATAGGATAAAATTTCCTTCAAAATGCTTTACGTGTTACAATGAACTTTTGTAAAGCACAGAGAACCACTGACATTTAAAATTTCCAGAAACCCAAAAAGTATCTTTCTCAAAAGAAACAAACATCTTAAGTGAGACCATTTACATGAAAGTAAAATTTCCTAGCATTAGAATTCTATTTGAAAGAATCAGGTACAAAATTAAGAGCTAGAAACTCTAGTCTTCATTAAAACTGATCACTATTGAGCTGAACTCAATACCTACACAATCCAACTGTGGTAAATCTTATTAGTTATGGCGATCATCTCAGAAACTTTAGCAAGGAGTCACCATGTTCCCATACATAAAAATTTCAAATGCTTTGTACCCCCAGCTATTCCAGGAATCAGCAAATACTCAGGACAAACACTTCATAGATTGTTGTATAAAGTAAAAGAAACTCCAAATGCAAGGTGCTCAGCGACTTGTCTTTGATCTTTTTCTTAATGGGGGAGATGTTTATTAACCTTTCCATCTCTCAGACAGTGTAAAGTAAATCAGGCAATATGCCTTCACAACTGGCAAGGTTCAGATTTGTCAGAGCATGATGCTGGTGTCAAATTGTTTTTGTCTTCCTTCCTTTCTAAAGATGGATCTTACTATTATCCCAGCTGATGGAACCGAGACAAAATAAACACAGACATCAGGACTGAAACAATTATAGACTATCTGAAAAGGTATTTAAGTGCCCACAGTCGTCCAAGGAGTAAAAAGTTATAAAAACAAGTACTTCTTTTTATTGCCCATATCCCCATGTCATTGCTGAGGTACTTATAAAAACCACAAACCCTGTGGATTTCTACCCACCGCATAGTAATTACTGAAATAACAAAGAATTGGAAAAAAGTATTTCCAAAGCCTGATGCTATTACTGAACTGCCAGTGAAAAAATTCTCACTAACACCCCTTAAGTCTATCCTCCTGCACTCCCTAATCTGAACACAAAAGGTTGGGCTTAAACACCCACCCCCCCACCCTGAGATTAAAACCGCCTGCAGTTTTCAGCTTCGGGCCAGCACTGACAATACTTTAAATCCTTGGCTACTGGCTTCATGAAGACACAGCCTACAGAGAGTCCCTCAAAGTTCTTTGAAATGTTAAATACAAAGCAGGAGGAGGTCATAAAGGAAATAGTCTTTACAAAAGGAATGGATATCATATACAGGCTTTTAAAATACATTTCTCAGTTGCTTTGCTTCCAGCTACCATTTTCTCAATCCTGCATTGTCTGAAGCTTTTGAAATAAAATTCAGGAATTAAATAAAGCACACAAATTAGTGTTATAAACAGCTGCCAATATATGAATTTGTTACCTTTTAGCTCTCATAAATCTCTCCAATATATATATATTGTATCCTAATTCTTCTCTGGAAAAACTAATTATTTACCTAATAAATGGTCCTACAGCAAAACTAAAAGCCCAGCTATGTAGAAGTAACATATAGGTTTTATTACATCATCTTCTGTAGCATCAGCCCAATTACTGCAATAGAAGCCAGTGTGGTACCCTGCTGCCCTGGAAATCCAGCTATCTTTCTGCCAAGAGCCTTCTAGCACGCACAAAAGGAACAGGGATTGAGAAACCTGTTTTATCCCCTCTTATCCCATAAACTAACAAGCCTTTTTTCCACTGCAGCTTTTCTCAACAAAATCAGGTAATTATGCAGGATGGTATTTTCAAGGTAGGTAAAAGGGAAAAAAGCAGTCAGTTTAGCATGCCAGCTTTGCCAAGTACTGTCACCTCAGACTCTGAGAGACTTGCTTGCAGTGTGGGGGAGCAGGCAAACACAGTGATGCCCTGCCACTGACATAGGGCCCAGCTGTAAGCAATGAGTTTTGTGGTTCAAAACTGTTGGTAGGTGGTTACATTTTCCTGTCCACTTCCATTCTTCTGGAGGAAAACAGGATGGTAGGAGCCTTATTTCCGTCCCGTGTCTCACTCTGAACACTCAATGTCTCTCCTTTCTCATTTGGGTATCATAAACTCAATGACGAAAGGAGTTTTACATTCATTATTACATTCATTTTGAAGATCTTGTGTTTGGCTTGCTTGTCTCTTAAGGTCCTGTGAGCCCTATCTGTACTAGCTTCTGACAAGCTGTTCCATTAAACATCCATAAAAACATCCCTGCCCAAATTTACAAATTGTGTACTTGAGGAGAAAAGTAACTGGTTGTCATAGTGATGTTCACAGTCTGAAGAGCCTTTGGACTTCAGTGTAATGAAAGGTACTAGGAGTTTAAAATCTCCAACTAGATGAAGTGGTTAATGGAAGCAAGTACTCCAGCCAGCAGCAAATGCATGCCTAAATCACTGGTGATCCTGAAGAACCAGGCTGCTTCACTTTGAAATTATTTAAGCTGTTTAATTTTGGGTTATTTGCAAATTAATATAGCCCAGCTCACAGAAACTGCCACTGATGTGACTTACATGCCTGTCTGACAAGCTGCTGTCCTCTGCTTTTGACATGAATATAATATTGGGGTACCTTCACAGGAGGGAAAGCCTGTTGGCAGAAATGTTCCAGCTACAAAAAAAAGAGTGAAAAGTTACAGCAAGCTCAGGAACATCGCATGCTTTTGGCGAGGTGAGACAGAGGAGGATGAAAGGCAAAGAAGGGTGAGCAGAATTGTTGTTCCTCGATGATTAAACAAGCACAGAAACTATGATTACAGATCACAGACATCTTTTATAACATGCCAAACTAGCACACAGAGAAACATGCCTCAGTAATTCAGTCATACAGGTAGTATGTATTTGGTTTACTTGTAGTAAACCAAACAAGAACGCTGATCTCTGAGCATGTGACTACAATAACACAGATTTCTCTTTTAGTGAACTGTGGTGTTGAGCAGGCCATTTCAAAAGTGGCAAGATCTTGGTTCAGAGGATGTCTGAACATATTCTTGTCTATCTTTACCATTTCAGAAAACTGCATTCTCCCTGAGTGCTACACCTTGAAAATCAGTGCAAAGCTTGGTGATTTCAGAACCAATAGATTTCAGTCCAAGAGAAGACAGCTAGAAACACAAATTTCACCATATCCAACTTCTGATAACAGTAATACAGCACCCCAGAACAATCAGGCAAGAAACTGAAACCTTGTAACTCATATAATAATGTACAAGAGACTTAAGCATACTTAAGTATGCTTAAGTCTCTTGCTAGTAAATTCAGCGGTCAAAACCAAAAACAAATTCAGAAAACATTCTGTCTCTACCTTCTTGAGGAAAAAATATGATACTATGCTCCTTTGATGGCAAGAAGTGCCTAATCCCTTTTCAAAGCAGAGGCATAGAGTCAGTTATAGAGATGTATACAGCAATGTGAAGTTACAAGAAGAACTACAAGCAGCAACCACCTCCGAAATAGTGGAGGCAAGTTATCAGATACTTAATGCTCCTATTAATTATGTTTATACAAGTTTCAAGATATTCCTGCGCAAGGTAGGGTTTCACATTTACTGAAAACAGGGTTACTCATTCTGGATGAAAATTAAAATATCTCCAGCAACAAAATAGTTACTCAGACAAACTGGATAAATCATGTTCATAATTCATATATGAGTTCAAGTTTTGCTTGGCATTTTTGAAGTCAATTTTTTTCTGCATATCATGATTTTCACAGTCAGAAATAAAACACTCAACATTCCCAAGGATGTCTGCAACAAAAGAATTATGTGAAGATGGCAAGCTGAAGCACCTCATTTGGATACATTTTTGTATCCAAAGAGCAAGCAACAAAAACAGAGTCACAGAGAGAAACAGATGGCCAGTGAGTTATCACTCCTGATCTGATGACTTATGTGGGCTCAACTTGTTTATTTACTCACATATTTGCAAAAAAGTAACTTTCCTTATGTTAGCAGCAGCAATATTGTATATTATGTATATATACATACATAATATATATATTATATACACAGTACCTACTTCTACCTAGACACAACACAAGGGGCATCAGGTGTTTTACCCTCTAATTACGGGCTCTCCCACAACCACAAAGGTCACACTTGACCCTTCCCAGGGCCAGGGAGTTAAATGACTGATGTTTAACATCACAGCTCAAGAAAGGGTTAAAAGAGGATCAGTGTTACAGCTGCCCTTCTCACTGGCTTGGAGACAAGACAGAAGTGCTCAGGTCCTCTGAGGGCAGGGAAGTGAGTCTGTAATTACCAGCTATATCCTTTATGCTATTTGGGAACTGCTACCTCTCTCTGTTCACTACTCCCTGTTGTTGCAACCCCCATGCTAACCTTGCATGATGTATGACAAAAATACTGTCATATGGTCCTGAAGCAACAGGCACCATTTGTGTGTCATTGAGTCCTGTCAAATGAACCATGCTCGAAAATACAGATTCCTCTTAGATCATCTCACCCCCTCTTTAGGACTGATCTCATTATCTTCATTTTAATTGTTCTCATTATCTTCGGGGCATAGAAAAATAATGCAGCCTTTCTAAGGACATTAAATCCAATTATGTAAAAACACAGTGTTTGGAAAAGAGTTAAAATATTTTAGCTAACCAATTGCTGAAAATCAGGAAAGATCAGTGTGTGACCATTTAACCCCCCTGATAATCACCAGAAAGTATTTTCTAGCTGCAATTAGAAGAATGCTACTGCCCTCAGCTATGGTTAACCATCAGCCTTAAAATTGTAAAGGCAACTGATAACCACCTCCTAGCCTGCAGAGAGTAGGCAATGGACAAAGAGCTTCTGCATTATTTTTCCACTAGCAAAGTTTCACTGTGTTCTTGTGGTGCAACTAAAGTAAGTAAAGGATTCAAAGTAGTCAGTGTCATTTTATGTACTGGAAGAGAGCTGAAAGTAGAGAGATATTTTTCAGTAGATTCATCAAATTGCCAGGATGTAAATGTGGTGAGTATGTTTATAGGCATCCTCACAGAGCAGCATGTGCTGATAAGACTGACGTAGAATGGTTGCAACTGATCAGCTGGTTAAGGATCAGATCCTCTTCATAGGTATATTACCATGGGGATAAACACAGGAGTGTCTTTGAATAAACTGCTGAGCTCCAAACAACTCCTGCAACAATACCCCAGCAGTCCTGAGGACTTGAGTGGGACCACAGGTACAGCAGATCCCACCGCAGCAGTCTGGAGACTGAAACCTGAAAGAAGGAATCAGGTGTAGTGAAAGAAAGCTAAACTCCAAGCAGGATGTTCCCTTCTGACCCACCAACATCTGGTGCAAGACAGCCTGGTGCTGTATCTGGTGCAGCATCTGAGCTGTGTGACAGTGCAGAGAATTCTACTCCCATCGTTCCACCCACTCCCTGGTGTAGGAAGTGCTGCACAGACAGACTCAAGAACACCATCTGCTTCCACTGTGGCATTTGACTCCCTTCCTCCAGCATGTAATATTCTGAGATGGTCTAAGCACACTAATACAATCCTACATTTTACATGTCTATATGTCGAGAATCAAAAAACAAAGTCAAAATATACTTTTCATCACCCATAACATTGCTTTTAGTTTTCTAACTGGATTTGCTTCCAGTGTTTCTTAAAAGAAAAAAAATCCATAAAACACCGAGGAGCATGAAACTCTTATTTCAATAAAAATTAATAGGCATAAACACATGCAATACTTACATCTGCACAGTAATGTAAAGTCTAGAGAGGAAACAATTTTTTTCCCATGGTACCTTTATTCATTCTACTACAAAGAAAGAACACTACATTTCATACATTAATGCAAACACAACAAAAGATTCCATCTAGACAAGGAAAAAAACTTTTACCTAAACATGTGAAATCACTAACCACACTGCACTAACTTCACTAACTTCACATCTGCACTTCAAAATGAAAAGAAAAAAAGAATTCCAAGTACTTGGGTTGTCACGTCACTGGGGTTTATTAATCACACACAACTGTATGGTCTATTAATTATAGAAAAGATATATATATTACTTACAGCATTTCTGTAGCTTGGAATGCAAGTAACTGAAATAGCCCCCCAGTGCTCTTGGAGATATGACAGCTAGTTAGTCAGAGGCACACAACATGGCACACTCTTTTAAAAAGCTGTTCAGTGATTTGCAGTATCTTTAACGATGATATTTTAAAATTTATTTTTCACAGAAGTCCAAAGTCCCACAACTGCAAAAGTGACCACTTGGCTCTTACTAGGCTTCAGAATTCCAGGGAAAAAAAACCAAGCAGAAAATCAGTTCCCAGCAGATTCCAACACAGTCCTAAAGGGAAACACCCCGGCACACCACTTGCTCTCCAGAGCATCCCAGGGAACTCACCCAGCACCACACTGAGAGCAGAATTATAAAAAGTCCTCACATCTTCTAGTGCCAACCCTACACCTTAACAAGAGATTAAAAACAGGTTCCTCATGCATCTATTGTCTGTGGACTATATATCAGCTTTCCCTAAACAAAAAAGCACATATAGAAGGACAAGGTAGCTTTTGACACACACAGATACAAATTATCTCAATCTTTCATTTGTTTTTAATGTTAAAGTACCTGTACAATGCCTTTTTAAAAAATAATTTAAAGGATTTAAATTTTTGCTCAATTTCATGATAAAACTGTTTTGTTTGACATGGGGAAGCAGGGCATAGGAAAATAAGGAACATACTTTTAACACAGCAGTGATTTAAGGCAGGAAGAATGAAGACTGCTCACTGAGCTCATCATCACACAAAAATCTTTCACCTGTCAGAGGAAGACCCACCAGCCCCTGGCTCAAGTTGCCATCGGCTTACGTCTGAAAACTGGTTCTGCCCCATCTCAGCCCCCTTCCCAGTGGGCATGCTTGCATGTCTCTAGACCATCCCAGCAGGCCCACCACAGGTACTTTCTGCTCAGGGCTAGAAAGAAGGAGAAAGCAGAATGTGAGATACTGATGTTGATGTGAAATCGCAGATGCAAATAAGCAAAAGCGCCAACTCCAAGCAAAGGGATTGTTTCTGATTCTCATAAGACACAGAAGTTGCCAAACTGAGAAAAATACAAAACTGTTACAAGAAATGCAAAAGGATATTACACAGTTTGCGTATTTGCATGTGGACAGGACCGGTTTGTTTGGGATGATTAAAGCAATGCAGATCAAACCTCGAATGTGTACTTCTGAGCACCCTCCAAGCCCAGGCAGGCCAGTCAGCCAGCCATGGAAAAGCCCGGTCAAGGGAAAATACGTTCCTCCAGAGGCTGGCAAAAATATGGCACCCACCACCCATCAGCCCCTAGGTGCCTGCTTGCTCCAAGCATCCACAGCATTGCGGTACCCCCTGGCATCTCCACACCCTGCTCTGCACGGGCACTTGCTGGCAGAGGCGGGAAGACGAGCGCTGCTCGGGCAGGGGAACAGCCCACGAACAGGCTGGGGCCCCGGTCCTCCTGGGCAAACCCCTGCAAGGGCCGCAGCTGCGGTAGGATGGGCTCCCCGCTCAGGAGCAGCCCGTGCAGGGCAGGGGAGATCACACGAGGCAGAGCGAAAGGCTCCCTTCAAAGGTGTCGGGCCGCGTCTTTGACTCCGGCACTGCTCTGCTGGACGGAGACACAGCGAGTGTGCGACGTGCAGCTGTAATTCCCTGCCAGGACTGGCTGCCCTTCTTCTAGAAGATAAGACTGGACTTCCTACTGTGGCTACGGGACTTGTGCAATGAATGCACATGAATTTAGTCCAGAATTCTATGCTTTGGTCATTTCAATAGCAGATGGCGTTTGTAACCAGCTCAAATACCATGACTATCAGGATAAGACATTAAAGAAAGCAGCTATTCACCTTACTAATCAAACATTCTGCATGCTGGAGATGTATTAGTGAACCGAGTGAGTATGTGAGATCAGGGATGAAACATAAAGAGCACAATTATTTGGTTCAAACCACTTTAGGAAGTTATTCAGCAACAAAAAAAGTACAAGAAGGTAGCGTTTGGAAACATTTGAAGAAACACATTCTTAAATGAGGCTTGAAAGCCATCTGAAATAAATACAGCAGAACTCTTCCAGAGGCAGGGATTTATAAATACGACTTATAGTCTAATAGCTAAGCAATGAATGTAGTCTGTCATGCACCTGAAATTGCTTTACATTCAAGATTCATTTGCACAAGAACTGCTTTCAACAGCCTGATTTTATTTTTAGATGTTAATTAAAAGTCCCTTAAAATAGAGGAAACTCCCCAGCAATCCCCAGTACAATCTAGTCCAATATTTAGTATACTAAAGAGGCCAGCAATACACAGCCAGGGAAGAATAAAGTGGCACTTACACCTTCTCATAAGAGTCTCTGTCTTGCTCCATTTTCAGCTTGAAGGATTCACTGTGCCTGCTCTGGTTCCTCTATTGAGTAATCTCTGTGAGGCTTCTCTGCTAAAGGCTTGCCCAGTCTTTCTATCAGCCTGTGTAAACTTTTTGCACTCACAGCATCATCTGAAGTCCTGCAAGTCCTGCCTCTGGCATGAAGAATCACCTCCTTTTCATTTTAAATCCATCTCCCTCTAGTTTTATTTCCCCTCATATTATTTTAACTGAAGAAGTAGTTCACCTCCTCATCTCTTACCATGAAGAATGTTTTCATTCCTGACAGGCAATGAACTATTGCCTTATTTTAATTTATTTTTTAACCAGGCAAATTGAATGTACTCAAAAGATGGTAGTGATATAAACTACTTTCTAGTGTAGGGGTATGAAACTTGTAATGAACCATCATACACACTTTTTATATCACACAGCTTCCAGAAAAGTTTAGATTATTTTAATATTGAGAGAAGTGGTTATGTCACTGTGCAAAATACCATTGCTGCTGAAATAATCAAAATACTTCTGTCTCTAGTCTTGTGGTGGTTGGCAAGTTCTTCAGGCTTTAGCCCTGATTTTCTGGGAATTCACCTACATCATCATTGTAGGATGAGAAATCTATCTAGGTCTTCCCCAGTTTCACCATGACTGTGCCTGGAAACTTATGAGGAATCATAATGACAGCAATGACTGCAAATCAAGTCAGAAAATGAGTTGACATAACATTTGACTTTTTTTTTCCCAGAACGTAAACCTGCTGACAGACTGCCCTTGGATGGGCTGTGTCTCTAAATTTTATGAAGACAAAATGTAACGAATATGACAAAGACACAGAAAAAAAAGTAGTAGTCAGTAACTGAGACCTGTTAGAAGTACTCTAAAGGCAGCAATCTGGGTAATGAAGAAAAAAAAAGCAGTTTTCCTGTACTTTAAAAGTTAAGCACCACTTAGTGCCCTCTGCTGCATACAGAGGTAATATGCAAAGCATCACTGAACAATGACATCATCTGATACTAACACGATATGTTGCATCCATGACAAATATTTATTTCCTTAATTGCCCTTGTTTTCTAAAAATACTAATAAATTATGCAAATATCTTCAGTACCAGCTTAAAGCAGGTGTTTTTTACATTCTCTCTTCCCATGTGGTATCCTGTGTTCTGCCTGCAAGCAAGCTGTCACCTCGTCTCCCACATCTTACATAGTGGGAAATTCACGCTGAGCGAGACGAGATGTTGGGTGGGGGGAGTGTACGGCACCCTCAGCATGAGATTTAATCATGAGATGCTCATGACAGCTGAACAGCTCAGTGCGACCAGGTCTACACACCGCCCCTGCCACTCCTACGAAACTCAAGGGAGTGGGAAGTGCCCATCTCTCCCTGCTCTCAGCTAAAAGAAACAAAACAAAGACAAACAAACACAACGGAAGGTCAAGCCTCCAATGCAATTTTAAGCTTCCAAATAAATGTGCATTAAGAGTCTATAAAAGGTTCTTCATGCACAACATGAAAGAGGTAAATGCAAACCGGAGCAACTGCGACCCTGAAGAGGATTAATTGATTGTCAGACAGAACTGAGGAGGTCTCCTAATGTGGAATACAAATATTTAATCTGATTCTGAAATCTTATCTCCTGCCTTTAAGAAGATTAATGGAAATTCTTTTGCAGCTGACTATTATTTCTGATCCATTTCATGAACTAAGAATATTTTCCATTGTGCATTTTAAATAGTTTATTAGTATTCTACTAAAAATCAAATCAACAAAGTTCATCATGATTAAAACCTGTTTGAGGAAGTGAGGACATAAAAAAATGTCATTTACATGCATTCTCATTGCATTAAACAGGCATGTCACACATGTGCACAGACGTGAAAACGTAAGATGTGAAAACATAAGGTATCTAATTTTGCATGAGACATGAAACATTCAAGGTCTCCACATTGTACTTGAACCAAAACTTGCATGAAGATGTTACGGCAGTAAAGTTATTCTAGAAAAACTTTTTCCAAACTGATAATCCTTGTTCTGGCCTGGTTAAGGGAGCTTTCATAGAAGAAGAAAGAATTAATTCATACATCCTTTTTCTATCTTACACAGACTGAGCACAGGCAGACAGGTAATATCATTGCTGTGCTTGGTTCTGCCCAATCTGAATCTATGCAACTCACAAAGTTTCAGGCTTCTCCTTCATTTTTCCTTTGAATAAACTGACAAGAAAAGGGAAGTACAGGCAGCTGGCTTCCTTTGTCCAGCTTCCTTCCCCCTGGAGGAAAGCAAGGGAGCCATCCTTCGACTTCTCTCATTCCTGCCCAGGAGCTTAGCCAGCATTGTGCCAGATAGTCCAGTCCTAAGCTTTTGGTATGTTTTTTCCTAGAAATCATGGGGCTCCAGTAGGATCTGTCTGAAGGAAAAAGAGCATGTTAGGCACTACAGTGGAGGAAAGATCACAGCCATCACTCCTGCCTCCTACAAGTCCCCCTGATGATCCAAAGATAAAGCATGGGACTCTGCTCCATGGTCACAAGCCACTCCATCCAGCTCATCCTGCAGCCCTGCTGAATGCATGGCATCTCTGCTGAGTGACAGGACTAGAAAAATGGTGATGCCAAACATCTATTTAAATCAGGGTTGAGAAGCATCACACATTAGGCAATCCTCAAGAATTTGGCAAGTTTGCTTTAGATCTGTGTTGGCTGGTTGAAGTCAGTCTGTTCCTGTTTAAAACGAGCTAACCTGCATTTCATTGCTAAGTAAGGCTTTACTTGGGAGTGGTCAGCACAATGAAACCAACCCAGCGGCATACAAACCGACACTCCTGCTTTTTTCTCAATAGTCAATTCATAAATATGCTACCAGGCATCAGCTGAACATTCTCTACACTATTAACCCCAGGGCTTTTACTTGGGATGCCAAATAATTCAAATAACTTTACATTTGTCATGAGCAAAGAGTATGCATGCAGTTGTAGCACCTCACATGACTCAATTCGAGCCTTTAATCTAGACAGGACCTTGATCCAAGGGCAACTCAAATGAGTCCTCAAGTAGAACATTGCGTGGGCTTCTGCTTGCTACCTGAGCAGGTAATGTAATGCTCCACTTGTACACATGAATGCCTGCATCTTTCCTGTAGTCAAGGAAACATTTTTATTATGCTTTCATTTTAAAAAAGTCCAAAGGACACTGTTCTTCTAAAGCCTCTTGATAATTCTTTATAATATCTAGAGCAGAAATACTTATCTTTCACACTGAACAGTACAGAATCACAAAGACATGGGCACAATGCCTCCTGAGCCCATGGGAAACACCCCCCCCAAACCATCCTCTTCAGCAGGGTTTAATGAGTGCTTCACAACCATTATTTTTGCACATAATAACCACAGTCACGAAGCAAGTCTCCCCTACAGCAAAAAGAAAGTATTTAATAAGGATCCTTGCATAATTTCAGGTAAAGCATGTTAGTTTCCTGTTCTCCCTGTACCTTCTTATGAAAATATCCAGTCAGCAAGAAGATGTATGAGCCCCTGAGGTGATGCAATAATGCCCCAAGTGCATTGCCTTTTGGACAAGGACACCCTTCCAGTACAACAGCCCAGATTCAAGCATCCCTCACTTGAATCCCCAGGTATTTTCCCTCATATCCCTGTGTAGCTGGTATGAAACAGAAGCCCTGGAGAAATACATAGTATGTGGTCATGTATTTTGTCATGCTCTCAGCTGTAAAACGGCAACCGTAACATATCCCTCCCTAAAGGACTTTGGTGATCACAGAGAGAAAAATGTCACCTACATTCTGGTACAGAGATAGCAAAGTCCATATACATACTCCAGAAGAGGTTTTGTCCACCACAACCTGCAGGCAGGAGAGCATCAGAACTTTAGGCTGTACCAGAAATTAAATACCTGCCATTTCTTAAGCTGAAAGCAGTTGCCCTCAGAGATTTTAACTTTAGGTTTCAGCACATAAATTTCCAAGGTATCTTAAGAAAAACAGAAAGACTGTTAATTACATGTACATCCTGCACTACATGCATACAGCCCTAAATATCTGCTTTCTTACATTGTAGAAAGCCATTATCTCAGAACATACTGCCCTGATGGGCCTAATGTTGCTTCTACCATTTTTGTCCCCAAGAGTGCTTTGTGCCAAGTTTACAGACTTGAAAAGTTATTCTTTCTTCTTTCCTGATCTTAACCCAAAACACTAATTTTCTGTGCAATATACTCAGTAATATATATGCAAAATACCTATTGGCACCAGCAACCACTACATGACATAAACTAAATTAAAAAAAAAAATTCAGATTAGACAGATTATATTGGATGTTGCCCATGGAACTTGATCCTGAACTTCAGCACACATGTTCTCATCCTGAGCAACATGAGATAATAGGGAAAGGCTGTGGTTACTTTGTGAGGAAGCAGGAACAAGAGAGAGCTGCATCCCCAGCACTAAAGGCCTGGAGGGTGCTCCTGGGCAGCTCCCAGCTGGAACTGACGGCTTTATCAACTGGTGCCCTTCAGCAAAGTACCTGAGGTGTGCACTGAGTGCTGGGAAGTTCTCCTTAGTCTTGCAATTTCTTAGGCAATCCCAGAACCCTTCTGGCTACTGCTACTTTAAAGGCTGTGTGGTCAGACAGAGCACATATTTTCCAACACAACTAAAGTTTCTCAAGGAATGTAGGCCATGGTGAGAAAATTTTCATTTTCTAGCTCTCTCTTACTAAAAGCAAAACTTCCCAAGTCAAAGAAAAGATAGTCCCTCAAGCCAAAAGCAAGTTATATGCTGCTGCAAACAAAACCAGTTTTAGAGTTCCTCTCTCTCACCTCCTGCTTCCCCTAAAAAAAGGAAAAGCCCCACATGCTCAGAATGCAGTGCATCTGGTGGCCTAAATATGGGTGTTACCAGATTCCCCACTGACATAAAGAGGTCAGAATTTGAGAAGCTGAGAAAATGACTTAAGCTTCCACAAGAAAACTTGACCTGGAATAATTAACCTGAGAACAACACCAGAACAATGTCCCAGAAAGCTCATTTCCAAGACAAGTTTCTGCTGGGAAAAGTTTAATACCTCAGGACTGCTGAGAGTAAGTTCTCACATTTACACCTGACAATGAATTCATTTGGACATGCAATACTTTTAGAACCCATGCAAAAAAACAACTACCTTTTGCTACATCATTTCCTAACCTCCTTACAAAAATGCTAGGTGTAACATGCCACCATATCTAGTACTTTTGGCATCTGCATACTGTATAAAGGAAATTTTTTTTATGCAGTTGCAAAACCATCAAGCTCCTTTGAGAAATGTCCTTGTCTTCCAGGATGCTTCCAGGATGCCTGAAATCTAATTACCAAGGACTACTCCTCTTCACCTTTACAAGTTTTGATACACTTAAAATATGTTTTCTTCAACTATAGTCAGCATTTTAAACATATTTTTTCCTCAAATGTGAGAAGCAAAATAAAATACTGTGTTCTGTCCTTAAATAAAATTTGCTTACATAGCTACTTTTGATCCACGAGTGCTTGTTCTCCCTCCCAATTTTCCCTGCCAGCCACCCCCCACAAGACACACTCAGATTATTTGATTGGGGTTTTTTTATTAGCCATCTGTTGTGCAGATAAACCCATGAAAAAAATTACAAATCAAAGAAAGAGAGGCAGATAAATGGGCTTTCACTAACCTTTTGCCAGGGTGGGGAGGCTGAAAGGACCTGTGAAGGCCGAGCCAAAGGGAACTAAAGCAGGCTGCAGGTTGCTCCCGTCGGCTGGTGAGCAAGTGAGGGAGCAGGGAGAGCTGGCAGCTTGGGAGGAAAGGAGGAGCACACCAGGGCAGATGAGTCATTAGCTACTAAATTAGAGAATAAGCAGCTTGGAATTGCAAATAACTGTATGCACTCTGGGAAGTGGAAAGGAAGAGACACTTTCTGTCAAACTGCCCTGAACTGACAAACATGGGCACTTTTCACTCTGTAGGGAGTCTGTCCCTGCCTCCTCTGCCAGCCTTCCATGTGTGCCAGCAGCAGGCTTCTCCCCAGCAGCTGCAGACCTTGATTTTCATTGGGAACACCAGCTTGGTTAGCAGGAAAGCACGGAGAGCTGGCATGTGGTACACACACCTGGGAAGGAGCACTAGGGAGCCGCAGTCGCTCCTGGGCGTCCCTCATTCCCGCAAACCTTCCATTGTGGGAGGTGCTCTCTGCACCAGTTACAAGTCTTTTTATGGTCAAGATAGTTGCAATGTTGCCAAAATTCTGAGGTTGCTGAAGCTGCTTTGATGGCCTAAGAAGGTCTGCAAAACCCTGAAGCAAGGGAGACATGATGAGTCTCCATAATAAAATTTTCAAATACACTGGTGAGGAAAAGTCAACAAATAAAAAGCAAACCACAACCTCTGACCTACACCTTTGCTGCCTAATTTTCTATATTCTATGTTAGAACATACCTCTGCTGACTGTAAAACCTAAAACTTATAATTATGAAGATGAACATATTTTTATTATGGTTGGATGGTTATGGGTGAAGTAACTTATAAAAGCAAAATGACTAGAGACCTTTCACAACCAGAATCTCCAATGTCATTTGAAAAGCAAGAGGATTCAAAGTCAAACCGAACAGTTTCAAACCTGAGAAAGACTGTGCTGAAGCCAAAACACCAAAGACCTTAATTTTCCAGACAACATTTATATAGGAGAAGAAATTGGGGGTTTTTCAGTGGGGTTAACAAACTCCTCATTGTACTCAAAACATTTCTGGTCTAATATAACCAAAAAATTGTGAGAATAATCAGATATTATCTATATATTATTATATTTTAATTTATTTCTTATTATATTTTATTTATAGGGATATATTTATATTTAGATTTATTTATAGATATGTATTTATTTTTTACAAAATCTTGCAGGATGTGCTCACAAGCTTTCAATGTCATTGCTGCAGATTAATCACGGTCTAACCCTCAGCACACATGAAAATAACACCTCCTCACACCCCCTCTGAATAAAATTATTAGCCTTATAGCACCCCATCCTACTTTGACTGCTTTTTTGTTCACATTTCCACTCACAAAATAATTCCTAATCCCTCTTTTTGAGCAGGCTGTTTCTACTTTGTTTTCTGTAATCATCCTCACAAGGTATGACAAGGGAACAGGTCATAGCATCAGCGTGCCTCACTGCCCTCTCCAGCAGCACCCTCTGCCCTGCGTTGTACGAGTCCTTGCTTAGTGGTTAGCATTAAGCTTTTATGTTAGTGACTAACCTATACTTCTGAGAGTCTGTGGTGCCTTGCCCAGGTTTAGCAAATAATTATGCTTTTAGTGTTTTTGCTTTAGTTGATGCTGAGACTTGAGTTCTTTTTTCCTGCTAGCAGAAATGCAAATACATATTAAAGTAAAATGCATATTTTCCATTACGATTTCTAGTTTTGCAATCTTCTACCAGTTAGTTCCACATATTTCTGTTTCTTGGGCTCTTTGTAGCTGATATTTCTCTTTAGACACCTACAGCTATATAGCACAGGAACACCATATTTATTTCTATACCCCTCTCAGATCACTTTTTGATGACAGAAATGTTACAAACAGTCTGGCACACCTTCAGTCTACACATCTATTCTGTGTATATTAAGGGAGACTTTGCTTTCCAGTCCAGTCAAACCAATATATTTAAATGAGTAAAGGGAAGGAAAAAAAAAAAAAAACGAATACTTCTATAACATAATTGCACACTTAAAAATAGCATGCTTTCCATGTGTGACAGATATCAAATAGCTTAATGACAACTGATAACTGGCTGATTTCTGCAATCTGCCATCAGCTGCTATTTTCAAGAGAACATGAGCTATTCCTAATACCGTAGTTCAACTCCACTCAGTTGTGTAGGAAGCTTACATTTTTCAACCAGATGGCAGGTATATGCTATTTTAACCAAAATCCTGTTTTAAGAACAGCGGTTGGTATAATGACAGTGCTTGACAAGCCAAGAGGAATTTAAAAAAAGAAAAAAAGTAGATAACTACATAATACCATTTAATATTGGCCTTTAAAAATATAACATACTTATGAACAGCAACAGATGGGCCAGGCAATCAGGCTGCATGACCTTATTTGCTGGGAGAAACAAGGTGTTTTGCTATTTTTTTTTTTAATTAAACTTCAGCTTTTATTCTCAAAATATACTTTGTAGAACTAGGATGTGATTTTCCTCTCATATATATATCAAGCCAAAAAGCCTCTTCTCCCTGAGTCAAGCAGGGATGAGCTGTTTGGCTGCATTATAGTGTGATTAATCCCTGCAACTGCTTTAACACCCAACACAGGGAAAAAGCCATCTCTAGAATACAGGGTTTGATATGATACAAATAACTTGTTGTTAAACATCTCTATCATTAGAGCAATGTCTACTAATTAGGAAATAAATAATTTACACTGGCATTTCTACAGTAGCAGAAGACATTATCCTGTTCTTTTTCGCTGATGTCTCCTAAATAGCAACAGAAACAGTAGCTGTGAAATCCACTTTACATGTCACAGAAGCTAAGTAATTCTGCATTTTTCAGAAGTGCCGTGCCTGAATATATTTTTTCCTGCACCCCCGTAACAAACATCAGTGCCTTTTAGGATCTGACCCACTGCAGTCTGATTTTGCTGCCTATAACATAGGACATGGTTTCCCCCTCTGTACTTACATTATGTCTGGAATCCTCTCTTCAAGCACAAATGGAGAATCAAGGGGTGAAGTAGAGTCTGGGTGACTGAGCAGCGCACTAAAACACCAGAGGTGATCGCTGTGGCTTCTCCTCTCTGCTGTGTCAGAGATTTCCCTTGTATTCAAAGCTCATTTCAGTGGGGAAGATCCGATGTCCTACCAGTCAAGCACACTGAGCCTTTAGATCCTTTAACGCCCTACCAAAGCATTTAGCAGTAGATGTCTCTATATTTACTGTTGTCTTTTTTTGGATATATGCCTATGCAAGAAGGAAGCAAACTCTCTTTATATTTCACACCCATTCGCACTATTTTTTTTCAGAGCTGAAAGAAAAAATTCCCAAGCTAGCTCAGCTCCAAATGGCCAACTACACAGCCATTTATTTTCCTCTGGTTATCCTGACTGAGTTATTTTCCCACACGTTCCTGATGTGGTGAATGACTTGTCTGAGCAAGCAAGATAATGCTTTAGGCAGCAGATTAGAAAATGCAAAAGCGCAGTGAGTCCTATAGGCACCTCCTGGGTTGCATCCTGCCAGTGAGGCTTGGTTTTCTATCCCCAGCTGAAGCTGCAGGAGGTGCCTATCTCTCTCAAGGCTTACACTGGGGATCTCAGGCCCTGAGTGAGGTGCTACAATATCCCCATGTCCCAGCCCTGTGTCTGAACACAAATAGAGAGAATTATTTCTGCCAGCAGTGGACACCAAGGTTCAGCCCTGCTATTAACTGCAGTGGCAGCTACCAGGCGGCCAATCCAGGGCAGACTAGTTCAGCCAGGACAGATGTATCACTTACTGGGGAGAAAGGAAGACAGCCCAGGAGCACCACCATTCCTACTGCATCACTTATATGTGGCTGTGGCGAAAAGGTCAAGGAAAACCAGCGATAGAAGGGGTTGGACTGGTTTTTGCCGCCTGGATCAGCAGGATGGCTTTGCTTGCCCCATACCTACCCCCAAAAAAGGACAAAGCAGGTCCTCATCCCTTGCACCCACCTCTTCATGGCAGGGAGCACCATGTAGAACTGTCCTAGACTTGTGGGGTCATTACTTACACTGCCTCCTAAACAAAGAGTCTCAGGAATATCATCTACAGAGAGAACAGTGCCACATACTTAGCTCTGACCACTCAAAACACCACGTGGTAGCAAACATCAAAATATCAAGAGTTTCCTGGAAGAGGTTGCCCAACAGAGATGTGCTATCCACATCTCTGGAGACTTCCCAGTCTCACCTGACCTGGATTAAGCCTTGAACAACCTTGTCTGATCTCACAGCCGGCACTGCTCTGAGAAGGAGCTTCTGGAATCTTCTTCTGTTTGACTACACTCAAACAAATGCATTGCTGACCATTGACTCTCCAGCCAGCGAGTCCTCACAAGCTCAGCACCCTCACAAGGATTTTGGAGCAAATTAACTAAAAAGCACATCAAGGTACCCTCCTCCAGCCAGGAAGGTCTCCAGACCAGGGTTCTCCTAATGACTCACACTGAAGAGCTCCTAACACATACAGGGTTGGGAGTCAAAAAGTGCAGAAATAAACAATGTCTGAATTATAAAGAAGGATTTTCTAGATCTTTCCATAAGCTTTTACTTCTACCACTTTATCTGTAAGCTTTTACTGTAGAGTTTACTTGTTTTTGTTTTTGCACTGATAGAAAAATCTATATGGAACTAGCAAGAATAAAGATATCGCTTTTTTAATATTTAGAATAACTGAAATTTTTTTGTCACATTAAAATCTTTACTGGAATTGGGAGTGAATTTTACACATGGCAACAATGAAACAATGCTGAGAAGGAACACCCTGACACTTCTTTTCACAGGCTCTTCACTTGAAATTGCAATTACAATGATCTAAGTAGGAAAACAATTCTGACTTTTAAAAAAAGCTGTAATAAACGAAAACACTGTTTTAAGTTTGCAGGGAGATCATGAAACACAGGTGTGCCTGATCCATGGAGAACACTGTCCTCCCCCAATTACTGCCTCAGACAGTGCTCGAGAGCTTGGCTGAGACACCCAGGGTCACATCCCCACTGCACAGCAGTGCAGAGAGGCACGACAACTTCTCCTGGGCAGGAGCATGGCTAGGGGCAATTGCAAGGCAGGAACAAAACCTATTCCTGCTGCAAAGACATCCCAAGAGCTTCAGCACCTCACAATGCCAATCAGTCTGTCTCCCTTCCATCTGACTCATGCCCACGTACCAACACAGCTGGCACATGGCTGTGCAGGAAGGGAAGCCACATTTCTCCCCTGAGGGGAAGCTTGATTCACGCCAAAAGGTATTCCAGCCTGGATCTCAGGAGCAGAATCCACCTGTCCTCTCTAACACCAAGGTTTTTTAGCTCATTCCCAGTGCTCAGCCCAAGAGCCCTGGGCTCACCACACCTGAGCAGCAGTGGTCCCACAAGGGGCAGAAGGGTTTATAGACGGAGTGATGTAATTCAAATATTCAGAGTGCCAAAGTTTGACAGTAGGAGAGGAAAGGGAAAAAAAAAGAAGAAAAAACAAATTAAAAAATATACAACAGATTTGTCCACAGAAACCTGTAACACAGCCAGCAGCCCTGTTATCATTGCTGCAGCTGGTATAAAGACAGCACGTTTTCACGCTGCAGTCACATTTCCAGCTTCTTCTCAGACCTACCTGGAGGGACTGAATAATTTGCATGTCTCTTTTTCCCGTATTATTTGCACATTCCACATATTATTTGCATTTATCGTGAAAGGGTGGAGAATAATAGTGCTTACTGCAAGAAATAAATACATTTAAAAAACAAATCAGTCAGTGCTGCCAGTCAGACAGATGCAAAAGTTGACAAAATACAGCCTTTCATTATTTTTTCATTCCAACCAATGCACAAAATACATGAAATATAAAAGAGTGCCTCACATAGATTTTTTCCAGCTGAATGGAGCTTTGACAGTAAAGAACACTGCATATTTCACATAATAAAATGTGATTTTCCATCAATTTTACCAGTAATGAAAATGTAACATACAGCACAATCGCCTGAAAGCCAAGAAGTTGAAGCCAAGGGTGAGGTTAGAAGTTGCAAAACTGGGAGCCTCAAGGGAAGAGAAGTAGTGGATAGACAAGAACTGGTTCTCTGCCACTCACTGAGTTTTCTACAAAGGTCCCCCCACAAAAGGGCTCCCCCTCCTCCCGTTCCTGGTGCTCAATGGGAGGGGCTGCCAGAGCAAAACCATCCATCTGGTTCCCATCACAGGAAGGACTGCCTAGGCTAGCTCCTGCCAAAGCCTGTCAGTAGCAATCAGCACGAGAGAGAACATGAGAAAACACAGCACAGCTAAGACAACAAACCTAATACTTTTAATACACTAATCATAACAGCAGTACTCAATTTTGTTCTTTATAGAAATATCACAGGAGTCAGATGGGTCATCCTGGTAGCCTCATTTTATCTGGGAAATTAATGTAACAGGCAACACAAATGTTATTTTCTTATGCCACAGTAGATCCATCAGCACCTATTAAAAGCATCTACAGGAGTGAAATATAGCAAAGAAGGATAATTTGATTAAGCAGGTGCAAAACCTTGCTACATATTATGACACTTTGTCTCCTTTTAGCTACAGCATAATAGACACAGCATTTAAATCCTAATGCTGCCACTGTAATCCAAGATCTAGTATTTTATGAAAGCTTGGAGAGATGACCATCAAACTGCTCATGTTCTCTTACCACAGAAGTTCAGCACAACCCTTCCCACCTCCCTTAGCCTTGCCAACCATGCAGAGCAATGCCAGCACTTCCACAGTTTCCACAAACTGCTTGTCTTGCATATCATCCTTTAAAATCTATTTTATCACTCTTTCATTTCAGATGGCCAGTGGCCAAAAAAAAGCCAAACCTACATCCAAGCAGTCTATAGCAATACCTCCTACAGCTGCTGCCACAGGAATCTACATGGGAAGATCTACAGGGATATGAGGACCTTGTACCACTGGGTACTGCACACAAATGAAGTAGAATTGCCAGCTGGACTTTGCAGGCACAACTTTTCCCCCACCTCAGCACTATAATCACACACTCCCCTAATTACTAAGAGTGGCTGCTAATTACCTATGCAGAGTAATGAAATCTGACTAGGGTCAAAAGTGATCTGACAGTAGGGAACAGAGAGAGGCAGCAAGCTCTAAACCTCTGCTGTTCTCCTAACCTGCCTCAAACCTTGAACCAGTTCCCTCAGCACTTTGCTCTCCTCCCCACAGGCTACACAAACTCCTTGTGTAGAGTGCTTCTCCAGGTCTCTGAGAGACACATTTTCCCCATCACTTTGACAAGAACTGCCCCTGCTCCGCTGGCACAATCCTGCCACCCTGGAAGAGCACACTGAGGCAGATGAACACTTTGGGATCTCCAGGAGAGCAAACTGAGATCAGCTTTGCATCGCAATGCCTTCCTTGCACCAGAGTAACAATAACAGCACAACTAACACACAGCAGCAACCAAAACTGATTAATTTCTTCATAAACACCTCCCCTTCCTACAGTTTCCTGTATTGGAAGAAGGGGACCAAGATGGGAAATAAAGAAGAAACCTCCTTCAGGAAGAACTACCAGGTCTCTGACAAGGATGACATGGCTCAAACTCCCTCAGGACTGTCCCAGGCACATCACTGTCACCTGGCTTGCCTCTCTCTATCTCCCTGTTTTGTTAGGCTTTGTTCCCACGCACATCTAAGAATATTCTGGTGAGTGAATATGAAAAAGAGCTCTTTCTTCCTCCTTTCAGGAAACTATTTCCCCATTTGTTTCTCTCCTCTCCCTGCTTCGGTATTTAGCTGCAAACGTTAATGACCCATTTAAGAAGAGGAAAGCACCTTCTAGGAATGATTTGCCCCAGGCTATTCATGAGCTGCTCAGAAGTAAATCCCATAATTTATACCCTCTTTGGTCAAAGAGGAACATTCCCAGGACCAAAGAAAAGCACAGACAGAGAGAAAGATGGAAAGGAGAGGAGATTGTCATGTTCTCTCTTGCACACTTTACTGTTTGTTATTCTAGTGCTTTAAACAGTAAAGACTATTGGAATATCAGGGCTGAGCCCCAGGCTGAATCTGCCATGTAATCAATGAGAAACTTTTCAAAATGTCTTCTTTCTTCCCCTTTGCACATTTATGTCTCAGCCTGCTACCCAGAACCTAAGACAAGCCTCCAGAGGCTCCCACAGGCATCAGTGCCACATCCCAGGATGATACCACACCTGAGGGTAAGGAGGCAGCTCCGCTGCAGGAACCTGGCAGTCCTTACCACTGACCTGGCTGCCTTCATCACACCTCCTGCCCTTCATTCCTGCTGTCTTGGCTTGACACTTCACACTCACCTGTGGGTTGGTAAAAGGTTGTGTGCTGGTTGGACTCCTTCAGGTTGCTTACTGGACCCTGGTGGCCATTCCCCCTCCCAGGAACAAGATGCACAACCATGGGATATGCACAGAACAAGCCGTAGAGCACTGCACATCCAAGAGAGCTGCAGAGCAGGACAAGATGAAGAATGAGGACAGACAGCTCTGTGAAAAGCAGCTTTGAAGGAAGAGATATGGTGGAAACAGAAGTTGACCCCTAAAAACTGGAAAAAGAACAAAGAAGGTTGAGGAAAGGCAAGCCATCTGCTATAGACTGAGCAGCTGGGATTGTGAAAGAAACAACCAGGTTACTGCTGATGGATTGATGAATGAGCAGGTCAATTTTTCTCCTAGACTTCCCATGATAAGAAGATTGGAAATGGTGTGTTAAAATCTTCATGAGGTAGAGCTAATAGAAATGTATCTCCCATTTATCCCTTAAAAGTTATGGATCACAAAGGGTTTTCCTCCCTTTCACCGTTCTTCTCACCTCTGAAGCATTTACCCTGTATTTCTGTACTGTAAACCTACACTCTAAAACAGCAGAAGATACTGTGTATAGGTAGCCAGCCTTTTATTTAGGTCAAACCTAAACAATATAAAGAAGAAAAAAAGCAAAGGGGAAGAGACAGGCAGATGGGGTGAGCTGTGTAGACAGGCATTGCAGCCTGGGTGTTATTGAAACATGCTGAAGCACTATTTGCACAACTTTTAACTCCCTGGTTTTCACCAGCTTAAAAATGCAAATACAAAATCTGACTGCAAGGCGGAAAGTTGGGAGCTCAAGTTTTAGCTCAGAACTACATTCCCAGTGCTGTTATACTTCAGGTTATAAAAATAATGCCTCTATACTGAAAAAGCTGATTTGGCATGCCTCTAAACAAAATAAATAAATAAATAAAAAGTGGTATCATTTGGAGATGTAGAAAAGGAACATCAGCATAAAACATGCTTTTCATCACTTGATCACGTATCACTTGTTTTTAAGTGACTACATATATACCATTTTCACAGAAGTGTTTGCCAAAAATTCAATAAAGCTTCTGAATATGAAGGAGTACCTCAATGCTGTTTGGTTACCCTATATTGGCAAAACAACTTTGGACAGATTTTAAATGCATAATGCTTGCTATTATATAGACTATGCACACTACACTTAGCAGAATAGTACCCAAAATTTGTAAAAATATATCCAGGACTATTCATGTTAGGAAAAAAACATACTTCCCTTCCCTTTCAATTACTGCAAGGCCAAATGGAGCAGGCTGCAAGGAGAGGACAAGCACCAGTAATACCTTGCTTGACAACACACCAAGCACTCAGGCTCTGCTCTCTGCACTCTTCTCAGAGCCCATCTGAGATCCCTCAGCTTCAAACTGCGTCAGGGCAGCTAAACTGTGATGAACTACCCTCATTAACACTGAACTTTGTTTTGATGAGGTAAATGAAAAATTATGTTTGTGCCCTAAGCGGACTATAAATCACCAAGGCATTTAGCCTCTTACCTTAGTACTGTCAAACATACTTTGCAATGGCCAAACACAATCCATATGATGAATTTATATAGCTGAAGTCTTCAGACCACCAGTAATTTCTGCCTTAAAACCCTCATGACTAAGAAGAGAGGCAGGACAAAAAGGAAAATAGGGAATAAGTAAGTACCAGTGACCTGAAGCGGCACAGATTTCCCAGAGAATATGACAAGCAGAGGCAGAATAAAATAATCCAGAGCTGAAAAGGCAGAGGTAATATTTTCAACTTCACAATTCTGCAATCTCACATGTGTGAGCAGAAAGATGGGTGCTTGCAGAAATTGGTGCAAAACATGGGATCTGTGGAGGCTGAGCCACAGATCAGATTTGGAAAGGACTCTGCCTTGGTCCACTGCTGGGGCAGACTTGCACCCATTGACTGTTTCAGCTCAGCTCACCTCCTGTGGGGTTTGTCTGGGGATCCACTGCTGCCAAAGATCCCACAAAAATAGAAGGCCACAATGCATTGCCTCCCTTTTCTCACAATCATAGACTGCTTTGGGTTGGAAGGGATCTCTAAAGGTCCAAATCCCTGCCATGCACAGTGACATCTTCATCTGGATTGTGTTGCTCAGAGCACCAACCAGCCTGACTTTGAATGTTCCCAGAATGTTCTACTTCCTCTCTGGGCAACCTGTTCCAGTACCTCACCACCCCCATAAAAATTTCCTTGTATCCAGCCTAAATGCCTCTTTTAGTTTAAAACCATAATCACAAGGATCATAACCACCATAACCATCGCTTATGCTATCTATAAATGCCCTGCTAAAAAGTCTGTCCCCATCTTTCTTAGGTTAGGTATTAGAAAAAAGGTTTTTCATCCACAGAGTATTGGGAAGTGGTCACAGCACCAAGCCTGACAGAGCTCAAGAAAGCTTTGAACAATATTCTCCGGCACCTGGTGTGACTCTTGGGAATGGTTCTGTCCAGGGCCAGGAGTTGGACTCGATGATCCTTGTGCGTCCCTTCTAACTTAGCTTATTCTGTAATTCTTATAAGGCTCTTTTAGGTACTGGAAGGCTGCTCAAAGATCTCCTCAGAGCCTTCTGTTCTCCAGGCTGAAAAACCCCAACTCTCTCAGCCTGTCACCACAGAAGTGCTCTAGCTCTCCAATCATTTTTATGGCCGTCCTCTGGACCCGCTCCAACACGTCCACGGCTCTGCTGTGCTGCGGGTCCCACACTGGATGCAGCACTCCAGGTGGAGGTCTCACGGAAACGGGGTAGAGGAGCAGAATCACTTCCCCTCTTCCCTTCTGCTGAGACGATCTTTATCTTTAAAGAGGCTGGATCCGACTGCGGGACCCTTCCCCGGCGCCACTCGCCGGGGCCGGCGCTGGTGGCGCGGCCGCGCCATCGCCGCGCCTGGAGGGGCCTCTAGCGGCTCCCGCCGGGCGCTCCGAGCCACGCACCTCGCCCGCATGCACCCATACGGGCAACGCGTTCACTGGGTACCCCTCCCACCCGCACACCCCGTGGGCTTCGCTTCCCAGAGTCGGCTGCCGGAGCTGGTGAAAGCGCAGCAGCAGAACGAGGCGGTGCTGGCGAGGATGCCAAGCGACCCGCGGCTGTCACCCACGCTGCTGCCATCAGCCCCGCGCCCACCGGACACAGCTTTGGTGCTTGCCGAGGGTTTGCCATCTTCACCTATGGATGGCCTAACCCTTGACCTATGGAAGAGGCACCCCAACAACTGGACGGCCAGCATGCTTGGGGTGAGCAAGCTACAGACAGCCCAGATAACTTTAAATCTCATTTTTCTTCCCATTTCCTGGATTTGAAGCATTAACCGGGTCAACTCATACATATATCAACATTCACCCAATAATTTGGAAAAAGGGGATAACAGCGAGGTTGAAGGCTTGGATGACTTCAGGGCTGTATTTGCTGCATCACAGATAAACACCCCACTGACCCAGCCAGTGCTCCTCCATGGGGATGCACTTAGGCAGAAGTGAAATGTTCATGGAAACGTTTGCAGTGACACAATTTCCCACTAACACCAAGTTCAGCACAGTCACATTAGAGTCATTTTTTTAACCCCACTTAGAGGTGGAATACCAAAGGGAATGCAAGCCCAGGCCCCTCTGCATTCCACTCACTTCCAAGCCCTATATTTATGGATAATGTCACTAAATAAGACTGTTCAGGTGGAAAGGGACCTTGGGAAGTCTGCAACTTCCTGCTCAAAGTAGGGCCAACCCTGACTTCATGTGATGTTGCACAGGGCTTGGTTTACCTGGGCCTTGAAAACCTCTGAGATCAAAGCTCCTAGAGTCTCTTTAGACAAGTTACCAATGCAGAGTTTTCCTCATGGATATAGTCTTACCTTAATATTTTCTCAGAAAATCCCACTCAAGTTTGCAACCCTTGTTCCTTGGAGCTGGCTACATCTTTTCATCAACTTTCCCATAGACAGGGGCAGGCCGTAGTAAGGTCTCCTCCAAAGCCATCTCCTCAGGGCTGAACAAACCCCTGTCCCTCAGTCTCTTCTCCCAGAGCACATGCTTCAGGCCCCTGGCAATCAGAAGCCCAGCCATTTGACTGTTTCAGACAATGTGCCACTCATATTTTATAGAAAGTAACAAAAATGCTTAAAATAAATCTTTGAAGCCACAGGTCCAAATTTCAATAGCTCTCCAGCAAAAAGGCAACAAACTACCAGCTATGCATTTATTTAAAGGAAAGGCAGACAGCAGAGGCCATCTGTTTAAAGAAAAATAAAAGCAACCCTCCTTCAAGGCAGCAGAGGGAACCTACTTACCATTTTTCACTTAGCTCTCTGTGAAATACACATGAACATACTTAACTCCTTGAAAACTTAATGCCTTCAAGAGAAGTCAGGCTCCAAAATGCTAGCATGCTTTATACCAAAAGAGTCTTCTGATTCACACACCAACAGGAGTATAATGATCATGTGCTGCAGGTAAATTATTTGCAGGAAGGTCATATTAGAAAATAACACTTTGCAGTCCCAGAGACTGTAGTCAGTGCCCAGCACTTGGGAACACTACAAGAATGATTAGGACCTTTGTATATGTTGATGGGAACAGCAATAATTAAGTATTATGAGCTCTGAATAGAACTCCCAGGTGAAGAAAGCACAGGAGGCATATCTGGCCAGCCTGGGAGATTACTGTCACAGCAGTCCTCCTCCTCTGCTACAGCCACAAGCCACATCCTTGGGCAGAGCTGCTAGAAGTGCCCGTCAGAGCAAGCCCAGCACTTGTACATGTTCAGAGGCCCTGGCAAGTCACTGCTGCATAAGTAGGAAACCCAGCCTTTAACAAAATTACATTTGTACACATATTTGAGTTGACACTGTCAAGAGCTGCCACCTAAATGCTGGCACAAACACAGCATCCCAGCTCAAGGACACAAAATAAAATAGATTCAGCTGCCTCTTTAAAATCTGGGAAGCTGACACCAAAACCACCCAGCCAGACTGGTTAGCTGGCTATTCCACTCCTCTGCATCAGAATCAGGATTTCCAGCCTCCTCCCCAAGTGAGCTGGAAAGATGAGCTGTCACCGTGACAGAGCTGCATGGGGATATGATGAGATCACCAGCAAGGTTTCCACTGACCTCAGGTAAACTCTAGAACACACCATAACAGGCTCCAGAGAAACTCGACAAAGACAAAAATGAATATCACTACTCTTTTGGATGAGAAAAAAAGTTATTTCTTGTTCTTTTCCTATACATTTCTTGGGACATCACCTGGAAGCTTCTCACCAACTAAAGGCTAATCACTTTTTTCCCCCATTAGTTATATTTCAAAGGTAAAACCATCACACTTATTTAGACCAAGAAGGTGTCAAAACAGTCAGTGAACAGTGCAGACTCTTTGAGAACTACAGTTGATCTGGAAGACATGTCTTTATTGTTTCAGCTGCGCTCAGTCATTATTTTTCGAACCAACCAACACAAAAAAAAATCTCCATTACTACTCAGCATGCCAAAGCATACTTGAACTGCTTCAACACGCTATGCTGGAATTAAAACAAAGAGTTATTTCAGGTCTGTTTTAATTCATTACTAATGTGTCGACTGTTTAAGGATCCTTTGCCAAGAGCAGCTACCCTTTGCTGAGAGCTAATGAAGTTAAGATCAAAAACACTGAGTCCTGGACCAGACCAGTAGCAGGGATTGGGTGGAACTGCAGGGCTGAGCAGTGCAGTGTGTGGTGCCTGGCAGAAATGTGATGTTTAAAGCATGGACCAGAAGTGAATTAAAGTATAAGGTGGTTGCTTACTGTACAAGATCGACTTCCCCAGGTTAGCTACTTCCTGCTTGGCTACCCAGGAGGGTGTACAGAGATCAATGCTGCATCTATTGGCAGCAGGTCATTTCTAAACTGGTGTTAACCACTACCTCTCTGTCTCTGTTTGAGACACTTGCAGAGGAAGTCAGCTAAGGATCAAGTATGGTTATAAACAGAGAGTGCATTATATGGATACGAATGTTGTGTCCTGGGTCTGCAAGGGTGAGCTGCAGCGCTGGGGAGCTGTAGGGAGCCCTCCTCCCTTCTGATTACAGAGATCTCTACAGCCCAACATCACACAGGCTGGATAGCAGATACAACTTGCTGATCCCCTGTCACCCCTGCAGCTCTGCACTTCTTGGAGTGCTTTGGGAAGAGGCTGTGAGGCACGGATGCCTTGCCAGCATTGGAGGGAACAGCCAGGAGGTAATGAATTCAGTGTCAAGGGCAGAAGCAGGGCTGGAGCAGCAAAGATGAATCTCACCCTGTGTGCAAGAGGCTACAAAATGCTTTGAGAATGACCCAGTGCCCCATGACAGGGAGACAATCTGAACACAAACATGACAGATCAATGGAGAGACTCTCACCTGCACAATCATGTTCACAGCACAAGAGGTGTCACAGCACCCAGCCAGAGCTGGGACCTGGCTACAAAGGGCTGGCAACCAGGGTGCCAATTCACAATGCATCCGTAAACACCTTTATTTCTCTGGAGCTACATCAAGGTCTGGAAGCAGAAAAAACAGTTACTCCAAACCAAAACTTGGCACAGTGCCTCCACTTGTGATTATTTAAGAGCCAACACATTCCCAGAACAGTTAATAGCTCTGTGTTCTGCTCAGAAAGGAGGACTCCACAGAAACAAAAGTGGAATAAAGAGAGAGGCAGCAGTGCCACCAAAGTTATAAACGGGTTTGGAAACAGTTCAGGCATCAATGTCACACAGTTTCTGCAAGGAACCCCAAAGCACAGAGCTGGAGGGTATCATAGGCACAGTTCAAAAGGCAGCTATTTCTTTCTGCTATCAGCTGTGAGGCTTCAGATGGAGACTTTGTCCAATCTGGGAAATAACTCTGCCAAACAAAAGGCAGGCACATTTGGCCTAGAGTCCGAGAAGCAAGCAACAAGAGCCAAAAACATTTGGAATCATGATTTATAGGGAAAAGCTCAGATGCTTAAGAGGTTACACAGGTGGCAAATACATCCTGAGAATACAGAGACCTGAAGCCAGATGACTGTTTGAAAAGGATGGTCAGCGATTGTTCTACAACACAAAGAAGAACAAAACCTTACTATACACCTAATCATTCTGGAGGGTATGGTGAAAACATGGAGAGTAAAGGCCTAACATAGAATTTGTTGATGAGTTGTGAAGTCCCCCTCATCAGAGGTTTTGAAGATAAACACCTAGCCTTCTCAGGGGCAAGGAGATGGATTAGAAGATATCTTTAAGTCGCTTCTGGCCTTGAATTTTTAAGAGCATTCCATTTCCACTGGTATGCCCTTTCTTGTCAGCAGGCTTTGATTATTAACCTTAAAAAAAAAAAAACCAACTTGGTCTTCACTGACTTCTGTGATGCCAATTCTCATTTCCTTCCTTCTTATTTTATTTAGTCAACAGTTTATACACCTCTGTATCAGGGAACAAAACTTCTTGTGTTCATACATATAATGGATATGATGGACACAGAAAACACCAGCCCTGCCAGCTTTAAAATAAAATACATTGATTTACTCCATGGTTGAGTCTTGCACAACATCCCCGGACACTAGCTTATCAAAAATAAATAGTGAATTTTGCTGAATAGCAGAAAGTCAGAGGTGATGGGCAGCAGGGGATAACTGAAAGATTTAAAACTAGTATGTAATAGTCAGATCTGTTTCCTGTTTCCAGAGGTAAAGGAATTTCCCATTTCCAAATCTGGCTATTTAAAGAAAATCCTGACAACAGAGGGTTTGGGGTTGGGTCGTTTTCCTCATAATGCCAATGAAAATAAATTAATAGGGCTGGTGTTCCTGAGCACATTCTTTGGAGAGGAGTGCCCTCTCCTTTGCAAGTCACACAGATCACCACATTGCCAGGCACCCCAGTGATAGAGGATGAAGAGGAGGTTGTGGCACTGGAAGGCCCAGCAAGCACCCACAGCCTCTGCAAGAGGGCTCTGCCATCAGCCTCTTCTTTCAGTTCATGCCATAAATACTGAAGTTAATCCAGACTGACTAGCAGGAACACAGGAAAAGCAAAGGGCCCTACAGCCAGCTAAAAATCTTAGCTGCCGCAATTATTTGATGAAATACCCAAAGACTACTTTTCTCCAAACATGAAGCTGGATTCTTTTCGTTCCAGCTGTTTTTGCAGTCAGTCAAGGAGGGGAAAATAATTTTCTTTTTCTAATCCTAGATTGTTCACTTATGGAGTATTTCTGTCATGCTGTCATTTTAAAGGTTTTCATCTCTGCTCCAGGGCAGTTGAAATAGCTAAAAAAATAGGGTGGAAAAATGTGTACTGAAAGGTGCAGCCCTGCTGGAAACTGTAGGAGTGCTCTGACCTCCTCACTATAAAAAAGGTTTGACATTGGAAGTACACTGTGCATTTTGAAAATGTGAAGGTTTCATAGATTTTAAGTAGCTAAAATTGCTTTTAATTTTTTTTTTAAATTTAAATTATATTTGCAGGTTTTCAACACTTAAGAAGAAAAATTCTGTCCAGGTTTGGTCTTGAAGAAAAAAAAGCTGTGTGCCCCTTTGTATTGTATTGCATCAGGATTTCATAGTAATTTGTGATGGAAAACCAAACTGGTTTGCTGGGGTTAGATGGGCCCAGGACTTTCACGCAGGAGGCCATGCAGGTAGAGGGAAGCTGGTGCTACTTGGGGACAGAGCCAGGCTGCGTGACATCCACCACTCTGCTCAGCTCACACGTGCACAGGCTTGCAGCTAGGGACTCTTCCACGGTAGTAGAGGTAAAAAATACACAACAAGGTATTTCTAGGGATGGAAGCAAAGCATCCTGTGATCAGTGTTCTGCTTCCTGCTCTCCAGGGGCCCACTTTATTCTTCCATACATAAAATGACACAGGGTTCAAAGCTGCACACTCCATGTTTTCATTTTAATCAATGAACAAAAACACTAGGACACTGAAATTGTCCTGATCTACAAGTAGAGAGCAGAACCCACGAAGTTCCACCAGTCTTCATAACACAGGAGTTTTCTGATGCTCCTCTTACTCCTGACTCCACAGGAACACAGTCTTGCCCATCTGCCAGTTAGGCAAAGCACGTTTAAGCAGGTGTAAGTTTCAGGGAGAGAAAAGGAGTGGAAGAGGACTGCCACTAACTACCCTTCAACTCCCTTGCATCACTCCTGTGATTAAGGGAACTGGAAAGATTTGTTATGGGGAAACATGAGGGATGCCCAAATCCAAACAGGGGAGCAGATAACAAAGACAAATGCAAAGGCTAGAGAACAGGAGATGAGGCTTCTCTAGCTATCACCTCACATGATGCAGGGCTACACATAGTGCTGGTTTTGCAATGCTTGTTCTGGATGGAGGCAATTAAAAAAAAAAAAGTTGCTTCAGATATTTGCAACATTGAAATTAAGCATTCTTTTGTTATTGGTATTATCTCAGCTGTGAAATATTTGGGGCATTTGAGTCAATGCATAGACAAGTGTCAAAAGGATTGAAAAAACAGATTTCCTGCCATTTTTCACATTGAAACAGTTGCTCAATGGAAACTGGCCTTCTCACCCTAGCTGCCAAAACCCAAATTGCCTACTGCAAAAGCCTGGTCTATTTTTCCTGGACAATTTTTCCACCTGTTTCCTGGTAGGTAATGATACCCAAGAGCAGGAAAACAGCAGTGTTTAAGGGTCATGGTCATAGCACTACCCACATGGATCTCTCTGTGCAAAGTCTGTGCTCCAGATCCATTCTCATGGCAGATGCTTTTACCCCATCACACTCCCAGTTTGGATTTCTGCAGACCCAAAAAACCCCCATCCAGACTGCAAGCAATCTGCCAGGGATGGCCTTCCTGCTGCTGCCACCAAGGAGGGCTCACATAGAAATCAGCAAAATGACACTTTAGCAAAATCAGCTTGCTGAGCCTGCTCAGAGGTGGCTCCTCCATGTGATGGGCTACAGAAAGGCTGCCCCAGGCAGCCCCAAACACAGAAATCCCTGGGTTAACATGCCACTCTCCTTTTAGCATCCTCAACAACTCAATGCTTTTTTCTGCTCTGGAATTTCAGAGCAGGCCAGGCACAGCCAAGCTAAAGACACACAGGAAGGTTTACAAAAGATTTTCACAGTGGCATTTGATTTTCTTCCCACAAGTTACAAGACCTACTTGCAGCTAGCAGCTATCATAGAGCTTGCCAGAGCTGTCATGATCAGAGCATGCAGAAGCTGCAAACATTATTGCATGCATTTCACAGAGACTATGGTATTTGCCATGATGCCATAGGGCTCTCAGTGTGTAACCAGAATAGCATTCCCAGGATCTCAGGACTTGAAAAGGCATAGAGCTTGGGGTGTGCTCACTCAGCTCCAAACCATTAAAAACGCTAAAAGGCAAATTCTTACCTCCTCACTCACTCTCCCTGTAGAGGAACACCAAGATGGCCACACCAAGCCCCCAACAGCATCACCAAGAGCCATGTGAGACATTTCCTACCAGAGAAGGACCAAAGCTGCCTCCTGACCCCCAGAAAAAGAGCAGACATTGAAACAAGGCTGCAGAATCATGACCAAAAGTCAGGATTAATACAGCACAAGTTGCTACTTAAGTAAGTTATTCAGTAATGTGAAGCATCAAACCTCCAAGACCTGCAGTCATTCAGAAAGTCTGGAAAAAGGCAAAATCAGCTCGGATTTCAAAAGCAGCAAAGCAAGTACAAGCTTGACAGCAAGCATTCTGCAGTTCCTGACCTTTGGAAAATATTGGAAGAGGTATTAAGCAGGGGGAAAAAAATTAAAAATTAGTACATGCCTAGACTGCCTCTACCCTACTGTTTTACAACTTCCCCAACATACCTCTCCTATGAGGTGGAGGTGGCTGGCAGGGATAAGAAAGGAGAGCTCCTGAGGTCAGCAGTAAAAACCTAAGTGACATGAGTAATGAGAGCAGAAATCAGTAAGCCTGGCTTACATGCTCACCTTCATCATTGCTAACACCAGTGGGAAGCATTTGTCAAGACTAATGTGGTCTAGACCACAGCAAGGCACGGAGCTGCCACCAGACTCGCTTCACTGGGAGAAACGTATGCAGAGGAACCAGAAATGATATTTTCTTTTCAATGTCAAAATCATAGACCAGAGCAAGTTGCTCCAGTTCTTGGCATGTGAACTGTCTCCCACATAACACAAATGAGGACATCAGGTATTAAACTGAGGGCTTGCTGAATGGGAAATTTTAAGTGTGGGATGGTGCAGGGTTTTCCTCCCTCATCATGTACAACTTGTGGCTGGGATCCTGCATATTTCTGGCTTTTTGCACTGTGATTTAATCCTACAGTGACTTCAGCTGAAATTAGTAAGACAGCTTGCACACCAAGAAAATATTTAGGCAGTATTTAAAAACAAGTTCTGGGCTTGGGGTTTAGGCATAACTGTGAAAAAGAAAATTACAGTATGTAGGCTAGGTGCTTGAAAAAGTTAGTGCGAGATGTTCTAACACCATTCCTACAAAAAATCTGTGAACATCATGAACTACTTGGTGCACAAATAATTCTCAAAACCTAGGTACCTGCAGACTACATGCAGAATCTAGATCTAAGTTATTCAGGCCATTCAGATAAAAAAGCAATTGCTTATGGCATAAAACAAAATACAGTGTCACTTCCATCATGTTCTTTTACAGCTAAACCAATTTCATTATATCTACTTAAACTTTTAATTGCTGTTGAGATACCATTTACATTTAGTAACTTCCATTTCACATAAAAGCTGTGGCAGTCAATGGAAGAGACAACAGCTCTATGGAGCAGAAGGAGAAAAGATGGTGGCTTACACAGAAAAAGTATCATTATCATCATCTCCATGAAACAGGAGAAACAGCAATGAAACTAGAAAAGAATAAAAAAGCAGAAGGGGAAAAGCAAATAATATGTCAGGTAGGTCACACAACACAGGAAAATGGCTAGGCTGAAACTAACTCACAGACAGCTGGTATGCTCCAATAGTCAGACTTTTTTCAGATCGCATAAAAATTTATACTTCAGCTGCTTAAAAGAGAAATCTGTTCTCCATTCTATCTGGAGGCCATAACTTTGTTACTGGAAGATCCTGCTATTGGCAGAAACTGGATAAGAGCTATGAAATCAAATATTTATTTGCTTGTAAATTCAGGGGCACTAAGAACCATTTACACTACAATATTCATTTTACCTTTGTGCTTATATTTGTATCTGTGCAAAACTTTTGGACCACTATTATCTCCCCAGAATTTTCATGGAGTAACATGCGACTCTGCAGTCAGGTTGCTCCTTAAAAACATTATAAAAATCACATGACTTTGAAGATCAGCTCCAACAACCCTTAAAGTGATTGCCGGCTGCTTTCAGGTGGAGCAGCCTTAGAGTCAGGAGACTGAGGAACAACTAATGACAGCAAGTCTTGCATTTTGAAACTGTCTCCTCCTACACATGGTTTCTACAGTGAGACCAGGACACACTGGATACTCTTCAAATCCAAGGCATAAGCCTTTGCCTATAGGCTTGGTAGAATTAGTGTAATGCTATGGCACAATACAATTCTTAGTACAATTGCTCCATATTACACTTTTTTCTAAACTACTGATTTATTTTCAAGGTTTAAACATTTTCCTTTTAAACTGGAAGATTTAAAATAGGTATCAATCAATATTGTAGATATATTAGCTATTGCATGTCTATCTATATATTTATACCTGTTCTCAGAAGGTCAGGACACCTCTGGACAGCACACAGCTCTCTGGGGCTGGTTTAGCCTGCCTCCAAATTTTCAAGTCTACTCCAAAGCAGATTCCTCCTGGGATAAGTTTAATCCTGTAAAAAGCAGTAACAACATGCTATCCATGCTCACAGAGTGTGCCTTAAGACCCCAGATCTGAAAAGTCAATTGGTATTCCCACACCCTGTGACCTTGCTTCCCATACCACCCAGGGAAACAGGGGCACTAATATGCCTTGACCCAGACCCACACAGCAACTGCTCAGGGTTGACAGATGTGTATTTCACCACATACCTATGACAACAGCTTACATGGATTAGCTGGTTTGACTCACTTCTCTTTTGAAATATGAATACAGCTTAAAATTACCTAGGAAGTGGCACTGCCTGTATATCCAGGCTCCCTGGTCAGAAGAGAAAAAGGTTCCTTTATTCAGGTTTGAAGCACGGTTTCTCCCTGCAAGTTTTCATTCCCTTTTCCTCCTCACCTTTTGAAGTGGCCAGCTGACTAATGCCAATTGTATTTGTCATGCTGTAGGTCACATCCCAACTGGGCAGTCTGGCAGCACTGCCCAGATAGATACGGGAAGTCCAGGTTTCCCAAACATGGGTGTTCCTCTGCATGGTCAGACAAACTGAGTACAAGTAGTAGGCCAAATAATTAAAGAGCAAGCTTGTATTTGGTGCTTTTCATCCATACACTCCAAACACATTAAAAGAGAGGCAGTGTATTATTACTATTATTGCTGTTTGCTATATGGGGAAACTGAGGCATGGAGAGATGAATTTCCCTATTAGGTTCACCTAGTGGGTTGGAACCCACTTGGCTTGGGAGGGGACTTGTTAGCACAAGTTTGAACCTAAATAGCAAAGAAAACGAAGTTATTATCTGCATTCCATCAACTGCTGAACCATATGGTTAGATGTGGGCATGAGTCCAAGCAAAGCACCCAAATGACTCCTTGAGCTCTAATGCAACAAATAAAACCCAAAACTTACATCCACATATTAATCAGTGTAATCCCTTAAGCTTTGCCTGCGTTTCTGCTGACACTATGTTATGAGGATCTATGCTGAAAATTTAATGAAGGATAAACCCAGCAGATGAGCACTGTCTCTAACACTACATACACCTGATCCCACCTTCCCAAAGCTCTCAGCTTCCAAGAGGTTATTTTTCCTTTGACCACAAGCTCCTTCCATTCCTGGTAAGATGGCACTTTACAGTATACTTTAACAAAGATTTGCTACGAGCATCTTGGTTCCTGATTACATCTCAAGCACGTGTCAGGAAGATACTGCACACATTAATTACTCTTTATCTGAATCAGAGATTCTGAGATTTAATAATTCAGAGTCTGAGACACAAGAATGAGCAAGTCTTCTGTTATTAAATATTGTACAGTTTACCAAATAAAAGAAAAAGGAAATGAAAACGAGATATAAACGACCTTTGTTTCCTTTGAAAACTGCTTTGTTCTGCTGCCCCACTGCTTGAAGCAGATGAACTCATGTACACCAAGAAATGAGGAGAATTAATCAAGGGATGTAGGGCAGGAGAGGGAAGCTTTTACATGGGTGCCCTGTGCTGATGGGCTGGATATGCAGAGATTTTTTGTATGTTTAAAATTACATTTTCTTGGGCTTCTGCTCTCAAATCTTGTGTCAAGCAATCCTGGTTTGCAAGTTCTGCCCTTGAAGACCTGCCAGAGAGCCTCCAAGGAGAAGCAGGGAGAAGACAAAAGGACATCCCATGACTGCTCCACTGACTCTGAAATCAGACAAGCATGCCCAAACCAGAGTGGATACAGCAACACTACTTCATGTCTCACATCCAGGGGCTTCTGCTCCTCTGTATTTTAACAGTTTGGGCATTTTACCCAAGAAACAAGTGGTGAAATGTTCACCATGCACCCAGGGGTAAAAAAAAGCAGGTACATTGACAAAAGGCTGTTTCTCCATGAAAGCTTACCTTTTACATCCTCCATAAATTTGCAGACACCCTGCAAGTAACTTCTGAAGTGGTTGGGTTTTTCTCCTTTCTTACAAAGGTCAGCATAAGAATTTAACCTCACTGAAAGGCAATGCCACAATAGGGGTAAGTTCACCAGAGCTGTTAAAAAATATTTCAGTACCAGGTTAGAATGCTGTTTATTTCCTAGGCTAGACTAAAATGTGGAAGCACCCTTATGTAGAAAGGTGCCCACCTGCCTTAGACCAGGAGAGCAAGACAAGAAGAACTAAGGAGAAGAACAAAGAGCAGTTGTGTCAAGGCTGAGCATTGACAGGGGGCTGGACATGCTACAGAAATGGCATCTCCACACCAAGGTATGAAGGTATCCAGTGGGGGCAACCACTAGGGGTATTTCAATATAGCAAAAGTAAGGCCCAGCCAACCCAAAAAGACACTGCAGACACACACAAGAGAGCCCTTCCTCACCAGCTTAATGGGCAAGGGTAACACAGGAAACAATACCTGGTAGACAGGAGGAAAATGAGGTAAAGCCTGGAGCAGCTGAAAGAGTTGTGCCAAGGGCAGCAATAGCAAGTTTCCAGTGCAGGTGAGCCAATGGCTGCACAGGCTAAAGAGCTGGGGGAAACAGGGACGTGGTATATGTACACGTGCGTGCGTGCGTGCCTGCGTCAGGTGAGCCGGCAGGAAAGAGGTCTCAGTGATGATGGCAAGAGGTAATTATAGCCTGCAAAGGTTGGAGCTCGTAAAAATGGAATTAGATTTCCTCGAAAGTTTGCAGCCACCAATTTTGCACGTAGTCTGGACGCCAGGGATGAGCAAGAGACTGAACAACTACTCACTTTGTGTCCAAATGGGATAGGGCAGGCAAAAATTGTGAAGGGATCAAGAAAAGGTGCTCGGTAGGGAGAGTAGGGAAATGGCTCATACCAGCAGTAAGCTACTGAGAGGAGTGTCAAGAGAAAGGCAATGAAAGGCGAAGTAGGAAGCAATGAACAAGGGAGAGCAGGCGAGCAGTATGGAAAGGGTAGCCAAGACCATGGAGCAGGCTGGTGTACAGCAGGCAAGGGACTGGACTGGTGAGAGCCAATAGGAATCTGCAGGAAAGTCCAGAAAAGGGGCAGGGAGAACTGAACCAAGGGCCAGCAAGACATCCGGAGAGGTCTGTGAGGATCAGGGGATAAGGAAGGAGGAGAGTTGAAAGCAAAGCAGTCAAACACAGATGGCAAAAGGTCACAGTGGCCTGGCCAAGAAAAGGTGTTGTGACAGAAAAGATGTGAAGATAAATCAAAGTTCAAGGAGAACAGTTTCCTCATGCACAGCAGAAAGACTGTAGGGAAGACAGAGGAAAAACCCCAGAACTCTTATATAGCATGGATATATAGCAGGACCCCAAACAGACATAACCCACAGGCACAAGTCAGGAGTTTATACAAGTGTTTTACCTTCTGTCTGAGTCTGAAATACTTCAGACCAAACATACACATTTTACAGGGTACGATTAAACTCTGCTCTCCTTCCCACTCCTCTGCAGAGGAAAACCAAAGCCTGCCATGATCCCTTTTACTTCATAATTTCCTTTCTTGCTACAGCATGAAATTAAACCAGCACAGTAACAAGATTCAGAGAGATCCATGTTTATTTCCCTTTGCTGTGTAGGGCGCAGTCCAGCCAGAACAACGACGACAATTATTTCCTACAATTATTAACACATTTCACACCCTTTCCTCTGGGTTATGAGAAGCAGCACCCCTTCCTTGACAACACCTACAGTGAGTTTCCTTCCTCACCAGAGACCTGCCGATGGTCTCATCTTTATGGGTTTTTCACTCTGTCCCCTCCCCCTCCATAAAGAAATAGCGTTTCATTTTCTACCAGGAACAACTCAGTCCTCAATTTCATCAAAAGAAAATAATTCACTTGGCACTTGTTAAAATAATTTAAAAACCAATCAAAAATCTAATTTACACAATTATTGCCCCCATTCAGAAGTAAAATTTGGTTCTTGAAACCATCACTAATTTCTGGCACAAGGCCCTGTCTGGCCCATCACAAGTAACACAAGGCTGTCTGTTTTTCTGCACAGCAAAGGGGACTGTTCTGCATGTTTTCTGCAAGGATAACTTTGGTTTATCACTTCCTCATCACTACCGGATGCTACAACACCATTCCCTTGATGACACTACCAGTTACTTTTAAAGAGGTGATTGTTTTACCCCTACAAACTTCCATCACTCCAAATGTGCTAATTTAGACAGAAGAGATTTCCTAATCTCTTGGTGCAATTCTGAACTGGCTTAGTTGCAGATCCTCCAGGGGTGTATAAACAGTGAGCCAGAAAGTACCAGGCATTTTCAAGAGCTCTCTATCAACATCCCTGTCAAATTCACTCCAAGGGAATGCCATAACAGTAGAAGGACATGCAGCAAGGTCTTCAACTTTATTTTCATTTTGCAGATGAAGAACAATGAAACAAAAACATGGTTTGTTTTCCCAAGGCCTGAAGAGTCAGTCACAACTCACAAGGAAAAATGTGGTCTGTGTGAGATGCTAAAACAAAATACTTTAAATCAAATAGATAAGCTTTGCAGGTCACATTTAAATTCCATGCACCTTGTCATCTCTCTGTATGGGGAAATAAATAATTTTATAGGAGAAAAATGCTTTATCTCGGTTTGACTGAAACATCCTGTGCATTAATGGGGGTGATTTGAGGAGAGTTATGCAGAAGTTTGGACCAAGGGGCAAGAAACCTCTTCAAATCACAGTGCAAAATGAGTGTTTTGGAACCAGAAATCTTCTTTTTCAGTACACACACAGTCTGATAGCTAGAAGACACTTGCAGGCACATCTTTGCCAGACACTGCCCATCCACAAAGCCCAAACACACCCTGCCTTGGATACAGCTTCAGCTTCCTGACCCACCTCCTCTTCCTCCTTTCCTGGTAACACTCTTATTATAACCGAGATAAAATAGCTAAATGGTCACTAGCAGACTAATAAGCACAACACACCTACATGCCTAATTTCAGATTACATCAAGCATTCCTTGTCAAGCTGAAACTGCTCACAGGGCTGTGGGATCAGCACTTAAAATATGTGTATTTTGCAGGAGAGAAAAAGCAGGAGGATTAAGGTCCTGTATCACCTTTAAACAAGGTCATGGGAGAAAAATACAGCTATTTCTTAGTCTTCTTTACCCGTCAGATAGGTCTAAAACACAGTCCAGCTTGACAGCAGCACTCAACCACCCTGCATTCTTCACTGGGATAATTACACCCGTAATAGCTGACCCTCTGTTCTGCACTGCATCAAAGGGGTTTGCCTTCTGTAACACAAACCCAAGGAATGGCTTAGAGCAAAATGAGTTAGGCTTTACTAGTCATCCAGCAAGACACACATACCTTTGCTTCCACAAGGCTACTAATAAGCTGGACAAAGCCATTACAGAATCAATTAAGTTGGAAAAGACCTCCAAGATCCAAGGCCAGCCTACGAGAGAAGCGAGAGAGGGTGAAACCAGTACGTTTATGCAGTTCAGTGCAAGTGAAGATACAGGCTGGAGTGCTGCTCTGTAAAAAGGTTTATCCACAACCAAGATAAAGGCCTGATTTTACAACATTCTACTGCTATTTTAGAAGTGGAGAGCAAGTACCATAATGCCAACAGAACACCACAGGGATAAATCGTCCAAAATACGCAGCAAAGCAATCTTACACAATGGTAAGGAAACCCACTGGATTGCACACTAAGACATCTTACCTCATCTGGGCTTTTTAATGAGGAAGAATAGTTTGGAAGCAGAGAAGAATGGGAATCCAAAATGCAGTCAGTGGTAAAACTCACCTCCTCAAGAAGCCACACTTGCCTATTCTGTTCACATTTTCATCAATAAATACTCTATATCCAACATCACATTACGCTTACAGATTACTTCTAAATCTTCTAGACAGAGGAAAGGCCAAAGCCCTGAAACCCCAGCCACAATCAGGACATACTGCCACCATCACAGCACAACAGACACACATACATGTACAAGACCCACAGGATGACTTACATGGGATTTCCTCACCAAATGAATCTATAGTCCAGATGTTCTTTTCATTTTTACTATTTCTGTCCAATTTCTTCCTTTCCATTCTTTCTTCCCTCTGTTCTCCATAGCACTGACACCAGACGTAACCCATACCGTGATGATGTCTCTCAGCCACCAATCTGGTTGGCTGGGCCAGCCAGATCATACAAAGGACTAAGCTCTGATATTAGGATTTGCTCCTGAAGTTTTCATTTTCTTAAGCTTGAAGACCAGATTCCCTTGCATGCAATTGCAGCATAAATCCTCCTTAATACACAATCTTACTTTGTGTTTGCAGGTATCAGCACAATAAATGTTCTGTCAACAATCTGTTTGGTGCACTGCCCAGCAGACTGAAGCACAAGGGAGCGATTATTCCAAAGCACCCATGGGACTTAAAGATTTCTCCTAGGATCTAGCATTTCATAAGGTGCTTTGCCACTGTAGGACTTGGTCTGGCTGAGCCACACTAACAGGTACAAGTAAAGATTTTTAGAAAATTATTCAATAATGCTGAAGCCACCGCGGCAAGGAAAAACTACTGTAAAGGAATAAACATTCAAAAATTTCTTCTTTCTTCTCAGTCTGCTACACCAACATCTGCAAGCCTTGTTCTTAAAGCTGTCATAAGTCTGTCTTGCACACAAGCACAGTGACTAAGAATGCAGTCCCTAACATGCTCAGGTTCCCCTCTCACTACCCTAACAAATTGCCAACACCCAACCTGTGGAAGTGAGCCCTTCCTCTGTCTCCACTATACCTGGAATTTTTGGATATGTATGGCTCAGCTGTTTGTTTGCTCTAGGGCTGGCAAAGCAAAGTAACTTTTGGGGACACACCATTATGGGTTGTGTCTGCTCTAGGTAAGTCCCAGAAGCACACTGAAAAGCTCTTCAGCTCAGCGCATCCTGTTCAACCAGTCCTTGAGCAGATTTGGGCAGAGGAAGATTTCCAAGTAACTGCTTTTCAAACCATCACATGAGATGGTGTAAGAAAGGCCTCTCTCAAGTGAGCATCTTGCTAATTGGAAATACATTACTTGTAGAGGGCCCAGCTACTTCTGTCCTTCCTGCTACCTGTTGCATACGGTACTATACAACAAGCCAAAATTGGAAAGTCATTCTTTCTGGCTGACCCAATCTTAAGGACTGACACCAATGGAATAAAAGGCCACTATGACCATTCCATGTTATGTCATTTGCGATGCTGAATTGTTACAGCAGGAAAACTTTTAAAAATAAAAAATAAAGAAAAACAGAACAAAAAAACCAAAACCAAACAAAAAAATTCCTAAGCAACAACCAGAATGAGCAAAAATCCTTAATGAGACCCTGTGTGAGATCCTGTATTCCACAGAAGTTCAGCAAGTATATTTTGAATTGTCAAATAGTTTCACATCACACAGGTAGCAATAAAGCATTTTTTTCTTTTGTTGTAGGTGTTAATGAACTGTTATCCTTGTCTTGCTCATGCTATTCAACAGATGTGACAAAAAGAATTCTCTACACTTCCCTAGATTTGCATGTTACTCCAAATGGTACTTCATGGTCACGCTATGGAAAATATTCACATGAGTAAACATGACAGTCATCATAAGTATCCCTCTGAAGAGGCATTTCATCTCCTCTTCTGGCATTTGAAGAGACCAAAAACCACTAATGTGCTGAACTCAGTTTGTTCCAAGCTCAGCATTTTAAAATAAAACAGCCCATTTTGAAATCAATACTGGAGCAAATATCTCCTTTTGTAAGGAGCCCCTGGCTTCATGTAGGTCCTTACAACTCTATAATGAGCTCCTGGGAGGTCCCCAGGTTTTTCTTTCAGCAGTGGCAGCAAATTCCTTAAACTCACTTTTCTGGTCCTTGAAGCAAATTATCAGATGAAGAAAATGATGCATCTGTAAAAGTAGAAGGAAGATCGTATAATAGGCGGCATACCAGTGCACTGACCCCCTTCAACCCACGATGGGAATTCAAACCAGCACTTCCAGCCTGGCATCTTCTGCTCAGTGCACTCATGCTTTGCTTTTCATTTCCCGTCTCCTGTGCCTACTGCCCACCTCTCAGCCAAGCCAAACCTGCACGGCTCTGAGACTGCAGGCTGGAGATTCAGTGGCCACTGGCACAACACAGAGCAGAAAAAGGAGCATCTCCACACACAGCTCCTGTGAACTCTGTTGGGAGTCACCTGTGGCTGCAAAAGCCAGCTCCAAATTAGTCACAGGGGGAGCCAGGAATGGTCTGGCAGCACACAAAGAAGTTCTTGTGTATGCCAAATTTTTCTTCTGTGAATATATCTATTTACTTTTGAAGAGAAAAGTTCAGGTTTGGGGTGGGGGGAAGGCTGTTCTGTTGTTTGGGTTTTTATGGTTTTTATGAGAAATCTTTCATGTAAGATATAGAGGATACAAAAAGTCTAAGACATTATTTATTCGTTGTTTTATTACGTTTTCTGAAAATACAGCTCTTTTGTTTGTTTCAGACTTACCTCCTAATATTTTAATTTGATGCTCCCAAATCCTTACATCAGGAAAAAAAAAAAACAACCCAAACAGGAAAAACATAATTGCTCAGTTCATTTTCTCCCAGGACTCATAATTCAGTCAGTTTCCACAATATAGCTGCTACATGCAAAAATTATTCTCCAAACCTCAAGAATACCTGTCCTTGCATCTTTTCTAGTTCTCTGGCTTTGTAAAATTGGTATTCTACCACCTTTCATTTTATAACCTATTTCTTAAACCATCCAGTTTATTGGAAAAAAACTCCTGAGCATACATTAAGTTCAAACCAAACTGGCAAAACACTAAGTTTCAAAAAATCAAAGAGGAAGCTTAAGTTCCTGCCTTTGTTCTATTTATTTCTATTCTATTTATCTTTTTGTTATCAGCTTGAGTATGTTCTCAAATAATTTCCCATTCTTTAGACACAAAATGTCCAAGTACTTTGCTGCCTAAAGAAGGCTGAGCAAAATCCTTTGGTCCAGTTGTCTGGTCAGCCAGAATAAATACCAGAATTCCTGCAATGGAAAAGCTATGACCTTCAAAGAAAAAAAATAACTGTAGTTCCAAAGGTGATTCACATCCTTGCCTTTAAATATACCTAACAAGCATGTTCTTCAAAGGAAAAAAGACATTTTAATTGTGTTTGTTGTGCATCTGCATTCTCAGCATTGTCCAGTCATCAGCATGAACTCCTGGTCATGAATGCCAGGAGTGTGGGTGCCCAGGCCACCGCCACAAACAATAACAGACAACCTGACATCCAACACAAACATGGAATGGGGGAGGAAGTTATTTAAAAGAGTGGCAAGTGGACTGAAAGAAGGAAATACAAACTGCATCAACAGTAATCCTTTTAACATAACAACTATATTTTCCCCTTCTTGTTTACAATGCACAACAATAAATTTTGCAAATCTCCAAAGAAACAGAATGATGCTTTTACTTTCAAGAAGTCAGGAGCTAACAGCATGAGATAGCTTGCCCAGACACTGCTAGCTAGTCAAAAAGAAAAAAAAAAGTGCCATCTAATAAAGCCAAAACACAGACTCCTATCTTATAAAGTCAGGCATGCCCTTACCAATGTCTTAGTCAGACAGGCAGCTCTGGATTCTACATTTAGAAATGTAGAAAATCTTGTATATATTTGCCTGGGCTTGCAAATGCCACTATATCACATTTCTAGCAATGCTTTGGGCAGTGTATTTTGTATGAGTTACATAATCAGAAAAGATTTAGAATCTGCTCAGTTGGCAGCAAACTTTGCTTGTGCATATAAACTTCTCAATTGTTTATATGTTAAACAGAGTAACTAGGACACATAAGCAGAGAACTGCTTGATTGTATTCCATTGTCCCTTCTACAATTCACTGAAAGCAGCCACTTACAGCACCACAAACAAAGCTACAGTTTGTGCAAAAGAGAATAGAAAAGTGAGGAAATGGATATTAAAGAAAGAATCAGACAAACTGCAAAGTCTACGTTTCATATATTCTTTTTCTCCTGTGTTCCTCTTAGCTTGAGGCATCTCTATTTCTCACTTCACTGAAAATACCTTCTAACTCCTACTACAGTAGGAAATTCCCACTGATGGAAATAAAAGTTGGATCTTTAATATAAGAAAAGATGGGAAGGTCTATAGCTCCCTCTTCCAATAACCCACCACGGTTTAAGTAACAGCTTCTACAAGGGTCATCCATCTACTTTGCTTCTTCCTTTAGCAAGACCCTTTTCAGATCTGCTGTGGTGCAGGTGCCCAAATCCACTGACCAGACACAGCCAATCTCACCAGGAGCAGATGAATAGCTATGTTGTATTAGAAATTGTAGCAGATGAGCCAAAATGCTCATAAACTTTGTATGTTTTCTATGGTTTTACTGACATTACCATGCAAAAATATATATCTAGGGTTGTTTTCTTTTTTTTTTTTTTTTTGGTAAGTTGTTTATTCAGACAATTAATTCTGTGCAAGTCAATGAACCACACTTTCATAGTCCAAAGAGTATCTGTCAGACTGCAGAAACACTAAGAAAAGTATGAATGGTCAATGTCTCTTCCTCCCCTCTATTCTGAGACCAACTTCAAGGCTTGCAGCCTCCATTAGGTGCTTACTGATGCAGCTGAGGAAAGAATAAAGTAAGGAGATAAGAAGGAAATGTTGTCTAAGAGTAGTTTGAGAGTTTAAATTCTGAAGAAGAACATGATTTAATGAGCTGAGTAAAAAGACTGGGGTTGCACAAGGAGCAGGTCACCTGCAGACAGAAAAGTCACAAAAGAAGTGGGAAAATGAGGTTATGAGAGGAAGAAAAAGCACTTGATGATTTGTTTTCCATAACTTCCAGTCACCAAGTCATTACAACCTAACTTCTCAGCATTTAAAATTAAAGAAAGGGCAGGGTTCCTGGACATTTGAAAAGATCAATCAAGATTACCTAAAGCAGCTATTGCTGGGACTTTAAAAAAAAAGTTTAAATCGTGGATTAAGTGTTAAAAAAAAAAATCTTTCCCAAGACAAGTATGGTAAGAAAAGCTTCTATAAAAAGCTGCTGGCAACTACTGGTCTGTCAATCACCTTAAGGATCTGTCAAAACACAGAAATATATCTGAGGCAGGCTGGGGAAGGAGTTACACTTCTTTTTTTTTTTTTTAGACAAACACATTTCAACTAAAGGCAACAGCTGCCTAATCTCGTTCAGAGCTGTGCATTCAAAAAGGTATTCCATTTGCCTCAAGAAAGCCAGCGTCCAAACAGTGCGGGTAAGAGAGACAGCCAGACAGCACTAGGTGCTCCTGGTTCCCCATTATGCAGAGGCAGAAAGACCAGGGGAACCTGTTAGGCAGGAGCCAAGGCTCCAAAAGGACCTGTCCACAGCAACACATGTAGGAATTGGGGAAATCATCCACAAGATCCACCAGAGCTGCTGTTAGCTACTGCTGTCTTCAGTAGGACATTACAGGTTAGATGATGGGAACAATTTACCCAATGTCATAGCTGTAAGCAGGAGGTCAGACCCATGGAGGTCTCTTCCTACAAAAATTACCTTATGATTCCACACACATTTTTTGAGGACTATAATGCAGAGAAGATAAGGCACCTGAGCTCTCTTTTCCTCTCTCCTCACTCCAGGTTAGGTTTCTGCCTTTGAGATGGCTCATTGTGAGCTCCCATGTCAGAGCAAAGGCTGTGTGAACTCCTCGGTGCTGGCCCACACCAGCTCAAATCACTGTGGCAGTGCAGATACAGAGGGAAGTTCAGTTCCTGCTAAGTGTAAGGAGGGCTATAGTACTGCAGTCAAACATCTGGAAATGGACCTGTGCCTTTCTCAATGAAGTGTAAACAGAAAGAAAAAAGGCAAGTTAGGGATAGCACTGGCACAGATCAACTCCAGCACTTCCCACATCTACCTAGTATGTCCCAGTGGTTGGTTTCTCAACCCCACTTTTCCCACACTGTTTGGTATCATGCCTTGCCTTAACCATCTCATGTTTTTAAGGATCAAAAACATGCCCTTTACAAAACACATGGTCTGACTTCAAAGCACAGTATCACCGTATCCATTCCAAGAGCCAACTTTTGAAGGCTCAGCCCCAGCTAGAACTAAATGCAGCCAGTGGAATTTCTGGAGCCATCAGGACAGACAAGATGAAGGTCTCTGAAGAAGGTGGATTTTGTAGAAGCAGGTAGAGCAGAGCCAACAGAAGAATGATGATGCTGCAAGCAGTGAGGCAGGTAGGCTGAGAAGGGATAGGCTGTTCAGGGCACTTTATCAGACTGGTGTGATCCTGGCACAAAGCCATTGCTGGAGAAGATGACAAGAGCTTACATGCTGGCATGAGCTTTTAAGCAGAAAGATGGCATTGAGAAAAGGTCAGTCATGGATAAAGGTAAAAGCCACACTTGCTAAGTTCACAGAAAAAGAAATTCAAAAGGCAGGAAGCAAAAAGCCCTTAGGAATTCACAGCAATAGCTCAGTTTGTAGAGGAGAGTTACCATACCCCTGCACTGCAGTCTGGATAAGCCCAAGCTGGCTTTAATCTAGGAACTCAAGTCTCTTACTGCAGCAGCTCATCACAGGCTCCCTGAGCAGCAAGGGGAGTTAGACACTGCTGAAAACCATAATTATTGCTGGAGCTGAAGAAGAATGCAAACTACACCTGAGCTGGCTACTTCAAAACTAGCTCAGATATATTTATGTTCAGCTGAAACACATGCAGGAAAAATCAAGGAGCCCAAGTCTGAAAGCAACCTTAGTCATCTTGCAGAAGCACTGAGAACTGTGGTTTCAGGAAGCAAAAGGAAAGATACCCCACAAGATACCACTTCTCTTTCCACCTCTGCTTTTCCAGGACAAAAGTAGGTCACGTCCTCAGATGTACTTCTGGGTATTGCCACAGAGAGAAGAGACCCTACCAACAAACCTTAAAAGGACTGCACTGACAAACATGCTTCAGTAGAAGATGCAGAGATGCCTTGAGGGGTAAATTTTATATTTTCTTACCACAATTAGAAAGAACAAGCCTGCAAGAAGCCATATACAGCACTAAAAGCTACAGGTAATGTCACACAAGAATTACTATCTTGCAGTTTATTAAAAGAAACATCATATAAACCATGAGAGACTCCAGTTCCCTTCTGTGCAATCACCATATTCTATGGTATGATGGTCCTATACCCAAAGTACAAGACCACAGACTGTGACAATATTACATGTCTCCTCTTACACCTATTGACCCATTGGGCCTGCTCTAATTTTCTCAGTTAACAACCAGAGCAAATAAAGCAAGGATAGCCATTTATGAACTATTACACATTTATGGCTCCAGATTCAAGCCAAACACATATCTAAGAATCTGTGACTGCAAACTCACCACAGCTCTACTAAAGCCTTCAAGATTTATGCATGCAACTCATTCATGGAGCAGGCTGAGGACTGCCACAAAAAGTAATTACTATTGCCCAAGTGGTGAGAAAACAGGTAAAGCAAATCCAGGCAGGTTTTAAGCAAGAATTCTTTGCCTGGCTGCCTATTTACAGATTACCTCTCATTCACTAATAACGTCATATGTGTATATTATTATGTAAGATTTTGCACTGTGAGAGCACCTAAGGGCTTTAGCCCCAGCTCAGCACTGCAGTGCCTAGCACATAAATGTGACAGTCACCAAGTTCTCTGCCCCAAGACTTGTGCTCTCAAACACAAGGGAAGGAACAGTGCTTGGACCAAGCTTTCCAGCTCGCAGTCATCAAACTCCCAGACATCCCTGCTGTTCCAAAAGTTACCACCACAGGTGTTCATGAAGAAAAGATGATGAGGAAAAGGTGCAGAAGCTCAGGGTAGCTGTCATAGATGATAAATTGTGAATTATTTGAAGGGAAAGTTTGGTATGTCTGCAGCATACTAATAGGGGAGCACAAACTTCAGCTGTGTAGGTACCTGCCCATTCAGGTGTAAAATGGTGGGGTTGGTGAGGTCAGTTTTCAGTTTGGGATCTGCAGGTCTCCAAGTGATTTGGTCCACAAACAGATAAAAGTGAAAAGCACCACTTACATTTGCTGTATTTTCACTGGAAATTCAGCAATCTGCAAACTAAAGAAAGGTGAGGATCATGACACTAGTGGATTGTTACTCATCAGGACAGGAGGCAGCATAAATTACCCAAATGGGTGTGCAAGTCAACAAGCAAAAGTACTCCCAGCACAAAAAGAAAGAAAAAATTGAAATAACATCAAGTTGTTAAATCCCAGTTGTTAAATATTGTCCTAAGTAGTGGGGAAAGTTCTGTCAAAATTATTTCCTTTTTACCCCAGTCACTCATCACAAAAATCAACACTGAAGACTGCACTCACTTTTCTTCCATCTCACCAGATGACTGGTGTCTAGTGGTTCCCAACAGACAGGATATGTTTCGGCCTTTCTCTCAACACAAACATTGAAGAGACTGGAAAGATATCACTGGGATTAATTTAAGTAACCACTGAAACCTGAAGCCCAATGATTATCCAAGCAGAAAAATTGAAAAGACTCATGTGCTGGCACACAGATGAATCTGCTTTCCCCCTTTAAGAACAAATATGTCATTGAATGAGACTAGTTATTGACAGAGAAAAGCAGAACAATGATAGATGTAGTGATTCTGACACTAAAACATTTTACAGCCATACTGCACTTGAAAGGCAGCCAAGAAGCAAGTCCCTACAGACCTTCCAACAGCTATTTGGCATCAGCTTCACTGAGGAGCTCTATCTGTACACCTCTAGCAAAGACAAACTAACAATAAAAAAATACCTTGGAAACAAATCCAAAGACCTTGAATTAATAAGAAATCTATAAGCTAAAGGCTACAAGCTACTGCCGTAAATAAAAAATGACAAGATGATAGTCACTAATTCCTACACAAGGAAAGAAAACAGAATGATTGTAGGTTAAGTTGCCTACTTTTTATGACTTTTTATCTATTGACAGAATATTAAGACTTCCTCTTCATACTTTTATTGAAGTATTGATTAATACTTCCTCTTCATATTTTCCTGAAGTCACCTACAAAAGCAGGGTAAGCTCTTCTGCTATTTAGTTCTCAGAGTACTGTATACATCAAAATACAAATGCAAAGAATACCAGTCTTGGATTCCCAAGCTAAATTCTCAAAGGGCTCCTGGTTTAGACACAGATGACCCGCTCTGGGATTAACCAGGAAGAGATTCCTTTGGCAAATCTCTTAACAACAGTCAGGCAAATGCAAGAATATATGACAATCCTATATTCAAAAACCATGATTCCTCCACCAGACTCAGACTTAACTTACTATAAGCACACATGGGGATCTGTAACTTGTTGAATCAAGGCCACTCAAAGTAATGGAAAACCTCTGTTCATACAGCACTTCAAACACTACATACACCCTCACACACATGTCTACATGAAGCAAGCCCAGCTGAAAATTGCCCTAAGTTTCCAGCAGGGAATACTTAAGCACACAAAATTTCTTCGAGAAACACTGCGAAGCTTCATGGCCCTATGAGCCCTATATTCTTCCATTCCCATGTTGCAGACACATCCCAATCTCCTGAAAGATGGAGATACCATGTAGCTAGACCCCCTAAGTGAATGCATCAAGTACAGTTAAACTTTTCATTTTTCATAAAAACAGAACAGACCTGACACCTATCAACCTCACTTCCCTACCACTGGAAGCACTATGTCCAAGATTATGTCATTTCACTAAAAGGCTGGCTGGCTTCCCTTCTCCTTTGGTTTCCCACTCTTTCCCGATGTTCATTTTCATAAAGGAGGATTCCCTACAAGGCTGACATCTGTTCTGAAGATAACTGTTTGAAAAACAAACTTTTTTCTAGAACATCTAAGATTGCAGAGATTTGGAGTTATTTCTCTTCACCCTGTTTTTATCCACTGTTCAGCCCTTTATGACTTTTCCTCTCTGCAGCTTCTCACAAAACTATTTTTTCCCTCACGCTACCTAGGATTTTTCAATCAGTAACACCAGTAAGATTTTTTTTTTAATCCAGTAGGATAATTGTGGTAAACCAGCAATGATGGCAGTCAAGTTTAGTGTCCTCAAAGCTTTTTCCCTCCCCATCTCAGGGACAGTGGTAAATATGCCCCTTTAAATTATTTTTTCTATGATTAAACCAGGGAGAAAATTCCTTCTCCCTTTTATTTATTTTCAACAACCCCTTCTGCTAATAATGTCTGGTATGTTGGATACTGCATCTGCTTTAAAATAGTCTTAAAATGCTGGTTTTCAACTGGTTAAACCACCTTGTGAACCTGTGACTAACTAGGACATCCCTATAGCCCAGGCAAGTTGCTGCCTTCCCACAGCTGGACCAGGGCCACTCAGGTGATACCAGGCACCTGTAAATATCTGTTCAGGTTCATCCAGCTGTCCATAACTTTCTCCTCCTTTGAGCCACATAAACACTAAGTAAGGGGCAGTCCACCAGGACCTCCTTCCTCTACTCTCTTTCCAGGTGCTGTGGATATTTCACCCTCTGCTTTGCGCTCACAAGATTGCCCACATCAGCCTGGACCACCCCACTGGACAGGGACTACTTGCAAAGCCTTACCAGGAGTAGCAGGCACACCAAGTGGATGGAAATCTTCACATGGGTGCTGACCTACTCCTGACTTCACCAGCCAGAGCATCTCAACAGCACCCTCAGATTTAGCAATGTGTACATGTTGCCCTGAGCAGAGACAGTGGAGACAAAGGAGGCCCTTCAGGGAAACCCAAAGAAAACACTCGGCTTTCTCTTAATGCCAGGTATTGTTATTTCATCTGTCAGTGAAAAGGGAACTTGTTTGGGCATAGCCCAAATAGCCATAGCCAATATTGCCCTGCAATATGCACAAGCAGGAGAGCAAACATTTAATGCCAGTCTGCTGGACTGGGAGTCAAGTGCATGGTCCAGTTCTACACACATTGAAGAGTGGCTGGAAGGTTCAAGGGCAGGCTAAGCACTACTGGCACCCAAAAACCACAATATGAATCCTTTGAGTAAACTCCCCTGAAAGAAAAGCAATTAAAAAAACAGAAACAAACAAACAAACAAAAAAAACTCTCCCAAAAACCCAACTCCTATCCCCAAAACTACAAAAAACCAAAACACACCAAACATACAGAAGTGCACTGTAGCATCACATGGAGCTTACAGGACTTCAGTTACTTCTTTAGAACTCAAACACAAGAAATTAACAGGCAATGATAAAACTTATTTATGTCAAATTTATCTCTTTGTAAAGGGACATAAACAATAAACTGTATGCCCTGCTACTGGCACAGTAGCAGGATTCTGTAACCTCATGCATCCAAGGATACTGTTAACACAAGATAAGTAGACATGATATATTTATTAGGCCATTAAGCCTTTTTCCCAATGACCTGGAGAAAGGCTGCTGCATCCAGAAATCTATTTCTTCTATATTCTTTGCACATAGAAAGATATCCATGGATATTATGAGTGGAAAATATAACTATTATCTGAAAAAGTGAATATTAATTTTTCTTCTTTAGCTAGAAGTTTTGCTAAACTTGCAATAGGGCTTTTTAAAGAAAAAAAAAATCCGTTTTTAAAAAAGAAATATTAATTTTATAGCCCCTCAATAATACCTAAGGCTCTGCTGCCAAATCTCAAATACACTGGCGGCACCCAGCTTGTTCTAATGCTAATAATACATTGCAAGCTTTACAGCTCCAGTGAAAACACAGTCCTTGCAGTTTCACTCCTTCCCAGGAGCCTCTGAACACCCAGTGAGAGAAGACATTGCAGCACATGCAACTGCAAGACAGCAGATAAGCAGGAGTTACTGGAGCTGCAGTTACTGAAGAGGATGGACCCAGCAATGCAACTGCCCTGCTACCAATGCAGGGGAACAGAGACACTGCTGTGCCACAGACCAGCCCCAGCACATACCTTTATTCCCCTTCTGCAGGCACCAGAGGAGGAATCAGCCTGCCTCGTGGCCAGCCCCGTCCTGGAGGCCACTTGGTTTTGGCCACGTAATTGCAAAAGCCATTGGGCCACCATCCAAGAGCCCATTCTGCTCTCTCCCAGTGGGATTTCCCATACTGGGGCCAGCAATGGGTCCTTCAGATTTGCACCCTCCTCTAAAGACACACGAGCCAGCATATGTACCCTCTGAAGCCCTAACAGTTACCAAAAATTGCTTTATAACTAAAGCTACTGGAATATACCCAAACCAAGCTCTTTGGGTAGAAGCATTTTACACAGTCACAGTATACTATAAAGAACCAAATTTGGAGTTGTTTCCCAGAGCTTAAGTGAATTGGTTTGCACTTCTAAAAGACCAATCTTTGATACACTTGTGTGCCTCTTTATTAATTATCTCATGGTGAAATTCAAGGTTAAGCTAAAAGGCTGCTGTGTTTTACTCCAACTTCTGCTATTTTGGTACCCCATCCTGTCCTTGTGTGCAAGAACAACAATGAAGTCCCATATTACATGGATTAGAATTCTATCCAACTCCAGAAAAGACACTACAGAAGTTATTACTCTGTGCATTAATTGAGTGCACAGAACACTAATTTGCTTTCATAAGAAAACCAAATATAGCTTAATAAGTGTTGAGAGTAATATTACACCATTGCTTTTCGGTTACAGGAAAAAAAAATGCAACTAAAAGAACCTCCATTCAGATTCAGGGTAGTTACTGACCTTTGAATGTATGCTCAAATGCTACTTCAACTCAGAATAGGATCCCAATTTGAAAAGGAGGCGTGAAGGCCTGCTCAAATATTAACATGAAAACACTGTTTCATCAAAATATATGTGTTTGTACATTCTTTACCTTCAGATACTTCTCATCACGGGTCTCAGGTGAAATCCCAAGTCACAAATAGAGGGATCAAGTACAGCAGACAGAAGAAAGCATGTTTACATATTAGGTGAAGGGATTTTAGTCCAAGAATGTAATAGCCTTAAAAATCTCTCCAGATCTGGCCCACCCAGGGAGCAGTTTCAATATCGGAAACCAGAGACTGCAATAACATTCCCAGAAGTCAACATCATTAGAAAATAATCAAAATATTTATGGTTTTGTATTTAAAACAAAGAAGAAAAAGTTTGGAGACAGCTTGAATTTTCAGAACTCTGTTAAATTTCTGTTATTGCAAAAAAACTATTAAGAAATTCCTTCTATCCTCACATTTCACAGCCTCAGTTTCTGAAGAGGAAACCACCACCTGGTTGCAGTTTTTATTTTCTCTGAACACTTTAGACTTTCCTTGACTACTAAAAGAAAAGAGAAGCCTGCCTATCATGTTTGTCATAGCCAAAGGAAGGAGTGATGTTGCTTGGGAGGCAGCTTTTGATGCCAGGAGTTTTGGAGGACACCCAATCCATCTGCGTTGCACCTTTTCTTCTACACTCTCCAAAAGGGTGTCTAAAATGCAGACAAGAATGTGCTAATGCTTTGGCACATCCTGTTGGGGGACAAGCTGTGAGTCTCCTGGCCTGCAGAAAGGAGGAGAGATTTACCATCCAAAATCATGGCCTGAGGAAACAGCACCAGAATTGCTGGGAGAGAGCGCCAACTTTGTTATCACTGCCTTTACAAAAGAGCTGAAACAAAAACCTGCCAGTCAAGCCCAGGGACAGCAGTGTTTTCAGACACAGTTGATCCTTCCTAGCACCTTTCTCTGTGCACTAAATGCACATTTCTCCAGGCTCAGGGGTTGGAGTACCTCTCTTATAAAGACAGACTGAGAAGATTCTGGGGAGGCCTTCTAGTACCTTTCAGTACCTAAAGGAGGCCTGCAAGAGAGCTAGAGAAGACTTTTCACAAGGGCATGTAGTGATAGGACAAGGGAAATGGCCTTAAACTGAAAAAGAGAAGATTTAGCATAGATACTCTGACAAAATTCTTTACTATGAGGGTGGTGAGCTGCTGCAACAGGCTGTCAAAAGAAGCTATTGGTGTCCCATCCCTGGAAGCACTTAAAGCCAGACTGGATGGAGCTCTGAGCACCTTGGTCTACTGGAAGGTTCCCTGGTCAGGCACAGGGGTTGAAATGAGATTATTGTTAAGGTCCCTTCCAACCCAAGCCATTCTATGACTCAAAACTCATTTAAAGCAAAATTTTGAACTGTGGCAACACGCATAGAAGGTCTATACTTTGTCAACTAAAATCATTACAGTTTGATAAGTAAAGCATTTAACAACATGACTCTAATTAGTAAATTACAAAGATAGACAAAAGGGGAAACACAACTGAGTTTAGTTTTCATGCCACAAAATGGTAAAAATGAGTGGGCAGGATGGAGATGCCTGTGACTAGCAGCTCCATGGTTATCCACTGCAGGGCACCTGGACACCTTATTCACCTCAGTCTTCTTAAATCCAAAAATGACTATGTAAAAAAGAAGAGTGGGACAGATGGAAAGGTGATTTAGTGACTGGTCTGGTGGTACATGATGCTGGCAGCCCAGGAGCCCACTTAAGTGCTGGGAGTAACACCTGACAAGGGCTTCATTCAGTGCACACCCACTGTGCTGCTCCCTGGCAAAGACAAGGGCCCTTTGAGGAAGGGAACGAGGAACATTTAATTAAAGACTAGACCCTCATGCACAAACAAAGAGATGGAGAGTGAGAGATCTCTTGCTTTGTCAAAGCCCCATGGCCAAGGGCTGCTCTCGGCCACCACGGCTCCCTTACAGCATTGCTTTTCACACAGAGCATGCACTTCACTTGCAAGGCTGGATGACTTATCTGCCACCGGAAAAGATGCTTTCCTATACAATGGTGCTCTTTGTGGGGAGGAAGGAGGTGGGGAGACAGTACTAGCTGGCTATTAACCTTATAAATCCTTCCCTTGAGTTGCACAATGAATACCACAGATCTGTGTATTTGACTTTGCTTGTTCAAGAGAAGCTGCTTTGAGTGAAAAAAATGAAATTAAATAGCCTATATCTTTCCTTTCCTTGTGTTCTTTTTAGTTTCACAATACATTTTTGATGACTAGCACTCGCCTCGCAGGCCATCCACAGTTTTCTTTAAAGAGCAGAAAGCAATTCTGACTCTAAGAATTCATTCTCACAACACAAGCGCAAACCACATACTGAGAAATCAGGCACTTTATATGCAGTCCATACTCATTTAGCTCTTGTCTCTGTCTCCCCAGCCTCTGAAAGCTGCTTTTACAAATTACATTAAAGGCCCAACCCAACACTTGTGAGCAGTGAAGTTCTTTACTCAGAGTTGGAAGTAAATTCATAAGCACTTCAGCCTGGCCATAAGCTTAAGTTTACCCTTTATTTTCAGGCTGCAATAACCATCTCACAGATATAAAAAGTGAATCTCTAACAGGCTCTAGGTTGGAGTGGTAGAGAAGAAGAAAAAAAAATTGTCTTTTAAATCCACTGAATTTCCCATGGTAATACCACAAGGCATACAAAAGGTGTAGTTGAATGCATGGTAAAGTAATTGGAGGTTTTATTACTATGAAACCTAATGCCCCCTCACTGAAAATAAATTTTCATAATATAAAGGAGATCATTGGCAGGGAAAAAAGGAATTCATGATTTATAAATGTCTATAGATGAATAACATTTAATGTCCAACAGTCTACACTTCACCATAATCATCCACTAATGACTGCAAAACTGATTGTGAAAATTACCAAACCTAAACTGGTGGGGTGTTAATTTAATTTTTGGTGGCATGAGAGGATATGGCAGGGAGAGAAAAGAAAGGGAGCACTTAGCTCCAACTCCCAGTGTGGCAAAAACCGTTTCCCCCCTATGCTTGGCCAAGCAGGAACAATGCACAACAGCCTGGCCCCGCCGACTTTGCTGAATTATAACTCCTGCTAGTTAGTTTAATTATTGCACATACATTTCTTAAAAACTCCATCTGAACATTAGCTTCTAATTGGAGAAATTGCTCTGGTCATGGCCAAAGGGTTATTATAAAGTTTGGTCATTTCTTTTCAAGCAATCTTTACAAAAGGGCATGGCCCTTCTGCGAAGCGTATGAAAACCTCTCAAAGATGCCCATTGTCCGTGACACAGAAATCAAGAGCAAGAGATACAGAAGGAAGTCTCATCTGGGAATACAAAAGGTGATGAAGACATGAAAATGAGGTGGAACATCCTGCTACACCGACAGCACCTAGCACAGAAGAGCTGAAAAGTTTAAAAAAAAAAACAAAAAAACCCAGCTCTCAGGATGACAAATATTTGTGAGTGCAAATAGAAGGTGTGTCAAAAAAAGAAATCTTATTAAAATACTAACGCTCATTAAAGACTTAAGTTACAAAAGTCTTGCAAAGTTACAAGACAACTTCCGAAGACAATGAATTTCATCACTGGACGTATAGATTTGCATAAGGCTTCCTTGACCCCCTAAATCAACATATTAGCAAGTGCTGGTTTGGGGATTCTGTTTATTCAAAGACTACTTATGTTTCCCAAAGTTTCCCATCTGCCAACTCAAAAACCTCGATACACCCAACAATTTCCTAATATCCGAATCACTTTGATCACTGCAAAACTGGTAACTGAGCAGGCTTTTATGACGTAACTATTTAGTTCCAAGAAAACTGCCAGAGGAGTAAGTTTAAAAATCACACATGAATCACTTCATCCGCCATACCCTCCAGCCCTAAGATGTCAGTGCTATAAGCAAATTTCTCATGTGCTTCTTATTCCTCCTGTATTTAATTCTAAGGTCTAATTTTATAATTCAAATCTTCAGACACTGGAATCTCATGTGGATTTTAATCTATTCACTTTGTGGCTCAGGTACACCTGCACTGAGCACAATAGGACTGTCCAGTCCCTGCTAACTACAGATTATACTTTCATGAACTTTTCATTATCAAGCCAGGATGACTTAAAGGTGGGAAGACTATTCAGAAGTGAGTCTCTCCTGGTTTACATTTTACAATTCCAGCAGCAGAAAACGTGCTATGCACATTAGAGATTTAGTATTCCCTCCTCCTCACCAGCTATATTTTCCTCCAGTTATTATCTCCACAGCCACCACAACCCACCAGAGCCAAGGCTCTGAACCACAATGAAAAAGAAATACCAGCAACATCAGCAGAGGTTTGAAAGTCAGGCTGCAGTTGTGATCTCCAGGTCACGTTAGCACTTAATATAGGGGAAATATTGTCCAAGGCTCTCTACTACGTCTGCACGGAAGTTGTGCAGCTGAGGAGACCTTTCTGTCCCTTGTCCCATGCTAGACAGCAGCAGGAGGCTGGGAGCTGCCCCCACACCCACCCTAGGGCAGGCAGCTGGTCATCACTCCACCCCAGGTGGACTCCAGGGGCAGGTGAGGCAGAAATCTAGCCCCACCTGCCTGCAAAGAGACAGCCAGCTGAGAAATCAGAGAAGAACCAACCCAACAACTTATCACAGCATTGTCCAGGTATTCCAATGGCCCTGGGGTGCAGAGGAAGACCCCCTGGTCAGTCCCCCCATGCACCCCCCCACTGCCCAGGCATGGCAACCTCTATTCCCACCACAGCATGGGGACTACCAGCCAGACCAGAGCAAGAGAAAACAACAATGTCACGTTCATCAAAACCACTGTGCCACTTTTCCCCCCTGACCCTACCAGTTATTTATTAACAGGAGTAAAATATTACTATTCTGCAACTCCCAGCAGGCAAGTTTTCCTATCAGCTTAAGATACCAACCACATTTTTTAAAGCTGAAAAGCATTGGAGTTTTTTTTGTCTATGTGTTGTTTGCTGCTTTAATGAAACAAAGCAGATAATAAAGTGTGAGAGAGTTCTCCAATAAGTCACAGTCACACATTAGCTACCTAATTATGCTGAAAATACAATTACATGCATTTAAGCAGATGCTCATGCCCACAGGCCAAGCCCATTATTTTGACAATTCTTTAACTTTACAGTAAGTGCAAGTTGAATCTACTTAGATACAAGACCTGAATTATCAGTCTGGGAGTGGAAAAAAAAAAACGGTGGAAAAAAAAACAAAAGTCAATCAGTTCCTTCTATCATATTTAGCACAGCTAAGGCACTAGACAACAGGCAAGACTCCAACAGGTCCTTTCTCTTCTTTCATAGCCTTTAATCAAATGCTGAGAGGCATTTGCTATTTTTAAAGCCAAATGAAAAACTCTGGCTCCAGTCTTTTGTAAATTTGCAGCAAAGATAACCCCCCAAAGGAATGCATATTATTTGCACACCAGTGAGCTTACTTATTAACATGAACTTCTAGCAAAAGTTTTGTTTCCATATTTTAAGATAGGCCACAAAGACCTGTTTACATTCCTTGGGTGGCTTTAGTAAAGTCAAGGTCAGAATGCACCTTTCCACAGCCCTCCTGGGCAGCAGGCTGAGGAATGTCACTCAATGAGCAAGGTCCAGGAACACCCCAAAAATCAAACACTGACCCTGATACTCCATCAGGTGACAGGGCCAATTCAAAAGCTCTTCATCCTCCATCTAACTGCAGCCAAAAAGCCCAGATGAGTCAGGCTGAGCAGCTAGCACTAACCACTGCCCAACTTCTTCCCTTCTCCAGATAGTGGTGGACCACACAAAACTTTTCTATCACCTGCTCTGCAACACTGTCTTGTCATCTGAGGTTCAAAGGAAAATTTGCTATTATGAGGAAAAAAGGTCCATCAGTTCATTTTTAACAGGGCAACTTGTCTTGACGTTCCCTCTCAGCTCAGGAAAAAATGGTAATATTCAAGTAAGTCTGATGGGGAAATAGTGAGTAACAGACAAGTGTCTGACAACTGTGCAAGAGACAAGACTGCTAATAACTGGAAATTATATGAGTTAACATGGATTGTTCCAAAGGATAAAAGCAGCTAAAAATATTCAAAAGCCAAATTAAAAACAGGAAACTGGGAAACCTCGAATATTTATGTTCCATTCTTTTCAGGAACCTTACTCAGCTAATTTTTTTTTTAAATAAATGCATCCTGTTTTAAGAGTCTGAAACTCCCAGCACAGAGAGAGCATCTCTAGCTTTGTGACCTGTTCATGGTGCCTGCTGTATAGGACATAGATGATATAAATTGTACACAAGGAAAAGGCAGTTTGCCTCACCATCACTGCAGCAGCCACGGCAAGTAATTAAGCCAGCAATAAACCAAATTCTCATAATTTTCCTTCTCTCTACAAGAGAAGCTGCATGTTTCAAGCTGTAATGAATACTGAGTTGCCTTAAATCTTAAGAAAAACTTTTGCTCTGTTGTTCTTCACAACTCTCCAGTATACCCAGCAAATAGCCGCAGCTTTATATCTTAGGGTTTGGGGGTGGTGGAGGGGTTGGGTTAGTTTTTTGGCCATGTTGTTTTTTCTTTTTCATGTCAAAATAACTGCTGAAACATTTCTGCTCTCCATGCTAGGATATTTTCGTTTCCCAGAGAAAATTCAGGGTGAGGTGTGCTTTGTCCTAGGCCACTGCACACTGATGGGATTCCCTTAGGGAATCGCACTGTAACTTGAAACTTCGGCCCACCACGGCATAACAGACTTGCTGTTTATAGCCTCAAAAGCCACCTGCCTTGCACCTCAAAAAACCACGTAACTTATCTCCTACTACTGCTTCTCGCTGAGAAAGACACCTTCACAGCAACGCTGGGATACGAGTTTGATAGAGTACGTAGAGCCGAATATAAAGTAAAATATTGTTTCAGCGCACCTGGAAATACTAAACAAAACTTTTACCTCCCGAGCCAAGCAGCCCCGGGAGCACGCTGCGGGCGGAGCCGGCCCGTAGGAGGCCGGCGGGCATTTCATCCTGCAGGGGGTATATTCCAACTCTTCCAGTTTATGTTTTTACCCTGGCCCGCTGACGGGAACGGGGGAACGCGCCTCTCCAACCGACCGCACAGCCGTGGCCGGCGGCTCTCCCGCAGAACACCATTTAGCCGCATCCCCGTAATGCCACCGCTCCCATCCCGGCTCACCCCTTTCGCGCACACCCACTTTTGGGAGCTAAAACCCCAGGGCGGGGAAGGCCCCCCTTTCCGCCCCCGCTCCCTGACCCCGCCGGGTACCGGCGGCGGGTGCCCCGGGGCAGCTCCGCGGGCCCCGGCCCGGCGGCACCTACCCAGGCACTTGATGTGGAAGCCGCTGGGGGGCTTGAGGGAGCGGCGCGCCCAGCCCTGCCGCAGCACCTCCAGGTGCTCCTCCTTGCCCTGCACCAGGAGCACCTGCTCGTCGATCCAGCCCAGGAAGAAGGTCTCGGCCACCGCCGCCGTGGCTCGTCGGTCCCAGAAGTGCTGCATGTTCTCCCGCTTGAAGTCCGCGAAGATCTCGTAGCCGATGCGGTGGCGGCCCAGCTCCGCCGCCGGCCCCGCACGGGCACCGGCTCCGGCACCGCCGGCACCGTCGCCCCCCGGCCGCCCCCCGGCCGCGGCGTCCAGGACGATGGCCAGGGAGTGCGGGGCGATCTGCAGGCACCTCTCCGCCCTGCGCGGCATGGCCGCTCACCGCCCGCCGCCGGGCACGGGCACGGGCACGGGCACGGACATACCTCCCCGCGGCCGCGCTGCCTCCCGCGGCCGGCTGTCCGCGCTCCGCGCCGCTCCGCCCCCGCCGCGGCCCGGCCCGGCCCGGCCCGCTCCGCCCCCGGCACACCCCCGGCGCGGTCCGGTGCCGCGGGCGAGGCGGGGACGGGATCCCGCCGCTGTCGGTCCCGCAGCGGGTGGCGGCCGCTGTGTCCCGACCGGGAAGTCCGCACGCCCTGCAACCCACTGCTGCCCGCCTCACGCTTCCCTGTCCCAGCACGGGAGCACCATCCCTAGAGAGGAAACGAGCCCGATCCCTGTCCCGGCCGGTAGTTTAGGCTTCCCGGCACCATCCCCCCCCTCACTTCTGGGAGACCCTCACCCGTCCTTTCCACGAGTGAAGCATTCCCTAGCCACATCCAGATTATCCCAGCAAGTCTTATAATGCCTTATAGTTTTGTTTCTTCCATTGGCTGCACATCTGTAAGTAACATACACCGTGAGCAGCACTGACCCTGCCATGTCCAAACGCCTCTCTCTTCATTCGCTGTAATCCTAGTCACTGTTTCTTAGTGGTACTGAAATGCAGAGCAAGTGTAAGGTTCATTCCTAGCTTCTTTAGCTTTTTTTCCAGCAATTCAATATTTTGCATCCTCTGTGCACTGGATCACCAGCTGCCCGTGAGGCTCAAGGGAGAGCTCAGGAAAACTGAGCAAGGTGCAAGCAGAACTGGAGAGGTCCTTGCTGGCAGTGCAAGGCTGGCAGCTGGGTTGTGCATCAAGGTGGTAGGTGGCTGCTGAGCTGCAGGTGCTGGCAGCAAGGTGCTGGTCACATTTGTGAGAGAGCAGATTCAGGATCTTCACTCCTATCTTCTATCGGAACCCTCAAACCCACAGCAAAACTGAGTCTCAATTCTGAAAAGATTCTTGAATTTCTGAATGGTCTGTAGCTGTTGGACACCTTGGTGGTGTGTGAAATGTGAGTGGCCTCAGCAGCAACTCCCACCTTGCCCCAGGGAGCAGGGCACCGTGGCACTTGGGCCATGGGCAGTGAAGCATGAGAATACACCAGAAAGACAAATGATACAAAGAAGACATCTACTGTAGAGAAGTGAGGGCAAAAGTGGAGGCAGAAGAGAGGTAAGCAAGAGGAGAGAGCAGGCAGCAGCCGCCCTGCCAGGCAGCAGCATGAGAGCTGCTACAGCCGCAACACTCCATGCTGTGCACAAACGAAAATGTTTTACCTGTTGCTTCTGAGTTCACTCACATCAACATCCCTTGACCTATTTGGCCTCCTTAAACTATCACCCATTTGGTTCTAATCTCATTCAAATCCTGTGCCACTTGCCAGCTGGCTTCATCCAATTCCTTCTCTGGGTTTCATTCAGTGCTGTCACTGTACTGTGGAAGGTCAAATTCACCAGGATCTCAAAGACTTTTACAAGGAAACAAGTTGTATGAAACTCGCGTTTCCAAAGGGCAAATCAGAGGTTAAATAAATTATCCTGTAAGTCATTTTGAGCCAGGAGCAGAGAGTATTAATACACAGTTTGCAAGTCTCTATTCCTTCCCAAGTCTCCAGCACAGCAAGATCTCAAGAGGCCCCTCACCGCAGCCAGGAATAGTTTAAATGTTGCTGCTGTCAGGATTTCAAATAAACTCTTTTATTAGGCTTTGCAAGAGGACCCCCCTGGTACCCTCATTGCCCTCCAAAATGCTTCCCAAAGTTCAACAGAGCCTCTGGCTGTCTATCGAAAGACCTAGTCTTACTGTGCTGAAACTACTGTCATGATCTTGTCATATTCATGTTATTCTTACCTTGTGCCTTCCTCCTCTGCATTATATCAGCCTTTTATCTTGCCCATCATACTTGCATTTCAGTTCTCTGGGCAGGGCCCACTTTTGTGTAGCTTTTTTGTGCAGCACATCACATTGACATGTCAACTGCTGAGCAGAGTCACCAGGTGACTTCAGGTCTTGGATGAGTTTTCATTTTTATTCCTACCTGCAGAACAAAGGAGCCAGATTAAGACCTCTAACTGTTTTTAGGCTTTTGCACCAGATACATCCTGAATACCTAGACGTGGAGCCCCATACTTCACCTACAGCTCCCAAATCCCAAGTGCTAGCCAAATCTGTGATCCTTCTGCTGCCTCTGACATGAACACACGTTCAGTGTGGCATGCCCGTCAGCCTTTGGTCACGGCAGCAGTGCAGCTCTCTCCATTAGCTGAGCTCCTTTTCCCTTCAATACTGACTTCTGAAGCAATGGGTGTGGCAAAACGTGCCACACAGTCATTTCCCACCTCCTTGCAGTAACGTTTGTGGGCTGTCACCTCTTACCTCCTGTAAAGGCTAGTACCCAGCCTGCTAGTCCTCTCCCACCCTGCTTTCAACACCTTTTCCTTCATGCCACTTCAGGCCTCTGTGCTCACAGACTGGACTTCCCTCCTCCCTCCCACCCTTCCTCCCTCCCACCCTTCCTCTCCTTTTCAGCATGCTGTCCTTCTCTGCTGCTTGCACACATGTAGTGTCACACACAAGTGTGATGACAAGGCAATGAAAGCGGGCATGCAATAATTTGTCCAACACTTGTCAGATGAAGCTGTAGCACAAACCAAAATACACTGTATGCTAGGGGTTAGGTGCTGTCCCCACAGAAGGCAGTGCCAGGGTTGCCTAAGCAAGATCTTGAGGGCCCAGTTAAGAAATGCCCAGGGCCAGGGGATAGTCTGTGGACAACAAATATGTAACTGAGTAAACTGTCCATCATTCATTACTTCCCTTTTTTTCCCATCTCCTTATTGAGCCAAACAGTTTTTACCCTCAGAATTTGGGATGTTTGGTTTATTTTTGTTTATTTAAATTTTTTTTGCTTGTGGGTTTCATGTTGAATAGCATCTCTTCCCTTTTCATTCATTCACTTCAAGGGACTTGTTCCAAGATATCAACATCTATAGCCAGACTAAAGCCCATCTGGTATTTCCCAGTAGAAATATAAGAGAGAAGACAGCCTACAATGTTCTTATGGCCAAATTATGAAAGCAGGTGAAGTGGAACTCCTAAGTGCCTCTGAAGTGTTTGGAAAGGCAGAAGTTTACATTGCTAGCAGGACAAAACCCCTGAAGAAAAACCATTCTTATCGCCAAATTATGAAAGCAGGTGAAGTGAAACTCCTAAGTGCCTCTGAAGTGTTTGGAAAGGCAGAAGTTTACATTGCTAGCAGGACAAAACCCCTGAAGATTTAGACACGTCTCTTTGAAATGTGTCAGTGGTGTAGGAGGTCTGCAGCAAATGGTGTTGTTCATTTTGGGTGGGAGCAGAAAGCCAAACAAACCAAACAGAGCTGTGTTCTCTGGCTGTCTGTACTGACCCATAGCTCAGGAGTGGCATCTTTGCTGCAAACATTGCCCCATTTAAAACTTCCTGGGAAAGGGTCTTCCCTCAGAATTCCTCCAAGGCCACACGATGGAAAAGCAAGGCTGAGGTGGAATACCTAGTGACTGTGTGTCCCTGGATTGTACATAATAAGGCAAGTTACAGAATTTCACAGCCTACACAGTATGTCAGCAAGTGATCTGCTTCAGATGCGGTACTCAAGCAGTACGTCAGCAACCTTCCAGGAGAGGTTTTGAAAGACTATTTCCTATCAGAAAATTATTTTAAAATCTCTCTAGTCATTTTATACAAGTAGAAATGGTACCTTCCCTCCCACTGTCCATCCAGTGTTGCCACCTGTCAAGACAGTCCTGGATGCTTCCCAGCCCAGTCGTCTCACTCCCAGGAAGAAGCTTTTTTATCATTGTGTGGATCTTCAGGTGGCTGAAGCGTGTTTGGCACAAAACTGCCAGATACAGGATGGTCTTTTAAGATATTTCTGACAGGATTTTTTTTTTAACACACTTGCATGTATTCCCATGTGGAGGGCTGACTGAAGCTTGAGACTCACACTGGTGGTGACACTATTGTCAAAAATGGCACTGACTGCAGCCCTAATGCGACAATAGAATGCAGACCTCAATAATTAATTTTGAGAAGTGTTACACCCTCCTCCTGCCCCATTCAAGACTTACTTACATGAGCCTGACTAGACTTTCCTGGACACAGAGTCAATGTAAACTGGGTCTGGCTTTGCTGCTGCAGGGGTGCAGGAGAAGGGCCAGCAGCAGGTGTGCTGGTAACACGTGGGCTGGGTGCTGCTCTTCTTGTCATACTGTGAGAAAAACCAGGAGCAATCTTAGAAGAGTGAATGTTCTGAAACAGCAGATCATGAGCAGTGGTGGGGACTTGCACCTAGGGAAAGCAAAATGGTGGAAGGGGCATACTAGTAGTTATTCCTTAAAACTCTTCCCAGAGATGTGGCATCCTTTGTAGGTAACTATAGCTCTACATTCACCTAGTTTGCATCACTTGATGACACTTATTTGCCACCAAGAATTTCTAAAACAATACCATGTTTAGCTTCACCATTTGTTTTGGTAACCAGTTTTTGCGATACAGGGATAGTAATACTTCTCACATTTGTGAAGTCCCTTGAAGCCTGCTATTAAAAATCAGGAACGGCTGTTTCACTGTCTCTGCTCTGGTAGGGGCCAAGTATTTCTGTGCTCAATCCTGTCCTGCCATCTTCCATCAAGAAGCCCTGCGCAGAAATCCTTGCTCAGTGTTCCCAGTGAAGTCAATGGGAGTTTCCTGGTGAAGAGTGATGAGCTGGGTCCAAACTAAACACCCAACTAATAAACACAGCAGGAAATAGCTGACTGCATAATTTTAAAGCTCTGTGCTTTTACCTGACTCAGACACGCTGGCATCAAGAAGGATCCTAGGGCCAGGATGTGACCCAAGGGAGGAGAGGAGATTCCAGGTTATGGGCAGGCATGTCTATCTTCTTCTTCAGGAAAATCTTTGGCAACAGTGTTACACCTTTGCAGCTAGGTGAGTGTTGCTTGGATAGGTGAGCTGGTAGGTAGGCTATTATCTATTGTCTGCTTAACAATAGCCTACACATACTGGGGAAGTTACAACAGACTAGGAGGAAAATCACCTCCCAGCAGACACTGAAAACAAATTTCCGCTTTACTCACAATACAGGGTACAGGTTTCTCACATTGAAACTCAGGTGCCTATGTTTAGACATGTAAATAACACAGCACTAAAACATCTGGATTGGAAAGCCCTTTAATTTTATTTATGTATGAATTTGCAAAAAGGGAAAAAAGACTTGCAGATGTTTTTGAAAAAAAAAAAAAAAAAAAAAAAAAAAAAAAAAAAAAAAAAAAAAAAGTGCACAGCCTATAACAACAGTGTGGGTTTATATGGGCCAGAATAGATTTTCTGCACAGGAAATTCTTGACTCTAAAATAATAGAGGCAAGAGAAGGGCATGTTTATATGTTGACTTTCTAATTTTTTTTTCTAGAGATGTTTTTTATGTGCCTTCCAACCTATATTTGTCTCTTACCTGCTATGGTATTGATGATTATTTTTGGCCAGATTACAGTCAGACACTAAGGTAGGGGCTTAGGTGATGTATTTGACCAAGACAGGGTTTATTTCAAACTCTGCAATTGTACTCTACTGAAGCCATAAAGGACTCAATACTTGGAGGAAACATACAATTTTAATTATGGAAATAGCACACCAGTTTGCCTTCAAAAATATGTGCTTGTCATGTTGCCTTGGAAGAACTACTGAAACATTGAGGCAGCTCAGGCACTGACATGCAAAAAAACTAGGGTTTGTTTTTATGATTCCCCTACCAGTAATAGAAAGAGCTTGTGAATGAAATGGCCATTAATTTTCATGAGTGCTTTGAAAGAAAGAGCAATAAAATCTATTTCTCCACCATTTTTCTTATTTCCTTTTACAGCCTGTGTCTTGAACCAGCCTAGCAAAGGCATGTGGTTGATCCCTGGCAGATCTCATATTGCCAAATTTATGATGCCAAAGTCAGACCAAGGAGATCAGAAGTTATTCCCCAGCCTTAGCATTTTAATCTGAAATTTCTCTGCTTTGAATAGAATGCTTTCCTCCTACAGTCCCTTCCCATGTAGTACAAGGCAACTGTAAGTGCTGGGGGTAGTGCAAAACTGTAGGAGAACAAAATTCCAGTGAGATACCTATACCTAAGACTATGCAAAGGTAAATAGCATACATAGGCCAAGTGAGATAAAGGGAAATCCTTGTTCATATAACATGCACAGCCAAGAACTGCAACCCATACTGGCTCAGTTTTCCTGTAGGAAGCCCATTAGACTGTGGGCCAAAATGAGAGAATGATGACCTGTGACTCCACATTTTTATCTGGCAAGTACATTTTTTGCCTAAGCAAGAAAGCAAGGTAGGCAGAGCTGACCACTTCTAAATGAACAATTAAATGAACTCTTCTAGCTTCCAGAATAATTTAATCAGGGGCTGCTATTACAATGCCCACCTGGGGTAAAAAAAAGAAATTTAAAAAGGGATTCTGCACCACAAGGCAGCCTGCAGCCAGGTTGATCAGCACAGAGGGTGAGAGAACCAGAGCTGGGCATGGCTTTGTAAGCAGCCTTTGCTCTGCCCTGGTGGCAGAGCTGTGGGTGACAAGTAGACATTGGTCTCAGCTGAACAGCGATGTGAGCTTGAAAAGGGTAGGAATACCACGTCTCTAACGCAAGGGTAGGAATACCACGTCTCTAACACAAACTGCAGCTATAAAGAACTGCATTGTTGGGAACCATACAGTACATCCCAGAGAACTTTCACTGGTGCCCACTGGCATGGGGGGAGCTGGCACACGGTGCTTGAAGGACAAGTTAGTGCATGTTGGCTTCTCTGAGAATCCCATGGTGGCACAAACATGGGGTGGTTTTCCCAGATCACAAGGTGGGAAAGCTCTACAGTCATTTGTCTTGCCAATTTTTGGATGGCAGCTTCTCTTTTCTAACTGGGCAAAAGGAAAGTGACCAGTGTTTCTAGTTTCAGGTAAAAGCTCTTTGATATTTTGCCCTGCTCTTCAGACAGACAGGCAGACACCCATACTGATATGCAGCACAGGGATACAATATATCAAGACACAAGGAGGCTCTACCTGTGCCACAGCGTTCTTGCTCTTCCTGCTGGGAAGCAGAGGCTGAATGATGGGCTTGCTCTCTGTACCCAGCCTGTGACATCTTCCCACTTTCTGTGCACTGATCCACCAGCCATGACCAAGTTCACAAAATGTGACCCAGGCTTACAACCTCCCTCTGGGCCTCCCTAAACCAAGGGCTTGTCCTTCCCACAGAGTTTTGCAGGAAGAGGATTTCTACAATCAAGCAGAGGAAAATGCCTGTGGGAATCGGAACTAACCCCTACCAATGTCTTTGCAGGTAGGGAAAGGTTGAAGGCAGCCAAGAATGTTGGATAACATGCCCACCGTGGGTTTTGATTCTCTGCTCTTTTTGCTGTTTCTCCATCCACAACCACCCACCAACATGTTTTTAACTCATCTATGTTTTTTCTTGATTAGGATACCAATTTTTGGTGTTTCCTCACTTGATACAGATGCCTCTGGGAAAGGACAAAGTATCCCTGAAAAATAAATTACCATCATGGCCTTTTTCCCCCTTTTTTTTCCTTTACAGAAATTTCTTATTCAGTTTGCTCAATTCAACAACCTTCTCCTTTTTCATGTCAGGCCTTAAGTTGCTTGCCCTTGATGAACTAGTTCAGTCAAAGTCATGAGAGTTTACAAATATGAGAGTAACAGGCACCTTACAGCTGCCTACAATAAACAACTATTACTTTTAAAAACTGACCAACACCTGTTACACTGTGCTGTGACACAATCCCTTTTGCTCTTTTAACTGGTGAAGGGTGGTGGAATAGCCCAGCAAATGTTCATGTGCACAGGAAGGGAGGTAATAGATCTCTTCTCCAACAGGACCTGCCACAGCTCTTCCAGCACTGGTTTTGTGCCCGTTGGGGGAGTGCCAAGAACACACATTCAGGTTACAGTGTCAGCCAGCCATCAGCTAGCTTCTTCTCTCCTCCATCATTTTCATTTCACTCAGAGCAAAGGGACAAATATGAAGGCTGATGGGCTAGATGCTCACCTTCAGGTCCCCTCTGGCAACAAGGAATTGGTGAAAGGGGTGGTGGGGTGGATGTAAGAGAATTTATTCCTGGTTTAATAGCCCTTCATTATAGCTAAGCCTTTTGCATAAACAGCAATTTGGCTCCCATCTCCTGAACATTACTCCCTTGTATTAGGCCTTCTATAATGGCTGTAATTACAGTTGCAAGCTCTGCTTTTATTTTATGGGAGCTGAGGTAAACCTGCCCAGTGTCCCAAGTGTTGATCTTCAAGTACAGCCATGTCTGTGAGACAGTGTCTCCATGCAGTGAGGATCTAATAATGGGTGAGTCACAGCAAAGACCTGCCAGTTTCCTCACTAGCCCTGTCTGCTCTCAGGACTGATCTCTCTTGTAGGTAATTTTAAGCAGCTACCATGCTAGTCTCCTGCCTCTTCTCTTTGCCTTGGCTTGCCAAGATTAGACAGTTTAACCAATGACCCCAGTTGTCATCAATCTCAATATTGAGTGCACCAAGAAAATACAGGCACTTTTCTGTGAAGACAGGCATTTATGAACTATTTGTGAAACCATTTTAGCTAAAGAAGACAGACAGCTCTATTTTGTGCCTAATATTGTCTGACAGGTGTGGACACACCCTGGGATGACTTTCTTGTCATCCTGACTAGAAGGTCAAGAGTCTACATTTGACAGAGAATTGCCTTTGGCACTCCAACAAAAAATGAAAACACAGCAGCATTCAGAAAAAAGAAAAAAAAAAAAAAATAAACCCCTTTGTAAACCAGATATGCCAGATTTAACATTTCCCAGAGCTTAATTCCTTTTAAATTTCGTAGCTCCTCTTTGAAGATTATCCATGGACCCAGGCCACCAGGCTATACCAGAAAGTTTAGCTTTGGTTCTTCTATTAACCATTATCAGCTTACTGTTTTAAACATCCCAGGGATGGTGGGCAGTGTCTTTCTTCTCTCCTCTCCCCTCCCTCCATTTTCATGCTTTGCCTAAGGACCTCTATGCAATACCACCATGCATTTCCCTGCCATTCCCAGAATGCAGCTGAGATCCACTATGGAAGAAGAGAGCAGGGGCTGACCTCAATCACCCCAGCAGTGCTATGGTTCTGGGGAGAGATCTCAGTCCCACCAGGATAAGAAGGTTGAATTCAGAAAAGAAAGTTCACCAAAAGCTCAAGAGCTCAATAGTGGGACCATAAGAGATATCAGGTAAGCTCTCCTTGGTTATTTCTTTGGCAATGTACATTTCAGCAACTAAATCTGAGCCCACTCCATTGCTATTTACCAATGGACATTTTCCAGACCCAGGATAAAATACAGTTTCCTGCTAAGGTAATAAAGATGATGCCTATAAATTAATTTTGTCTTGGTTTGAAATGAGGTTCCCTGTTTGTATAAAAATGGACACATCACTGCTTCATATTTGTGCAGAAGAGAGTTACATGTTAGTAGCCAAGAATCGGATCATTTCTTTCCAAGGAAGTGGTGGGAATGAGTAGTTTTTTTCATGGGTTTTAAGGGAAGAGCTTTGCCAGGGTATGTGTTAAATTTAGAAAAAACTCCTTAGGCTTTTCCTTCTCTTTGCCATAGGAAATGCTGCAAGTTACAGACCCAACAGCCACCTTTTGTACTAGCTGCTTCCACATACTGAAAGGGCACATTCAGAGATGCTGCAGCAACCAGCTGTGGTCAACCCATACTTGACTTTTTGACCCTTTTTGAGGCCAACCTACTGCTGCTTTCAAAGGCTGGATGGTTTCCAGGAGGATCACACCAACCCAGGCATTGGAAGGGAGGAAGGAGAGAAGAAATCTTAGGGTTTCCTTGCTGCCTTTTTAGCTCACACTAACTCATTGTACAAAACACTTGAGGCAGTGTACCTGGAAAGACCCCTGTGGAGAGCAGAATGGAGATTACCCTGCTCTGACTGGCTGATGGCTGTGGCAATCCTGCTTCAGCAGGTGCCACTGGATGGTGCTGTATGGAGGGGAGCAGGAACAGTTGGGTTTGCTGCTAATCTGAACCTCAGCAGCTTTTGTTTTCAAACTTGATCTTTTTGACATGCAGAGTAATGTGCATGAAGTCCGTGGCCATCTGTGGGGGCTCAGGCAGAGAGCGCTGTGCCTTGCCCTTCATCCTCAGCTGTGGGATTCTTGGGGGAAACATGAAAGCACAAAAAGGTACAGCTGACAGCAGAACATCAACGGGACACCCAGCAGGCACTGAAAGCCAAGGATGGAATAAATTCATTTAAGAATGTCCTGGCTGACCCACTGCTCCAGCAGTGCTGGTTTAGGTAGTCCTAGGAGTCTGGCTTCCATTCATTAACTTCCTCTTCTCCATCACCAAAGGATAAGAAGAGGAGGAGGGAGGTGGCATCCAGGCCAGGGTAAAGAGGGGATGGCTGGATCAGCCCTCTTCCTGAGGCTTCTTCAGGCTCCGCAAGAGTACTTCGCAGTCGGGGGTCATCACTACTCCTGGTCTACAGTTTTTCAGGATTCCTTGCCTAGTCCTCTTTCCGTGGCCTGTTGGGTTTTTCTTTCATGCTCTTTAACCATTACAGACCCCAGCATTCAGTTTTTCCCTGCATTAATCTTTCAATCAAACCAATCTTCTTCCAGTCTTTGTGGATGGGGTAGAGGAAACTCCAAGAGATCCTGATCGTGGTTTTCAGGAGACAGTAATTGGTTTTGCAGCCTAACAAGGCAGGTTACTTCCAGTAAAGTCATGCAGCAGAGTTCAAACAGCCTGCATCTGTAGATCTCCTCACATGGATGAAGCAATAAAACATCAAATTAATTTACCTAGAAATAGGACAGCAATCACAAGCCAAAGTTCACTACAATGATTTACATTACAGTAACAAACACAAAGCTTAATCATAGCTGTACATCTCTATTTCCCTTCAGGAAACACTATGCCCTCTGCTCATCATGGATAGCTCATAACTGGTCATGCATGTAACTAATGCTGGTTTTCCTCTAGCAATGAAATTCCAGGTAAATCCCATGTGCTCTGCTCAGCAGTGCATGCTTCATCTCCTGGAGTAACCATGGCACAAAGGACATCGTGCCAGGTCCCCCCAGGTGCAAACGGGCACAGCTCCTTTCCAGTCAGTGGAGCAATATCAGGTTACTCCTGCACAAAGCATGACCTCCTTAGGGAAAAATAACCAGGAATTAGAATAACATTTCTGTTAAAATCAGCTGGTAATACATGGCTGAGGGGATAAAGCATTCCTCTCTCACTACCTAAAAACTCCTTCACTGAATTCAGAAATCATTCTTATCAGCATCCCTTTGTTCCTGGGCTATAAGAGTACTTGAACTAAAAGTCTCTTAAGTCCAAATCCACTCTAAGTGATGAGTATCTTTGGGGTCATAAATTAATGCAAGCATTGTTATGTTAGCCACATGAAAGTCTTCAGTGGAAGAGCAGTGACCCTAAGAGAGAGTGAGATTTTACTAAAGATAACTTTTGTCTGACCTCTCTGCAACCTCCTAGCCAGGTAAATATCTTATAAACATCTTATAAGGTGATTTTGTAGCAGGAAGAGAAGAATTTGCATTTTTCCTGTTAGAAAGAGGCTGGTGCTTGAAAATTGGACTAAAATTACTTTATTCTGCTTTATAACTTCCAAATGTTGGTGCACAGAGAAACCATTGTATGGAAAACTAAAGAGGGAGCATTTTGATATCTTTGAGTACATTTCTATTTTCCTTCTGTAATTATCATATATGTTTTGATATTTATCATTACAAGTGTTTACACAGTCACTTGTAGACTATTTTGAGAAAGCAATCCATTACTGAACATATATGTCCCAGTACCAAGCTTCCAGGAGATGCTGAGGTGGGATTCTTTGATGTCAGTTACAAAAGAGAGGATGTATATATCTATATATCTGTATGTGTACCTATGTGCTTATGCCAGGCTTACAGCTGGTGACTCTGGGGGGACAAAGTATTGGCTGCTGTAAAGCAGGTCCATGGTTCTTTAGGGCTGGAGCAGGCACTTGGAATGCCCCTGGCTGAGGGTGCAAGACAACCACCCCCACCTCTGCTGTTCATGAAGACAGGTGCCAAGAAGATTTCTATTATGGCATTGTAAGAAAAATCAGGCTAAGTTCATTCCAATGAACTTGAATGTCTTCTGTGTGGGACAGGGAACAGAAATATAAGGGGTTTTATCCTCATTTAGGTATACATTGTTGTTTTACTGGAATTTATTTATTTCACTGGCATACATAGGTATGAGTACATATACATGTATGCATATATAAAAGCTACATAATGAGAACCAAATGGATTCAACATATTTCAGCTAATTACTTATTAAAATAGTTTGGGAAATGAGTAATTTAAATACTGGTTAGCAAAAAAAAATCAAGTAAAAAAAATTACAAGTTCAATATTTACCCTTACCTACTCTATTAAAAACCCCACAGTAACTGCTAAAGAGTACAGAAAAGTTAAACTTTTCTATGCAAAATTATGTATGTGGGGGAAGTATGCACATGTTCTAAAGCAAATATACTGTTGGAGGAGGAACAGTTAGACTTCTAGAAAGATTAACTGAAACTTCAGCCTTAAAGTCAGCTTTGAACATCCCAATGGAATCAGATGCTTTAAAAGCAGGCAAAAAAGTGTCACCTACAAATTTTAACTTACTTTCCAGGGGTAAATTTCGGACTCTCAGATCTTGCCACTGGCAAATTGAGACGACGGTAACCATAGTTAACATAGTTAACAATGTTAACATGTTAACATAGTTAACTAGTTCACTAGGCATAGTTAACATAGTTTTGCATTGATACGACACATCCTGCAAGATTGGCCGTACAAACTCGATTGCCTTTGCACAGTAACATGTTCCTTAGCAAATGATACAAAGATCTGCCATGGAGAATTTGACATAATATTCCTGAAAATAACTGGAATAAAATATTTACATTTTGTTCAGGTGAAGGAATTAATATTGTCTTGAATAAATCTTTGGCTATCTTAAACTTTTATTCAAATACATAAATGCCTGGGTTTACTTCTCCAACATTTGCCATCTCTTTGGCAGGAAAACACTGAGACATATAGAGTTCTAGTTTTCCTAAAATCTTGTTCATTCCTATTATTATTTGCAACATTTATTCCTTACCTACCCCAAATTAAAACTGAGCTTCACAAAGGCTGCTGTCCCCATACCTCATCCTGCTGCACTGCTCAGTCAAGCATGCACCGCACTCAGCAGGGTAAACGAAGACAAGTCTCAGAGCTGTATGAAGATTGGAAACTTCCCTGAGCCCTGCACCAGGCTCAGGGTAATGCCCAGGTATTTCTACAGCAAAAGGGTACATATGCATGTTCCCACATGGGACAATGCCAAGCAGCATTCACTCCTAGTCTGAGGCTGAGGGAGCTGTCTCACAGAGGCCTTAATCATGGAAATACACTGGCACAACCTCACAAGAGGCTCCAAAACAATCTGGTTTAGAAACAAAGGAAGGGTTTTCACAGGAGTACTTTGCCTTGAACAAGCAGAAAGCTGAGGCATGTGTGGCATCCAAATGTGCTCAGTTCTGGGGCCCTGGAAAGGCAGAGACCTGTTAGTTCCCTGACTAAATGCAGAAATCAGAGCTCATTCTAGAGGAAATTTGCAGAACTTTTTGAGAAAAAAATGTGTCAAGAAATACAATAACATATAGACATCAAACAGAAGGCCCCAGTGCCCTCTAGAAGCCAGCACCTATTTGCATGGGCAAGGAAGCAAGCAGGAAGGCCACTGCCTGAGTGTGAAGGGAACCTTCAAACCATTTCATTGAAAAGCAGTGAGCTCGTTCCTGGGCCCTCTCTGGCAGCAAGGGGAAAGGCAGAGAGTCACATTCTGCATGGATGATATTCTTGCCAGTAGAGAAGATTGCTGACATCCAAAAGTAGAGAACAGCTGGGATAAGTTTTGACCAGCTTGCAGTAAGTCTGGATGACTCTGTATCTGTGTTATCTGAAATCAGCTCTGTGGATTTTTGCAAGCAGACAGATGTAGCACAGCTGCATGCTAGCCCTTAAATTTAGGGGGATTAAACAGGTTCCAGGTGGCATGTAACTCTTCTATTAGATTTGTTCATCTCTAGGGTTTACTCCAGCAGAAACCTCAAAGCAGATGAAACTACGTTTCCCCTTATCTAGTTCTATCAAACTACAGTACCCAGAACCATCCCTGCAGAGAGCTCTAAAGAAACTACTCTGAAATTATTTTACAAATTATATAAACTTATTTGCTAAAGTTTCTTTAAGCACAATGACTAATTGGGATATACACTATTTTTTATTGACAACACAGCTCACTTCACAGCTGCTCAAGAACCATATTTCTGGTGAGGTAAGAAGTGTTATAATCATGAACTATTTTACAACCCAGTGTGGCAAGGCAATGGGACAAAGCTACTCAGTGAGCAAGAGCTGCCTCAGTAGCCCATTAAGCCAAGTGTCTGTCAGGGCACATCTGATACACTGAAAGCTGAGAGATGCAAAGCACTCTGCATGGGCATCCTGAATCTGAGAGAGCTAAACACAGTCACAAGTCTTGCACAGTTCCCTATTCTCCACTTCAGTTAAACTGGTAGCATGCCTAATCCTTGGAATACAGCAGAGATTGCTCCTCTTAGCCCCAGAAGTCTTTTGCCAAAACCATCCCTGGAGGAGGATTGGGAAGGTACTTTGGTGTAAGATACCCATGTTGCTCTCCTTTAGCCTAACTTCTTCCCTGAAAAGACATGAAGGAGCAGGAGGTTGTTGTTGGGAAATGAAGTAGAAGAGGAGGTTTAAGGAAGGAAGTGTCTTTGAGAGTTTTTTCTTCTTCTTCCTACTTTAGAAACAGTAACCTCAAACCTGAAGGCTAGCAGAAGTGCTCTTACCCCCAAGAGGCTTCCAATCTCCCAGGTGAAGACAGAGAAAGAATGAAGAGAAACAACTTGCTCATTAGGACATCCAAAAAGGAAGCTGGTTAGGACCTCAAACTCCTCTATGAATCAACAATCTGAGAATACTTCATGTAGGACCCTAAAAATGAATCTAAAATTTAAATCTTCCTTTTAAACCTTCACTTTTCCTTAACTTCCTATAAATAGAGGTTAGTGGTTGGAAGCAATGAAGAAGGAACAGAGTACTTTCTTCACTCCATGCTTTGCTGTAGGCCAGATCAGAGAGGATGAGAAATGTTCTTCCTCTCCCAAGCACTGAGATGGGACAAGTTTTCCCTCTCATGCACCAAGTAGCATAAAATGGGAGGAAATTACAGTGCTAGGGCTAGGTCTCCAGCTCAGCAGCAGTTTGACCATGTTCATCTCAATCTTTTTTTCCCTGAAAGCTATTTTTAAACTAATCTGTATGTAGCTTCTCTTTTCTTTGATACTTAATTAGTTACAATTAAAATAGACTACATTTATGCAGTATAAACTGAAGTGTGAATGGTGCTCATCAAAATACAGTAAATAAAAAAAATTGCACTTACACTGAAATACATGTGAATATATCTCCTTAAGACTTCCAAAGGGATTTGGGTTATGAATCACAAACATTCCCCTCAGCATTAGAACGTTGTGAGTCAGAAAGATAGTCATCATTAATCACTTCTCGAGCATTTTTAACAAGGTGGCTCCTGCTTGCTGCATGTTTTCATTCACATCAGTAATTTACATAGCATAAAAGGTGTGCCTAGCACTTTAGAGACAATTAGCACAAAAATATTTGCTTTGTAGTGTTTACAGCTATAATAAGATCATATGAGAAAAGAAAGGATTCCCCCTGTGAATGAAAGAACAGGAATTATGACTATAGCAAAGTAGCAAGCTTTTTCCATGGTGTGGGATATGCCTGCAATTCTGTTTTTCCTTATTATTCTTACTACTCACAATTTTAAGTAGGAATGTATTTACACAATTCCCTTAAGACTTCAACAGTATTGTAACCATGAAAGTATTTCATGTCATCCCCTTTCTCAAAAGGATAAAAACCACTGTTAGACTGTTTTGGGGGTGGGGGAAGGCACCCAATTTTCCATCAAACACTTACACTACTTGCATCAACATGTCTTTTAAGAAGCAGTAACAGAGGTGCCAGCATTGATGCAATCTGAGTGACTACTTAAGAGAAAAAAAAATATCTGGAAAAGAAATACATTTTCCACTCTAAAAAAAAAAAAACCCAAAAAAAACCACAGGAGAGAGAGAAAGATAAGATACCTATTCCATGACTGCCACTTAGTTCAGTACATTTAAGCAAAGAATAAGGAATGTTTAATTTGTTCTTCCCAGCACAGTTTGTCAATCATTTTCTTATCCCCATCTATACATTGGAAAAACCCTCATAATAGAACTACCTCTGCACTCCATGGAAAAACAGTATATCCTGACATATTTTTTCAGGACTTCACTCATGCTTTCCTTCAAGTATTACAGCTGTTATTTTGGAGCTCAATGCCATAGATGGAAGTGTCAGTCCACAAGTGAGATCAGAGTTATGAAAGAACTGTGAAAGCAATGCAGTTAGGGACAGTTTCAGAAGTACTCTGTCACAAGCAGTTTATTAGAACTTCACTTTGACAATAAATAAGGTATTTCCCAAGCAATCAAAAGGTAATTATTTAGAAAGGTAAACAACGCAAGTTTTCACAATGCAATTTTTTATATATACATATTTTACTGTACTTTACACACCAGTTCATCCAGAGCTGTAAAACAATAGGATGTTTATTTTTTAAATTCACACAGCAGGAGAATATCAAGACATGTCTTTAATCTGGAAACTGTGTGTAAAAGTAACCCCAAACCACACCAGCTCCAGGTTGGATAGTCCAACTAGTATGACTGAATCTGTGTTCTTTAGACTAGCTGCTGAATTCAAAATTGGATGTATGGCTTACCCAGGAGAAACAGTGCCTTTTGAGAGTTACGGTTTTAAAGGACTAGTAAGCTGCTCAATTGCAACAGCACGATGTAGCCATTTGTAATTTACAGTGCTACTGCACAACCTGCTGTGTCTTCAACACAAGTGGCACAGGATAAACTTCTGTAAAAAAATGATAATTTTCAATGTTGTCAATCTCTAATAGTAAATACAAACTTTGCACTTTGCACTGTTAACTGTGAAAACATCTTTTGGGTTTGGTCAAATGAATTAGCATTTCTTAAATATTCAAGACATTTAATATGCCTCAATAATACTTTTAAGAGTTTGACATTCAAAATTTACTTCAAAAGAATGCTCCCATTAAATAAAGCACCGAGATTTTCCCACGTGTTTATTCCTTAAAGAAAGTCTATGAAACACTAGCTTTTTTTTAAACATTAGTTCTGCTAAGAGTTGTAATTTCAAAATAAAATTTAATTCTTATGGTTTGATCAAAGCCTTGTTTCCAAAGTGAGCTTTACATATTCTGTGCAACATCCCATTTCTTTAAGTGCAGAGGTACAGGTCTCAAAGTTATGCAGCTGCAATCGAGTTGTCATCTGCCTGACGACCCTGAGGCTTTAAGAAAATAAAGACAGAGAATTAAAACAAAAAAAACCCAAAACAAGCTACCCAAACAAACTCCCCTCAAAAACCCAAACCCAACCAAAAAGCCCACATCCAGGCAAAAATGATAGACTAAGAACTAACCCTGCAATACACTATTTTACAACACAGTAAAATAATGTTGTCATTGTAGCTCTGGTACCCAAGTGTAGCATTAAGCTTATCCTACTACTCCTAAAGGTTTCCAGTAGTGGCACAAGCACACAGGACATCCAACTGAAATTTCAGTTTGGCCTCTAGAGGCCTCAGCTCCCCAACTGCCCTAGTAAATGCCTTCTCCACACACATCTGCACAGCTTAGACAAGGCCTGGCTTATCAGAGCTCCAAGCATTACTGCAGTATAGAAAGCTGATAATTATCAATGTGTAAAACAGGAATTAGACTGACAGTTTCTTGGAGAAATTTTAAGCAACATGACTCGAGATAGAAGAGAGCAAGGAAGTAGTTCTAAAGAAGAAAAGGCATCCTTACAATAAGGTTTTCTGATGTTCTGACAACTCCAAAGCAAAAGCAAAGAATTCTGAGGCTTGAGAGTCCACAGGAGTTTTATGAACATCATGCTCTTGAGAAAAAAATGCCTCTTTTATTTACTTAGGAGGACACCCTGACAACCAATCTTGAGGAACCAGTGACTGCCAGCATACTCGAAAAGTAAGTTCTGCCTATCTCTTTTGGTTAAAACAAAATTGAAATAATGCCAGGCCCGTTTCCTAGAAACATGATTACAGATGTCTGAACAAGTCCGTCTCAAATCATATAAACAAATCTTTGGGCTCCTTGCTTGTTAAGAATCTGAACAAAAAGTGAACAAAATATTCCAGAGACAACAGCAGTGGAATGAGAAACCACTGTTTTGGGTAAATGGATTTAAATGATTATTAAGAAGTAAAAAGATCTGTTTTTCATGGCATGACTGAACTGTCTTCAGAGTTATACCACCTATGAATCTAGACTGATTCACTGACAGAATGTGCTTTTAGAAGTTATTTAGGGAGATGTGGGATGCTGCAGTGTCTCTGAACCTAGTCATATGGGTTGCTCAAACACTTTTTTCAGAAGTGCTATGAATCATGGTATTAAAAGTATTTGATTACTTAGCTTGATCTACTATGCTCAAAATAGAGGCAAATTTAAAACTCATTTTACAGAGTCAGACATGGAACAGAACAACAGAGACATGACAAACACTTTCAGTTAGTTCACCTAGCGGTAACCAAATACATACTGCACTGAAACAGATTTCCTGAAGATTTTGGCTGACAACACCAAAGCACAACACAAGATTTTTCAAAGCAAGTAACCCTTACAAGATGGACATTTTAGTCTGCTTAGAGACACTCAGCTTTGAACACAGTGGTGTTCTGGGTGGTTGTCCCCAGAATCTGAGCAGCCTCAAGGGGAGCCTTGAAATACAAGTCACTCCTCACAGCCTTACCTTTACAAAAATGTGTGTCGGTATGAAACGTCTGAGCAACTGATTGGTGAAGTTTGGGAATCTCATCAGGTTAACGTGAAGAGAAGGTAACTGCTGATAGCCAGCCATCAGAGGATAGAAGTTATATAACATTTCCTGCTGCGAGCCAGGAAGGATTCGTAGCCGGATCTTAAAAAAAGAAGAAAAGAAAGCCACAACCATAGGTAAATTCTGTGTCCAAAAGCTCTGCCTATTTTCTATTTATACAGTGGTTACTTTCTGAAGCTGGAAAGAATGCAACTGATTTCCAATTCTAGTTAAACTATTGCTTCTATACCGAAACACCATGTTACCCATAAACAACATGACAAACAGATTCTAGGCAGGCTTCCATCTAGCCCTTTTTAAAATGGAGTCTGCATTCATATATTCTTCTAGACAGAATTTACCATAATTTAAACATCTAAAAAACAATAAGTTTATCCTCTCTATACATCACTGTAAGTCTAATCAATGTATTCTTCACTACCAGATAAACCAGCAGCATCAGTGGATGTGGCAATTCTGTACCTGTTTAAGGCCAGAGAACATGAAAGCATCACTGGGTTCCACGGACACCTCCACATCCTGGACTAAATTGGTCTTATTTTGCAGGTGATACCTGACAGGTAAGGATTCTCGGACTCGACCAAATGATGGCAGATCTTTGGAAAGAAAGTTATCTCAAATACAAAATACATCTTCAAGTTCCACTCAAAAAAAAAAAAAAAAAGTCTATTGCAAAAAGCAGTGGAAAGTTAACAGAAAAAGATACAAGAACTAGGCATCTAACACCCTTCTGACAAGTTTCTTTAGAAAGAGATTAAACAAAAGAACACAGCTTCATTACAGTTTTTCAGTATCATGTTTCAACACCTAGTTACAAACCTCCCAGCTGCTAACACTGCCTGAGAATACTGACTAGGAAGTCACTTCCATTGCTGCTGACTATTTTCAGTTTACCAAAATCTAATCACATATTGTCAGGAAACTCCTTCACAACGTAACAGGATAGGAGGATAATGGAAGAATCTCAGTACATATGAAACCAAGCAGAGGAAAGCATTGAAATTAGGTGTGTTTGGTGGGCATTTCAATCCCCCTCTGTTCTTGTGCAGGTGAAGTGCTGTAAGAGAAACACTTCACCTGGCAACAAGCATCTCCAGCTCTTCAGTCTGTTTCTTTCTGGGATGCACCCCAGAATGTGGGTGGATGGAACAACTGCTGCCATAGGCATCTAGAGAAACCAACTGGGAAGGCAGCATCAGCAGAGCTAACTCCAGTCTGTGCTGCCACATAACACAGGTTGAGTATTATTTCAGCTCCATTGACATCTTTTAGGAGAACATCTGTGTAACTACTACCTCCTCTTCCCTTCAAGTGGGGAAAGAAGAGCAAGCCTTGAGGCCGTTTCTTTCTCTAACTCCATAATATTCAGCACCACTTTTCTGTGTTTTGCTACAGTAAATTGAAGCTCTGGGTGCTGTAAAAATTGCGGCAGTCTTTAAAATTCTAATTGGGACATGTATGTTGCCAAATTAATATTACCTGCATTAACATGGAGGGGAATGCTCTCTACAATCACATGTGGTAGAGTGATGACTGTGTTAACAACAGGTACACTTTCCACAGGTGAACTTCTACAGGAAAAAGTCAAATGCAGACCATGTTGAATATTATACTACATAAAGTATCAAGTAAGTATACAAACTAAATAGTAATTAGTAGGTACAAAGTCTAAACAGTCTAAACAGGAAAATACAAAACTTTTTTGTTTGTTTTTTGCACTCCTCCCCACTCCCAAAAAAATCCCAAACACAACATCTCACTATCATTCCTAAAAAAAAATCAGCTTACTGCCTCTCCTTATCAAGGCCATGAGATGCTTACCTCTTCCAGGTAATTATATAACATCCAGTTGCCACTCCACTAGCAGTAGTAACTGGAGGACATCGAAGGCAAAAGCACTCACTGGCACTCTCACCTGTCTGTAAAACAACTATCAGCAAGATTTTGTTTAAAATCAAAGCATAACAGCAGCCTAAGCCACCAAGTCTAGAAATGCAATATGACACAAACACAAGCATTCAGCCAGAAAGGCCTTTGAAGTGCTTTGCAAAGTGTACCTACATAATGTATAACTCCAATAGATTGGGAAGTATTCTAATACATGAAAGGGTAACATAAATGCCACTTTCTGAACAGCGTTATAATATCTTTAATATACACAAAGAATGAGTCACTGCAAATTTAGAGTTCATAAACACGCACAAAAAGCAAAATAATGCCAATTAAAATTCTACACTTCTACAGCACATTCCAAGACATCAGCATAAGATGCCTCTGATGCTTGAAAATTAAAATGAACATGGACACATCCCCTTTCCCTCTGAAATGGATGAGAGCAGGGGAAGAGAAGAAATACAAGAAAAATCTACTGGCTTTTCAGTGAAACTGAGTTCTCACTTTTTCTTTTCTTTTTTCTCTACTCAAATAAACTAAAAAAAGAGAGCGCCTTTACAGGTAGAAAGTGTTTTTTAAGAAGTATTGAGAAAATAGGTTTCGGTCTTTAAATATTAATGATAAATTTTGAAAAAAAATCCATCAACCAAAAGATGAACAGCTGAACAGTTGATACCTACAGGGTTCATATGTCCTGGCACTTAGCTCTTTAGGAACATCAATCAGAAGCCATGAAGCACAAGATGCCAGAGCTGAAGATGAAATATCATAGTCTGAAGACTAAAGGATCTGGGAAGAAACTGCTTTTTGCCAGGAAACCCTTGAATCAACAGAGCAAGCAGAGCCTTGCAAGTCCTTGGTTACAGGAGTGGACAGCTGCCCCACAGTCAGGCATCCACCTAGAACACCTCACTGCATCCACAGTTTTGATAGAACACATAATTCACGTCTCTGATGCCACAAATGCAAAGACAATGTTTTGTTGGAAGATTTTGGATCAGCTCTACTTTTAAGTACTCCACTTACTTAACTTCAAAGCTAACACACTGCAGTTTTAATGGCTGAGATCTTCAAGATAATTTTTAAAATACAAATAAATAGGTTACAGAACTGTGGTAATATTAAAAAAAAAAAAGATGGCTACTACTGGTTGCTCTTCATAACCTACCCTTTCTAGCTTCACATTTTTCAGTTTTTTGACTGCAGTCATGGACATGGATCACTGGCCTTTGGATACTGCCTCTACCACATGGTAAAAGTGCATTCCAGAAAGTATATATGGCCCAAAAAAACTGGAAATATTGAGTATCTTTTGATATGGTTATCTAAGAAGTTGCATTTCAGAAGTATTTCAGGTGCTTTCCCTCATGTCTATTATATTTAGAATTTTATTTACCATCCATCATCCAAGTCTATTTAGTTGACCTAGTGAAGCAGAACTACATTCTAAAGCATGCTGCTGTCCAAGTTGTATTCTGGCAAGCAACTAGAGTACTCAGCAGCTTTCTTCTACTTACAGTTCAATAAGCAAACATTATTTAAAGCATCCCCCTTTATTACTCCCAATTTATGCAAAAAGTATCCTCCTGATAGAGAATATACTCTAAGAAAACTTACCATTCTCCACATAAGATTCCAGTTGATCTACTGGGGTCATGGAAGCTGACAGTTGTAACTTGCTTGTTACAATAGTGACAGGCCAAGGAGAGGCACTCAGGATGTCCGTCATCAGTAAAAATGGTATATCTGCAAATACTCTGTCCAAGTGCTCCAGCTGTCAAGACACACACAAGCTCTGACTATTTCTAACTAAACAGGGTGTGACTCCAAAGTGCTGTGATTCCAAAACATGAACAACTTTTCAAACACATACCTTTGTGGAGACAAATTTGACGGCAACATCAAAAGGAAATACTGTGTCTATGGTTACAGTTTCATCCTTTAGAGGCAACGAAAGGGATGGGAAGAATAGAGGAAAAAAAGTTATATTCAGCTTAAGGCCTGGCTATTGAAGTCAAAGATTATTAATATAAAGTTACTTTTAATCAATATTTTAATCAAGTCCTCTCCAGGGAAGAATGTATCTTTAAAGATATTTATGAACAAATAAAGAAAACTTTTCTTCTGCTAATAGTTACAGAACTGCTCATGCTAAAAATGGCTACCATACTGCTGACTTAGCATTTCTTCTATCTCCTGGAAAGCGTTCTAAGATACTCAAAATTACAGCTTTTAGAACATTTCCTGTATTTCACAAATTTATCTGTATAAAATGCTAACAGTGCATCTTTAAAACCTACCCGGTGACACCTGCAGAGGATTTCTTTCCCCTCAACAACAGTGTTGATTAAGTAAGAAATGTAAAACAGAAACATTCTTGCACCAACTGTTCCACAACGGATGTATATTGGTTTTTCCAGCTGCAAAATAAAGGAGACTGTGTGAGCTATATCTAAACTATATTAATTAGGTCTAGAGCTGTCCAAAAGCTGTTAATCATCTGACTTGGTCCAACATGACAACAATAAAATGGGCATTATTTTGACCATAATGTATCTCCTGGAATGCACAATCTGGATCATGCAGCAAATGATTTTAACCAGAGCAGCACAACTCCAGCTGCTTCACAGGATTTGTTCCAGACGCTAGTCTGTTACTTAACAATACAAAAAGAACCATAACTGTGTAATATATGACATAACCAACTTCTAACTAACTAGTCATAACTTCAGTTTAGTGCATATTTGATCCTCTACTCCCTTGAATCACACTTGTTGACTATTATCTACTGTCCATTAAGCAGTGCATTTCATTAGCAGTTGAAGTTAGCCTCCTTATTTCATATCTCCTAGCTGTATCATCAAACTCAGAACATACCTTATTCTCCAATTTAGTCCAAAAGATGGTCTCATTAAAGGAATACTAAACAACATGTAAACAGTAGGCAAAATATGCCATAAGCATTTCATTTATTGGTTCAGATACCAAAAAGTAAACTGAAGTTTGTCTAAGGGAGCCTTTTATTAGTTGGTCCCTATTTTCTTGAGTGTGATATAGAAGTAAGGTTTTAAGCCTTGACCTTTTCCCCTGGTTGCAAGTCTCCTACAGGGATATCAGGAAGCAGTGCAGGAAAAGAGTCATCACATGCATCTGTACCATGAAGAGTCACCTGAGTTTTCTGAGTCAGGTTAGCATCTTGCCCTAGGATTAAAAACAGTGTTCATATCCACACAGGCTTACACACTAAAGCATGAAAACAGTAACAACAACAAAAAAAAATCTCTAAAAGCAATGCATGAGGAATTAACACAGTTCATTTTGTCAAGAGAATTTTTCAAAAGTACCAGCAGAAGGTAGATTTGACAACACCTCAAAATTTTCCAAGTTGAAGCATTTGTACCCTTGCAAGTTTATTGTTTCATCTCTTTGGGGCAGGAAAAAAAAAATCTCAAAAATCAGAAATGATATATGTAATACAACAGGATTATGTGATTCAAGTTTTTCTCGATATTCTATAATGAAGTAGAATGAAGTTTCACTGTTCTGTGATTCTTTTGTTTTCAAGAACATGGTTTAATGATTTCATGTATTTTAAAAACTTTTCTTTCAAGTCGGTGTTGAAAATACATTAAAAGAAATGTATAGATGTTAAATGACACCATTCTTCAGTCAGAGCTTAACCAGAATAATGGCATTACTGCAATTACATGGGATTATTTTCAAAGCAAAACAAGCCACATCTTGCCAAAGAGTTACTACTGTGGAAAATACATCACCTTCCCTATAAGTGAAATGTCAGATTTCAATTGTTCTTTTAATGCAATCAGCAAACCCACACTGACCTTGCATATCCCATGTTAAAGAGATTAGATCAAGCAAGGAAAAAAAAAAAAAAAAAAAGAAAACAAAGACCATCTATTAAACAGCGCTTCAGAAGCCAAGCCCAAACATCCAATTAAAGAAGTTTCAAGAATACTCCAGTGACTTTAATGAACCATACAACTCTATAGAAAACAAGGTTCTATTTCAGAATACACAGAACATTTGGCATCCTATATGCTAGTGACTTAAAAAATACTTTTGTCTTTCTGGTAAATTGCTACAAATAGGAATACTGAGTATAACACTTGGGCTTCACACACTGAAAACTGTCAGCAGTATCTACATAGAGATAGCTAGGACTCAGACATACTATATTTGCATTTTTTTCCTTTGCTTTCTAAAAAATACTGCTTCAGTGCTCCATTCTTCTCCAAATTTCAAGTGGTCTAAAAACCAAATCATGTTGTCCAGGGCAGGAAAAACAAAAAAAAGCAGGGTGGGTGCGAGAGAAAACCCAGTCTGAAAAACAATGTCTATATTTAGAAAACATTTATCTAGCACTGTCTAGTGCTGTCAGCTCAGCAAGAAAAAGATCTCTCTTTGGGTAAAAGAAAACTTCAGTTACAGGCAAACTGAATAAAAAGTTAGAAAATAATATAAAAGCTTTCATGTTTTCTTTCAAACTTGTAATGTTTTATATTTTGAAAATACCCATGTAAGCACCACAGACAAGCAGTGATTAAAAAAATCATAACTGAATGAGTCTGTTAGCTGTTGTTCTTACCACTGGTATTTCATCATTCCAAACTTTCATGTTGGTTTGGCTTTTAATTACTGTGAGAAAACTGTTTACTGTATTTCTCTGCATTGCATCCACAAAAAGGAGTCAATTATGAGACTGCTGGATTAAAAGAAAACTCCGAATACCTGGCTTTAAACCTGCTGTAAGCTTGACATCTTTGGCCACTGTCTCCTCATGTGACTGGACTGTCACAATCAAACAATACATTTCATTAGTCAGAGCAGGAGGTTCATGACGGAGATGAACAGAAATGTTTGGCACTCTAGAAATGATCCTTTAAGAGAAAAGACTCAGTTATTGTATCTTTCTTAAATAACTTGCTTTTAAGCCTAGTTTAAAGGAGGCTAAAACACACTATTCTTTAAGAAAGTCCCCACAATTGGTGGCCTATTAAGCTAAGAGATGCGAGACTCCTGAAAAACAACATAATGGGAACAACTCAATAAAAAAAGACCACTCTGGAACCCCAGTTACTCACATCGTGCTTGCCTGAATAGTCAAAGTTTCCCAGTGCACTTCATTGTCTGGAAGCTTAGGTCTTCTCTTGAAGGACCGTGCTGCCTGCAATGCTTCTTGAGAGGAGGAAGCATCTCCCCCTCCTCCTCGCCAGTTCAGAATCACACAGCGGCCAGATTCACTTCCCAGGATCAAATCCACAGAAGTGATCTGATAGACACAAATTTAAACACCTATTGGTGAGTCTTCTGATCACCTGTTGTAGGAATATAGTTTTCCAACACAGACAGACATAATAAATACATGTACCATCAAAAAGCTTCTGACAGCTTGGAGACTGAGGACCTCACCACCCCAGGATTTAATTTAATGAAACAGCAGCAGAAAAAGTATCCATGTTCAGGTGCAAGCAGTGTAATAGGTCACAATTTCCTACCCTCCCATAGTACTATACCAGCACTCACTTTTTAAGTATTGCACATATTTCAAAAAAAGGATAAAATTTTCTTGAAACAATTCTTCAAATTTTATGGCTTTCTTCATGTTTTGTCATTGTTCACTTTTGATACTCAGTTTCAAGAATTCAGACATTCAGAACTACAGTTACTTTTTAACTGGTGCTAGACTAGGGACACATTGTAGTTTGAGCTCATTGTATGTAACAGTAAGAAGGGTACAAAACAAATGGACAAACCTCAATCTTCTTTCCTACATCTTCAGTTTTTGCAACAAATTTAAAAGAGAACTTTCTTGTTTTGCCAGGCACTAAGCACATTGTTCCTTGTGATGACTGCTCTAGAATATCACTTTTCTGATAGGCTTCTTCTACAACACAGTATTGGTTGTAATCCTACAATGGAGAAGTGGGGAAAAAAGTTGATACATTCAGACAGAAGATATCTTTAGAGAGTAATGGCAATGTAGCAAATATTAAGGGTCTGTGTTACTGGATCAAACTCTTTGGGTTTTTCCTACTTTTCACAATATCACAGTTAAATTAGCAACTAATTACACTGCAATTCTTTGACACAAGATATCCATTATATTAATATAACTTCATGAATCAGAAGAAATAAGACATTAAAATGATCCTTCTGAAACTTTAGCAAGCTTCATAAAAAAACGGATGAACTAACGAAATGAACTAATGAACTAATCAGATGAACTAATGATGATATGACAGATGAACTAATCAAACTGCATTTGAGAGTCTTAATCCAGTATCACTATATTTGTCAAAAGCAATAGTTAATGCATTAAAAACCCAAACATCTTTCAGTTTAAGTATTAACATAATTTTTGGCAAAACGTTTGATTTTTTTTAATGTTTAAAACTAATAAAATGTTATTCCATTCTTATTATCCGTTTCTCTCACTAGGTCAGAGATCTATAGAATATGTACCTGATTATTGAAACTGATGCAGAGCTTAGAAAACCTGATAGGATGAGGACAATCAGCTCTCAAGTACACATCAAACTGCACAGGAACATCAACATGAAAACTAGGAGCAAGAAATTTTGCTTTGCACTGTACTGGAATTAAAAAAGAAAAGAAAAAGAAAAAGCAAAAAGAAACAAGAAGTGGTGTTAACATAAACTATAACATTAAATTCAGAAGCACACTCCTGAAATGATTGTGGCAAGAGTTGTTCTGTATATACTCTTACAACTCTGCTTTGCAAGTGGACAAATTTGGCAACTAACACTGTCACAGAAAGCCACTTTTCAGCACTTGGCCAAAACCCTTGCACAGGAGAGGAGATGCAGATGTCCAGCAGAAAATAGATAGTCCTGTACACTCGGATGTCACGCATGCCCCCTTTTCAATGGGACGTATTACTCTGCATACATTCTGCCCTCTTTCCTCAGAATCCTATTTCACAGCACACCAGAATATCAGAAATCTTTCAAAAACAGGGAATTCTTTAGTAATCCATATCAGGGATAAGAGATCACTGACTTCTCTCATTATTTCTTATCTTGTTGATTTAGACAAGGAGCAGACCAAGGCTGGAAGACTGTTGTTAGTTTTAATACATCCTTCATATTTTCATCCTAATTAGTTTTTTTCAAGGTATAACTACAGCCAAATTTATGATCTAGTATAAATTTGCTTTCTTACTTACCAAATGGTATAAAGTCTTGGACTTCTATTGTAAAAATATTACTGCCTGCCAAGGAAACACGGTCAGCCCACAATTTCTGTGATGCTTTCACAGCAGCAGTGTCACAATCAGGTTCAGGATCAGGGCTTTCATTCTGCATGCAGGCAAAGGATTACAAAGATCAATAAAAGAAGGTTACCAGACACTGAACACTCTTAGGATTATTTGAAATGGTAATAGGAATTCTGCCACTTACCATCAGAACTTTTATGAGATTTTTTTCTATTCGAGATTTCTGATCATCTTTAAGAGTAGATGCTAAAGAAGAGAACAAAACAAAGATTACAAGACAGAAGCAAGGGTCTCTACTTTTTTTCTTAACAGTAAATCTTCTCCTCAGATTGCATCTTTCAAATAACACATTCCAGAAGGAAAAAATTCTAACATCCATCTACCATAACAAAGGACATTCCCATTTTAAATGTTTCCTTTTACTTTCACTGGAACCAAGTAAAATATTTTTGATTAGATAAGCATTTTGTAATTTATTGAAGCAAAGCCTCAGAAGAATAATGCTTATATAACTCCTTGTTATTTATGTTTAAAAACAGAAGAAAGCGTAGACAAGTCTGGAACACACAAAGAGGCCAGCTCAAATAATACTGGAAAAAAACAACTGCAAAAAAACTTCTTCCTGTCACCTTCCTTTCACAGAAGATGACAGGAAGAAACAAGGACTACTTAAAATAAGCATTCTTTTTTTGAATAAAAGTGGTTTTGCATCATTTTCTATTCTTCAATAGACAGTAGCCTGACTAGCTCTAGGCAGATGCAAACCCATTACCACTGGTACTAATAGTGGTATTAGCAATTTAGGGCCCCAAAGGCTTATTTCTGCAACGTCAAGGAGCAGGTATTACACAGACCAGAGTGCTTGCATTTTTACTGTGGAGCCACCCTATGCCACATTTTTCCCCTAAAACATCCTGTGTACATATTTCATCAGCAGAGTTCTATAAAGATTCTTGGAGAAGCATATTTGGGATATTAAAGTCCAGAAAAATTGTGTTCGCTTTGTTACTAGGAAAAATGTTTTTCCTCTTTTAGCTATACTACTGTTCTTTGCCATCCCAAAGCTCAGGAAGTTCCTGTTACATTATTTGAACAGTCTCAAATGAAGCTCTGCGTCTCAGATATCCTAACACAGTCTATTTGAATGCAATGAATTTTGTAATAGAAGAAAGACAACTCAACTCCCAGTGTAGCACAGAAAGTAGTAAAAGTCCAGCACAAGTACATAGTTATTTTGTAGTCAAATAATTTGAAGTACTGTAAGCACTGTGTCTGACAATGATTTGTTATATTTCAAAATATGCACAGAAGATTACCTCTGCCCAGTAGCTCTAAAGAGTATGTGATATAATCTTTCAGCTGGGCCATCAGATATGAACATTTGAGTGCTGTTGTCAGTATGGAAGTGAGGAGGGTCCACCATCCTTCGCTGCGATAATCACACATAACATAATCCAATAGCCTGCAACACAGCAAAGTTGAGAGGAAACAAGTTATGCTTACCAAAATTTTTTAGAAGCATGCATTTTTTTGGTATCATTAACACAAAATTCATCTTCACTAATACAAATGCTAGATTAAAGTCTACTGTTAATACAAGGCAATGATTTATTGAAAACAGCATGAAACTACGATAAAGAAGCACTTATTCCCTGAATTTTCTATTTCTAGATAGAAAATTTTTCACAAGAGAACAACAAGAAAACTCATCTGTCTTCACATAAAGAACAAAACAGCAACTGGACAGAAGTGCCTTAGTCCAATATCACATTAAAAATATGCCTTACTATTGAATATGCAGTATGGATTTAGAAAAACAAACCAAACCCCTACACTGAAGTCCCCTTCCAAACTGAAAAAATTTAATGTTCCTTAAGTTTCTTTTCTCTCCTACTTCCCATCCCCCTTCAAGAGTTTCAAAGGTCCACAACATATGCATCAATATTTATCAGGCAAAACTACACACCTTAATATGTTCCTAATACTGACCACTGTTTGCTGTTACTAGCAAAGCAGAAAAGCGATTTTTTTAAACTCTTCTCAACTATTTAAGACAAGAATTTCTGCCTACCTCAGAAAAATCCACCTAACAAACAAAAAAATGCCTGTTCATAGAGCAATCAAGCTTGACACAAATTGATCTGCTTATCCTTGCCTATCTTCTCTTCCATGTAAAGTCCAGTCACCTACTAACAGGTAAATACATCTCTCCTACTTCAAACAAGAGAGACAGACAGCATTCAATCACTGAGTTAGATATAGATAATTTGCCAATATGGCAAATTCCCACAACAGCTCAGAGCGGGAAGTTTTTATGCTCTAATAACTGACTCATATGTTTTAGTTTCTTTAATATAAGTGGGGTTCATAGACTCAATAGCTTGTACTTCAATCACAACCAGATACAAGGAGCATCTCATACAAGCTTCCAACATTATTCCATAGCAATAAGACATGGGGTGTTAGTGAGAAGGCAGCATGAGAAGCTATCATAAATGATACTCACTTCAAATGATACAAGAAGCAATCATAAATGATACTCACTTCAAAGCTTTGGCATAATCTTTAGCATAGTAATATTCTTCTCCCATTTGAACCACTGGAAAAAAAAATCCAAATCACCACTGAAAGCCTTTGCAAAATTAAATTTTAAAAATGTATCTGATTATCTACACTTACTCAAATGACTTTTCATTCTTGGACATTTGTATTTCTTGAACTGTGCGACAGCATTACTCAACAAAGTGATTATTAGCTCCTAGTGGATAAAACCATTATTGATATCATTATATACGCAAACATTAGGGTCACGTTAAAACAACAGATTTTTTTGTTTTAAATAATGAAACTTACTGAGTGAAGAACATTTTTCTCTTTTAGCTGTAGGGATAAAATCCCCATCTTCTCCTTTTCAGGATCAGAAAGATCAAAGCCTGCATAAGGCAATGAAAAAACACATGAAACTGGAATTCTGTCCAGACCCAAAGGGAACAGTTTATACCATGACCAACATGCAATGCAAGCTTCAACTCAAACACACTCACACATTCTATTACCTCACAGGCAGCTACATCTCCCTAGAAGGAAAATTCTACAACAAAATCATCTTTCCCCATGCTTTTAAGAATCTACCCAAAACCAGCAACTGACAAAAAAAAACACCTAGTCCTTATACTGCATATTTTAGCATTTAAAGTGTGTATGTTACAACAAATTAGTCACTTTCTAATCTGATATCAAATAAGGATTCAAGCTCATATTTCTGTAGAAGTAGAGAGACATACTTAATATTCCTTGCCGCCATGGTCTTTGCCCATAAAAGTCAAGCACTCCAGTTTGCGTTTCCAGGGGATCTGGATTGGGATATGTCACAGAGGACTGTAAATTCAAATATAGTAATTAAAAGGGGTCCTGTTTTGTTTTCTGTCAGGCAAGTGTTAGAAAAAAACAATACCCTCCCCATATCCTAGTACCAATGCTCTTGTTTCTCTGCTTCCTGTAAGTCACCAGACACAGTGCACATATAAACACACTAGAAAAACAAAGTAAGTTTTCAAGTATCCAGAGATGCAAAAGTATATTAAAAAAAATTAAAAATATGTCAGAATTAATTGTAAATAAATAAATACCAATGTATTTGTCCTGGGACAACCTTTTCCATACATTACAAATACATGTAATGTTAACAAGCATCACAAAGACACATATCCTTTCCTCAGATTGCATTTACATGTATTACAGATTGTTCCACTTCCGTTTAAGACCACATTAGGGAATTCACTATCTGGTTAATTACAAAGCATTTTTCCCCTCACAACTTACATCATGGTTACAAAGCATACTTGCTAGTTGTTTCCGTTCCTGTGCATAGTAGGCTGCCTGCTGGTAATAGAATCCTGGATTCTGAGTTTGAATTGCTGTCAATCCCAGCTTAATTGCTTCATCAAACAAGTCACCAAAAGCCTGAAACCTGTTTAAAAAAAATTCATAGCAAAGATTATGTAAAGAACAACAATATGAACTAAAAGGTATCCTATACATCAAAGTTCTGGTTACTCAAGACAGATTATATTTCTCTGAACTTTTGCATCTAAGTTCTATGGCTGCATTTGTTCATACTCTCTTCATTCGAAGACAGTAGTAGTCAATGATCAATGCAAAACAGAACAACAGTGTATTACATTCTTGTGTATCTCTTAGCTAAGAATTTGTGTCTTGTCTAGACAAGTAAATCTTTTGAAGTTCACTGTTTATCTAAAACACTACTAAGCAAAAACATACTGTTTAGACATCCAGGCAGCATGCTCAAAAGCCAGTTCTGCACTTCCTATTTTTTTCTTGCATAGGTCAATATGCTTCCTGAACTGTGCAATAGCATCCAGTGGAGTATTATGTTGAAAACAGAGGCGACAGATCTAGGAAAAAATAAGAGTAAAATGAAAAATCACTGTTAGGCTGCTAAGGATTAGCACTCAACCCCACCACTCCCCCAACTAATTCTACATATTTCTGAAGAGCAAAAATTGCATAAAAAACAAAGGAAGAAAAGTTTATGGTTTGCATCTGTAAACCATAATGTACTACACCTGAAACAATGTGGTTCTCCATTTCATCTAGTACTATTTATCATCCTCTTCTTGCCCAAGACATCAATGGAAGAGTGCATAACTCACTGCTGAATATAACAGGGAACTTCAGAGCCTCTAGAAAGATCATTATTTTGAAGCCTCCAGTCCACAAATGGAATTTGATGGAGTACAACTCCAAGATTCTTGTAAGTGGTGGGATAGTTTTGCTTTACCTAAAAGCCCTCAAAATACCACAAAAGTATGGACTGATTCTTAGAGAGTTACTTTCTTCCCCCTTACAAATAGTAACTGAACTATATTGGCCTAAGCTTTGCAAGAAGACAAAACTATTAAAGGAAAAAGCAGCCCTGGTGTTCATTCTCCCCGCACAGAGTGAGAGTTAGAGCCTAGTCTTTCAGAAGACTGCATCTCAAATGAACTCAAATCCTTCAAGATAATCCCAAACTTCAGCTAAGGATCTTTTTTTTTTGTGTGGAATTCAGAAGTCTCTGTAAGTCTGAGCATAATTGGTGTTCCAATTTCTAATCCATCTCTGTAAAAGCAATATAAAACTGAACTTTACAACCTTTCCCCATTAAAGGTGCATCAACCCTTTTCTTTTAAGTAACAGATGTCAAAGACTAGAAGTACAGTTGTTACCTTGTAATTTATAAATCCTGCCATGGTCTTGATTTCCAACATGTTTGTTTCATGAGCCCTCAATTCATGCACAAGATTATATGCAGTCCTGTAATTCCTAAGCAGGAACAATTAAGAGTTAAATCACACATGATAATAAAGTTCTTTAAAAGGACTACCAACAGTGAAAAACAGCCTTCCAACCAGAGCAGTCTTCCCAGTGAAGAACTTGCCCCTTACATACATGTTTAAATAATTTTGCATTCAGGAAAATATTTGTCAGTTTATGGCTTAGCAGTAATTTGGGGTAGAGAGGGTGGGGAAGATAACGTAAGTCTTACTTGAGAGCATTCTGTGTATCCTGTTTCAGCTCACTGAAGAAGGCTATTTTGAACTGGTGTCTAACAAACAAAAGCTGAAAAACACAACCAGTGTACATCATTCATAGACATCCAAACATACCTTGTTACTTACAAAGAGATACAGGTGGTGACTTCAGAGGTTTACATAATACAGCACTTGACTTGAAAAAGTGACTGTGCAACTGTTTCCTAATAGCTGTGTCTGCCACCATGACGCAGGAGTGATCTTTCAATAGATTTAATCTATTCAAAGCCTGTTACCCTGGCACAAGGGAGAGGCTTTGTAACACCCCAAAATCTCTATGCCAACAGAGCTGATTGTGGTTTGGAGCTCACCACTTGGATTCCAGCTTCCAAGAGAGCAAAGCTGGCAATTGCAACAGAACATAATGTGTCCGAGTGCATTTGAAAAGCAAAAGTTAAAAACTGAAATTAAGTGTAACTCTGAGTACAAAATATCTAAGGGAAGCACATCCCACAAGTTAAGATACCACACTCAAATAGGTTAAACCATGTAGATAGATGAGAAGTTTTTCTTTTTTTAATCTGAGAATTTAATTTTGCCCTGCAGCTCTTCTAAGGAAGATATGAGAAAGACAAATGTAAGAACAAAGCCAATCAAAATAAAAGTTTAAATTGCAGAAAATAGAATCAGATTTACTTCCTATACTGAGAGGACATTTCAAATTGGAAGAGAGGAATAAAAACATTTAAGTAACAAACAGTTATTTTCATGTTTTAGCATGCAATATAGCTTGCACAGTATTTCAAAAATAGGGTAACATTACCTGATGAGTGGTTTTGTTCAAGAACTCCTTATGAGATTTAACTCTTCTTATTTCCGTATAATAGTAAGTTTGTGCATGCTCATAGAAAGCATTTTCCAACCTGCAATAAAGTTGCTGATAAGTTTCACAAAGTTTCTCCCACATACAAAGAAATTCTTAAGTTCTTCAAAATAAGTTACTTTTAATCATATTTGTTTTACTGTTGGCAAAGGACCTTGTGGTATTACTAAACTCCTCTAAGTTACCACACAGGGTAAGAGTCTGCAGACAAAAACTTTTTACAAAAGGGGTAGTAATAAGTAGGACAAGTAAGTTGAGAGCTTTATATACTAACTTCTCATACAACAAACTCTAGTATTTAATTTAAAATAATCTCAGGATAAGCTGTTCTAATTTTGCAAGACAATAGAAAGATGAAAGATTCCCTTAAAGTCAAAACAAGAAAACCCTGCAGAGGCTCACAGAATATGTCTGAACAGCATCTATTTGCTGGACTGTGGGGAAGGAGTGGAAAGGTAAAAAACAGCAGTAAATAAAATTTTGAGGGTACAGACTAGGTCTCATCATTCTGCCCAAACATCAATAGCAGAGACAATGGAACTTGTCTGCAAGAGAAATAGCCCACAGCAACTAACAGGGAGAGAGGACAAAGAGGACAAGAACACCAAATGCAACATGAGACTGAGGAGAATCTAAGAAGCATATGTTGTATGATCAAGCTGTAAGGAGTAAAACCAACTAGAACAAGATCAAAATCCAGGAGAGGAATACATGCAACGACACTGACACATGCAGGAAATAAAGTACCAGTTCTGTTCTTATAATCTCAATTTAGCACCGAAAAACATATGAAAAGACAGAAGTAATGGTTACTTTATTTTGATCAATTCCAGTGGCAGTTTGTGAGCAGCATGGATACAATAGCAGCATTAATTTATGTTGACATTTATACTGTTTATATATAAATATGAGGGTGAGAGAAGAGTTAGCTTCAGACTGTGACCCCCTCCTCTCCCTGAGGATATATGGAAAAATTTAAACTAATTATAGTAAAACATGATTTGACTTAGTTTGAGCCCTTCTTTTTAGAGCTATGCAAAAGTGTCTACCTTTCCTCAATCTGCTTTTGAAAGGCCTTCCTAAATTATTTGAAGTTGTAGTCCATGTAAATATCAAAACAGAAAGCACAAGAAATGTATCAAATGGCAAAGATATAATATTTGCAACCAGATAGATGCCACTTAACATAAACAGAAGGCGAGAACTACATGGCCAGGAAGTGGAAGGGGAGGAAAAACCAAAGGCCGGCTAAGAGATAAACCTAAAAACGTATTTGTATGGAAAATCATTTCAAACCAGCAGGGCCGAAACCACTGTAGAAGTAGAAAAGCCCACTTTACCTCTTCCTGAGGAACATCTTGGGATATCTACTAATATTTCTTTAAAAGCAACATCTCTGACTGTCATTACTCAATCTCACAGAGAAATGAAATTGTGTGGAATTCATCAGAATAACCTGAAGAATTCCAGCAAACAGGTAAAACATTCACTGCTGGTCTACAATCAGTGTGCCACATTCATCTCAACCTATGACCTCTCAAATTCTCCATTAGAATCATGGAATTGTTTAGATTGGAAAAGACCTTTAAGATCATCAAACGTAACTGTCAACCTGTTACCAAGTCCACCACTAAACCCATCCCGTGTCTTTTAAATACACCTTCAATGGTGACTCAACCTCTTCCCTAGGCAGCCTGTTCCAATGCATAACTCCTCTGGTGAAGAAATTTTTCCTAATATCCAATCTCCCCTGATGCAACTTAAGCCATTTCTTCTCACCCTACGGCTTGAAGGGAAGCCCTGGGGAAGAGACCAACTGTCCACTACAGCCTCCTTTCAGGGAGTTGTAGAGAGCAATAATGTCTTCCCCAAGCCTCCTTTTCTCAGACTAAAGACCCCCAGTTCTCTCAGCTGCTCCTCATAAGGCTTTTGCTCCAGACCCTTCACCAGCTCTGTTGCCCTTCCCTGGACACACTCTAGCACCTCAATGTCTTTCTTGCACTGAAGTGCCCAGAACTGGACACAGCACTGCATGGATTTCCATCCACTATCTCCACTGAGCCAGCAGAATGAAGGCCCTTGCTAGCACACTAGTAGTCCAACACTGGCATGTTGACCTCAGGATTATTTTTAATGAAACTGGTTTTATCCTTTTCCCAATTTAAATCTAGTTTAAAGCCCCTTCAGTAAGCTCTGCTAACTGTTGTGTGCAGATCCTTCTTCCCCTTTGAGACAAGTGTTCACTACCTGCTGCTAGCAGGACAGGTGCCATGTAAGCCAACCCACGGTCTGCAATCAGAGCAAGACAGGGGTTTACAGTCACTTACCTTATAATATAGCCAACAAGATGATCAGTGTGGGGAAGTACAAAGAGTGATTTCCCAGAGAGGTCACAAGCATTACATAAAGCTGCAGCCCTCTCTGATGCAATAACATCTTCCCCTAGTGAAGTCAAGGAAAGCACAAGTAAGTGGTATGTGGTGCTGCAATGTCAAACTAGTTTTAAAAGCTTAAAGGTCAGGTTATGAACCTTAGGTAGACCAAAGGGTCTAAACAGTATTGAAAAATCTAATAAAGATAAAACCAAGAGCACATTCTTTCTTACTTCTTTCCGAGTACTATGTGTTTCATCCAGCAGAACACATGCAGAAACTTTCTAGCAGTTTTTAGCAAAAAGTTACAAGTATAATGTAAGTTTTTCATCTCTCACAGAATTAAATATCTCGTGTCTTGAGAAATACAATGGTATCCAGGAAAGACAAACACATATAGCACGTAGCCCAAAAAAAAAAAAAAAAAAAAAAAAAAAAAGTTTGCCACGCATTGCCAGACACTAGAAAGCACACAGTAGCTCTACAGAAATGTAAAGTGTATCACATTTCACAGTTCCACGTGGCTCTAAAATTTTATTGATTAAAACCAAGTTAAGACAAAAGACCTCTGATGGTACCAAATACTCTTCCTCTAAGTTCTCAATGCTTTTACTGGTTTACCTGATCTCAAGCAATATTTAAAATGCAACTTGCTTACAAGAAGGCAGGTCAGATGTATTACCATATAAACCAACTCTGATACTGTGTATCAAAAAATGCACTTGGACTTAGGAGGAAGAAGTTAGGGATAAAAGTATCAAATGTTTAGGGTCAACTGTCCTGAATGCTCTTTTTATCCTTACACCTTCCTGCAGTCACAATGCATTTAATGAATGTAGACGACATCAGATGAAGAACCACAGACAAACCAAAGTCAGCTCAGTCCACCGGGCCTTCTGAAAAATCAGAATTCCACAACTGTACATAAGAGTTTTCAAGTACCTGGAGGCAATGGTGTTTTTTTCTGAATCAAAACCACAGCAACTTTGGTATTTCTTCCCTGCAAACTCTGCCTAAAATAAAGACAACATAGCACAGTGTCAAGGTTTCACTTCTTATTTCTGAATAACCATGAAAAAAAAAAAATCAGTCTAGATGGAAGCACTGGAAGAATGCTACAAAAGTAAAAAAGCCTAATGACACAATATGCTCCATCATTCAGAGAATGCTGTCTTCCTTCTTTTGAGACAGAACAATTGTGCTGAGTTTAGCAAGTAAAATTTCAGGGGCTGTTTTTACTTAAGTAAAATAAGTAACAGTTTTACAAATAAACCATTAAAAAAGTTCTTTAATGTGAGTTGTATATTAAAAAAAAATTTTCAAGTTCCCCTTAACGCATGTTTAAGATAAAAAAATTATATGTTCTAGAATTATATGTTCACACTTACATTAGCTTGCAGTACATTATGAAGCAAGTGAAAAAAATCTACCTGACAATTTCAACTCGAGTAGCACACTCCAACTGTTTTTCCTTCCACTGTGGCTCATCCCAGTCCAGTTCATAGAATACCACCACAAGTGCTGGAACCAAATTCAGGTGTTTGTTCATCCAACCAGTCTTCAAGATTCCTTTTGGAATATACCACTCATAGGATGTCCGCTGAAAATATTGAGGATATTGAAGCAAGCTACAAAATCCATTTACAAATATTTATAGCAGGAGAAATGGCATATCCTCTACATTCTTGTCACTAAATATGTTTGTCATCTTGCCTTTAACATTGTTCCCCTCAAGCCTTTGCTTCCTATTAAGCCATATCCCTCAATAGCTCAGGCAACAGGGCGTGATGCCTGAGATATGAGCAGCAAAGAACAGATTCCAGGAAAACTAGAGAAGAGGGTTCAGCTCAGGAGCAAGTCTCATACACCGCCATGAAATGCTAGGCTCAATTGAAAACAATATTCTCAAAACAGTGCAAGGACACACCAGTTTAGATTATTTGTCTTTACCAGCATCATGGAATTATGCAGTTTCCTAATAGTTAAACTCATTGACATTGCTTCTTAACTTGCCATTGCAAAGCAGAGAGAATAGCAGAGATATTCTTTCTGTTGTGTTTCACTCAGTTAAAGTGAAATGTTTTGTTTAAAAAAAAGCCTTATTGGTTAGGTTAGGGTTTTTTTTTTTTTCAGAATACATTATCTAGTTTCTCCAGAGTTAAGTTTTGGGTTTCATTAAACATCAAATTTTACAGGGTACCTTAATGCTAGGTAGAAGAGTAGCAAGTACTTTAAAAAGCAAACCATACGGGCTTTCTCTGCTTCTGGCTCAGGAGCTAAGGCACCCCTAAGGCTTTCTGTGCACCCACAGCGCTCCATCACAACGCCCTCGGCTTCCCCTTCGCCCTCACAATTTCCCTGACTTGAAACTCCCACACTTCCCCTCCAGCATCGGGGGAAGAGGCAGCCGAGGTCCGGCAGAGCGCGGTGCCAGGCGGCTGCAGCCCAGGCAGACCGGAGCACGGCCCTTCCCCGCACGGAGGCACCGAGTCCCGCATCCCCGCTCCCGGGGCCGCTCGTGCTGCTGGGGCAGCGGGCTGGGAGCCTGCCAGGACGGGGCGCACCGGGGCCGGCGCCGCTCGCTACCTTCGTCCTGCACTTGGGGTACTCGTGGTCGCCGGGCAGCACTTTGAAGGAGATGGGGACGCGGTCGGCTCTGCGGTTGGCGCAGAAGGCGTCCCACACGGCGCGGTGCACGGCGTTGTACACCACGTCCAGGCCGGTGAGCGTGACGAACGCCATGGGCCGGCAGCACAGCTCCACCGGGAAGTCCCAGTGAGACGGAGGGGTCATCCTGCGCCCGGGACGGCGACCTGCGAGGCAGCGGGACGACGGCGGAAGGGCGGCCTAGGCCGGCCACAAGAGCGCCCCGTTGTCCCGGGCCCGTGCTCCCCGTAGCGCCGCTCACTGCGGCGGGATGGAGCCGGGAAGCGCCAGCTGGGAGCGGCCGCGGGTCACGGGAGGCGGCGCGGGCGGGCCGCCGCCTCAGGAAGCGAGCGCCGGGCAGCGTCAGAAGGGCAGCGCGAGCGGCCAATCGGCGCCTCCGCTGCACCCCTCGGACCAGTCAGGAGCGCCCGCGCGGGGACGTCACAGCGAAGGAGCCAGTGAGCGGAAGGAGGAAGCGCGGGGGGACGCGCAGCCGGCCAATGGCAGGGCAGGGGGCGGCGCCCTCGGGTGCCCCGCGCTGCCCTCGGGGAAGGCGCGTCCGTGCGAGTCCGGCGGGGCCGCGCCAGCCAGGCCCGCCCTGCCCCGGCGGCAGCGGGGCCGGGCCGGGCCGGAGGGAGCGCGGCTGGGAGCGGGGAGCTCCGGCCATGGCGGCTAACGAGGACCAGGAGGTGAGTTCCGGGCCCCGCTGCCTGAGGGAGAGCGGAACCAGGGCTGGGAGGGCGGGATAGAGCCGTGCGCGGGGAGGGGGCGGCCGCCCGTGGCGGGAGCGGGAGGGAAGCGGCGGCCGCTGGAGCGGGCGAGGGGCGGGAGAAGGGAGCTGGGCGGCGGCGGCGGCGGGGCCGGGCACGGCGTCGCGCAGGGAGCGCGGTAGGTGCGAGCGCCGTGCCGGGCTGCGGTCGGTAACCTCTGCTCTGGCCCTGGCTGCAGATGGAGCTGGAAGCGCTGCGCTCCATCTACGAGGGAGACCTGTGCTTCAGGGAGCTCAGCCCGGTGTCCTTCCAGTACAGGGTAAGGCCAAGTTGCACCTTGAAGTTACTTTGCTGCCTTGTAGATGCCATACTAGGGGGTTCTAAGCCAAAGAGATAGCCGATGTGCAGTAAAGGATAGATCCACAGAGGGTTTTTTCAGGATGTTTGGTACCACAATGCTTCATAGCACAGAGTATCATGTATATGACCCTGCTCCCACCGTGGGTTTATTACCCAGAATCACAGAACGGGTGAGGTTGGAAGGAGCCACAGTGAGTTATCTGGTCCAACCTCCCTGCTCAAGCAGGGTCATCCTAGAGCACGTGGCACAAGATTGTGTCCAGATGGTTCCTGAAAATTTACAGTGAGGGAGACGACATCTCTGAACAATCTGTTGCAGTGCTTGGTCACTGCACAGTAAAGAAATCCTTCCATATACTCAGGTGGAACTTCCTGTCCGTCCGTTTCTGCCTGTTGCCTCTTGTCCTGTTGCTTGGCACCACAAGCCAATTGTCCCTGAGCCAGGCATCCCACTTGCATGTCTGTGCCCTGCGTAGCCAGAACTGTCAAGTCCTCTGAAGGAGCCAGTCTGCTGTGTAATACTTACCCTAACAGGTCAGAAATGGAGAGCTTTGTAGAGATGTTTCTATGTAAAATTTGGAGCCTTTGTTAACTGCTCAGTTACAAGGTTCCAGCCTCACGTCCAAAGATTACTGATCATGTCTTGTTTACCTGCTAAAGAGAAAATCCACAAACTGCTTTGGGCGTGTGCACCGATAGGGTCTGGTCAGAACAGACATACAGGGAGTGCTGAACTTAAGGTACACAACTAGATTCTGGCATGAAATTCTCACCAGCTTTCTCAGATTTAAAATCCTGGAAGTTCTTCTGGGCACAGACTGAGGCAGATCTTTTGATGGCCAGAAAACTTTACTTAGGCACCTGTGGGACAGAAGGGAGACTTCTGAAAATGCCATATGCCTGTTTCAGGGAGGAACCATCTAAAATCACCTTTCTGTGGCTTCTCAAATAACTTAAGAATAATGTCACTAATTGTAATGAGAATCAGCTCAATTAATTAATAGCACTTGGAATCCCAGCCATGTAAGAACAGTCTTTCTTCATTTATTGGATCATTCTTAATAAATTTAATTTCTTTAAAAGGGGAAATATGACATGCCTACAAGCCTAAAGTATGTCATTTTACTTTTCACTAGCTTTGGTTGTTGCTGATTTTTATTAGACAAAAAATAATTGTCGAAAGTTAGGATAACTCAAATACAATAAAACTTAGTGTCATACAAAGGCAATAATACATCTTTCCCATTAAGAAAAAATTGTATTGTGAGAAGTCATAATGCAGAAGATAGAAAGAATTTGTGTGGCTTTGTAGGATTTGTGCTGCACACAGAGAGTGCTTTCCTTAGAGAACCCTGTGAAAATTGCAGCCAGTTCTGCTCTTGGTAGCAGCAGGAAATGAACTGTAAATGCTGCCTTGAAAAATGTTGCAGATTCTTGATTTAAAGTCTTATGTATTTCACCACTAAACAAGTGCTGTTGAATGTCACTTAATCCAGTCTGCTGAAGCAGATATTGTAAACAAGAAAGCAGCAATTTTATACTTTTTTAATTTTGAAGAACCATAGCCTTACCTTGATTAGGACTTCTCTTGTGGACACACTTTATTCTACATAGTTAGGTAAAGGCTGATTTTTATAATGAGGCAAATAAGGGAAAATTTTGGGTGGTTTTAGAAACCTTACTGTGCTAGTCTTCCAAATCCTTGTGTGAAGCAGTTATTTCTGACTGTATGTCAGTAGTATGCTGCAATTTGTTTTTTTTTAAATCCAGACTCATTCTACTGACTTCTTAAATCTTTTACTATTAATTCTTTCATACAGGGAAATAAAATATTTGTAGGCATAAGACAAATATTCATGTTCTTACCCATTATTTTTGCTATCTTAGGTTACTAGTTTATTATAATCTTTATTTCAAACCTGTTTTGTGGCTTGTTTTCATATTGCTCTGTGCTTAGATGCATGGGGGGAAAAAAAGGCTTCATATTTTCTGTTCTCATATGTGTTAGTATAATACTTGGCTTGAAGGTATTACAAAGTAGCTTTTAAGCAAAGGAATTTAAAAACCCCAACCATAAAAAGAGATTGGACAGTTTCTGCTGCTTCTTCTAATGTAAATGTTAATATTGATGTCTAAAATTTAATGCTCTTTCTAGGTAACAGCTTTTTTTTCTAACTGATAACTCTCAAAGTAGTTGTCTCAAGGAATTTTGATGGTCTAAAAGAAGTAATAGACTTCTGTATTGACTTCATAATCCTCAGAAAGTGACTAGAAACTGTTGATTTATAAAGTTGGTTTTTTTTTCTCTTCAGATAGGTGAAAGTGGAGATCCCAAAGCCTTTCTAATAGAAGTTTCTTGGCCAGAAACATATCCACAAACAGCACCCGTCATATCGATGGATGCTTTCTTCAACAACACAATGTAAGTATTTGTGACAGCTTCACTCTCTGGCTTTGTGGTGGGGGCTCTTTCTTTGAAAAGCTTTTTATCACCTGTCTAGCTTACAATTGAATTTAATGATTTCTTTTAGATCTTCAGCTATTAAGCAAAGTATATTGGATAAGTTAATGGTAGAAGTTGAAGCAAATCTTGGAACTGCAATGACATATACACTTTTTGAATATGCCAAAGACAATAAGGAGGTGTTCATGGAAAATCAGCCTGTTAACACTGTGGTATGTAGATAAATTCTGATTTTAATTTTGTGCTTTTAAAACTGAAAAAAATTACTGATTATTATAACTTGAATACTTCAGAGTTCTCTCTAAGCTGTAAATCGATTCATTGGTTATATATGTTAGTGGCTGAAAGTGACACACAAAATATGGTGCTGCAATGCTCTGTGGTGATAATTATTCTATTTGATAGTTATTTTGCTGTTACACCAAAATGTTTGCAGCCTGCTGTTATGTCCCACAGGATAACATTAAAATAGAGACTTTGAGCAGAAGCAAAAAAAAAGGGAAGCTGAAACAGAGATGTGTCTGTTGAGGATTGGAGGGCTGGCAATTTACTGCGGCCTTCCTGGGATTGTATAAGTGCACCCCCAGGGTCTTTGGGTTGTGTAAGCACATTGTTTGCCGTGATGGTGCAGCAGATCTGCTTTGAGGAGGAAGGAATGATTTCTATGTGCGTGACATCTGAATCCATTCAGACTAAATCACACCCTATGATTAAATTTCAAAAGTGAAAAAGGTGCCCTTTGCAACTGGAAGAGAATAATTCCAGTTTCTAACATATGTTTTTTTAAAGTACAGCCCTGATTATATGTGGATTAAAAGCTGCAGGCTGCTGACAGCATTGCTTCTTTCTGACAGTCATGGTATTTCAGTAGGTCAGGTTCAGTAATCACATCACACAGGGATATCCATGGAACTAATATGCAAAATGTTTACAACCACTTTTATCCTTCTCAGACTTCAGTAAGCAATAGTATTTCAATTGGAACTCCTGATGTGCCACCAAGTAAGAAAAAAGAGAAAAAGGAGCAGTTATCCAAAACCCAGAAACGAAAACTAGCCGATAAAACAGGTTTGTTCGCTATACTAATCTTTGCTTTGATCAGTATGAAAATCCAAATTTTATAGCAAGAACACCTGGCTAGAGAAAGAGTAACTAGTAATTTGTTTATAAGAAACTACTTTAAGTCTGTGGTCTCAATTTTATTTGTTCTAGATGAATTATTCTTGCCTGGGATGTTAGTTCTGGTCACAGCAACTTTCTATAGAGTTATGATTTAATGACATCTTTGTTTTATTTTATTTCAGCTGGTAACACAAAAGAAATTTTCAAAAAACACTTGTGGAAGGAGAGGATTTGGGACCTCTAAAAATTTACTTTAGCAAAAAAAACAGTTTGTTGATGGGCTCTCATCAACATTTTAATAATGCACATTATTAAAATGTAATTTCTAAACAAAAGTATTTTATTTGGAACCCAAAATAAAGCATCTAATTTAGTTTGCATTCTAGAAATAGAAGTGATTCTGCAGATACTTAATGCTTTCAATGAAATAGAAAAATTTTGATTGAAAGTGTTGATTACTTCAGTTAATTTTGCTGATGAGCCTTTCATGTTCACCTTCAGTTTCCAGTAATGATCTGGATAATACTATCCTGTTGTAGCAATAAGTGGTACCCTGTGATAGCAATTTCTGCATATCGTCTACCTAACCTAATGTATAATTGGCAAGCTTAATGTTAACTGTAGAAAGGAAAAGCTGTATAAAGTGTAGTTCTTTGACAGAATTCATCATTGCTGGTCAGCCCAGCTCATATTGGAGCTACCTTCTAAACTAAATTTCAGGTGAAGTGAGGTGTTCTTATTTAAATTGAATTACTTTGAATTACATTATCAAGAGAATCACCAAGGTTGGAAGAGACCTTCAAGTTCATCTGTCCAACTGTCAATCCATCACCACCATAATCACCCCTAAACCTATCTCCAAATGCCACATCCAGACACCTCTGGAATACTTCCAGAGACAGTGACTCCACCACATCCCTAGGCCACTTATTCCAATACCTAACTACTCTTTCAGTGAAAAATGTTTTTTTGAAATCTAATCTGAACCTCTCCTGGCACAGCTTAAGGCCATTTCATTTCCTCCTTTTGCTTTGAGGTTGGTTGAAGAACACACTGTGTTTAAGACATTAAAATCTGTTTCTGTTCTCATGGCTTCAGAGCGCAGGAATTGAGGGGTTTGGATATTTAGCATTTTGTGGGTCGATTTTGAAGAAAGATAAATATTCCCCTTAGCTTGTGTGCTGACATTAAAACCTTTTTCTGCAGATAACAAAGGAGAGCTTCCACGAGGATGGAACTGGGTTGATGTAATTAAGGTAAAGTGAGTATATTATATACAGTATTGTGAACATGCTGCATATGTAAATTAAAAATTATTTGTACTTATATCTGAAGAAAACTGATCTGATAATTTTTTTTTCTTGCTTTTCTTCCTAACTATGTTTGGATTTGACTTTGATGTCTGATTAATTTCTAAATGTGTCCAGCATGTAAGTATTTCCAAGTTCTCTTTTTTTACTCTTTTTTTTAGAAAGATTTGTAAGAAAGAATAAGAACTGCTTCTTATTTTAGAGTCTAATTTACAGATTTCTCAAAAGCTTTAAAATGCTAGTTCTTCTGAATATTAGTCTGAAGGATTTCACTCTTTGAACTTCATTGGTTTCTTTTTTATTTACTGAGCAATTAAATTTTAATTTTGTGATGAGAGAACTTTGCTAACCAAATGCACTGCAAATATTCTGTCTTCATATGACAAGAAGATTTAGAATAAAGTTAGTAGTGCTGCCAGGTTCTGGAGGGCAGTGGATAAGTAAGAAATAAAAGGGAGCTGTCCCAAGTGGGAGCGCCTTGCTGTCTCCTACAAGCCTCATTTTCTGCTGCAACCCCTCCAGTGAATAATTCTTTTCTACTTGCTCCCTCAGTATTGATTTCTTCCACCCTCTTGTCTTTGCTGATTCAGTGAAAATCACTGCTTGACAATTTTGAAAGCAAACTATTTTATTTTACACAGTTGAGGTAATTTTCACTGTAAGACCTAACACCAGTTCCAGTTGTTAAATAAGAGCAAGTAAATGATGAAGATTTGGGCAGAGTCCTTCTGAGTAAAAAGTGGCTATTTGTAGTGGATATCTTGGTTTTCAGATAGATCTCATGATAGGCATGCTACTTTTAATAATTATAAGCCTAGCTTTAAAAGGTGAGAAATACTAAGTTAATGTTACTGTCTATTTTTATATTGTTTAAATTTCTGTATGGGAATTCTCTCAGAGGTGTGTGAAGGTAATGTTCCATTACTTCATCTTTTTTTTTTTTTTTTTTTTTCTTTTGGAGAGCTGGTGATAAAGCCTTCAAATTTAATAGAAACAGTGCCCTGAGGTTTTTCTGGGGTTTATTTGTTTTTTTTTTTTTTTTTTTTTTTTTTTTTATTCAACTTTCATGATCAGGAAATAAACTCATTTAGTGTTTAACTTAAGAATTAATTTTTGATGCTTTTCAGTCTTTTGATACAGTAGCACAATCAGTCTGTATTGTTAATTAAGTAATATGCATGTTCAGTGTGAGATGGAAATAATGTTCTTGTTTCCTAATAAATGGAATGACAGTCTAAACTTTGAATACTTTCTTTTTGTGTCTCTTTTATAGTTAAGCAAAACTGGTTCTAAAGATGATGAATAAAGGACTTTGGTACAAGGAAACTCCACCTTTTAATACAGTGCAATTCTGGCTCACCATCTCTCTCTTAATAACTTTCATATTTGTTGAAGTAAACATTTTATAAAGCTCGATTTCCTGACTTGTTAATCTAGTCACACAAGCTTATCTAGAGACTCTATGGTCGTCTTCAGAAAAATCAACCAACAAACTTGCCTTAAATGAAGGTTAGAATGTGACAAAGGATGTAGAGAGCCAGTGTGGTGAATAGTGCTGAAGTGTTTATTAATTTATATTTAGTCTGTAGTAAAATCCTGTTATAGTGAACCCAATGATACTGTAAACATTTCCTGATGTTCTTATTCCAGTTGAAGAAAAAAGCACTATAACAGTGATTGGTGGCTTGATGGCTTAATTCATCAAAATAAATTGTTCCATGGAAATAAAAACTTTGTCATTTGTTTATCTAGTATGAACTAGAAGGAGAACATACAAATTGTTGCATTGCAAAACAGGCTAGAGCTTGTGGTCTCATTTTCACTAGTTGCTGGATGAAACACTAAATACTAGTGAAAGCAAGGCCAAATATTCTAGTCTGCTCAAAAATGAATGGTTATAGCAGGTTATAGCAGCAGCTTCTTTATTCTCCACAATATCCCATCTGTTGATCTTTCTCCAGTGTGCATGTTTACAGACCGTGGGATGTCTGAGGAGGGGCAGAAGTGCTTTCTTGCTAGTGTCTCAGTGACTGTTGGGATTTTGTAGCTGCTTCATTGGAGAAATAGGCATTCTTTGGAGGGATTTGCTGACTAAGTGGTGGGACAGTGGAAATCAGTAATCCATTAAACGTTTTGGGAGAACTTCTTTGTGAGAGCTCTTTTTTTTTCCTAGCCTGCTCTCTTGTATAAGGAGAAGTCATCTTTACTGTATGAACTATTATTGAATACAAGATGCCTTAATGTCTTTTATTATTTTTGTTTGTTTTGAGATGAACTTTAATAAATGCCTATTTATCTGCTGTGGTATGTGTTTATTGTTTTAAATTCTGTATTGCCTACTGCACTTTTCACTTTGCAAATTTGAACTGGAAAGGACTCTGTTACAAAGAAAGCATTCTTAAAAATTGCTGGAAGAATTCTATCTTCCCTCTTGTGGTATATGATCTTCAGGGTGGCTGTGTTTGTTATTGATAGTTTGTTATGGCTTACCATGATCACAGGGCAGTATCTGTTGTGTTCAGTACACACAGAGCAAGTCCAGTGTCCCTTTGGAAGAGTGTGCTCCACTGTGTACAGCATCCATCATTTCAGAAAGTCTGGTTTCTTTTTGAACTCTACTCTCATGTAGTAAAATGTTGTAAAGTACAAAAAGGAGGACTTTTTCTGAGCAGTGCAGCCTTGCCTTTGACATAAACTGGAGGTTCATGGCTGCAGTCTGAACAAGAGTGCCTGGCGTGGAGTGCCAGTGCCGGGAGAAGTTGCTCTGGCAGTACACAGTGAACCTGTAGCAGGGAAGGGCATTTAGTTTTAGTCTCTGCCAGCATCAGGACAGCAAGGACTCTATTCATGAGTTCTCCAAGGAGAGTTGACATGTTTGTGCTGGTATCCTTGGTGTATAAATCAAATTGCTATGACAATTTATCTGAATAGATTAGTTATGAGAGGATGGGGGGAGGACAAAAAAGAACCGTATCTTTTGCCTTCCATAGTGTTATTGTGTGTAACTTGGTAACCTTGTGAAATGCGTGCTTTTTCAGATCCTAGTCTGCCTGTAAATCCCATGCTTTCATGAAGATACCTGAGTCTTCTCTGGTTCTGTTAGCAAATGGAAATATTTTGCATTGGAAATTTTTATACCCGTTTTTTCCTTCTGTGTAAATTGTGAAAGGTAATTTGTGTCATTCAAACCATTTTCTGATATGATGTGATGGCTGGAACAGGATCATTTAAAGAATCTGGGTACTTGATATTATGGAGAGGCCTGAGCAGTGATAAATGAGAGTAAGGAAAAATCTAATGATTCTTATCAAGCAAGGCACAACTGCAATAAGAGATCATGACTCCTGAAGGAATTCTAAACACTGTTGAAAAATCTACTGCCACCTTTTTTTTTTTTTTTTTTTTTTTACAAAGACCTACTGGCAGTGGAAAATCAGTGATTACTCAGCAGGATGAGAGTCTCTTGATTGTATGGCTACACCCCATATTTAAATTAATCAGTTTTGCAGTACAGCTTTGTTTGGCCTGAGAAGACAAGTGTCAATACTAGTAACAGTAAATAAAAGGTAGCAAATGTCCAGAATGCTGTGGGTACCATGACCAAAGATGCCCCATTGCACTGAATGTATCAAATTCCAGGGAGTAATGCAGTCTGCCTTTAAGTATGTTGAATAGAGAGGTGATTAGTCAGCAGGGTGTGCCTAGCATATCCTGCTCACCCCCTTGGTCAGCCTGACACAGGTACACTGAAATCAAGGCTGATAACTTCTGCAGTCCTGTTCTGACTGGTTGTATGTGGGGTGGATAGATAAAGAGTGCCCAAGATAAGCAATTATATTTTAGTGAGTAAAAGACCAGTAGGAAAAAAAACCAGCATTTCTCCACAGAGGATCTGTGGCAAGAGTGCAAGTGTAAGGATACTATCCTCATCTCTTCTCATCTGAGGCAATACAAATGATTTTGGGTTATACTGTGAAATTTGTGCTGTGAAAATCCTTGAACTGGTCTGAACCAGAAATAATTTCCCTTTGGAAATTGTTTTCTTCAACAGTATGGCACCCTAAGCTCTTGCAGTTAACAGCAGAATGCAGTGGAGAGGAGATGTTCATTCAACAAAGAGAATACCAGAAGTGTGAGAATTCTGGGTGGATTGGAGGAGGAAGTGGATGGGGGAGAACATCCTCATAAGCAAAACTAGAAGAGCATAGGGGATAAATTTTCACTGCTGCAGGACAATACAACAAAACAAAAGCTAAATACTGGCATGAGTTTGGGATATGGTAAAGGACAAGAGGATTGTAGATGTTTTTCTGTTGCTCTGGCTTCTTTCACCAACATGGATTTGGCTTCATCTCAGAATGGGTCTGTTTTGTGGCTGTGGGAAGAATTTCTGTTTGCCTGACTGTTATGTTTCCTGATATTCTCTTTCTGAGCCCATGTAAGCAGCCTCTGAAAGCCTGGTGTACTCTCTGAAATAACTTAAAGCATATTGACTAAGCACTGGAAAATCATGAACTGTTTGTCCTACCTCTCCTTCATTCAGAACAAAGTGAGGAGTGGCTCCAAATGTCTTAATTACACAAGACATGAAAATCTACATCCCTGGTGTCTTGTCAGACTGAAAATGTTACATAGCTGTCCCTCGCTACTGTGTCTGAGCATTCATGCCTGTGGTTCCTACAGATGATGTGTTTGAAGTACTCATGCTAAAAATAGGGCAGAAATTGGAAAACTCTTATTGTAGTTAGCTACTACAAGTTGTTTATGTTGTGAGATGGGATAAGGTCACAGCAGTGAGAGGGAAAGCCAAGCTGTAACTACAGAGCCCTACTGGAGAGGAGTGAGGTTGTGTGGGTGTCTCTGAGAGCAGAGTTGCTTCTGCAGTGTCTGTGTTACTGCTAATGGTCAGCAAGGGAAAATTAGCCTGGTCTGAGTTTGGAAGATACCGTTCAAGAAGTGATATAGAAGGAAGAAAGAAATCTTTTCTCAAACAATTACCTGCTTTAATGTCATTGAAAGACAGTAAACACAGCCTTGACTGAATTTGCTCTTCAGAGCAGAATCTTACTTTAAGTCAGTAATGCTGTCAGTAATGCATTTTATGATTTCCTGCAGGTAAAACAAATGTGAATAAAGCATTATTATGTGAAGAGCTGTTGTTCCACTGTAGAGAGCCATTTGATCTCTACCTATAGTGAAAATGATGCTTCAATTGACCTTGAAGACACAGATTTTATAATAGTTCAGGGAAAAGGTCATAGCCTGTCAATAAAACATAGACAGCCTCTGTAGACGCTTAACAAATTTTGCCCAGCATTATCAGTTTTATATTTTTCTGTGAAGATCAGCACTTGAGTATTACCAGGTTTTAGTGAACTGGTATGTTGCATAATTGTGATTTTCCTTTCCCCTCCTTATGCCATATGTCTTTAGATGATAAAAGTACAGAATGTCATATAGAAATTTATTTCCAAAATTAAAACAGTGCTAAAGTAAAGGAAATAATCCTACTCAGAAGTAAGGATGTGCCAGAATTAAATCTGGCTATCTGATGTTTATATAAAAAAGAATTCATAGGAAGATTTTCTTTCTGTGACTAAGTGTTTTTTTGGATTTGTTTGTGGGTTGTTTTTTTTTTTTCCCCAGTAGGGTCCAAACAGATGGTTGGTGCTTTTCTTCCTGGTGTTCCTGTTAGTGGGAAAACAATACAAAAACTGACTTTTAGTACCCTCCTAAGGCTGAAAAGAGAAAAAAGTTTTCACTTAGTGAAAGCAAATAAAGTAACAGAACTGTGTCTGGAACAAAGTGAATCTTTGAACAGCATGGCCAGATATTGAGGCAAATTAATTTGCTTTAATAAAACATACTGGATAGGAGTGGTTTAGTCTGCTTCAGAGTCTATCTTCATGTGGTGGATTTGTGACTTATAAATGCTTAGGAATAATTTTAGCTTTTATAGAGAAAGGTGTATTGGGTGGGGAAGGAAGAAAATAGAAACTATTGAGTGGTATTTATTCCTCACACCTGGAATGAGTTAAGATAATCTGTGTCATGTCACATATAATGCACAAGGTACAATGTGTCACTCCTGTTTTATTTTCTCCTGTTTTAAATGTATGTACTTGAGACCTCTGTTACAATCTCTGACTGGACAAAATTGGGCAGAATCTCCTTGTGATCATCACATTGATCTTTGTTTCACAGACAAAAGCTCTACTCTGTTAGATGCTGTACTGATGAACACAGAGGAAGAAAGGCAGGTCACTGTCTTGCAAGATCAGGAAATGGGAAAGATATTCTATGAGGAGACACATGCTAAATATGAAAAGCAAATACTCAAATTCTTTGGATATCTGTTTAGGGAGAAAAGATGACAGTAGAAGTGAAGAGTGGAAGAAGGAAGAAGGATCTTGAATTTGGAGCCTTAAGAACATGGTTGGTTAGTCTTCTAAAAATTACAGTTGATAAACATATGTTGTTTCTTTGTATGTAAAAATATCTCTTAAGGTATTTTAAAAGATGGTAAAATGTTTTTTAAAGTGTTACTAGTAAACCCTTGAGGGGAGGAAAGAATGTCACCAGAAAAAAGTTATGCACAGGAACAAATCTAGAAATTTTGATTTGAAGCTGTGGGATTCTTGTATATCAAGCAAATGCAATTTCTGTTATGTGAAGAAGTGGAGACAACTCAAAAGCCTCACTTCCTCTTTTCTGCAAGATTCTGAGTAGTTTAATATTTTGAGTGTTGCAAGCTCAGAATTTTATCTGCTGGAAGAAAGGGGAGTACATAAAATTTGGATTTAGTTGTACATTTTGCAAATTTAAATCCAGCTCATCAGTATTTAAATCTCCAGTTAAATGCGTGTCTTGTAAGCAGAATGGTTAAAATGTGATTTGCTATGCATGTGCTTATAAACACAGTCTTGGTGAGGTACATCATTACATCATATCACTTCAGGTATCAACGTACAAAGATTAAGAAGATCTGTAAGAATATCTGTCTTATTTGAGAAATATTTATCCTCTGACTCATTCAAAGTTTCTGCCATCAAACACAGCAAAATAATGAAAACTGCAATGATTTTTTTTTTTAAGTTACACTATCTGATCTCACTATGATTATTTGTGCTAGAATCAGAGGCAGAAAGAAGTGCATTAATGGAAGAATGCTTTCCTCAATTATACAACTACTGTAAAGAAAGAGGTTGTAACTCCAGCTGATGGACCTGAGGTGGGGACTCCCAGGTGGTGTCAGAAATTGTCACCATTGTGTTTCACTTTACCTCTGGAAATTTTGAGGAAGTATCAGAGATGAGATATTGAAGATTTCTTGTAGGGTTTTCCAGATATTTGTTTTTAATTTTGGAATTCTATTGAATTTATACTTTTAGGGTACAGTAAGTGCATTAGTGGTTTTGGTATGTAAAGAAAGGGCATATTGTAAATCTAGAATGCAAAAGAGGAAGCGACAGTAATACAAAGTCTTGACTGATACAGACTGTAAGAAACCTGATAGGTTTGTGCTAGATTAGGTTTGTGTGTAGATTAGGTTTGTGTCCTTGAATGTGTGGGTTTTTCTCATTGTTTTCAGGTTTTATGGGGCAAAAGCCTGATAATCCCATCATCTCAGGAATATTATGAAAGAAAATCTTATAATTACTTAAAGGTATAATTGGAAGAATTAACCTAACTGACATAATGCAAAAGCAGACACTGTTCTGTTGTGTCTCATGGGGTATCAAAAGAGATCATTCTGACCAAAAAAGCAGTGCAGACAGATGGTAATCAAGAAGGTGTTACTCAGCACTTTTTGGGAACTGGCAAATCATCAAAAGTAAAAAAGGAGTTAATTCTAACAGAGAATTGTACTCAGACATTTCACATGCACAGGATCTGTTTAATGTGTCATCTTCATTCCTAGAAGGAAGCTGAAATAAAGGAAATCAGATTTGACAAGCAGGACTTCCCTCTCATGAAGCTCTGCTGGCTGGGACTGATGGCTGCACTGTCCTCCAGGTGTTTTTCAGTATCTTCCAGAACAGTTTTTTCCATGATTTTACCTGGCACTGAAATGAGACTGACAGGGCAGTAACTTCCAGGGTCCTCCCTCTTGCCCTTCTTGAAAATCAGGGCAATATCATCCAACTTCCAGTCCACTGGGATTTCTCTGGATTCTGAAAACCACTCAAAAATCAAAAGAGGTTTTGCAATGACATCATCCAGCTCCTTGAGGATTCTCAAATTAATTCCATTAGGCCCTGTATGTTTTTAGGGATGCAGCTGAAGCAGCAGATCCTGCTGAGCTTCAGGATCAACTGGGATGAGCCCTGGTCTTCCATCTCATGGCACTGAAACCCCCTTGTTTCCTCATCTGTGTTGAAGACAGAGGCAAAGAACACATTAAACACCTCTGCCTGTTCCCTGTCCCTGTTTGTGAAGTGACCATCCTCAACCTGTAACAGGCCGATGTTATTTTTCACTGCCTATTGCCATTAATATATTTGACGAAAACCTTTTATTGTCCCCCACAGTTCTGGCCAGCTTCATCTCCAACTGAGCTTTGGCTGCACGAATTTTCTCCCTACAGTGGCAAGAAGCATCTCTGTATTCTTCCCATGTCACCTGACCTTGCTTCCACTGGGCATACACCTTCCCTTTTTTCCCCTTATTTACGAGAAAGGGTCCCTGTTCAGCCAAAAGAGCCTTCTGCCTTGTCTGACTTCTGACATTTGGGAATTGTTGCTCCTGTGCTCTTAGGAGGAGATGTTTAAAAAGTGACCAGCACTGATGGACCCCAGCACCAGCGAAAACATTTTCCCAGGAGATTTCACTTACTAGTTCCCTGAGTTACCTGAAATCTGCTCTTCTCATGTCCATTTTGTTGCAAATACTTACAAACTGCAGCCTACCAGGTGAGTGCTGAATTCTCTCTGTTCAGAAGTTGTTTGGTAATGGAGTAAATATACATTTCTTTCCAATCTGTTAAGGAGATTAATTTATTCTTCATTAATCTGAACGTGATTCACTTCTTTAATCAATGGAAATCTAATTGCTAAGCACTTACATGAAAAAATACTGAGTCTGAAGAGTTTCCTTCAACATTTTATCGTGCAAATGAATTGCATATTTAAATGAGCAGCAGAGCTTTTCTCATTATAGCATGAAGTACAGCACTGGAAGATACTATCTGAAGGAAAATAGTCCCTGAGCCTTTATTGATGATGCTGGTTACACTGGCATCAAATAGATGCATGAGATTTTATCCCCATCTTAGAGATGGTGTAACTTTCCAGTTGAGATATATACTTGTTAAAACAGAGGTAATAAGTCTCAAATCCACACCTGTCCATCTGCCGAACTGTGTAGCAACCTGGTAGGCAAGAGCTGCACCTACCTCAAATAATGGTGTTCTTTAATCATGTTTTATGATTAGAGCACCTTCTGAACTTTCCAGTATGTTCTCACAGCTTGTCTTGTAGTGATGTTCATAACACATTTTTCAGGGATATTTTCAGCAGAGATCTGTGCACAGGCAGCAAGCTAAGAACAAACGGCTGAGCACTTTCCAGAAACTGCATAACATATTTCAAGAGTATGCTCCACTTGCTCTCAGAGAGGAAGCATCCACTGAGCTTCTGGAGACAGGTGAGACTAGAAACCCAAAATTAGGAGAAGGGCATTCAGCCAGAATGATCAGCAATACATTATTTCCTAAAAGAGGGGGATAGATCAGTTTTGGTAATAAAATAAGTTAGAAGACATCATGGGTTTGGCACTCCTCAGAATCTTGTTGTAGGACAAGCAATGCTTTACTGAGAGGGTTACCACTGTAATAAATATGTAAAATAGACATTATTTCGCAATAACCCTAAATGCCTTTTCCTGTTCAGTGTGCTTTTTAATCCACTTTAATGTATGTAACTCTTCTTACAGTCTGCAGGCAACTCTTTAGACTCTACTAGAGGACCAGAAAGCCTGGAGTTTGGCCAAACAAAATAAAACACATGCTGTGAAATACTACTTAACTGCAGAGAATAAAATGACTCAGAGTAGTCTTAATAACACAGTAATAATTTCACAGCAAAGCCACAGATTTCGTGAGCTTCTTACAAACAAATCTGTTCTGGGTTCAATATTAAGAACAAAGGAAAATCAGATATTTTCTCTGAGGTTCAAAGGGGTTGTACATCAGAGCTAATGAAGTCACTTAGTACTTCTTTCTTAGCACAGAACTATGAGTATTTTATCATGTTCATACAAATGTGCTCTGTCCCCAGTCCTCCGCCACATGGAGGATTCAGTCCTACATGTCTACAGACATGTCTGTCTGTACTGTATATATGACTTGCATGTAAGCCCCTCACCTCATAAAAGCCTTATGTTGCTTAATGTAAGTGGAAACATATGAAGCAGCATAAGGGGAGAGGAGCTAATTACAATAATTCTGGAAGAGGTTTCTAGGGCATTTTATCCATTGCTTAGAATTGCAATTAAAATTACATATCTTGTGAAGAGCTTCTGATATCAGGTTCTTATTTGTACCTGAAAGTTGGATGGTTTCCTTTTTTAAAAGGGGAAACATATTCATAAGAAAGAAACGTCTTTTGTAAGTTCTACAGCTTCTTTATGAATGAAAGTTGTGATGTAAAACCCATGCCTGCAGCTTAGTTATCAAAGAATTATAAAATGGTTGGGAGGGACCTTTAAGGGTCATCTAGTTCAACTCCTCTGCAATGACATCTTTAACAGAGCCCCATCCAATCTTACCTTGAATGTTTCCACAGGCTGGACATCCACCACCTCTCTGGGCAATTTGTTCCTATGTTTCACCAACCCCATCATAAAAATCTTTTTCCTCATATTCAGTCTGAATCTATGCTCTTTAAGTTCAAAACCATTACCCCTTGTCCTAGGACAATAGGCCCTGCTAAAATATTAGTCCCCATCTTTATTAGAAGCCCCCTCTAAGCAGTGGCAGGCCAGAATCCGGTCTCCACAGAACTTTCCCTTCTCTAGGCTGAATGACCCCAACCCTTAGTCTTTCTTCACAGGAAATGTGCTCTAGCCCTCAGAGCATTTTTGTGGCCCTCTTCTAGAGGCCCACAACAGGTCCATGTCTTTCTTGTGCTGGGGACCTCAGCTGGATGAAGGTGGTGTCTCATGAGAGCAAAGCAGAGGAGCAGAACCCTGGATGCAGCCCCGGACATGTTTGGCTTTCTGGGCTGTGCCAGTGCACATTGCCAGGTCATGTCCAGCTCTCATCCACTGAGTTGTCTTCAAATGTAATGTAATTCCATAAGCAGTGTAATGAATAGGCTGCACAGTTGCTTAAGTTGGACCTCAGCCTGAACAGTATAGTTGTGGTCCATTGAAGAACATGAATTTACCTGACCATTCTTATCCCAAATGTTTTAATACTCAATTGCAGTGTTCTGATGGGAACATTGTTTGTTTTTTTTTTTTCAAAACAACTCTCAGTATGTAATTCAGATCAATAAGCAAGCTTCTGAATGAAAGAAAAACCAACACAGAGATGCAAGAACTAACGTTGATTTATTGGTGCCACTTGTGAGAGCAGAAAAGTACAATTCATTCTGAGCCTCTTCTGTCAGATTGCTGATGTTGGCAACATTTCCATGCATTTTTATGAGGTAATCAAAATTTAAGTACTATTTTGTAGAGGAGAGATTACTGATTTTATTTTAACATAAGAATTATCACAAGTTGCCATTATCGTAACCGATGTGTTTGGGATACTGCCATACAGTCTGCACATTGTCCTTGTGGAAGGACTTACATTTGTGCCCAAGTATATAAATTATAAAATATGCTGTAAGTTTCAGTTATTTCAGCAGATAAATAGGTGGGCATGCATGTTTTGTAGGTAAGATAATCACAGATTTAAAAGCATAGTTTTCTTTTTCACTGAAACTAAATTCATTTTAACAAATGAAGACTCTCTGGGGTGTGAGATTCGCCAAATAATGAAAATTTTCTGAATCCTGCCAACAAAATGCTTTTCAGAAAGGGCATCAACCTTTATGCCTTTGCTATGCTTTAATCCTAGCCAGTAACTAAGTACGGCAGGGATGCTCGATCACTCCACCCATGCCCATGGTTAGGAAAATAATCATGAAAAAAAAACCCCAAAACTCACGGGTTGAGATAAGAACAGTTGATTAATTGAAAAAGAATGAAATATACTACTAATAATAGTAAAAATAATTGTAATGCAAAGGAGAGGGAATAATAAACCCCAAGAAGGACAAGAGGTGCACAGTCCAGTTGCTCACCACCTGCTGACCAATGCCCAGCCTGTCCCTGACCAGCCATCAGTGGCCCTTGACCAGCTTTCCCCAAATTTATGCCCTGAGCATGACATTCCATGGTATGGAATATCCCTTTGGCCAGTTCAGGTCAGCTGTCCTGGCCATGCTCCCTCACAGCTTTTTGTGCACTTCGTCAGTGGCAGAGCCTGGGACACTGAAAAGCCCTTGACTTGGGGTAAGAACTGCTTGGCAACAACCAAACATCAGTGTGTTATCAACATCATTCTCATACTGAATTAAAAACACAGCACTGCACCAGCTACCAGGAAACAAATTAACTCCACCCCAGCTGAAACCAGGACAGATCAAAGTATCAGTCAAGAACAGAAATCCAGGTGAATATTCTCATAAAAACAAATTGTGTTTAACTAGTTCTTAATTTTAATCAGTGTTAGATGCTGAAAATCAGTTTCTGCCTGGACTGAAACCCCCATCTGTTCTCTGAATTCAAAGGGAGTTCTGTTCTGACAGGAGCTTTGTATCTTCTACTTCTCAGCACAAATGTGTGAAGTTGTAGCTTTAACTCTGATCTCTGTTGTAATAATTGCTCATCTGGTGTATTTATCTGTATTTTAAGGAAAATATAGCAACCTGCAGCTTCTTTCATTTATTGGTAGTTACCTTTAGCAATAATTGCTGGTCTCTGGGGTATGGTTTACCCACCAGAGGGAGCTGAAGCCAAGCACAGTCTGATTTTCATAGAATCATACAATCATTTAGGTTGGAAAAGACCTGAAAGATCACAGAGTCCAACCATTAACCCAAGTCCATCATTAAGGCATGTCCCTAAGTGCCACAGCTACTTGACTTTTACATAATTCCAGGGATGGTCACTCAACCTCTTCCCTGGGCAGCCTGTTCCAATTCTTGGCAACTCTTTTGGTGAAAAATTTTTTCCTAAAATCCGACTTGCCATCTTCTGGAGCAACTTTCAATACCCAGGAGGTTGCCAGGTGAAAATCATCTCTTACACTTCACAGAGCTTTGGATTTGGGCATTTGTCCTCAAGTTAGCTTGGGAGCAGATGGTGACCATGTAGGAAATAATTTTGCCTCCCTATGCTAAGTCATTACCTCCTTTGGGAACACTCATTTCAGTGTCAAAGCAGGCAAAGCAAAACCTTGTGATGTACATGTCATCATTCTTTGGTTTTTATTTATGCTGTTCTTCTTGTAACATGAATAAAGACACCAGAATTGTACAAAATAGGAATAACTGAGAATAAACTAGTCATCCTTAAGAAAATTAGGCCAGGTAGAAGCTAGTGTGAATAGGTTCTCAGTCTTTAAAAGGAAATCTCAAAATTCTTGACTACAAACAGTATGCCAGTACTGACATAGGCAATGAAGCAGGAACTACTTGGGGTGTTTATTTTTGGTAAACACTTGGTCAAGGTAAAAGGGGATTTATTGTTCTAGTTCTACTTTGTTAAATTATAAGATCAATTTGTATTTCATCCAAAAAAAAAAAATCTTCCTTTGTCTTAGAGTATAGAAGTGCTGGTCCTTGTGGACAAATGGGTTAATTTCTACACATTTCCTTCTGCACTTAGAATAAGTCATCCTCAGAGAAATAAGTAGATGTTGAGACATAGAGATTAACAGCTGAGAGGTGGTCAAGACCAGCTTCTGATACCATTTCCGAGTTGTATCTGAACACACAAACAAAAACAATCTTTAGAAAGCGGTGGAGTTGACTTCTTTATACTACAAAAGGCAGGAAAGCTCACACAGCTAATTATAGCTGGGCAATTATGTACAAAGCTGGTCCCTTCTGCCTCTCTGCTGTTTGTTCAAGTAATTTGTAATTTTCAGTGCCTTGGCATCCTGTGACTTCTGCTAAATGGTCAGTCTTCTGGTCATGAGAATTTTGACTGACAGGAGACAGAAACTTCCCTAGGTAGTAGTTAAATTTGCTTTCTACACCACCAATAATTGCTTAACAGCCTCTTAGAACTTCCTAAGGCATTTTTTTTCAGTTTCAGTCTTGTCTTGCAAAAATGGTAAGAGTCTCATCAAGTAACCTCAGTTTCAGCTCAGGTTTCTGTTCCTTGACAGTATTTTGTCATGTCCTTCAAAGGAAGGTACAAGACAGTTTATATCAAATTGCTCCCTAATAGACTTTGCTTAATGGCTTCCTCAGCTGGAGGTTGCCTTATATACTGGAGCATGAGGTTTTAATACCTTTTTTTAAAAATGTCTAACTAATGAAGGGCTCATTATCATTTTCTTTTCAGCATTTCAGAGAGGTGGACTTGTTACTGTATGTATTTTGCTTATGAATTTAGTTAATAATAGGATAATTTGTCAGGACTTTTAATAGGTATTTTCCAACATTTCAATGGGAATGAGTCTGTCAAATGTAGAAAATAAAAAGAGAAAGGTAAAAATTTAAAAAATATTAGCAAGAGACTTATTAATTACAAAACCAAAACAAACCTTAAATTATGCATTTTACAATTGTTTCTCTCAGCAGTAGCTGTTGGATAAATTACACACACTTTGTATGTCCACTTAAGGATTTTCTTAATTGAAAAAATAGAACAGAAGAAAATTCCACAACTATTTTGGAAGATATATTATAATTTCTTTCAGAAGTTAACTAGCTATAAAATGACCCTTCACTTTGCTTTCTTAGGGGTTTTCTTATTAACTTTCTATGCTTCTCCTAATTATTTCTGACATCTTTTTACTTCTCTCTCTGCACTTCATTCCTGCTGCCATTTCAATCTCTGTTTCAATTCTCTCTCTTGTTTGGCTTTTTTTTTTTTCTCTTTTGCTTTGTGTATGGGTTATACTTTCACATTCTCTGTTTCTTATTTGACTTTCCTTCCCCTTAGAATTTTATTGCCTCATACTTCATTCTGAGGTCAGGAAAGGGAAAGGAATACATGCCAGCTACAAACTCAGGAAATATACTCAGCTCTGTATCTTTTTTCATTATTATTTCAAGGTTTTGATCTGATGGACTCATGCCAGTTGCTGCACGAAATACTCATTTCTTCAGCAGATACTACTATACACAGGAATTTCTCCATACTTACATCAGGAAATTCAATGAAGGATTATATTCCATGTGTTTATAGACTGGAAGAAAGTATTTTTCACCATTGAGAATTCAGGATTAAAAAGTTCCTCTTCATAACTCAATTAAATATCAGCCTTCCGTCATTATCTTTTTGAGAAGTCAGGTCTGTTAATAATTTCCTTATATTTACTCCATTGCTGTATAATTGATATATTACCGTTATAGAAACCAAATCCAAATTTATAAGGGATTCCAAGGATAAATTTTGTAGGTTTGAGTTCTCTCATCTCTTCAGCAGCCTTCTATATCTTCCACTAACAAACTGCTACTCAAGTATTTCTTCCAAACATAATTTGAAGGTCATTATTTCCTGTTTTGATACACCAGTCTGGCATGCAGCTTTATGTTTATTGAGATCATCAAACTGAATTTTCTGAGAACTAGATTTGTGCTAATGCAGTGCAGGAGTGTTCTCTCAGTTGGTGTCATATTCCCAGTGTCAGCTCAGGGTTCATTATAAATCTTTGCTGTGTAAATATTGTAGTCCTGTAAAAAAAATTATGGGTTTCCTAAGGGTGACCACTTTTGTAGCATATAATGCTAGGAAATGATGGTCGTAATTACTTATGCAGTATATTTGACAGGACTTGAATGATGAGGTTTAGGACAAGTGTCTGCTACTCACATTCATTTGATTTTTCAAATGTCATTGGCAATACTCTATATCAAAGACAGAAATAATTTGCAAAGGTAAATCCAGGAGTTAATTGTTAGGAGTTAAGACAAAGTGTTAGAAAGAAAATTGATGTAAAAGGAAGGAAGCAACAGACCATACATACAAAAAATTGTAAAGGGAATCATCCAAAGTGTCTGCTGGTGTCCTTATTCAGTCCTGGTTTTTGTCATTGGAATATCTGAAGTATATTAAACTATAGTTGCAGATAGTGATGACACTGAGAGGACAGCAAATCATAATGAATGCTGCATCTAGATTCAGTGCAGGCAGAGACAGGAGATGGGGCAAAATATTTTGAAAATAGCAAAATCAAATCACATTAATCACAAAAATCCCAAGTACAATACATGACAATCTTATAGCATTAAAATGTGCAGTTAACTAGAGGATTTAGCAATGTGATAATTTTTATTCCTCAACTGTCACTGCCAGGGCAGTCCTCCCTTCCCAGTCATGTCATATAGTTGGTATGAAAAGTCCAAATCTGGCTGCATCAGAGCATGTGGGGGTTATTTTGTACCTTGCTCACCTAGTTGATTCTGACAGTATAGACCTGTCATACCTCTTGCACTGGGTTGAGCATACACATCTGGAAACAGTTCATTCTTCCTTGTACATGCACTTAAGTCTCCAGGTTTTATTTAGTAGAGTGATACCTTAATGCTACAGATATATTTTTTTCTATTTTAATTAACTTTTCTTTTATACAGAAATAGAAAAGAAGCCAGGGTATTCAGTGCTAGCAAAGGAGATGTGGTAGTTAAATTGATATGTTGGGATTCTGTGGCCGTTGTTCAGGGAGAAGCTGTTACTAATGACTAATTCCCTGTGATCTTTAGCAAATAAATGTTTAGAAACTTTATTTTTGCTTCTTCAGAAAAGGAAGTTGTGCACAATTTAAAAAAATATTTTGGTGGTGGCCCATGAGGTCTTCAAGGGCATATTTTCTAAATTCTTCTGGAGTTTTTGCAAATCACACTGGAAGCTTTTCAACAACTTTAGGTTGTTGAGCTTTTACCCACAGTTTTTTAATCCAGCTGTGTTTTGTCTGAAGGCAGGAGGTTTCAGCTCTTTTACACCTCCATTCACCTTCCAGATTCTGGTACCTGCATCCTATCATGCCCAACAGTTGCTCCAAGAGCAAATCCTGTATTACTCAATTATTTTCAGAAGGGTCAGCAGGGCTGCGTTGACTTTTCCCTGACATAAGTTTGACCCTAAAATATTCTTGGTAGAGCATATTTTCTTTTCATATAATCTTAGAGAGTTTAAAACAATTGCTGTTATGAAGTGCCTCCTTCCTGCTATGAACAGCTCTGTTGTTCCTTACAGAGCAGCAAGTAGAACCTTTCAGTGTTAGCACCTTTGTCTACTCTCACACTGTTCAGGGTTGCTGCCATGACTTTATTTGCACCTGCTTCATTAATTGTCTAGGCTATCATCTCATGGCATTAATCCATGTTGCAGACTCTGCTGAGATAATACTCTCCAATGTGAAGACCACAGGCATATGGCCCAGTTACTTTCAGTTTACCCTGGAGGTGAGTGGTTTCATTTCAGTTGCCATTTCTTAAAAAAAGGAGAATTGTTTCTTTGGGTTTGATTAATTTCTGAAGGGATTATGCAAATGGAAATTTCAAACTATTGCTATTGTTGTTCCATATTCTATTCCAATAATCTCTTCTACTTTACCATGGTACATTATATAATTTCCTACTGTTTCACATGAACATCTGTAACAAAGTTGCAATGAAAACCAGCATGCCATTTGGTTAATGAAATTCATACCAAGTGACCTGAGTGCTCTGGAATAAATCATGTGACAAAGGAGATGGGCTTAAGCTGTGAATAAGTGTATTCAGGCTTGTGAGAATACAAGAGATATGAACCAAATTTAATGTGGATTTTTGGTGTGATTTTAAGATAATTATGTTCCAAATGTTACAAATGCTCCTTATCAATGAAATGTATTCTAATCCTAAAAATCTCCATATTCTGGAAACCAAGGTATGATTTTCAGTGCTGACTTCAAGTTTCTGTTTCTATCTCAATAGTTTACGAGTAAACTGAATACTGATATCAAAGATCTATAAATTAATATGTATTTTAGATCTTCTTATAAATAATAAGAAATTAATACCTGTATCTGATGGCATTAAAATCATAAAACCATGGCATGTTTTAAAAAATATTCTGGGCAGCTTGGCTCAGAAAAAGATACCTGGAAACATTCCTTCTGAACACAGCTGTTGTGGTAAGATAGTTGAAGAGAGAAAGTTTTGCTGATTTCTGCTTTCTCTATAAGCCAGATTACATCAGGCTTTACACGTAGTGATCAGCACCCTGTATTTCACCTAGAAAGTGAAATGTTCACCACTGCAAACATTGGTGTACCTGACTTCTGTGTACTTACCAAAAAGGTGGACAGCAGAATTCAAGTAGACTGTTAAGCAAACTCCCAAGGTAGTCCCAGTAGAACAACCACAGACACGTGTTAAATGCAGAATATTCTATTGCTGTGCTACAAATGCTTTTTTTTTTTTTCAGTTTAACCACAAATATGTAGGTGTTTCTCTTCTTTGTTTAGCTTTTTGTGATGGAGAGACTACCTTTAAATGGAACTTGGCTGCAAAGATCAATAACCAGGCAAAAAACACAAATGGAATTTGAGAAATTGTGACTATACTAAATTGTTACAGGCAAGTTCAAAATACACAGGTATTTGATGTTTAAACATTGCCTTCCTCAGATGAGGACAGGTAGCTGACAATACAACATGAAAAGCATGATGTTGCCTTTGAAAACATGATGGAAACCTTTAAAGGGTTTCAGTCAAAGGGTTTTGCCAAAAAGGACACAAAAAATGTACTACTTTCTGCAGTTTGTGCCTGAATTGCCTTGCCTGTTTTTACACTGCAAATGGCTGGATTCAGAATTTACAAAGATTAACACAATGCTGAGCATTGCTGAAATAATCTCCTTTGAAAGAAAGTTAAACATAAAGCATTAGCCAAAGACTCATCCTTGCAACACTTTGATGTGGAGACTTTTTTAGGCCATGTCTCAGCCAAATTACAGCAAAAAACCAGGATTTTTTTTCTTAATTAGGAAGCCTCAGAACTCCAACAGTGAACTCCTGATTCACACTGGTTTCAGTGAGGCCAGGATTTCAGCCCTGTGTTGCAACTGGATACATTTACATCTGTGCTGAGGAACTGGAAATCACTGTCATAGGATTGTTCAGAAGATTCATAAACCAAGCCACATCAAACTTTAAAACACAATGGTGACAATGGGCAGAATAATTACTAGTCATAAATTATGAATGTTTTGGGGGTTTTCTGCCATGGAGATGTATGCAGGAATCTCATTGCTGCAGTGGTTACAGTGTTAAACATAGGGAAATCAGAATGCCATGCTGTTAGAATGGAAAACGTAGAAAGCTTTGAAATTGTGCTGATGAGGGATACTAAAGTCTTTGTCTTTGCCTCTCTTCCAGATTCTCTAACACTCATTTTTCAGGCGCTAAACACAAATTTACTCAGAAAGTAAGTTTAGGGGATGTGCATGCTTATAGATTTTTTTTTTTCATTTCTATAAACTCTAACTAAATAATACATGTGTTTAGACAATTAATTGCAGAAATCAGACAAGGCATTTTTAAAATACGTTTTTTCCTAGACTCTGTTAACTTATGACCTTTTAAAAAAGTATGTGAAGAAACAATCAGGTCATTACATCGTTCCTTGCCAAAGTAAAGAGTACAGGATTCTTGAGGGAGGACTACTGCTTGGCCTCTCTGAGAATAGGTAGGAGTTTGTCTCTGGCACTGACTGCAGCATCCACAAAGTTTTATATATAGAACAAACCATATGTTCACTCTCCATACAACTAAATGCTAAATACTTTGAATTGGAATGATTGTTCAGTCAACCATCTTAATTTTATTTTCTTGAGTCACAATAGTTATTAGCATAAAGAGTTTAAAAATTCCATTGGATACTCATGGAAGTCTCTAAACAAAGTTCAGATCCGAAAATAAGCAATTCTTTATGGTGTATTGTGAAACTGAGTAGAAACTTTAAGTCTGGTTAAGGTCAGCTTTACTTCTTAGATTCAAAGCTACTGTGGGATCTGAAATGGCAGCTAAGGCCCCATTTTCCAGAAATAGAGGGAAACAAAAGAAGTTGCTTCCTGGAGATAAAACCCTCTAATAGTAATAAAGACCTCACTGGAGCAGAAAGATGCAACTCATTCTTCCCTGTGCCTGTTGGACTGAGTTGGTTTTCCCTAGTGTTTGTGAGGTCTGTGAGAAATGTTTGGATAAGATCTTTTGGTTCTGTTCCCAGAACATGGTTCATGTGGTATCAAAGATTCCTGATGTTTTGCCAGGGACCTTTTTGTCATTGGGAATTTAGAGGCTGGGCTTGCAGAGTTGGCTGAGCTGCAATACAAAGAAAACTCCTGAGCAACCTATTCTGGCAGGCCATCTTCAGTCAAAGGCCTCCAGGGAGCTGTACCAGCAGGCTCCACCCAACAGGACAATGAGCAAAAGAAAGACAAGCGACAATTTTAACTTCTGTAACACTGCAGAGCTGAAACAGGCCATGGATTTACACTGAAATATGAATTACTGGAATAACTAAAGGAAATACTGGAATAACTAAAGGAGGTCATTGTAACCTTTCTTAAAACCAGACTCTCCTTGTCTTGAAGCAGAGAGATCAAAGAGATGAAGAACAGACTGATGTGCAATTATTATACTCCCTTAGCTGCAAGAATTAGTGACTCAAGCTGCTTGAGAAGTGGGAAGGAGGGATTTTGGCTGACCTCACTTAAATACTATTCAGTAGCATTACTGTCTCTTTAGACATCAGTCTAAACTGGAAGTTTCCAATCTTTTTTTCCATCCATCATCCATGTTTTCTTCACTGACAAGGCAGTCCTGGATTAATGGGAAGGAAACATGAACAATTTTCCTCACTACTTCCATTCACCTCTTGAAGTCTGGAGTTACAGACAGCATGTTTTGGCTTAAGTTCCCACTGCTGTGCACAGTACTTGCAGTTTGCCATCATGTATTTACAATACACAAAAGATGAGAAGGAAGCAGGTTTTCCAGAAGCCTTACATTTGTAGTGGTGACATATTAGGTAAATTTGCATCCTTCCTGCTTAGTGAAGATGAAAAGGTGTAAAACAGTATCCTAATGGATCAAGTTGATAGTTTCTCTCAGCTCATAAAATATTTTCTGCTTACTGATGAATATGTTATGGTACAACTGTTAGAAATCCGAGAAGCTATTTTGTCCAATTTTGTCTTCCATTTTTAATTATTATGCCACTTATTTCTGTATTGATTTCACTCCATAGTTTCCATTATGATCTGGTGTCAGAAGGGTCTAAAATAGGTAAGTGTTTTGGAGTCATAACCATAATTAAGGCCACTTTTTAATTGCTTAATTTACACTGACGATTAAATTTAAAATCAGGAAATTTGGTTTTTCTTCATAAAGATCAAGTTTAAATTGCAATAAGAATCTTACAATTTCATTTTTTGTAAGCAGAACTTATTTTTTCCCAACTTTACAAAGATTATTAATAATCTCTGCTACTTACTGTCACTTGCCTATATCACTGGTGGGCTGTGCTTGGCTTTACCATGAGCATTTTAGCTAAGCTGCTGTAGGTATTCTCAGCCCTGTGTTCATTTGACGTGATTCACTTTGATTTTTCTCAACCATCACTGCATTTGGTCAACAGACAGATCAGCTGAGGAAGTTACTACAAGTGCATATGTGTACATATACAAAAAATACATATGTCCATGTGAAAGGACTTGTGCCTGGAGGTTTATTTGGTGTTAAGGTTCATTGACCACCACCAATGCCACTTAACTAATCATGTAAGTAAATATGCTAAGATTGAGAAAAGGGTACATATTTTTAATTAGATATAAACGAGATGGAAAAGTATAGACAAATCTGTAGAAATGTTTTTGAGCTTGTGACTGTCTTGCCACATGATCTGCCGCTCCTTAGGGGTTCATACCACATGCACCATGTCTCTAAGTTCAGTGTGCAAGCCTTGTGCCAACTCTGCCTTCTTGAAACCAGCCCATCTATCCTCTTTCTAACATTACTGTCTTGACTTACAACGGCCCCCATCTGGTGCTTTCCTGATTATACTGAAGAAGAGAAAATCAATTGTATCATACCATGAAACAGAAACTGGAATGCAAAGTATTACTTTTTCTACGTTTAAATACACTTTTCATGTTGAAAAGTGACTGTTATATTTATAAAAATAGTTTGGATGGCAAATATTTGCATGAAACTACTCAGAAATTATTAGCACAGTAAGGATTACATACTTGTCTTATCTGAATAAGTTGCTAAAAATTCATAACCTCATTTTGCCAGTTCCCTCCACCAAAAACTAACACTTACCAAAGAAAATACTGTGAAATGTTATTCCAGTGTTTCTTGAATAGGTTGAAACCAAAGCAAAGTATCCAGGATTGCTGCTTAAGATACCTGAACATCAGATTTTTTATGACTGCGGAGAACAGAATTATTTTCTTATTATCAATTAGGTGCAGCAAGTAGAAAGTGGAGCTGAAAATCCTTGTCAGGAGGTCATTTATTTCAATGGTACTGAAATTTACTGTTCTATCTTTCTACTGTAATGGGATAGGTTCTTCATATATACAAGCCCTATATACATATATACATATCTCCCTATTTTCAGTCCAGCAAGTAGGTGTTACTTCTGTACAGTAGCTAGAATCTTGTCCCTGGGTAGTTGTGTTCTGCAGCTGCTGCCTGAATTGCCAGGTATCAATAGAAACTTCCTCTCCCTGACCCAAGTTTTGATGCCCCAGGGAAATGACACCATTCCTCACATCCTATGCCTCTAAATGCTCCTCAGTCGTGGATCTGAATTTCATTAGAAAGGGAAGGGTCAGCCCACATGGGCTTTCTGCTGCTGGGGTAGCATAACCTTTACCACAGTTCAGTTCACTTTTGCCAAGGGAATGCAGTGAACATGGAACAAGAGTCCTCCCAGCCAGCCACTGGCAACACTCAAAATGTGCCCCTAGGTAGGGAGAATCTGATGGCTCTGCTCCCTTCCTGTCCTGCTGACTGAGAGGAAGTACAACATTCTTCAAATGACTTTCTGAGAGAACTTCAAAGGGAAAAGGTTGGAAGAAAGAGAAATACCAAATTAAATTCTTCTGGAGCTTTACCTGGGCCTCCAAGGATATGTCACTGTCTTCCCACAGCTCAAGAACTCCTGATCCAATCCATTTCCCTTGCCAGCAGGATCAGTTACAATTAAACCAATGTCAATGTAGTTGTCTAACCTGCTTTGTGCCATCTTTGTCACTGGAGATCTTTACTTTCCAAAGTAATATATTCCAGTGCTTCACTGTCACTATGGTTGGACAGCTCATTTTTTTGTTTTGTTTTCTCCCTAGTGTCTTATTTAAACTTCCAGTGCTCCATCCAAGGGCCATTAATTATTGTCCTTTTCACTTAGACAGATTATTCCTTTCCTCTTGAAAGCAAACTTACACATTACTGAGGATTCCTGACCTCAGTTCTCTGATTTCTAGGCTCTGTTCTATCATTAAAAGTCATTGTCATCTATATATTTTCTCTATCTTGTTTGTTTGAACTCCCTCCACCTTTAAGTGTGGTTTCTGAAACTAAATAGCCTATAATTACTCAACATCTGAAAACAGAATTCCTATTTATTAATTTCACAAGATTTGGTGGGGTTTTGCAGCTTTTTTTGCTACAGTGCAAAATTAGCAACATGTTGATCTTAATCTCTTCACATCCTAGGGGTTTTTATCATTAATGATTGTACTATATTACTCATTGAAGTGCTGTTTCTTAACACTAGTATCAAATTAATATTAGATATGTTTATCTGACAAACATTTAAAATTACTATTTTTCCTAACTTTTAAGTTTAAAAATTACTGAAGAATGAGCCAGATTTGTACTGCTTGACAATTACATATCATCAGGAGAACTGGGTTTGGAGTCATGATGGAAAATGGGTAAACTCCTGAATATGTTCCTCTTTTTTCTTACATGAATGGTACACTCCAGAACCATCACATTCTTCTACAATATGACTTGGTCAAAAAGGAAAAATAAGGAAGCTGGCTAATGCTGATAAGGTCACTTCATGAAATGCAAAGAATAAGGTAATAGATTTTGTGCTTCTGCTGCTAAGTGAAGGATTTATAATGTTTGTAAAAATTACCTCAACTTATCCTTTTAAGCAAAATTACTCCCATGTCATTTTCATCCACTGACTTGCATCCTTTCACTATGATAAAACCATGGTCAGTCATTTTGGCAAGTCTTTGCTACTTTAAGTAATGACCCAAATATATTAGTTTCTACTTTTATGTTCTCGTCTTCTAAACTGGAAATGAGCAGGAATGTTGGGCTCTCACTGATAAGGAGTTGCATTATTTATTTGAAATTAGACTTTGTTTTGTGTCATCTTTAGTAAGTAGTGAATGGGACTCTGGTTTTAGGTACAACTATTTGTAAATGACCCCCTCTTTTCCCAGTTGAGTAGATTATGATCATTCCACTCTGTACTAAAAATCTAATCATTGTGACACAAACAATACAGGGAGACTCTGGACTGAAGAAGGTACAAGCTTCCAACAAAATAAAGGGCTCTAGTGAAATTTATTGATAAATGCAGCCAGCCATCCCCAGCTCCCAGTGAGATTCCAGTAGAGGGTAACATGATTCCAGTGACTATATTCATATCACAATAAGACTTAGAAGAAATGTAGTATTTTTAATGCATGAATAGCAATGAGAGGCAGTTGAGAGAAGTAATGCATGCCATTTATTTAGAGCTAGTGGAAGACCAGTCAACCATCTCATGATCTTGCCAAGCCTAACAGCTGACATGGTGCTCTCTGATGGGGTTTTTTTTATGGTTTAAACAGTGAACTGCTTGAAATGTTACACTGAAATAAAACTGTGGCAAAACTGTTATATAGTCTGTTTTAATGGAGTTGTTTATATCAGCACCACCTTCAACTGAAACTCACAAAATTCCATTAAATATCTGCCTACATCATTCAAAAGCATGGCAGAAATTGCAGTATTTGCATGCCTAGCTTTAGTTCAGGAGCTTGCAGCCAGTGTCTCTCCTTGTTTTTGCTATTCAAGGCAAAAAAACCCCCACAGTTTCAACATCTTTATGCATTCATGTCTTTCAAGTTTTTTTTAATAGAGACAGTCCTTGAACAGAGACAAAAGCTGCTAGGTGCAGATTCCCTATTTTGCCAAGGCCACAATTTAAAATTTTACCTGTCTTATCTGTTACAGGCTATTAAATAGGAGATAAAACACCTGATGAAGAACATGTCTGCACACCACCTTTGGAAAAAGGGGCAGAGTGAAGAGGCACAAGCTCTTAGAAGACAATACCAGTTAATGTAAGTGGGAAAGTAAAAGGTGTTTGAAAAGCACAGTCAGCCTTAAGAACTTAGTTTCAGCTATAAAAAATTGAATGGAAGAATGTAATTTTTATATCCATCACATAATCCCATTTAAAATCTGTGCCTAATTTAGTAAAAAGGAAAACTAGAACTATATTTGGAGCACGTTTTATATATCTTTATATGCAGATTTACTTTGGCCCTAAAGCTCAAGGAGGAGCTTTACCAAGTGGCAAGCATATTAACATGACCCTAACTCAATAACAACTTACTGAGTTTTTGGAATAAACTTCTGTCTCAAAGCTGTATTCCTAAAATAGGAGGAGATTTTTTTTTTACATCCTTCATCCAGCAACAGAATTGATGCAGGAATGTTTCTGGGTACTGTCAGGCCATTCCTCTTCTAAGGAACCTGCAAGATTTGAATTATTGTAAGTTTTTAATTTCTTTTCAGTTAATTCTCATAAGTTTTAACAGCCTTTTACAGTTAGCAGTTACTGAAGCTACAGTTCAGCTACTCCAGTACACTTCACAAAGTCAAGCCTTTGAAATCTGTGGATGCTTTCTTCTCTGCTACTGCACCTCATGCCAGCAAGTACAGGTGAAAAGTCATTAAATACAAGACAGAGGGTTGTGAGCAAAAAATACTTTATTAAATATGAGACTTATGTCTGACCTGCTTCCCCCAAACCAATTTTGTCTCTGTGGCAACAACCACAAGGGTGTGACAAAACATTTGGGATTTTTCTAAGAAAAAGTTTATATACTTAAAATGTCACTTTTCAAAAAAACGTCATCTTTTATTCTTAAGCAGGTTTCAAAAGTGCAGAGCATGTTTACAGGAAAACAAGTCTTGTGGCTGTAAAGCTTCATCAGATAATGCATTAAAAACCCTCCCCACAGTGAGCACGGCCAAAAGTTGCATGGTGTAAGAGTGGACACATCTCTGTTAACTTACCTGGTCTGGCAGTGCTTTGGGAAAGGGCAAGTCCATCTTCTGAAGTTGAGTCTAGAATACTCTGGTATGATAATCACTAAATCTATTGCATGTTCTTTACCCAAAATCATCCAGAAGAACCGTTACAGTTTACTACAAATATTTTAATTGTGTAAGAGGGGAAAGACTCAAAATTATTCTTACCTTCTATTACTACATAAAATGTAATTATACTGTAGATGAATTTACCATGCTGGTGCATACTATCAGTAGATGCAGATTACTGCACTGAAAGTCATAGCCAAAGTATGTATTTTCATTTAGAAAATCTCAGTTGTCTGTTTTCATATCACTTCATCTATTATTCAACATTTCCAAGTTTTATGAAATCAATACAAATACTTCTTCACTGATGCAGAAATTCTGATGATCTGATACTCAGAAATACAAAATCATTTACCATACTTCAAAGCCCTCTCAAAAGCCATGTAGCTGTGACATATCTCTTGTGTCCCAGCTCTGCTGGTTAACTTTTACAATTCACTGTGTTCAACTGACAGTTGTTTGTCATCTCACACACCCTTGGGGAAAAATCATATTTAGGTTTTTTTTAATAGTCTTTACACCTATCTGTATTTGACTATCTTCTTGTTATCTGTCACAGGATAAAAGCTTGTGATCCATTTGAACATCAGCATACAATTTATCCAGTTTATGAAGAAGTACATTATACTGTGATCATCAAACTCCAGCTGCTGGAGGAAAAGGCAAAAGCAGTCCTACTTGCAGGCATGTAAAACTAATTACACTGGCACTGCTTCTTTCTCCAGTAATAGGTGGCATGTTACCATTAAACATTTTCAATGCAAAGTTTCTACATAGGCAGTAATGTAGGAATGCAGTGGGCTGCAACTCTAGTACATTTTTAAATAGAAGTGGTTCATATCTAGTACATATCTAATTTTGATATTATCTTGGTTATATTTGAGAAATTATGGGTGTTTTTTTCCTTTTAAATAGAATATTGAGGACTAGAACTTTGCTATCTGATGAGGTCTAAAAGAGCCTTGTAATAATTCTGTCTGCCCAGCAGCAGCTGACTGGCTAGGGAGTACGCAAACCACCCCCTCTGCCCTGCTTTGTCCCTGCATGCAGGGCAGGATCGGTGATCCTGGTTACCAATCCCTCCCTGTGTCAGCCACCAGGCTATCCAGGCTATTTTAATGGATCCAATAAAGCATTCCTCAGACAAAGGCATTCTTCAAGGCTTGAAAAATACATAGTCCAGAGACAATTGGGTCAAAAATACTTTAAGAACAAGAAAATGGAACTAAGTAAATAGCAGTACCAGATAATCTTCATGCAAATAGAAATTTGGGGGCTTGCATTACCACCGGTTCTGTTTACTCTAGATTTTTAATGTCCATTTATATTCATTCCTACCACTGATAACCTATGCATTGTCAAGCTCAAACAACAAGAAAGCATCTCCACACAAGTCTTGAGACTCTGCTTCTGTAGCACAACTGAAATACCTGTGGGCAAATGAATTCACAACCTCCATCCATTTCCCTCCCTTCTCCTTTAAAAACAAATGAGAAAAAAACAACCAAAACCAACAAAAAAAATGCACACAAACCCCCAAACCAAGAAAAAAAACCCAAACTGAAAACAACCAAAAAAACAAAAAACAAAGAAACCCCCCCAAAAACCCAAAAAGACTAAAACCCAAGAGCAACCAAGCAAAAAAAAAAAAAAAAAAAAAAAAAACCACCAAAAAAAAAAAAAAAAAAACTAAACACAAAAAATCCCAACCCAGTACTGTTCCTCCACTGCCAGCAAATGCAACTATTGTGACAACTTCGTGTTGTCCTTATCTGGGCTGTTGTCTCCCAGTTGAACCTTGCTGTATTCCTTACTGGAAGGTTACAGTCACAAGTAAATTGCAGTAATTCCCCCAAAAGCATGAAACAAGTTTACACATCTAAAATTTGTCAGATTCTTATTCATACTGCATATGCATCCAATTTGCCACCCACAAAAATCTCTGCCTCACTGATACCATAGAGGGACAAAATGAAGTTTGGGGTGGCATCTACAGGCCTTCCATTTCCTTGCCTGACTGGTGATCTAAATAAAACTTTTCAGTATTAGGTTTTTACAAGATGTAATTTATACTATGGCTGTCAGGAGTTAAGATAGTAGTTGCCATGGAGCTTTCATCTTTTTTTAGGTTTTAGTGAAAGGAAGCTGGAAATCAGTATGCTGGGTAGAACCCCGCTCAATAGAATTTTATTCAAATTGGGGCAGGATTTAATCCTAATTTTTCTGCTGAACGTTAGTATCAAAGGTTCTAGAATTCATTCTATTTTCTTCTCTTTCTCAGGAGATGAAAGTTTTCTTTCCAGATTCTTAAACCACACTACATTCAACCCAAAAAGTACCCAAGTTGCTTCCCCTCCATTCCTTCAACTATAAACTGTAACTTTCTTCTTATCTTCATGTGCACAGCTCATCACTGCAGTGAAATTCATTCACACGTTCTTTCATTTTCAGTGGAGGCATTCCGTAAGTATATGAAAGCAAAGCTTTAGGGAGGATTTTATTTTTTCTATGTACACACTAAGCACTAATCTCTACAGTGGAAAACAGGCCTTTGAAACAGAAATTCCAGTTTGAATCTGTGTCTGTGCTACTTATAGCTTCCTGGATGTATATTTAAGAAAAAAACCCAAAAGCATACAATGCATGAAGTGCATCTCTGAGCAATACAAAATTGGCCATGCTAAAGCCAGTAATACTCTGCTGGAACACAGCTGCAGCAGAACAAAAATGCAATTCAGTTTAGTACTTGCAGTTAAAAAAAACATGCACTTAAAACTGAACTTGCCCTATACCAGGTAAATTAAAAGAATGCAGATCTAGATGAATAAAATGAAGGATTTGTTAAAATGAGCTTTTAGAACTCTTAGCCACCAAAAAATTAGAAAGGATTCAGATGAAATCTTCACTTGACCTTGAGACTTGGATTCAAAAGTAAATGACAGCTTCGCTTAATGAAAAGTTTCCCAGAATTTGCACTAAATACAACTGTTTACTGCCCAACTGTAGTGGCACTGCATAATCCTCAAGCTGTTCCAAAACTGCAGAGTAATCAGAAAATTGTCACAGGAGAGAATTTCAAACTCCTTTCAACTCTTTCATGGCATGTATTATAAAAGAGGCATGATAATAGGAAAAAAAATACATCTTTTCCCTTCTACGATATGTAAGTGTGGGACTTTAACACTTGCACATTAACATCTGTTTCTACCACTGATAGCAAAATGTCTTACCTAACTAGCATTGGACAGAAAAACAATTTTGGGTTTGAGTGAAAGCCCTGCTCATCAACTTCAGAGGATCAAATGCAAAGACCTGTGGTATATTTTTCAGTCTGAGGTGTCAATATCAAAGACTTGCAGAGCTACTGGAGATGAGACCTCTTAATAAAAGAAATATATATGCAGATAAGACAGAGAAAGAAGTCCAAGCCCTTAACTTGCTGGTGTGGCCAAATAGCTCATGTTAAGTATGAATTCAGAAAAACCATAGCAGTTTCCTTAAAGCTGAAGTTAGCAACTTTCAAATGAAGAGTCTCCAAAGTTACAAAATGCCATCTTCTTTATAAAGGCCCATCTCAGCTCTAAAAGGATCCAAAACAAAATGCTCATATAAATTCAGGGAAGAAAGGGGCATTTCCCTTACCTCTATTCTGAATCACTTTCAAGACCTGTCAGTATCACATTACCATTTCTGGATATGTAGATTAGTTAAAGCTTGGCAGTGAAATACAGTTAAAACTAGTTTAAATACAGAAGTATTATCATAGTGCTGCAGATATCAAGATGGCCCTACAATATAGATGGCAAGTATTAAATTTCTAGTTTTGCTTTCAAACAGTATGCTTTATCTTATGTGTATTTGTGTTTTGCTTTAAAGCTTATTTCATCAAAATTAATCAAACCAGTCCACAGGACAGTGATCAAGAAACATTCTTGCTTCAATATAATTTCTTTTAAGTAGCTTATGGGGACCTTTTGCTGCTGATGAACTTGCATTACTTTGAAACTGAAAGGCAAAAAGAAAGAACTTAGAAGTGCACCATTTTTTCAAAAGCTACAAGAAAACAAGATGTAACTAGGCTGAATTAGAATGCAGCATTGATTTTCAAAAGAGAAAGCAGTAAACTGTGTAGTCACATATACTACTATCAACTTCCAAAGTATGCATTGTCCCAGTTAATTTTTTGTTTTGTTTTGTTTTGCAAGATAGACTTACTTCATGAGACTCAATACATATCTTTAAGATGAACTGGTTTAACAGTATTTACTTTTCATTTTGACTTCACTAGCAAGGTTCATCCCTTTAAGAAAAGTAACTCAGCATTAAGAAGCAACATAAGAATTCTCTACTTACCTTTCTGATTTCATACTAGCATCTTATGTGCATCTTTAGCAATTACCATTGATCTTCTATGGGAATAGACAGAAACCCACAAAATTTAGGTTTGGTTGAACAAAGTGGTGAAAGGCTAGGTGCCAGATAACATCAGATCTGTTCTCATGTATGTCTTAACAACAAATTAGCTAGAGCATTTAAAAGAAATAATTGCAGAAGCAACCAGTATATTTGAGGCATGCTGCTAATTTGCAATATAAACTGAACTATTGCAACATTTGAGCAATATCATGTATTAAGCCAAGCAAGTGCCATTTCTCCAGCACTATCTTCACTGGAAGCCTTGAGAATTCCTATTCACTACTAGAAGAGTCATTAGCATAAAAGAAAGCATCCCTGCATTAAAGGTATTTATCTGGACCACTTTCAAGATCTAAAATTTCCTTTCTGTAACACCCCAATATACACTTCCTACTTCAGCAATTATTTCAGATTAATTATATAAGGCTCCCAGATTTCCTCTCTGTATTGGAAAGTATTCTTGATTTATCCAATACAAATTCAAGCAATACTTTTCCAGATAAATCAGTAACATTAATGGTTACAATTTCACTTGTACTTTGTTCTGCAACTTCAATGCTTACTTAAGCAATGTTTGTTTTTTAATACTAGGGAGCATGTCCATTTTAGGTAAACATTAGATGATCATACAATCCTCAGCCCAAGGTTTCCAATCAATCTTTTCCAGAAGGAAATTTGAGAATCCTTAAGCCATAACAAATAAAAAAAGGAGTCAAACGTTCAGAAGACAACTTACAGCCACTTATCTCCAACACTGGTCTGATCGTTCTCCATCAATAGCCATGATCCAGCCCCTCAACTCTATTTTTGCAACCTGAGATCAGCCAGTAGGCCTGGAAAGCAAGGTAGGGATAAGGTTTACCCTCTATCCTATCCTACTGATAGTCAGAGCCCTTACAGGAGTTTCCTGCAGGAGCTGTTTACTCAATGTGGTGCGGGTCTCCATACTGGAACACTACTCCACTTCATAAACCTACAATTTTAGAGCAAAAACTCAAACCTCTGCCTTTCCACTCCTCTGGTACATGTTAGCAACTTGCAAATGCAAGTTCCTCAGATCATACCTGAGGAAACAGGCTTGGTATGTTACTTACCTTATAATACTGAGCATGCTGTGCATCAGTTTGTGCCATCTGGTCTGACAGCACCGAGGCTTTGTGCCCTGCATGGCACATTCCACCCTCAAGCCCCAGCTGGCCCGGCCCTCTAGTGGAGATGCAGAAAGGAGTTCTGATGGCATTCATCCATCCCAGCTTGCTTTTGCTCATCTGCCTGCCTTCTGGGCTGCTCTCAACTCCACACAGCTGCCTTCTAATCGGGCTTGGCCAGAGCTTTTCCCTCTGTACTGTCAAGAGAAACCTTAGTAGCAAGGGACAGAGACCTACAGGGACTTCTGAGAACTTGCAGCCCACCCTCAGGTAACCCCAAAGCCAGCCCTGCAGAGCTGCTGCCTGCCTTGCCAAGCCCACCCCAATTCCAGTCTCAAGAGCACTATTGAGCAGGAACCCTAGGACTGAGCTCTGGTACCCCACTCACTTCTCCATTAGCATCTCCCATTGCAAAAGAGCAGCAACGGCTGTTTTCATCTTTTTTTCACCTCCTTTAAGGCATGGGGATGAGGAAGTTCACTTTTAACTACCACCCAAGTAATGTTTAGATACTACCAGCATACTTCAGGATGCTGCTCTTACATCACCTGTCAGAAACCTGCTGCGATTTGTCTGTTGGCTCTGTGTGTTTTGTTTTTTTAGTTATCTATCAACTTTTTATTGAAAGCTTTTGCCTTCAGGCTTTTTAGGTAGTAGTCCAAGAATGTTGGCGCTGTGCCTAAACCCAGGTTTGGCCACATGCACACAAAAATCCTACTTAAGGATAGGCAAAGTTTACACCCCAGAGAATATCAGTCATGTTTCAGCTCTCTACAGATGGAATATAATGGAGATTCCATCTCCTTTACAGTTTCTGTTCCCTGAAATGTTAATATCAATATCCCCTCCTCTCAAGGGATCCTTCTACCACTTCAAGGCTTATAGAGAGACCATGTTAAACGATAAAGACCATGTCAGGATGCTTGACAAAACCTATTATCAAAAACTGAGTATACACCATAGTTATATCATACCCAAAAACTGACTCCCAAGTATAGTCACAAAGACAAGAGTTTAATGTTGGCAAAAAAGAAAAGTTAAAGTTAGTGGTATTTTCTTCCTTGCAATAACATACTGGTCATATGAAAGTCACTGGAGAGGTCTGCTTATAGCTCGGAAGACTTTTACAGTTACAGCTGAGTTCAAAACCCCTAACTCCAAACGCGTGATGTTAACACAAAAACTGAAAATGTAAAACCAGGGATAAAGAACAAACTCAGTTGTTAAGATGCTAGCAGAGATGTGAGGCCTTTCAACCCCTTTACCATAACAAGAGAAGTTCTTCAGTAAATTTCCCACCACCATTATTTCAGGATTCACAAGGTTCTTTAAAATACTAATGGGGTAAGTTGAAACCAAGCGCCATCTGCTTGTAATGTCTTCTGTGAAAGGTCTGAAGCCACCCTGTTTCAATTATTTGGTTATTCAGTGCAGAAAGTTAAAGATCACAGAAGGCATAACAGTTTTTAATATTAATATTATAGATTAAAAATTATTGCATAGTCTTATGCATTTCCTAAAACAATGTTCTCTGGAAATGAAATATTTTAATATAAAAGGAGCAACTCTTTAAAACAAATTGTTTTCACTACCTCGATCTCCTATCTTTTTTTGATTTGTCAGTACATTTGTCCATTGTTTTCTCATTGTCTCCTCTGCACTTGGGGCAATACCATTTGCCCTTTGGTTTGTACGTGAGTCCAACACAGGAAAAATGGAACCACTCAATAGGGCACTGTTCATTGTCACATCCTATCATTTCACCATAAGACACTTGGTTGCATAAGCAGTAAGTTGGTTCATTGGGATCAATTGCAAATTCCACAGGTGAAACCTCTCTCTCCTGTTTGGCTTTGGATCGTTTTTTCTTCTTGGAAGATTTTGATCTCTTCTCTTTAGGTGGCTGGTCATCGCAGTCATCGATACCATTTGCTATGTGGCACAGGTCGCGGCTTTCGCTGGTTCGCTGGCGACGAGGTCTACGGGAGGATCTCTCTGGCTGGCAGGACTCTATCTTGGCCTTTTCTAGAGGCTTTTCATTCTCAGACAGATCTTGAAAACACTGAGAGTGTGTTTCCATTTGGCGGGCTCTGTTCTCTACCAGTTCTAGCATCTGAGTAACTATTTGAATTTTTTCATCTCCAAGTTCTTGACTGTTGATTAATGCACGCTGAAGATGCTGCTGCAAGCGTTTCTTCTGCACAGGATCATTTTCTGACTTGTATTTTTCATAGACATCATCTATTTCTTTTAACGCTTCTATAAAATAAAGATAAATCATAGGAATAATTACACAAGATGAACATGCTCAAGAAAACAGAAATATATTTCTAACTGATGAGAAATAGTACAAATCTTAATTATAGTATACCCTAGTGAGTTAGATTGAATATATCATTCAAGTGGCATGTGGTCATCAAATCAGTGTTTAAGGTCACAATCTGTTGCAAGAAAAAATTCTCATGTTCTAAGAAAGAGCAAGCTTATTTTAGCCATTGGAAAAAGAAAGGATAACAAAAGAGAGGGGACACAATAGTTATTGAGGCATGGATAATCCAGATCCTCCTTCCATCTGAAACAGGAGTTTCTCTTAAGAGTCCTTACCACATCAATTCCAAAACTCGACCAGCAACCCAAAGCAATCACTTATTTTATCACACAAAGAATCCTGAAATTTATAGAATCGTCATATATCATGATATATAACAGAATTAGTTTATCCAGGTCCTCTGTCTTCCCCTCTTAAGCATCTCAAGGTTTGGCATTACATTGTCAAGTATACATAGTTATAAAAGGAATATGACAACTGAAGTTACATAATAGCAAATTTACAATCAGAATGAAAATCAACTTACACCCCTCAAAATACTTTGCCGATTATCAAAACAAATTACAGCAAGCTGCATTTTAAATCAAGGTTGAACTTTTCAGAATAGGTGACCTTCTCTTTAGTGCATCATAGGATATTTTTAAGCAACTAGTAAATGAGTGGCTCACAGTTTGATTCTCAAGCTTTCCCTCTTCCAAGTCACGCAAAATAACTGCATGAGTTGCTGTGAATCTTTCACTAAATTTAGTTCCAAGCAGCAAGTTTAATGAACCCGAATATGAGATCAGTAAATGTCTTATAAATCAGTCTTAGTCTTGTACTTTGCTGTTCTACATTGCTGGATTTTAAAATTACTTTTTCCAAGCCAAATGTTACACTAGATCTCCACATAAAGGACAGAGAAACTCCAAACAGGGAAGGAAATAATTAGAAGAGCTGACAGTGGAACTTGATGTACAGTGTTAGGTACAGTATTGGTTCAATCAGAACTCAGGATTTTATTTGAACAGGTAAGGGACTTTATAAATGGTATTAAACTATTTACTTCTAAAACAGAAGTTATGGAGTACAATCTACCTCTTCCTAAAGATCTGCATTTAAATAGTTTGCTTTCATTTTAAAAGAACTTGTCTGCACTTTTGTGCAATAATTCAAGCTTGTTATCTCCACATCATTCCTAGTGATATTTTTTTTCCTGCTGATATCTTGGAACAGTAGCTTAAGCATGACCAACTGATTTTTACTATAAATTCTGAAACCTGTATGACAACAAGAGCCAACTGCATTTTGTTCTGTTCCAGACTTACACTAAGGTAAGATAAAAATCACTCCTCTGGCCTGTCCAGTCACTCAACCTGTATTTTCTGTATTTTAATATCACCATTCCAGCTACCATTTAAACCATAAGCTTTGTTTCCCTGTACCTTCAGCTGCATCCCTTGCCTCTTGCCCTGACAAGAGAAATAAATTTTTTAGAAATCTTGCTCTCAGCTCCTGAGAAGCATGGAGTAGGGTACTTTGTATGCTGTTGAACAAGAAAGGCATAACCAGAGTACAATATTGTACAACCACACTATCTCCCACCCAGACTTCTTTTATTGGAGGCAGAAGTGTAGGTACAGATAGATTAGACAGATTTCCTCTACTGGGAATGCCCTACCCAGAACCGTTCACAAACAATAGCTGTTCGCTCATTCATACTGTGACAGAGCACAACATTCACCCTACATCGGTTATTGCCTGGATGCAGCCTGTGAAGATACGCTGAACTTTACACGGATCAACATCCACTAAAGAGAGCAAAGAAGTTTTGGACTGACAGAGATTACCAAAGTTTACCAAACTTCTTGTGAATCCCCAAAGATTTGACAAAGCATTCATAAACATTAATAAACAGCTCTGAAACCTGTTTAAAAACAAACAAACAAACAAAAAACCAAACAAAAAACCCAAACAAAAAAACCAAACAAACAAAAACCAAAAAACTCCAACTCAAACCAGGGCCAAGTGTTCATTACAGATAATCTGATTAAGTTTGGTGGAGCTAATAAAAGCTAAAATGATTTGTTTTCTAAGCACAAGAGTGACTCTTTCCCTCCTCCACAGACCATCACGACCTTTAAAATTAACTGAAATAATATGGCATTGCTTTTAAAATTTTCAAGCTTGAGTCTAAAATATTTTTATCCCATTTTTAGGGTTTTGAAGATTTTTTTTGTTATTGTTTTTTTAAAACAGTTGAAGGCTTTGGTTAAAATTAGCAACAAATTTCTTTTATGGCCCAGTATTGGTAGCTGGATAAATACACAGTAATAAAGAGTCTAAAGAAAATATTTAACTACTGAAGTCTGATGATTGCTGGCTAGTCACCGTGGATCAGGAGGTAAATAAAGAGCCAGCCTTGACTAGGAATTCAAAATGCTGCAGGCAAGTCTATGCCGTTTAAACTTTAAAATCGCAGGCAACTTACAAAAGCCTGTTCTTATGTGTTTTCTCGGGTAATTAGAAAGATAATTGAAAGAATCCCTTCACAACAGCTGCCTCCTGAGGTGGCCCTTCAGCGTCTAAGAGGCCTTGACGGTCCCCATGGTCCCCTCCTGCCCACGCCGAAGGAAGGAGATGCGGCTCCAGTGCCGACTCCACGGGATCAAATTCCAGCCTCGTGGCAGGGGCCGGCTGGCAGCTGCCGGGCACCGTTGTGCCCCGCAAACTCCGCGGGGCGCAAGGTCTTTAATCGGCACTGAACTTGCCTCCCGAAGGAGCCGTGCCTTTGGATGAGGTTTAGGGCAACTTCCCGCTCCACAGCCTCCCTACACGACCCAAGAGAACGCTGCTGGCGCTTCATGTATCCCCGCCCCCACCGTGCGTGCGCTCTACCGTGGGACGGCCGCTGCGTTCCGCCGGGACGCCGCCCCCCGGCTCCGCACGGCGGGAGGAGCTGCGGGGAGGCCGATTTCCGGACCCCACCTCCAGCGGCACCGCCGCCGGTTCGGGCAGCGGGGCTGCCCGGCGGGGCGGAAGCGACCCCAAACGGCGGAGCCGGGGCCTAGCGCCGGGCGGCGCGGCCCCGCCGGCCCCGAAGTGGGGCGGCCTTCCCCGGGATCGACCGGGCGCCGGGAGCCCCGCGCCCCCGCAGGCTCAGCCCCGCGGGGCCCCGGCAGGGTTTCACCCCGGCCCCGGCTCCTCGGCGCCGGGCGCATGTGCGGCGGGCGGAGGCCGTCCCCTTTCCCCTCTTTCCCCGCCACCCGGTGCCCCGCGGCGGCGCCCACCTTGGCACTGCGTGTCCATCTCCCGCAGCAGCGAGGCGTTGCGCTGGATGTCCAGCGGCAGAGACTCCACGCACTCCAGGTAGTCCTGCACGTAGAGCGAGAGCAGCCGGGCCCGCTCCCCGCCCGGCGCCGCCGGCCCCGCCACCAGCTGTGGCCCCGCCAGCATCATCCCCCCGCGCCAGCAGCACATCCGCCGCCGCCGCCGCGCCGCCCGTACCGGGCGCGGGGTCCTTGCGGCGGCCCCGCTCCCTTCTCCGTCTTCTTCTTCTCCTCCTCCTCCTCTTCCTCCTCCTGCCGCCGCCCCGCTGCCCTCGGGCGGCCGCGCCGGGGGGGGGGGCGGTGAGCGCTTGCCGGGCCGGGCCGGGCCGGGCCGGGCCGGGCGGGTGCGACCGCCCCTCCGCGGGGTCCCGCGGGTCGCGCGCCCCTTCCCGCGGTGCCGCCGCCGGAGCAAAACCCCCGCTCGGCGCCCCCGCCCCTGCCCGGAGTGCGCATGCGCGAGGCCCTGCCCTTATAAGGCGCGGCCGGCGGCGCTGCCAGGGGTTCGCATTCTCCCGCCTTCCCCAGGCGCGCGCTCCCATTGGCCTGGCGCGCGCCGAGGGGCGGGAGCGCGCGCGGGGGGCGGAGCCTCCCATAAAGGCGCCTCCGCCGCTTCCGCGCCCCCGCGGAGCCGCGACCCGCGCGGGGATCCCCGCGGGACAGCGTACACTGTGCGTGCCCGCAGTAAGAGCCACCTGATTTGTCTTTAAAGAGCAAAGAGGATTTGGGATGAGCTATTATTTAGGGAAGCTGAGTGACATTTTTATCCTGAGAAATCATTTCAATCATTACCTATTTTAAATGAGGTATCAATGAACTTTGGCCTTTAAAAGCCACTCGCCAAACAGCACATCTCAAAAATTTGACAGAGTATCCATGTCTTTCTCATGCCCGTTGCAGAATTTGTATCAAATGTTTGCCACAAGAATTATAGTAGGAAACAAAAGTTAAATTATACTTTTTGACTATATACTAAAATGTTGAGATTTCATCTCTACTTCTCTTTGGGACATTTTTTAGGTCTTTACTACATGAATAATAATTGGTAAGTATCAGGAAAAAGGAAATTAATTTTGTCGAATCTTGAAACATCCTGCAGAGACCTGTATATTTTGCATCGTTTCATTTCTATTTTAGGCATCCAAAAAGATATCCAGAGAAAATGCATATGGTAAATTTAACAAAAAAACAACCAACCAAAGAACAATCAGAGATGATTGAATTCAGGAATAAAATTGAAAAGAAGAAGTAAATTCAAATCTCCAGACTCCCTTCTGTCTTACATTCCTTCCTCTAGTTGAGTAGCCAGCACTAAAAGAGTACCCATACTAATCTTGTAGATAGCATTGCAGGATGGCATGATCTGGTGTAATGGTGAAGCAGCAGCACAGGTTGCACAGAGAGGCTGCATAATCTTCATCCTTGGATATTTTTCGAGCTCCCTGATGAGGCCTGACACAACCTGATTTGGCTGTGAAGCTGACTCTGCTTTGGTGGCCTCCCAAGGACCCCATCCAGACTTCTTTTTCCTGTGATTCTGTCTCTGCGTGGTCTGCGCCAAATAGCTCTGTGGCTACTCATACAGGAAAATTAGTATCTCACATGATGGCAGTCTGCAAGTGTTATTTTCCAAAGACCCCAGTTCACAGAACTATTTAAACATTCCTACCTTCCAAGTCACGCAGCCGCTAGGAGGGAGTTCTACATGGCTGGGATTTGCATGTGTCTGTGTCCAAGCTGTTGAGTAATTGTAGCTGCAATCAGTCAGCTTTGCCCAAGTCAGCAATGTGTTGGCAAGGTCATAAAAATGAATGAAAACAAAGTTCTAGACAGTACTTTCAAAACATCCTTCACTACACTGATGTCATTCTGGCCAAAAAAAAACAGGAAGTCTGTAAATCTGTGTGTTCATGTTCTTAAGAGGGCACCTTCATTTTAAAATGAACAGTTTTAATTTACAGTGTAACATCTGAAAAACCAGCTGCTTTTTTTTTTTTTTTTTTTTTTTTTTTTTTTTTTTTTTTTTTTTGGTGCACTCTTACAACTCAGGTTAATGAAGCCTTGCTACTTGTCTCATTTTTTCACAAACAGATTTAGAAAGTGGCAATAACCTGGTTACCTTGGCTTCCATCAGCACTAACTCACTGAAACTTTACTGTCCAGCATTCATTGCTGTCACTTCGAAGTAACTGAATGTCGTGGTTTGACATGGAAGTGATTTTTTTCAGGAAGTTGGGTCAAACCAATCAGTGGTCAGGTTTGCATATTGGCACCTGGAGTGACCACTGAAGGCATGGACACGCCTCTGAGAACACAGGGGGTTAAAAGCAAGAACTCCCAGGAGAACTCTCTCTTTGGTTCTGGTTGTCAGAGAGTGCAGTGCGGACCCCCACTGCCCAGCCACGGGCTGGGTGGGGGACGGGAAGTCACGCGGCCTGGTCCAGGTAGGCTGAGGGGGCTGAGGGTCTGGAACCAAGCCAGATCCTGGACGGAAGGGTGGAGAGAAATGGAGATGCCTTTGTTCCCCCCCCCCCCCCAGAGGGAAAGAGACAGAGAGCCTGAATACACCTGGAAATTTGCTGGCAGAGGAGAAAGGGGGGGCGGGGGGGGAAGATGCGCAGTGTGGGAGTTGGAGTTCTGGGCAGAGATTTCAGCCGTCAGGGGAGTCTGAACTTTTAACCCTTGCTTAGGAAATGAGGGCTTTGTAAAATATTACTCCTCCTCGATTTATAGTGGAAGAGAGACAGTCTGAGACCTGAGATATTAGAAGAAGAAATTTTTAGATAGGAGGAGATGATGGAGTAGCTTTTGGCTGGACTTTTCTTGTTAGCCATAGACTGAACCAAATTCTCCTGCAATAGAGACTGCATTTTAGGGGGATGCAGTGGTGACCCAAGGAGACCTGCTTCAGCTTCTAACAGCACAGGAATGGCAAGAACAGAGGAAAGCTGAGGAGGGAATGGTGATGCTCTCTGTCTTCAGGAAGAAGATGATCTCTGTTCTTGGACCCTCAGCCCCAGGGGAGGAAGAAAATGGGGGGGACTGTAGTCCCAGGATGAGAAGCTGAACTGTTGCTTCTTTTGGTCCTTGGCAAAGCATCCTTAAAGGAGCCCTATGAGCAGTCTGTCCATGCACGGTGGTGAGAGCACTGTGACATGGAAAGGAGAGTGTCACACTGGCAGATTTTCTCCGGGCGGTTGCCATGTGTGACAGGGAAACACAGGGTGTGGCAGCTGTGTTTCCTGGGGGGTCTGTGGTGCAAGAGAGACTTCTCTCTCCCTTGAGGGACTGAGTCTTGATTATCTGAAGGGTGGCACCTTGATCAGGAATCCCGGGTGATGTTTCATGGTGGGTGTTTTGGAAACTGGGAGGAGGAGGGGTGTTTTAGAGGGTCTTCATCCTGGATTTAGTGTGTGTGTTTTTTATAGTAGTAATAGTTTAATAAAGTTTTTTTTTTTCCTTTGTTATTAAGCTTGGGCCTGCTCTGCTCAGTTCCTGATCACATCTCACAGCATTTATTTGGGAAGTTGTATTTTCATGGGTGCACTGGCATTGCACCAGTGTCAAACCATGACACTGAGGTAACTGAAGACTGATTTTTTGATATAGTATTAACAGATAATACTTACTGTACAGGCAAAAAGCACTACCTGTATGCCAGTGAAAAGGACCTGGATTCATATAATTGATGCAATGTTCTTGAGAAAGTTGTTGGCTCTTTTGAGGGGTTATGTTTCTGCTTATAGTAAGTTTGACTGGGTGTAATATCTGCCATCTGATGTTCTGCCATGTCATGAAGAAATAAAGCTAAGAAATAGAAGATTCCCCTACAAAGCAGAAAAAATAAAGCAAAAATGTTAATTCAAAATTAACACGTTATTTAAAATTAAATGTTAATTACAGCTAAGTATGAATTTAAACCAAACATTTTGGCATAACTTTTTTTTTCTCACAAGAGACTGTGCATGTACTGTCAGTAAAGAAATAGCCAAGAAAATAATTCATAACATTTGTTATGAGCAAACAGGTGGTTTCTGTGCTAAAAGCTTGCTGTTTGTCACTATAGGGGAAACAGTATCTAAGGTATGGCAGAGAATAGCTAATGACTTCTTAATTTAAGTGTTGTCTGCTGCTTTCAAACACTAAAACAAAAATTTAAATTTTAGGGAACCTTAAGAACACAGCAGTAGGACTGGACCAGATTTCCCTAGGGAAAAAGAAGCCTTAGCTTGCTGCATGTTTGAAGCCTCAGAGGAAAGGAAAGCAAGAAGGGCAGATTGAATTCTCTGCTTTGCTCACACCTCAAAATGGCTAGGAGAAAGCACAGGAGAATTCTGATGTACTGGGCTCAAGTTTGCAGGTTGATAGATAGCTCTGAGACCCAACTATGTCCCTTCTTTCACTGTCTGTATGTGAGAATAATCTGGGGATAGGAACAGGCATGGTAGAGCAAAACCTTGCTAACTGTAGAGATGGGCAGGCAGAATGGTCATATATTTCCACCAATCCTCTCTGCTAAGTGTGAAACTGTCAGCTTGAGGTTGTGATATTGAGGGATGTGATATTAGTGCATATTGCATCAAACATATCTCAGTAGTTGTCCACCAAGGGTAAGTAATACAGAGAGCTCCTATATTCAGTTTATTCAGTTTTATTTATAAAATAAATAAATCCCAGTAAAATCTAAAATAATCCCAATAAATCTAAACTAATCCCAGTTTTCAGGATAATAGATCCCAACAGTTTTTCTTTCTTTATAATTTACCAATATAGGTTTTTAAAGTTCCAACCAGAGTATTCCCCTTCTTTTTGTGAAAGATTATATCACTATATTACAGATTTTACTATGATAAAAATATTTCCAGAGATTTAATCCAACTCTTATTTTCCCTAATTGAAGTTTTGCCTCTCATCTTTCACAATCCTCATTTTACATCCTCAAAATGCAGATGATTCCTGGCCTGTTTCACATAATAATACACAAATTGGTTAGGGTTTTTTTTTTTTTTTTAAGTTTGGTTTGGGTTTTTGTGTTGTTTGTTTGTTTGATTTTTTATTTGTGGTTTTTGTTGTTGTTTTTTTGATTCAGTTTGGTTTGTTTGTTTTTGTTTGGGGTTGGTTGTTTTTTTTCTTGCTTTCTCTTGATAACCCAGGAAGTGTTTTAGGCTGTGGAAAAAGAAAAGCAGCATTATTGATGAGGACAAATCCATAGGGGGTTGTAATTGTGAAATACCTTCTTAGCATTTAGTAGGAATCTAGAAGGCACATACACAAACACAAATCAATTGTTGTTACCTGAACAAAGAGCATGGTATACCTTATGCAAAAACATTGCAAAAATGAAAATATATCTGAAAGAAAAACTTTAAAAATACAGATATTGCTTTTATTTTCTCTGTATTTTGCAACTTACAATCTCGGGGACAGATTTGGCCAGTGAAAGAGAGAGACAACATCAAAAATTTTTCAGTGTGTGTTTTTTTCCCTTAGTCTCTGGACCACTAGGCTATGTTGTGTCAGCTTAGTTTAACCTATATGGAAGAGAAGTTTGATGTTTGATGTATTCTCTCCTACTAACAAATTTGAAGTCTAAGATTTACCGTAACCTACAAGTGAGACCATTTTCTTCACACGTGCACAGAACCAGTTCAAGTCATTAAGGTGCTGTGGTACAATTTTAGGGCCAAAAAAGAAGAACAAGCATACCTTAGTCACTGCACAAGCTTCAGCTTATCTCCACAAGCTTGACTGTGGTCTTCAGCCTGTATAGCAGGTGCTTCATACAGCTTTAGATATATCCTTTTAGTAGATGAAACTGGGACACTGAGATTTTATTACAGTTTCTCGGCCAAAAAAACAAGACTTCATAGAGCTGTGCCCCAGTTTAGTTGTTTCTTTGGGGATGGATTCTTTGATGGCATTTTAATTTGAAATCTCTCCCCACACACATATAGGTGATCACACGCAGGATCACAGGAGAAAAGGAAGACACTCGAGTAGTTCAAGTGGCTATGACAGCAACCAAAACAACAGCTCAGGCCAGGTGGTTTCTGAGCCCCTTGCGCACCCTTTCAGGGCTCTCGTGAGGCAGTCAGAGCTGACACCACCAACTCTGCAGAAGTGTTCCCCACTCTGCACACTGGTCTCCTCTATCTAGTGTGGGCTCTGACATGGCTGGAAAGAGGTCACCATGAGGATATTGCTGGAAGAGGAACAGCAGGTGTTGGAAACGAACAGGGTTTACAAACTGTACTGTGCCTGCATATAGGCCACATGTCTGAGGCTTGGCCAAAGAGAAAGACACTGTTTAGCTGGCCTGGGCTCACCACAGGAACTTCCAAAATACCAACACAGAATGAACCAGAAGGAAGCATTGTCTCTGGGCCACTTGGGAGCTTTTAGTGTAAAGTAACAAAGATAATTTGGGTAAGGTAATAAACCGTTTGTTTTGGGTCTGAGATGCCCGAATTTTATGTTATTTTGGGGATCTCTGCCAGTGCTCTTCTGTCATGTTTTATACCCAGACATGACTGTAGTGCAGCAGAGGGCTCAATGGAGCATGATGATGTGCTATTTGCTTGACATACTAGAGGCAAAAGTGGCACTGACAATGAAATTAATTCAGTTTTTCAGCAGGGCAGCAGCATCTTGCAGAGTTAGTCCCTGGGAGTTTAAGCATGAGAATCTAATTAAAGTGGGCAAATAACACTGGTGCATGCACTGTCCTCTGCAGAGAGGGTGGAGCAGGGGATCCCAGGGGTAGCTACGCCCGGCACAGCACAGCCTGGGTGAGTGGCCGCTGTGCTGGAAGAGTGTGGCTTGTACTCGGTGCTGTGTCAGCGTTTGTGCCGACGCTCAGATGCCCACCGAACCCTCCTGTGCTGGTGCACCACGAACTTCTTCGGGGTGCAAGTGCCTGCAGCAGAGTACTTCCATCGAGCCTCTTGCTACTTCCTGGAGCAGGGAAGGAGGGAAAGCCTTTGCAGGCAGCTAAGTGCTTCGCCCGAAGTGCCTCCCCAATTGAATGTGCTTAGATTGGACAACAGGAGAAATTTCTTCACAGAAAGGATTGCCAAGCACTGGAGCAGGCTGGCCAGGGAAGTGGTGGAGTCACCGTCCCTGGAGGTGTTTAAGGAAAGACTGGACATGGCACTTAGTGCCTTGGCCTGGTTGACAAGATGGTGTTCGGTCAAACGCTGGACTCGATGATCTCAAAGGTCTTTTCCAACCTAAATAATTCTGCGCGCCAGGAGGTACCTGAAGCCCAGCGGGTATGAGCAGCAGGCTTGTCCTGCACGCCGCTGTTGGGGGAGCAGCGGGTCCCTCACACGCTTTGCTGTGCCCGCCCTAGGCTGTGGGAGGCACCACCCATCCCTGAGGTGTCCCGTGGGATGCGCTGCTGCGGAGCCCCCGCCCGGCAAAAGAGGATGGCCTGAGAGTGAGCCCCGTTCTGTTGGCGCGCCTGCCGCGCTACCTGCGTATCTGTGGCCGTGACGAGAGCCCGCCCCGCGCTCATCCGCTCGGCCCGCGGGCGTCTTGGCGGGAGGGTGCGAGGCGGCGGCGGGCGGGGGCGCGGCAGCGCCCGGCACTCTCTGCCGGCGGTCCGGGGACTTTCCCCTAGGCGGGCGCGGGGCCCATGAGGAACGGAAGTCCTCCGTGCGTGGCCTAGCGAGCAGGTCTTCAGAACATCCCGGCATCCATCGGCACCGTAAGACATTATATAAAGCGCATAGACAGTACAACTTCTAGAGTAGGGTGAGTGCCTTTTTACATTGCGTTTGCCTCCCTGCTGGTCTCCGCAGGGATGCACAGTAGACAGGCGGGCTGGCCGCCCCCCGAGGGGCGCTACGACCCCGGGCAGCCGCGGAAGGCGGCCGCGGAGGAACCGAGCGGTCCCGGGAAAACGTTATGCAAATAGAGCGCCTCAGCCCCGCCCCGAGCCGGGCTGGCGCGCCAGCCCCGCCTTGTGGCCACCGCTGAGGCGGCCCCAGCGCCCGCAGGCTGCAACAGGGGCGGCGGCGACACGCCCCGCACGGGCCCGCACCCGGCAGCGGCTAACAGCAGCCAGCGGGCGGCCGTCCGCAAAGACCCTGCCCTACGTGCTTAGGCTGTGCTAGCAGTGCCCAGAGGAAACGGGAGTCACTTTCTGATGGCTGCGATTTCCTGTACTTCCGTAGAAAAAATGGGGTCAGTTTTCCTTTCTGTTGGTTGGCTGACTTTGTCCCCCTGAGAAAACTCTGCACACCTACAGTGTAAGTGCAGGTGCTCTCCCTGGCCCTCGTCAGCGGGGTCTGAGAGTTAAAGACCACATCCCAGTCACTAGAGACCAGGACAGTACACTTCTTGCCACAGACAATTCTTTCAATTTCTTTCTTCCTCTAGGGCTAATGAAATGTTAATAAATTCTCATTCGAATACTCAAATAGTGCTTTATTCACTTGTATGTGAATCCGTGTGTTTAGCTGCTTTCCATGCAGGATGTGAAATAAAAATAACACGCTTCAGCTTTCAGTTTCTGTTAAGAGTAGCTACAGACTTGTTCTTTAATGATTCACAACCAAACATCAAAGAGGAATAACATTCAAAATTTTTAGAAAAGTAATTCTAAGTCAGGTCTTTTAAAAAAGGCATCTAGCACCTCAGCCTTTTAATACAGTTGCCCTAACAGCCCCTTGAGGTCAGTGAATACTGAGAGCTTTGCTTTACAGACAAGAAACACAGGTTTTCACATTACAACACGTGCTGCAATTCTGAACCAGAGATCTGGAGATGACCAGACTAACAGCAGAGAAAGCTGTACTACAGAGGATGCAACTCCTGCCTCACAAGCACAGTCCTTACATGTGTCTACCTGAGCAGGGCAAGGACTTGAAAACAGATCTCACCTTTCCCATCATGAATACCACAGCTCCTAAGCACAGCACAAAGCTTGCCCGGTGCTAGAAGCAGACACCAACTCTTGCACTAAGACGCAATTTAGCACACTGCATTCCGAACGCCAGGTGGTGCTCCAGGAATGCCAAGGGGGAACTCCTGAGAAATCTAACTAGGCCGAAGGGCGACCGAGGGCACAGAAGCACAGGGGTCAGGCGGAGGAAGTTCTCAACCAGCCATCAGGAAGTGCGAGCGCCTTGCAGGGTTCTGGTGCTATGGACTGGACAGACACTGCTGTTCAAAAGCACGCAGGGTACACTGTAACCACCACTGTGGTTTAGTCCTAAAACTTACAAAATAACTGAAAGTGGACGTGTGCACTACTGAGATCCCAGAAATTCCTATTCATTCCTTTAGCACTTGATCAATGGATGTGTCAGTCAAGTGTAAGGACACCACTAAATGATGCTAACTACTGTAACAGGACAAGATTAATTCAAAATAGCACTGAAGACATTATGTTTTTACAATTACATGTCATTATCCAATATACCAAAACATGCAGTTTGTGCAGGTATTTCAGCAACATTGAAAATATAAGGTAATCTCCCACTTTCCTTGCCTCAAACTATTCTGTACAGGGAGTAAAAATGTAGCAAAGGAAGGGCTTGATTAGAATGAATGCTTTACAATACACTTGCTGTCTCCAGCAGACAGCAGCATTTTCATTTTTTGGTGTTACAAAAGTTGAAATTCATATTCTACAGGTCCCCTCTATCAGTTTTACAGTATTTCAGCTACACATCTAAAGAAACCAACTCATTCTTGTGGGATTACACCTTGAAGCCACTCAATGTAAAGCTTTACTGAAAGTGTTGCAATGCTATTGAAATGGCTGGAATATTTAGTAGCCAAAACCAAAATAGTATAGACGCTTATCACAGAGGTTTTATTCTTTTAGTAGCAGTCAAAATATACTTAGTATAGAAATCCATGTTCATTTGGAAAAAAAAGTACCAAACAAAACTGTAAATGATACTTCACCATATAAATTAAATCTGCTTACAGTTTTGGTGGCCAAAATAGCTGTGACTTGACTGCTAATTGCTAATTTGCCAATGTGATATTAAATGGGCTCTAACCTGATAGCATAATGTTAAATGGAATCAGGATGTCACTTATATTGCAAATGTTATGAGAACATCCCATAAAAATAGTCAACCAACTACTTTCTCTCCTAGTATGAGCAACAGTGAACATTATGAGCAACAAGCCTGAAACATATAATTCAACTTCTTGATTGAATTTTTTAAACAACTTTCAATTATTCAAGTGTTATGGTCCCTATGTACACACTTCTACAAGCCTAGAAAAGATATGGTAGACAATTGAGCACACTACCATCAAATTGTAAGAATTACAAAAACGTCAGGTTTTAAACAGCAAATTGTACCTTAATAGTTTAATTAAAAATAGAAGAGTTAGGTAGACTATTTTGCAAATACAACAGCACACTAGTGTGCTGTATATTAAGGCAATACCTTTAAATGCGCACTTGTCATCTCTAACAAGTTTTATACAATTGCTACCAAGTGAAAGAACTATCATTGTCTTGCAAAACTGAGAAAGAAATACAAAATATCTGGAAGCCTACATTTTCAAAGTACAAAATTAACCTTCAGTCCTTGTATTGAAATATTATACACAGTACAAACAGAGATTCTCCCCTACAAGATTTCACGAGGATTTCTTAAAGCTGGAGGCAAATTTGAAGGTTTTGACTCTTCATCCAGAAGCACCAAATCTTCAATTTCACTACCTTTGTATTTTCTTTTACATATCTTCACAATAACTTTCTTCTTGAGGAATAATTTCAAAGCTTCTCTTGAAGCCACTGCTTTGGCATTTTCCATACTTTTACCACAGCCAGTACCCAAGTAGACAGACTTGCACCTCAGTTCACAAACTATATTTTCTAGAGAGCTTTTATTTTGAGGCAAGTCTGCAAGTTCCTTCAGGGGAACAAAAGCAACATCTAATGTAGCTTTTACAGACTGAATAGATGAATTTAGAAGTTCTGCATGATTTACATTAGGACTGAAGCCTCCAACAGCAACCAGTTTCCAGGCTACAGCTTTGTAGAGTCTGTTGAAAAATGGTTGTCTTTCCTTTGCATCTTCACTGGTCAGCGGTTTGCACAAAGCCTTCGCAGGGCTTTCACCTGCCTGCGAGCCACTCTTGGAGGCCAGCTGGGAAGCACCTGCCTGAGCTCCACCTCGGGAGGGCCCTTGCTGAGCTCCGCTCCGAGCGGCCAGCAGCGAAGCCGCCACCTGAGCACTGCTCTTGGAAGCGAGCAGTGAGGATCCTGGCTGCGCACCACTCCGAGCAGCCAGCAACGAGGCAGCTACCTCTGCACTGCTCTTAGAGGCCAGGAGCGGGGAGCCCACCTTAGCCGGGCCTTTGGAAGCCAGCAGCAGTGAGGTGCCCACCTGAGTACCACTCTTGGGGGCCAGAAGCAGTGAGCTGCTCACCTGAGCACCGTTCTTGGACACTGATGCTGGGGCACCCACCTGGGTTTTGGAAGACAGCAATGCAGCACTTGTTTGGGGGGTGCTCCTGGTGGTTGGTGGCACTGCTGCTGCCGCCGCTGCTGCCTGTGGGGTGCTCTTGGAGGTTGGTGGCACTGCTGCTGCTGGTGCCTGTGGGGTGCTCTTGGAGGTTGGTGGCACTGCTGCTGCTGCTGCCTGTGGGGTGCTCTTGGCAGTCACTGGTACTGCTGCTGCCGCTCCTGCTGCCTGTGGGGTGCTCTTGGAGGTTGATGGCACCGCTGCTGCCACCGCTGCTGCATGTGGGGTGCTCTTGGCAGCTGGTGGCTGTGCTGCCACCACCACTGCTGCCTGTGGGGTGCTCTCGGCAGCCACTGTTGCTACACTTACTGTAGTTTTCTTTTCAGGTGATGACACATTTTCACACTTGCTATCCTTGGGTGGGCTTGAACACGGCTTCTTTCCTGGCTCTTTTCCAGATGAAGGTGGCTTTTGCTCAGCAGTACTTTCAGCATTAGCAGGTTTTCCTTCTGTTTCTATGTCTGAGACTGTGACCATTTCTTGATCTGAACTGGAAGTTGACTGGGAAGTTTCTGGATCTTTGCTAGTACCTTTTTCCTGCTTTTTGGGCAAGGTGCTCTCTGTTTCCTTTGCTCCTTCTGCCTTGGTTGTTTTCACATCCTTTCCAACATCCTTAGAGTCTCTGCTTTTCTCAACAGCTTGTCTCTTGCAGGGCTCCTCTACCCCTTCTGCAAAACAGGTAAAATATGTGATCCTCTTTGATTTCTGCACTATGAAATATCCATGTAGAGAAAAATAATCCAAAACCTTCTAGCAATATTCTCTGTGAATTTAAAGGGCATATATTAGCAATACACCTTGAACTGTCATTTCAAGTATTAACCTAGTATTTCAGAATTTTGGGTTTTTTGGACAAAATCTGGAATACATTCATGCAAGATTTTAGATGTTGGTTTGGACCCAAATATGTATTTCGATTCTTGAAGTCCAAACCAAAACTGGCCAACATACATTAAATGGGTTATCTGACCTAAAAATAAGTGTATTTTGTCTACTAATATCACAAAACATCTTTAAAACATACGTCTGAGAATTACTTTAAGAAACACAGTTTCTTACACAGCAACAATGCCTGACTGGCAACAAAGGCAAAGTAACAAGAACGTATTTAAGTTGGAGCATAGCAGCACATATCACAACGCACAAGTTACCAGATTAAAGTGCACCAGTTGTAGAAATTCAAAACAACAGCTCTACATTACCAAATTACTATGTACGCATTATGTCCATTTTAGAGACATATTAGAAAAAGAATAGCACAGAGAGAGGAAACTATTAGCGGGAGTTTAAAAAGTAAATTATTTCGACTACTTTCTAAGCCCGAGGCAAACCGAGAACATTCAGAAACAAGCATTTTCTAGACTCCTATGTATTGTCACAGCTATGATCTGCTAACCATTGCTACTTGATATGCCTCTTTTCTTCACCTTGGCAACCAGTTCGTCTCTCGTGGTGCGGACAGGCGCGTTGGTCACTTGGATGCCTTCGGCCATTTCCAGCGCCCTCTCCATGACCTGCGGCGGGTACCTGGAGGGGCGACAAGAGGAAAGGAGGGAAGGGGCCTCGTCAGACGGCCGCGCTTCGCCGTCCCCCCGTCCCCCGGCGCGTCCCGCTGAACTCACCGGCATCCCAGGAAGACGTGGTTGGCCCACACCATGGAGAGGGACACCAGGCGCTGCAGCTGGGCGCTGCCCGCCGCCGGCAGCTCCCCCACGTTGCGCAGCAGGAACTCCCGGCGGTACCGCCAGTGGTGCTCAGGCTCGCAGGCCCCGCGCAGCGTCTCCGCCCAGGCCGCCTCTTCCGCCGTCCGCCCGAGGGGCTCGCCCGCCGCCGCCGCCTTCCCCGCCATCGCCGCCGCCGCGGAAACACCCGCCCCGCTGCTTCCGCCCGGCGCGCCGTGAGCTCACATCCGCATGGGCCGGGCCAGAGCGGGCGGGGCGCGCCGGGACGGGACGGGAAGCGCAGAGGCCGCGTTGGGCATTGGCGCTGTCGCGGAAGCGGCTGTGGCCCGTCCCACCCGCACATCTCGGGGTGCCGGTGGAAAAGAGGTGCTCTGGGCTCGGCTACCTGCCCTGCATTGTGGCTGGTGAAAGCGTGAACAAAAGTTCTGCTTTACGGGTTGATGTCTTCCAGGCTTGCTGAGGTCGGAGTTTGTGGGGTGTGAAAACTGCATATTTTATGATTGGCTTTTCGCAAATGTTACAATGAATACTATATGTGTAATGTTGGAAAGTTATGCTGTATTAATTCTCTTAAGTAGTGTGTTAAATGTATTTTTAACTTATAACACAATGTTAAAATAGAAACTATGCTATGTAAGATACTGTTTAACTAGCTCAAGAAAGAGATGAGATAATCAAGAAATTCATCGCACAGAGATGGCAGTGACGGGGCACATAAAGAGTTACTGCCTCCTTATCAGAAAAGACAAACATTCTTCCACCTTCTCTCTGTCTTTATGGAACCACCAGGATTAAGGAGAAGTTGACAAAAACCAGAAAAGCTCTTAATTTGCAAGGAATTTATGCATCATGTATGGGATGTATGAATATGCAACAGGCTATTGCTTTTAAGGTTATTCCTTTGTTCACAAGGCACACTTGTCATGGCTTAAGTGCCCGAGAGCATCCGGATGTCCGTAATTCTTTGCTTTTTATTGTCTTGTAATTGTCCTAACTCTAAATTTTTATTACTCTAATTGCATTACTATTTTTATAATAATTTTATTATTATTAAACTTTTAAAATTTAAAAACCAAGTGATTGGCGTTTTTCACATGGGGGATCAGTTGGTGTTTTACCTCAGAATCACAGAATCACTTAGGCTGGAAAAGTCCTCGAAGTCATGGGCTCCAACCTCTGACCGAACGCCACTTTGTTGGTTAGACCATGGCACTAAGTGCCGCGTCCAGTCTTCCTTTAAACACCTCCAGGGATGGTGACTCCACCACTTCTCTGAGCAGCCTGTTCCAATGCTTCTCAGCCTCTTCTGTGAAGAGATTCCTCCTAATGTTCAACCTAAACCTCCCCTGGTGCAGCTTAAGACTGTGTCCTTTAATCCTGTCGCTGGTTGCCTGGGAGAAGAGGCCGATCCCCACCTGGCTACAGCCTCCTTTCAGGTAGTTCTAGAGAGACATAAGGTCTCCCCCTGAGCTTCTGTTCTAAACAACCCCTGCTCCCTCAGCCACTCCTGATAGTGCTTGTGCTCCAGACCCTTCACCAGCTTCATTTCACTTCTGTGGCCTTGCTCCACCACCTCAATGTCCTTCCTGAACTGACTGGCCATAACTGGACGCAGCAGTTGAGGTGTGGCTTCGCCAGTGCTGAGTACAAAGGGACAATCCTTTCCCTATTCCTGCTGGCTACAGTACTTCTGATCCAGGCTAGGATGCCACTGGTCTCCTTGGCCACCTGGGCAAACTGTTGGCTCATGTATTGCTGACTCATGTTCCACCAGCACCCCCAGATCATCTTCCACTGGTGAAAGGAAAACGACCCTCAGGTCCTTTCCCCCTTTCCTCCTCAATGTTGTCCATACAAATGGATTTGTTGTCTGGTGTGCAACAGGACAGTAATTGCGTACTTAAGAGAGACAATGATTATTTATTTCAGATTTGCACAAGCCTGGGCTCTCAGTGGTATTCCACAAATCAGGTACGCCCCTCCAGACTTTCTGTGATGATTGGTTAGCAATTTCCATACAAGTTATGTAACCCCAGCTAACTTCTATCCAATGCTCTGGGGAGGGGTCTTCACCTGGGCAGGGGTATCTTGACCTATAGGCATGAATTTTAATATTATAAGAGGATAGTTCAGGTATAGGACCTTGAGTTCAGGTATATGGACCTTGAGTACTTGCCAAGTTAGCAATGTACATAGATGTACATCAATGTCTTGATTTGCTCCATCCTTAAAGCCTGTTAGTTCCTAGATGTCCTTGACTAAGGGATTCTGCCTGTTCCCCTGATTAGGTCTCCTTTCCTGATGGCCTGCGCTAAAGACTTACCCTGAGTTAAAATAATCATGACATATTCCAGGTTTTACAACATTGGCATGTGACAGAAACGTAGTGGCAAGGACATGGGTTGTTGTAGCATTTTGGAGGAAGCATTATATGAAGACTGCTGCCTACAAAAGGTTCAGCTAATTGCTCTTGCAGCTCTGTAGGCTGTCTTTAGTTTGCAAAATATTACTCCATAATTTGAACAATTTTCTGTGAAAAAGTAATAAGCACACTGTGAAAATATCACAAACTTCCATCTGCCAAGATAGGGCTTGCTGAATCAGTGCAAAAGAGGAAAGAATTCTGAATTCCAAAGGGCTGTCCCTGGAGAGCTGTATTGATTTTTCCTCTTGAATTAAAAGTCTGAGTTTGCTTAAGTTTTCAATTTTTAACACCTACATGTCATCATGAACTGAACTACAGGATAGATTGCATTTAAGGAAGGAGTATTTCTCCTTAATGACCTAGATGTCTTATTTTGTGGAAATGGTTATGTAGTGGTTTAACCAAGAGTGCCTCTACAGAGCAAAAACAAAGGGATTAAGGAAATGAAGTCAGAAAAAAGAAGTCCAATGCACTTTTGCTCTTTTTCCATTGTTAGAATGGAAGTGCTTTTGCTTTGCTTTCCTGGTTAGGCCACACAATGTTATCTTGTGCATTGGCAAGAATAGTTCAGTGACAGAGAACAAGGGAACAGTAATGAATGGGATGGGGCTGACAGGAAGAGAAGGGCAGAAAGTTTGTACCTTCTCTGCCGTGGGTGTCTTGGAGCAATGGGTTTGTTACAAAACAGTGTCAGAAAGTTTAGAAACTGTAATCACCACATCTATTTCCAGGCATTAGTTGTATCAGTCCCACGTGTGGTTATCTTGTAATATAGGCTCAAACACAGGAAGGGCAGGATGTGTCACATCAGGGTTTCTGCTTAGAGGTGAGGTAGGCCTGTCTCCTAGACCTCTGAGTCTGTGATACCACAGTTCCTGACTTTGTGGTCCATACAGACCTTAGAAGGGAAGGGTGAATAGAATCCTTGGCAAACATAGATTTGAGTTTGCACCTCAGCCAAGATCATCCATTCTGCCAGCCTGTTTATGCTCTTCAATGAACCAGTTTGCTTTCTAATGAAGCTGGTTGGGACTTGACCCAGGCTTGAAATCTGCCTCTCAGAGACAGCAGGAATTCAACAAAGCCTCAGTAGCTGCAGTAGAATTGTCTGTACTCTTGCAGAAGAAGAAGAGCAAGCAGTACAGACAAGAATATCCTGTCCTCCTCCACAAGCATCTGAGTTGCCAAGTGGACTAAGGACTAGCCCATGTTGAGCTGCTCATATACCAGTTAAGAGTGGGAGCTGGAGAGGGTTAGATTCCACAGGATGGTGATAGGAACATTTCATACACTCAGAGGGATCTCCAGAAGTCATATTCTGGTGTTGCTGGGTTAATGACAGCCAAACCACAGAGGTAGGACTCCACACCTCAGGGCTTTGTGATTGCTTCCAGTCACCCTTGTGCATAAAATTACTTGGACTCACCTGTGAGTCCTGGGCTCCTACAAAAGAATTATTCTAGGAAGTGTTGGAGACTCAGCACATTATGGGGTCCTAGAGTGGCTAAAGGACTGATTAAAAGAATTTACCCTTGCCCAGTTCTAGAGGACAAATTAACTGAGAGCCATTTCACCTCTTTGCCCACTGACTATACGTGTGAACACAAATATTGGTGACATCTGGGAAAAAATCAGGAACAGTTTTGCACACATGTAGAATGGCTCACAACAGGTTTTGGTTGTAGTGAGGAACTTCTCTGGTATGATGACTTTTTGGAACCTTATGCTTTAATTTTGGGTTAATTTTCTCTGGTGTTACTACTCCATCAATGTGTTGTTGCTAGTACAAAGATGACTTTAAAATGAGCCTTTTGTCTTCCCTGTTTTCTCCAGTCATATTCTTTCTACTTTATTAATGTGTGCTTGAATCACGCTGGAAACAGGATAAATCCTACTCCTGGAGTATGGGATGTTGTGCACAGACAAGCATAGGTGTATACCTGCAGTACTCTATGAGCACTAAGAGATATACTGTGTCTCAGGTTGATAAGTATGTGTATTAGAAAAGAGAGAAAAACACTGCTGTTAATTTTGAAAAACAAAGCAAGTACTATTTTCATTCTCACCAGGAAAGGCAATTTGATGTTAAACACCTCACTGATGGTGTTAATGCTGTGCATTTAATTTTCAACATTGGAAGAAAAGAGATGGTTTTGTTCTCACTAGGAAAGGAACTTCTAAATGCCATGTCGATAGTAGTGTTGTTAAGAGTCATTTGGAGTTTGATAATAGCTGCTTTTGGCAAGATACAAAAAAAATCTCAAGGTGAATCATACCAGTGTCTATAAATCACAACATTGCACCTGCACTTCTTGTATAATAAGTTTATTTGTGCCTTTATAATTATTAAATTATTAATCAAATTATTATTTCTTCAAAATCAAGTCCCACTGAAACATAGAGGGCAGTATCTCCCATTGAGTTCAATTATGTTCTGTGCAGTTAAGTTTAATATATAGTGACATTCCCTACTCAACTTAATAAGGGAACTGTGCCCTTAACATCACACAGTGCAAAGAGAGATCAGAGTTATTGCCACAGAAAGGCAGTAACCGTGGAATCTTACTGGCCTGGCACAGTAAATCCCCTGAACACTATCTTTGGTTGGATCCTGCTATAAGTAATAAGTAAACTACTGGAGAGCTCTGGCTTAAGCTCATTAGAAATGCAGCTTGAAGAAGGATGGGGAAGAGATGTTTTGCTGTTTCCTGATATCATGTTATGTGTTCTGCTAGAGCAGATCATTGAAGTTCTCCTACCCAGGCAAGGGACAACACTTCCACAGAGATGTGTCTGTATGTGCCAAAGTACCCAGTCATTACTGTTCAGTAAACTAATCCTTGGAATAAAAGAAATTATTTGCTAGCAGAGCATAAATTACTATCTAGGTTTGTCAATGGAAACTAGAGTAGATCTGTTTTCTTGTTTCACTACAGTCATGCAACTGTTCTTATGCTACCGTAAGCAGCTCTGGATTACAAAATCATCCACTCTTCTGAGATTGCTCACCTGAGGAAAATGTATTGAGTAATTACAGAGAATAAAAACTAAGGGTGAAAATGAAGGTAAAGTCATAATAATTTTCTTTAACACATACATGCTCTTATTACTGACTTAAATACTATTTTGCATTTAGTAATCCATTATACTTTACATATATAACTGCCTACAGTAGGGTTGTCAGTTGTTCTTTAAGTAAGTTTGTTAAACTTTAACTACAGCTAAAGGTAGCATATCAATTGCTAATTTTTTCTTGCTAAACTGTGCCTTAGATAACATGCCACTTGCTTAAAGTCCACTGCTTAGCATGAAATTTTCTATATTGAGGATGGAAGTTTAGGACGACTTTACTACTACCAAATATGACCTAAGAAAAAAGGGCTTTTTCTAGGGTAAATTATTGTGGAGATCTTATATTTGAGGTTCTTAAATGGCTTTATGCTCTAGAGCAAACTTGGAATTTGTCAGAAAAAACTGAATTGGGGTGTCTGGTCTTCTGACTACATGGAGGATAATCTATGAGCCTTGAAGAAATTAATTTTCCACATTCCTGAATTAGCATGTGTCCCTGCCATCCTTGCTACTATTGCAGTCAAGTGTTCCCCTGTTGTGGGCCCAAAAGAGATCTCTGTTTGCCACTATGGGCTGGGGTGGGTCTGTAGACTGAGTGGGATGATAGAAATCATCCCCTGTGCTCCCCAAAAGCTGCTGGTTTCTCTTTTTCATGGGTTTTTGAGTGTGTCTTATTGGAATGGTGCAGGAACAAGGACCTGACTGAAGGGAAGGAAACAGTAAGTATGGAGGCAAGACTGAAACTGTTGGAAGTGGAAAACCTTAACATGAGAGCAATAGGGATAGGACACTGGGATTGGGTGAGGTAGGAAATTAAGTTCTCAAGGAGAAATGTAGGAGAATGAGTTCAAGGCAATGGAACAAGTACATATAGACAAGGAATCTATATGAGAGAGTAGACGTGGAGGCCAGTGAGGAAACCAGAAGAATTAAAGCACATTGGTAGAGCAGACAAAATCAAACAGAATCAAATCTTGACTGTGAGAAAAGGGACAAGCTGTGATGGGAAGGGGAGCATTGACAGAGGAACCACTGGGATTTGAACAGAGACTTAGAGAAAAGAAAGTTAAAACTCACAAGCACAGAGATATTAGCATTTCAATGACTTTTTTTTTCCTTCCGTTTCCAATAGTTATGTGCTAGGGTAAGTAAAACCAGGAAAATATTCTGACTTTTTAATTCAGTAAAAGATATTTTCTTGTCTTTTCTGTGTCCTATAAAGGAACAAAAGAGGTAGAACTCCATTTGGTTGCAGACACCCATCTTGAAAGCCACCTTTAAAGAGTTTTTAGGTAGGATTTTAGGTAGAAAGCCTTTGGCACACAGCTGTAACCTGGAGTTGGAAAAGGCAAAAAAAAATGGCCTTAGGAATGTTAATGCAAATATTGGCATGAGCTCATTGTAATTCGAGAGGATTCAGGAAAGTACTAAAAGGGCAAGGAGCTTTTATATAAGAGAGAATCTATTGTGCAGCTACAACATACCTACGTTTCATTTGTGTGTGTGCCTGTATATGTATACAGCAGGTATACATGTCTGCATACACACACGTGTAATACAATAGAGATGTGTGTGAATATGTGTTAAAAATACTGTATTATTGATAATGTGAGCACCTGTAAATCCAGATATCCCTGCTCCTTCAGTTAAGTTATTCATACCTCAGAGGAGAAGCAAAATTACAAATAATATTTTGCTGGCTTGAGTTGTGGATAGGAGCATTACACAACAGATGCTGTTATCTCATTATGCCATGCTAGGCCAGTATGACTTTTGTAAGTCCTACATATTTTGCAGACACAAATAACTATTTTAGAAATCATATAAGGAGCTTTCTTAAGAATACAGGCAACAATGTCAGATCTAATTTGAATTATAGCTATTGGAAATCATGGTTATGTTTTTCATTACTGTTATACCAATATCCCTGACAACCTGCAATTTACCTGGTATGAACAGCACTTCCTGAAAATGTAGAGCTGTTTTGTGTGCTCTGTGCTGTTGTATTTTTGTATATCCTCCCTCTGCATAAGAGTGATATTTCACATTAATTCCACTGGATGGCACTGAAGGAGACAAGATTGCATGGATATATCTCTTGAAGTTGGGTATAATTCCAAAAATTGAGAGTGGCTTACTTTTTCATTCCATTACTGAAACAGACAAATGTGGACTCATTTTCCATCCTGCTGTAATAATTTGTCATCAAAATCAGCTCTTAAACACTCCTAGCTGCAGTTCTGTGTTTTGACAGTAGCAAAATTACAGTGGAGACAGAGTCAAGGCTTCTGAATCTGAATACCCCTTCTTCCCCAACAAAGGCAAAAGCTGAGAGAAGTGGCTTTGGCCCATTCTGGATTCTTAAATAAAGGCTTACAAAGCATCTGAAAAATGTTGACCCCTGTCCTCCTTGGCAATGCTATTGATACTGTCCATTTCTATCCTTATGAGCAAGTGCAAGTATTTCAGTTTTCAAGCTAATTTGAAAAAAACTACATAGGAAGGCATTCAGGATTAAAAGCTTCCACCTGTTGAGGAAATGCAGTATAGTGTTTCAGAGAACCTCCTGAGCTGAAACTCCATCTGTAGTCCCTACACAAGGACCAGTGTTTTTTCCTGGATAAGGAGTTTGCAATCCTGTCTGGAAGGTACACAATTGCACTCTGTCTATCAGACCTGTAGGAATCATGGGAGTCATCTTTGGCTTCACTCTTTTTTTGACCTGTTTATCTTGAAGTATGTGAATTTTATTTCCTTTTCTTCTCTAAAGTATCTTCTTATCTTTGTTCACATCACAGATATGCCTTTTTAGGCTTTTGTTATCTCTCATCCTGCTTATGACAGCTTTTTTTTTTTTTCCCCAGGCCTGACCTGACCTGTCAAAAAGGTCCCTTGAAACACTATTCTTGCACTTATCTCCCTGGCCTATTTCTGTGGTTCCTTTTTGTACTTACCTCTTTAGTGTATCTCCATAGATTTCCCTGTCTCTGCAAACCCTGTAGCCCTCTGAGAATGCAGTTTGACAATTTTTTTGGCAGCTGTGCTGGCCTAAGACAGTTTTTGCTCCCAGCCATCCATGCCTGTCTCTTTGATATGCCCGCTGGTTTGCTGGCACAGTTGTTTTGTTCAGCTGTGTGATAACCCAGATTAGGAACATGATTTGGCTGAAAAATAGCACAGGGGAGGGAAGAGAGGAGCCTTTTACAACCAGCTTATTTCTCCAGACAAGGCTATGAGGCAGTTGGGTCTGCAGCAGGGAGAAGTGGTGAGAGATGCAGGGTTGCAGAGCAGCCATGGCTTGTGCTGGTTTATGTAGGGCTGTTGCCAGCTGTTAGGCTGTGACCCGATTCTGATGATAAGCCAAGCTAAGAGCTGCCTGCTGCCAGCAGGGTGGTGCTGCACCTCCTTGCTCACCCCCCAGCACGGCTTGGTTCCTGACCCTTCCCTTGTGCCAACACAGGTGCTTATCTCACCCAAGTGAGCCAGCTGTGGGTGCTAACCCAGCACAGAAGCACTCCTTCTGAGGGCTTTCCTGGCTATTGTTTCAAGAGCCCATGGAGCCCACTCACTCAGCAGCAGCTGGGTGCTCTGTCAGCTCAACTTGGGCCTCAATTGCACCACAGCACTTCACAACTTTGTCTTTTCCTGTCATTGCCTGTCCTCTTTTCTCTCAGTCTCCATATCTACTCCATCTGCTTTTCTCATAGCTGTGTTAATGATGTCGTTTTTGGTCACCCTCAACATATTGAATACACTCTTTGGAGCAATTGCTGTATCTTTCAAAATCTCTCAAGGTTTTCTCTTACCATGACACATACTGTAAACTGCCAGCAGATAATGCCCAGTTTAGTTGCTTGTAGGAATTTTGGATTTCATTACTACACTTAATGTGTCCATGTGCTAACTTGAAACAGGCATAGTCTATCAGTTTATTTGAGAAGCTAAAAGGGATTAAATAGAAGGGTTTTTTTAAGAGAAAAAATTCCCAATGCTATGCCCTGGAGGAGATGTACTTCCCTAAGGTCATATATAAATATCAGAGGATTATTTTCTGTTGCTTTCACACCTTGGATCATCATTCATGCTTGTGCAAATGGACATAGCATTGCTACTAAGCAGTTTACAGTAACATCTTACAGAATTGTAAATTAGTGCCCTAGAGATATGGTAGCAGAGAGTCAGCACTTACATGGGCAGCTGAGCATAGAGATTTAGGGATTTCTTTTCACCTAGCTGTTTTTACTGTTTGGGTTCTTTTTAGACACATGTAGAAGCATATCCTAAACATATTTTATCCTAGTATCTTGGTGTGCTAAGCATTCTTTTTCCCATTCAGTTAAATAGAAATGGTATAGAAAAACAGCAGCGAGCAAAGCAGCATATTGCCTTGGAACAATAAAATAAAAATAAAAACAATAAAATAAAAATATCTGTATTTGCTATTTAAAAAAACCAAGCAACACAAACGTGACAGGGGGCACCTCTGCACCATGCAACAGAGCACAGAACTTAGCATATATTCATTGAGTTACTTGTGAAATAGGAGACAGCAGCTGTAGACTTGTGTATGAGTGCTGTTGCACCAGAAGTACTTAACCCTGTGGTACGTGGTGCTAATTAGGTTGGACATGTTGCTAATTAGGTCAGATACAACATTGTGGTCATGCAAATACACAGTGCCTATGAGTCTGGCTCAGACCTGGCTGGAGGATTCTGCACGAGCTGCTGCATGAGGCATATGCGTGCATCCAGAGAGAGAAATTGTTTGCTTACGGCCTCTTGTTCATTACCCCTGTAGGGCTTAGCTTCAGTAACAGATGCATTTGCCACATGCAGGTGTTAGATGTGGTTTTGTTCCAGGGTTTACCTCCCTCTTGGTAAAAACAGAAGATGCACTTCTAAGTGTGTTTTTCAGGCTCTGAGTTGTTGCTGTGGAATAATGGGCATCCAACATATCTGCTTCTTAAAACCATTCTGTTTTACTTCCTAAGTAAGGCCATAAGTACTGAGAGGAGAAGGAAAGAAGGGGATGGTAATTTTTTCAGTCACCAGAAGTTTATAGAAATTGTGAATATCTGCTGCAAGGTCATGGAGGCAGACAGCAGTATGACAAAGAGCAAAGCACATTCTCCTCCAGTACATTTATCAGAAGACCTGCCTTCCCCCTTCAGTGAGACACAGCAATGTTTCAGATTGGAGATACAATCATGACTATAACATAAATTCTATGTCTATGTAACTGGATGGCAAATATATCCCCAGAGCACTGACTGCCAAATTGCTGTCTTTAAATAATTGTTTAATATATCTATAAACATAGCATTCTTTCAAAATTTGAATATTTAAGTTGATATTTGTAGGAAGGTTAGTGCTTATTTGTAAGAACAAGGTAAGCTGAAGAAGCATTGTTCAAGAGGCAGTGCTCAGAATAACCTGTGGGATAAAGGGTATTACAAGATCTTTCTCCTTTTTGTATTTTTTAAAGGATCTCAAGTAGTCATTCTGGCAACTTCTCTCTGTTGTTTCATTTCCATTTGACAGATGAGATAGAGGTTTGATTAGAATGTCGTGAGCTATCAGTAATAACTAGGAAAAACTAGTGAAAATGTGGGCCCTGTCTGTAAGGAAATGGGACGTGGTTATTCAGTATATGGAGTGTCGCCGCAGGCCCCCAATGGGGAATAATTAGCATTGACTCCATGATTGCTGATCAATTGCTTTATTATAATCATCCTATACTCTATTATACTGTACTTATTAAGAAACTCAGTAACCCTTACAGCCCATCTGATACAGCTTTGACCTAATTGGTCAATCAATCCAAACACCATCCAGTGTCCAATTAAGAAATCATCCTTTGGTAAACAAATCTCCATGACACAATCCACAGGTGCACAACAGCAGGTGCAACAAGTGCAGATAAGAATTGTTTCTCATTCTTCTCTCTGATTTTCTCACAGCCTGGGAGAATACCTGGGAAAGTCTGTGCCTGCTCTCTGTGGCCAGAGAGCTGCTGCCACAATGGAGAAAGCTGAGGTATGCAACAACTTTTTTGCCTCATCCTTCACTGACAGGTGCTCCAGCCACAGTGCCCAAGTTACAGAGGGCAAAGGCAGGGACTGGGAGAAGAAAGAAGATTGGGTTCTGCTCTAGAAGATCAGGTTTTGAGAACCCAAAGGTGCCCTAGTTCATGGGACCAGATGAGATACATCCACAGGTCCTGAGGGAAGTGGCAGAGGAAATGGTTACTCCACTATCCATTGTATTTGAGAAGCTGTGACAGTTTGGTGAAATTTCCTCTGAATGGAAAAGAGGAAATGTAGTCCCCATTTTTACAAATGGGGAAAAGGAAGATGTAAGGGACTAGAGGCCAGTCAGTCTCACCTTGCTATCTTGCAAGATCACAGAGCAGATCCAACTGGAAACTATTCTGTGCCATATGGAGAATAAGGAAGTGATTGGTGACAGCTGTCATGACTTCACTAAGGGCAAATCTGACAAATTTGTTGGCCTTCTACAGTGAGATAACAGCATTAGTGGATAAGGGAAGAGCAACTGACATCATCTACCTGGTCTTCTGCAAAGCATTTGACACTGTCCTCTACAGTAGCCCTGTTTGTAAACTGGAGGGATACAGATTTGATGGCTGGACCAGTTGGCAGATAAGGATATGGCTGGATAGTCGCACTCAAAAGAGTTGTGGGCAATGCCCAATGCCCACATGGAAGAGTGACAAGTGGTGCTCCTCAGAGGTCGGTACTGGGACAGGCGCTGTTTAACACCTTTGCAGGTGACGTAGAGAGGGATGTTGAGGGCACCCTTAGCAAGTTAGCTGACAACACCAAACTCTGTGGTGCAGCTGACACACTGCAGGGAAGGGATGCGCTAGGGGGACCTGGACAGGCGAGAGACGTGGGACTGTGCAAACCTCATGAAGTTCAACAAAGCCAAGTGTAAGGCTGTGTGTGTGTCTGTGTGGGCAATCCCAGGCACAAATACAGGCTGGGCAGGGAATGGATTGGGAGCAGCTCTGAGGAAAAGGACTTGGGGGTGTGGGTGGATGAGAAGATTGACATGAGCCGAAAAATGGGCTTGCAGCCCAGAAAGCCAAACGTGTCCTGGGCTGCATCAAAAGCAGCATGGCCAGGAGTGAGGAAGGGGATTCTGCCCCTCTACTCTGCTCTCATGAGACACCACTTGGAGTGCTGCATCCAGCTCTGGGGTCCCCTACATAAGAAGGACATGGACCTATTGGAGTGAGTCCAGAGGAGGGCAGGATGATCAGGAGGCTGGAGCACCTCTCCTACGAGGAAAGACTGAGGGAGCTGGGGTTGTTCAGCCTGGAGAAGAGAAGACTCTGAGGAGAGACCTGATTGTGGCCTTTACCACATAGAGGGTGGCTGTAAAAGAGCTGGAGAGAGACTTTTGGGGCATATAGTGATAGGACAACAGGGAATGGCTTTGAACTGAAATGGGTTAGGTTTAGACTGGATATTAGGAAGAAGTTCCTTACTGTGAGGGTGATGAAGCACTGGAACAGGTTGCTTTGAGCAGTTGTGGATGCCCCATCTCTGGAAGTGTTCAAGATCAGGTTAGATGAGGCTCTGAGAAATCTGGTCTAGTGAAAGGTGTCTCTGTGCATGGCATGGCGTGTGGGCTGGAACTGGCTGATCTTCAAGGTCCCTTCCAACCCAAACAGTGCTGTAATCTATGCTAATTGGCCCATGGCAAGTCAGCAAGCAACTTTGTTGCATAATATACTTGGACACAATGGATTAAGATATGACACCTCTGAAATGATGAAAATTATGAGAATTCATAGCTTTTTGATATTGGTAGAGTTGCTCCTGGTGCTTTGTAGATTGTTTAATGTCACAAGAGCAGGATCCATTTTCCTGAGCAATCGTAAACTTCATAATGTCATCAACCAATTTTTTCTTATTCAAGGTATGGCAGTGATAGTGACCACTTCATAACAGGAAATAGATTTAAAAAAATAATATTGCTTAGAAAAAGGCACACAGAGAGTAAGTAATCAAAAGTTGGGTATTTAAATTTTTTTTTTTTACTCTTTTTGATGTTATCTTCAATTAGGTTTTTTTTCACTGTGCCTGCCAGGAAAATATATGCATGCACAGCTAGATATCTCTGACTTTTAAAGTCATAGCACTTGGCAAAATGCTTTTAAAGAGAGAAACACAAAAGCCAACATTATCCATGAAAACTACGTAAATATTTATAAGCAGTATATGTTTGATTTCTGTTCTTTTAAAAAATTATTTATTTATTTTTAAAATCCATCTGCTGCTACCAGATGATAAATATTTAAATCAAATTTGTGCCTGGGATACAAGGGCACTATTTCTTCCAGAAGGGACATTATAAATTTGATACTGTAGGCCCAGCCTCAGTTCCCCAGCTCAAACAGCATAGCAGGCACTTTGTTGGGGTACACTTATAGACTTGTATGAAAAAGCTTCCTGTCTGGTAGGCTGTAAACAAGTGATCATTTTGCCTAATCTCTTTCAGGAGATTTCCTGGAGGCTGGACTGGAATATGTCTCCTGGGAAAATACCTCATTTTGCCTGAAAGACTCCAAGCAATGGTGACTTACCACCTCCTCAGGTAAGTTGTTCCAATCTCTAGTTACCCCCACTGCTAAGAAATCACATAATTTCCATCCTGAATTTGTCTGACTCCAGTTTCCATTCATTATATCTTTTTATGTTTCTGTCTGCAAGACTGAAAAGCTTACCCTACAATCAAGTACCTTTTCCATGTGTGTATATCTGGGTGCAGTGATCCAGTCACCACTCTTCTCTGACAGATTTAATAGACGTCTTAAACCTTATACCTTAGGTGTTATTTCTCAACCGCTGGATTGTTTTTTCTGCCCCCTGAATTTTTCTTTTTTCTAGTGCTTATATATCCTTATTGAATCATGGGCACTGCTTTTTTCTGATGTTATGTGTAGAGCAAGGTCACATCCTAATAGTTACTCCCTTTTTTCATACAGAGGAAAATCAGTTATTATGTATTACAGCTGACATTTGCTGATACATTGCATGTGTCAATAGATTGGTGGATAAGGTGCCTGGAACTGTGGAGGTCTGACACTTGCATTCTCCATGTGTGTTTGCACTACCTAATGCATGCTCTGGATTAAAGGAGCAATGCTGTCAGATCTTCTGCGTACAATCTGTAAATCCTATTAATACATAGAAATTGTAATTCCCCTTTGCTAAATAAAGAGGGAAAGGCTACATTGTGAAGAGTTCATTTTTTTCTTCCTGTAGGAGAGGTTCAACATTAGGAAGAGAACTATTCTGTTGCTGTGCACGGAGTAGAAGATATAAGAGAGGAATAAGGGTGAAGAAGCACTGAGAGAGCACAGTGGCAGACTTCTGTGAAAGCTCTGAGTGACTTTTTCTGGGCAGCAGCCGAGTGGAAATAGCACCCAGTTAGGAGTTTTACCCAAGAAATGCTGAAATTTAATAGAGTTGGCTGGCTTATGTCTGGACACATACAAAACTGGTAAGAAAAACATTGTCATTAATAGCTTGTGCAAGTTTGAAATGCACTTACTTGTTTATCTCATTTGGCACATGTACAAAACTGCTCTGAGTACAGGTGTATGACTTTAATTCCTGTGGTAGAGAATTTTAAAAACACGGAAATGTTTGGGAAGGATATGTGCAAATCATCTAGTCCAGCTCTGTGCTTAATGCAGGCTGTTACCAACATTCACTTAGGAATGGACCTCCTTGGAAAATCTGAAAATTTTGTCCACAGCTCCTCCAACTCCTTATCTACCACATCTTTTTTCTTATTACACTATCAGACAGGCAAATCTTATTCAGCTCTGACATGAGCTCAATCAGGGAGCACTGCCGTCAGGAAGGAAAAAACCTTTTACTTCTCCAGATTTCTTGGGTTTAATTAGGCATTGATCCTGTCTAACATAGGCTGTTATGACTGTGGAAGCTGGCACATAAATGGTAACAGAGCAGATAGGAGCATTCAAGGGGAACTGCTTATGCAGCACAGCTTTCTAATGGAACCACAGTGCTTGCAGTTTGCCAGTACAAAAAAAAGTGAGATCATTCCCTTCCTTCTTGGCCATGCATTTCCATTTTTCTGGTGGCCATGGCAAGCTGAACTAGAAGAAAACAAACCTCACCATAAAAAGTAAGTAATTAGTGAGTAGTTTATTGAATAGCAGTGCCAGTTGGGACAGACTTGTATGGAGCTGCTCTTTATAGTGGCAGCTAACCATTTAGTTGGCTTTGCTGCAATGAGAAATTTCATCTCTGAAGTACAGTTTCACAGCAGTTTATCCTTATCTAAGTCAGAGCTATCATGGTCTGTCCTGGTATTTTTGCAGCTGAGCAGGAGGCTGGCCCAGGGAGTTTTGCAGCTGAGCAGGAGGCTGGCCCAGGGAGTTTTGCAGCCAAGAACTAAGCTTGAACTAAACCCCAAAAAATCCTGCTTGATCTTCACTGATTTCAGGGAGTTGATGTGTCTGATAATGAATAAGTCTTTTATACAGTGAGTTTTAAACTTGTGACCTGACCTGATGCTACTGTGCTGGTATGTGTGGTGAGAAGGGGAAGGGAGAAAGGCTGGATTGGGAATCTGTGTCCTCAGACATGGACAATGTCCATGATTTCATTTGTTTGTTTCCTGAAGTTGTGACTTTTTGTGTTCACAGTAGGTCTTAAAATTATTGTAAAATGATGAAAGAGATCTGTCTTGTATGTAAACATGCAGGGTCAATATTCTGTGGATCGTTCTGGGCTCAGTGATTATTGAATGACAGCTTGTGTTTGCAGGGACTGACTCAGTGGCTGAGATGGTCTCTTCAAGTCTTACATTTTTAGCTGTACCTTTGGTAAGAGTACCCTAGTGTTAAAACTGTTAAGAACTCATTTTTCTTAATTTGACATTAGTCAGCCACTTTCTAATTTGTTGCATTTGGTACTATTCCATGCTTCACTGCTGTGTGTTAGTTTAACAGCAGAGTGAGAGAGAAAGAAAAAGAGCACTTTTGCTCTTAGTTGTGCTAAAGATTTTCCCCAAATGCAGCCATTAGAGACCAGCTGCAGACAAAACAGCACAGGCAGTTGATTTTTCAACAATGTTAGATTTTGAGCTCCTGTCTGCAGTAATTAATTAGCTCCATTGCTGAGCTGGCTCCCTGCGGGACTGCATGATCATTAGTGCCAAAGCCAGGAAGGGAGCATGAACTCCCAAACCCCTGAGAAACTACTGCAGCAACTCGTGTCATCTACAGAGCATTTCAAGAACATTTCAAGTGACACTGGTAGAAAAGGTTCACTTTCTCATCTGTATGAAGGCCTTGCTCAGATTCAGTTAGACTGCTGGCTGGGACCAGGCAAATTTACTTCCTGGGCTAGATTTTGTCAAAGGCTATCTAAAACCCAAAGGGTTGCTCTCAGCTAATTCATCTTAATTTTGCTGATATGTAGAGAGAATTATAGAAGACTTGAGAGACGTCAGGGTACAAATCAATGGTGATGTACAGTACTGGGCTGCTGTGCCAAAAGCTAGCCCAGAACCAAGTATCTGTCAGCTAAAAGTCAAACTTGGATACGGCAGAGACACAAATGAATCCAAACATGCCAGGATGAAAGTGCTGGCATGAAGTTACACAACTTCCTTCAGGTGCAGAAAATCAGCAGACACTGAGATTATTTACAAATCACTTTTATGAACTCCTTTTTGTAGGCTTGGGATGCAGTGTAATATTGTTTAATCTCTTCTCTCATCCCCCATGCTTGTTTCAGAAGAGAACAAGAAATTTAATCCAAACAAAGGATTAAGAAATTTCAATAACTGGACTACTGCCATTATCGAAACAATGGGCCAGCTCTTTAAATGCTTGTTCTTGATTGAATTGAAGTCAATGACTACATCAGAGGGAGCAGAACTGGAATGCAGGAAAGAGGAAATGAAAAGTCTAGAAGTGATACACAATTATTTTACCTATTATGCACTTCTAGTAATGCATCGCATAAACAAAGCAGCTCTGAGAAAGGATCTCTCCTCACTGGAGAATAAAGTTAGGGAAAACTTTTGAGAGATGGACAGAGGAAAGAGAAATGAGATTTAATATAGATAAATGTAAGGTAATACACCTGGGAAGAAATTATAATCATCCTATATACAAAATCAGGAGCTGCTCTTTAGAAAACAGTAATAGAGAGGAAGGCCTGGGAGCAGTGGTTTATAATTAATTACTGCAGACAGGAACTCGCAACCTAACACTGGGACAAAACCCAAATACATTCTTATTCTGGGCCAGCACCAGAGGTTTGTTTCTACAGTGAGTGCACAGAGATCAGGGAGCTGGCAACAACACAAGCAAAATATTAAACTTATAGCTATGATGTTATTAATTCCATTTATAAGCTACAGACCTGACTGCTGATACCCAAGCTTGTGGTTTTCTATTTGCTGAATACAGTAAAACAATAAAACATGTCTAAGATTAAAACTCCTGATGAGTCTGTGGAAGGGTACCTTTTTTTTTTTTTCTCTTGTCCTCATATTTAAATGCAGAACTGTGGCTTAAAAATTATGAGATTTAACCTAAACAAGATGGTGGAAGCAAACCCCCCTTTCCTAAAAAAAAAAAAAATTTGAAAACAGTATAGAGAGAATTAAAACAATGTAACAATTCCATAACTCAGTGAAAGGGAATCTGTTGGCAAGAAGCAAAGGCCAAATGTAGAGCTATGCTATTATTTAGAGAAATGTTGGTCAGTAAATGCATTTAGCAGGTAGAAAACAAAGATATTACAAGTAACTGTGTTCCACCAAAACCAGATGAACTTTACTATGCTGAGAAGACAGTGTCATGTGAAAGCCTGCCAGACGACCCAGACAGAGTGCCATGAAGAGCTGTCTGATTGCAAGACTTGCTGGCTGTGTATTTAGAAGTTCACAACTTGAGGATCAGAGTGAAACACAAATTGATTCCAGTCCTAGAAAAGGAAAGGAGGAAAACCCTAACAAGTTATAGTATGTACAATATTAAAGATTTACAGCACTATTTCATCTTACTAGTGCTGTGAGCTAGTATCACAGGGTAATCCTGTCTTTGATTCCTTACAGGCTGTGCTAGAAAGATGGCACCTCTCCCCACTATAAGGCAACCTTGGAGTGGTATTATTTCTTCCCAGGCTGGATACAGCTTGGGCTCACACCATCAGGCTATATGCAAGCACTTCATTATCTCACAGGCAACTTTTCCTCCTCCTGGGAAAATAATCGTGGATCATTTCTTAGAGCCCTATATGTCAAAAAGCTTTTTTTTTTTTTTTTTAATAAGTGCAAAACCAAGTAACTATTTTTTGAAATATGAAAAAGGAAAAAAAAAAAAAACCAAAACATAAAAGCTCTCAAAACTGACATTTCATCTTCTATCTGAGAAGGCAGATAAAGCTACATAATTAGTCAGGGAAGGATCACTCCCTTTCTCCCCACAGCCTCCAGAGGATAAACTCCAGATAAGCCTTTCGGAGACTGTAGAGCTCCAACTGCAGAGGATTTTAGTCTGTGAAAGATGTTTGGAGCTCACAATAATTAGCAACTTACAGCTGAATTTTGCTAGCTGTCATAGTATTTGTTGCTAGCACTGCATGAAAGTACTCCTGTAAGTCTCCTGAGTCTTCCTAAATGTGTGCTGTAGTCTGATTTGTCCACATGGAACTTTTTAATAGAAAAATTTGGTCAGTGTACAACACTTAAAGGCTTACAGCAAATCCCTTTTCCGTGGCAGAACACCTCCTGGACAGAATGAGAAAATAAAAGTTCTTTTCTTGGACAAAGCAGGAACTCCTTTGCTCTTTATACTATATCCGGGTCCTTACAATCCACGGGGATTCAGTATGCTGGGAGAATCAATAGGTAGCCTGCTAATCCAAATCCACATCTTCTTTGTATCCCAAATCAGTGCTCAAGAGTTCTGGCAGAAGACAAGCCGTTTCTTAAGACTTGCCCTTCATCTCTGCTTGCTCACAGTTTTTAAGTCCCAGTGGGAAAACTTTAGAGACACTGGGAGAAAGACAGAAAATATATTGTAATTCCTTTGAACTCAATTGAGATTCACTTCTGTTTTAAGAAAGCAAACACCAAGAACTGTCTGGGTTACCTTGAATTCAGTTGTGTTTAAATATGTCAGGACTGGTACTGTTTTTGAGATAGTTTTCATTACTCCTGCCTTCCAGACTGCAGACATAGATTTGTATAAATTTCTTACAAGTATTTCTAACCTTTAATTACAGTTCACTTAATGGTAGATGCACTTGTGCTGTCTCTTTTCTCATCCAAAACAGTTCAAGTTGTTAACCTGTGGGCTGTGCTTTGTTTTCAACAGTTGATATCTGTCCTGTTAATGCTTTTTATCTTTTTCAGGTATGCTTGGCTTACCTTCTCAGCTCCCATGGTCTCTCTACCCCTCTAGAAAACCAGCTGTCAGGAGCTATATGCATAACATATATGCACTTAACAACACTTTCATTGTCTTTCCATCCAATTGCAAAGGTCATTTTCTCAGCTCATTGTTCCAGTCCTGTCACTTCTCTTTTTTTGCACAATGCCATTGGCTCCCTTTCTTCACTGCATGAAATACAAATGACTTCTCTTCACTTTTCAAGCCATGTCTAATCTACATCACCAAGAAGTATCCCTCATTGCCATTATACAAATGATACCAGTATTTTAAGGCAGTCTTGTACATTCACTTTCATGCTTTCACCTATGCTGCTGATTATGCATAGCACAAAATCTGTGTAATACCCCTAAACCCTTCTTTCTCTGCTTTTTCAAACATCAAGTCTCTGCCTTGAGCTTTGTCAGAGTCCAAGTATAGCTACATAACACTTTTGCTAGAGATGCTTTTTCATATGAACCAGTTATAACCTCTTCCTGCTCATCTTCTCTCTATAAGGCACTTCAAAAGCAGAACAGTTTTTTGTTTTTATGTTTGTACAGTGCAAGCTACAGTGAGGATGGGTTTAGGTGTAATTTTAAGAGTAGCATTAACAACAAAAAACAGTAAACCAAATTATTTGTCTTGTTTCTAAGTCTGTAAGGTACTTCCAGGAAATAGTTCCAGCATAGGCTGTTTAATTTGCCATACCAAAGTTGCTTAAGTCTATGGATTCCAGGCATAAATTTGCCGCAGGGACTAAGAGACAAAGAGGGGGGGACTGGAACAGTGCCTTTTCTGACAGATGACTGTTACTGGCTTAGTAGAATTACCAGAATGCACCCTGAGGGGCTGTAGTCACTCTGTTTGATTCACTCAGTGAGAGCCATGCTCAGCATGGAGCGATGGGGGCATGGTGATGTGTTTTACAGGTCCCTTACCAGGATCATAGTCAAAGTCACCCACAGTGCTGCCTGGACAAACATCTGGCTACATTTCTTTTAGCATGGAGCTATGAGTGGTTCTGCAAAATTCTGTTTTATGGAGAGCTAATATAAAATGGCATTTCCCCCCTGTTTCTGTTTCTTTTGGAAATTCTATTTTATCATCTCATGTGTAGGTAAAGTAAAGAATATAGAATAAAGAATATTCTATTATAAGTTATACTTTTCAAAAACCAATTTAAAGGGTTAAGACTGGAGCAGAAATTAGAATAATAGTCAGGGTATGCAATTTAAGATTCTTAGAGACTTAAGAGATCACTGAGCTAGAGAAATGAGATCTACATGCTTTCAGTATTTAGCAGCTAGAAGATCACATTTTCATTCATGACCACAAAGTGTGTGTTTTATTCAGGAAAAATGAGTCTTGTCAAATAGCTTTCATATCGTCCTTTGGCAAGATTACAAGTACATTTGATAAAGATGACTCTATTGACATCATACACTAGTTTATGTAGGACATTTGTTTTATTCTTCTGTGTGGCAGCCTGCATTAAAGAGATGTATGGGAAGCAGAAAATTCAAAAAGTATTTTTATATATGGTTGTTTGCCATGTCACAGCTCCCTGCAATATGCCTGCCTCCTTTCTGTGTTTTTACTTTATTGCCTTATAATGCCTGTAGTTTAAAAATGCCCCGTCTTTGCATAATGTCTAACATCTTGAAGTATTCAGAATACCAAACAATGGGCACAGGAACCAAACCAGTTTGTCAAGGATCTGTCCTTTTCTAGTTACACCTCAAAACTCTAAGGTAGTCACATCTTCTGTATTTTATAAAATAAGTATTATCAGGTTCCTAATTGAATGAATCAGTGATGCAACCATGCAATAAAGCTCATGAACTGCTGAGCCCAGTGCAGGGCATGATTCCATCCAGTGCACAGTGGATAAATATACCTTTAAAAATATCTAGCTATCATTTTCATGCTGTTGGACTAATCACAAGAGAATCTGTAGACTGAATAGTGAAAGGGTGAAAACTACTCACAAAGCCCCCAGTAAGAGTGAGGGCTCAGTAGTGTGAACACATATGCCAGATGAGAAGAGAGCTTCAGTTCCTCTGTGGTCTTGATGAGTCCCTGATGCCATTCACTGATACCAAGTTATACAAAGTTTAATCTCTGATGTCAGTACAATTCTCAGCACAATTCTCAGCAGATGTCTTAGTAATTTCTCCATGCAGGCAATGAAAGGCAAAACCATTTTTTCCCTAGACTCAGGAATAAATAGCGCTGATAATAAAATGTGTCTTTACTTGTCTACTAGTCTGGCTAATTAAGGTGATGGGCCATGAAGTTTCAGAGTATTCATGCTTTTAAAAGGTAGAGTATACACCCAGTAATCACCTATAGATAGCTGACTCTAGTATTCAGGAAGACTTGATTCCCAAGCTGCAAACCCTATTATTCATCTGGGTATTAAGTCTTGATTCTACCAGGTACATGGTGAAAAGGTCTTTGACTTAAGTCATTCAAATTACATGCACACTCTATATGAGTAAATCACACAGACAAAATCTCTGACTACAGGTAAGAAAAGCTCTCTCCCTCTTTGTCTGAAAAAGTCTCAAAGGCTACACATTATTGTCTTTTTAGTCATGAATGTGTAGAGAGCTGGGGCCCTGAATATTTGGTTGGTGGGTGTAGGAAACAAATCAGTACAGAAATTACTTCTTGTAAGATCTGTTCATTTGTCAGCAGTCAAAACATTTCATTTTCTTCAAAAGTATATTTTGATTGAGACAATACTATAAGAATACAGGCATTGTGTAATTTTATTAAACAAAAAATGGTTCTATTTGCTGTGAGAGAGACAAAATTAAATACACTTTTTAGTGGCTTGTAATCATCTGATATCTCCTAAAGTAACAAAGTGCAACCTGAATTGTGTTAAAGAAAGTTTCTTGGGATTGTGAATATGTCTGTAACAAGTGACTAGTGTTATCAACAGAGTTTCAAGTGAAGGCTTTACTGTTATAGGCTTGTCTGACTTGGATAACAAACTCTTTTAGTATTTCAGCCCATAAATCCTGAACAGAAAGATACTATTCTCTTGTGTCTCTGACAAACTAAAAGAGAATCTTTGTTTGCAGAGCTCCCCAGAGTTAACACAGTACTAGTTAATGATTTCACCATGGTAATTACTTTCTAGGGTCTGTCAGTCAGGCAGAATGGGCTGTATCAATTTTGTGCAACATTACTGTTTTACCTGGTTTCATGCTACTTGTCTATCAACTTGTCCATAACAAGTTCTGAATATATGGACCAATTTATCATAGAATCATAGAATCATAGAATCCTAGAATGGTTTGGGTTGCAAGGGACCTTAAATATCAATATCATTTAGTTCCAACCCCCATGACATGGGCAGTGACACCTTCCACTAGACCAGGTTGCTCCGAACCTCATCCAACTTGACCTTGAACACTTCCAGGAATGGGGCATCTGCAATTGCTGAGGGCAACCTGTTCCAGTGTCTCACCATCCTCACTATAAAGATTTTTTTCCTAATATCTAGTCTAAATCTACTCTCAATTTAAAGCCATTCCCCCTTGTCCTATCATTGCATGTCCATATAAAAGGTCTCTGGCTTTTCTGTAAGCCCCCTTCAGGTATTGGAAGGCTGCAAGTAGGTGTCCGCAGAGTCTTCTTTTCTCCAGGATGAACAATCTTAATTCTCTCAGCCTTTCCTTATAGGAGATGTGCTCCATTCCTTTGATCATCTTGGCATCTGTCTTCTGGACTCACTCCCAACAGGTTTATGTCCTTCCTATGCTGGGGACCCCAGGGCTGGATGCAGCATTCCAGGTGGAGTTTTGGCATCTCACCAGAGCAGAGGAGAGGGTCAGAATCACCTCCCATGCTCTACCAGCCATGCTGCAGCCCAGGATACGTTTGGCTTTCTGGGCTATGAGTGTACATTGCCAGCTCATATCGAGCTTCTTATCCACCAACATCCCCAAGTCCTTCTTGGCAGGGCTGCTCTTGATCCCTTCGTCCCCCAGCCTGTTTTGATATCAGGGGTTGCCCCAGCCCAAGTGTAGCACCTTGTGCTTGGTCTTGTAAACCTTCTGAGATTCCCATGGCCCAACTTCTGGAGCTTGTCCAGGTCCCTCTGGATGACATCCCATCCTTCAGGTGTGTCAACAGCACCACTCAGCTTGGGGTCATCTGCAAATTTGTTGAGTGTGCACTTGATCCCTTCATTAATGTAATTAATGAAGATATTAAATAGCATTGGTCCCGGTATGGACTCCTGAGGGACTCCTGCAGCCATCCAACTAATTCCTAATCCACCCATCAAATCCCTCTCTCTCCAATTTAAAGGGAACTCTGTTGTGAGGGACACTGTAAAAGGCTTTACAAAACTCCAGATAAATGACATTTGTAGAGCTTCCCTTGTCCACTGATGTAGTCACCCTATCAGAGAAGGCCATTCGGCTGGTCAGGCAAGACTTGCCCTTTGGTCAGGCCATGCTAGGTGTCTCAAACCACCTTCCTGTCTTCCATGTGCCTTTAGCACAGCTTCTACGACAATCTCTTCCATGACCTTCCCAGACACAGAGGTGGGCATTCCCAGGGCCCTTCTTTTTACTCTTTCTAAAGATGGGCACTATTGTTTCCCCTTTTCTAGTCACCTGGGACTTCACCTGACTGCCATGACTTTTTAAATGTCATGGAGAGTGCCGTGGCAACTACATCCACCAGTTCCCTTAGGACTCTGGGATGTACCTCATTGGGTCCCACAGGCTTATGTACATTCAGATTCCTCAGAAGGAACTTGATCTTTACAATCAGAGGCACTTTGCTCCCCCAGTCCTTGTCTGGCTGTCCATCCACTCCAGGGGTGTAGGAAAAAAGGTTGCCATTGAAGACTGAGGCAAAAAAAAGTTGTTGAGTGACAGTCTTTTTCTCATCCATTGTTACCAGTTTTACATGTCAAGTTTGAGAAGAAAATTGCTTTTAAATATCAAAACCAGTTGGAATCCTGCAAGTTTTGTGAATACAATGTCATCTAATAATACTTTTTATAAAATAAGGAGAAGGCAGGTCTAATCTTGTCGTTTTGAGGTATAATTAGAAAGGGGAAAAATCCTTGATTAAATTCTGTAGTTCCTATACCTGTTGTTTTGGTATTCTGAATACGAGACATTAGAATTGATGCAAAGATTGGACTTTTTTAAAACATGAGTTCATTGAGTATGCTTGGCAGTGTTTGTAAAGGACTCTGGCACTCAGTTGGAGTGCTGACATTGGTTTCAATTAGTGTGTGATGAGTCCCTTTGTCGTTGAAATCATCATGTTTAAAGGTATAAATAGGCAAAGCAACTGGCTAATAAAATTTAAAGTGAAAAGAATCCGTTTTAATATGTTTGTAGGAGCTAGGTCATGACTTTTTTCAGCACAACAGTTGGAGTCACAGCTTGGAGAAACTTGAGAACATCTGTTATTTCTGTTGAAAAATGCAAGTACATTGAGTAACTCAGACCTTTGAAATTCCTTTGTGGGGGTGGAAGACAACTCCTCCCCAACACAAAGCTGATTTACTCAGGATTTGGAAGACATTTGACTAGTTCATCCTTTAGGTCTCTCATAATTCAGACACAAATGTTCTTTGGAGGGAAGTTTTGAAAAGGTTTTTCCTGTAAGGTTTGTCGATTCCAGAAGGAAGGGCTAAAATGACTTATAAATTTGCAATACATAGAAGTTAATTTTACATGTAGGCTTCATTAGTTTGTAAAATACATGAAGTTGCTTAAAGAAAAGAAAACAAAACAGAAGAAATCTAGTTACAATTGATCTATGATCCAACACTTAATTTCTTTTGTACATGCTATATTTTTTGTAATAGATTTTTGGAAATCTGTTTACATCTGTAGCAAGTCCTAGGGACAAGGGAAAAATCAGTGGAAGCTGAAAGCATTTCTTATCATCAACATACCTATCAGGTATACATACATATTACATTCCTGGGCATATACATCACAACACATCATTGAAAAATGTTATTTATTTATTTTTTAAACCCTATGAAGATGTGTGCTCTGTGCCAGCATGCACCAAGGACTTAATGTGTTACTGACATATTCTATTGACCCTTTAACTAGCATCAGCCAGGAGGCCTGTTCTGTGGGCTCATGAAAAGGGTCTGAGTGACAGCTATTTGAGAATGAAGATTCCTGGACAGGCTGATGTGCCCAAAATGCCAAGGAGGGCATATTACTTTTCATTGCAGACATACTAGGCTGTCTAGGAGGCAGTGTCTAGTAAATAAAGGAGGGAACAGAGAGAAGGTGGCAGAAATGTGGAAAGAGGTGTAGAGCATGGAGCCTAGAAAAATATCTTTGGGTGTGAAAGGATGTGAGAGTAGGAAAGAGAAATCCATTACAAGGCTGTGGACTGGAAGCAAATAATGACTACAAGTGGAAATGGGGAATCTATGAAAGGAATAGTTCTGTGGCCTATAGCCATTTTCATCTCTAGACTGAGTGTCTGTTTAGGTGATGTCTCTCATGACATACAGATTTTCCTGCAAGTACTGTATAATGCAACAGTTTTGGCAGATGGAAAGCTACCATTCTCCTTGGGAAAGCTAATCCATTGGATAGAATGTGGTAGTTGAACAATAACTCCCTAGAAACTCTGCAACAATTCACCCAGGAGAAGTTTAGTTATAGATTAACCCCAGATAAGGGGATTGATTGGTTAGGCAAACTAAACATCAGTTCAGTTTAACTCAGCATAATAGATTTTGTTCTACTTTTCCTAACAGAATAGAAATAGTTCAGGAAAATTGTGATTTGGACACTTTGTTTTCCAGGGAAATACAAAGCAAAACATTTTGTAGAACCTTCCCAACTTCCTATAAATCAAACAATATTATGTGAAATTTAGATTAGGTTTAGTACAAATGAGAAAATTACAGATAACTTAGGGTTTTCTTTATTTTTCATGTTTTTTTTTCCTTTTCTAGCTTGTTTCTTTAGTGTAGCTTAGTAAATTCTATTTGTTCTGCATGTGCAGCATCTGGTTATCTGTCTCATGCAGCAATCCATGTTTTTCTCTCACATCTTCGTGATGCTTTTTCCTTACTATCTTCCTATACCTCCATGTGATGCCTTGTTAGTTTTCCTCATTTCTCTATTTTTTTTTCACTTCTCTGCATTTCTCATTCCTCTTCATCAAATCTACCAACCGCACTCTCTCCTGTGTTTTTCTAATGTTATTTAAAACTGCAATTCCAGCCTGATGTTAACTTCTCGTTTTCTATCTCAGAATCACATACTGAGTCTTCTCTCACATTATTAGAAAGTAGGTCCTTCAGTTTCCTTCCCTCTTCACTCAGCATAGCCATTGTTTTGGTTTTCTAGATCAAGATTTCTGTGGGTTTTTTCCTCAGTTAGTTTTCTTCCAGCTTCAACTTTGCCCCTAGGAGGAAGAACAAGATAGTAGTTTTGCCTCTTGGATGGCATTCCTCTCTATATGAGTAAGGTTATTTCTGTTCTTGATGGTGTTTAGTCATTAACAGACAGTTTGCCTTGCAAATATTTGTCAATAATTTGGTTAAATAGTAACAAAAAGTAAACTGCGTGATTGCAAATCGAAAATTCCTTCTCCTGCAGTGATTCAAGTGGTTTAGGCCATACATAAAAGGGAATTTCAGGTTACAGAGTAAAATATTTATAAAAGGGCTTTTTAGCATGAACATGTGTATATACTGCAAGAGCAATCACAAAAATTACTCCTATTAGAAAGTACATGTAAAAACTAGAAGATAAAAGTTACAAGTTATCTTATTAATAGTTTAAAATATATTAAAATAAACTGAAAGAATACACACATTAAACTTTAGAGAGTACAAAGCTTATTTTTCCCCAGAGAAAGAGAAATCATGGCCAGAGTACAAGAGTAGAGATAATTAGAGATTTGTTTCTTTTCTACCTCCCAAGGTAAAGCTTAATCCCACAGTAATCTCTTTATTGAGAGCCAAGTGTTAGTCAAGGAGCCTGCTGCACAGATTTGAAACTAGCATTTAGATGTTTTCAGTATCTGGGAAGTAGCTATCCTATGAATTTATAGTCTTCATTGTTTTTTATTTTGTCCTGCACTGTAATGCACTGGCATGGATTCATTACAGATTTGCCAGCTTACATCATGATATAGAGTGAGACTTCCAGTCACGAGCAGTAAACGTGCAGAGCCCTGCTGTCCTTCAGCACGGGAAGGGAGTCTGTGCTGGGCACACAATGACTGGCACGCTCTGGGAATGAGCATAAACCCATTATCTCAGAACAATTTTGCCTTTGAGCTTTTCAGCCTCGTGTTGCCCCATTGTCAAGCTTGCTTTAAGGATAAATGCCAAAGAAATTGGGGGTTCATTCCAGTGGGGTAGATATTAAGCAAATTGTCTTTTTAATATCCAAACTTTGGTTTGCAGCCCTGTTGTAAATTTGTTGGCTCTTTTAATTCCCAGGTGAGATGGGAAAGCAAAACAGCAAAAAGAGAAATATACATGCTGAGGTTAAGTGTTGGGGTTTTTGTTAAAGACCCAAAGGTTAGATCTACCAATGGATTTAAGTGGTATTTATGTATGTGATGTTAAAATTTGCACTCAGCTGAAATTTTGCACTGAAGGATCAGTAACCCACAGGTGCTGCTTCTCTGATAATAAAATTTCCATGGACCAACCATGTGCTGTGCCCAAGGGTGTCTCAGACTTAGTGGTGCTGGAGAGCTCTCTCATCTATATAGGTCCCAATGATGTTCAACAATGAGATAACTCCTTCATAACTGGAAATTAATCCTGTCACCATTCTGGACTTAACAAGCTCAGGGTCCGTTTAAAACACAGTAGCTCAGGAACAGTGGTACTTTTTTACAAGAGGAAATATGAGAGCAAGGGGTATTCTACAGGCCTGGGAGAACAGCCACAATACTTAATAAACCAATCTGTGGGTGTCTGACTCATACTTAACTGTGTCATTTTGATACCAGTCTGGAAAGAGAAGCGAGTGTCTCTGGAAGGGATGGATGTTCAGAGAGTGTGGGTATCCAGGTAACCCTGTGTGACACAGGCACATTCCTACACAGTGCTCTGAAGGGTCAGGTAGAGAAAGGGTAGAAAAAAATATTTTGCTGCTTGCTGGGTTGACTTGCTTCACATATTTTTTGTTTGTGTTTAAAATGAAGTTGACATAGAAAAATTTTATTTATTAGGGTAGTAAAATTGGAAGAGTGGCCTGTACCGTCTCCTTGTTTATCCAAGGGCTTAATGATTAGAGCATTAATGCAGGGAGTAGGAGCACAAAGTCCATTTATTTTACTGCTTGCAGGAATTCCAAATGCAATGCCTTAATTGAGAGGCTATAAAATGTTCAAGTATTCTGCTTACTGAATTCCTTTGACTGAAGTTTTGCATGAAATGATTAAATATGCTTTGGATCAGGAAGAGTGAATGTGTCACTTGATGGTGAGAGGACTCCCAAAGAAAAGGGAAGGTGAGAGAGCTTGGTTCTTCAAAATAGTTGACATAGGATAGTTACCAAAAGAAGGACTGAAATCCATGTGCCCCCCCTTGAGCAGATCTAACCACCAGGCTGTAGAGGTTACTTTCTTACATGCAAAAATTAAGAACTGGGCCGTTCAATTGTGTACTTCCATACTAGGTTGAGGAGCAGCTCCTCAGTGCTGTTCCTGAACTTAATGACATGTGGTGGCAAGAGTACTTTGTGTTCAGTTTTGCATCATTTAAGACAAAAATCTTATGTTTTTTTGGGGAGGGAAGTGGTTTTGTTTGCTGTTGGGAGGGCTAGTATGGTAACTCAGCAGTTTTTACAAGAACATAGCTGTTCACTGGAAACTTCTCCAGTGTAAATGACATTCCTAGTCAAAAGTAAGTCCATGTCATGTGTGTAAGCATATACAAACAGCTGGGACGCTCATTTGAAATCTAAGGGACAGAGGTCAAAATCAGTTTGAATAGAGTCTCCTTGATCTCAGCTGAACAACCAAAACTATTTATTCTTCTGGACTGAACAGGTCTATCTGATTTTATTCCTGTAGGTTTTTAAAGCATAAGAGTCCATCTCAAAGCAAAAAACCTTGTTTTTCTGAAACCACTACAAATCTTTGCAATGGCAGAAGGCAGTCTGTTTCCTACCTTTTTTTCACATAAAATGCAACCTAAAAAATTCCTTAATGTCTTCTGTACACATTAGGGGTTGAAGTCTGTCCTCTTTTCACAATAGGGATGGGAAGTTGTGGGATTGGCTCACTGCAGAGGTATAACCCTTAATTAGCAGGAAGGGAGATTAATGGAACCTAGTTAGCCTCATTAGTGCTAAGATGTGCCTGGGGGTTTGAGGAACCTGTGGAGGCAGCCGAGGAGGTGGGCAGGAAAGACCTATGACAGAAGAAAACTCGTGAGTGGAGTTTGTGATAGTGCTTGGCTGCAATCCATGTGAACTGAGAGGAAACAGGGAGCTGGAGGAACCAAACTGAGAGCTGGAATTTTATGGTTTGTGCTTTGAGTAAAGAAAGGCTGGACTCAAATGGGAGGTCTGCAGAGAACTGTGCCATGAGAGGGGCAGACCTACTTGATCTGCAGTGGTGTTTGCTAAGGGATGTGAGAGTTGAGAAGTTTGTGCTTCCCTGTGAGAAGTGTTGCAGCAAGGCCTTAGTGGGCACCCAGAAGGAGGCTCACTTTTTTTTGTGATGCTTGCACTTAAATCCTGACTGAGGCTCCAGTTTGCACAGTCCAGCAGGATTTGTATGGTAGCGCTGGTGTGGAAAGTTGTTGTTTGCACATAGAGATTAGATTGAACAAAGGGAAAAGTTGAGTGGTTTCTTGGAAAGAGGTTGATACCTTTGATCACTTGCCCCACAAATAGCATTAGGCTTTTTTCCTTCCTGGAAAAAAAAAAAAAAAAAAAAAAAAAAGAGGTAGCAAGGTACATGCATGCCTATGGCAGGGCAGTAGATGCTACAGTTTTGGTATTCATGTTTCTGAGACTGTTCTTTTTTGGTTTTTTCTTGGCATTCATAAACAGTATCCTCTCTGTCCCCACCCAGGTATGTGGAATGAGTGCTTATGGATTTCTTTCTAATGCCTGAGATGGAGGCTTTTGAAACTCTGCTTTCCAGAAGATATACATGAAGCATAGCTGACAGACTGGTCATTACCACTGGGAACTTTTGTCTTGTTTGCTTCATAGGCCTAACTGAACCTGGAATTGTGACTTAAAAGGTCTATTGGTATATTCCCCATGTACCTCACCAGTCAGTGCAAGTAAGAGAGCTGGGGTTTTTTTTGTCCACATACTTCTAGCTATCTTCAACTCTCAAAAAGAAACAAAAATTATGTAAGGTTTTCTCTTCTAAGCTAATGAGTTGTTTCTATAAAGGCATTGTGAGGAAGTCTGTTGGTTACCTGGGGCCTTTTTGTAGGTGTAGAGTTTATTGCCCATGACACAGAGCATGTCTTTCATCATACTTTTGTGGTGTAAGGGCTGAACCTTGTCACAAAACTCTTGCATGGGACAGGTCTAAATTTAGGCAACATAGGTAATCACAGCAGCTACTGTTTTGAGCTTGCATGTTATCAGGTGGAACTTTGCCAGATTGTTCTGGTTCAATTTAGAAGTAATTTAAAAGGAAGCATTTAATTTACTTAGAGAAGATCTAGCCCACTCTTGTCTAGAACAATTATCTCTTTTACAAAAACAAAATGGTCTCCCTTATAGCTAGGATACATATTTTGTCTTACCATATAAAGTTACTCAGCTGCTTTTTCCCTGCTAATTTATAAATGGGAATTTTCTTCTTTCTTCACTCTCAATGCTTCTAAGTGGCATATATTAGAAAAGGTGCTTGGTTTCTCTCACAGAACATAGCTGAACAAAGCATCATTGCTGTTTGTCTTCTAACCATTTGTCTTCTACCATGGCAGATACCGAAATATTAGCTTCTACTAATTTGCAGAACTGACATATTCTAATAAGGAATCCTAATAAAACTGGTTCATTACTTCTATTCCTTTTAAACATTAAATTTAAATTACATGCTGGAAACAATTGTATTAGAAACACTTTTATAATTAAGAAGTTACTAAGAATTACTAAAATCCTCCTTATGCATACTTATGTCATCTTATACTTTTATCTGTGTGTCTTAAGGCTCTAATGGCACTAGAAATATCTCACAATGCATCTCTCAGCAATTCCCACTGGTATGCTGAAAGATAGTATTAAGAAGATCATTAAGAGCATAGTCTCTTTATGTTCCCATAAGCTTTCCATTAATTTGCATTTAGCTGTCTAAACTACAGCAAAGTTAATATTTACAGCAAGGTAATACCTTGCTAACAGAAATGTGAAGCACACTTATTCCTCCTGGTTATTAATACTCCTGTCTGGGCACAGATGTGTTTTCACAGGATGTGTCTGGTTGCTAGATATGTGCTGATGACAAGTGCACCCAGAATCTTCCTGGGCACCCTCAATTCATAAGAGCGTTCTGTCCTAAAAGCTTGATTGTGCACAAGCTGTGAAGCCCTTCTGTGTTTGCAAATGCCCCTGTGGAGTGGTGATGGGAGCAATAGCAACCAGGCTTTACTGTAGATAAACCATAGTGCATGGATTGAAGAGCAGCAGTGTTGGTTGAGCCCATGGGATGTGTACAGCTCCTTTTTGGAAGGCATGCATGTCCTGTGGGTCTAGCAGTGGGCTTGAGGTTACAACCCAGGCACAGAGAAGAAGAGGTATGTGTTTGTTAAAGCAATTCAACAAGGCTTTCTGCGCATTCGGGCATGCATTGCTGTGTTTGATCAAAAACTGGAAGCACAGATTTGGATGGAATTGCAGGATTCCATAAGCTGGTACTCCAGGCATGAATCTTCTGTGCCTGTACTACCAAGCTGCTGCTTTTATTTGCTGGTAAGGAAAGGAGCAATGCTGTAATCTCTCCAGATGTGATGAAATAAATATTTTGCTAGAATAAAACATATTTGCATCTATTTGCTGCAGTCTGAAGAAATGTGTTTTCTTCCATCAGATGGCGAGGCAGTAAATTTCATTGATTCAACTTGTTTCTCACTGCCAGCAGCCTTCTGTGCCTTACAGATCTGTTTTTGCTGAGACCATTTCTAATGTTCAAAAGTTGGAAGCAGTTTTAATTTGCTTGTTTAAAAGCTGTCAGAAAGCTGACGAGAATGAATGTTTTCTTTAAGTAGCCCCAGGCTTCCCATCTGATCGTGGGCTGTGCTCCTGTAGGAGTGGGGACCCAGCTTAAGACCAGAGAAAGTTGAGGCAAGTGTTGTTACTTAGCACAGCATCCAGTTTTATTGTGCACTGGTTGGAGCCCCAGTGAACTTTGGTGATAATATTAAATGTAGCTTTTTCATCAGGCCCTTAGGGAAACTGTTACAGAAGATTTTAATATTTTCTTTTTGAAAGTTCTGAGGATCAGGCACTAACACTTTGTATGTTATCATAGCATGTCTCAAAGCACTGCTGCATTTGTGTGAAGGATCACTGAGCAGTCATATAATAAAAGAGAAAACAAACTCTCAATTGCTTTTGGTTGTGCCAACTGCACTAAGGTATTTGTTTAAATGAAAGCTTTTAGCATAAATAGCTATGCATACAGAAACCAATTCAAGTTTTGAGAGTTCTACCTAAAATTTCTATTTGCTTCCATAACCGCTGTAAGGATGAAATAAACTGAATAGTCTGACAGGAGCCATATGCCCCTTCTCATGTTAGAGCTACAACCATCAGCTCATGGCACACTATTGCACTAGCAATAAAATGTTTGTAAACTATGTCATAAAGGTGTTCAGATGTTGATCTCTCAGATGCTGAAGAAGTCAAGCTGCATTTAATTGAAAATCTCTGAAAACACTCTGCTCAGGTCATGACATAAGAGAAATTGTAACGTAGGAGAGGTAAGCATAGTGTTAATATCAGTTGTAACTTTCTCTGAGGTATGTGTTTTGTTTATGAATACACATAAATTATAGCTGGAAATAACCTCCTAACTGTCTCTTATTTAAGTGGAGAGGAAACTTACTTGTGGGCAAACTGCCTGGAATGGTTGCTCATCACTTTACTACTGATTGATCATGGTTATGCAGAAATATGCCTTTACACTTTGCTTGTTCAAATATGTAGCAACAGAGGACATTGTATATATGAATGATGTCTTTATTTGTTTAAAAGAACAGGGTCTACTTGAGAAGAAGTAAATCTGGCAAGTCAGAGCTAGTTCATGGTACGGTAAATTATTCCAGCCTTCCTGAAAATGAGTATCTGGATACAATAATAACATTAGCATAAACCCCCAATGTTACAGTTATAATAAGCTTAAAAATGTTACCACAACCCTTTACAACACAAACTTTTTATTTTTGAACTTCTAACATAATTTAGATGACTGTCAGATCTGACTTTTAGGAATTTAGATAATGGTAAGTATAACAAATGCTAACTTCCATTGCCATATATGTAAGCAGAACAGGGTTCTACTATAACTTTACAGAAGTAAGAAGAAATAGTGATTCAGCAGGAGGTGGTTTAATTTTGCTTCACTTGCATTTACTTCTTTAGGCTTATGTTTCTCATTTTAGCTGGCTTCTGAGTTATGCCTGACATTGTAGCATAAGAAAGGCTTATACAATTCTCAGAGCTTGTTCCTAAGTAATCTTTTAGAGACATGGATTTTCTTAATTGATTTTTTTTTTCACAATCCTGTTAGGATAATAAAATGGAGGCAGCTATTCTTTACCTGAAGACATATCAACCTAGTGGCATTTGTCTTCAGATTAAGAATATAAAGTAGTAGGAGATTGATTAAAGCAAAATCTTGTATCCTTGCAAATGTTAACCACTGTCATGTCCTTCTAAGTTCTGGTTTGTGTTGATATTGACCTTGGGTGCTTCAGTGGTACCTGAGTCAGAAAGAAAGATGGCTATTATTACTATTAATCAATACCTACAGAGGAGCGTCCGGGCCAATTATGATGTATTCTAAAGGGACAATCAGGACTATCTGGAATAAAATAAATATTGGCAATATTACTTCATGGGAAGGAAACACAGAGTGCTTAGCCCTCTATATCTAGTTGAGATGTTGCTGCTGTAATAGGAGATCCTGAAGTTGTTATTTTTTTCTTTATTTTCCTTTTTTTCCCCCTACCTGGAGGTCTTGTTTACAGAGAGTGATGTTTGATAACAGGGTTAGAGCTGAAGTTGACACCAAAAGGTGTAATTTCATTCAGAATTGCTTATTTTGGCACAAAAATAAAAATAGCTAATGCAATTTAAAAAAATCTTTAGGATTCAAAGATAGGGGATAGGTAACAATGACTGTGATTATGGGGCTTGAGATTCATAGCTCACTTGTTATTTACTCTCTAGGATTCTAGTGGGATCCCAGAGCTATGTATTATTGGAATTTATGGGCAAATGGCAATGTAGTAACATGCTGAGTTGTTGGAAATGTCCATATTTGCAGTTTTGATGGAAGACTCTGTGGAAATTAATTTCCTAATTTGGTTTGGTTTCTTTGATGCTTGCAGATTCCTCGTGAGGTTATGCAGAATAATTTTGTAGTTCCTGCTAGGTACGTTGGAATGTAAGAATTTAGTATTTTTAATCTTCTGTATGTGAGACTAAACACAGGCAGCATAAGGGGAAAATGAGTTGTCCTTGAAGGTGTGTCCACCAGAGATTCTAGAAATCTAATCCTATTATGCAGCATGTTCTTTTTGAGATTTAAGCGCAATAAAGCAACATATTTTTCTAAAAAGTAAAGGTATATCCCCTTTTTGGGATGAAACATGTTATTAAAATCCATGCAAAACATGGTTTTGATTTATTAATAGGCATTGGATACCTATCTAAGCTGCCAGTGCTTGGTCAGAGATGAGTGAAAAAGATATAAGAAACAAAACACATACCCCTTGTTTTCCCTTTTTATCTTTGCCTCACCTGGAATCTTGAAAAAGAAATCTGGCATCAATAGGTGATCAAAAAAACTAGACCGTTGTATGTCTGTTAAGGAAAATATTGGAGCTGCTGTGTACTTTTCATCTGTTCACTGTTGCAGTTACAGCAGGGGCACTGTTTAGATCCATCTTGGTTTATACCCCAGATAACTTAATTTGGTAGGGTTAAGTAATGAATTATATGCTGCCTAAACTACTGGTACTTGCTATCCTTGTGTAGGTTTGATTTTTATTCATTACTGGATTGTACCTGTGGCATGTTCTTACTCTTTCCTGATTTATAATGGATCTCTTTATTGAATTATTGAGCAAAACTTTTAAATAAAACATCAAAGAATTCTCTTCTACTATCAGTTCTCCTATAGTCATTAGATGTATCTACCCTTAGGACCACTTTCCTCATCAGAATACTGACACTGCCAGACTTATTGCTAAATGTACCGTGCACTAAAATGTTCATTTAATATAGGCTTTTTTCTTTTGGAAGTGAAATTATTTGCCTTGTAAATATGCATAATTAGTTTCTTCTTGTACAAGTATTTTCCACAGTAATTGTTTTGTTCTTTCAGGCCACCTTGAATGTCCAATAGTTTTTATAGGTGAAGGAAAACAAAGTACTTGCAGAAAATATAGTTAAATTGCTTCTTAAAAGTATGTCCATTAACAGAGTTAAGAAAAAGGCTGGAGTTTGTCTTCCAGCCATTGGTCATCTTCTGTGTTCTGTGTATTACATACTGCTTTCCTTGGTCTATAGAGCCACTGAATCCAGACTGTAAACTGTGATGATTTCTCAGTGGTCCAGTTTGTGTGGAGGTCCAAACTTAAGCTCAGGTCTTCTCATTGCCAGTTGTGTAAACTCTACTTGGTCATGCTTTTATTTATTTACCTATATATATTTTTTTTCCCCCATGGATTATGACTGACTTGACTTTATGGTTCTGATTTCTATTATACAATAACTTTATGCTACTTTTGAGTGTCTTGTCACTTTGATAGAAGCAGTAAGTCTGTCTTTTTTGTCTGGAGGGGTATTAGTGTTTACTTTGCACATTATAAAACAAAGCACTGTTCAGAACATCAAGAAAGAGTTTGGAAGTTACATGCTTCAAGGATAGATAAGACTAGTGGAAACAGCATTCAGTTTCTGAAAAGGAAATTTGGAACAACTTTGCATATTTTCCTTTTTAATAAATGAAATACCAGAAGGAATATGCTTGTTTATATTTAAATGTTTAATTTCTGTGGGCATTATTTAAATATATATTTCTGGCTAGTTTTGTGAAAGCTTGAATAGTCTTGCTAGGATATCTGAACTAGAAAGCCCTCCTATTGTCTCTTGTTGTCTAATATATTTTAGTCCCTCAGAGGGAAACAAGCAGAAAAACTTATTTAGGTGCTGATTTTAAAAGAGGGGGAAGAGACCATCTTTCACCATTCACTAAGACTTATACAGGCAAGAGTTTTTTGTAATGTTGGCCTGAGATAATTTTTTTTGTAGTTAATCGTAATTTCAGTAAGTGCTTGGACAATTGATGAGCAAGCCATTAAATGCAAAGACACAACCTCTAGACTTAGGAAGCCCCTGACCTGCATTTATGTGAAAGCTGGAAAAGGTATTGAGGGTATGATACAGCATTATCTCCTTACCCTGTTGTTCTGCCAGTCCCTGACAGAAATAGGATACTGGCTAAGCAGAGCTTTGGTGTATGGCTGTAATGTGTGCTCTTAATGCTCCTTCTTGGATTTGGCCCTGTGTGTGTCTGGGTAACAGAAGACTTTTCTTAATGCTTAGGGCTGTCAATGTGTTTTCAGTTGAAACTCTTGAGCTCTTGATTCTCCAACCCACACCCTTGGCCTCCATTTAAAATCAAAGTAAAGCAAGGTAGTCAAAGGAAGTTCAAGATGTATGTAGATATAAGCTGTATTATTAATCCTGTGACAACCCCCTCCCTTAACTGCTTCTCATACCAAATTCTAGCACCAGTGTTTCTTTGCTTTATGATCTAAATTATTTTATTTTTTTGCCTCCAGGGCCCTAGATATGTCTCTATAAATTAGGTTTTTATCTGTTTCAGATGCTTATGCTCTGAAGTTTTCTATATTAATTGTCTAATGCTTCATATACATAGCATTTCAAAGATGTTTTTTATACTTTAGTTTGCAGCATTTCTGTGAGGCACATTCCCAAAGACAGTTTCTTGTCCCAGTTTGCCCAGCTGACTCTAAATCTTCCTTTACTGATGAAATGTTAGGCTGCTCTCAGCAGCTCTTAGCTTTCTATCAGTTATTGCTTCTTCCCTAAGCTGTTGGGAACTCCCAAATTATGCATTTGTTGCTTCTGTTTCATTTGCAAGAGTCATTCATTTCTGCCTTTAATTCCTGTTCCAACTGGCAGTGGGGACTGTGGCAGTCCCAGGCTGTGCTGCAGTACCTGACGCTGTAGATCCATCTACTGAAACTTGAGTATCTTCAATCACACTCAAAGATCTTTGTCTGTTTAGGTCACTTAGCAGGCTCTATCAGTGTATTTTCAGTCCTGCTGTTCTCTGATAGAAAGCTAAATCATACAAAAGACAAAGGAGACAGGGTTTTTGTTATCTTTTTGCCATGGGAACATGAAAAATTTTCCATGGCCCACTTCTGGTCTTGCACCAAACATGTAGCTTTGTAGTCAGCCGTGTGTCAAAAGATCCTGTTGCATTGGGAGTTCAGGGCTGTGGTGCAGCACGATTGCTGTACTCTGATAAGAACTGCTCCCTCCTCTTCATTGCAACTGCTCTCCTCAGCCCTGTGAAGATTCCTGGCTTTGCAGCTTGGGCTACCCCAGATTGGCTGGAGGTAAAACCTCCTGTACAAGCCTGAGAAGTTTATTTGCTGTATTTTGTGGAACACAATGTGACCACATTGAAGGTAAATGTTCTGTGAAATCATTTGCACATTAAGGTTTTCTATGCTCTAGAAAATAATCAAAGAGATGTGACTACTCTTTTATTAAGTGGGGAAAAGTGCCACAGCTACATACAGACACATCTTTTCTTATATGCACTATGCCTCACAGTATCTAGGAACTCGGCTCCAGATCTTTAATCAGATGTTCCCAGGCTATATCTTTTTCTGGTCCTTTCTTCAACCAACCTCATTTCCAGTTTTTCACAATTTGGACATAGTTTAATTCTGATTCAGAAATTTCAAAAAGGCTGGCATTTGTGGAGATGAAGTAAGAGTTCAGTAATGAGTTCAGCGAACATTTCTAAAAGCAGGGCCACTTGCAGAGGTGAGAGACAAAGGCTTTTCTGTCATGGTACATGGAGGGATACTAGCAGGGAGTAGAGGAAGGGTAATGATCCCCATCTTCCATACATCTGCTAGGAGCTGGGAAAGGGCTTTATCTTATCAACATCATCAGAGGATGCATGTGTGCTGCAAGAAATGTGAATATTAGACCAGAATTAAAAATTATAGCAAATCATAAACTGAATATGATTTAATGATGACAACAACCAAAAAATGCTACTTCCTTTAAGAGATTGCAACAAGAGGAAAGTTGTTTGTAAGAGAGCAGACAGTGCCCATCCTTCTGACAGTGCACATCCCTCTAAGTCTCAGTGTTGCTTACAAAAGGAGGACCAAATGTGAGAACATGAACATGGCCTTAGGAAATACAATCCATAATCCAGTGCTTCATTAGAACAGGTTTATTAGGAAGGCTGCATTTATTCTGTCAGCAGAGATTTTATTTTTTTTAAAGGAAAGCTAAGTAACTGTCTATTAGTTGTCATTTGCTACATTTTGTCTTATAAGACAGAGATGGACAAAAGTTATTTTTACTGATTCTTTGAATTTGTATGGAAGCTTTTTTCAAGTTACTTTTTAATCAGGGGAGTTTCTCCAAAAATTTACTTTTTGGAGAAACTCCCCTGGTTAAAAGCATTGCAGCAACCTGCTGTCAATGGTGTTCCTGTGGGTTACAATCTGTATAACTGGATGTATGGGTCAGATAGTGAAATTCACTTGCACTCTTGGAAGGATATAATGCCCCATTTTTCCATTTACTGCAATAGCAGAAAATTCTGTGATCATTGTCCTGTGGAGAAGTGATAATTAGATAAAGAGAAGCATGCTAATATGCTGTAGTATAAAGGGGTTTTAAATGAGTACAGATGTATTGCTCCTATCCACTGAACCTGTACTTTATGAAAATCATCACACACTTGATGCAAGGAGCACTTTCCTCATCTCATGCCATCTGTGCATCTGGCAGAATATTATAGGAAACTCATTTGTACGTTCACTTGGGAGTGTATCCTTCCATTAAGAAAAAAAAAAAGTGATATTTAGATCATATCTTACAGTGAAAGATACTAGATTTCAAGCAGATCACTGTAGAGATGATTCACTTTTTTCCATTTTATTTTTAGGGCTAGAGTCTTGTTGCCAAAATGTAGATGCCAAAATCCGGACATCAAAATGCCAATATACCAACAAGATGGTGTTGTTCACAATATTTTCAACTCCAGGGAAGATTTTAACGAAACTTCTGTCCTAATGTTAGATTTAAATTCCAGACTCAGAGATTTTTACACTGTAGGATGGAAACAACAGCAATCTATCCTTACCATGTTTTTATCATCTTTTCCTGCTGGGCTAGATAAAGTTTTGGCTTGTCCTAGCGTAGTACTGCTGTTCTTGTATGAGTGAATGTAGCTTTGCAGGTGTATACCAAGCTCAGTAACATGTCTTTGTACAGTCCTTTAACTCATGCAGCTACTTCCTTCTTCTACATGGAATTTTGTACAAATAATACAAAAACTTGAGTATATTTCAAAAAAGTCACTTTCTCAGTAAAGTACCATGTAAATTTAAAGTAGAGTCTTGTGATAGGCCAAAGAATCAAAAGCAATGCCTGCTCAGGTGAACACAGGTTATCTTCATATTGGGGAGTGCAAATTTTAATCATCTTCATAATTGTTTTCCTGGAGTCGGAACCTAAACTTCTTCACTGACTTTCATTTAGGATGAAGCATTCTCTGTTTAAATGTTTCAGTCCCTGGATGGAAGTAGCCTTCACCTCTATGCAAACATGTTTGGAAAATGTGTGATATTTTGCAGCAGATGCTTAGGACCTTTCCAAGATACAATCATCATCAATTAGTAAAAGTAGAAACAACTATCCCATAACCATTGCAGAGGCATGATATTAGCAGTCTCCATGATTTCTCTCTCTCTGGGCTGATATGAAATGTGGGCAGACATTGTCTCAATCTACCCATGCAGCATTCATTGGAACTCCTGCACTCTTGCTTGTCTCAGCTATACCCGGTTTTGCAGTACATGGGGCATTACACCTGCAGGTGGATTCTGTGCATCACCCCTTTCACCTCTGTGGGCAGTGTTTGAGGGCGCTTCTGGGTGGCTGCAATTGTTGAACTGAAAGGAGGAACCTGCTGTCCTGCCTTCCCTCCTTCCATGTCTCCATTCTTTCCACCAGAGTAGCCATGGGTACCTTGACTTGACTCTCTCCTCACCGCCCTGCAGAAGGAACCTGAAGAGATAGTGGCCTTTCAGCTTTTCTTGATGTAAAGTAGGGAAGGTGGGAGGGAGTAGAGAGAAGGGGGTAAGGATGAATGTGGCAGAGAACAACAGTAAAGTGTATATTTAAGCTTTAACCAATACTGAAAATGTTAGTGCTTTAATTTGTTAATGACAGGATGTCATGGACTCTTTAAACAATAGGTTTACTTAGATAGATTTCATTACTGAGGGGATATATAAATTCTAATGAAATCCTGTGAGGGAAGAAAGGGAAGAAAAGCTGGTTTGTTGTTGGGGTTTTTTTTGGTTGGTTGATTTTTTGGAGTTGGTTTTTGGTGTGTTTTTGTTTTTTTTTTTTAACTGAAAAGATATTGCAATGTGAGAGAGAACAATTCCTTGCTAGGGAAGATCTTCCCTTTCTGCATTTCCTAGCTCTCTGAACCTTAAAAGGTAAAGAACAAAATCAATTTAATCCACTAGAATGTAAGGAATAGTTATATTTCAAGCAAACATAAATTTGTTCAGATTCTTTCCTCCCTTCCCCTCAAATCTCAATATGGCAGATGAGCAAAATGCTGTAGGTGCCCCACACTTCCTTGACTTACAGTTTGTTACATTCTGGCTAGATTGCTGTTAAAAGGTGTGTGCAGTTTTCTAATTTATGGTTAGCAAGTCTGTATCACCTTTGTAATCCCAGTTGTCATGCAATAACAATTCTTATGTAAATTCAAGTGGGAACTATAAGTAATTTCTCATAAGTTTACTGATAATAAGAAACATATCTTAAAGAATGAGAGAAAGCTTATTATAATAATTGCCTGCAGATGTGAAATGAAAAGCATTATAGAAATATATATCTGTAACACTCTATTAAACCAGAATCTCCCAATGAGGGATGCATGGTGATAAATAAGCCCATACATTTCACAGCTCAGAAATTAGTTTCTTAGACTTCCACCATTCAAGGAAATCATATTCCAATCACTGCTCAACTGACATGAGTTTTCATACTTACAGTAATTTCCTATATTGACAGTATATCTAAAATAATTCCCTGAAGAATAAGGCTAATTTTCTAACCCAGTCAACCCTCACTTTGGAGTCTGGATTGGGATGGTGATGGAAAAGTTTCGCAAAGGTTGAAGTACTGAGCCTTAAAGCATTCTTTATTCTTCCAGTGTAATGATGGCAAATCTACCCTCTCTCATTTCAATGTTTTGAATAAGTCCCTAAAGCAGAAATCAGCAGTTTCATATTGCTATGCTTGACTCTTTCAGTGCCTTTCCCTTCTAGATTTTGTGCAACTACCATTAGTTCTACATGACATCCTATTTCAAGCTTTTGATTGATCTTACAGAAGTGAAACTGTTAGCAAGGTCTTTCAATCACAGAAGTACATTTCTTTTGATGCATAACAGGCTCTTGCTAAAGTTGCTTAATGAATTACAACCAGTGTTTGAAGAGGGAAGGTATGCAGGCTTGGGAAGTCCCTGCAATACTGAAAAGAAGGGAATATGCCCTTTTGAAACCAGGACAGTGATGGCTGTACCCTTTTCCCACTTGAGAGGGTTTTGCAGCCCCTTCCTGGCTCTCCTGAAGGTGCTGAGTCCTCACCTTCTCCTGCTGTGCCCAGCTCTGCCCAGCTGGCCCTGTGCTGGCCCTGGCAGTGTGGAACCATCTGCAGGGGCTGCACTGCTGGGGTGTCCTTGCTGCCTGCACTGGTGGGGGTGGATCAGAAGTGTTGTGGTCTTTGTGATAATTGTCCCTGCTGGACTGTCCCATTCTGCTCTAACTTCTCCACGAAATATTCATTTGTTTGGATTTATGACTTTGCTCTAGCAGTGTCCTAGCATTCACTGAGTGGCAGCGTTTTCAGATGTAATACAGAAACAAAGAATGTGATCTTATAAATCATCACCTCTAAATATTGAGTTTGGTTTTTAGTGGAAGTGTAATGACACCATGAGCTAACTGTGTGTGTTTAAAGTTATGCTCTTTTCCCTTTTCAAGATGGAAATTGTCATTATCTTCATAACTGACATACCCCTCTCTATATTGCCTCTTACCTGCTTTCATAGTGGCTTCTAAGTGCCCATAATTAAAGGTTGCTGTTGTAGATTGCACTAGGGTTCAAGAAGAAGTATAACAAGTGCCACTCATACATTGGAGTGGGGAGTACTAGTGGACATTGTGTTGCTTTGATTCACTAAACTTCTCACATTACTGCATTTACCCTTCCAGCTCTTTGTGAGGCTGTGTCTAACTTGGTACTGTAATTCCAATGAAGGAACAGAGGAACTCAAACAGAAGAACCACCATACTAACTTTAGGAATAAATAAATAAAATTTAGATTAGTCCACATCATTAGGAGGTCAAAAGGTACCTGCTGTCACTCTCTTGTGAAGTTTATGACTCTCAAGATTTGGAGACACACAGATACATACTCAGGGAGAAGTTGACTTCTGTACTGTGATGCTCTCTGAAGCATCCTGAAACCTTAAGCTCTATCAATACAAATAATAATTTTTGTCAAATCTCACTTAAAATGCAGACTAGAGTAAGTCCATATGGATAGCAGTATGGGTTGTGTTCTTTGCTTGGTGTTTCTGTGGTTTCACTGAAGAGCACATTGACTGTGCAAACCCAAAAGATGCTCTAGCTTCACAAAGAAATGGATTCCTACTGGGTAAGGAAATGTTAAGTCCCATGACTTCCAGTTCAAGTAATAAGGTGAAAAGCAAAAGACTGCCAAGCTGAATGAATTAAGTCCCTTGTAGTAAGATGCTGAAGACACTACATTGCCGACTTCTGACAGCAGCTGTTTTACTGGCTGTAACTGAGATTCTGCCATAGAAAATCTATACACTAGCTCTTATTTCCATCTTTTGCATATATGTCTATAAGATGGGAATCTAAAATTGAGAGACCTGTGAATGATTCAAGAAAAAACTTTGTTGTACTATGACACGAAATAACTTACACATTCATGCTAGATGTAAAAGAGGGGAAAAAAGAGGAAGTTTATGTCTGACTCTGCAATATATAGAATTCTAAAAGTGACAGTAGATTGGAGGATTAAATTGTTACCTCTCCAACCACACTGGTTAAACTAACAGTTTATCAATTCTCTCTTCCCACAAAGAAGAACGTAAAACAATCATTATTTACATGAACATGCATGAGAAACTGTAGTAGAAATATTTAAACCTCAGAAGGCATAGAAAACTTTTAGAAGAACTTTAAAACTTTTAAAAGAACAGGGCAACAATACTTGATATTTACACAAGCAACAACAACAAAATTAGGGAACTCCAGGACTGTCTTCAAATTAGCAAAACAGCAGTGTCTGGGCAATGCTGCTAGGGACAATTGTACTTCAGATGAACACACTTTTTGGACCACTAGAGGAGAATAAACAAGCCCACAACATGAACATGCTTTACAAAGGAACTGAAAGTGTAGGAAAGAGCAAGTCTCATAATTCTACTTTTGGGGGCTTAAATTGCCTAATGAGATTACAAAGTGGTAAACCTCATATTTCTTTTCACTTATGCTGACCATTAAACATTGGGATAATTGTGTGGGCTCCAGAGCTGTGTAAAAACAACAATTATCTACTACTCTTTGCAGGGGGTAAAGTATTAGTGTATCTATCCCTGGCCATGGAGGTTCCCAGAACGATTAATGTAGCTTTTAAAGTGAATATGTATCACATGCAGTGAGATTCAGAATCCTTGCGTTCAGCCTGAAATGGTTTCATGGGAAGTAAAAATTTAGTGCACTTAACTACAGAAAATGATATGCACGCTGACCACTCTGATTCTGCTTTAGTCTAGTCAAAATCAATTTGCAAACTGATGCTTGAAGCTAGTTTGAATGAATGATGTGATCTCCAGTAGTTGAAAAGTATTGCTGAACCTGTATGAACCCAATCATGACTTGTGCTATATTCTTCACAGGCGTTATTTTACCTGCATAGGCCTCTGTAGGCTAGTATCCCTGTATGTTGCATACCTCAGACTTCAAAGTGAATACAGAAAAAGGAATGGGGAATAAATGCTCTAAACCCGGTCAAAACTCCCTCTAAATCCATCCTCGCCTTCCTTAGCTGAAAGCACACTGGTCAGTGATAGCTGTACCTGCTCTTCCTTTTCTTCTTGACAAGCCTGTGTTGCACAAGCACAGTGCTTGCTGCAGAGGCTGACAAGGGGAGCAGGGACAGAGTTGTCCTGGAGCAGCTGTCTGGTGCATTGGACTCTGCTGCTGAAGTTCCTGGCAGGCACTTTCCTGACCTGCTGGCCTGGGAGCCATCTTTCAGTGGCCATCTCCACTGAAACCCCCTGAGATGATCTGTTGTTTCAGGCTGTGCTGATGCTGGCAGATGTTTGATGTCATGGCATTGTAACTGTAAATCCTGGGCTTACGTTTCCATTTGTTCTGAGCAGTAGGACAGAAACTGATGGGAGCCCAATTCTAGCTCTTTAGGCTTTGTAGTAACTCTGACACGTCACCTTCTGTGTAGGAACAACTCCACCAAATGCAATTATTCTGAGAATAGACATTTTTATCTGTAAAGAAAAGAAGCAACAGTGGGGAAGAAAAGTGTGAAAGATGGACAAGGGTGATAAGACTAAGACAGTGACTGACCTAAGAATGTACATAGTTCAGCTGTGGTTTTTCGTAAGATCAGTAAATCCCAAGTAAAAGCATTTCAGACCTTTTTACTATCCTAGTGCCAAGGCAAGTGTTACCTTCTCCTCTCCTCCAAAAGAACAAGAATTGCATATAATCTTATCCAGAATAACGTAAGGAAGCTTTTCCTGCTCTAAGTTAGTGCATTTGTTAATAGTAAGTTGCAAAACTAAATTGGCAGATTTTACTAATAATTTAAAGGCTGGTATACTGTGCCTGTTGTAGTCAACATTTGCAGAATGGATGGACTTCAGAGACTGGATGCTGTGCTCTCAGACTATATTGACTGTTGGAATTAAGAGCAGAGAAGAAAATACTAGATGTTCAGAGTCAGGAGAAGCACAACAGGCTTCCATAATAGTCTTTCAGTAACTGTGATTTTTAAAGTCAGATAAGCATGTAGCCCCTGAAGGAGCAGAATCACTCCTAAATCATGGTTGTTTATCTTAAAAATTATTCAAAGGGTGTTATGGAGGTTCTCATTTAAAGTCACAAGGATTTCCAGAACTAGCATTCCTGCTCTGAACAGAAAAGAGGGACAGAAACGACACTGCCAAATATGAAAATACAGTCTGGAGAATGAATGAATGAATGAATGAATGAATGAATGAATGAATGAATGAATGAATGCAGGATTGATCTGTCTTATTTTTCTTTTGCCATGTGGATGGCCAAAGTTACAGGCTAGCTTGCAACACTTTGTTCCCAGTGTTGTCAGTTATATCCTTGGTGATTTCTGGTCTTGTGCATAGTAATTTTTGGATCAAGTATAAGCTGTTGAACTAATGGGTTGGTACAAAAGAAAAAGGGAGATGGATCATCTTTCTGGGGTTTTTTTTGTTGGTTCTTCACAGCTTGTGACAGGAAAAAACCAAGAGTTTGAATTTAAAACTCTCTATAAAAATGAGGAAGAAGAGATCATTTCACAGTGGCAGTTCTTAATGATACCCTTAATGATATCCATGATAATGATTCAGGATTTTGGAAACCTTCAAAATCAGTGTTAGGTTTTCCCATCACATTACCCATTTTGAGCAACTGAGAATTAAAATACACAGATAAATAAATTATCACATCTAGGAAATGAAATAAAGAAAGTCTGGAAAGCATTGTTGGGTCATACTCATGTGGATGTGTTCATGCTGCTCAGCTTCCCAGACAGGCTGTGCTGTTGTTACACGTGGGAAGGGAAACAGCAAACAGATGTTCTCCTTCTGACCCTGTAGAAAAGCACAAGGTTAGCTGACATGAGAGCAGGAAAAAGCAGGGTTTCCTAATGGGGTAATTGCATAAATGGTATCTTGCTTTGATCAGCAAGGTGTCCTAGGCATTCCTGGCCCTGGAAGCATTGAGTGCCAAATGTTGTTAGATTCTAAGTGAATACTCTGTGTGCCATCTGGGACATGGGCTTTAGGAAAGGGGACACTGAGCTGGTGTAAGCTGCTACCGTGGTGTTGCTGAAGTCCTGGGGCAGGTAAAGTTTACGCTGGCTGACGATCTGCCTGGGTTCATTATTGTGGAGAGGATGTCTAGGATTTCATTTTCTACGGTACTTTCACCATACCCGTCTCCTTTTCCCCTTAAGTCTGTCAAAACAAAGCCCATTTTAAAAGAAATGAATGTAGAAAATGTGAAACATAAGGATCTTTTACAAAGTGTCTTTTACAGTGCTGGGTACATAAAACAGGGCAGTGGAAGATAAGCCATTATGTATGTTAAGGAAGCCTAAGAATAAAGATTATAGGCAAACAGGCTACCTTTCTTTACAAGGCCTTGATTTACATCCCTGAAATCTCAAATTTAGCTATTACAATGAAGTCCTGTTGCACACAGAGCTGCCTTTTTATCACCACTTAAAATCTAATTAATCCGTATTGAAGCACAAAGATTTCTGTTGTGTTTTAGGGTGAGGGGTCATAGAGCCCTCTTTGTTCATCCTCAGGCTTGTAATCATCAGGCATTGGGATATAATTTTACCAAGCAAATTGGAAGGTAACAGATCAAATCCTTATCGGAAAGCCTAACTCATGGTTTAGTGAAGTCCTTCGTCCTTTATGTGAAACTTTATATTCGCGAAGAACAAAAAAGTGTTTCAGAGCTTGCAAAGGGTTAATAACAAGGACTTATATTTGGGGCAGCAGAGACCTAAAATCATCACAGCTTCCACCATCACTCAAGGTAGCAGTTGGTACAGAAGTGCTGGGGAGACCTTGCTCCTCAAGCTTTCAGGACTCTGCTCTTACAATGGCCTTGGTCTATCAACCAGTGATGCAATTAAGTGGCATATTGGTGTCTCTGTTGGGATGGGTCCTGTCCTGTCTCACCACCTACCTACCCCAGTGGAAAAACCTTAACTTGGAACTAAATGAACTGGAGATCTGGACCATGGGACTCTGGCAAGCTTGTGTTGTCCAGGAAGAAGGCGGAATGCAATGCAAGGACTTTGATTCTTTCCTAGCTTTGCCTCCAGAGCTCAGGATTTCTAGGATTTTGATGGTTTTTTCCAATGGATCAGGGCTTTTGGGCCTTTTGCTCTCAGGATTTGGGTTGGACTGTTTGAAAATTGGTGAAAGACAACAGGAACAAAAGAAACGGTTGTTGCTGTTTGGAGGAATGCTCTTCTGGATATCGGGGATTACAGCTATTGTCCCAGTTTCCTGGGTTGCCCATTCCACAGTCCAGGAATTTTGGGATGAGAATATACCAGATATTGTTCCCAGGTGGGATTTTGGGGAAGCATTGTTTGTTGGCTGGCTTGCTGGATTTTGTCTTATATTAGGAGGATCCCTACTTAATTGCACAGTCTGTTCTACCGATGTCCATCCATCTTCAGTCCATTATGCAGTAGCAGAACAGCAGGATCAGTGTCAATGCTTGGAAACTGAAACAAGGCCTTAAAATGGGAGGTTTTAAGCAGTACAGCAATACTGCCCTAACTTTTCCAAACCCTAGTGCAAGCCAGAAGCTTGTTCCGGTAGTAATTCAAAGGACTCTTTGTTATCCAGCTGATTTCCTAAATTTATGTCTGTTTTCGCCATAAACTGGTACTGGAAGGTGGTGTGTTTTCTCATCTGTGGAACTGCTTAAAACTGTTTCACAGCAAAATGCTGAAGTGTTCACAGACTGCAAAGAAAAGGTGCTTTTGCTTTCTTAACTACACTGTAAAATCCTGAAAATGAATATGCATTTTGTCTTACAGCTTGGATTTTAACCAAAATGTGCTTCCTTTTTTATGTAACCAGTGAAATAAGCCCCAAAGTTTGAGTCCCTGTTGCAATTTTCCACTTGACTGATGCAGTGACATATGAACTTAGAGGAGATTTCCTATCCTAAACAGTCTGAATACCTGCATTGCATCAAATGTTTTTTCTGTGTATTTGGAAATAGCAGGTTTCTGAAATTGTAGCAAGCTTTGCAACTGTCTTTTTGTGCATGGGGTGTGATGGTGTGGGTGCTTTGATCCAGCAAGCTGTGTTTTTCCAGTCTGCCACATTAAACTGCCCATACAAGTTATTCTAAGTGTTTCTGGCACCTGAATACTTTATGCACCAAAAATAGGCTGAGAATTGCTGCTTTAAAAACCAGAAATGCTGCTTTAAAAACCTATCTTCCTCTGACACAGGTCTTGAGTCGTTATGCATCCTATCTAAGGTCCCTTAAGTTCCATTCAGTCATGTTTGGAACATGTTGCTGTATATTTGATATTAAAGATATGACATTTAACTGGCCACAAAGCAGCCAGTATATTTTGTTCTAAGAGGAAATGCATCAATGTGATATTAGAACTTAAAAACAAACTGTGAGATGCCAAAATCAGCAAAATGGCTGTAATGCTTTAGCTGATTGATGGAGAACCAAGTATATGCTTTTCTTAAAAAAACAAACCAAAAACTAATGAAAAGTGAGCCCAGCTGTGGTGTGGCCACACAATTCTGCCACTGCTTTACCACACAACATCCAGTCCCCTAAACGCTGCACATGGAACCAGGCAACACAAAGCAGGAGGGAGGGGGAAAGTATTTCATACTTCATAGAGCATTGTTTTAACCTGTGCTTTTATATGACAGAGTATGACAAAGAACTGAGCTGAACAGTGCCTGCAAAAGCCAATGGTTTGGTGCTTCTGTGATTGCAAAAAATGAACTTGCCAAGCAGACACAGGCTGCTTAACAGCTGTTAGCTGGATTTCTGTTGTCTGTGCTAGGAAGGATTTTAACTGATACCTGTAACTACTTACCAGGCTGGAAAAATCTCAACTTAGACATAAATGCACCAGAGCTTTGAAGCACGGGACTCTGGCAAATGATGTAGGAACACAGTGTAAAGATTTTTGTTCTTTCCTAGAATTCAAGATTTCCATGATTTTAGTAGCTACATAAAATGGACCAGGACTTCTGAGCCTTGTGATCTCCGGTCCTAGTTTGGACTGTCTAAAGATGGAGGGTACAGTGCAGCAGATAAAAAAAGCTTTTACTACTTGGAAGAATACTCCAGGTGATGTCTGGAGACCTTGTCCCTTGCTTACACTGTAATCCAGGAGATTTGGAATGACAGCATCCCAGAGATTCTGCCCAGATTAGGGGAAGTACTGTTCAGTGCTCCATTTGGTGGATTTATTCTAATTCTAGGGGAATCTCTACTCCTCTCCGCAATCTGTTTATCACCTGACCATCACTTACAAGAGCAGTATCCAATGGCAGATATACAAGATGCCCATCAGCATCTGGAAATGGAAGACTTAAAAACGGGCAGGTATCAGGTTTTCTGACATCTTGCTTGCATTACAGTAAGAGACAAAGACCTGCTGAGCAGACAGGTTACTGTTTACAAGAGCAGGGGTGGGATTCTTTCTTACCGAGTAGTTCCTTTAATCACTACTTACTTCCACTTTTAATTACATGAATTGATGAGCTATGGCAATCTAAGCCACCACTGTATTTCTCCCAAGTCTGATCAATGGCAGATTTTGTTTTTTGTGGTATGACTTGGGGGAGTGAGTATAAAATTTTTAATCTCTAGGCCTGCATGGAGACATGACCATATTTTAAATGGCAGAACTCCTACTGGGGCTGCTTTATGTATTTTTTACAAAAAAATGTTAGGTGAACTTTGAAAGAGTTTGTATCACCAGTTCATCATGCACTAAAAAAACTGAATGCAGTTCAACCTTAAATGAAGTTTGCTGGGCCTGTATAATTTACAGTAAACGAAATGTTCTCAGACATTATGTAATGTAATGCAAGATTCTCCATCGTGAGAGTGAGAGAATACGATCACCTCTATCCCTGCCCAATCCCTCTCTCTAAGGAAAGCCAGTATTTCTGGGCAATAATGAGCTGTTGTCTGGAGGAGACTCAACAATGTTCATTGCAGGTGCAGTTTTTACTTCATGAATGTAAAGAACTAACTTCAAGTATATGAATTACTTTCCATGTAACTTATCCTTACAGCTGTCAGTGACTGATGTGAACTTTCTATAAATTGCCATGATTTTACATTGACAAAGCTGTAGCAGCCATCTGTTTCTGCAAAGACCATATAGAGAGATAGAAGAGCAATAAAAGAAATAAATAAAACACTAGTCTGGAAAAGAACTTTGTTAAAAAATGTATTTTCCAATCACTGAAACACATGAAAAGTGCAGAGACAAGTTAATCTATGTAATGTACTTGCATACCCTTGCAGACAAAATTAGAACAGAAACACATTCAGAATATAACCTGATTAAATATTTAGTTCAGTCCTGAGCATTTGATATTTAATACAGTATAAACATAGCAATAGTAAAAAGAAAAATAATCTTAAAATTATTTGTGTTCTATTACAATTTCTGCTAAACTTTGCTCATTTGGCTAAATATTCTTGTACCAGAAATATTTACGTTTTGATATATTCAACTGCACTGACATTGGTACCTGGCAATACAACTAATTTACCCTGCTGTGCAGGGTAAATTTCACTTCAAGAGTAATATTTATCACTTTACACTGATGGGAGTTTATTTGTATGTAATATTTTAGCTTATTCTATTGAATGCTTCAAGTGTGACACACTGAATTAGTAAAAAACCCCCGAACTCCAAACCCAGAATTGTTAAAAGCTGCCTGTAAATATGTTCAACTTTACCAGACTGGAAAATGAAAAGCATGAATATGTCTGTCTCTAATTTTTAAAGGAGTTTTGTAAGCTGAAGCCAGCAATACTTAAGATTTGACTTCACCTTATGCTTACAAATCAGACAGTAATACTTTCTTTTGGAAAATTATTCAACATTTGAGAAAAACCAGCTAACTGGGCAAGAATTTAAACAAGTCTAAGTATTTTTCACAATAGCATCCTTAATGACAAATACTTTTATGGCCAGAACTGAACTATATTAAACATAACATAAATAAGACTGTAAATAAATAAAAGAAAAATCATAAAGTAGACCTCTAAACATCATTCTACAAACATATACCTTATATAATCAAATTGAGAAGTTGAAACTGTCAACCTTCATTTTACCTCTGCATTAAATAATTCCAGATTTTTTTAAATTGACCTTTCAAACATGAATGTTATCTCAAACCCAAGACACAAAAAACAAATGGGGCATTCATAAAGGATGTTCAATCAGTCATCTTGCTTAAAATAGCATGTTTGGCTTTATATTTCAGTGAACTGATGTATCTGTGCATAAGAAAACCCTTGGGTGTTACACAGACCTGTCATTACAGAATTGTCACTTTGAATCTAAGACAGCTGCTACCATATTGTGGTTATATTGTTTCCATTTGCTCAGCAAGTAATTATAACATTTCTGAAAGATGAAGTTCATGCAATGTGGCTTGTTGCTTGGGGAAGAAAACTGTAGCCAGTGAATGAAATACATTTGAGTGCAACATACTAAGTAGAAAATGAATTATTTCTGTTCTCTGCAATATTCACCTACTTACACAGTATCCACAGAAGATGACCTCAACTGCTTTACCAAGACAGGACTGCTTGAACACCTACATCCAATGTTCTGAACTTCTAACAGAAGGCATCCAAATTGCCTTCTGATGAAGCAGCCTGCTAGGAAGAAGCATGTAAGCCATATTTGAAACAAGCTGTTCACATCTATTCATTAAACATGTGCACTCCCAACTGCATACAGGGTCAATTGTGTATTTTAAAAATTATTATTTTTTGTACCAAAATTCATGCAGACTTCTAATAAGGAGCTTTTTCAGAAAAGGGTTTACCTTACCAACAGGACTTCTGTTATCTAAGTTAGCATGTCAGAGATTTTTTTTTCTGGTATAAATACTTTCATGATGCATCTTCAGATCTGTAAACCTGGCACAGTCCTTCATGTATTCCTAGCTTGCAATCAGACAGCCCCCTGTTAATTCTCTGCTAATTAGCAAACAATTAACAGAGAAAAACTCTCTGTTTTAAGAGCACAGTGGGTATAACTATTCCAATTTCAATGGTAGTATTATGAATTTGATTCATCCTGTTCAGAAAGCAGCTGCCCCTTTTGGTAGTCTCAAAGTAAGTTTTTAGGGTTACTTGTCTGCCTTGCCTTTCTCACTCTCCCGCAGATGCAAGAAACCTTTTAGTGCAGGTTAAAGTACTGTACATTCACAAAACTAAACTCTGAACTCTGTGTCTTCCTACAAAGTATTAAAAAACAAAACCAGAAGAAATTTATTTTCAGAAACAAAATTACATCGTGGATGATGAATCTAATCAGCAGCTGTTGTGAGGCAGCCTGGATGTTTTGGAAAGGAGCTTATGCTTGTGGTTAACTTTAAACTATAAAAGTTACACTCTTGTACAAAAGTATTGCATGGCAGAACAGCCATTTTCACAGTCTGCTCACATGAAAATAGTGAAAAGATAATTGTCTGTTGAACATAATTTTCTCAACACAGTGCAGTTCAACAGGATACATGCTCAGTACTGCCTTTGTTCCTTTGTTCCATCTTTACAAAATAAAAACACAGATGCAACACACACAAACTGTACAAAATCAGCATCAGTATACCAAAATTAATCTACTTTGGTTTTCTGTTTGTTGGGGTTTTTTGTCATATTTTAAGCTTGCAACAATTCAGTTCGCTATATTTTACAAATAAACATATCAATAGTGAATGTTAAATAGAAGATCTTCGAAAGCACATCACTGGAACTACAAAGCTCATCTGAAAAGAGATGAACAAGTGGAAAAAACACTTCAATGAAAATGCATAATTATACATCATCAGCTGGAAGGGCTGGTATACTGATCTTTGCTCTTGTGAAGTATGCTATCTTCTCCCTGAAATTAGAAAAGAAAACAAGAGATTTTTTTACCATTTGTGGCATGATTCCAGTGTCATCTGCTGCAGAGTTGCTAATATTAGGGCACAGTTCTTTAAAACACAGGTTTGGAAAATACACAGAAAATTTATTTACAACAAATGTGGCACTCTGACAAAATTACCTTCTTATGCAGATTTATGTAAAAAGCAGTTCCAATTTTGAAAGAGAAAAAATACCAGTATTTCATTAATAATTGCAATGATAAGACTGAAATATTGTTCCAGTCACTGAATTTTCAATGATGATATTTTCAGTAGGGGGTTGAGAAGGTAAAATAAATCATTTTATCCTGACATGGGAAAAGGCCAAGGGGGGAACAGTCGTGTCTGGGCAAGACTCAGAGAAGCAGAATTGTCAACCCATTCTCCAGTTACTTCCCCTGTGCTGTTACCATTTCTGTCACCTATGAACCGAGACATTACTGAAGCATAACAAGTTTACACAGGGTTGCCTAGCAGCAGACTAGAAAGCAGAAGAGAAGTACTGGGGGCTTAAAAATTAAAGCTCAGAAGAGTCATTCTTCTTGAGAGCTTTAAAAATGTCTCTCTGTGATTAGTCTGAGTCCACAGCACTGTAACAAGTCCAACTAGCAGGGCATGCACAATTCAGCCTCCAGAGGTAAGTATTTATCCAGAAGACTAAACCATGTTTTGCACTGGAGAAGCTTGAGCTCCCATGAAAAACAGTAGCTCAGAGAGCAAAATCAACCTAAATTGGCTTTCTCTTCCTAATTGTGTGGTGACTAGAAAATAAAGGAGAATAGAGCCTTTTGATACCCTGAACGGGGCTTTAGGCACTATTACACGTTCTTGTAGACTTAGGCAGCAGTCTGTCTGTGATGACTCTTAAATGACCAGCTCTGATCAAAACCCTTTCTCAAGACATACACAAAAAGTGAAATCTTCAGGATGCTCTGAATTTCAAACTGAAGATAAATAACTCAGCTGTAACACATCTTAGCTGAGGAACCCCTTTCCTTTCTCTCTTGCTTTGATTCTGCATCACCTACAGCTATGGTTTGCAATACATGCTGCCTCACAGGCCCCTGCTTTCTTATGGATTTCTCCACCTGCCCGCAAAAGAAGGCTAAAAAAAAGAGAAGAAAGTCACAGCAGCTGACTTAAATTTCCTATAAAGGAATCTAAAATTCAAACTTTAAAAATGTGTGGTAATTGACAAAACAAACCAAAAATAACTTTTTTATATAGAAGTGTAGCCTCCAGGCTGCAAACCCTGTCACTTACTGGCCAGTCTTTTAGCAATTTAGACCAGTGAGAATTATGGTTTAAGATAAATAGTGTTCATTCTGTCTTATGCTAAGCAAGAACACTTCATTAATTGTTTCAGCAATCGGTTGCTTCACAACCAAAAAGACAAGGGAAACAAAACAGAGGAGGGATTCAACATCTTTCTTAAATACTAAGTCTTGAGCAAGGCACAAGTGGTGGCTAATGAGTTTCCTGATGAGCTGTATCCTGTCCTGCTTCTCCTTCAGTGATGATTTGTTTCAGGCCCTTGCCATCACTGGAAGAGCTCCCATGACTTAAAGCCCACTGTCAACCTGCTGTGGGTGAGGTGAGCTACAGCAAGAGTCACACACGTGCCTGCCTACAGCAGATGTCACACAGGGGTGTGACACTCCACTCAGTTCCTTCACCTCTGAACTGTCACATGAGCAGGTCACCAAGGCCTGGCCCTCTGAAACTCCAACTTAGAGCCATGCTAGAAATCTGTGATGTTTCTGACAAGTCAAAGCCTTGTGAACTTTTTACTAATATTACAGAGCATGTCTGTTTATACCTAGGAACAGTTCATGTTACTTCACTACATAAAAAAGAGCATGAAAAGCAGAATAGGCCATACCTGAATGACTGCACCTGCAGTGGCACTTTCTGGCTCTGCTCCCGTAGCCGGCACACATCCTTAGAAGCTTTCCTCATCAATTTCTCAGCACTTAAACCTTGTTTCTGCTCTTCTTTTGACTGTTCTGCCTGTACCAAGAAAAACAACTGTATTTTGCTGATAATGAACAACTACTTGTTTCAAAGAAGTGAGAGATGCTTCTGTGTCGAGGAAAACACTTGGCAGTGTCAGTACTGTTGGGCTCAATGATATTAAAGGTCTTTTCCAGCCTAAATGAATCTATGATAATCCCTGTGTAACAGGACAGCAAGATAAAAGACTGGCATCACAAGCCTAAGCCATGGCTGTGAAAGAAGCTAATGGGGCTTTTCCTAAAAAATCGATAGAGCAAATTCTGTGCCATCACAGGTGGCTACTAGGTTTTGTAAATTCTGGTATTTCTTAGAGCTGTAGTTAAACAATACCTAACATTGTATGAACACATGTCTATCCAAGCATCTTTTTAGAACTGCGAGCCACCGATTCTCTTCCCATATAAAATACTTTTATTTCCTGACAAAAGCTCTCAGGAAAGTTGCCTATACCTACTCTAAAGTGACTGACAGAAAAAATAGGGTAGGTGTGCTCTCAAAATATATTTTCAGGTTTTGTTGACCATGTTAGCATGGAACATGAACTTTCGTGCCTTTATTCATGACATAGTACCCATTTTGCACGAGACTCACTTCTTTAATTTGCATTGTAGAGGTGTAAAAAGCCAAGGCAAGTGAACAGAACACCAGTGGTAACAAGAGATCGAAGGTCTTTCGTGAGCACTGCTGAGCAGCTACATACGCCACAGTAAGTGACTGAATTTCTGTACCTCAGTACTGCCAGCTCTATTACTTATGTCTTTACTAAACATCAACAGGACAGCTGCAGCTATGTCATCCACCATTTTAGCAAAAAAACTGCGATCAATAGCTGTGCTTTGGCTTTAAAAACTTTATCAAGGGTTTCTGAATATCCAGTAATTTGAACAGTGACTCTTTTTAGGTGGGCAATCACCTGAAATTCTTAGAAATTATTCCTGTTCATACACAGGTGAGTTCTGTAACAAATGCATTGTCATCCACATCACATGTGGGGTGCATGGTGTGGACAGTGCTTTTCTAGACTGCAGAGGCTGTCAGACAAATGTTATTTATTGTGTTTTGAATTTTATCAGCCATCAAATTTCAATAGAAGCAGTTCACATTCTTAAACAGCTATGAAGTTGTAGAGACTTTCATTTTTGATCTTCAGAGACTTGAAAATGCTGTTCATTACCTCAAATTAAAATACGTTTGCAAGCCTGAAATAGCATTCAAAGCTAGTTTGTGACTTAGAAGTTCACATCCCAGTTCTGAATTCAACCCAGAAGACTCCTAAACAACAAAACCAACTAATTCAAAAGAGCTAGTCCATACTATCAGTTTCATACTGGGTAGTTATAAGAAAGCTGCTCACAGCAGGATAGTGGTACCCTCTGTCTGTTGAAACGCACTCTGGTTTCTATATGAAAGTGTTTTACATGAAAGAGAACCACCCTTTCAAAAACTCACTCAAAATCCAGTCAGCTTGTACTGCTGTTAACTTCTTCAGTCTCCAACTCCAAAATAGCTATGATTTTAAAATTAAATTAATCTATAAATATTGTTTCCTTTATTAGTTAGTGAACATAAATTTGCAATCTACAATTCGTAATGTCTTAATTAATTTTACGTATGTCACTGGCCATATGTTTTACTAACTCCCCTAATTAATATTTACCATCAAAGCACTAAACATACAATATTTCAAAATTTTCTAATTTTATTCTTTCCGTAACTATACATGAGATTCTTGTGATTACTGCATTTCAGGTTTAAGGGCATAGATGACCTGTATTTCATACTCTCTATTACCATGTATTACCATTCCTTTTTCATTTTTAAATCCATTAACTTTTTCAGGATGCTCTAAGAGAAACCTGGATTTCACCCCAATGTCTCTAGTAATATGCATATGAGAAGATATGTACATGACCAGGTTTATATTTACAGTATGTTTTTTGAGTGCTTTATATAAAATATAGAAAATCACACTAATACAAGGGCCAGGCATTCAATAAGTCCCAAAATCTGGCACATTTTGTGGTGATGTACCCCCCCACCCTGGCAACAGCATGACCTCAGATTCTTTAAGTGACCTGAAAACACTCATTCATGATACATATCTACCAAATGTAAGTGTCAGATAGGAATCTCTCTATCTGGGCTTAGCTTAAGCTTAAGTTAGTTTAACATGACAAAGAAGAAACACTATCAAAATTAGAGCTGAAATGCTATTTCCTGTCTTGTTCTTCCATGGGTTTTGTATAGAAAAAACTGAATCCAAAGAAAAATTAACTGTGCTAAATACCAAATCATTGGGACAAGGACAAACTTATTGGAATTAATGACATAGTTACATATTACCTCAATATAAATTATGTACTAAAAAGAAATAAAGAAGATATTTACAGGAGTCTTTTTTGGATATAAACAGCAGTAGTACTTCAGAGGACACTAGGTGTCCGAAAACTTACTTGTATGAGGATTTAAGACTCAAACTTTGAAACACTATGATTTCTCACAAACATCCAATCTAAACAAGAGAAAATTCTTCTGGTGCACAGAATTATCTCTGCTTTCTGATCTGCAGGTATTAGTGGGCATTACATGCTTGTTGCAGTTAGGAAGGTGTGGAAGCAATGAGAGGGAAGGTATGGAGTCTGTGGATCTGGCTTCAAGCAGAGTAACTAACTGTGTGCTAGCAAGCACCCACTGATTTTTAGCATCCCCCACATCTGCAGTTTCATTTTTCACTTGAGACTCTCAATTTCTCTAGCGTTTCCAGCTGCTGCATTAGTCTGTGCCATTATAATGCCTGCAGGATCTAAGAAATAATCTATGACAATGTTCTCTAGGCTGCTGTGTTTTGCTAACCCAAGGGGAAACACTGACAACACAGTACAGCACTCTCAGGGTTGTTTTGCTCCACAGGGGAAGGCTGCAATGATTTTAAGGGTAGAAATATTTCTAGACACTTTGTAAGCACTCTTCAAAGAGGTGGAGCGACTGTGATCATTGTTCTGACTTTTACCTGGGGAAGGAGGACTTAAGTGCTGTGCTACTGCCTGCATATATTTTAGGAATGTGTATTATTACCCTTTTTCCTCACCAGTGTGTGTAACAGTGTTGATCACTGACACCAGCCATACAAAATGTGACAAACCTACCCCCTTCCCTGGAAGAGCTAGCTGAAATAAAGCACAAATCCAAAGGATTCATAATATGAAATGTTGCAGAGGCACACTCTATTCTAGAGGGAACAGTTTTAGAATGGTAGTAGTTTTAAATTAAATACTCAGAAAATATAATTTCTATCCTGCATCCAATATTAGAAAAAAAAAAAAACGATGAAATTCCACATAAATTTAGCTGTGCTTCTTTTCTATAAGTTACTATTTCTATGGGTTAAAGCTTGGATCAAATTAATATAATGAATTCACATGGTAAAAACCAATACAGCTATACGAAGTTTAAACACTGCACTATCTTCTGCCATTTTGTCCAATGTTTTTCAGAACACTCATCAATGTTCACCCTAAACTCTGCTACTGTTTTAGTACTGCACTAACTATAACCAACAATAGATGCCAAAAGAGGGACCAGAAGACACAACAGAACATAAATGTAGAACTGGGAGAGCATGCTGGGGAGAAATTTAATTTCCTAAGGTATCAGTCAAGGACTTCTTGAAATATGTGGTGCCATTACATGCATTTTTCTACTATGAATTTAGCCAATCCATAAATTGATTACTTTTTGAACCTATGTAAACTTGCAGCACTCAATGTTTTATTGAAAATATTTTTACAGTTTCTGAATGTCATGCTATGTTTGCTTGCATTTAACTTGCCATCTGTTCAATTTTCTACTTCTTGGAGAATACAAGACCATGATTAATTGCTCTCTTCCACCTCACTCATGGTTGCATGGACTTCAGTTGTAGCTACTTAGCTGTTCCATACATAGAAGTTGTTTCCTCTCTTGACCATCCTTTTTGACTCTCTGTAATTTTATCATTCACTTTGAAAAGGGAAACCAAAAATGAACTATGTTTATGGTACAGGTGTAATAATATTTAGACCTTAAGGTAATGATATGTTTTGTTGCAAGTATTTTTGTTAGCAATTCCTGTCTTGTTTGCTTTTTGACATCTGCTGGTCCTGTGATGTTTTTGTTTATATTTTGTCACTTATATGTGGAGTACCTCATTCCTAACAAAAAGCTAAGCTTTGTAAATGTAAATATTAGGATCATCCTTTCCTCATCTACACAAGGCTACTTACTGACATTCAGCTTTTAAAAAACTGAAATAACAGAACCAACAACTATTGCTTACACATGAGGAGGGCCTCTGCACCTTCTTAAAACATTCAATTTTTACAACTCTGAATAGCCTATCAAAACAATAGTCTCTATCAACATAAAGAGCTAAGGAGCACAGATCCCTCCTGGCAGTCACTCACAACCTCCCCTCATTGAAATGATGTACATTGACTGACTTGGATGGGAAGGGGGCTCCAGAAAGTGTCTACTCCAACCCCCTGTTCACAGTAGATGATGCCAGAGCTGAGTAGTCAGGGTCTTGACCAGTTAGATTTAGAATACCTCCAATTGTGCAGGTTGGGTGGGTTAGTTTTACTTTATTTACTTGGCTGAATTTTTAACTGCTCTAACAACCTCTCCAGGGCCCTATTCCAGTTGATGATCTCCATAACGATTTAAAAAACCAAACATCCTCCCAAAAAACATAATAAAAACCCCACAACATCTAACTTATTTATGTATCTTGTCGGAATTTTCCATGTTCCAATTTCTCACTGTTGAATCTCATTCTTCTATCCTGTTTCTTGTCTTTTAATCATGTGGGAGCATCCCAGTGCCTTATGGCAGTGCATATATACTTGTACTGTTTGAGAGACCATCAAATAGAGAACAAAATTTGGCTTTCCTTTGCCAAAACTAGAACAAGTATGTCCTGCATGAAGAAATAAGCCACTGCCTTTTCTCCATGGTCCAATCACTCTAAGTAGTAGCAATTCCTCCTTCTTCCTGTTACAAGCATCTTCTGGCTACAAATTCTGACTGCAAAGCAACTGAGGCTGAGGCACAGAAAGCACATGCAAGTCTGTAAAAGCATGGCTGGGATGTGAGAATTCTAAATTAAGTTTTAAGTAAATGCTATTTTACTACACCAACCATAACTATTACTCCAAATAATAGAGTTCTAATGTGACTTATCAAAGTATTTAGAGGGCACTAGGAAAATGTTACCTCAAATTCTATGTTTAATGTTGCACTACTAATCAATAAAGAAACAATTTACACTATGTAATTCAGAGATATAATTAGTTAAATGTGATCTTCTGTAAAAACCTTTTAACATCATTGAGCAAATTCTTTAACAAATTTATATCAAAGGTAGGGGCATACTTACTCACACATATGTGAATGCTGCTCATACCTGTTTTTCAGCTTGTTTCAAGAGTTTCTGGAAACGTTCATCCTCTAGCACACACAGAGGAAGGTCTGCCTCTCCTCTACCTTTCACTTCCTCAAGCTTTTGTTTGAGGTCCCGCAAGGCCTGGAGCTCATCATTCAGACGATTCTGCCTTGTGCGCGACACCTGGAGGTCCAGCTCCAAGTCCAGGGAAGTGCGCACGGGGCACTCTTGCGCAGCTCTTCGCATGACGGGCTGGCAAACAGGCTGAGTTGTTTGGGAAACAGAACAGTAAAAATTAATACCTAGAGAGGCTGCTGGAGAGTTTGACATACTGCAGTCAGAAAAGCTCAAATATTCTGGGTGTGGGGGGAGGGATGGGGGGCATGTTTACCAGTCTTTTTTTCTGAAGTAAAAAAATTCACCTATCCTGGAATTTTTCTTTAGTCACTAGCTAAAAATGAATGCTCCAACCAAGTGCACAATGATACATTTAATGTTAAAAACAAAAAACCTGTTCTGATCCCTGGGGTGACACTGCTGAGAGACACAACGCTACACGGAATTCCCCACAGATGTTAACTACATTATTTATTTTTGTAAATATTTGCTTTTTCAAGGCCTAACCAAACACATAATGTTATAAACTCTGTAAACATGCACTTCTTCGACATATTTCACATTATTTACTGTCCTTTCACAATGACTTTTTGCTTAAGTAAGTCAGGCAGGAGAAGCCACCTTGGACTATTCAGTATCCCAGACTTTTCTTTCTTATGCAAAATGTATGCTGCTTCCTGGTAACAAGGCTTCCAATGGATAATTTTTCTAGTTACAATTAAGATTAAAATATAACTCTCTAAATTCATGTAAGAATGAATTTCATGTCAGAGAATCTTACTCTCTTGTCCTTCAATCTTTTTGCTACCTGAATACTTTTGGTGGAGCGTCAATTCCCTTTAAAAGGGCATCTAAATCCTTGAAATCTTCACCAAAATTTACTCAAGATGTATATTGCTGGTGTTGACTTTCGTGCAGCGTAGGCCACCTTGTGTCACGTTCTTTAACACAGATCCCTTTGACAGTAACTCAAGTTCAACAAGAAATGCCATGATGCTGAGCATCAGCATCTTGCTGCTGGCTTCAAGCCACGACTAAAACAACACAGGCTTTGTTGGAGGGGAGCTGACATTGGACTTAAGACCACTATGTTGATATTTCAACATGAAACTACAGGACAGAATTGTGGTACTTGTGGTTCCTTTTGCTGAAATACTTGAAATAAAGCATATCCTTTATGTCATTTGGTATTCCCAGTGTCCCCCAACTTCATTTTAAACCACGCAGGTAACACAGCACATACCCGTTTAACTCTCAGGCTCCGTCGTTCTGTGGCGTTTCGCACAAAGAGAGACTTCTTGGCTAGCGTGGAGCTGTCGCTGTCGCTGCGATTCAACTGCCAAAATGTACACAACAAACAGACATAAAGCACCTTCATATGCAAATACACCTGCACTGGTAGGGCCAGTCAGGGAACCTCAGCCTCCATATACATGTAGGTCATATTCTTAGCATAAAGTTAACAAGTTTGCAACTAGAAAAAGCACCTACTCTAAAATTATAATCCTACAGCAAGACAACCATTGATCTTACTGAATGAATAGTAAGACTCTTCAGGAATGCAAGGAAGGTAACTATGGTTATTAAGTACTGACAAATCATTGTCTGGTTGAAGATACAAACTATGGATTTCACTTACCTGGGGCAGGCTTTTAACAAATTTACTACAGGGAAGGTAAATTACTGTAGACATGCACCTGTCCAGCCGGTGGTATTTTTGTATTGTTGTTAATTGTAACAAGCAAAGGTGTGCCTACAGCTTCCTTCAGAAGCACTTCTTGCTTCTTAAATGATGTGCCACAGCTCGGCAGTAGCTTCTTCATAACTTTATTATTCGTATACATTATTTCATACAGATCAGTGCAGAATGATTGTTAGGTGTATCAGCATCAATAGGTGGTCAGAAGCATCTCTCTGCAGAATATGTATTTCAACTCTTCAGGAAAGGATAAGCAAAGGAATCATTCTGCTAACATTTCAGTAAGCAAAGGCAGGGCCCTAAAGTGTGCTTACACAGGGCTGACTGGGAGCTGGGGGTCAGAAATACAACCACTTGCAATACAAAGTACACCTCTTGGGAGACAATCTGTCTTTTCACCATGAGCCATTACTGGGAGCTCACTGCTTGATACAGAGAGGCAGTCATTGTCACTAATATTCTTTAGGCACTTTTCGAGGGACATCTTCTAAAGCACCAACAGACTTTGGTTCTGTCCATTAGGCCTCAAAGATCTCTCTGTTTTCTGCAACATCAGAGGTGCTCTCTCTTAAAGGCAGACCATCTCTTCTGATTAGAGAGCAGCTGGCACTTCACCAGAGTGTATCCAACAGGTGCTTTCCTCTCATTCAGCAGCATAATTCAAGGAAGGCTGGATTTGCTCGTCGTACAAGCCGGGGACTGGGACTGGGGAGACCCCAGCTCTTCAGCCCTCTTTGTGAACTTGGATGCAGCTACAGTGCCCACTCTGGAGGCCCCAGCAGTGGGCAACAAGTGTTTGACACTGTAAACGATATATCTGCAAACATGTTCTTTTCACAGGGTACTTTGCTTCCAGGCAATACCACACACAATGAGAAACAGAATGGTTTATTCAAGGTAAGTTTTTTTTTTTGATTCTTTGTGAACTTGGATGCAGCTACAGTGCCCACTCTGGAGGCCCCAGCAGTGGGCAACAAGTGTTTGACACTGTAAACGATATATCTGCAAACATGTTCTTTTCACAGGGTACTTTGCTTCCAGGCAATACCACACACAATGAGAAACAGAATGGTTTATTCAAGGTAAGTTTTTTTTTTTGATTCTGGCTCTTGGCAGCAGGTATGTAGCAGTGCTCAAAGCTACAAAAGCCCAATGCTTTTCCAGATGCAAAAACCTCCGAAGTTTATGCTAAGTTACTAAAACAACTAGTTTTACTTTGTGTTGAAGACCTACATAGGCAGCAGGCTAAGGTGATATTTTTTTGCCAATACTACCAATTTCCATTTAGGAATTAAATTCCAGCACAGGAACTAAGATGAGGGCTAGCTTCTGAATTCAGCCAATAATGTATCCATATTATGTAAAGATTGTTAGAAAACAATCTACTATATTTCATTCTGGAGGGTATATGGAATAGTTATTTAAGTATGTAGGTATTGACTAAAGACTTTCTTTTAGGCCATTAAGAATCACAGAGAAGTGATGAACATTAATGTTCCCAAATGATTAAGGCAAATGCCTCTAACTTAACTGAGGAATTCAAGCATAAGTCTTACTTTAAAAAAAAACCAAAACATACTTGTATGAATAACCTGTAGAAACTAAAGATAAAAAATAAACTGCCTATTCTAGGGTATCTGTACTTAAAATCTATAGAGCTGGTAGTCCAGGCTTAAATCTTTAAACATATGATTTTCATAGTTAGTTTAGCAGCAGCAAGACTTATAATTTAAGTATTTTTTTCTTTTTCCATGCTACTGTAGATCTAGAGAGACTGGAGAACTTAGCTGCCAAAGCCATGTTTAAAACCCAGCCCTGAGGCAATGCTTGCACATCTTTCAAAGATGCAATTACAGCAGGATTTGGGCTGCCTAGGTTTAAAACCAGTTGAGATACAAAGAAAGATTCAAAATTGATGACTGAGCTTTTTCCACACTGTTACCCTTAAATGGTTGCATTATTAAAATATGGTAATGCAATGGCATTTTACAGTGAATTCTATTTCATGTTGTAACAAATTGTTTTGCTGCGAGAGACCTGGAGTTGCTGACGTGCAGGGAAACACTTTTTGCAGAGAGCCAGCACAGGCATTTTGTTATTTCTCTCCAATAGGATGTATTTTTGCCCTAGCAGAGGTGTTTTGCAAGAGTATGCAACTCTGCTGAAAGTCAATTCTACTATACATCAGCTCAGATAGGGAAGGACTCTAGAGAAAGCACAGGCTCTGCCTCTTGCAGGGAAAATCAGTACATGACTCAGTGTCATTAATGCTTCATTCCCAAGAAGTTAAATGGCTCTTTGGTTAATAGCTTTTCATTCCAAGTGTCTTTCCTCTTACCCTGCAGATGTATTGGTTCCGCTCGCCTGGAGAGAAGGTTTGGGAGCGCACTATCATGCTGTTCCTGACAAAGGGACGCTGTCTGGAGCTCCAGCTGGCTCTGTCCTTGGGTCGGACTGCTGTGTTCTCTTTAACCAATTCCTCAGTGTTAGTCTCTTTATCAACCTATGAAAAGGAATTTAATGGATAAGACTTACTATAACCAGACACATGCCCCTACATAGTTTCTGTGCCTTCAGACTTCACAAGCATTCTCATTACCTTATGGTGAATGGAAACAGACCAGTGGCAAAAAGCACTGTGCATTTACAGAGAAGCTACCCTAAGTAAAGAAATGCAAAATTCCCAAGAGGCTTAAGAGTGTGTGGAGAGGCTTTGAAGATACTCTTTGTAGCCAGCAAAGCCAAAGCTTTTGCAGAAAGGCCTTTGCTGCTTGGCAGACGGCTTGATGCAAACACAGTGCAAGTAATGTTTTGCTTTGCCATTTGCAGACATTATGATTATTGCACATTTATATTTATTTTGTTTGGTAGTTGCAGAAGAGCAAGGTTCTGCCATGCCAGAGGTGGTGCCTGTGCACACTGAAAGGGGGCAGCTGGGAAAATTACTTTCAGATGTACTGCCATACATCCCCAAGCCTCAGCAGCAGGGCTGCTTTATGCAATCTCCAGAGCTTCACCAGCCTTGTGAACCCAGGGAAAAGACACTGCTGGCTGCTGTCCCTCAGCACAGCCTGCTGCCTACTAGAGTTGTCCCACATGTACCAGAGGGAGCCTCAAGTGGCCCCATCCCCGTGGGTGGCACAGCCTGTGCTTACTTCCATGCTGCAATCATCCTGGCTGCTGGGCTAGACCAAGCTCTGCAGCAGCTGGAACATTCACTGTAACTGATGAGCAATGGGACTTTCTCTTCAACTTAGATAATTTAATGAGGTTCATGGTTTTAACAGTGCAGGTGATAAATAGTCACCTAAATAGCACAGCAGCAACCCCGAGAGCATGTGGCATACAGAGATCTATGCTGTGTCTGGCTCTGCAATGGAGACTGCTGTCTTTCACTCATTGTCTGGGTCCACCCAGCCCAGGCTTAGCAAAGCACTTGTGTGCGTGTCTAACCTTCACATGTCGTCCTTGGCATCTCCCCTTGCCGAATTAGGGCTTTGATCTATATTTACTTGCTACCCAGCAGACTCTCAGTCCTTTTAATACCACAGCCTTAGCTCATTTGGCATCTTGCCACATTAATTGGAAGTTAATTACAGTTTCCAGCAAGTCCACTGAGATGTTAAACTTTTGTATTGTCACAAAGTTGAAGGAATGAGATTTTACTCTGTCTTTTTACTTCTGCTGTTTTATAGAACTTGTGGGTTTAAAACATGCAACAGTGTTTTTATTAAGATGCAGAAAGATTCTAAAAATTTTATTTCTGAGAGTGTGCTACCACATCAGGGATATGTTTACTAAACGTTTGCTAAAAGTGCTTTCAGGAAAGTGGAATATAATTTAAAAAACAACAGTGACCAAGAACATGGAATTAGAATTTGCTTTATGCAGTGTGTGGGTACAACAGTACCCTCAATTGTTCACGAGTATACACAGCTTTAATACACATTTTGGAATTTTCTGTTCATTAATATTTTGTCCTTTTTTCTGCTAAGACAGTTCTTGTATTTCTCGCCCAAAAATCAGGGGGAGGGGGGAAAAAAGGAAATCCCTGCATTGGCTTAAAGATCTTGACCCTTGCCATGTGTTTTTCCATGTTTAGCAGATGAATCAGAAAAAAAGAAAAGGAAACAATGAAACAGATGTGCAGAAACATTTTAAATATGCACAAGCTGAAGCTACTGAACTACTCTTGTATTTTGAACGTCCTCCATATGCAACAAAAAAAGTGAAGATAAAGAGTCTTGGTTAATTGTCCAGGACTTAGAAGTCCTGCTTAGCATGTCTGTCCAATGTCCTCTTCATAGTTCAGAAGTGACCACACCAATTTTGTTACACATACATACTGACAAATGCTACTGACAAAGGCTACAGCAAATTGTAAATGCATAGGTGCAGCAGACTTCCATAGTAATTGCTCAGAAATAGAATTTTTGACATAGTAAGATATTGCAGGAATGTGAATTTTAAGATATTCACCAGTGTTAGAACTACACCAGCCTGCTGGCTTTCCTGGGCCTCATCACTGTTCTCTCTGTTCTTGTCTTTGTCTTCATTCATTTCTTGTGCATCCATGAGTAACCCCATGTCATCATTACAGTCACCTCCTACTTCCAGCTTAATGCCATCTTCCTCTTCATCCACAATTTCATCAGAGGCTTCTGCAAGCATCTCTAGCCTGTATGAACAGAAGTAGCCCAGGCTTATTATGAAACCGAAAAAGCTCACCAGAGAAAGATACCAGAAAGCCCAGACCTGCACTAATGTGTAAGGCATGCATTTTCCTGAAAGGGAAAACAACTATCACCCAAATGCTTCTATTAAGTTCATGTGTAGGCCTGCTTCATTGCTGCCTCCAGCAAAACCCAGCACTACTACAGTTCACCCTCAAGGTCATTATGACAGCACTGCACTATATTCAATATCTGTAATGTTGATAATGTTGAAGGACTTTCATTATAAGTTCATAAAACAAAAAGCCACTCCCCCCTTTCCCCCAGTAAAGCATGTATTTTCTTTTACATTGCAGCTAAGAAATTGCAGTATAACAGAACTCAATGAGTAATTTAGCAAGAAATCTGTTTCTTGGGAAAGCTCACGGTTTCTTCAAAAATAAGACCATCAATGAAAGTACACCCACACTGACTTTATCAGACAGCAGCTCTCTTTTCAAATCTAACTGCTTGCCTGTTAGAGTTAATGCAACTATAATATTTGATACTTTGCTACACTTCTAGTGGCTTCACAACCCAGGTGGTTGCACAGGAAGATGTACATGGAATGGAGGAGCATTGGTAGTAGGAGTTCATAGAACAGCCAAGAGACTGTAAACCTAAAAGAATGTGAATAAATTGACCATACAAGAGAACAAGACTTTACTCCAATTCTAGTGGTGATGAGGCACTGGAACAGGTTGTCCAGAGAAAGCCATAGATGTCCTGTCCTTGGAAATTTTCAAGGCCAAGTTGGATGGGGTGTTGACCAGCCTGGTCTAGTGGAAAGTGTCCCTGCCCATGGCAGCAGTATTAGACTGGATGATCTTTAAAGATCCCTTCCAACCCATACCATTCTATGAATCTATGCTCTCCAAAAGTACAGCCCTTTTGTTTGTCTAAGAAGAGGAAGAATGAGCTGAATCATTCAGGCATGAACAGTGAGGGAGGAAAAGTGTCTTTACCAGTCTTCCTCAGAGGCCCTTTGCTCTTGTTCCTTCTCCTCATCTTCTGCCAGCTCTTGTTCTACTGCCTCCAGCTCAGCAGATGTCCTCTCCAGCAGAGCTGACACAGCATCCTGCCCACAAGGAAAAAGATAAAACCAGAGCTGAATGATACATAACAGGTAGGAAAATGACAACTCTTGCAAGAACTGCATTACCCTACTGCTCCCTGATGTCAGCAGACACAATGACCCCCAGATCACAAGGATAAGGGGTTTGAATTGTCAGTTCATAGCACATACAATGATTACTTTTGTACGGAGTAAATCTCAATGAAAAACAATTGGTTTTAAAATTACAATGTAATCAAATATACTCCTGTCATCCTTCAATGTATTTTCTCATCTTCCCTGTCACACTTGTAATGTTCTTATGTGAAAAAAGGGTGCTTTTCAAAGTTACATTTTCTATGCAGTTCTCTTAAGAAGGGATTAAAGCAGAAAAGCTTATTTAACCAGAAGAGTTAGTATGTTTTGCATAAACAGCATGCTCAATGAAATGGCTTTGAGTATGCAGATTCAGATAGTTAATAAATAGCAATTTTTAATGTATGGATATGAAAATAAATGCCACACTTAAGGAAGCTCTTCAATAACATTTTTTCTAAAAAGAAACATAGCTGAAGGGTTTCAAATTGTAAGTGCAATCTTGTATCCAGTAAAAAGCATCTGCCATATCCCCACTCCCATCTGAGACCCTGTATAGCCCCTACTCACATGAAGTCACTCTAGACAAAAGTGCCTGCAAAACAGGGCCTTGGACCTTCAGGGATGGCAGTTCACACATTCAAATAACTACAATGCACTGGCACAATTAGTCTCTGGCTTTTTTCTTGCTATCACAGTAATAGCCAATTCATCACTCACCAAGTCCAGTGAATCCAATGACTGTGATTGCTTGCTCAACAGTAACATGTATTCGTCATTTTGTTCCTTGGGCTTTTTGCCAGGACATTGCTTGCAAGGCAACAGGTTGTACCACAGAGTATAGGTCTCCTCAGAAAGTGATAAATCTGCCAGGCTGATCTGAGTCCCAGCCTGTAAAAAATAAGAAAAGGGAAAAGAGAAAAAAAAAAATTTAAATTTGTTCTGTTTCCTACAAAACATTCTACTGTACTCATCAAGAAAACAGGCAGCCAAGATTTGCCAAGAACCTTAATTCCCTTTTTAACTGTACAGTTTTCAATTTCCCTCCAGTTCCAGTTAAAATAGACAAATAGAAGTACATGGAAATGTCCTTCATATTGTCCATTCTGACATCTCTAATTTCAGTCTGTAGAAATGCCTCCTCACACGCACACCCCACACCATACCACAGTATTGCACACACCTGCTCTAGAGCATTCAGTAATGAAAACCTGTGCAGCACCAGCTCGTGGGACAGCAAGTGTCACATGATTTTTCAGCTGTCCCATGCATATGGCAAATAATGGATGACCTTGCTTGCTCTAACCAGGGAAGAAGATGAAAAGCCAGTAAAAGAGATTAAGAAACCCTTTCATTTGGACAAGCGCTGGCATCGACTGAGTTGGTACTTTGGGAAAACTTCTGAAGTACTCATGTTTGGGCTGTGCCTTGGAGATTAAAATCCTCTGTTCTTTGGCAAAGCATATTATCTCCACAGCTACTGGGCTGCATACATAGCTCTTGCCAAGACTCTGGTCCTGTTGTCCAGGGCATTCTGCTGGGGATGGTACTCCCAACTCTTTCATTTGATCTTTGGAATAACCCTTGTCTTCGTTGGGGTTTTTTGTTATTGCTGAGTCCTTTCTTCATCTTTGTATCCTGCCTGAGGTTGCATTTTTGTTCTGTTGCCCTTCGCTTTCCTCAGGGAAAAACTCTTACATACTGAAAAGGCCAACACACTCCTCAGGAATTAAGTTAACTTCTACATTCTGAAAGTGAGGCTGTTTCACTGTAGTCAGAGCTGATGAACCCCAGCAGATTCCAGCAACTCTTCAGTGTGTAGCAAATGAAAAAAAATCTCACTGTGCTACTAAAATCCCTCATGGTGAAAAACTAGAGTTGAGTCGTACCAGACCATGCAAAAGCAATTTAAAAGTAAATGAAGCATCACTGATTCAGTGATGACTACAATTAACAACATTTAAAGTGACAGCTTCCAATGGGCTGATCTATAAATGTCATGCTTTTTTAATTCAACAGATCATAAAGACCAAAAAGGTGTCCATCATATAATCTAAAATAACGTCCAAAATGTAATTTAGTTTGTTCTTTGTGACAAGTGGTGATAATGAGGGTTTGCTCCTGTTTTATTTTACTGTGGCTCTTCTTCAGTTTTTAATTCAAAATCTAGCATTTAAATAATGTTGCACTGAAGTTCATAGGGGGTTTATGTACAAAATGGCAAAGATGGAATATCAATCTGTAATTAAAGGGTTAAAGTAGTGTTAGAATTATCAAAACACCTTCCATACAGGATTAGATTCTCTACCCGGAGTTTCAGAGAAAGGCAGTATTCTAGGTACTATAGCAACAACTAAGTTATGCTTCAGACTTTGTCTCCGAGTGCTGTGGAATTTTAGCAGCCTTGACCATCAAAATAAGAGGGGACACTGTAAACAAATGCATGCCAAAAAAGCACCAGAAATAAAACTGCATACCAAGCATTCTTCCCGACGACTTCTACTGACAGCACAAACATCTACTCTCAGTGTCTTCTGCAGCAGTGCTACTTGAGAAATGGCTACTCTGAATATCTCGTTGAATAAAATGGTTTCCATGGCAGGATGAACTTTAGTGCGGAACAGACAGCTGATATCAGTGGAGGATGGAAGGACTGCTACTCTGATATACCTGCCAGAAACAAAACAAAATCTTTACTCTGTTTAAACTGGCACTTGCTGGTGATGCATGAGAGAAGTTCGCCCCATCAACTTAAGGATTGCATAGCAACAAAATGGAACGGTAACTTATCAGTGGAATGGAAAAGAGGTGACAAAGATGAGTGAAGAACTCTTCTTGTCCCTAGCAGAAACATTTCCCAAGAAGGAATTTTTGTGCCTGGTAAGGTAGCTGTAGCAAGAGAGGTAGCAGTTTCTGACTCTATCCAAGTTTAGTACTGTAAACAATGAAGATCATGTCACAGGTGGGAAGAAACATGTCCTTAATGTTAATTTAAAAAAATGAGAAGAACTGGAGTGGATGTAAAAATTAAATTCTTAGACTAATGCAAGCAGCACTGAAAAGCAGTGATGTCTTTTAATCTTTTAAGGAAACAAATCAAACAAAATTTCCAAAGAAAGCAGGAAACTACAGAAAGCGAGGAAGAAAATAGCTGCTTAAGATCATAAGCTGCTTAAGCCATAGCTGCTTAAGATCAATTCATAACATATTAAGTGAAACTTGGAAGAATGCATCTTGCAAGCCTAAACTGAAGCACAGAGAGTAACTTGAAATCGTTACAGGACTGTGTTTATTTCATACAACCAGTAGGAATGGATATTATGTGGATAAAAGTTGTACTAGCTAACTTGCAGGTCTCACTTTAGCAGCAGATTGACACAGTAAAGATATTTTTAATGCAATTTGTATGTGCTATTTACCTATTGCACAGTTTCTCATACACACAAATGAGCCTAGTAATAGTTTTCCATTTTTTCTGTGCCTATCTATTAGTCTGTTTCTGGTACTGCCTTTAAAGATAAATGGCATTCACTGGAAAATAGAATGCAATGAAGCTGGCTAAAATAAGAAGAAAGAGTGGGTCAATGTAAATAATTTTGAAAAATACTTTTTCTCTCAAAATTTATAGTACTACTACTGTATTTTCTAACTTCATATATAATTTTGTTAATTTTATTAAAAATTGAATTTTACATTAGTTAAAACAAATTAGGTCTGTGAGAAACATGATTTTTTTACTTGAATTTGGGCACAGACTTTATTTCCCAGTTATGCCAAACTTCTTAGAATAAAGAGCAAATCTAGGTTGTTTGGTTCACATGTATAGCTTGGATAGCAGGTATCCAACATTTTGACATGCCAGTCCTTAGGTGAAGTGGTACCATATTGTAACTCCAGTAATGCTGCTGCTGTATTCATACAACTGTAGGTGAGCAACTGGCAGTCTACTGAAAACAGCCATTTTAACAGACTAAGCAATTAGAAACATTTATAAAAAATGTAGGAATAGAAGATAAAGTGTATCAAAAGTATGTTTAAAAGGTGGTGTATTGGAACTTTCTTGTAATAAATGTTTGCCAATTTATTGGCATCAGCCAAATGAAGGATAAACAAAGTGAAAGAAATTGTTCTCTCACTTTTTTGTACAGGAGTGGTCACTTCCATTTTAATTAATAAATTTAAAGAGTCAAGCGATGAATCAGATTTTACTGTGACAAACCTATGACTTCTCAACTGATGAAGATGTGACCCTGACACAGTAACTCTTCAACTGTGCTCTATCTAGGCTAAAAGTGAGTTACAGTATCAGCAACATCTCATGTCAAATCTATTCTCCCATGTGTAAAGGTTCAGTAAAGTACTAATTTATTGAACTGATGTTCTAGGAAATGCAGCTATAATGCAGCATCTTTTTCCAGACCCAATTTTTATTATTGTATGTGTCTGTACAGATTATACATATATGCACTCAAGTCCAAGTGGCAGAAAAAAAAATGCTATTTGCAAGGTCCTGCCTTTACCCTGCCCCTTCTTCCTCCTTATTTTGTGTACCTTTAATTTCATCAAATCTCTTTTAGCAGTAGCAGGACAGGACTTCTTGACTATTAATTACAACTTCACACTTTAATTCCTGAAAAGATGCCTGCTCTGACCTACCTTTGTGTTACTGACCATCTTTTTGCCGTTCTACATTATTTACTTTTCCCCTCACCTGTGTCAATTTATTCTTCTGTAGTTTTTCTGTTTTCTTGTGCTAAATGTTAGTGGACTTGGAAGGTCAGCAGAGAAAGACTAGTTCAGAGAAGGAAGGATATTAGTAGAACAACCATTTCTTATTAACAAAAAACAAACAGAAAAATCCAGCAAGCACCCAGGCTCTATCCCTAATGCATCCTTTCCATATCCTATTTATCTGCCAATCAAATTTAAGGCAATGGGATACAAAGGAAAAAGAACCAGCAAGAAAACCAAATTTTTTAAGGAATGATTATATCCTACTCCAATCTTATTAAGCTTTTCAACAGGTTAAGGCAGTCTTAGAGTCTGTCACAAAAAGCTTGCTCAAGTGTCCCCAAGGCAACCTGTACTTATTTATACAGATGATAATTTTGGATTAGAAACTCAGTGGTAACATATTCAGGCTTTTCTGTTCATTTTCTACCTATGATTTAAACTGTAATTTACTTTTAGACTTTGCATGTTGGTCCAATTTGACTCAAGAACTAATTCTTAACAGACCCCCAAGCTCTAGTTGTTAGGGATGGTGTATGTCAATGTGACTGTGCTTGTCCACTTGCAATTTATCAAATTACCCCTTTCTTTTAAAAGCTCACTTAAAAGACAAATACTACTTTAAATACCATTTTACGTCTAAAAGACACATAAATGTAAAAAGACAACAATCTGAGCTGAAAGGATGCCAAAGTATCAAAAGAATGGTGTTAGTAACTATAGCACAGCTGTTTTGCACTCACAAAGCTGGAATGTTTAGAAGCAGTAGATAAAACACCATTTTAAAATCCTTTTTATTCCAGTTTAGTGGAATGTGCACATTTCCTGATAACATCTTGTTCTTGTAGCATTGCTGGAATATGCAAATACTAAATACTACATATTACATAAATATTACAATGCTAAATACTACAACAAGTACAAGTTTTGTACATATTTCAGTTTTCTTAAGCCTTAAATCAACTGATTCCTTTAGAGAGTTTTTAGAATTTATTATTATACTCTTATATTTCAACATTACTTCTCAGTGATTGTTTGACTTACACCTTAGAGCCAAGGGGGACAGGAAACGCTGGAAGGTTTCTAAGCCGTACTATGATTATCACGAAACTTGAATTGCTGTGGTCATATCTGTTAAAGAAAGGACAACACAAGGGAAGTTTACTATTCACATTTATGGATCAACAGAAATATTCCCTTTGCTGGTCACTCACCTGAGTCCTATTTGTACCTGAGCAGCCTCTAGAGTTGTTGCATCATCTTCACTATATACAGTGTCCTCAGTTTCATTTGGTCTAGGAAAACCAGGCAAATACTCAAATTTTGGAAAATTATAGTTAGCTTTCAGCAATTATTAAGATATGCATGCACAGAACATATATCCATTCTAAACATGATGATTTAATTACAGCATTCACTCCAAAGAAGAATTTCAGAGCCAACGCATGAGCAGTGCTTGTTTTAGGGACAGTTGCTGCTGGAATAGTTTGACAACTGCAGCAATGATTTGGAAAGGCCTGAGGCTGATTACTGAAGATTACAGGCAATACCATATAAACTAGTATGAAGAATCCTATAGAAGTTGTCTGGTCAAAAAATAACGGCAAGTATGTTTCTTATATCCTGATCACTGCAGTGAACAGTAAGCCTCAACCTGGATTATTTTAATACCAACATTACAACAGAGTTTTTTCATGTGTTTTCTATAACCTCTTTTTAAAAATAAAAACATTCAAAAAAATTGCTATGCAATCTTAAAAATCCTTAACAAAACAAGAATTAAAAACAGTAACTCTGAGTATTGACAATAAAGTCACATGGCAGAACCTGCAGAGTTTAAATCAAGCTTTTCTCTTGGGAACAAGTTTCTAGCAAGGAAAAAACCCCAAGATTATAAAAAAAGTATATTAATGCTATTCAACCAAGTTATACAAGCACAAAAAATAACCCAAATCAAACTTCATTGTTTGGCAAATATGCCTTCCTTGCCATCTGAAAGTACAGATTATTTCTAAAAAAAGGCAGGGCTGATTAACAACTTCTGCAGGTATTGTGTAACTGATCATAGATATATTTAAATTTTTGGTGGAAGGACTTGCATGATTTCTCAAACCTACTGTTTCACAGAAGCTTCATATACACCACTATCTCCAGCTACAGACTCATCAGACACAGCAGCAGATACACAAGCTGTTTTCTCCTCAAGCATATGACCAGCTGTTCTTCTTGGTAAATCACCACCTACAAAAAGGAAAAAGAATGAAAACTAGTCCAAGAGATTAACAGTCAGAAAGACAGATGAGCAGAGCTTAGAAAGTTGTCATGTTGAAAGCGGTGACCCTTAGCTGAGTATCACAGAGTAGTTTTGTTCCATATCATTAAACATTCTGAGACTGTACTGCTGTTGCTACATATTCTGGCTACAGATATAACCAGACTGATGAACCTGAAAATGTACTATTATTTCTTCCCAGAGACACAGACTCCTATGATCACCCTTATGCATTGAGCTAGTTATTATCCTTCATTATCAGCCCTCATTTTCCTGATCTTTAAACCAGTATTTGCCATGTTCACATTCAGCACTGTGGTAACACTGCAGCTACATGCCAAGTGCTTGCCTACTGTTTATTAAATATTCAAAAGTCAGACAGATATCCTCTCCCCAGTGATATAACTGCTAGAAATAAAATCCTCTCTGGTTTACTATCATCAAAAACTTTCTATGCTACAGGTTTTCAATGACTACTTAGCTTTAATCCTTAACTTGCATTCATATGCGAGTGTCATGCCATGAAGCCAGATTCTGCAGCACAGCAAGCTGAGGGCCTATGCAGTCCTTTTATCTGCCAAGGGGTGAGGATATTGGTATGCATTATCATCGCCATCTGAATCATGACTTTACATCTTGTTAAGATGTTAAAATTTAAAGCTCTAGATTAGATGATTGATTGCTGCATTTGTGCTTTTATTTATGGCAGTAGGAATGCTTTTTCCTTGATGATGAAGTGTTCTTTCCCTTCCCCCTCACCATGTGAGGGGTGAAGGTGATGACATGATTTATTGATTACCCTTAGGAATTACCACGGCAGCCTGAATTGACTTTGACAATGACAGAGACTGACTGTGGAAGAACTACAAGATATTCCAACTTTGTTACAGCAGAAACATGTGCAGAAGAGCAAATATCTCTATGGTTCACCTGTACAGAAAAGTCAGAGACAGCCAGAGAAGCAGATGAACACTGCATCTAGAGAGCCAGTGCAGATTACATGACAACAGCAGCTGTACTACCTTTGAGTCTTTGTCTATGCCCAAGTTAAGATTCAGCAGTATTCAGATCTGTAGTCCTGTAAAAACCTAAGCGTGTGGGCTGAAATTTTCAATGCATGTTTAGGGCCTCTGGCTGAGTTTGTTCAAGCCTTCCCATTCAGCATCACAGCAGTTTCAAGGATGAAATTGGAGTAGAAACACTGAGCAAACCCCAGATCTGTGTCTCACTGTTAATTACTGAAGTCTCACCATGAGGCCCATTTTACTGTGGAAACCAGAGGTATTGAAGTGTAATTAGTTAATACCTGGCTATTCAAAATTCAAATACTTGTTTTGGCAGCCTTAATACAAGTTTAAAGACAAACTGTATTATGCATATGGTGCTACATGAGGAAGTATCAGTATGAAGAATCACTGAATAAATTTACATTTTAAAACCATAACTACTTATATAGACTTAAAAGGCAAGCTGACAATATCCAGAATAAGAGGTCCTCAAAAAGTGAAAAAATGTTAGAGAACCACACAATGCCTTTGAAAATAATGATCTATAGAAATAATTAAAAAAAAAAAAAATACTGATTTCACATAGCCCAAAGTGTTCCCAAATTCCAAGCCATTTTTAATTCAGTTCTCCAACTATGTGAGCTGCAGACAGATTGCAAATACAGACTGAAAATTGTTGTTAATTTGGAAAGGATATGCTGCTGAAATACAGGCAGGAAAATTAATTATTGTTTCAATCTTTTATAACATGGCTCTAAAGTAAAATAACTACTGTGCTACACTATCCTGAAAAGGCAAAGGACAAAAAGACCCCCTCCCCCCAAATTCCTTTTCCATGCTTTTTCAACTTTGTATTTTATAGGTTCAGACCCTTAGGACATCAGTCAATTTCTTGTTTTCTTTCTGCATAGTGAAACAGAGTGGGGCCTCCCAGCTTGTACTAAGCACACCATACCTTTCTCTTCTGGTGCCACATTGCTCTGGCCAACACTGAAATTACCACAGTACTGCAGTAAGTTAATCTAATTAGACAACAGATGTTACAACAGTTCCTTGAGAGAATTAAAAAAATAAAAGCAAATTTCTCATTAAAATATATAACTATATGAATATGACATGGTACTTTCATTAAAAATTGGAAAACTCCAAGCATAAGGGTTCAAACTTGGTAACAAATCTGGACAATACTCAAGAGCTAGACCATGTTTATTCTTTAAAACACCAAACTCCTTAGTTAGCTGCTTCCCTACCAGCTCAGAAATACAGTTGGAAATGCCATCTTGATAAAACCTAGGAACACCATACATCCTCCATGCTTTCAAAATCCAGCTTCAGGTTTTTGTGCTATTGTTTTCGTGACAGATTGCAATACATGAACTTACTTTCTAAAATAGCTATTGAAAAATGTGGACAGAATCAGGGTGATTGCAGATCTCTGCTACCTAGAAGTTAGGTAACATCCCTCAGAACATGCAAGTGCATGCTGATCAAGATACTCTTCAGTTACACAAGGTACCTCCTCATGTCAAGAGCCAATTGTTAATTTTCACGTTGCATATACATTTGACATTCGATTTTCTTTTAATTACCTGAACTTCCTTCGTGTAGAGAAGGCCGAGGCTGCCTAACGTTTAGATGTCTTTCATCTGTAGGAGTCTGAGATCCTGCTCTGGCTTCAGAGTCCAATAATATTTGGTTCTCGCAGAAGCTAATGCCTGCAAAATCACCTGAAAGGTCAGAGTCTTCAAAGTCCGTAGTGAGGTGATGCAGAGGGGAGTTTTGAGCTGACACTGAAAATGCAGCTTCTAAAACCAAAGGGGAGCCTGGGGGGGACAAGGAGGAGAGTGAGGATCTGGAGGACAGTGATGTCACAGATTTGGGAGGTTCAGTCAATTTGGGATGGTCTGCAGCTGAAGGAGAGTCACTGTAACCGAGTCTCCCATGGGAACTGACCACTTCATTTTCATGAATAGTAGTGATAGGCCCTGAAGGAATGTAACCAGTTTTCTCTTGCAATATGAAATCAAGTTTGTACTGATAGTCCAAATCTGTGATTTGATCGCCTTGGTTATAGTAGAGATCCGTGGAGCTGAGCGAGTTTAGCGACCCTCTGCTTGATGTGTTCAGAGATCCCCGGCTGGATGCCAGGGATCCCAAACTGCTCCCTGAAGATACAGACAACGTACTAGCTGAGAGGCTGCAAAGAAAGCACAAAGACATGCTGATGTTACTGAACTAAACCAGCACAAAACAGAACAAAGAGAAGGAAGCTTGACTAAAGCTGCCTTGGAACAGATTACAGCCAAAAGCTGGTTGGGGCATTATGTTTTTTAAGCATCTATACTCGGCTTAGCTCAGTGTGCCCAACCTGCACACTACCAGGGCAATTTACCCAGCCTTTGGCCACCTGCCTAAACCCTTTTTCTTCTGGAGAAGGCTGCAGATTTGACAAACTGGTCTGGCAGTAACAGCAGCCTTCTCAGCTGATTGGAAACCTGCTCCACTCTGATGTGGGTACTCCTGTGGTCAATGTGACAGCACAGGGATCCCCAAGATGGAGCTTATGACAGCAGAGGAGTGCTGCCACCTCTAGAGCAATTCATTCAGCCTACTCTATGCCCAAACACCTGGGAAAGATGCCATATAGACAGCTTATAGCAGAACTGCTTCCCATCTGCATGACAACACACATTCCACGTGCCCAGTAAATCCAACTATGTAAATTATGGCAAAGGCTGTAACACGCAATCTTGTCCTGTTAATAACAGCAGACAGGGAGTCCTGCTGGACTAGAGAAACTCAGTGTCACTGCCTTGGTTCTGGAGGACTGCTGGGAAAAAATGTCAGGAAAAATAATTCAAGCAGGTCCTTCTAAACACTTAAAATATATTTACTGAACAATAGCAGAACTATCAACTTAGAAAATTTGCTGAAATTATAAAAGTACACCAGGTTTGCATGGTGACAAAACACTTGAAGCTATTACATTTGCATGCTATTACTTTACTATATTTTGCTGAGCTTCCAGCTAAGAGAAAAACCTAAGAATGAAGTTGAGACACCCAGGTCTACTACAAAACAGGTTTTATATCATGCAGTACAGTCTCACCTCCTAAGTTGTGAATGCAAATAGGTAGTTAACTTTGTAGTTTCTTCAAGTTTCTGTACCAACTCTTTTCTTCTCTCCTCCAATTTTAATCTGCAAAAATATGTACATATTAGTTCAGGAAAGCATTACAGAATAGGCTAGAACATTTTATAGATAAAAAAGAAAAAAGTGAAGATCCTTCATTTTTTTATCAGGTTGCCAGTGACTAAAATCCAAAATACTGTGTTAGGTCTCGATCTGATCATAAAACCCCAACTGCTTCAGCCGAGTGACTTTACCTGCAGAATACCAAGCACTGTAACAAACCTGCTGAGTGTACAAGCAAGCACTTGTACAAGCAAGGGTTGGGACATTCACACTGTACCAAGGGGAACATGCACCCAATAAAAGAGTAACAAATGAGCATTGGGAAAATAGCTGCAACTTCAGGATAATAAGATCTGCACTCATACAGTTTTTAAAAGCCATACTGCAGACTCCCTCCTCACTTAATATAGTTCCAGGAAAAAAAAAAAAAAAAAACAACCAACCAATAAAACCAGGAAAACCAAAAGAACACTAATACCAGTAATACCAGTATTAGTTTTGATAATCTGAAGTTTAAAATCAAAGCACTCCCTTTAATTTCAGAATCTTTATATAGGGATAAAGCACAGCAAATCAAAACGGCATTCAGTGAAAGGTTCTGAGATTATAGGCCATATTTAGGAGTCCTTGGTAAAGATTTGTACATTCCCAAAAGCTTTGTCAGCACCTCAGAGCCACACAGCATTGTAAGGCTCATCATCAATTCACCTTTATGAGAAAGCAGGATTTATTGCCTCCTGCTTTGTTATCTAGAACAGCTCTAAAGCCACAAAATGGGGAACTCTCCTATTCCTCTTGGCCAGGAGAAATGATTCACTAACCTTTAGAGTGATTTTTCCCCCTCTTTTAATTCCCTTTTATCACTCCATTTACACTAAATAAATTGCTTTCTTTCAGTGGATTCAGCTAAAATCTTCCTGTAGTAGTGGATTACTATATTCTCCTCTAGGCCTTGCTCAGTCAACTGATATGTTGCAAGTTCTCCAGCTGCTAATCTGAGAAACATCAACCATTGCTTTCTTACACAAAGTGAATTAACTGAACTAGATACTCAAGAGTGCTCAGAATTCACTCCCTTTGAACATCAGATAGCAGCAAAAAGACATTAAGTCCCTGATTCAGCAAAGCATGAAAAGCACTTGCTTACACCCATGCTTATTCAGCGAGCAAATCTGGGTTATGCAAAAGTGAATAAGTTACCCCGAGGTCAGCCAGGGTGCGACTTCCACTCCACTGCCCACGCCACATGTGCTCTCACACTGATGTGTTCATCTATCAGTACCTGCTAAGGCTGTTAAAAGCATACACAGTATTTCATTCTTCACTCAGGAAGACATACACACAGGTTTCCACACCAGGAATTCTGTTCATCTCTAGTATTAGACACTCTTTCCAATAATTTTACTATTTATTGATGCTTTCTGTCTTATTTTAAAGCCTAATCTATCCTGCTTTTCCCAAGCAAGAGTGCTTTTCACTAGCTCTGTCGTAGCTTTTCAGTAGTGAGCTATGATTTTTTTTTTCTCAAGAAAGAGGCATAGAAATTGCTCTGTGTTCAACTACTAATGGTAGAAGACTAGAAAAAAAAGAAAAGCTTAGAAATTTCTCTGACTGAAGTCCTCAAAAGACATACCTACAGCCACCTCGAGAGAGACACTATAGCAACTGAATTTGTACTACTGAACTAAAAGGTTTCATTGGTTTTTGTCTCAAAAGCACAATAACAGTTTGTCTTCTTTTACTTTCTTAAGGAGGTTGATAAACATAATTTATTCCTTATAATTTAGAATCTGAAAAATGTTTCTTTCCTGGAAGTAATTTGATCTCCTAGTAATTAAATACAATTGTTAATACCTGCAGGCTAATGTCAGAAAGATGCTAGTCACAAATCACAAACACAAGCCAAGTGATGAATCACTTGTGGAAGTTTGAGGAAATGCAGAAAGTAATTTTATTATCTCACAATGAATTGAGATTCAGGGAAGTTTTTTCATTCTACATCCAGTCAAATGGAAAAAAAACCCACCAACCCCACCTCCATAACTTTCAGACAATGAACCTTCCCTCTTTATAGCACAAGCAGGAACTATAAAATCCAAACACCCCTGTGTAAACACCTAAACAATCATTGTGTTATCTGTTCTGACACAGGCCTCTCTCGGTCCCTCCTGTTTGCACCGCTTCCATTTAAATTAATCTACTCCTCCTTGCAGAAGGGACTTCAGTGTTAGTGAGACATCTTTCTCTTTTGATCTTAAATTGTAACATTGCTGAGAGGGGCAGAGAATCTTTAAAAAAATATATAAAAAAGTAAAAGTGCACATACCTAACCTTCCAATGCAAATTTAGGTGGACATGTTTGTGACAGGCACAAGAGCAGGTGCCAGTTTTGCAGGCAACAGCACAATCAAATACTTAAATCATGGACCTGTTCAAATGGCTGTGTTTACTTGAGACATACTGCCAAGGATTAAAGCAATAATGGAACTCAGAGGCAAGAAAGTAGCAAGTAGTTCTCAACAGTTCCACAATCCAGTTATTTCTACACAGTTGCTTTAAGGCTTCTTAAAGCAGCCAGAGTATGCCCTGTCTCTGGCTTTTTGAAGTTGATATGTTATGATCTACACCCTCCTTCTGTAAATTGAATCCACGTACATCTACTAGTGGCAATTTCAGCATCCTGCTCCAAAATAACCCAGGGCTACACTATAATGTTTTTGTTTTAAGTCAGAGCACGTCTCCCGTCTCTTTTCTTTAGAAATAAAAAACTCAAACCACTAAACCAAATGAAAAAACCCTCATTGCATTAAGCTCTGGCACAATCCACAGCTTCTTATGCTGCTGCTTCATTATCAGTACCTGTGAAAACACTGCAAACTGAAGGCATTCATGAAATCCCATAGAAGAAAAAGGTAATGTAACAATAGCACAATATTTTGAAGATGGCATGACTCCTCCACTGAGAATGGAGAGGAGAATCTCCCTCATCTCCAAGAAATAAAATCCTGGTAATTGATCTGATACAATTTAATGTATTTTCTTAAAACTAACATTTCAAAGAAAGTTTCAACATCTGAATCCTTCTGAAAAGGATTTACTTTATGTTTATAGTAGACAAACTAGAAATAATCCTCAAAATATCCTCGTGTAAAAGAATTTATGTGCTCTGAAATCATCAAAGGAGACAGTTTTAATATAAACAGTTGAAGCTAGAAATTCACTGGAGAATCACTGGAATAAAAAAAAAGCAATCCAGAAGCTAGAGCAAAAAATCAATCCAGCTGCTGGTGGAGGTAAGTGCTACCTCAACCAGCAGTGCACAACACACCTTACATTAACTTCAGGAAATAAAGCCCAAACACTCCATATTTTCAGGATTAAAAATCAAAGGAAAAAAGACTGAGGAAAAGAGACGGGGAAAAAGGAAGCTCTAACAACTCATTCTGTCACTATGCATGGAAAATCCATTTCTTCTTGACAATGGGGGACAATTTAACTTGCCCTTGGTAGTCCAAGTTCAGCATCTTACATGTTTGGCATCTGACATATGGGAAAACGGTCAGGTGCAGAACTTACTCTGGCACTGAAGCAAATCCAAACCACAAGACTCAGACACCAGCTACCTATTTATAGCTTGAGTCAAGATTTAGCTATACAACAGCATATTATCAAAACCTTAGATTAAATTTACCTTAGACAGGTAGCTTCTCTTGTGAAAATGTAGCTCCCCTCTTCTAAAACATATTTGTATTATTAATATAGTGCAGTTTAAACTATTATAAAGTGTACAAATGTTTAAAAAAATCTTGCATAATACACACATCTGTACTTTGTAAACAAAAAAACTTCCTTGTTGCTCAGCTACAATTTAGGACTCAGCTTCTAACCCTATAACAGAAATTTGGCCATACAGCACGCTGGAGCAACAGCAGGTGTTTCCTAGTAGAGGGAAGTAAGAAAGCCACACAATGCTGATTGTATTACTTTAGGTAAGGCATACTACACTGATACACACAATGACATTTTGTGTTTATTGCATTCTATGTGGGCTAGAGGTGCCTCTAAATTTATTTCCACTTAGAGCTGATGAAAAGTCCATCTGTGACAGTCAGCTTTGATTTTCTCAAAATGTGAATGTGGCTAAAAACCATTTATTGTCAGAGTAGCTTCACTTACTAGTTAGGTAGCAGCAAGTTAGGAAAGTTTTGCAGCAATTATCCTTCTCATCTGAACTTTTTGGGGTTTTCTCCCTTTTGGTTGCATTTTTGTGCGTAATAAAACTCAGAATGAAAGGCTTCAGATGTAACAACAATCAAGATAATCTTTGTAACCTGAGTTCAGACAGTTTACAGCTATTATCAGAAACGAGTGAATGATGTATTGCCTTCCCGCTGGTGTGTTGACATTCCTCAGTTATTTAACATCTGTCACAGGCATTTTCATGCTGGTAACAAATGCAGAGCAACTGATACTGCAGAGCAGATACAGGGCGTTCACATTCTCTCACAGTACTGAAGACTTCTTTGTTTTTCTGCCCGTTGGGCTAATAACAAATTTAATTAAGACCTACATAGAACAGTCACTGAAGGAAAACAGCCCATCAAGGCATAGTTCAGGGTCTGCAATGAGCACAAAGGTTAGATTGCAGAAAGCATTTAATATTAGCAAAAAGCAACAACTTACCTTTCAGCAAGTGCTTGACTGGGTGTGCTTTTCACAGACACCAGCTCTTCCTCAAGCCTCTTCCTTTCTGCTTCTAGCTGCTCTAGCTCATTTTGAGTACGTTTGCGTGGTGTAATAAACTGAAGCTCCTTTAAAAGCTCTTCTTTTTCATTGATTAACATCAGTTTTTCCTTTTCCACATCCAGTGCTCCAGGCCAGGCTTCACTATCTAGCTTAGAGAGTTCAATCTTCAAATTAGCCATGCTAAAATAAAACAAAGCAGATTTACTTGAGTCCAGCACAGCACACAAAGCCCAGGAAAGAGAGAAGTGATACAATATTTTGAAATGTATCGGGGTATAACAAATTTTATACTCAAGGTCCTACTTTTAGTTTTGTTTCACAAGAACGCAGACTGTGCCAGAGAATCAGGCACATATCGAGGCCAGCAGCAACATGCATATGCATTAAAAATTAGTTGCTCCTATTCCAGTTCAAGTAGAAGTCACAATGTTATTAAAAGCTTTATTGAAAGCAATATGTCTGGTAACATAGCAGTGACACCATGCTTTACTCATTCATGAGTATGATGATTTCTCCTACGCTGTGGGAGGCTGATGACTCCTCAGAAACAGACACAGCCATGGTGAAAGAATGTGCCCCACAGCAAGGTGCTCACTTCAGCAAATCTTAAGACAAAAGCATTGCTCTTCTACGCAATTAAAGAAAAAGGCCAACAGTAGCTACCTAAAGAGAAAAGAGTACCTAAAGAGATGCAACTGCTGTTCCCATTACAGTAGTGAGGGGATCAAGACCACTAAAGCTCCTGAAGCCCTCAATCCATTTCCAGAAAGGTCTGGAAGAACAGACTGCTCATGATAGCTAATTTGCATAGAAAGTGAGAAATTTAACTCCAGGGCAGGGAAAGCTTGGCTATAAACAGGTACCCCCACAGGCACCCCAGGACCTTGGACACCACATCAGATGGATTGATGCTGGGGCCAGGGCTGGTGATACTTGCTTTTCCTTGCTCTCTTTCTTCTCTTCTCTCCCTTTCCAATTTCATCCTACCCCCTATTCAAAATCCATCACCACTTGTTTATACTAGGACGTCAGGGACTGGCCAAAAAGGAATGTTAGCCAGCTCTTCACTACATCATGATAGGATTGTCAGCATGGTATGTCAGATGCTTTTGAATAACAATTGCAACTGAATTCAGCATAGTTATGAACACTCCACCTCTTCAAGACATTCTGATGGCTAAGCAATGTCAAAATTATCTGATAATTTTCAAGTAGAGATGTTCACTTACAAGATCTTCTTTACAAGATCCTCTCTTCATCTTAGCTATTTTACCATAAAGTAATTGAGAATTTGCACATTTAGTATTTCAGAGAAGATGGTCAACACTTATTAAATTACATTGATGGTTACACTGCCCACAATACTTGGAGGAGGGGTATAATTAGGTACTGAACTTCATGTGCAAACTGGTATGTATCTTCATTATTCCAAGTTACATACACTGAAATTTCAACCCATCTTCTTGGCTAAGTAATTTGTGAGAAAGAAAGATCCTGCGCTGCAGTACTCCATACTCTGAGCACTGTACTGTTTCTCCTTTTCCCCACGCTCCAGATAGAAGTGGCAAACTGACTTACTTCAAGAAGTTTTTTGTTCCTACAAAAGAAAGATAAAATGCAATGCTGGGACTTCTTGGTATCAAGACACAGACAAAACCGAGGGTGATCAGGTTTTGGATCAATTATGCCTGAGAAACAATGCCACCTATCTCCATCTAAGTGACCATCTGACAATTAACATTATGTACATGATGATTCTGAGCCAAAATCACACATGTTCAATGTTGAACAAACACAATAACCTTAGTGTTCTTTGATGAATGCGTTGATTATACATTGAGGTTTTATGATTCATGATAAGCATATAAAGGATTACTGTTGTTACTGGTAGGAATGGTAGCTAGTACCTGTAGGAGGAAGTATACATTTGAAATTAGGCAAAAAAACAGTCATGCAGACTCCTGCCTTTAAAACCTAAAAACAACTAAGCCATTACTTGGTATTTCTAAGTTGCAAATTTATTTTTGTAGTTTTTTAAATGATCATGCCACAGTTTTCCAACTGAAATAATAGTTAAATCTCAGATTAAATGGCACAGTTTTCATCTGGCGAAAAATGCTATTTTTTATTTTGTTGCTTTGTTTAGTTTTTCATAGTAAAAAAACCCCAAAACTTTGGGTGTGGAATAGTGCTTAGATTTCTATTTCCCTGAAATTACAAAGAACCTCCACAACAAAAGCAGGAAGGCTTCTGAATAGCTGACAAATTATTTGCTGACAAGTATTAGAAAATAATACCACACAAGAGTACTATCCCAGTGGTAAATCTTGCCCCAGTATTATGCAGCACTTCTGGTGTACCAGAAGATGTCATTCAAACCCTGAATGTTCTGCTTTCTGATGCCCATTTTTCAGTGCTGTGGCAATTCATCAAGATGGCACCACTTTCACAGGCAAGCACCACAGAACTTTGTTTGAAAGGCATTCCACATTCATCAGCGGAGCAGTTCCTGACTTCTTTTCTCCTCCAGTTAAACTAATGAAAAAAAAAGCCAACCTATAGTGATAACAAGTTTTTGAATTATCTAAAGTCCCAAGGGAAAAAGGAAATAATTAAGCCTACTAAATCTGCACTGGAAGACTGAAGCAACTCTAAAACTGATGAGCCTTCAGTAGTATAGTAAAGTGAAATTATGATCCTGAAGGAGGATATAATGGACATAAATAACCTGGTGACTGCTTTCCTCCGAAAGCCAGCTCACTCTATTCCCTTAATCCTGGAACAGCCAGTAATTTGTCAGTGTTTTAATTTTGTTTCACAACACATCCAGTTTAGCACTAAGGAACAGCCGCAGCGTTCCCGAGCGCTGCAGTCCCTGGCAGGGCGCGCCGCAGTGCCGCCCGCTGGATGTCGCTGCGAGCACGGCCTTGGAGCCGCGGGCACCGGGAGCTTCCCGAGCACCAGGAGCTTCCCTGCCCCGCGGGCACCGGGAGCTTCCCGAGCACCAGGAGCTTCCCTGCCCCCCGGGCACCGGAGCTTCCCGAGCACCAGGAGCTTCCCGAGCACCAGGAGCTTCCCTGCCCCCCGGGCACCGGAGCTTCCCGAGCACCAGGAGCTTCCCTGCCCCGCGGGCACCGGAGCTTCCCGGCCCGGCGCTTCGGCCGCACGCTCCCACCGACCCCGTTACCTCCGCTTGGCCTCTTCGTACTGCAGACTGAGTCTGACCTTCTCTGCTAAATTCGATCTACTTCTTGCTCCAATCTGTTGAGGGAACAAAACCAACCAAACAAAAAAAGCAGCCTCGTTACCGTGCAAAGCTTTTAAACGAACCAACAAAACCCAGACAGAGGCTAGAAAAATTACAACTTAAAGAAAAATAAAACTACTGCCCTGCCTCTGCAGCCAGCCCCACACTTGCTGTTAAATGCCTAGTCCTCATCTACTCAGCTGTACAAAACAGTGCTGTTTTCTTCTGAGCCACTTTATACATTTTTAGCTACTGTACTATCAAGTGCCGATACTCCATCACAGTAAAGCCACAGCGTTTTAAAAGAATTCTTGCAGCGGCTACACTGAAAATTCTGATCTACTATGAGTTCTGTTGAACTCAGAATTTAGAACTATGTCAGTGCATTTCAAAGTTAGTCTTTAATAAATTTGTTACAAAACATAGGCAAGCTCTTTGTCTGGAAAACCTTGCACACTCTCTTTCTTACAAACTTAGCTTCAAAGAAGGTATCAAAATGAACAGCCTTCTGTGTATGTAAAATACAATATCAGTGAAACAAGGTTTTCCTAAATCACTGAACAAGTAGTTCCATGAACAGTTTTTCAGCTGTGTAAAATGAAATTGGGCATTTAAATTCTGAGATATTTTTTCCTGATTTTTTTTTTTAATCCATCTTCATAAGGTGAAATGTATCCTATAGACAGATTAAAAAAAAATACTATCCACGTCTCCTGATCTTCACTGTACTGGAACCATTTGACTAAATCAGATTTTCATAAATGCTTCATGATAAATGTATAAAGTTCATTGGAATCTTGATTTAAAATTCAAGGGCAAAAAATCAGAAAAGCAATTCTAGTGTGAGTGATTCTAAGTAATTTTGTGAAACAAGTATACATATATATGCTATCTGCAGCTGCAAACAACCATTTCATTCGAATTCCAATTCCATTAACAGTAGCATTCTTCTTCAATTTCTCTTTACACTGGACAAAATGGAAAAAAGCTCACCTCACCAGAAATGTCAGTCTGAGACCCTGTATCCAGAGTTTGTCTAGGAAAACACAGCTGTGAGTTTACAGAGCTGGAACTCAAGTCTGGTTCAGATGTTTCAGTGGTTTGGTCAACATTGAATTTTTCCCTCAGCTTTGCAAGACTCTGTCCAGGAATTAGAGAAGGAAGTAGCATTAAAGTTCCTTTGCACTTTACCATGTTTATACCAGTTTATCTCCAAAAGATATTTACATAAAAGACTCCACAATAAGAATTCTGGATTTATTTCATATTAAGCAGCCCATCCTTTTAATCAAGCCATCAGTAGGTAACACTAAGGGTGACCAACACCTGTGAAAATGTAAAAGCTACTCATTTGGGTTTGTGTCTGTTTTGGGACTTTGTGTTTTTTAATTTGTCAACCAATTACGAATTTTGCTGAAAAAACCCCAAAAACCAAAATGGAAATCTGTTTTCAAAAATGGAAATAGGACAATTTAGATTAGGAAAACTTTCATTGATTTACAAAATGGTCAGGCACCTCAGAATATATCAATTTTGTCCATTTTTTATTCTAAATTGTACTTCAGAGGTAACATATGCATTGTACCTTACATTCAAGTTCCAAAAAATCTATATGCTCTGACACAGAGCAGCTTTTTGAAGTAGGAATGTCACAGGCTTCAGTTTCTGCATCTGAAAATTAATTTTAATACTAGTTTGGCTCAAAGAATTTTGAGAATCCCTTAAAAGTATAAAATGTGAAGTATTTATCATCAGGAAAGTGAGTCATGTTAAAACAAATCCACACATAACTTCCATTACCCAATCAAAATACCTTCATTAAATCTTGTTTTTCTCTCTCGCCTGAACTGATCGCCTTTCTGATGGATTTCAGCTCCTTCAGGATGGCTTTGGCCTCACACAGCTCATACCCGCCCTGGCCTCCGGACATTTTTTGGTCAATTCTGTGGAAAGAGAGAATATTGACAGCAGACAGAGAAAACCATACTAATAGCTCTGCTGTTCTACTTCAGGCAGAAGCAGAGTTAGAGAACAGAAGGGAAGGAGGTGAGATACCGTTTCTTTCAACAGACATGGAAAGGAAAAATGACATTGAAATGTCCATTCAAATACAATTTAATCCTTGGCAAAAATGTAAAGGAGCACGGAGTTATTGCTGATAATACTGTCAAATTCCTATTCCCACCATAACCCTCTGCAGCATACCTTTCCTACTAATAACTGTTTGTGCTCCTTACAGAAGAATTTATTTCAAGTAGTATCCTTCCACCCAAACCCACACTGGGACACAGGCAGACAGGCTGGCTTCTTAGCACTAATCAGCCTCTCTGAGCAGATACATAACCAGCACCATTCTTGTCTCAGCTTCCCTCTAGTTCACCCTAATCCTGGGCATTAACTGTCTGGAACAGCTGTTCTGCTCAGCCAGTCACCAGGCTCTCTTTATTCACAAAATCTCTGGATAATTAATACCATATGTCATAGATTGGACAATTCATTAAATTCCTGAACTACCAATGACTTTAGAAACTGTAACCTGAAAATAATAAAAGGCCACCCTAAACTTAGAGATAAAAAGATGATTCATTTTAGTATTTCCATATTTCCTTCCAGAACTACAGTTTGTAAACACATTTCTCTGGTCTCTAGTTTAACAGAGTATTTCACAGCATCATGGAAATGATTGCAGCTGTGCTGCAAAAATTAAGACCAACCAACAGCCATATTCATAAAAACCAAACATTTAGTAGAGAATACATTCTTGTATAATACAATTGGTTTTCTGTTTTTTATCATCATCCATCATCTTTGCTGGAAGTTAACAGCCTTGTGAGTGAGGAGTGAACAAACCAGAAGTGATCACGAGCATCCCCAGCAAGAACAGCAACTTGCATAAAACACCTGTAACTGTATTCTATTTTTCTTAAAGTTTTGGCCACAAAAATATCAAACTTCTAAAGTAGTCTGTAAAGCTGTGAGCATGCCTGTTCTCCTTTCTCTACATTCCAGTTTTTGTGAAAACTAAACTGCATTTGTGTAAGGAAACTACCTCTGTGACTTGGCAATCATTCCTATTCAAGGATATATTTATTTTAGCTTGAAAGTTCCTCAAACTCTTTCATAAGCAGGCACTTACTGTCTGACAACTCTCAATTTTTGGTAACTTACCACGTTACTAAGGTCAAATAGATACAGGATACACCAACAATTGGGATCATGAATGAACGGTTGGGTAATACACCACATGCTGTCTAGTAATACAACATGCCACATTCAAATTGCTGTTGCTTTATTCTGTATATAATTAAGATAGACAAGAAGGATCTCTGATAGGTAAGATATTCCATCATCCTGTTTTAAATTAATGGGATTAGTACTGTTTGAAAGTGGCTGACTGAATTTTAAAAAGTCCATTGTGTTTCTGTGGAATGCTGTTGACAGTTTCTGAAACATGCTTTGGATTCCTATCAAAATGGCTTGTGAGCAAGCTGCTTTAAAACAATACTTCATTGTTGAATTAATATAATAAAACCAGCATGATTGGCTAACCTTTAATCCTGGGACAGCAGCATGAGTTTTTATTACCTTAAGCTTTAGAATCAATATGTCTTTCTTCTTCTAAATTTTACTACAAATGAGATCTGATTCACGGTTACATTTAATCAACTATCCTTGCTGGTCTATATATATTTAAATAACAGACAAATCTTACATTTCTGTTTTAGTAAAAATGAAGGAGGATAGAGACTTAACTGACATATTCCTAATGTGCTGAGGATTGCTTCTGCTACTGGAACTAGTGTACTAAGGGCAAGCAGCTCAGCATTTTACTGTGGCAATGTATCCTTAATGTATGGATATGTACCACAACGTGGAAAACAGCTAGCATTAATGAATTCCTCTGCACATTACTCAAGAAAACACACTTGTTAGCAAGGTTTCCTGTGCAGCAAGTTCTTTATGGTGACAGTTCCAGTAATGTTTAATATTTTAGGGCCTGATGTTGTAAGGCAGGAGCAGCAGGGAGTTCTCAGACTGAAAAAAATTAATTCCCTAGTAATCTAAGTGGTTAAATGCCCAGAAAGCCCACCCAGTTCAGCATCAGCCCTTTGGACACCAGGCATCCCAGCAACTCAAACAAAGAAAGGTGGGTCTCTAATCCTCAAATTGTGACTAATTTCCAACCCTGCAGAGTTGTGTACCATTTGTACCTCCAAGAGCAGCACCTTTCTCTTTCTTTTGAGTTCACAGGTGGGGAAGGAGGAAAGAAAGACCTAAGTACCTTTTCAAAAATTAAAAGAAAAATTTAAATCAGACACACAAAGCAGCTAATTTTGTCTTTGGGACCCCTGACCACTGCCCTTTCTCCTGCCTCTTTGCAACACAAGCTACCTCATGAAAAAAAAAAAAAAAAAGAGGGGAGACAAATTTTTTATGTTAACACTTGCACAAAAGGGTTGCCATTTCCACAGATTTCCCATTTCCTAACAGAGTTATTAGATTCTCCTTTTTCTCCACAGTAATTCTCTCAGATAAAACAGATTCAATTCCATGCCAAAGAAAAGAAATCAGGTGACTGAATTAAGTCAGTTTCTACTATTTTAATTTACTCACTGTTGCAGTGTTTCAAAGCCCTGCTCCTTGTACAGCAGTTCTTGCTTCATCTGAGAGAGTTCTCTCTTCAGCTTCTTAACCTTGTGTGTTAAATCAAAGCAAGAGTTAGAAAATTCCTCTTGTTAAACGATGTAACACATGGTTTTAAACAATTAAAGTATGCACTACATCAAATGAGAGAAGAAGAGTAAATTGCTCTACTGACACACATTTAAAAAAAAGGATCTCATCTCTTCCTGATGTCTATGGGCAACATGCTTTAGTATTAAAGGGACGCAAGCAGATTAAATCACATTCCTTATTTGTATTGATACCACACTGTGTTATTAAACCTGAGAGAACTTTAACAAGTAATTTACTCCTCACTTGTTAAGCATGCATTCCAACTGTCCTACAGGGACATGCCTGTTTACTTTTAGTTTTATTATATTTTTACTTTATAATTCCTGGAAGCTGTTCAGTCATTTGCACTGTAAAAGACAAAATGGACTCTTTTTTTCCCTAGGAACCATCCATTCTTTTAAAGCTTTACAGACACTGGATCCCTAAATATATAATTCACACTTATTTAATCCAAAGACAACAATCACTAAAGACATGCAAATCACAAATATATGTGTCTATTTAATAAAAATGTCTTTGGAAAAATATTCCCTACTCTCCCTAAATCTGCACTGTCAATTGCTTCTTAACCTTAATATTGCTATTTGAGATGTCAGCAGATATGAGTACACTACAAAATATTTATGAATCAAGATTAAATTAAAAAATCCTCCATTTAATTTTCAATGTCATATTTCCCAAATGTATGAAACAAAGTTTTAGGAACCACCTAAAAATCAATCTACTTAAACACAAATTAATCATCAACATACCCATAGAGACAAATGCCTCCTTCAAGTGTGGAGTCCAAGAGTTTGGTATTTATACATCTACAGCTGACTCATTTGCACTCTATATACTAGCCAGATATTGTCAGGCTTTCTAATTTTCGAATCATTAAGGTGAAAAAAGGAAAAGCCAGAAGTCCACTGCTGTCACCTACCTCCATAAAATTCTTGCTTGTTTTTATAATCTCCTCAGATATTCAACTCTTGAAAAATTTATTATACTAATATCATGAACTTACTGAAATTAATTTGAAAATATGCCTTCAAGATATTTTGTATCCATATCCCCTTAGACTTCTTACTTGCTGATATTCTTCAAATAAAAATAATTTAAAAGAATAAAAAAAAAAGTATGATTCCCAGCATGCCAACTAACTAAAAGTGCTCAGCATCAGCAGCTGCTGCAGCTCTCCAAAAGACTTTAAATGCTTTACATTTCTAAAATAACTAGTGATTTACTCAGTCTTTGTGGGGGGTTGTGAATGATACTTAGACATTCCAGCTTGCAGTTTCTGGCTAATGTATTTTCTGTGACAGTAATAAAATGCTTTTAATCTCCATTTTCTTCAAAGCAAAATCTGTTCTCTGGATAAGTAGTTATGTTCAGGCTTTTGGAAACTATCATACTATCATCACTAGTTACTTTAGTTGACAGAAAACTGTTTTTATTTTGACCATACTGAATAGTTAGCATGACAAATAGACAATTTCTCCAAGTATACATTCAGTGCTCCTCAGCTATATTCTCCTTGACTAGTATGAAAACTCAAAGAATAATTTCTCAAGCGTTCTGATCAAGGTTAAGGAAAATGAACAAATATCACCTGTGTGATCCAGCTAAAGTGATGTGTAAAATATGAAACAAGTCTGAATTTTTCTGAAAAATACAAAATAGCTATATCTGTCCCTTTCAAAATCAGAAATATATATTTATATTAATAACAGAAGGCATACTTGATTTCAACTCAGAGGATTGATTCTCTCATAAACTCTTACAATTTTCCTCAAGATCATCTTCTGAGTGTCCTCTGCTGTACTTCATCATCATTTCATTATCAAGAAATGTGAGTTGGGTGCATTATCCTAGAAGGATGTGACCTACATCGTAATATAGCCTCGGTGTTTACTGCATCATCTCTGCATTAAACTATTCTTAGGCTCCTTGTTTTCTCCTTCAAAACTTTCATGTAATTCCTGCTTTTTCACCACTCTTCAATTGTTCTAACATTCACCCCCTTCTGCACATCATCTTCAGTCACCTGACAGATCTCTCTTTCCTACTCCTAACCACATCTTCAAGCAGGCTCCTGTGCTAACCCCTTTCTATTCCCAGCACTCAAATCCTAATGGAACAACATGGCCATCTTCCCCAGCCCCTCCACCCCTTGTTATTTTATAAAAGTGCATTTCCTACTCACTTGCTGCATGTGCTTAAAACATACTGTGATCACATATGCTTTGTGCTGTTTGAGTTATCTTGCTGATTGCTAATTAAGACCCCAAATGGCCCCACTCAAAAAGTCTACTGCAGGATGTGATCCCTCAGTTTTAGTCTGGTGAGAAAAATATTTCTTCACCTTATTTCATTTAACAGGTGTCTGATTTCTGTCATATTTTCTCCATGACCTATTGCACAACAGGCAGTTCAGGTATCCAGAAGGCTTCACACATGTGTTTATTACACACAGCTAACGAGGAAAAGGCCAAAGGCCAATTCAGAACTTCCCTGAATGCTGTTCCCCCCTCCAGCCACTGTTAACCTGATGATACCAGTAAGCCTCAGATACTGTCAGACAAAGAAATAAGTTTAGTACAACTGATCTAACAAAGTGCAAAATCTAAGTAGCTGGCTGGCAGCTTACTAATGACTTTGTCTCTCATTAAGTCCAAGCATGCATATACTGCAAAATGCCCAAAGCTAGCATATTAGCAAGCATCTTCAAACATTCAAATAAGGGTAAACTGTGGTAACAGCCATACCTCTCTTGCCATCTTCCATGACAACCACTTTCCAGCCCTAGCATCACAGGGTTCCACTTTTTCTTATCTCAATTTTCATATCCAGTGGCTTTGGATGACCACACACTTTATGCTGATACAGATACTCTTGGACTGCACCCTTCTAAACTCTGCAGACAAGATTCAGGTCACCTATTTTAGGCACATATGCAGGACTATGCAATGCCAATAAATCAGGTGTTGGGAATCAGCAAGATACTCGGCTCCTTGACTCAAGAAACAATGAAGAGAGGAAAGCACCTCCAAAAAGTGAATTACTGTGATAAACATGCCTGACTCTCACCTTGGTGAGTAATTTCTAGATCTGCAGTCAATGCTAATGGGAAAAAGTGAGCACAGAACCATGCCTGAATTTTTCCCTCTTGACAAGTAGATGACTATAAATTTCGTCATGTGTTTTGTTCTTCAATAATATTGTCCATTTCCTAAATATACTGGTGATTGCCTTGCCAAAGGAAACATCTGTTACTGCTCCACTCATTTTAGAAAAAAGCTATTGCCTTGTTTCTTCTTTCTTGTTCCTGAGAGGGTCCTTACTGCCTTTGATTCCCCCTACTAAGCTTACAAAAATTTTTCTTCCCACCTCCAGCATTTGAGTAAGTTCCTTCACTGATCCCCATCCCTTTGCCTTAATGGATAAGGGACTACAAATCGAGACTGGTGAGGATAAACAGGTGTAGTCAGGAGGGCAACATCCAGACATGAGTTTTAGAGTGCATTCCATCCCTGATTTATACTGGGTTTTAAAAGTAGAATGAGCCATTCCACAGTTCCTTTCAGACATGAATTGTTTTGATTCCTAATCACAACTCTTACTGCAGGTGAAGGAAGATGTTACTCTCTGAGGCTTCTATGAGTGCTGCTCTGTGCACAAACCAGGAGAGGGCAAAGGAAGAGCTGAGTAAATGCTGTCACTTGTGCTGCTTCTGCTCCCCAGAGTCTGTATTTCAGCACACATGGAAGAACTGTGCTGTGAGGTGCTATCTTTTTAACATGCAAGCTTTGATGAAATTATTTTCATTACTAACTACAGAAAGTTTAGGCTATCCATAAAGCATTATATGCCACAGCTGAAATAAATGAAATTCCTATAGGTATTTTAAATGTCTTCCACACCATTTATTCCCTATTCAAGATAAATTCACTAGGGACTAACCTGTGAATGAAAGTTCTTTCTATGGAGTTTGTTACTGACCATACTGAACACAGCTGACCAAATCATGGATTTGTGTTCATTAGCAATTTCAAAATCCAAACACAGACTTTCATCCTTGATCTAAACTCCATTTTGGGTTTTGCACCAACACTGAAAATTATTTTTCAAACCAACAGAAACTTCTGAGGCAGTTCAAGCAGCTAATGATGCATTTCTCAAAGAAGAAAGATTGTGTGAAAACAGTCATCTAGCTGCAGCTCACCTTAGCCTACTACTTTTCTATTTTTACTCTTCCTTCAGAAAACAAAAGCATACAATTGAAAATAATTATAATATTTATTTAAACCTACATCTAATTAGAGTGTCTGTCAAATTTTCCCAAAAAAAGTGTTATCTGAAAGCACCAGAGACAGCTTTAAAAATTAATTTTAAACCTCTGAATGGTTTCTCATTAGAATATTAGGAGTTTCAGTACCAAGGTACAAGATACATCTGCTAGTTCAAGCTATGCTTATTCTATAATCATAAACTTGGCAGACAGAATCCAAATGAACATGAGTTAAGGACTCTCACCCTTAATCTTGTAGTGGAGATTTCAGCCTTCAGAATGTCAGGGTCATACTTTGTGCTTGATGAAGAGCCTGAAAACACTTTTTAAAAAAAGATAAAAAGGACAAATATTTAAGAACTTTTAGATCACTAATTAGTCCCTTCCTTGATGAATCCACACTGATCAAAACCCTAGAATGTTCTGAAAAACATATAATGCTTTAAAATTTAGCCTTTTATAGAGTAGTCATCATTGCAGCATAGCAATAACTACTGAATAATCAAAATCAAAAATCTCCCCTTTTTCTCCCCTACCACTATATGGTATCTCTCCTCCTTCACTTATCCCAGGATCCTTAAGTAGAACCTCATTCTCCCTGACTTCCTAATCCTTACTCTCTGTTCCTATTCTTCTAGCTGAGCCATCTTGCAATCACTTTCTTCCTGAAAGTTTTAATTTCTAAGGAGATCTCAGGAAAGCAGAAGATTTATTCAGAAGTCTCAGAGATCTGGCAGTTCTTCCACAGATGTACATGCTCCTTTCATACACTACTGCTAACAGAGATTTTTTGGCCAATAACAGGCCTCTGACAGTGCTTTTCCAGATGCTGATTCCCTGCCCAGGACAACAACCTGTATCTATCTTCCACCCCTGGTCACAGCACACAAGCTACAAAATTACTGTCTGCTTTTCTTATAAATCAGCAACACATTCCCTTCTTGGTCTACTGCAGACACCTGTCAACACTGAAGGGTCATTTCAGCATGCAGCCAGGAAGGTAAGAGATCCTATTCACCTTGAATGTAGATTTGGCAAAATTTTGTCTCAACAAACTGCATGACAAAATACATTTCAGAGCCAACTGTTCTAAATCATGGCTCAAAGGAGTTCAATTGTATCAGAGAGAAGAGGATTCTCTCCAGCAGAATAGCTTTATCTTAAATAAATAAATAATGTAGGGATGCTAAGTCTAAAAAAGCCAGGCGGTCCTAGCAAACCTTGAAAAGTTCTCCTAAAGAGAAACAGGATCCCCTGCAAGGCAGAGATCAAAGAAGTTACATTGTGTTCTCTACTGTACTTACAGCTTGTACGAGAGCTTGATTTTTCCTTGTAGGCACCATTCAACCGTACATACTCATCCAGTGCAAGTGCTAGTCTCTGTTCTTTCACCTGGTACAGTTCCTTCTGGGTACTGAGAGCATCCTGGGCTATTGTAAGGTAATCTTTTAACATTCTCTCTTGTTCTTGCCGCCATTGTTTCCTGGGATCTTCTATTTGTGTTGTTTCTTTATAGGAGAGAAAGAAATTATTTAAAGAGACCTCTGCTAAAACCCATTGACAACTAAAATTGCTTCTTTGCCTGTAATTCACAGTTAGAGCAGTCTAAACCATAGTTTGCCTTTGGTTACTAAGCAGATGCTTCACTTCCCCTGCCACCTCAGCGTGTGTAAGAAACAGAATTCAAGGGATCAGTTGCAAAATTAGAGTAAAATTCCCATGCTGTCAACCTTGAATTAGCAACATCCTAAAACTCAAAAAGAAAATACCTTTTGCATCAGAGTATTTGGAAATAATAGGATCAACAAAGTCTTTCAACACCATCTTAAACAACGCATTTCTGAACAAAAAATAAAAGCAACCTTAGCTATTACATTTTTTCAACTCCCTTCCTCCTCACTTCATTATTTTTACAGCCATATGTTATTCATGTTTTTAGTGGTTATCTCTCTCCTTTCACTCTATAAAAACAATTTTATCTTTCCCCCTGTAACTGAACTATTAGATCATTAACTCTCCAGCTCACCTCACCTAACTCTATTGCTATGCCTGCTAGACATCTGATACAACACACAACTGTCTTTTATGGCCAATAGACAGACAGGGCTGCCCTCCGAGGGCACTTCCGTCTCTTGAAGACAGGTGTCCAACATATGTGGGACCAAACTGCTTTTTTGAGGTGCCTCCTTCTTTTCACTGACTACTCAGGTAATAAAAATGAGTAGGCTGGAATGGGCCTTTAATTTACAAAGGGCTTCAGGTAACATTTTAAGTCCAGCAGCCACACACAACACAGACTTGCATAGGATACATAGACAAGAGGATCAGACATAACAGAGATGTGACATAAGATCACTCTAACTGAAGATTTTAAGATTTTATTTCTAATGTAAACATAAAAAGAGGATTATATAACGTTGAATGTTCAAACTTGTGAATATTTCCTTAGTTTAGCACTTTTTGAAGCTGTACGATGAATATTCTTCCTTTAAAGCTGTACTAAGTACAAAAATATTCTCATAAGACATAGCCATGAGAAGTCTGAAATCTAAATGCAAATGTGCACCACTCTTCCTAAGTTACATACTGTAAATATGCATAGATCTACAGAGATAAAAAGTAACATTCAGTACCAAAATATTTAAGTGCAAAGTATTTGCTTCAGAATTTTTCTGCAAAAGTAGGAGGCACATTTATTCTCTGGGTTAGATTTCTGCCACTTTAGTCCTCTGAACTGCTTTACTGTGGGAATCAATGTAGGGGGAAAAATGAGAACAAGTGGCTGAAGATGTGGAGAGAAAAAAGAACTGCAGCCGAACCAACGTGATTGCTCTAAACTGCAGCTGAAGTGCACTCTTGGGAGAAGGCACTCTTTCAACTCCATGTAAGAAAACATATTTTGTAACAGCAGAAGCTGATAAGGACAGGATCTGGTTAATAACAATTTCTAATAGTGACTAACTACCAGTTAGTTTTTCAAAAGTATTTTCTCTTGTTAATATCACAGTAACAGAAAGACATACAATGAAAAAGCAGCATCCCATAAAACAAACCCTGTAGAATCCTAAACTGACAATCTCTATGGAACTACTGATGCATTTAAAAACAATTAAATACATAAACACACTCCCTCCACCATTTACAAATGTGACATTTCTACTTGGGAAAGGCATTTCTTGGATGTGCACAATGAATGCACAGAGAGTATAACCCACATAAACCCAAGTGTGGCGCATAAAAGATTAAAGCAGAAATGCTTTATACACAGTTGGTTTTCCAATAACCCCAACAGGAACACTCTCTCAAAAAAAACTAACTATAGCTACAGACACACATACACATATACCGTGTTTATAGCCACCTGCTCTTTTACACAAAGATACTGGGCACACAAAGAAGCAAATCAATACCTTTTCTCTCCTAAATGGTCAACACATGTTCCTATCTGTGCCCACTTATTGTTGTTGTGCTTTAACACACTGCACATTCACAGTTATTTACACAAGATAAGAAGTGCTGGTTTCCAGAGCTGTCCTTTTTTGTGAAGCAGGTTGAAGAGCATGAAGCAGAATTCTCATGGGTCAATGATCAAATACGATAAATGCAGTTATGGTGGTTTTTCAGATGAATGTAATGATGTGATTGTGTTTTAAGAGTGCAACCAGCAGACACCAAATAATCTTACAAGATTGGAAGGTCTCATCTTCGAGCATGTTGTAGGTAATTGCTTTGTAGGTTTTAAGTGAGGATTGCTCAACATGCAGCCCAAAGACCAAATGTAGCCTGCAGAGTTCTAAAGCATGGCCTACAGATGCCCTGTCCTTGTGACTGCAAGAGAAGGACAAAGCTGATCAACAGCACATTATTTTCCATTGCTGACAAATACAAACATTTCCTTTTTGCGTCTCCAAGCTGTGAGTACAAAACGATACTATAATTATATGAGCTAGCATCTTTTATACTGACAGTCATAAATGAGTTAAAGGTGACCCTGCATTTAAAAAAACTGCACACTAACTTCAGCTTACCAACATTTGGGTATTTGCATGTGTAAGTATATTGGCTGGTCAAATTACTCTCAGTCAATTCTAACTGCATGTATTTATGCTGGAACAAATGCTCAGTTGTGAAAATACATTACCATGGAAAAAGCAAAGCAGTATGGGATGACTGTCCTAGAATTGTTACTCAACTTTTACCAAACAGAGAAGACTCTGAAGAATTTTACTCTGTACTCTTCTTAAATAGTATGAATTAGAAAACCCAAAAATTCATCTCTCTTGTCTGGCAAGTTGTTCATATACATATATGTATGTATGTATACATATTTGTAAAAACATGTGCCTGTCTAACAGCACCGTATGTTTGTTATCTATACTTTCAGTTATCTCTATTTTCATCAGTAGGTTTACTCCATAGAGGAAAAAAACCCCAAAGACAGAACTGTGGATGATATGTCTGGTTCTGTAGCACTACATTTTGAAATGTAGCACTGAAAAGTATGTTCATTTAAGCACATATACCTCCCAAGAGCCAATATTTTTTTTAAAGCAGCGCTCTTTCAAAAACAAATATTTATACTTCTCAGAGTAAAGCCTCAGAAATGATAAGGATTTTTTTCCTTGGACAAGAATGTTTCAAGCACCTGCTGTTAAGGTCAAACTTGTACACACAAGAATATTATTGGGATAGTTACATGCAAGTAATTGAGGGAAAAGTTTCCTGAACCTTTGAAAATGAGCTGTGAAGCCCTTCATGCTTAAACCAGAGTGAGATTTAAACCACAAAGGACATCCAAACTTTTTCCTCCCCTTATTATTCAACAGCTAATGTAAAATAAAGTAGGGAGATCTCATTTCTTTTCTAAGGCAGATAAACGTTCCCACTGGTGACTGCAACAGGGTGCCCTATAACCCTGTCTGCAGCAGATACGAATAATGCAGCAGCTTGCCAGCTAGCCAGATGAGGAGATGTTATTTCTGCTCCTCAGGTGAGGAGTGAGCATTGGTAATGAATGCTAGACAGAGCTGTAGAGCTGCATCTGTTCTAGAAAATGCAAACAGGACTTCAATAATCAACAGTGGAAAATGAAGAAACCACCTCCTCTTGGCAGGGCCTCTCCAACATTTTCTGCATAAACTTCGGTATGAACTAAAGGAATCTACTTCAAATGGATCTTTAAACAAGTAGGCTTCATCAGGCTCTATGAAGACCACAACTTAAGATTAAAAAAACAATTGTGTATATCAACTTCCTCTATCCAATCACAATGCAAAAATAATGATCCACAGTAATAGAATTAAGAGGATGGCAGTGTGCATAATACTCAGGTTACTTATTTCTAATTTGACATGGATTTAGCATCAAGTAAGCAAAGGTTCTTGCAAAGCAAAATTACTCAATTCTATTAAGAGAGCTTAATTTAAAACCAATTAATTAAACTTGAAACACATTACTGCAATTGCATAGTTAATAAATTTATTAAAAGACCCCAACAAGCAAGCAGTTTATTTCCTCCTATTTTTAAAGATCTGGGTGACTACCCACACTGGGGGGAAATTCTGTGGTCTCACCCAGCGGAACCACACAAATGGCAGGATGGCATGCTCCACCCAAGGACATTCCTGTCACTGAAATGATCACAGCCCTCTAACAGAAGAGGAAGTTGTGCTGGCTTTAATCACACTGCTGTTCATGAAATGCACTCTTCCTGGCTCACTGCCAGTGAAGTTTGATACACTTAAACTGAGGGAAAAAAAAAATCTGGCCAAAACAATTAACTCAAAATCAAAATGTCAGGACTGACTTTATATCTTGGAAGTTTTGTTTGTTCTTTTGGCAAGAGCATGCTTCAAGGGCAGCAATGTTATGCATGTCTTTGTAATTATTCATAGGATATATATTATACATTGCATACAGGTGAGAGTCAGGCATGCCAAATTTTTTAAAATGGGATATTTTCACATCTTACGTTCCTGTCTGCTATCAAGAAGTTCTGCCAAATTTTTACAGTCTACTTAAACAGAAGGAAACTATTACTTTATCAGCAGTAGATCTTATTTCCCTAAAATAAATGGAATTACAATCCCACTAGACAATCCCACTGGGAAGAGAATGACTCCCTGACGCCCCACTGCTAAACGTAAGAGAATTGGACATTTTACTACAGGATTAACAATATGTGGAAGCAATAGTTTTCCAGCATCTCCCCTTGCCAAACAACAGTGTAGACTGGCTCTAGAACAATACACATGTAAGTTGTGTTCAGTCAGAGATAGTTGCATTCAGGCAACACAGTTAGAGAACAAATACTCTCAAGTACCTCTAAAAAAACAAGCCAGGTATGCTAGATTGCTACTTGATGAGGACACATATATACCAAGAGGAGACAAAACAATGACACACTTTTCATTCAGAAGAGAGAACTCTCATCTGTTTAAACATATGCCCATATTATTTCAGTGTGTAACTGTTGCAGAATCACCATCTCAGAAGAGAGGCTATCCCAAGGGAAATTAGCTGACCTGGCAAGAAATGAGGACCAGAGACCTAAGATCTGTAGGAAGGAGAACAGAGGAGAGTTGTATGCCACAGCTGGAGCTGTGTAATAGCTCTCTTTTTTGTCAGTGATGGTTTCTACCATGTCACCTCAAACCCACAGTCCTCACCATTAGACATTCACATGTTCTCTCTACACAGTCTGGTACTTACTCAATCCAGCACAGTCTATCTGACTTCCTAAGCCCATCCAAACATTACTTGTCTCTAGAAGATGACATGAAGGGAGACATATCATGTGCTAGTAGGTTAGGTGAGTTGTGACATGTTATCAAAGGTCCAATTAGCCAGTAGGAAGAACAACCCAGCTGGAGAAAGATCTTTTTTCTGGCATCAGTAAGCCTACTTACAGATCTAGTAATCCACTGCATTCTTAAATATGGATCTATTCATCAATACTGTGTACCTTCTCCCTGACATAGTAACTTCCAGGAATATTCCCAAACCTGGGAATCTGGATTACCAGATAGGAGGCAACAGAACTGCGGTGGCTGAGCCCTGAAAAGGGTAGCTGTGACTGGTGCAGAACTACTGCTCGGTGTCATGGTTGAGCTCAATACTCTGTGTCAAGGTGGCAATTTCTCTGCCTGAAACAATAAGTGATGGAAACATAACTCCACTATACCTGACATCTCTGGTTATTTTGCATAATAACTTCAGGACTACCCCTTCCAGCCAAACAAACCCCACCTTCAAGGGAGTTGTGCAGACCTCAAACCCCTAAACACAACAGTTGACTACATTCAGGATCCCTCATCCCTGGAACTTCTCCTGAACCTAGCTGCTGAAGAAAGTGTGCAAGCTAAATACAGATTGGTTTTTCAACAGTCCTCAATAATTTTGCTTTGGCAGGATGACATTCTATTCCATGGAGGTGGTTTGAGAAGGAGATACCTTCAAAGCATCCTACTGCATGCTAAGGGCAAGCTCTTGGTTAAGGGTGCAGGCAAACCAAACTAGGGCCAGGCACAGCGAAGGAGAATCAAGATTTTAATGGTAACTTACACAAAAATGTCTCAAGATGGCACAACAAAACCAAGAACAACCCTTTGACATATAATATCAAAAGAGGAAAAATGTCGTAGGATACCAGCTACCACAGGATAGTACAAGTTAGCTAAGTGGTAGTTGATGAAAGCAATTTTATCAACAACATTATGTAATCACTAGGGATATGTTTATTCTACAAGTATATCCCACATTTCTTGATAAACAAACTGGCTTTCAATCCTCTAGTACTTTTGCTAGTTTTAGGGAGAATAAACCTGTGTTACTAGACTGTCTTAAGGAATCTACTTTATTGTTTACATGGCAAATGCTTTCTGGTTTTTTTTTCCTTATTCCTTTTTTCCCCCCTTGCTTTTTAAAATACTTGCAATTCAAACTCAAACAACAATAAAAGCAATTTGTACTCAAAAATTTGTGGAAGGTTTCACAAGTAAATATTGCATCATTTCATACTGACATTTTTGTTCAATAGGTACATAAAAAATAAAGAATTGCACATTATAGAGACAGCAGTTTCAGTAAGACCATGCAAGCCAAAAAGATGACATATTAAAAATGATCTAACACATTGCTGGATACTCAAAGAAAATCACATTCTATCACATAATTAAATGGAATATGGATTCTAAAGAGAGATATGGATGAAAACTAGATTATTTAGAGTATGTTCAAAACTGACTTCTCTACAGTTTGTTTCCTGCCATCGAACTTTCACACAAAAAGCAACCCCTCTCTTCCAGACACTTTCTTCATTTTTCCATTAAATAATTTTGTGGTTGAATTTGGGCAATGAGAGAAAATAAGAACTTTTTCCAGCTATACTCTCCAAGTATGAGCAGATGTCCAAAAAAGATTAATTCAAAGATTTTTACTATTTGTTTTCTCTAGACATGGGGCAGAATATGCTTATATATTTCAGAGTGAAATGCAGTAGAAACTCTTGAGGATTTTGTTCTACACTACAAACAAGCAGGTAATGTTCTGCTGCTAAGGCTAGCAGAACAAAGACATAAGATGCAAGTATGATCTTTACATAAATGCGAGCAGGTAAAACCATCTTTTATCCAGAGCCTTCACTACTTGAGCCCTCCCTCAGTAGCCAGCATGCATGAGATTACTCTAATTCCTTCCTACAGCCAGAATGCAGAGCAAATACCTACAAAAAAGATTCAGGGTAAGACATACCGCACTTGGGTTTCTGCCATGTGTGTTTGCTGACAGCAAAGAGTCTTCACAATTGATTGCATGCCACCACTTGCTTAGAAGATGGTGGTAGGTCATGGGAACAAACAGGGCACATTTGTGATGATATGCCATTTGACTCCCTCAAGCTATTGGTAATTACAGACTCGTGGTGGGATTTTCAGATTCTTCCTTTTCTGAAAATCAATCTGTCCTACTTTCATTAATACAGATATACTAGACTCCCAGGCTAGAGCAGTCTGTCCACAAAAGTCCCTGTGTCAGATAAACCAGTTGCACAAGCATAAACTAGCATGAAAACCTTTAAGATTACAACAAGAAATAGAATTCTTATAGTTAAAACATTGTGCTGCAAGTATGAAACAGTGTAAATAGCTAGTCTTTTCACTTTTTTTTTTTTTTTTTTTTAGCATGACTGACTCAATTTTCCTTTTCTTTGTGAATGAAACAGTGATTGAAGGATGTTTCTGGAAAAGATACATTCATGCTTCCAAAAGGGACAGTTAAAATTAAGTAGGGAGGAGCTGCAGTAGCAGAGAAGATAGCTGTCCAACTCCATTTTGAAGAAAAGTGCTGGGTGGAGTTCAGGGAGAAGAATCATCATACTGAATACAAAGTACAGACTGGCAAAAAGGAAGTGATGTGATGGTCTGAAATTGTACAGGGCTAGGAAAAACTACTCCTTCCTATCATTATCTTTTAAAAGCTCATTGCCATTGCTATTCTGCTACCTTTGCCACTAAACATTACTAACAGCAGAGTATTTGTTTTATGAGTTAACTATATCAATGCAATGAAGAAAAACTGTACCTACTGCTGGGAGGAATAACAATTAGATAGATGCCTGCCAATTAGATAGATGAAGAAAACAACCATTTGCCTTGTTATTCCTGAGACTTATCTGAGAAGATATGAATTGAAAGTAAATGGGATAAGTTATTTAGGAACAGATTGGCTGCTGAAGGCAAGGCAGAACTTGTCGCAATACGGGATCCCCTCAGACCATGCACATGAAACCAGAAGTTTCCTTTTCTTTCTGCCATTACCTCCACAACTGTTCATCTAAACATACCATAGACTGATCCAGATCAGAAAATCTGAGCAGCTGGGGGAAGGGAGAGGAGGTGGAAAACAACTCACACCTCAGGGAGCAGAGCACTTCTCTGTTGTCCATGTTTACTGCATATCCTCATGCGGACACAATGTGGAGACAGGAACTGGATCAAGCAATGACTGCTACTTCAGCTGGCACCACCTGAGAAGTGCACCTGGAAATCACAGCCTCAGAGTCAAAACTGTTTTCTGGCACAGAACAGATGAAAATTCAAGGCTGTAATTTCAAAATGCCTTTAACCACTGCTACTATGAAAAGTAGCTATCATCCATCTCCACCTGACGGTTCATTCATATCCCCAGGTCACCTTTCTTTTCTTGCTTGCATAAATAGAGGTGTGGAAAGGAGAACAAATAGCAATTTTTTTTTTTTCCACAATACCAGATTAGTTTCAACGTGAATCAGCTCCCTGATCTGATTCACTGTCTGGCCATGCAAATGTTCATGGCAGTATAAGCAAAAACATTGCAGAGACAGAACAAAAGGACAGAGGCAGCAATAGAGCAGGACCAATACTTTCAAAGATTATATCAGCTTAAAGGTGTTTGCAAATCCAAGCTCTAAGAACATAAATGTTTACATCTCTTACAAGACACTTAATGCTTGATGTGGGAAACCCTGCAGAAGAATTGGAAAAAATTTGAAAGTGATGACTTCACCTGCAGATATATGAAATAAAGTGGAGTAATACCTACATGCTACTTTTAGTATTGCCTTGAGTTCCTAACTATGTTGTTTAGCAAAATTAGTAAATGTTAGCAAATTAGCTGAAGTAGATGAACACATGAGAACAGGTATGCAATAATGATTATAGGAGTCAACAGCATAAATCATAAAATCTTTGGCCTCTCCCAAACCACAGTAATAAGGATCTTGCACAAAACAAACTCCTCAGGCCCTGCCCACCAAATAATATCGTTTCAGTCATCCTCTAACAAAGGGTGCTACTGAGGCACATTTAAGTTCTTACAGTATTAGCTACCCAGATCATATGTATGTTCTGCCTTGCCAGATGGCCTGTAATCTGGTCTCCCTTGAAGCTGAAAGCATCACATTAAAACTCCTAATTGGGGTAATATATTCATAAATAATGACCTCAGTCAGTGCTTCTCAAAGTGGGTTACATCATCCAAAAGGATGATGAGAAAGCTCTAAGGCTGTTGAAAAACCCAAACTGTATTTGGGGGTGAAAAAAATTAAATGTAGAAAATACAGAAAATGTGAGATTATAATAAAACTAAATTATCCTTAAACATATTGACACCAAAAGAATCTGAGGGGTTGTTCTACATTTGCAGACTGCTCACAGACAACTCTTAACCCTCTGCAGAAGAGAAGAGTAGGCTTTTCTCAGGTTTATGTGAGAGAAGGGAAGGAGAAAGATCAAGACAAATAATTGCACAGATGAGGAAAATATTTTGAAAAAAATAGTATGTACATTGATTTACATAATTTTTGAAAAAAAATTACTTTATAGATAAATTCAGTAGAAGTTTTAGAACTTTGCAAGCTGCAGTCTAGTATTGCTTTCTCTAAATTACTGGGGAGTTTTGTCAATATCCACTGCAGTAAGTACCTATCTGATCATTAATGGAAACTCCACCCTTAACATTTTCAACCTCAAATTTTTACAGAAAAAGAGGGAACAACCATGAATAACAACCTGCTCATCCATAGCCCACTGGACTGGTTTGAGAAACGCAACAAAATTGGAGCCATCATAGTAAAAGTGGTCCAAGTCCTGTGGACAACCTGAAACTTCACAGTTGGATCAAATGTAGCTTTGTACAGAGGCACAGAGTAGGAACAACACTAGAAAAATAAATGAGATAAAGGACAGATAAGAGAGAAGTTGTTCAGAATAATTAATTATAGGATGCAAAAGGAAAGACTCAATGGACCTTCCCTCAAACATTTTGCTGAAATAAATCCAGACAGACAGCAGTGAACATGAAGCACTGTTAGTCACCTCTCCCTACCTAACACATGGGAGCAGATTTCTTCCCAAGGTGCCATCCCTCCAGCTGCTACTTATGAGTCCTGAAATTCTACTTTATCCAACCTGTTTTTCAGGCATCTATCTAATTGTTATTCCTCCCAGCAGTAGGTACAGTTTTTCTTCCTCATTTGGCTTCTTTGTCCAGTAGCAGAGAGAATTAACAAAACCACTTTAAAAAGAGTAAAAGAGTCTTCCTTGTTCTAACATAGCCAGTGTCCTGACAGGGAATTGTAACAGTTCAAATCCAAAAAGCATGCTCAGCACATCCAACTTGTTACAAAACTAAAAAAGCACTAAGCAGACATAAAAGCTATTTTCTAGGAAGGTTTTTCTCCACTCATTTCAAGTGACCTCCATACCAGAGATTTCAATAGCCTCAAAACATTGCATGCACCCTAGTCAGATGAAGTAGAAGTTATAATCTCCATATCTGATGCATCAAACAAATGACCTACTTGTAAGATTCTTAGGCAGTTTACCACCCAGCAATGGAAGAGTACTCTCACCAAAACACTGTGCAAAATGCAGTGTACAAAACTAAAATACACCACTTTACAAAGTAAGTTTCAGTGAAATTGCTACAAAGGAATACATATATTAATACAAGATGAATCAAGTGCACTACTGAACAAACAAGGGATGGAAACTACCTTTAAGTATACCAAAATTTCAAACCATGGATAGCTCCTAATATTAAGGAATTCACTTTCAATGCATAGGAATAACATTTAAGAGTAAAGAAAGCATTTAAATTCTTTCTTAAAAAAAAAAAAACAGGCAACAAAGCTACAAGAGGTTTTTAGAACTGATTAAAAATTTTGAACATGCATAAAATAAAAAAAGCACAATTATCAGGGCATAGTGATCTGAAAGCACTCTCAAAACACCCAGAAATGCAACTTGGCTCTCAAAATTTTACTGGTGTATGTCCTATAATTTTGGCCAAAGCAGAAGTTAGAGACAAGTTTAAGCTGATAATCACATTTAGAGTCAGAAGAAAACCCTTTACTTTCTTCACCTTTTGAATTTAACCAAGGATGCTTGTATGTTTAAAAGTTCATGAGTGTCTAACATTATTTGTAAGATCAGAGGACTCTCATTGCAATGCAAGGCTTTGTAAGTAAGTGCACAAATGAGGTTATTGGGTGGGATACAGTTCAATATTCTAGTCCAACCCAACCAAAGGAGGTTAAATCATCTCATCTGCAAAGCAGACAGCCAACCAGGCAGCTACATCACATTTTACATTACACCAACTGTACTGACTAGAGATCTAGTGACTGCAAAAGTGGCTTAGACAGGGCAGGGTGGATTCACTTGCCCATACATTTGAGATGCCATTCAGAAGGCCACTGGTCTCTTACTGTCCATGCCACATCTACTGACTATGTGCAGTTGCCTCTGCTAACTTTAAGCACTGAAATGCCTGTAGATACCTTCTCATTTTTACATAAGTATAGGTACTTCTAGCACAGATGCATGTACCTGGATTCAGGTGTTGATCTCAAATAGAACCTTTGCTATTGTGCTGTTAAAAACTATTTCTGGGAAAATAGAAAAACATATCAATATGGATTAATAAATATATAAAGAGAAAATAGAAACGCTTTCAGGAATATATTCATTTCAGTAAGCCTAAATAGCACGTAATGTATTTCACATTTTGCTAGTTTTACATGATTTAGACATAATTACCATGCAATTAGAAACATATATAGAAACAGATGTAGCCATTTTGTACCAGCAGATTTTCTTGTAAGCATTTTAAAGCCAGTAATGTTATACCAAAGGGCAATCTTTCCTCAACATTTTGATTCTAATCAAGAATTCTGAATCTAATCAAGATGAGTTGTCTTTTATAACCAACATGGCAAACCAAAAAGTACTTACGGTTGATGTGGTCAATGTAGTACACACCAATCTGAGGATCATACGCGGCTTCCCATCCCCATGGCAATTCATCCCCAACACAATCCGCAAACGACAAGGGCTTTGTTAGCCTACAACAAGGAAACAATTCACTGACATGGCTTTTCTCTCTTCCATACATCTGTTATTCATATTAATTCCTATTATGACAGAAGCTAAAGAAACATAGCAGGGAGAAAGTTGGTTTTCCTCTTAAAGTAGAACATATTATTGTAAACATTTTTCAGTACAGGAACTCGAGTGAGAAATCCACTGCAACACCCTTCAAATCTGACAGTCTAAAACTAAACAACAACCAACAGCTTTAAAAAAAATTATCTATATTCCTATTTGTCCCCAGTCAGTGAAGAGAGCACAAGATTTCAAGATCACTGTTTCTAATGACCACAAAAAGTCAAAAAAGAGAATACAGGCACCTAAGATGCAGTTAGCAGCACTTATCAATCCCTGCACTTGAATAAAACAAACAGCAGTGTGCACAGAGTAGACATTTTACAAGTAACATTTAATGGGTCTTAGAGGTTCACATGTTGCTTTTGCAGGAAGACAGACTATTAAGGTTTCTCACTTTAATAATAGAGCACCTATTTGTTATAAGAACTGGAGTGATAAATATAATACATGGACTTTTTTCCAGCTGAGGCTGACAAAGCTGACATGATCATCTTTTGGTCCTTTTTTTAAAAAAGAAATTAGTGTTGAGTTTCCTATTGATAAATTCACAGATAAATGCCATCTCTAACATAGTGATATATTTAACAGGAAGAATGAGAGATTTAAGGTTTTATTATTGCCATAGTGACAATAAGATTAAGTAGATATCTAGAGTTTAAAAAGAAATCCACAGAGTGACATGATGAAAAGCAGTTTGTGGGACACACAAGCAGCATTCCTTTGCTCATTGCTGATTAAGTTTTATCACCTAAAACTGTTTTTTCATCTCATCATTAAAATTCTATACAAATAAAAAACTAATTCATATGTTTCAGGATTTTTTCTTTATTAATTCATGACCAAAAGAAAGAGGTTTATTGACATTTTTGTGAAAAAAGAAAGAGAATAGTACATTTTACCTTTTACAAAGTGAATTGGATTTTGTGTACAAAACACCAGATACAAAGTACATTACAAACATATTTGATTCTTTATGCAACTGTAAAAAGCAAATTATAGCACAAATTTGTCATTGCCCCACTATTGTCCTTATTATTATCATCATCATCATCAATGGATATGATCTATCAGTTCTTTAAGTTGAACAGTATTCCTCCAAGCTAGGGTTGCAGAAATCACGAAGAATAAGGCTCTTAGGATTCAAAATGTTTTGAATATTGATTCCTTTTCAATTTGTTTTTTAAATTGCAAGCATTGATCCACTTCATCAAATTTCTCCAAAGTTTTCATTGTAATCCTGTGAAGGTTACTAACACTTCATTTGAGGTTCTGAAAAAATTTGCAAGTATAACATAAATTTGCTAATTTATTGCCACTCATAAACTGCTATGTTAAACCACTAAACACACCAAAACTATTATGAAATACAGATGAAATTACCAATGTGGAATTACATTTGGATCACCAGGATACAAAAATACAGATCAGCAGCAGCACAAGTAGGCTGTCAACTCGCCAGTGATTTCCAGGGCCAGAGGAAGTCTACAGCAAGCCAAGCCTATGTATTGTTTCCTCTCACACTGCTGACCTGCATCTTTAAATACAGACACTGGCACAGCTCTGAATGGGGCTGCTCCAAGGACTCCCCAGAAACCCCAGCTCTGATCTGCCACCTTGCCCCTCCTCTCTGGGCACCAGAAGCCATGCTGCTGCCGGCAGGATCAACTCAGCAGGCTCAGCAGGCCAACAGCTGGCCCAGTGGTTGCAGCTGCCTAGTGCTGCCATACCAAACACACCTGTCCAAATGCTGCCTACTTATAATTATCAGCACTGCTTCAAAGATTACTGTTCTGTTGTAAATAGTAATTGCTAGAGAGAAAGACATGGCTCTTAGGGAAGCAGGAAAAGCCTTTCAAATCCAGGATTTACACAAGCACAATTTCAGGCAGGCAGTATGCAGTAGGCTGAACGCATGTCAAAGAGTTCCCAGGCCACTAATGTTCAGAGGAAGCATCAATCATGTAAAAGCAAGAGTGCTTTGGTGAGCCTGGTTAGTCACGTGAGCAAGATGTGCCAGCTTCAAGGGCACACCTACCTGTGAAAAAGTCCTGCCTCAAATTTGATTATAAGTGCAGATCTTCGTGAAACAAACTGAATAACAATTAAAGTTCAGTGTCATCCTTAGCCTTAATGTTATTATATTAACTCAAAACTCAATTAATGTAGTTCAAGTAGAAAAAAATATTTAAAATGTCATATAGCAACATAGAAATCATAGTATGAACTCAAACTCATGAGCACAGCCAAATGGTTTTTAATAAACATTCAATACATTCACCAAAGTTACACACCAGAGCTAGCAACAGTCATGACGTGATTTTCAGATCACCTCTTCAGGAGGGATATAAGCCCAGTACAACTCTGACTTTTCATCTGCACCATTTTTATTTTTAATCAAATACTCTGTACTATAAACAGCACATTCTCTAGGTTAGACTGCATTTGATTCTGATCATGCAAATGTTCTGTCCAGGTGTTCTCACCTGTCTGAAACCAGATATGATAGGAAAGAATAACAGCCACTATCTCATCCCAGACACTCCATAAATTAAAGAGACACTAAAACACTGTGGAAAAGTCCTTGAGTGACCCACACTGGACCTTAAAGAAAATGAGAAGAAGAGGGAGACAGAGATCCAAAAGACAAGCAGTACAGGAGAATTTGTTTTATGAATCCTGCTCTGCTGGATCATGCTTGGACATTGAATCCTTAAGATCTGAACTGTGTCAGAGCTGTTCCAGAGTAGATTTTTAAAACATGAGAAGGTTTGTACATAATAATATCACAATTACTTAAGAGGGTAACATTCCCATGACTCCCTTTTTTGTTCCAGAGTCTTTTAATAGCACACAGTTTTTGAGCCTGATGCGTCATTTTACAATTGAACAGCAATGAGCACAAGGTGATTGATACCTAATTGCTTATAGCCCTCGGAACTCAACATAACCATTATTTATTTTCAAAATACATATGACAAATGGATGAAATTAACACAACATGAAGCAAGGGAAAATTTGCAAGACAAAAGTTGTAAGCAGAGTTACAAGATGTAATTGGACAGGAAATAATATCCAGGAGCAAGGACTGAAGATCATTGTCTGTGACATATAGTAACCTATGATGGACTGCCATTACATTCATTAAACGTCATCCAAGAAAAATGAGGTTTATCACACCATAATAGAGGATTAAATGCTGCATGTCTTGGGCACTGATATTCCAAGGGTAGCTCACAGTACTTAGTTTCAGTTTGTAGCCATAGATTTAGATGTTCTTAAAAGAATGTCAATACTCTAAAGATGACTTCAAAGTCCACATTTAATATCCAATGAAGTTCAATTAGTTAATAAAAGGCTTGGATTTCTTTAATGCCTATCATTAAGCTTAAGTATTCTCACCTAGGGGCGCCTTTTTTTTTTAACCACAGTGAACAAGAGGCAGCTGTGCGTAAGGAGAAGTGGCTATTTTAAGGAAAACCAGAAAACATTCTGCAATTCCATTATGTAAACAATGCATGATTATGTTAATCACTTTACAGATGCTTGGGGAGACTTAGGAGACAAATACAGTTTACAGATTGAAGACCTCTATTATCATATCAAATCCACATTTTTCTTTAAAGTTTTCAAAATACAGAGTTAGCTAGCTACGATCTTAAAATGCAGATTCTGCAATGATATATGTGTTATCATTAACAGACTTGCTTGTTCTTGCTTCTACAGCCATGTCTATAAGAATAAGTTTGTACATGCAAGTAAAGTTAATAATGAATCACAGAACCACAGCATATTCTGAGTTGGAAGGGACTCAACAAGGATCATTGATTCAACTCTTAAGGGAATGGCCCTCATGGGAATGGAACCCACAATCTTGGTGTTATGAGCACCATGCTCTAAAAAAATGAGGGTGAAGACACTAGAAAATGGAACCATAACTGCAGACTGATGGATTGCCAGTGCAGAAATACTGCTTCATTTGGACAACTTTCTTATATGACGTAAATCACGTTTGGAAGTCCCCAGATCACAGAAATACATAGAAGACAGGCTTCTTTCCAAGACTGGGGTCCACAAAAAAATGAGACATTTATTACGTATACCAATACAACTATATTTCTGTCAAGATACAGAGAGCCATGGTATTTTCCATTTCTGTGACCTGAGAATATCAGGAGGCATGTTCTTAAAAATGTGTATGCACATATATGCATATACACACACACACACACACACTACTTTGAACAAACTGTTCTATGCAAGAGAAATGCTAGATTCTGCTGCATTCCTTCTCTGATTCCTTTTTTTTCTCCAAAATCCATTCAGGATTAAATAAACTAATAATGAAACATAAGTTACACATATTATGATTAGTACTCCACTTTATCAATAGAAAAAAGAAGAAGGTTACAGTAGGCAGATCTCAGAAAATGGCAGCGGGGGCCAGGGGGAAAGAGACACATACATGAAAAATAACCCCACCCTGCTCAAACCTGAAATTACTTTTCCTCAGTTAGAAAGGAAGAAAACACAGGTTTCTAAGAGGTACACGAATACCTGAGAATTATTAACAGGTTCATTTTAATGCCTTTCAAAATTACTTCCAAGAACATCTCCTTTGCTGTGTGGTACTTGACCTCCAGTCAAGATTTGTAGTTTGAAATTCAGCTGTAACTAGGGTCAATGCTCAACTTCTATAGCAACTTCAATGTGTATTTTAGAACTTTCTCCAAATATCAAAATGAACTCATGGGCTTTGTTGTGCAGCAAGATCCTGTGTGACACTTATACAAAATGTTGTATGGATTAAATTTCATTCATTTCTCATATACAATGATGTATATTACACATTAATTCTTTTACAATGCAGTACTTGTTACCAATTTTTCTTGACAGAAATTTTTCTGAAAAATATACCTCTTCTCCAAACTTCAAGAAAATGAGAAGACAAAACATAAGCTGCTATTCAGATGTGCAGGAATGGGCAATCTATTAAAATGTAAGAGAAGAAATCCAGTGATGGAAGAATTGCATGCACATTTATCTGGAATCCATACACCATTACAAAAGGGTGTACAGATGGTTTATCCACAGTAATACCCACTAATACAACAGTTTACAAAAAGTTTCCTTCAAGCACTTTCAGTTAGCACAATTACACTGTTACAGCACTGTTACAGAACAGTAACATAAAATCAGCATCAACTATTTTTTTATTTTGCAGAAGGATGAGTGAAAGTATTTAATTCTTATTTTGATCCATAGCTTGAGAGAAGTAAATGTAGAATTTTAATCAATTAAAGGAATGTACAAACAGAAGAAGAACAATGTTCTCAATTCTTCACCAAACCTCCAGAATTTAGTGCTCAAGTTGGATCTCAAAATCAATTCAATTCTTACCCAACTTTCAAATGCTATAGGCATTATTACTTTGAAGGGTATATAAACACACATTCTAATTCCATACTAAATATGCTTATAAATGTGGATTTTACTCATTCCAGACATTCAAGACAAATTTTTTATATAAAACTCAGGGGTGCAATTAATCCCATTAACTTCAAAAAGCCAGTTACCAAACCTGAATTACTCCTTTAGGTTCCCTAGAGAGGCAGAGTCAGCACATCTATTTCATACCTGAAGGTTTCCCTCTTTCCCTAGCGAGTACAGGATTCTGAATGTAAGAATCCTTAGCATGTGCAAAGGTAACTAAATTTAAGTGAGATGAATTCTGTAGCAGGCAGCAGAGTGCACACAGAATGGCAAAAGCGACCCTGCTGCTGCTCCACGTTGCAGGTCAGAGTTAAAGAGAGGCATCGCTGCTCCCTATGGCCAAGGTCACTAACAGCGTGAAAATTATATTGTATAGGGAACACAATTTTCTCTTCTACAAATCACAGTGGCCAAGGCTGTAACAAAATGTATTTACTTTGTATTAATCATATTGTAGTCTCTTTCTTAACTTCAAAAAGTGGTAACCAGGCTGTTTACCTGTCAAAAGGGGCAGAATTGGCCCACAAAACACCCTCTTGCCATATTCTTTGTTGATTCAAATCTCTAAGTTATGAACTAGCAAATCCCACACAAAATCTCCCTCTTGAAAAACCTCATTCATGAGTCTGTCAACAGGATTTCTGCTGCTAAACACCATGTTCTTAACACAGTAGTGCTTCCCATTCAGATATCAGGCCAAGACATTATGTACAAACTTTGAATTGTTTAGGTACATTCTCTTTTAATAAGGGTATTATTAAGATATACTGCCACTTTATTACAGGTATTATTTTGAAAGAGTAACTAAGTGGACATCAATACCAGAGTAGAACAGATCAAACAAGAAGCAGCATGGTCGCAATCCCAGCTTGAAATAGTGGTGTAAAATAAACAAATATGATAAGGCCATGCATGTTTACCTTGTTCACAAGATGTGTGCAACCAAATGTCAACAAATGCATGTGCTCAAAAGACAGCAAACATGCATGTTACCTTTTCTATGCCAAAACAGAATCACTAATAGCTCAAACTAAATGTAACCCATTCCTTAATGATGAGATATTCTCAATAACATTAAACTTCTCAGTAGCACTGAATGTATGCCTGTAGACACTAGCATGTGCACCACTAATGTGTTTGCTTTGTATTACACACACGTGCACACAACAGTATGGGTTTGTAGTCAAATGTTCACAGCTACACTCCTGGCTAGAATGGATATGTAACAGTCAACAGTACTGCACCTTCACCTTTTTGCACCACTGGATACTCAAAAACTAATTGCAGAGACTGAACTCACAGCAGTTACACACTTTCTGGAGACAAAGATTTATTAACTCCAACAGCAAGTATTTCCTGGATATATCGCATGAATTGTCACTTGTTTTCCAGATTTCAGATCGTTTTGCTCCTGGTAATACAAAGAGAGGTAAAACACTCAAATTTGTATAAGAATGGAAACTTGAAATAAGAACTGACTCTAGTTTTCTAAAAGAATATACAGGTATAGTACTACTTTTAATAGCTCGTAATTTCTATCCTGTGATTCTTTTAAGTCCTTGAATACTTACAACAGACAGCAGGCCTTAAAGAAATATATTTTTTGGTTTCACAGAATTTCCTTGGTAAAGAAAAATGTACAAACATGCAGATGGAGAATTATACTAAGAGACATACATTATTTCTCTACCTCACAGCAACCCAGAATGGAGAGACATTATTTGAGTATGTACTACTCAGATAACAGGCTCTCACAACTATTCAACAAGCTCAAAAACTTGGTTTCCAGTACTGAACTCGTACTGACAGTGATTTACAACAACTTCCATTTAGAAGTGAGCTGTGGGTTCACATAGATATACCACATTCAATGATGTATCAGAGCATATCTAAGACTTTGAAAAAGACACTTTCCATTAAAGGACTCTTGTCTAGCTAGCCAGCAACCCAGGTAAACACAATATTATATTCAGAAAGCACACAAGGTCCAAGTAGAAACTAAAACTAATCTTTTACTATCCTCATAGGGTTTGGGATTTTAAAAAACCTTTTTAGAGTACTGAATAAGTGGTTTCTTCTCTGTAATTTAGGCAGAGTACTCAAGGTGTTTTTGAAATGTTTTGCTGAAAAGGGCAGTGTGCTGAAGAGTGTCTCAGTTTCCAGTCAGCCTTCCAGAGAGACAACTGCACTACCACTACCACATAAAGTGGCAATATCAGCCCATTATCAGTTCTGATTGCTGCCTTCCTGCAGACCAACTCAGAGTCTCCTATGCTGTAGCACAGCACAAACTGTTCAATGTATTCAACAAGTCCTGCTTAGAAATAACAAGTCTGCACCTCACCAATGATGGGGTTTGGAGACAAGCACTAACTACAGTACCAAACTGTACTTCATTCCTCAAATGTTTTCCAGCTCTTCCTGATTCAGTTAAACATTAAACTGCCAGGGCAAGGATTAAAACGAACCAACAAACTGTACTGCAACCACACAACAACAAGAAGTCTTAAATTCACTATATTTATACATAACTTACTAAACTTGCACACCATAGAAAAACCCAGGAATCTTGACAAAAGTTCCTAGTTTCCAATATCTATTACGAACATAATCAGTTTAAGCCAATACAGCTATGAATTTTTACTACAAAAATTGTATTGGACACAGAGAGCAAGTTCTTTGAAACAAAAATATAACTGCAATGTTTTTGAGTCCACTTATTTTAACAGCAGCACAAGTATTCAAAAGTAAAACCTGATAGCAAAAATAGCTGAACAACAAAACCCCTACAGAATGAATGCTATAGCTTTAGACAAGTAAAGGACATGTTCAAAGTGAGAGAAAGTAGGTTTTGGTTAGATATTAGGAGAAAATTCTTTACTGTGAGGGTAGTGAGGCATTGGAACAGGTTGCTCAGGGAAATAGTGGATGCCTCATGCCTAGAAGTGTTCAAGGCCAGGCTGAACAGAGATCTGAGCAATCTGGTTTAGTGAAAGATGTCCCAGTCCATGGCAGGGGAGCTGGAACTGGATGTTCTTTAAGGTCCCTAAGGTCTATTTTCCAAAAAACACCTTCCTACTTCATTTAGCAGTTTTGCAAGTGTAATGTAAAAAGATCAGAAATGAAGTGCTTGCAATATATTAACAAAAATTAATACCCTTATTTCTTTATTTTAGAAGACTTGTTCTCAATGTTCAAAAGTTCTACACATCCCCAAACTCCCTTGGCTTTATGCAATACAGAAAAGCTAAGGATGAAAATATTCAGGTCATCCAAAGACCTTGCCTGCTTCCTCCACAGGAAAAAACCCACACAAAATGGGCAACTGATGTCCTCCTCACACACACACACACTCAAAAGGAAGGAAGCAGAGAACACACAAGTTAAGCTTTCAGTCCAGCAGGCAGCAGACAGGGGGAGGCGAGTGCAGAGGGAGTGTTCTGCCTCCCAGCTCACCATGAGATGCTGTGTGCATGTTAATGACTGCCATAAAAATGTGCTGCCAGCAAGGAAGCCGAGCATAACTGCCTCCTCCCAGTTACAAAGCGGTGGCATTAGCTCAATGTCAGCTCACTCTGTCCCCTCACAGGTGCTTCTGTGAAAGGCAAATGAACTGAATAGCTGCGACCCAGAAAGGGAAGAATGCATTTGGGAAGGAAGGGACCCACACCCACTGGTTGTAGGACCAGGTCAAACTGCCTGCTGGCTTGGTTTTTTGTTTCCTTTTCCTTTTGATTATGATAAACTGTTTTGGCTTTCCACTTCACAATTGCCATCAATGAAGAAAAAACCCCATGCTGAACTCAGCTATACATTTTACCACATCATTTCATCATTGAAGGCAATAAAAGTGAAAAGGAGAACCAATATTTTCCAGCTCAGCATACCAGCTATTTGTTTCTATAGGGCAAAGCCTCCAACCAAATCACTATTTGCAATTCATTTATCTGTTTAACATTGCCAAGTTCAATGCAAAGATGACATTTTGAAAGGTTAGGGGGGAAAGGCAACCATAGAGAAATGGAAATGGGTAATACCATGAATGTTTTTTCTTTGACACAGCAGTTGGTCCTGCACTGGCATGTAAGCAGTATAATATTAGACACCTGGAACGTCAGGAATGTCTGATAACTACACCCTAGCACACGGATAATTCCACAGCCATAAACCAATGATATGACCTTTGCGCATTCCCCTGGAAAGCTCAAATGCAGTCACATTATGAAAAGGCTATTATGTGCAGCATTGCTATAGGTTATTTATATATACATGACTGTACATTATTGTTAGAGGGAAAACGTTATCATCAATTGACAGCACCGTTAAGAAACTTAGCTATTAGTTTTAATTAAATTACATAAACGCCATGCTGTTTTCTGAGCAATTTTAAGTGTTCCCGATTCTCCAATCTCTGGGTGCAAACTTGACTTCGAAATGTTTTCCTTTACTGTCATGTACCAACCACTCTGCTCTTCATTTTACATATTTGCTAGCAAATATTCCTCCTACAATAGGAAGATGTAGTCTTAAGAATACTCAAGGTAGGAAAAGAAGAAAAAAAAGCCAAACCAAAACCAAACAAACCACAAAAAATCCAGTCAAACATTGGTTCATGAAATTCAAAAAATGGCACAAACTCTGCAGGAATTTTCATATGCAAATAGGAACAACCAATCCATATCCAAAAGCTTACTGTTTGGTAGAAGTATGATACATCAAACTACAGGTAGAAAATTTCTATAGACTAGAATACTTTATTAGGAATTAATCAAAACAGATAGACTTATGATAGAGGATTAAAACATTTATTCTGTTAATTTTAATGATTTGTCATCTTGGCTGTCAGGCACAAAGTACCAAAAGCAGTTTTCATGGCATATAATTAGGGCTAAATTTAGGACATTTTTTTATTGTGATAATTAAATATGAGAAAGATAAATGTATTTCAAAGAAAAAAAAAACACAGTCAAAAGCCAGAAAATTATCATATTTAATATCAACATTAAAGATCTTCCCAATCTCTAACTTTTCTGCTTCCTCTTTTCTGTAATTTCATACACACACTAGTCCAGATCATCCCACTACTCACCAGCTAGAGAAAATTATTTTGAAAATTTTGTTCTGTAAACTCCACTTCTCCTGCAAACAAACCCTTGCACTGTAAGTGACCTTTGAATTTATAGAGAGGATATTTAAGACTCTCCTCACCTAACTCTGCTCCAACTGAAGCCAGCAGGAGTGTTACCAATTTCAGTAGCAGAAAACCTAAATCTAATACTTTCAAAAAGTACTATACATCTGAACATCTGAGATAACCTCACAGACATTCAGCTTCAGCACTGTGAAGCCCTTCAGCCAAGTACACCAACCATTCCAGAAGCAGGGAAAAGGGAACTTAAGTTAATATGTCCAATGTCTCTGCAGTTCAGTTACAGACCCAAAAACTGCACCCCACTCTGTTATTCTCAGTACTGAATTCTTCATATTTTGATTCCAGCTTCTCATCCAAACACTTGTAACAATTTTCAATGCATACTTCATTAAACATTCTGTGTTTTGCAGCACAGTGCAGCTGCTGTTGCAAAAAGACTGAGCTAGATCAGAGCTCAAATGGCACACAATCACTTGGCGGATCTCTGGTCAATGGTAAACTGTTTTCAGATGCTATAGGAGGAATCTTTAAAAATGTGTCAACAATTTTTTACATGGAAAATGAACAAACACAGCACTGATTTTATAAAACTGCAAGCAACATAACACTAAAGAGAAAAAGGACAATATATTTCTATTTTAATATTTGTAAGAGATCATAAAAAGTCTGCCAACCCTTGGTGCAAATGGTTCAAAAAGATCCTTCAATCTCAGCTGTTTTCACAGATGAGACACTCTAGAAAAATCATTCTTGAGAGTAGAGTGATGGAAGTCAGGGGCTAACATATATTAGTAAAACTGCACAAAACTGAACTAACGAGTAAGGGCTGTAGCAAACATTTGCATCTTTCAAATCTAACCTTGAACTTAAAGGTGCAAGATAATGAAGTCAGGGTACTGTAAGATTACAGCAATGTAAAATTGTAATTATAAGATGATTTCAGATATATGTTCTGGCCTACATTTAATCCCTCCCACTAAAAATTTTAATACAAAGAACTCTAGTTCGTAATGCTTCTGCCTTTCCTCGTATACTCCGAGATACTCAGAAAATAGTGTTACATTAAACAAAATCAATGCAGAGTTCCTTCAGCTTCTCTACTGTTTTTACATTTCTTTATTCACAATATTAATTGACTTCAAGATTTAGATCAAACTTATTCCCAGAGGCAGCAAGGTTTGAGGAATGGGAAATATGTAACAATTATCCAACAGGAAATGCTTAAGTTTGCTGTGACTTCCTTCACACACACCCACTCCCAGAAACTGCCTGAAAAAAGCCACCCCAAAACCTGTAATGTAGGCAGCAAATTTTCTATCAGATCCTAGCAGAAACACAGCACAAACACAGTTTACTGAAGCATGGCCTTCTATTGGAAGGAAAGAAAAAAAATATCAACTTCTGCTTCTCACGTCAAACTGAGACAAACCCCTTTCAAGTCAGCTATCCTTCTTGGTTCCCTTTCCCTGAACACTTACAAGCCTTTCCTCTACCCTCAGCATATCACTGCTTCTCAAACATCCTTCTTTACCAAGTGTAGTTGGCACAAAGTTGTTTAGAGCAGGGGAAATACTTCCAAGGCAGTAATTTGCAAAGATTGCTGAGGAATTATCTGAGACACTATAAAAGGGAACCTGGAGTTTCCAGATGAGTTAATACTCTACTTACTGACTTGAATAGAGCTGCCTACCTTTCCCAAACATGAAAATGCACTCCCTTTACCTTTATTAGCAGTTTGCATTACTGATTTGAAAAGATTATTCTAAACCAGGTTAAATTCTTCTTCCAAGAATACAGTACATATTAAAACCTCATCCCTATTTGTGGTTGCTAATAGCACAGAGTAAATTATCATTTCTTCACATAAGCATATAAGCATCAAAACAATTTCCAAAAAATGTCTATGAGTAGGTAATAGCCATGTTTTACGAGTCCACTCTTTCAAGGTAAAAGCATATGTGAGAAGGGGAAAGAAGATGAGAATAATACAATGAGGCTTTTATGCACATTTTCAAACTCAATTTCTTAAGCTAACACTTACACTTTAAAAAGGAGTAGTTTTTTTTACAAAAATCTGTGAGGAGATTTTGTACCACTGTACTAGACTTAAAGACATCAATTATTTTTGCCAACACCACGGAGGAAGTCATTCAACTCCTCATGGATGGCTCTTTGAATCAGCTGAACATTTAGCAGAAGTCAAAATACTGAACAGCTTACTTATAATTTATGAGGAAACAAATATAAAACAAACCAGAAAACACCACCACACAATTTATATAAAACTGTTGTGTGATCACCTTTAAATACTGCATTCAGCTCTGGTAGCCCTTGTACTTCATGTTGAAAGCCCCATGTACTTCATGTTGAAAATAATACTACAGATCAACATACAGAGGAAAGTGGGCAGTGGCAATCAGGGTACAGAGTGTAACATAACTGAACAGGTTAACGTCATTCATCTTGGTAGTTGCTTACAGAGTGCAAATACCAAACCCATGAAAGGCACAGGCAGCATTTACTCTGTTTCTCATGCTACAAGAAACACATGCAGAAAGTACAGAAGAGTAGGCTCAAAACAAAGTTCTGCACAATGCACAATCATAGCTGGACTTCACTGCTACTGCATTTTGTTGAGGTCAAAATCAAAACTGCTTTCAAAAACAGATTTGACAAAAATTACAAAGAACAGATTCACAGTGACAGTAAATACGATATTCCAGATGCAACTATTTTCCTATTGGAGTTTGGTCTTGTGCTTCAAGACACATACTTCAAACTGGACCTTATTAGAAAGTATTCTTAAAACTGTCTTACTACAGAGAACATTGTGAGCATCACAACTCATAAGCAAAAATATCCTTGGAGTCTCTTCAGTGTATTCTTATTTAATAATCATTTAGTTATTGAACCCATTTATAATGAATCACTAGAGTTTTATCTAACTTTTTTTTTTTTTTTGCTTGTGTTGAATTATAGTCACAAAGCTATAATCACATTTCTTCAAGCTGACATTTCTTAGACTCACATTAATCCCATTTCTGGCAAATATTACATGGTCAAAATTGAATTTTACTAACAATGGAAAGCTAACTTAGTCAAGAGACAAACATGTTTGAGTTCCATCTTCAGTAAGAAAGAAGTCATAGCTAGTCTCAACTTTTGATTAAAAACACAGTCCCAATTCTCTTAATTTGTCCTAGTTTTGCAACAGCAGCATGCACATCATGATTGACTTTCTTCAGACTGGTGGTCAACAGATTGTATTCTACCTGCAAACCACTAAAAAGTGGGCTATTAGAGGGGCCTGTCCTGTTTAAAATCTGTATTAATGATTTGGAAAAGGCATCAGACTTGCATATGACACCATGCAGGGTGGGAACAATCAACATAGTCAAGACATGAACATCATTCAGATGGAGCTGGGCTACAGGAATGGCTCAGCAGGAACCTTCAAAGACTTATCAACAAATGCAAAATCCTGTATCCAGGAACCAAATGCCCCTTTACAGCAGTAGAGGCTGGGGAGCAGCTCTGGGCCCTAGTGAGCAGTGAGCTGTCAGTGAACCAGTGCCCTGGATGCAGAAAAGGCCAACATCCTACCCTATCAGCAAGAGTGTGGCCAATAGATCAAGGAAAGTTATTCCCTCCTCTATTCTGCACTCACTAGATTGCATCTCCATTACTGCACCCAGTTCTGATCTGCTACGGCAAGAAAAACATCAACAAACCCAACTGGTGCAAGTCTAAGGGAAAGCCGCCAGGATGCTTGGGAGATGAAGCACCAAGCTAAAGTGAAGAGCCTGAGGGACTGAGGGGTGTTCAGCCTGGAGAAGAGGCAGCTTCAGAGGGATGCAGCAGCAGCCTGCCCCTACCTAGAAGGAAGTTTTTGAGATGACTGTCAGGCTCTTTGCAAGGGTTAACGTAGTGGAAGGATGAAAGAAAACAGACATGAGTTGAAACAAGTTTAAGTTTAATATAATGAAAAAATTCACCATGAGGATAGGCATGTGGTAGGAGAAACTAAATGGAGTAATTGTATGAGAGTAACTCTGATCTCATGCCTGACCATGTGTTTTGCATATAATTTTTAAATCTTTGCTATTGCCACACTTCCAAACCATGTGCACACATATGAAGAGTTGTGTACTCACTCCTGACTTGCCTTTGTTTCTTGGAGCTTAAAACTTCATCATTGTGTAACTTAATAGAGAAAAGTGATTTTTGCACCATCCTAATGCCACACCAAATACTGCAGTTCCATAACAATTTAAGTTGATCTAACCTGGCTGTCAGAGTTTTGCTTTTCCTCCATGCTACATGTTCATACCTCTTCTCTGGCATTCTTATGACTCCATAGTACATCAGTTCAAAAAACCAAAAAAAACCAAAAAAACCAAACCAAACAAACAAAAAACAAAACAAAAAAAAAAAAAAACAAAAACAAAAAAAAAACCAAAACAAAAAAAAAACAAAACAAACAAAAAAAAACAACCAAACTAGGAGGAAAAATTGATTTCTTATTTTTTTAAACCCAGTTTAGCTGCCTAACCACTTCACTACCAGTAAAAATGCCAATACAAGAAAAAGGGTGGAACCATTTGCAGTCTGAATTCAGATTGGTATGAATTGGTCATGAAACAACAGAGTTCCTAAAAGACACTGAAACCCTTGTTCTTGATGGAGATCAAAGGCAGTGCTGCAGCATACATGATTCTACCTCCTCCTCTTCCTCTTTATCATTTAGCTATTAGAATAAGACAGATAGGACTAAGCAAACAAAATTGGAGAAATGCTTACCTGCTTTGTAAAGTTTTCATGTGGTGAAAGTTAGGGAGGCTCATTTTGGTGTGTTGAGGGTTTTTTGGACTAACGATGAATCTTAACTGGTTGCTGTTGGATTATGAAATGCAATGCTTGGGCAGTTAGGAAAATTTCTATTTATTCTAATACCTTGATCTACTGGCTACTTGAATTTGAAATAATGTAAATCAGTTAATTGCCCAATCCTGCAAAGGATACAAAACTTCACAGGACAAACCAAGGAAATATCTACACTGAAGACAAAGGCAGCCTTGCCTTGGACAAGTCTAGAAGCAAACTTTGTATGTGATTAATACTTTTGTCATGCTTGCCAGAATAAAACAAAAAAAATATTTCACCCTTCTCAGAGAGCCTTTGCCTTAGGCATTTTGACCTTTTTTTTTAAGTTAATGAGGTGCTCATAAGGAGAGAGTTTAAAAATAATTGCCAATGACACAAAAAACTACAATGCTGTCTCAAATACTGAGCAGAGGCACTTTCATAGAAAAACAACACCTAGGCATAAACAATTGATTTAATGGTAATCTCCCACACTGTATGCATCTTTTGTACTGTAAGAGGCAAGCTGCCATATAAGCAATGCTTCAATAAATTCAGCTGAACTAGGAAGCTACAATTTTACAGACTTCTGGAATTTCTTAGACACTGTATTTTTAAATTAATACTTCATAAAAATCACTTTCAGTATTTTGTTAGATGTAAAGTTTTTATACAGTTTGAGTAATGAAAAGCCTCAGCATTAGCTCATACAGTGGAAATATGGTCACTCCTTGCCAAGATAACCATTACATCTCCATTTTCCATTTATTATTCTTTTAAACTGAATAGAGAAGATTGCTCTTAAGAGATAGTCCAGATACAAATCTCTACTACCCAATTACTTATGTACTCTCTTTCAATTTATCAATAGAAGGCTCTTACTAGCTCTCATAAATCAATCTACATCAGTTGCTTTTGTGAAAAATCTTTAACATAAATATTAATAGTTTGAGCTACTATTTTTCCTGCAATTCTACATAATATCCTTAGGTTCCTTTAGGAAATTACTTCATGTATCATTCAAGCTTTTAAAATAAAATACATCTTCTTGGAAGCTAGGCTTCTGACTCTCATCCTATAAACATCAGTCATCTAAAACAATTTCCAGAAGCACTGGGAAGTTTAAAAGTTGGCACACTGTAATTAAGTAGGAGTCAAACTTCTCATCTGTTGAAAATACCATTGGATATCTGCATGCATTTTAATGCTTTTCAATATGCTATGTACAGAAAACAAATACAAGGAAAATTAACATTCAGTCAGAATGTGTATGAGCATGGAGTTTGACTAACAAGAGGACAGATTTCCAAGCTCATGACAGTCCATGCAATTCTTTTTTAGTTTATGTGCAGGCACTCAGCATGGCTAAAGTTCTAATTTAGAAAGTATGTGGTTAGGGAAGGTTAGGGAAGAAAGAGAGGACCATGATTATTCACAGTCCAATAAAAATCTGTTTTCTGAGTTTTAGACTCTAGGAATTCCCCAGTAAATTTAAGAGAAGAAGTTGGAATTTCCTGATCTGGCATATATTACCTAGCATAGGGAAGTATAATTCTCAAAAGAGTTTTCAAAGGTGGACTTGGAATTTTGCTGGACAGAATAATTATGGATTTAAATCAGCCATAAAAAGAGAGATCTAATCTTCTGTCAAGTTCTTGAAAAGGTAGAAGTTAATCATCAGCACTACATGCTTGCTTAAAGAAAACCCCATTCTTTTAAATTTGGTTGAAAATATTTTTAACCCACTTATGAGTTGATCAAATCATGCTTTGAGTTGTCAGTATAACAAGCACTTCTTTCTGTGCCATACTATGAAGAACCGAATTTTTGTAGGTAAAAACAATCAGGAAGCAAGGTAGGATTTGTAATAAAAGAAAGCATTTGCATTCCTTCTTAAATGCAATCTGCAGAGCTCTTCACTGATGTTTTCAGTATATGGTAATTCATTCTCTCCCAACCCAACTTCTGTATTTCACCAGTTTTTTATCCTGAAGAAATAGTGGGAAAACTCTGCTCTTTACTAGAAGTCCAAGTGAAAGAGTCCAAGTCCTCTCATTTTTGCTGACTTCCCTGCTTCATGCCACAGATACAAAAAGGATTTCATTCTGCCCATCACATTTCCTCTCCTTCACCATACTGCTTTCTCTATATTAAAGTCATTGTACTTCTATCATTTGCATTTGCAATAAACAGATTGTAACAAGGTCTCTGGTTTGGTTTATGTAAAACCAAACATAAATATGTTTGGTTTTACATAAATAGCAACAAGAACTAGCAACCTCTATCAAATGGTACCAGAGCAGTCTCCAGGTGCCAGGGGAGAAACAGAACTGATTATTTTTTAACATTACAGTATTTCAGTAATTATTAGCATTTCTGCATCTACACATACAAGACATTCTGTCTTGGAGTGATTGCTGCTTGCAATAATCCATTCATACCAGCAGACATCTTTTATTTGGAATCCTAATAAACACAAAAAAAGCCCACCCAAACCCAAACACCACCATATGTAACTTTTGATAACGAAACCAATATTCTTGGACAAGAATCTGCAGAAGAAATGTATGGCCTTGTGCAACAGAGACAAATAGATTTTGCAAAGTAACTAGCCTTTTCTCCTTGTTTTTCCATGCCTGGATTATTCTTCCTGTTCTCTCTCTAAAGCCAGCTGCTGGGAGACACACAAGGAAGCAGCAGTGCTTAGTGACCCTCAGTGGCAGCCAAAGAATTAGTCTGGCTGATGGAGCATGGCAATCCACTGTGCCAGCTGAAAAAAGCTGGCTCTGGCATTTTTTGATTCTTTCACTGGGCTTTGGGAAGACAAAATCTCTTCCTTTCACAAACCTGACTAGGAAATTTAATTGATGTCCAAAGGGCCTTTACTGTACTGACATTTCCTATGCTTAAGCTACAACCAAACTCCTTTATAAATGGCCTAAATACTTATGAATGGCTGAGTGTGCCAGAGAACGGATAACTGCAGGGACAGGAGGGACACAGGCAAGACGATTCATGTGGTGTGCTGCTCCTATGATACACATACTAGGCAGAAAGGCTGCTGAGTCCATCTGCCAGAAGAGCAAAATGGCAGAGTATTTTTTGCATAGCATGATTTGCAGTCACTAGGTGCAGAATGAGGTAGAGAGGGGTCAGGGAAATCCTTCAGCTGAGGTTAGGAGAGATGTTTGTAGAATGCAAACTCCCCACTAAGACAATACAAAGACTTAAACACCCCAGCCCTGACCTTTATGTCTTAGTTTCCTTCTGTTTTGCTGTTGCAGTCCAAAAAGCAGACCTAACAAGAACCATACAGCACAAACCATGCAGCTCCTGCCAGCCACTACCAATCTTAGTATTGTTGTTAAGCTGCCAACAAGCTAAAATGTACTGTGGATTCCAAAGCATTAAAACACGTTGCATTCTCCAGCTGCCATCACCCTAACCTACCTTTTATTTATTCCATACTATTCACACAGACCTAGTGATATAGTCCAACAGGCTAAGATCCACTCTTTTCATCACTCTCCTATCTGCTGCTTATTCACTCCAGCTTTTTCTGAATGTGAAGAGAAAAGATCAAATATTAGGAACAGAGGGCACTCAGGACGTGGCAGCTGAAGCTGGGAACTGCAGCTGATAAAAATCTGAGAGGAATTTACATAGATCACAGACAGTCCTTGATTGGCTAAATGCTTCTAGTGAGAGGCACATCTCTCAATGCTATCTAGGGGACAATGATTACATTCTACAGGAATTTCAACAGCATTGTTTCTTTTTATTTATTTGTCTGCTTTTCCCTCCTCAAGTTTTTCAAACTGATCCATTTTCAAAACTGGAAACTGGATTTTCTTGTTGCCTTGGGTTATGGCAGCTCAGGAAACAGAACTGGGATGCTGGGGTACCTCTTCCATCTCATTCATTCAGGGAAGGTGGCTTTTCAATAGCACCAAGCCATTCAGAGTCAAGAAAGGGATTGGAATCTGACTTTTTCACAGTCCTGACCACTACACTGGCTAACAAGCAATAAAATATTCCCAGTTTTTACACTCCCAAAAGAGCCTCTGACACAAATTTTTCATCAAAACTGAAGAATGGAACATTTTATACAGACTTATCAACACTGCAACTTCTGAAAAAACAGAAGTTTATTTAAATATTTTAACCAACTTCAACTGTCAGTTTGTCTTCAGATATTAGTTTTTTCCTTTTTCTCCTGCCTGGTTTATTAGTGACAGTTCAATGAAATATCCATATAGCATGACACTGCCCTATTGATACTCTCAATAAACTAATAAAGCAGTTTTGCTTTTGTACACCACTGTTTCTGTGCCACTGGTTTTGTACACCACTTGGAGCTATCCCTATAACAAATGTATCTCCTATAAATTAAACAGTTTCCAGTCCATCAGCAGCTATTAGTGTAATAATTATTCATTACATAATTTATGACTTCCATTGAAAGAATGATGCAAAATAAGCAGCAACTATGAATTGCTAAAGAAGATTTTCTGTACATCTTATCTTGAAATTACTTTTTTTTAAACAAAAAATAAATTAAAGATATAATTACTATTTTTCCTAAAATTGCAAGAATTTAAGAAACAAAACAACCCATGTAGTACAAAAAAGATTAGAAAATGCTAGGATCATCAAGAACCCCATGTAATTTAAAGGCAACTTCAAGATAGCCCTCAATCAAACCAAATATGTAGGCAGCAGACCAATTCTTTCTAGTATTCATCCACAGGTAGTAATTTAAAAAACAATCACAGTGGTGAATAAAAGCTGTTATGATCTATGAAGTACAGCAAGGTGCCATTCAGGAGAGTTGTTTTCAATCATCCATCTCTCAAAGTGCCTTCTGGAACAAACTTTAAAAGGCTGTCTCTTCCAAAGTCACATTTGAAGGAACAAGATGTTTCTAGTACATTTAGTAGTAACTTCAATATTATGCTGCAAATGATGTAGCCCACACAGAGGTATCTTTTATAAGCCAATCATTAGATGTAATACATATTTTCCTCACCAAATTCCAAAATTCAAATTATTACAAGAGCACAGTAACTCCAGGGTGTTAGAGATCTACATTGGTATCAAACAGAGCAGAGTTGGTTTTTAAAGTGACAAAGACATTTAATTTCTATAGTTTTGCTTGTAGAATTGATAGCTACAGCAAATTGAGGATTTAAATCTTTTTAGACACTACTGAAGTGGTTGAGTTACTTCTATTACACTGCTAGCAGCACTTAAAACCTCCAACCACCCTCCTAATTCCCATTCCAATACAGCACATTTTAGTCTCCTTGTCCCACAGCTACTTGATCATGTAATTTGTCCTTTAAAGGCATGGGTGTTTGGGATTAAGGACTTCATGTTGGGTAGGGTAAGAAGTACTTTGCTTGCATTTACATAGATTACATCAACACTTCACCTTGCTAAAACTAGTATCTTTTTCCAAAATACAATGTTTAGTTAATTAGATGATCTAACACTAATAAAGCTGCATTTACCCACATATGCCTTGTAAAAAATGAAGGGAAGCCACATCTGAAGGATGCCTGGTCCAACATACTGCCCAATGCAGGACAATTCTGAAACCAGACAGGGTGCTCTGAGTCATGCCCATAAGCATTCAGGGCAACCTACTCTGGTGTTTGCCCACAAATTCCAGGCTACACTGACAATTTTTTTTCTGATGCAGTAAATAATTGCAATTCCATTTGCAAAAAATTTTAAAGCTCTTCTGGGATAGTATTAATTCTATTTTCATGTTAAAACTGTGGTTTCTATTGAAAAAAAATTTAATCAGTTGCCTGCTGTTACTTTAACATTTGTATGGAAGACCAAAGTCAGTACTCATGTGGTACACATTGTATACCTAATTTATCCTTTGTCTCCACAATGTGCAGGGATTGTGTTCAGGTGATCAAACTTTTCAAAATAATAACAACTTTTATTAAAAAGGTAAATTGACTTTTCACTGATGCAGAAGTACTATAAACTTTTGTTATGATCTTTAATGGCATCTTTTTCATCTTTGTTCTTGCTGCTTTTAAACCCTTCTACTCTGATGCACAATTTCCACAAACCGATCTGTACTATGACTGAAGACCGGCATCAAACAGAAGCAACACATAGAAAGGGAAATATCTACTAGCACAAAATTTTATTCGCAAACTCAAAACTTCAGAGTCTACTAGCCTCAGTTCTCTCTTTCGTGAATTCATCAGACCACCCAAACTGAGAAGCGTCAGCTAAATACTGCCCCATGAACCATTTTATTGTCTGAAAGAAACGTATGTTTTCACATGAAAATCAAATATATCTCAAGCAAACAGGTAGAACTCAAATACAGCAATGCACTGTGTTTCTCTGAAATAGAACAGTAAACATGGATTTTGTAAAATTTTGTGCTTGCTTCTTTTTATTTAAAAAAAAAATGATTAAAAATAAAGACTGCTATTCATCATATAGACTGTCTGCCCACTCTCCTGCCTTCCAACTTAATATCTGATTTCTATTACCAGGTATATTCTTAGGATAGTTCTACAGCAGATCCAAAGTTGATAATACTAGAGGAAAACATTTGTCCCTAAATTGCCTCATTTGGACCTTGATGAGCTTGTACACTGCGCAGGAAGCTTATTTATGCTCCTTGATTAGAATTCTATGATCAGAATTCTATGACTTCAGTGTAAACATTCTCAAAAAGGCAAACCATCACACAATATAGGAATGGGCACTTTAAAAGATTTTACCATCTTAATATTCCTTTTTCCCTTCATCATCAGTGATGTCAGGCTGATTCACAGCCAAAGGAGATACTCCAAGGACAAATAAAGAGGTAATGCTCTTTGGGTACATCTCAACTGGTAAAAGTGTGATTTCAGAGTGCTTCCAACCTCCTGGGCTGCTGGACGCTATAATGAAGTGAAACTTGCTGAAGTACTGCTCCCAGCTCTCAAAGCTGACTTCTAGATCAGCTGGTCCAAAAGACACCTATGACCTGTTCTGGTCAGAACCACAGTTCAGGTGACCATGGGACTAGATTTCCAGGGTATGTGCTCATACTTCTGTTTAGATGCAACCATTCTTAATTTGAGACTCTTTAAGCTTCTTGCACATCAAAATTTTTTACAAGTATCCAATGATCTCATGTTTAAAGTTAAGTACTAAGGTATTATGTAATCAAAATCTTCATCAGGACATCACCACCATCAAGGCCATATGAGACCTTTCATGTATCTGAATATTACTGTGTTCATCATCAGTACAACGTCAGCTTTAAACATTTCTGCAAGTTTTAAACAGATGGGTACTTACCACACCTAAGTAAAAAGAGGGCATTTGGACAAAGTTCTAATACTGGCCATTTTAAAAAATTCAAATACAGTATTACGAAATAGCTATTTAAACGTGAGTTTATACTCAAAATATCTGTTAGAAACCTATTACCTTAATAAGCAATGACCTACTACCTCAGTAAGTTCTGCCACAAGAAGGGTTCTTTAAATACTGTCAATCCCTCAACATCAGACACCTGCGGTGAAAGTGTTTCAAGAATTTCACGCAGCTGGATGAAGCTGCTTAACTAACTAGGACACCAGCCAAATTCAGAATAAAATAAAGAATAATTAAATTGATTAAATGATTAATCATAAGTGTTGTTTATGGGAGCATTACTTCAGGACATTTTTTGAATTTGTTTTTGTTGTTGTTGCTGTTTCTTTTTTAAAATACTCTTCATACATTTTTTTAAACACTAGGCACCACAACTTCGGCCAGAAAAAAGATACATTACAATTTTTCACCAAAATTTGTCTGAAAAAAAAAAAAAAAAGAAAGGACATGAAATATCAAATCTAAGGGTTTTGCATTAAAAATCCCTAACTGTTCTACATTCATCCTCCAAGGTCATTTTTTTGCCAAAATCTTGCCTGGAAAAATAAAGTTTTGATGTCTTTCATGTATGAGCCAACAGGCCAGCCAGGTCCTGAATGCAAATCAGCAACCTGCTACAGCACAGAAGCCTGTGGCTCATTTTACATCACTCTAAGTCATGCTAGCAAGCGAGCCAGAACAACCACATAAGCAAACAAGAACAAAAGCAAGAACGAAACCCCCAAATTCATACCACCATAGTAATTTATTTTACTATCAGCAACTTATTCATCTTCTAGACCATAGCATCATTAATTTAGCTAACAGCTGCTCAATCAACAACCCCTTAGCAAACTTCAAACTTCAGTTCACTAGCTTTCTCTCCAAGAGAGATATTTAAAATGAGAGCCTAGGGATTATCAGTAACAGAGACAAAAAAAAAAAAAAAACAAAACAAAACAAAAAAAAACCAGAAAACAATATGCAGAGTTCAGAAACTTGAACAGAACATCTGTTTGCTGTGTACTAAATAATCCTGCATAGTCAGCCTTACTTGCCGCAGTAGTAAACCACTGACCAGGCTAGCCTGACTAAAAGGCTTATGGCATTTGTATACTTTCTTGCATCCCATAATATCTCTAGAAATTTTAACACTATTTCAGGAATGTCCTGTAGAGGCTTCAGATGATTATTCACATCCATAGCATTCTACTACTCATTAGAATGACTGTAAATGTGCTAGCAGTTCATTTCAAACATTGCAACATGACAGAAAGAGGTCATGTCAATTCCCTGTCAGACTGCTGCCTTGAATTGCATTCTCTTATGTATGCCCATTTACTCCTCAATGCTTAAGCCAAATATATTTTAAATATTTTATACTTCCATTCCAAATGATCCTTCCTCACACTGGAGCCCATTAAAGTACCACCTCAGCCTGCCACATCTGCAAACTGCAGAAGAACGTGAGAAATATGAAAAACTTTGACAAAACTCCTACTGGCCAGCATCATTAAGACACAGAAAAGAAGACATTGATTTCTGGGGTTTCTCCGTATGTCTACATTTCAAACCAATTAATGAATTAATCCATAAATTAAAGGGAATGCTATAATTTACTTCAGAAGGTTGAAATTGGTGAAATTCAAGTCAGACCCTCAGAGATCACGTCACCTGAGGACTATCCCATTTTCTTAATCTTACTCCAACCTTATGGACAGTCCAATGCCAGTTTTATCAGTTTGTCACTGTTCATTCTTGAATGTAATACTAAATAGTTTTGTGCCTTAAACTCATACCGTAACTTATTTTGTAAATCTTTCTGAGAGAAGTCCATAGCATTCCAAACTAGAACTCGTTTCCACTGTATAATTCCATCCAAACTAAAAAGGGGGACTAAGTGCAAGTCTTTGCACTTCACACTGTAAGTCTCAAGCCACAAAAGACCCAAAATACCATTTGAATTAGATCCTGCACACAATAAAATTGTAAAAAAATTTTAGTTACCAGGAATGTAACTAAAATAAATCTCAGAAAAAATACAGTCACAAATAACATTTTCAAGATCATAATTTAGAATTTATTACAAATTACTGTACGATATAAGGATATGTTAAGACAGCACTAACAGAATGAACTGAAAAAGACCTGATTTTTCTTTTCTGTAACATGTGATTACACTGAATATACATTGGGTCTTGGGAATAGGGGGATCAGATTTGGATGGACAGAGTGCTTAGGTACACATGGGAATACATTCCCAAGAGTACACAAAACCATTATCAAGTCTCATAGAGCCCTTAGGCAGATCGTGACTTCTGCCACAGTTTTAACAATAAATTAAGAACACAAGTAATGTGTTAATACATTTCTACTGAGAAAATGCTTCCTATATGAAATTTGAGCTCCTAAACTTCTGAAGTCTCCCGAGTTTCTCAGGAAAGAGTATTTTTGCCATCTCTCTTCAAAAATAATTAAAAAAAATAAAAGTAGATTATTTCATGCTCTACCAAGAAACAATGTATGCAGAGATACCTCAAGCTGGGTATTCATAATGCAAAACAAGACAGACAAAATGTCTTAAAATTTAAATCACATCCCAAGTATCAACACACATATGACAACAGAAGTACACTTGAGTGGTGGATAATCTATGAAACAAAAATGTCACTTATCTCATAAGGAAACTTGGTATCACTAGCATCTCTTATGAACCCACCAAAGACTAAATCTAAGTCAAAAAACCTTCATAAGCAGTAGTGACCACAGTCTATTTCATAGAAGCAAAGTCTATTAGATATCACTAGATGTCCTACCCAAAACTAAGAATAACATCCAAATATTACCTGCGTAGTTAATCTCCCAGCTGTTTCAGCCTTCCTGCACTATAAATCTTTATCCACTGACAACTGGTCTCTGCAGCATACTTTGTGGGACAGAAGCCAAAAGCAGCAACCCCGTGGTCAGGCTCTGCGAGACTCAGGCTACAGTCAGAATGGTTCAGGAACATGAATCAAACCACAGGATGACACTGTAATCACTTGCTAAATAACAGCATTTTAAAAATACAGTTATTTGACTAATAACAGCATTTCAAAAATCTACCACATAAATCTGAATCACATCTCTGATGCAAACTGGTTTTTAACTGCTTTTCTAAGAGGAATTAAGAGTTTTCACAGAGACATTTTGTTAACATTGGTGAAGAGGCAAAAAGTTTAACTCTACATAGACATTTTTTGCATAATCAGAAAATGTGCATTAAGAATGAAGGGACTGGGTTTTGAATAAGAGTACTCATTGTAGATCAGATCATCATGGCCTCTCACGAGACAGACATTTATGGGTTACAATGCAGTTAAACCATTGACAGTAGTAGACAAAGGAAAAAACCCATCCCATTGTTTCTCTATCAAGAATAAATGTCTTTCCCTGACAATTTTCTGCACTACATCACAAACAGCAAAGTTAAAATGCCCATGTTTTTAGCCAAAGTGGGTCATATCTACTCTTTTGACAGCACTAAGGGAACGACACAGCAAATACCCGGCTCAGAAGTGTCCTAGCGAGTGACAGGCAGAAGAGACAAGAATTGCTCCTCCACAGTGTGATCCCAATAAAAACACTGCCATGCAGCTATACGACAGGGGACACCTGTGCTTTGGTCAAACCCATCTTGATAAAATGCTACTAAGACATACGCCTGCCACTTAGCTAAAAGGCAGGCGACATTCATCATGCATTGGGCATATTTTCTGCCATATGGCATGATGTGCTTGTACGTAATTTGCAGACTATCAAAAGTTCATCTGCCATATGATTAAAACCAGCCCAATTCCCAGGCAGACATTCCTATCTCTGTGAGGGAGGAATGCTCTTATGATCGAAGGCCCAGGCATTGAATCAGAGTAAGAATTCTTCACTGGTCAGATCTATAAGCCTTAAAATAAGCTTATCTGGACAAGACTACAGTTTAGCATTTAAAACTACTTTAAAAAGAAACAACAGGTGTGTAAAGTACTATTCCTATTAACAAGGAGAAAGTTGCTAATATAAAAAGCATGTCCTCACAGAGTTTAGTTAAAATACAGATTCTCCTAGATCTTTTCCCCTGTACTAAAAAAATACTGATATTTCTAGATATTGAAAGCATGATTACCAAATCAGTCAGCATATTATGGAAGACACTCCAGTAGGTTGCTCTTTTTTGCTTTTCAAATAAAGATTGAAGTTTTATTTCATGTATTGAGAAAAACAGCACAGACATCAAAGCAGGTCCAACTTGAAATATTGTATTGCACACAGCAAGAGTGTGCAAGTTTGCTGTCCCAAGATAATGTGTCTTTACATACCCACACAATTACTTTGAATACAATATGTATTCAGAGTTGATGAGATAAAGTTGCCTTTCTTCAAGTACAAACAGTATCCAAGTTCAAAGGACAGCATCTGATCTTGTTCTATTAGATGCAAATGATTGTTTCAGTTCACAGAATAAACTGACAGACTGCCTCTAGCCCACAAGCCCTAACCAACAACAAAAAATCCAAAAGCAAATTAGCTTTTAAAAAGTATGCTTAAACAAATGGGGGAAGGAATCTCTCCCCCAGGAAGCTCTTTTAAAAACAAGAGTCAGAGATTGATTTCATCAGGTAAGAACTTCACCATCACTAACAGTTTTGCACAGAAAAAGTCACTGGGAAGAGCAAGAGTCTTCATCAATACTCATTACGTGCTATTTAAAAGACCCAAAACCTACATCCACAATGCAAGTGCCTTCAAACTACTGAAGAAACACAAACGGAAAACTGTAACTAATGTATAACTCCTCTTTTCAGCCACTAGCTGCTCCTTCCAAATGAAGGACAAGTCAAACTGTCCATACAGATGATGACCTAAAAGGCATGAAGACAAATGGCTTCACTTTGCTTCACATAATAAGACATTAAAAATCTTGAATTACACCATCATTCTGGTGAGACACTTTGCATCAGAGCATTAAACATATTTTATGAATAATTAGGAACAAAATGCATCAAAGTCAAAGAACTTCTTATCTCTTTCATAAACAGTAGAAATTAGCTATTCATAAGCATATTGTCAACAGCAGCACATTCCCAAAAAACAGCTTCAAATTCTGTAACCATACAATGACAAAATTTCTCTTCACCACAAGCTTCACAGCAACAAACTTTTAAAAGGTCAGTAAAAAATTCTGCAACATCATAAAGGTTTCTTGGTTACAGAAAATGTATTTAGAATCAGGACATCTGTGACAGTTCTCCTCAGCAAAGATGAACACAAAAACATGCACAAGAAAACAATGGAGACACCCAACAACAGAAATGGACACCTAAGACAATAGTTCCATGGTAACTAGGATTGATCTTCATCTTGATTTCTACAGGACCATTCTCCCCTTGTGCTCCCAGCTCTGGACTTGCCTCCTGGCTCACCCCAGCATTAGTACCCAGTCAGCGACACAACGCACTGATTCTGCTGGAAAACAATCCTAAAAACAATGGGGTTCATTTTAGCCAAATCGTCTCCTGGGCTCAGTTTAGGTGGCAGAAGGAGGACATATAAGCAGAACCATGCCAGTTTGGACTCAGTAGGCTGCATTATCCTCCTGCAATACTTTTCTTCTCTCCTTCCAGGTAGCTTAAATCCATAAGAACTTAAACACCACAGCATAACAGTTGTGGAATCTTAGCACCATTTCTATTCATGCCTTTCTGAAAGTGTATCACCATGGAAATACTACTGTATGTAAATTTTTGTTTATCCATTTTCAATCTTTTCCATTACTTCCAGGAGTACTAGTCCAGTTTTCATTCATCAGTGTGATGTATAAATTGTTAAATCACAGATATCTGTAACACTTTTTTAGGCTAAAAAGAAGAAGGTAGCAAAAAACCAAAATAAGACCCTTTTCACAAAATTCAACTTACCTATTGATGTTACAAAGATTAGTAAGTGGAAGTAGAGAAATCCTCTTATCTTATTAGAATAACCTTAGTATCACGTTCAAAGCCCAGAATTTTAACCAAACAGTTGAAGACTACTTATTTAACTGGAATAAAATCAAAAACTCCTAATGCAATCTGTACAGATCTCTAAAGTTATAAATAATTTTTCATATCTGATTTATATATTAACTCTCACTATTTTCCTTCACGTGTACAACTTCTCATTAAGTCTTATGTTGTGCATGACAACCATTGTAACACTATTTTGTAAGTCAAGATAGGTTTTAATCGAAATAGCTCTAATAGGCAAGTACTACAGACACAGGTCTGGATAAACCACAGCCTATAGCACTTGTCCCACTTCACATACCAGGTCACAGTTCTTGGCTGTGACCAGCAGTACATACTTTGCACACATAAGCAAATAGTCCACAGCATTTCCTGACTTGTTAACTTCACATGCCTGAGATGAAAGACACAGTGCAGCTCTATCACTTCCAGAAGAATAAAGAATAAAAGCATTATCTTGGAGTTACGTTAGCCATTTTCACTAATGCTAAAATCAACAACACCTAGCCCCATGCAAATGACAGACTGGTTAAAAAACTCACATACACAATCACTTTGTATTTGAACACTCTCATGCTATCACAGCTATAGTAGACTGCAATATTAGAATTCTACTTTACACTGGATAAACAAATAAAGATGTCAGAACTTCAGACACAGCTCGTCTCTCATTGCATGTTCAGCACTTGCATCATGGGTTTTATTTTGAATAAATATAGATGAATTAAGTAAAAGCAGTCCTCAACCTGTCACTGAAATCAGAATGAGATACTAGACAGTTTCACAGGGAGCATGCACATTCCTGAGCAGACAAAGAGGTAGGAATAAATTAGGTGGAATTGGGATAAAAACCAGCAAATGATACTACAGGATGAAACAGGGAAGAAAAAGATATTTGGGGAAAAAAATTGTTGCCCTATCTCACTACAGGATTATTTCAAGCTGTACATCTTGGAGTACCATCAAAGGATTCTCTACTGATTTTTCAAAAGAGCAAGTTGACCATTGCTTTTTAAGGCTCAAATGTCATAAAGTATGTTGAAACAATCATTTAGCAGCTCCACACCATCAAAAACACGAAAGCCTCATTCCCTCCTCAGTTACTAGCAAACAAGGGAAGGGAAGATAGAAAGGGAATGAGAAATGATGTGAGAAAGCAGTGACAGTTTGCCATTAAATTAGTTCTTAGCAAGCAGCAGCCTAAAGAAAGGCCATTATCAGGTGGTTGCTGCAGTGGTAAATGATCAGTGTTGAGGTCAGCACTTAAAACAGAAGATCAATCCCTTTCAAACTGTAATAACTAACACTTATTATTTTATTCATCTGTCACAGCACAGCTTTCTTACATGTATGAAAGAATCAATCCAAATGTATTTTTGAGTCTCTGATGATGCCTCTCACCATGTTATTTCATTTCTGCTTGCCTCTTATTTGCAACCTTTAATGAGCCCAGTGTCTTCTACGACTCCTATTTCTGCTGTGACTGAAAGTCTTTTACCATGCACCCCTGAGCTACAGCAATGTCCAGGAAAGAGACAGGATGGAAGGCCCCCTGCTTAAATAACTTCAATTTCAGTATCTTCAGTCGTCACAGTCTCTGCTGTTCACAAGACAAGAGAAAGCAAGTTCCAGTGAAAAGATAAGGAATAAACTGCCTTTCTTTTCTATGGAAAAAGGGCAAATGACATTTAATTGCTGAAACCTAGTAAATTTTCTAATTCAGAATCTAATCAAATCTAGCACACACTACAGAATCCCACGCTAAAATTTGTAGTGTTTTCACCTCCCCAAAAGATGAAAGCAGCAATGGAAACTGCATTCCCTACTCACAAAGCAAACTCTTTCACAATCTCTTGACTTGTAAAGTTCTCTGCTTTTCTGCACATCCAATGCTTCTCAAGCACTTTCTCAGTTATACAGCTAGCAAGTACTCTCAAAACATTTTAGCAGAAGTATACTATAAACTATTTCAAATGTACAAATGTATTTTTAAAAGATTTTAGTCCTCAGTGGAAAGCAAAGTGAGAACAGAAAGGATAATTTTGTTTTCATAACATCTCATTCCTTACCACTGACAGCAGTAGGACAGGAGTGCAGATAAAGATTTAAATGAATATCACTCGAAGCTTCAGAATATGTGACACAGAACTCATTATAGGCAAGCTATTAAAAAAAAAATCTGCTTTGAGTCAATGGTGATCAGCAGTGTGTGTTGAACTATTTATTATGTAGAAACCAAGATATGAGAAGCCCTGAATTCATGGTAAGACAACCAAGCATCATCCAACTGCTGAAAAATTCAGATTACTGAGATTCTTATCTCCCATTTCACTCCTCCTTGATGCTTACTCTGTTGGTTCCACTAAGGAATATAACAAACATGAGGCCTACTTAAAATGTGTTGAATGATAGGAAAAAAAAAAAAATTCCTTTCTAAATTCCTGTCCCACCCCAAGCCCCTATTAATTATCAGAAAAAAACCCTCAAAGCAATACTTTACAATTACTCAGTATTCCAAGAACTTGAAAGAGTTTCAAGGGAACTTAAAAAAATTATGCATTCCTCTAACCCTTTCTCAGCTTTTCATCTGCTTCATCTTCTTCAGTCCATAGTTGTCTCTCAGTATTTTCGTCAAGTAGTAGGAGGATAAAATTCATACTTTGGGCTATTTCCCTGCTGACAATAAGCCAGTTCCAGAAAAACTGTCATGACCGGCAAGTTCTCAGCTTGCTGTAGCTTGAGGGAGTAATGAACAGAGAAATTAAATCTATATATTTAGTGACTGAAAATGTTGCTTCAGCTCTCACATTCTTGCCTTTATGTCTCTGTCTATCTGAATGATAGATCTTAAAGTGCCCTCTCTTTTGGGCCACTAGCCTTTAAAACAAATCAGCACAGAACAGTAAGTGTTTGGAGATAAAAATCACTGGTGAACATTGCAAAACATTAAAAACCCTTAAGCTTCTACAACGCTCCCAAAACACAAGCTAAGTCACTACTGCCGTTGAAAGTGTGAGATTCTCTAACATCAGTGGGATTATTCAGATACATAAAGTGGGCAAAACTGAAAACTGAGTCCCAAGCTTGAAGCTGATATAAATTTTTTTCCATGGTTGTACACAAGGCTGTAATTGTATTAACAGACCTGCACCATGTAAGCAGTAACAAATGCATGTTCTAGAAAAGAACATGAGAAAAAATATTACAAAACATAACAACCACAAGCACAATTTTCCAAGAAGCTTTCAAATATGGCATTTTCAACTGCCCTCTTATTTCCAGATGTGAATATTTTAAACCAGTAACAAAGTTCCTAACTGTGCTCAAATACACCTGGCAATTTATAAACATATGGCTAATGTCTCACAGTACTAGTCTTCAGTATTTGTATCTTCTAAATCAAAGACGATAAAAATTTTTTTAGAACATCAAACATGACTTTTCTATGTAATCATCCAGGGAATGCAGCATAACAACAGCAGAAGGAATATTGTCTGTAAAAACTTACCTATTCTGCACTTACTTTACCAATGAAACATTTTAGAAGCCTGTGTACTATAATATTCCATAGGTACATAATGAAAACTTTATGATCTCTATCAGAGAAAATAGTTGGGGAAAAAGGAAGTCCTAAAGTATCACCAGACAAGGCAACATGTTTTCAGTCATTCTTTATAATTCATTACCTTCATTTTGACAATTTATTATAAATTTTAGAAACATTAATCCAGATTTTATTGTATTGACAAACTTGGAAAATCACTTTTCAACTTTTCTGACAGCAAGCCCAAATAATGTTCTGTATGGTTCCTAAATGTATATTCTCTAAATACATGTAAGATAAAACTGAATCTAAAGCAAAATCATCACAAGACTTAGACGAATTTCTTATTAGCTTTTCCAAAACAGGTCACCAGTATAAATACAGACTGCAAATAGAGATATTGTAAACACAAATACTGCAAGTTGCACATCAAATGGGCTTATCAGTCTCTCTTCTGTGCAGGCAATTCAGCTTCACAGCTGATCCATGTACACTAAAGCATAGATTCTCTTAAGTACCTAGGGCAAAATCTCTTTTTGTTTGTTTTGAATGACTGACAAAGGTTAACAATTATTTCAAACACGACTCTTCTGAAAAAGGTCTTTGTAATCTGTAATGAGAACTAAGGGAGTAAGGTCTCAGGACTTGGTTTCCCTTTCACCTGTAAGGTATTAATGAAACAATATTTATCCTATCTCTATAGGATGGCAAACACACAAGTGTTATGTCACTGTCTACTCTGTTAATGAGAGTGAAGACTCAAATTTTACTATCAAATATGAATAGTCTTGAACTTTTCAGGACTACAGAATGTATTAAATTAAATTAGTAGTATACTCATTGAGGCAGTATTAGCACATTCCATATCACATTTTGCTTTACCTCAATCATACCATCTTCTATTCCACTTTGAAAACACAAATTTAAGGTCTAAAACTGAACAAAACTTCATATCCACTATTTCTAGAGAGAGTAAAGACAGAAGTTTCATATTGCCTGCGTTAAAAAAAAAAACAAACAAGAATGCCAGGTGTAATAAATAACACTGTCTTGTATACCTTATCACCTCACTAATATTTACAAGGTAACTAACATGTTGTGTAGTACACAGGAATTTAAGCATGAAGTTTGCCACTACTGGAATTTGCTGTTATAGCAAGTAAGACTGAGCAGTAGGCCTTACACAGCACATGATGCTCGTCAAAACTTCCCTCTGCAACTTGCAGCCAGCAAGCTTCACCACAACCACCTTTTCTAAGTTCACCTGAGAAACAGAAACCAAGGCCTTAATTTATAATTCAGTGCTGCTTGTTTCATAAATTTATAGTGTCTTTTAGAAGTTGGTTTGTTTGTGTTTTTTTTTTTTTTTTTTAGATAATAAGACTGCACTGTTTCCAATTGCAACACCGTATGTCATAATATGCACAAAGTTTTGGTTTAATTGCTTTTCAGCACCACTTCGGACAAAAGATGCGTTTTGCACTAGGTATCTCGTGCGCCTGTGATCCAGCTATTAAAAACAGTCATTGAAGCCGACGCACAGAGCCAGCATCCGCGTCCAGCCGGCAGAACTGCCCCAGGCACACCGGGACGAGCAGCCTTCTCACAGGGTGCTTCCCTCGCTGAAGCACTTCCACAGCAGTTCCACAGAGCTCGGCCCCGGCAGGCGGGCTCCGGCTGGCGGGGGCTGAGCGGATTTGGGCTCGCTGAGGCCTAGCGAGCACACGAGGCCTCCGGCTGCCCCGGCTCCTTCCCCGGCAGCCCCGCACACGGCTCCGGGCGGGCCAGGGGAGCGGGGGCACACGGGAGGGCCCGGCGCCCGGGATGCTCCGCAACCCAGGACGGGGGAGGCGGCCCCGCTCCGCAGCGCCCGGGGAAGACGGAGGACGAGGAGCCAGCGCCTCCGGTTTGGGAGGGACTCGCAAACTTTGGTACCTGTCGGGAACTCCCCAAATGCCAGCAACCCCCGGCCGCTCCCAGAGAAGCTCCACAGGCTTTTCCCTCCCTCCCCGCCCCAACACCAACTCAAGCCACAGGCTTAGAAACAAGCCTGTACCCGTGTCTGTGGGAAGGAGTGCACGGTGTGCGCCCCCGCTCCCCGTCCCGAGAGGGGACCCTGTGGCGCGCCCCCCTCCCGTCCCTCCCTGCGGGGCCGCTCCGAGCCCACCGCCCGCCCGGGCCTCGCCATCTCCCTGCCCGCGCTCCACCTGTCCCGGGGGTCGATCCAGCTGGTCTGCCTGGTGTTGTGGTCGATGTAGAAGACTTTGCCGTCGTAATCCCGCGCCTCTTCCCAGCCATCGGGTAAGGGAAGCTGCCCATTCCCCGCTTTCCTAGGCATGGTCGGGCGGCGGGGGTAGATGCTCCATAGGGACAGAAAGAAAGACGGGAAGCGGGAAAAGCCCCGACCCGGGCCGGGGAAGGGGCCGGGAGCGGGGGCTCGCGGGAGCCCAGGGAAGCTCTCTGCCGGCTCTCAGTCCACCATGCTCCGGCTGCCGCCTCGCCCGCGCCGCGGCGGCGGGTCAGGGCTGCCGGCGGAGCCCAGCTGCCGTCTGGGCGCGGGGAGCCCGGCTGAGCCCCGGGCGGCCGCGGCCGCCGCTCATTAGCATGAGATTAGCATCCATCTCATCTGCATGCACATTCCTCCCGCCGCATTCCTCAGGGTTAACCCTGGCCGCGCTGCCCGCCGGGCTGGGCCGGGCAGGCCCCGGCCGCGGAGCCGGCGCGGAAGCGTCCGGCGGGCAGGAGCGGGGAAAAGGCTGCGAGAGGGGCCCGTCTGCTTCCATCGAGCTTTGCCCGGGGACTCGGCCGGCCTGGGGGCGGGAGACAACCCCCCGCGGGGGACGGGCGCTCCGGCCGCGTCCCCGCAGCCTGGCGGGGCAGCTGGCGGGGCCGGGAGCCCCGCGGTCACCGCCGCCCCGCGGGGGACGACAGCGCCCCGGCATGACGGACACCGGCGCGTCCCATTCTTTGTCTGCGAACTTGCTGCGGCCCTGCCTCGGGTGGCGCAGGAGACTTTGTCGCGGGGCAACTCTTGGCCCTCGGAGCGCGGGGAACGTGCCCTGGGAAAAGGCAGCTTTGCCGCTGCCTCCATGCCCAGAGTCGGGGCGGTGTCGAGTTCCCTCTCCCAGCCGTTCAGGTCTCGCCAATCTCCCTTCACATCCTTGTGAACTCTCGCTAAAGTCCAGCAAGGTTCAAGGTTCCTAAGAAGGACCTTGTTATTTAGAATACTTGAGTTCAAAATTTAAATACAAATGGGAACCCCTCTTTAACCATGAAAGTACTTAAACTTAATGTCTTTAATTTTGTTTTTGCGTGTTTGTTGGTTTGGGGTTTTTTTAACAGAACCACCAGTGAAGAATATGTGTATGCCCCGAGTGCCCTGGACTGTTGTGGCCTGAAAAGCAAGCAGCTAAGTCGCGTTAAGTATAGACACCAGGTGTGAGTTACTGAGTGTTTATCTCTCATTTGCCATAGGAGAAGAGTACCCCAGGCTGGTTACCATGGTTCAACTGATAGAAGGTAACTTAATGAGCTCTATTAATTTGCATGTGTATCTGATTCCCAAGATCTGGCACCAGAAGTAGAGCATCAATGGAGAAATATGACTCTTTAGTTTAGCAGCTAGGATTCCGAGGTAACTCAAGTCCCTGTTTCCTAGAATGTTTTATTTCTTTTCATTTAAAGTTTTAAGTAACAGGATTTTGCTGGGAGAGGAAGTCTCAAACCCAGAGCTGGTTTTGTGGTGGATTTTTTGTTTGTTTGTTTGTTTGTTTGTTTTGTGTGTTTTTTGTCTTGGTTTGGGGTTTTTTTGGGGGGGGTTGTTTGGTTGGGTTTTTTTTTGTTTTTTTGGGTTTTTTTGTTTTGTTTTTTTGTTTTGTTTTGTTTTTTTTTTTTTTTTTTTTTTTTTTTTTGTGGTTTTTGTTTTTTGTTGGTTTGGTTTGGTTTGGTTTTTTTAATGCCTGTTTATCTTCTCCATTATAGCTTTCTAGTATTCAGCTCTATAAATTATTCTTCTGGGGCAATTTACACTTATTAAGTACTAGACTTGTTCTGTGCATAACAAGTTTTTGGATTCCACTTCAGAGGCCACATATCTGACAAGCCTTGAAGTAATGAATTTGCAGCTGTCTAAGTCCTACTGTTGGGTCTGCTCCTAAATAGAAAAGTGTACCAGCAAGCTATTATTTTAATTTAGCTAATTGCCAGTCTGGTAGAGATAAGATCTGCATTATTTTAGTCATTCTACTTATTGTATTCTCCAATCTTGTCTCCAAACAACCCATATGGCTCCCTTCTCCAGACTTTTTTTAAGATTTTGATGTCAGTTATATTAAGGTAATGTGCTGTGAAACTGTACATTAACTGTACTTCATACATGAAGTAAGGTCGTGGTAGTTAACAGTGGAGAAAAACTGAGCTGTGCTAACTTCTGGATATCCATAAGAGTTGAGCTGCTTAGAGAATGCAGCAGGACCATTGCCTATTAAAGAGACAGATACATTTCTTTTCAGTAAGAATATTGTTTCAATGAGCTTTTTGGTTTGTAAGGGCCAGTTTTCTTGTCCATCAGTAAAAAAACATCCCCACGTTTACCAAGCATTTAGTTTATGTCCTTTTAAACAGTCTCCTCAATTTTATAATTTGTTTATAGATGTTGCCCTATAGTGAGAAATTACATGTGGCAGTTGTGAGAGAGGATAAACTGAATTTCCTTTTCCATTTTAAAGTTCAGTTTGCATTATCAATAAGACATTTTGTTATGTAAGTTGATAAAAATCTCTACAGGATATACATTCCTTTCTGAAACCAACTGCCAGTTACTTATCTTTGGCATTAACCAGGAGCTTTTATAACAATATAGCCTTTTTCATCTTGAAAAAGCAAGCCTGTTATACAGCAGCATTCCTGTACTCCTAGTCCCCAAATAATTCACACAAAAGAGTAAAATTAGAAAATCTGTAAAACCAAGACAAAACTGGAACATCATTTCTGTCAATACTTCCTCTGAAGGTAGTTATGGCACCTGAGGGAATACTCGGTTCCTACTCTGTCACCACCAAGGCAGGCAGACCTGCATCTTTGATTACTGGTAAAATGAGATCCACATGGATGTGGATCTGAGTTATAACCATCTTTACCAATGTAATCCTTCTCATAAGAAGACATCCATATTTTAATTATCATAAATAAATGGAAATTGTAGCTTTTAAATTTTGGAAACGAATACACTGAAGTCATTGCATAATTGTCTAATTTTTACATACATGCTTGTGTGTCTATATACAGATGTGCTTACACTGAAGTATAAACTTCTGCATGGTGTTAGGCTCAGCCCTTCCTCCCTCTGTTTTCCATTGTTTGAGTACTTCATTGTGTTTCCATCCATTGTTAGAGTCTACAGTCCAGAATGCCAGTTTAGGACTACTTAGGCATGACAGTGCTTGACATCAGATGGACAAAAAGTAGGTATTATTTGTGTAAACAGACCTTTAATATTGCCAGTGAGAACATATGGCTTTTTGAAGGCATTTTTTCAAGTATACCTCCTGCATTTTAACGGATAACCTGCCTAGCATGTTGTGCTGACATTGTCAGCTGACAGCATACCACAGATTGTTTGGCTTAATTACATAAGACAGCATAGTTCAGAAGATACAAGCATGCTTTATTCAAAACACAGAAGGGTTCATATGAAGGAGGTGCCCAAAAGCACAGAACAATCTAGCTATGGCATGATTTAAGTATCTGTCAGAAAGTATGATAAATAACAAGAAGTAATCAATGTGTAAGAGCTAATCATTCCTATCTTGTGCTTTGCATATGCATGTTTAAGTGTCCTGAAGAAATTCCCATGGTAAGTAGTGCATAGTTAAAGAATTGAGGTAAAGGGAATTAGAATCATAACTGTTTTGTGTTGACTAGAAGAAAAAATGTCTATGTGAAAATTCAGAACACAAGTATGGAAGTGGCTGTATCCAAAGGAGGTCTTCAAAGGCCTATACTTGTATCCTGTCACATAACAAGAAACATACCCACTCCAGTCTTTGCTAATGTAGTTAATCTCCTGGTACTCTCTGCTTGCTTTTTCATAATAAGGCTGTTCCTGGGACTGACTGTGATTAAATAAACCTGTGTTTGTACCTTGTCCTTCCCTAATAGGAGACTCCCTTAATTTGATCCACTGGAGTGTCATCTCTGGTGAAATGTACAGCTGTTACAGCTCTAACTTGTACTATCCACAAATGGCTCTGAAGCAGGAGCTGCAGCAGCTTCCCTGAAAATTTCCATACTTCAGCTTTCACTACTTGCACACAGATTTTGAGTTTAGAATGAATTATGGAGTATGGCAACAGAATTAATTTCTAGAAGCATCTGACAAAAATATTTGAAAGTATATATTAGTTATGTTGGGGTTTTTTTGAACACTTAAACCATCAAATATGTTCAGTGAGTCTGACTTCTGTCACATGCAGCTACTGTGGAACTCTAAAAAGTAATCAGCATTTTCAGCATTATAAATATTTTTTTATTTAATAACAGTGAATTTTATCTGACAGCTGTGTTTTCAAAGAAAAAAGCACACACCAAAAAATCTTCCCATCTGCAGTGAGATTTTTACTTTTAAAAAGTGTTTAAAAAGTCCTGCAAAGAAAATCTCTGTACATGCATGAGGAGGAAAGGAGGAGGAGTGCTGCTTTTAGTGTTGTCAGCTTCTGATGCATGTATACATCTGACAGTAAAAGATCTTTGAATAATACTGTTTCTGGTTGAATTTATGATGAAGGTCTGCAGAATCGATGGAGCCAGATAATGTTTATGCTCATCCAGGTTTTCTTGTTATTCCAAAGCCTGCTCTATCCACTTACATCCATTTGAGCAGCTTGCTGCTTAGACAGTTCTACAAAGATTTCCCAGAGTATCAGTGGAAAAATACTATACCAGGTTCTGCTTCAAATTAATATATTAGCCCTTTTTTTCCCCCAGAATTCTGGCCTCTTTTTTTTTTGCTTTCAGGCATGCATAGGGGAAAGTACTGAGCAATTACATGTTTTGAGTCAAGATATACTATGAATCTGAAAGTAAGCACAGAGAATGATTTTAAGTTAGTGTTAGTCTGATTAAAAGTTTAGAGTAGAAAATGAAAAGTTCAGAATGGAAATGATGTGATATGAGCTTTGCTTCAAAGTTAGCTATGGAAATGTGAGCGTTTTCATGGTAAAATCTTCTCAAACTCCCCCAAGCCACTCATTAACCTGACTTAACATTCAATTCTGTTAAGTCTGATTCATACTGCTGAAATTTCTGTGGACAAAGAGAAAAGAAAATGGAGAATTTTGGTTGTTCCAAAATCCCTAGGACTGATGAAGTTCAAATTAGTGTCTGATGCATATTCCCAAAAGATTCTTGATGCAGTCTTGGTATTAAATATCCCATAGTAACAGTCTCACTGTATCTTTTGTGTGTTTCTGATACTTGTACACAGATTTAGGTTTCCTACATTTCGTCATATCTGTGGAATTACTCTGTATATTCACTGCTGCCTAATTGCTTTGGAAAACCACAAAGCATGTCTGGTTAGCCAAAAAGGGTCCCAGGAGCCCGGTCTTCTCTTTAGCCACATGTAAGAAAGAAGCTGGCCAGCAATAGAGGATTACTGCTCATTGGCATGAAGGGAAGAATGGAGGAACTTCTCAATAACAGCTCCTTTGACAGTGAACAACAGTTAATTTCTTGAAGTATTAAAGATTTTTTATGAACTAGTATTCAAGTTCACAGGTTTACAGAGCTAATGGTTTTAGCAGTCCCTCTCTACTGTTGCAAGGAGTTAAGTGTTCCCATCTTAGAAGAAAGCACCTAGTGTACGTTTGCTGTGTTGTATCTAAGGGGGGGAAACAGATGAAACATTAAATGTTGTGTTTTAGCAATAGCAACCTTAAGGACATTTCTTCTCTGTATTGTCTGTATACTTTCGTGAACACTGTGCAGTGAATGAAGTAGACTGGACTAATAGAGTATTTAACATCTGCATTACAGAAGAAAAAATGATTCTCTGACTGATGGAGAGGCTTAGGGAACCTTTCTTCTAACAAATGAAAATTTGTATTTTAAATGCAAAGAAGTATGGACTTGCCAAACCCTAATATAAAAAAGTGCTTCTTTTCCCCTTTACCCACTTTTCATCTCTTTTTTCCCCTCAAAAATACAGTTTCTTTGCATGAATCCAAAGTATTTTGATGTCTGACCTAGCCAATAACAAAGGAACCTCAATCCTATCTTATTGCTAAGTGAGGCTAAAAACCATGCTGCAAAAATAAAATCAATCTGTGCAAATTTATAGCAAAAATAAAACTGATCCATCAGTACCATGATTTAGCACTTCTAGACTGCTAGAGATGTTACTGAATTGTATGAATCATTCCTTGGCAATTTTCATTCTAGTCTGGTTATCCAAAAACCAGAATCCCAATGTTTGCACTTTTTGGAGGATTGAAACAATTTGAAGAACACAGCATGATATTATTATGTCCACTTTTCAGTGAGCATCAAAGAAAGAATTCTGTTAAGTGACATGATGGAGTAAAAAATACCTCTATGAAATAGAGTAGGAATTAGAATGTTGGGTGCTTTCAGCTCCTGAACTGAATCTATTGAACTGAATTATGTCAATTTTATTATTTCAATATGTGGTCTCAGAAATGCTTGGGATAAACTTTATTATCACAAGGAAAACATAATTCATACAAAAATTCCTTTTTTTTGGTATCTTATTCCCAGTTAAAATATGTATAAAAGTTATAAATTTCATATGGTCAAGTATGTGTAATGAAATGTTTGTGTCCACATAGAAGACACATGACAATGTTTCAAGTTCTCTCCTTTGAATTTCTTTGTGGAAAAACATAACAAAAGCATAAATTGTAGTTGGCTGTACTTGTGTGTTCATAAATGAAACACACTAATAAAGAAACAGCTTCTAACACCATAAAAAGATTACACTGAGCAAGAATTAAAAAAAATATTTTGAGTCTAGGCAAAGTCTGCAAAATTTAAGTATTAAAAAATGCATAATCCTTGAGCTATGAAATGTCAGAGCTGTTGCTGATTATCAGCTGTTTTGTAAAGGTGCAAGCAAAAGGATATATAGTTGATGCTTATACCAAAGGAATCACAGGATTATGGGATGATGGAGGTTGGAAGGGTGTCACCTGGAGGTCATCCTGTTCAATCTGATTACACAGGGCCCCCTAGAGACAATTGCCGAGGATCATGTCCAGGCATTCTTTTTAGTATCTCCAAGAATGGAGATTCCCCAGCTTCTCAGGTCAGCATGCTCCACTGCTTGATCACCCTCAAAGAAAAAAGGTGTTTCATGATGTTCAGAGGGAAACTCCTTGTCTCAGTTTGTGATCATCGCCTCTGATCCTGTCACTGAGCACCACAGAAAAGAGCCTGGCTCCATCTCCTTTGCATCCTCCTTTCAGGCATTTCTGTTCATTCATGAGATACAACGAAGCCTTTTCTTCACCAGGCTCAAGAATCCTACTTGCTCAGTCTTTACTCATGTGAGGTACTCCAGTCCCTTAATCATCCTTGTGTAGTGTTTTGCTGGACTCTTGCACAGGGAAACCCATTATTTTACCCAGCATGCCAGATGTGACCAGTACTGAGTAGAGGACAAGGATCACCTTCCTCAGTCACCTTGTATTACCTTGGCCTGGATTGTGTACTGATGCATGAGGTTATTCCTCCTCAGGTACAGGACCTGGCTTTTTTTTTTTTTTTTTTTTTGCTGAACTTCATGAGATTTCTGTTTGCTCATTTCTCCACATTTTTAAAGAGTACAAAAGATTCCTTTTTAAATCAAACATACCAAACCAAAGAAACTGCTGAACTGCAAACTGGCTTCTTGAACTGTAGGTCAGAGGTGCCCTGGCAAGCAAGTGACTGGATGTTTGGAATCAGTGATGCTTTGCTTTTAGTCTCTCTAGACAATCAGAACAAGTGATAAACTATCTCAAGATTGTGGTCTCTGCAGCTGTCAGTGGTGTTGTGGACATCATCACTCATAAAAGACCTTGGTTCTTCTACAGAAGCATTAGTACATGACTGTACAATACAATATGCCATGTTCAGTAATTGAAACAAATTGAAGTGTGGGAGGGTTAATATAAAGAAGAAAAATGGTGTTTTCAAATACTGGTTCAGAAATTCTCTGATCACTTAACATGGACACCTTTTTTCCCCAAACATAAATGTGAAAGAAGTGCAATACTCTTATGCAACAGCATGCTTCCCACTCCAGGAACACAGAAACAGTAAGCTTGGGTATTTCTTTTAGATTGCAGAATTAGGTCTTCCACCCCAAGGAAATAAAGTGGAGTATATCTTCAAAATACAGAAGTTACAACTTCCATCTAGTTTCACCCCCTATAATTAAACCAGGATCCATGGTGATTTTTGATCTGTCACTGATGGTCACTGTGCCCCCAGTGTGTACTGTCATACCTATACCAATCTTGCTTCCTCCTTCTCTGGAGGATCCCCACACCCCCACTTCTTGGAAGAGTCTTGTAAGTGGCTGAAATCCCTCTCTACCCGTTGCTGTGTGCAGGCAGCAAAGGACCATACTGCCAACAGTGACATCTGCTGTTTCAGTCAGTGGCTGGGGTTGTCATTTAAACCATTCCCACTCAGCCAGAAAAACAGAGTCAAAGTCAAAACAGGAGTTCTTAGCTTGGGTTCTGCTCAGAAAGGGCTCTAAGCGAAGTGGAAATATGCTACACATCTTGCAGTGGCCTCAAAATATCACCAATAGCCACTCTAGCAGTGAGAGCTGGAAGAAGACTTGGTGGTTCCATAGAATTAAAGAAGTGTTTGGACAGCACTCCCAGATGTGTAATGTGATTCTTGAGGTTGTCCTGTGCAGGGTCAGCAGCTGGAGTCAATGATCCTTGTGAATCCCTTCCAACTCAGCTTATTCTATGACTCTAAGAAGCAGCAACTGGAGATTGAGGGCTGGAGACACCCTTCCCATTGGTGTGCCTTCTACACTGTTTTCAGGGAACAAGCTGTTCTCAAGCTATGTGTAACATTGCTAATCACAGGTGCCAAGATGCTGGTAAGAGAAAACCAAGATCTGTCCAATTAAAACCAGATTTTTAAAATTTTAGATGGTTTTCATAGATCATGGGCAATCTAACAAAAGCTTTTGTTTTATTTTGGGAAGAAAAGGCAAGGAAATAGCCTGAGGCAATGAAGGAGAAGATAATGAGTTGTTTATGAAAAGACATTTTCTTGAATGAAGTAAATCCTTAAATAATGTTTCAGAAAACAAAAAAAATCCAAAAATAGCATTAAAATCTCAAAAGCACATATATGCACATTTTGTGTCCATAATACCACATGGAAGAGTAATGCTTTTATGTATTTATCTTTAAGAGCTCTTTTTTGATGTATCAACATAAATGAAGAAAAACTGAAAATAGATAATACTTTTCTGCTGTAGTGAACTTGCAGTGCTGTTCCTGCCCATAATCTTGTAAGGCAAGAAAGAAAAGATAATGGTATGCTGCCTTTTAATGCAGCAGAGTTTACAGTAACACATTCACAGTATTCCACATCTGTGCAATATACTTCTCTAGCAGTCTCATTTCAATAATATATTCTAATCCATTAACCTCACTCTGGTGAGGTTGCAGTGAACCATGACATTTCCAAATTAAAGTAAAATAAAAAAAACAGACTGCAGAGCTAAAATCCTTTTTCATAACCTTTTACTTATTTACAGAGGATTCATATGTTTAAATATACAAAACCATCATGACAGAATAATTATGATATTTTGTCATGTCATATTTTTTGAAACCATGTCAAATACTGAACTGAAGGACCTGCAGAAAACTAAAAAATAGCAAAAGTGAATAAAATCAAAGCCAAGCTATGATGGATAAAGGATGAAGGATAATGAGCACATCAAAACTTTATTTTCTCTGCTACAGTACCTGACAGTTGATACTTTTGCAGTTCCAAGCAAAGTCCTGATAGTCCAGTGATTTCAATTCTTAACCTGATCCCATATTCCAAATGGCATCCAGCCTGGGTGCAGTGCAAACAGTGTCAATTCCAGAGTGCAACAGGGCTTCTTCACCTCTGGAAAGCCTTGCTTTTCCTGACCAACACTGCAGTATAATCTACTTGGATTGTTACACATGATTTCTGAAATCTGAGATTATCTCAATGTGTAGTTAGGCTATTCATATTTTTAATGTGTACCTGTATAAGCAAATCGTTCTGGGACAAGTCACAAGAGCAGGCTTTCTTGAAAGCAAACATGTAACCAGTAGGAAGAAAAGTACATTGCTAAACTAAGTAAGGGTAATGGAATACCAAACCAAATAGGAAGGTTGCCTTTAAATGATTCCAAGAAACCCAAAGAGCTGAATGTTAGTAACTGTTGAATTTTTAATTGAAACAAGTCCAGCAGGGGATTTTTGCATCCTAAAGCCTCCATAGATTTTAATATTTATATACCAGAATTAAGCAAAGCTATACCATTTCCATCACAGAATTCTTCACTCTTGTATTTTATCAAATGTGTTTAAATCTCATCCTGAAAAAGTGGAAATGAATATTTCTATTTTGCAAGTGTACATAATATGATCAAATAATTTGTTAATCTCTTCTTTGTTAAGTTTTCCCTGTAAAGCCCACTTTCCAGGCACTTAATAATTTTCATTTCTTTCTTTCATTTCATTTCTTTCTCCACTTCAGTTAAAGGAGCTCTTTTTTCTTTGGAATGTCAGAAGTAGAATTTACTGCCCATGAGTAGTCACACTAATACCAGATACAGAGATAGGAAGCATCTATCCCCCTCTGCAACAGTTTACATTTTATTTTGCTGTAGACTGGATTAATTCCTTCTGTTACACCACCTGATTGGGACAAACTTGTGTCCAAAAATTGCTTCTGTGACTGAAGCTCATCTTCTGAGACAGATTCCCAGGACAAAGGCCACCCTCCTCTACTGATAACCTGCATATTTCTTCCCTAAATAACACTTTTTTTTTTTTTCTATTGAATTCCTATTGTTTACTTTTGGCATCATATTCCAAAGTTCAGCCCATTCCAGTGCCATCTCCAACTCTTTCATAATTTATTGTCAGAAAGTATTTTATTAGCATCATTTATTAATACTTAATGTGCCTTTTGCCCAGCTACAAGACAGAAGTATTTCTTGACCACTGGTATTTCTGCCTTTTTTCCTCAACGTTATGTCTGATTCTGTTGTTGCTATCCATGAATGGAACAACACTTCTTGTGATACCAGAATGTGAAAAACGAAACTACACAAAGTCAAAACATAGGACTCAAAGTAGACCTGTATTTTTGAGCTCTGATGCCATCAGAATTATTCCGAGGAAGCTGATGTACATTTTAAGGTTTTCCAAGCAAGGATTTGTATATACCTTTATTTTACTTGAATCCATTTTGATTTAATTAATGTAGTATTAGCATTTTTTAAAGGGATTCTTATTCTTTTTTTTCACAAATTTTAGTATATTCTTAATACCATCCATTAACCTTAAAATCCATAAACTTTCTCCAGAATGGTCTTGCAATTTTCTGTGATTTTTTTTTTAATAAGGGCTAATAGTTATAGCGATAAAAACAAAAATATCATTAAGACCTTACTTGAGCCCTACTGGTCTTGCTTTGTGTCATTGACAATTTATTTCACAATGTGTAATTTTTGACTAACTACAAAATAATTTGAATTTTTTATTAGGTAGTCTAGAATTGTTTTGTAAAGATGTCATAATTTTTGGTTTATAAAGTAAATTTGCAACCCAAGAAAACACAATCAAAACCCCCTGGGCTTAGAGAAATTCTGTAATCCTAAGTTTCTTTTGCTGATGGCCCCTTTAACATTTTGACAAATCTCCTGGACACTTTTCATTTCCCATCTATTCCTAGATGGCCCTTCCTGTCCCCAGCCCTGAACCCTGCCTCCTTTCCAGAAAATTTCAGTCACCTTTCCTTCAGGGACAGCTTGACAAATTGATGCAAGATAAAGGTTTGACATTCCTGCTCTGACTCCCCATCTGCCTGGAAGAGCTATAGTAAGAGCACAGAAATGGACATAACCCTTTACTGCAGCATATCATTTTCTGGACATTTTTCTGCCTTATGAAGTTGTGATTCTTAGCTCAAATTAATGAACACACACTCCCGCCTTCCCCAGGGGTGTTTGAGTGTTTTGGAGCCACTAGGCCATGGTACTGGAAAGCTGCAGACCCTTGATTTCAGTAGGAGCAACACCTGGACTTCTCCTTCCTGCTGAGAGCACTGGGAACAGCAGGAGGTTTTTTTTGTCTCCTGGACTGTAGAAAGGGGCCCCAGCAGCCAGGCTGCACTGCTTCACTGACTGGGTCTGGCTGGCTGCATCCTTATCCTCCCACAATCAGCTGAGCTTTAAGTAGGGAGGATTTTGTCACACTTCTTCTCTTTCAGCAAGGCAGGCTAATAAGACTTTTCTTATGGCTTAAGGTTTCTGATTTTCTACAGTCACAGGCAGACATTACAGTGGGGAATAAGATTATCATGATCTTTCAAATTTCTTTTCAAACCACTAGTCCAGGTACTTGAGAAATACCAATCACTATCTGATAATTTTGAACTACTACTACTACTACTACTAATAATAATAATAATATCATCATTTGGAAGGCTCTACAAAAAGTGTATGCTAAAAATGTGTGTAGGAAAGGGATGCATCAGAATCAGTTACATTAGTACATTAATTATTACACTAAATAAATCAACATGTTATTATTATACCCAAGTTTATATTATTACATCCAGAGGGGAAACAAGTGTCACAAGCAGCTGAGCAAAAGGTTTCTCCTGGCAGGATCAAACTGTGCAGAGCTAGAGATCTATAGTGTTTCAGGTTTGAGGCACTTTCAGAATTCAGTCTTTCTAACTGCCTACACAGAAAAGTTTTCAAATCTGTTTACATGCTTAGATTTTTAGCTAAAATGATTCTTTTTTTTTTTTTGTGCTGTAATCACATGTAGGTAACAGGACACATATGTGCAGGTACAGTACAGTGTTTGGAAGAGCTGAGCCTTGTGAATCAGCAGAAGGTTGGAAACTTAGCAAAAAATGATTATAAGTTAAATAGCAAAAAAAATATGGTAAGTGTATATATGTATAATTTGACAATACATTAGGTTTTGCTATTCTCTGCTAAGAATGATACGTTTAATCTCCTGCTGCATCCAAACATTTATTTCACAAACAGAAGCACGATTTTTTTCATAAATATTACAAAAATTGTGTCTTAAATAAAAATATTGTTGCCATGGGACAAAACTTTAGGTAATATATGCAGAAGTTACAGTAGCATCCAGGAGTTCATATTTTGTAGCCATTTACATTAGGGAAAACCTGTATTAACAGTTAGCATTTTTTTTCCTCAGTAAAGTGCGTTCAAAATATTTGCTAATTAAAACCTTTATATCTTTTAGACAGTAAAAGTGCTTTTTCCAACCTGCAACAGCTATGTAACTTATTTTATTAGTATTTTGGTAATAAAGTCAGATAAGCCTTTGATTTAATAATTAGCATTTATAGAGTGCTTTCTGCCTTCAGAGCACTTTGCAAACATTAACTAATTAATTCTTGCAACTGGCTCTCCTGTAATTTGGGGAAGCAAGTATGTTCATAGACGTTTGCCTATGGTAAGGGGAAGAAAGTATTATCTCAGACATGTTATGAAATAGAGACTTAAGACATATAAATTAAGTTATTCACCTAAGTTCACAAAGATGGAAATGTTGCCAGAGTAGGAACTGAAATTAAATTATTGTTGTGGTTTAATCTGGCAGGCAGCTGAACACCACACAGCTGTTTGCTCACTATCCCCCTGCCACTGGAATGGGGAAGAGATCTTGGGGGGAAAAAAGGGAAAATTAATGGGTTGAGATAAGGACAATTTAATAGAACAGAAAAGAAAGGATTAATGATGATGGTGATGGTGATGATGATGATGGTGATGATGATAATAATAATAATACAAGGAGAACTGGAATATACAAAAGTGGTGCAGGATGCAATTGCTCACCACTCACTGACAGATGTCCAGCCAGTTCCCAAGCAATGGCCCCTGGCCAGATTTCCCCCTAGTTTGTATACTGAGCACTCTTGCAATTCACATACCTGTCCCTCTAGGGTTGAGGTTGGTTTTGCTTGTGTCCTCTCTGAATTCATGCAGATAAAGCCACAGGGTGACCCATGGTGTGTAGCCACTCTGTCCTCTCTCTTGAGCAGAGTCCTCGTAGCTGAGATACTGGTCCATAGTGGTGGGGAGTAGAATATATGAATTGCTGGAATTCACAGGACGGTTTTTTGGACAGTTTCTCCACCACTGAGGCATAGGTCCATAATGAGGCAGAGATTTTTTGTATTGGCAGAGCTGGACAGCAAATTCACCCACTGTTTGTCCCTCTCCGTCTCTCTAGGTCATTGCTGACAATGAGTTGGCATACGATGGTGTTGAGCTTGGTATAAAGTTCCACACATAACTTTCTCCATTTGTTTGGGTGATATACAACAGCTTTCTTAAAGGGATACCTTTCTCTAGGGTCTGATAGGTGTCAGCTCCAGAAGCTGAGTACTTGTGTCCCTTTTCCTACTGCATTGTCAATGCCCTCTTCCCTAGAAAAGGATCCCAGCTGTCTGGCTTTCCTACCCTCTAATTTCAGGGTTATCCCAGCAAAAAAGCTGTGAGGTGACAATGTACTCACCTGGATGAGGGCTGAAATCTTTTCACATATCTCGCATCTCACTTGGGGATAGGTTACCCTCTCCTTTATGAGTCCTGCATCTTCTTTCTCAAGTTCTCTTGATGGTCCTGCTCTGGAGTAGTCTGTCTTGTCACTTTTTCCCTTAGTAAGGGAAGAATTTCTTCCTTTGCTATGTGAGTTGACTTTTGCTTCCAACATTTCTTCTTGTGTATTGGGCAGCTGATACTGGCAAGGGTTGGCTCTCTAATTCAGCTGCAGTGCTTGTCATGGAGGTTGGAGTAGCTGTGCCAATCACTGGGGTTGGAGTAGCCATGTGCCTGTGTCTACTCAAGCCTGTCAGAGGGCTTGGAGTAGCTGTAGTGCACATTGCAGGTGTTGGAGTAGCTGTAGTGCACATTGCAGGTGTTGGAGTAGCTATAGTGCATGTTGCAGGTGTTGGAGCAGCTGCAATACCTGTTGTTTTCTCATCAGATCCAAACGCTTTCTTTTCCTCTTGCAGGTGCTGAGTAATGTTGAGTAGGGCTTGGTTGGCCTGGACCAGTCCCCAGCATATTGCAGTGATTTGTGTCTCTCTGGAATGGTCAGGGTGATGGCATAATTTTTCCAAATAATTTATTAATTATTCCTTATTCTCCACTTGTTCAGAAGTGAAGTTCTGAAACATTGGATGTTTGCACTGTCCAAGGCACTTGCTCTTACTATCCCCCATACCCTGCCACTCATAACTACCCAGCCTTGGGGGAGATCTCTGGGTGGTAGTCTTAAATAGTTGTTTAAACATGACCTGAAACATATTCAGGAGTAGAGACATATCAACAGGAAGATGCTGGTTTGAACATCCTGAGGATATAAAAAATTTTCGAGAGCTGTTTTAACTAGCCTGGAGGAGAAGGGGAAGGTGAAGGAGAAAGGGAAGGTGGAGGAGCAGAGAAAAGTGTCCTCCCTTGTGTTTCCCACAGATTAGCACTCTGAGATGAAGAGGTAAAGAGTGTAATTATTAATAATTAATAGTTCTGATATGGCTCCCAACGTACTGAGATGATGGTAATGCTGAGTAAAAATGCTAGATTAGTTTCATGGCCAGTAATTTTATCCTATCATAAACCAGTGTTACAAAGTACAACAAAATTATACCCTTAATCCAGGCCCCAGAGGTGGTAAACAGCACAACAGGGAACATACACAGCAAATAAAGTATTACATAACCCAACTCTGAGAACAAGTGCAACAGCTCTGATAGGAATTAAGTCAACATTGTGACCAGCAACTATTAAACAATTTCATAAATGCTTATAGGAAATTGGTTTTAACACATTTTAGTCTGATCTCCTGTTACATCTACCCTTTGTGCCCCATGTTGGGTGGGGCATTGTGGTTTAACCAAGCAAAGCAGGCCACCAAACACTACAGAGACACTTGCTCACCAACCTCATGCCACAGAGAAGGGAGAGAGAACAGAGGGAGAAAAAAAAATAAAATTCATGGGTTGAGATGAGGACAGTCCAAAAGGACAGAAAAAGGAGGGGAAATAATAATAATTACTATGAAAATAATAATAGCATACAAAACAAGTGATGAACAGTACAATTGCTCACCTCATCCTGATAAATGTGCAGCCAGCTCTTGAGCAGTTGCCCCTGTCCAGTTTTCCCCTACTTTATAGACTGAGCATGATGCCATATTCTTTGGCCAGTTTGGGTCAGCTGTACCAGCTGTGTCCCCTCCTGGCTTCTTGTTCCCAGTTTGCTCACTGGAGGGGTGCGGTGAGAAGCTGAAAAATCCATGGCTTAGTATAAACACTGCTCAGCAGCAACTTAAATATCAGTGTGTTACCAACAATATTCTCATCCTAAACCAAAACACAGCACTGTACCAGCTACTAGGAAGAAAATTGACTGTATCCCAGCTGAAACTAGGACAGTTATTCTCTTCATCCTCTTCTCCACTCCAGTCACAGATCATTTTACTGATTTTTGTCAGTGAGGTCTTCCAAAGCAAAGCAAAGCTCGGCAAAGCAAGGCAAAGTCAAGCAAGGCAAAATAAGGCGATGCAAAGCTTTGGGTACTCAGGAGGCCCCTCCATCTTCTTTTAACCCAGCATCTCAGGCCGCTTGCTGATGTACGTGTATGCCTCAGGAAAACACGTAACAGTTCATACAACAGGTTTGCCCACATTTGCTGGGCCCAGGGTGTGACCATTGGACAAGGAGAGCACCTCAGCAAGGGGTTGCAGTGGGCTCTCTCCTCGGGGTTCCCAGCCCCTGCACTTCCCACAGTCAGTGACATTCAACCAAGCAGGCATGTGAGGCTGGGAGCAGGTGATATGCAGGATGCAGCAGTGTACCCAAGTGTCAGACTTAATAGATCTTCCTATACAGTGGTGCTCCTCTGGGCTCTCTGACCTAGCTAATGAACTCTTCCCATTCTGCTCTACTGCTGTTAGCTCTCCTAGGCTATTGCCACAATATGAAGACAAAATTTAAAAAGAAGCAGACTTCTCCTGCTGACAGCTTGCCTTATTTCTGCCTTGAGTACAACCTGCTACAAGTATTTATTATTGTAAAGGTGGAATATTGTTTGTTCCCTTTCTTTCCTATGAGTTTATTGATTTGTGGCCTACAATAATGCAGGTTTCCTGTTTATTGCATCTCATCTAGCCACTATGTTATACTGTATTTTACCCATATGACAGATATGTAGATCTCTGGATGTTGCAAGTGGTATGAGGAGAGTACAAACTGCAAGAACTGTCATGGCCTTGATGGTATCAGAGGGTAATAAGAAGTCACTTGCAGGTTTTTGACTCAGCAAGGCAAGTAAGGTCTCTTGGTTCACAGGCTTCAGGAAATGTATTGAAATTAAGATAATATTTTTACAGAAAATAAAGACAATTAATAAAATTTTTAAATTAATGGCTTGTTTTCGATGAACTATAGAATTCTGTTGTTAGTAATTTTTTGGTTTTGCTAAACGTTTGGAATAAATATTAGTTTGTCAGATTTTATAAGTGTATTATTTTTTGTGTGATGAAATCATAAGCTAGAAATTAATTATATTACTGCTGTGCATCAATTTCTCTTCAACAAACATTTGAAACATTTGAAAAAGCCAAGAAACTTCAGGATGTTTTTAATATCTCACCAAGTTCTCATATATCATGTGTCTTTTTTGAGCAAGAAAAACAGTGAAACAGCAACAGAGCAATATCTGCTAATGCACACTTCATCATTACATTCAGATAAACAATACAATTAAATAATGTAGGAGGTTTGTAAAGATTAGAGCATTAGGGGCTAAGAACCCCTTGGTGATCAGCTATTTGTTAAGTATTGAAGAGTAACTTTTTGTGATTCTGTTTCTGTACGCTGAGCCTGTCAAGTGGAGACTACTAGAAAACAGAGCATTGCTGTGTTTTGCAATTGGTGTGCCAAGCACTATTTCTCTATGGAAATGAACAGATTTTTTTTTAATTTGCTACTTTATTGTATTTATAATTAGCCGTCTGGAAAAAAAAAGTTCTCTTTTAGCATCTGCAGTGATGCATTGATTCTTTCATTACAGCAAATACACATGACCCCCGGTGTTCAACTGTAAACAATAATAGTTACTGGCTTCATTAGGAAGCTAGCAGATGGCTTGTAAGTTCTCATGGTAGCATTTATCCATTTGAGGCTTGCAGTGTGCAAATGTTTGTCTTTTAAACAGGATAAAACAATGTAAAAGGGACTCTGTGCTTTGTTTTTATTAGTAGCAATTCATTTGTTTTGCAGATTTGAGTCTGAGTATCTGAGTGCACTGCCAATATTTCCTGGCTGCAGGTAAAATACTCTCTGGGCCTTACCTCTGCCTCTGTGCCATTTTCTGTACCAGAAGAAATGAGGCTAAATACCACTTCCAGAGCTTTGACAGAGATGTATTTTTCTTAGCACAACTCGTATTATAAACCCAACCCTGTTTCCTTCCCCTTCCCCTTCCGCTTCCCTTTTCCCTTCCCCTTCCAAGTGGTGCCCTCTTTTATCAGAGAGGCAGTAGTGCCCATAGTTTACCCTACACAGGCTGGGGATCTGGCCATAACAATCATTAGTGCCCTTTTGTCATTCCAAAACATTTACAGAGCCAAATTCTTGTGCACAGCTTTGGAATACCTGATGAATAACAGCTCATTTACTGTCATCACCAGTCTGATGCCTGGAGTGTGATGAACTTCAGGGTGCTTCCCAGATAGGCTGCAGGCAGTTGCAATGATTGTCAAACATAATTGCCACATTTATTATCTCAATAGCCAGAGCTATCTGAAGACCAGTTAATATTCAATAAAATTTAGTAGAGCACAATAGCACTTTTAAAGCAGAGCAGTGTGTGAGCCTTTGATGGCTTTTCCTGTAGTGCTCAGCTACTGCTCAGACTCTCATTACTCTTTCACTTACTCAGTTTTGTTGGTAGCTGGAATCAAGATACATTATCAAGATGCAGAAGCAGGGGTCTTATATTAAATATGCTGTTAAATACCTTCAGTTTTCTTTGAAAGCATAGATATGTGGTGGTGCAAACTCACTCAAAGAGTTGCACCACTGCATTACAACTGGATCTGCACATGGAGAAACCAATAACTACTTCATAGTTTGTAGTTCATTCAGTATTGGCTGCTCATGGTTTCTTCACATAAGCTTTGGCTGTTGGTTTTTACAATATGAAGGTAGAAATCAGCCAATCAGAAAGGACCATCAAAAATTAGAAACTTTTTATAGGAAAAATCTTATTTTGAGAGTTTAAATGAACTTGACTGCCTGGGTCTCCTGTTTCCTTTTTGTACAATAAAGGCATGAGTATCAAGAAGAGAAATTTGAGCAAGCAATAGTGTAAAATTCTTTAGGTTTTCATATTTTCATGTGTTATATTCAGTTTTAAAATTTAAAATTACTTTTGTATGGAGGGACATCTGTATATCCTGGAAGAGATATTGGAATTTTGCTTTCAAAGCATATATTTTCACTTTTTATCCTCTTCTGTTTTATTAAAAATAGTATTTGCATAAAAAAACTTCCTTTCTTCTAAGCACATCTGCTCTTGCTTCTACCTCACCTGAAGATCTAACCCTTTGCATGTGATATCTACAATGAAGAATAAGCAGCAGGAGCTGATGAGCTTTCAAGAAATAAAGATCCTATTTTCATGCAAATGTACTAGTAATTAAAATCGTTGGGAGAAAATAAAAAGGCAACTCAATATGTAATACATTCAAATTTAATTTGAAGTATAATAGTTTTAAACTATTCCATAAGAACACCCAGATTCTTTAAGTGGTTTCATTTTGAGAACAGTAATAATTGTCATTCAGATTAATGGATTCGTTTTTCTTCTCAAAAGACACCTTTAAAATAAGTTTAGGGGTAATAGTAAGAAGTCTTGAAAGTTGGGTTTTTTTCCCTGTGGTTTGAAATAAAGTTAAATTCCTAAGTGAACTGAACTTCCATTCAAGCCTGTGGGTGAAGTATGGCTGTGCTTAAACATTCAGCCTAAGGCCTACTACAAGCCCGACACGACTTCCACTACAGAAAGTATGTCAAGCTGTACCTTCAGCATTTAGTGTTGTCATTAACCATCTCACTTTCCTGAAGGAAGCAGTTTATTGGAAAACAAAAACTGTTTTTATTAAGTTTTACCATTCCTTTCAATCACTTCAAATCTTACAAATTCAAGAAGATACTTTGTGGTAGTAACACATTCCATAATTCTATCCTTTTAAAATTACTGCAGGAATTCAGAGGGACTTAACTTACAGCATTTCTCTTCTCTTCTAAAATTTGAGATCTTGAGCATTCTCTATTCTCATGCCACATGAGCACAATTCCCAATAAAATAAAACAATTGTCTAAATATGGGACCCAATTCCATTCATCTTTGAAGCTCTAAGGCTGAAAAGTTTGAATGCATAAACAACTTCTGCCATTTTATCTTATGCTATTAAAATTCCTTACTCTGTATATAGAACTAGTCATAGCTCCCAGTGATGATATGTGCATCTTTACTGATTAGAAATAAGTTTACTTCTGATAGGTTTGGAACAGTTGGGCATTTTACATATATATATATATGTATATAAAGCTACATAATTTAGATCCATAGAATAAAGAAGTGGGGTATTGATGATTTATTGATTAAGGCTTACATTTGGATGATGTGGAGCTAATAAATAATGTAAGACCACCATATAGACCATAGCTGATGACCATTTACTTATAAATGAACTACCAGTAACTACACATAATATATTAATTCTTTTCAATATAATAACATAAAACACAGTAAGTCTTTTTTTTTATTGTACAGTGTTGAGATTGCTTCCATTTCGGCTTCTACCTTCATTTCATTTTCATAGCTTCATTCAGTACATGCCTATTAAATATATTATTATATTCCTTTGAACTTATTAGAAAGACTTATAAAAAAATTCTGGATGTCTTGAAAGCTTCATAAAGTAAACAATTAAATGTAAAATTGTCCAGGACAGGATCCCAAGAAACTATTCTCAAATGCATTTGGCCTATTTGTATTCATCATTGTACTCACCAAGAGTAGGAATAATGCCACTGATGTCAGTTGTGCTAACTGCAGATTGCTCTATTTTACATATTCTACCAAAAAAGGTTATTAATATTACAAAATGAGCATTCAAAAATTAGACACTGACAATATTATGAAAAGAAGCGTTAGGAGATTGCTTTAAGGAGGGACAGTAGGGCTGGTTTGCATCTTAATGTATTGATACAAAATCTGGGAACCTACCAAAGGTGGATATCTGAAAGTCTTTGAGCAAAAATTCCTTATGAAAATATTAGATATTAAATATAGATCTAAGATTCATCAGAACATTTGACAGCACCTTTATATTAACATCACCCAGTAAGATGATGAAAATATCTAAGATGTGTTAAGAGTTAAGCAAGAAAAGCCACAGGCTAATTCAAAGGAATCATAAAAGAAAACCACGAGCTTTGTCCATATCCACTTAGATAGGTTTAACAACACAGAGGAGCTAAAAAAGGCCAACACAGAACGGGTCAGCATGGCAGAGATTAGTTCATGCCCTTGCTGTGAGAAGGATTCAGATGGGACAATGTTTATTTTCTTCTCAGTACCTTGATCTCCAGCAAAAAAACCTGTCAGGAAGGATCCCTCACAATCACTGCTTTCAATCCAATTTTCTCCATAGGTATCTGACATCAGTAGCAAGACATTGGTCTGTGTAGTGAAGGTTAGAACTCACTGTGAAAAAAACACCTATTCTATTATATTTATTTTTTTTTCCTACATTTAATATCTTGGTATTTGAATTCTTTCAATAATGAGGTATGGTATCATTTAACCTGTGCCCTAAAAATACTGGGGAAATATGTATGCATATTTGTGTCATTGAGGAAGGGTCTGTTTTATGCTGTAGCTGATCTTGCAAATGAAGCTGAAGGTAGTGACCAGGTGTGATTGTCTTTTTTTTTCTGCAATAATTGATTCTATTTTTGTTTCTTTCTCCTACATCTCTCCCTCTCTCCCTCCAGAATTTCCTCTGTCGTACAAGTAGATATTATATTGATAGAGGCTGGCAATGAAGCTCACATTCTTCATCCTCTAGATTTCAGTTAGCTTGGCCTGAGGCTGCAGAATACAGGGATCTAAGATCCTCAGATTACAAATCAATGAAAAAACAGTGTGAAGAGTGCAGAATGAGTTTTATGTGACCAGAATTGACTCTGGGTTTCAGAAGATGAGAAACAGGCTAGAGCATCTGGAAAGGTGCAGATTTCACTCTGCCTTGCTGTAATCTAGTTAACAGAAGTTAGAATAACAAAGCTCATTATCTAGTGCAGTTCAACAAAGAGATCTACCTGAGAGCAAGCATTAGTACCAGATGCAAAGATGCAAGGATCCACAAACCATCCGTAATTATGGACTGAGTTGGCCACTTACTGCTTTTTATTTTCAGAGTAGGCTTAGTGCCTCTGTGAGCTCCTCAAGTAGCATCATTTACTTCTTTGCTTCAGCTTCAGTCAAATATTTATTTAGGAGCTGTTGTCAAAAGAATAAGCTATCTTGATTCTAATGGGTATGGTTATATGTGAAGTGTACTTTACACTTGCTGTTGCCTTATCTTCACAGAATCACAGAATTGTTTGGGTTGGAAGGAACCTCTGGAGATCATCTGGTCTGAGCTCATCTGGTCTGAGCCAAGGCAGGGTCACCTAGAGCAGGTTATACAGGAACTTATCCAGGTGGGTTGAACCTCTCCAGAGAAGGAGACTCCACAACCTCCCTGGGCAGTGCTCTGCTACCCTCAATGTAATGAAGTTCTTCCCCATGTTGAGGCGGAACTTCATGTGTCTTGGTTTATGACCATCTTGTCCAACTCATTCTTCTTCTGCATGTGGAAACTGAAAAGGCAGGTGGGAGACAAAATTCCCATATGACTTAAGGAAATTGAGGATTTGGTAGCCATAACTCTGCTTCCACTCACTGTTCTTGAGTACACACTTTGAGGGTGAGGGAATTCACACTGCAGCACTCAAAGTGCAGGGATATATACACCAGTGAAGAGTTTAGCATATACTGGACTGGTTAGAGAGTATAGCAACAAAGAACATCACTTAGTGCTTAATACATACACTTTTGAAATACAGTGCACTAAATCTCTCTTTATTCCAAGAAATATCACAGCAATCTTCCAACAAGGGCTGTCCTCTACCTCTGTTACTCTTTCTGATTTTTTGGCAGTAACTGGAAAATTTCAGAGTAAAATTCATTTTGCAATTCCATCAGTCACTGATGTGCCTGCTGGCATAATTACCAGAACACTGCATAGACAAACAAACAAGTAAACTGATGGAAAGAAGTGTTAATTTTTGCCTTCCTGAAACAGATTCAAACTAATATTGTAGTTTTCAATTCTTGCCATGCTCCTTTGTACTGTGAGTCTGGATTTAGCATTCTGCATCTTCTGTACATAGTTTTTGTCCTTTCTAGCTGCTGCCAGATATTGAATGACTAACGGTATTGTACATTTTTACCAAATAGTTTGAACAGAATTTAATATAATAATTTATCTAATTACCTGATATTGTAAGCTTTTTATTGAATACCACAAGGTCTTTGACATGCTCAGTACAACCCATAATTTAGGGCATAATCTCTGTTATTTTTTTAACATACTAACTTTTATACATTATAAATTTTCACTTTTCTAGCATATACAAATCCACCTTTTTTCCCCCACTGAATTCGAACTATGTTGTCCTTGTTTCTGTTCATGATCAGCTGTTACCTGCATTCCTCACACATGAAACTGCGCACCTTGAAGTTCTGTCAGTTGTCCAGTTCTTTAATGTGATGAAGATTTGGATCTAATGCTAAGCTCTCTGCACTGGTCATCTTCATTTCACATTTATGGCCATTCCTTGACTCTAAAAGCAAGCCAGTTTGTTGTCCAGTTGAGAATTACTTCCTTACTTCTTACTCTGTTCATTAATAATGTATTTGGTACTGGATTAAAAGCTTCCTTGGAATCCAAGTGAATAATATATGCTTCTTTACTTTTGTCTGCTTTTGTTGTCATTTTCCCAAAGAAACAAATCTAGTTTGTTGTGCATAATTTCCATTTTGGTAATCTTCACACCAAGCTATTAAATATTCTATTTGTGTGGAAGATCTGGGCAGTTTACCAAAATAGAAATGTTCCTCTTGTATTTTTAGATACCTGTCATAGTGCCATAAGCAATATTTAACATTTTGCAGACAGTACATAAAGCAATGTGTTTGGTACTGTACCCAATACAAAGATATGTTTTCACATAACAGAAATGAGCTACAGCCTAATAGAGAACAAAGTAGATTCTATCAAGAAATACTTTAAAATGTCCTGAAACATATATTTTGTGTATGAAAATCTGCCAGTCAAGTTTTTACATCGGTTACAGTTTCAAAGAGTACCCTGGGGTGCGACTCTGTTGCAATGTGAAAATAACAAAAGAAATATGAGTCTGCAAAAATGTCACAAACACATGAAATCTAAAAAGTACCCATTAAATTTGATGGAAGAAGAATTACTGTTCCAACCTATTAGTCTGTTATATATTTAAAACTGGAATTCCTTTAAGAAGTCTTGAGACTGAAGCCCCAATGAATTCCACAGTGATTCATGGTGAAAAGAAGTCTGATTTGAGACTTTTGCCATATTCTGTGTTTTATTTCACTGAAAATTTTGGGGACATGTTGAAGGTAATATAGAACTTTGTTAGCAACAAAATTTTTTCCTTGCATACTTTGTGTTTCTGTTCTTTGTGATTTATTAGTGGATACAGATTTTAAATAATGACAAAAATAAAGAGGAGAATGTAAGCATCTTCATTGTTGGCTTCCTGAAATCCAAGAAACAAAGCCTGAGTTTGAGACTCTCCATGCAGAGACAGATGTGTTCTATATGCAAAGTATGGTTTCATAAATGTGACCACTACAGCCAGCGGCACAAGTTGGTAGAGCCTTAGAGGGCTCGTTCTCCAGCCATTCATGTGACTTAGTGCTTTTACCACACTGACTGATACATCCTAACATTACTCTGGAGGCTTTCTGGCCCCTGGGCACTTCCATCATGACAATTGATCTCTTGGACTACACAAGCCCAAAGCCCCTTGACCCATTACCAGATGGAGTTGTAACTGGGGGCCAAATAGTGAAGTGACAGAGCTGGCATCTGCCTCTGCATAATCTTGGACCAGCAGATGTCCCTCCTGGCATATTCTCTTTCACTCCCTTCAAAGAGGAGACACAGTTTGTTTTGTATGTTTAGGGGCTTCACTGGTCTCTGGCACTGCAGCCGTTCTTCCCAACAAGCTTTTGTTCCATTAAGTATCAATTTTATGGTATCACCAGCACACACTGTCATCTCATTATTGGCTCTCATTTCAAAATAATTTATAAATACCTGGAAAACATATCTCAGACAGACACTGTGAAACTCCACTTTTGACCTCTTTTACTATGAATACTGAACATTTACTCTGATGCTCTCACTTTTAACCAACTACTTATCCATGCAGGAAGCCTCCCTTTTTAAGCTATTATTGTTTGGAAAGATGCAGGGTCCTTTAGCCTGCCCTCTACTCCCAGGGGCTTCTAGTTCTTACTTTGTCCCCACATCCCTGTCAGGATTGCATTGAAACAAACCTTAATCATAGCCTAGCCACAGCTCAGGTTCAAAAAGTGGAGCTGGAAGTTGTTTATGGCTGGGCTTGATGATCTTAAAGGTCTTTTCTTACCTAAATTATTCTATGATTCTATGACTTTATAAAGAGCAATGCAGCAGATATTGCTTCTGAGATAAATACATACATTTCATAACTTGTGATAGGTCTTTTTTTCCCAGACATTTTCTTCCACATTGAATCAAGAAGCACACTCTTTTCAACCACCTTTTCTGAACTTTGTCAAAGGCTAACACTGAGCTTAGGCTGAAGCCTCCTAGCATGCTTAAGGTCCCTTGAATAACGTTCTACCTAGGAATCTTCTGGACACATGTCCTGCATTTCTTTGGAGTCCCTTTTCTACCCTCAGCCTCATCACCCTCTGTAAGCTTTCGAGTTTTTCTAACCTTATGACTTGCCATAACCTGAGGCTGTACTCATGTTACTTTCAAATCCTATGGGCTCTTTAGCCCAAGGGATCATGCCTTAAAAGGGGAGGTACAAATGTAATGTTAATCCTGTTAATGTTTTAATAATCTAATGGTACAATTTACCCCATTAATGCAGAAAAAATACATTAGCAATACAGCTGAAATTGTTCCTATAAACTTTGTTTTTCCTACTTTCTGTGAGGCTGTACTCACCTTCTGCATGTCCCAATGGGTCCTAAGGTTAACAACTTCCATCTTCCTTAAAAAGATTGCTTTAGAAATGGACATGTCATTGGCCTCCTGGGTCCTTTGATGGAAAGACTTCAGTGTTCACAGTAGGACTTTCTTTCTCCTCTGATTTGGAATCTGCTTGGGTTTTCTTAATAGCAGTCTGCATCCTTCTCATTGGATGATTGGATGATTCTCAAGTCTGAAATTTTCCCCACAGCTCCTTTCAATGTAAAAAGCCACTGTTACAAAGGAATAGTTGTGCTTTTACCATATAAAGTATACACAGACTGTGGTCAAGCCAGGTAGGCAATGCCCTCTTGACCACTAGATGATTGTCATACACACACACACACAAAAGAAAACCCCAAATTAAAATCAGCCTATGTCAAGACAAGCCCAGACAGCTCCTGAAACCCAGCACTATCAGGTCGCTATCAGTGTCTGGCCTTTTACTTGTATTGACAAAATCCTATTTACTGAGCTACACCTGAAAACACTGAAAATAACAGCACAGTTTCTCATTTCCTTTGCTTTTCTGTGCCTTTTCCTTTATTTGAGAACAAGAGTCATGCTTTTTGGAATAATTTTTCCTTAGTCTTGCCCCAAGGCCTGTGTCAGACCATGCTGAACTTGCTTAGGATGCCCTCACATAATGTGCTCCCTATAAACCAGCATCCCCAAGTCCTGTCTTGGTGGTCTTTTTTTTCTACCTTCAGTCTTACCATCCTTGTAGGCACTTGGGTTTAGAAAACCCTAATTCTAACGTGAACTCATGTCTTTTGAAAATCAAAATATGCTGTATCAATATCATCATGCCTATATAATCCACATACTTTTTGGCTCTTTTGAAAAACTGTCAGAAATGTAAAGCAGTGTCTTCCTCAACAGAATGCTAACTCTTCCCAAATAAATCAGATCTATCCAGGTGTCTCCTGATTCTGTTTCTTATCAAAGTTTCTAGTAATTTGTCCTGTACTCATCAGACTTAGATTCCTACTATTTCCAGACTTTCCCTGGAACCCTTCTAAAAATTTGATTTCACATCTTCTGTCTTCCAGAAGCAAAGCAATTTTAAGCAATAGGTTAAACCCTGCAGTGAGTAATTCAGCTCTTTTGTCCTTGAGTTCCTTTAGAAATTTGGAGTGTATACTATATATTCCTGGTGATTTTCACTTTATCTATTTATTCCATAATCTCTTCAATTTCAGACTGCTCTTCAGATGAGTTCCCTGCCAAGAAGGGTTCTGATTTTGGAATCTTCCCAGTTCCTTCCACAGCGACCACCAATGCAAAGGGTTCATTTAGCTTCTCTGCAATGACCTTGACTTCTCTGAGTACTCTTTTATGCCATGAAAACAAACTAGCCTTACAGATTCTGGCAGACCTCCTGCTCCTGATGTGTTTTGTAGTGAAAAGGATATTAGTTTTGATTCCTTTGTTAGGTATTCTTCAGATGCTTTTTGGTCTGCCTTATTATGTTTTCACATTTAACCTTGCAGAGTTTGTAACTCTTCTTGTGTCATTTGAACATGACTTCAGCCTTTTCAAAGATAGATTTTTGCTTCTAACAGCCTTACTTACCCTGCTGGTTAGTTACACCAGCTTCCTTTGCCCTTGAGACTCTGAGCTGCCCTTCTCTTCATTTGGCAAACTTCCTCATTCTTACTTTGTTACTCTTTTTTGAATTACAGCAGAACTGTAGGGAAGAAGTGCCCTAGCTGTTCCTTGACCATGATCTAATCTAGTGGTTTTTCAAGGAGATTCCTGGCAGGGTTCCTTTCCTCAGAGCTGGGTCTGTAAAGAACAAAGAAATAAAATGTGGGGAGATATGGGGGAATATGTGCTCTTCTAGGACTTTCTGTGTGCTTACTTGCCCTTGCTTTTTTCCCCTAGTCCTATGGCTGTTTAATTCATGCAGCCACCCTGTGCTTCCCTCCCTCGTAGCACTATCAGTTTTAGTGAACAGTTGTCCCCATTCGTATTTTTGTGGCACTCTTACTGGTGTCATGTCTGGAGTGACAGTTGTAGTGAAAGTGATGCTGTGCACAGTCAGGTTGTAGATTCGCCTTGAGCTTCCCTGCTAAAGCACCAGGGACAACTCCTCATGGTAGGTGTTCAGTGATCCAGGTGTGTCACAAGTCTGGCACACCCAGGGCCAGCAGAGCCAAAGGGAATGGCCCAGTATTGGGTTCTCTGTGCAGAAATAACCATGAGATTGCAGTGAATGATTACGAGACTGAGCAGAAAGTGTAGGGTTCCTCTCTCATCAGCCTCATATGAGGGAGTATCAGCTTTGGGTAACTCAGCTGCCAGTCAGGCTTGTAGGAAGATCCATTGCTCAGGGTGATGACCTGCTTGTCTGGATGCACCATACCTTTGTACCCAAGGTGGTCTGGGAAATCTGTACCATGGTCTGGAAAATCTGTACCATATCTGTACCATGGCTAAGAAAATTCAATTACAGCATTAAAAAATCAACAACTTTTCAAAATAATGAGGTGTAAAAATAGAAACAGGCGGGAGTTCTTCTCACTTCCTTTCCATGGCACTCTTTAAGTCGTTTGTTCTAAGGTTTTTAAGCATTCATATTTCTCTGAAAACCAATTCAGAAACCTTTTGAAGACCTTAAGAAAAGGTGAAAATACTTCAGCCAAAAGGTGAATTCAAAAGTTAGAACTTTTCTCTGTGCCATGGCACTTTCCAAGTGAAAGTCAGAAACCAGTGAGAAAGTTGAAAATTGAAAGCTTGGGTCCTGCCTACCATTTTAATTTAAAAAATATTGTCAAGTGTGAAAATAAACATGTAGGATTAACCTTTTTTGACATATTCTAAATTTGGGATCAAAGAGATAAGCTTGTCACAGTGGGCTCCCACAGAATTTGGGGAGATAAAATTCCTGAGGCTTTGATCAGCTTTGACTGATTCTGAGCTGTCATTCAGTGGTTTATATCCCTGGAATATATAGTCATGGTTACAGTATGTTCCTCCTTTAGAATGCACAGATCTCTGCTCTGCAGAAAGGAAAGGATTTTAAGCTCTTTTGAAAGATCACAAATAAAGATTAGGATCTTGCATAGCATAAATACTGGGTTTTATTTATTTATTCTGCAGCAGTGAGGCACCACTAGTATATGGGTGGGATTTCTCTTCTGTCTGTACACTTGCTATATCCCACTTCCTGCACTATCCATTTTGTGCTATAGCTATCTTACTTATTTTTGTTCTGTGCATTAGTATTTGCCAGCGGGTGGTCATGAGTACAACAGAAATTCTGTGCAAGCAGCTGGTACTTCTGACAAGGTTTTCTTGGTCCTACTGCTGTTGAATTATCAGGAGAATAGAGCAGAAAAACATTTTTAGAAAGCTGTGTTTAATGCCAAGTGTAAACAAAGACTACCTCTATCAAGAAACCTTTCTTTCCTGGGTACTTGATGCACTAAAACTAGCCAGATATGAATGGTTTTATTAATATTTTTTTCCACTTCAGGCTTTGAGAATAAAAGCATTAGCTCTTACAGACCGTAGTACTTTTCATATAATCCACAGCTCATTTCAGCAGCTATCACCTTTCATTTGTCAGCTCAGAAAAATTGACAAACTCAATCCAATGACTGTTATTGACTGCAAAAGCTTCTGTTTTCGTGGTAATTATCTTAGTTCATGCCACAAATTTGAATTTAAGTGCATAATTCAAATTCTTTTGAAGTTATATGAGCATTAGCTGTTTAATTCCTCTGTGTTATGCTTGACAAATTTGGGTCCTATTTAACATTTCTAATTATTTTTTTATCTTCAAATAAATTATTCTTGTCAAGCTATTCCATTAAAACTTAGTTTTGGAGCAAGATTTTACTCATGGAAGCATATTGTTGTCTTTGCATAAGCAGAATTTATGAGTTCAGCTCCTTTCCACAAGAGATTAAAATTGGGCTTTGTTTGCTTTGTGATTTTACAGTCTTTCAGATTCACTTCATTCACTTTTAAAAAAGTAGTTAAAATTCACTTTTTATCTACAAAATCTAGAAAAAATGTGAGGGCTTTGTAAATGATAATGCATATTTTCACACTAACATTTATTGGCTCAACTTTTTGGAAAACCATGAGCTATCAGAAGATTGGGAATAAAATAATCAGAAGTAATAATTATGAAAGCACTGTGGAAGTAAGAGTTTTGATAAACAAATAGTATAATAGTAACTGAGAGGACATAGGAAATTCATGTTTGATTAATTGCATTTTAAAGTTTATCCAGAGGTACATTTCTTCACTAAATTGAGGGCAATATTATTTTTTACAAAAATTGATGACTTTCTAAATTTGGATTCAGAATACAGTCAGAGAGACTGCTCTGTCATTAAAAAACTGACAAAGACTGCTTTTTAATTATGAAAAATCTAGAAATATAGAATTCTAAACATGCTAAACTGTAGCCACACCATAAGGTGACCTTTATTTGTATAAAAAAAGAATTTTCAATATATCTTGATCTTGAAATGTAGGCTTGTAAACTGTAGAAGTGTTCAAACACTCTGGAAAATGAATGAGGTAGATGACATGATCAAAAATAAGGGAAAGGTTAGCTTGGACTAGTATAGATCACAAGACTCTAAAAAACTGTGTTAATGTAATATATATTTATGTTAATATAATATATATAATATGTAATGGTCAATTTTAAGCTAGTGATAACAAACTTATTTTTTATATTTAAATAAAATTTTGAAAAGACAGGATAACTCAATAATTTTTTTTATTTTGCCTCTGTAGTTGACTTATGACTGTAATTGTAAATGCTTGGGTATTGATAGTGTTTGCTTGACTGATAAGAAGTTAAGTAATATAAAGGGCAATAACTTGAAGTGGGGTTAGAGTTCCAGACAACATTTTGCAGCTAATTTCTTCAAATAGGAAATACCACAGACTACACAAACCTGAAACTCCAGCATTCTACTGCCTGCCCACTGAAATATGTGTAAACATTGTATGGAGTACATGAATGAAAAAAAACATCTGTGGGCATAATTTCTGCCCATGCTTAAGGCAATGTGTTGTATATATTGAATCACGAGATTTTGAGTCCCTCATATTAGTATTGAGTCCCTTTAATACTATCTTACCTTGCTATTCATATTATTCATGTAACAGCATATTTTTTTTTAAGTTTTGTTTAGGTCTTGCCTCTAAGATGTCTTTCAGACCTGAGTTTACGGGCTAATTATGTATCAAGAAAATATTTTTATCATTATTACATGTGTCAATTTTTTTTTTTTGTTTCTCAGTGTCTTTTATTATAAAAAAGATAAATAAAGAGAAATGTTTACAAAACATTATATATGTCTGCTATGGCAGAATGTCAACATATCTCCATTCTCCCCCTAACATAGAAGCATCTTATTGCCTTTGTTTCCCTTCATTGTAGTGTTTCACCTTCTGTTGTATTCTTTCAAATCCTGGTAACAAGAATACTGAACACAGTATTAAAGACATGCTGATGAAAATGTCTCATCTTGCAGTGTTTCAGAATAGCACAAAGAGCAAAGATATTTTATTTTTAATAATGTACAGAGAATATTAATTTCACCATATGTTTTAGCCAACAAATGTAATTCTTGGGATTCTTCTCAGGATTGGGTTTATGTGCAATTGTCCACTAGAGTGCAGGCTGAGACCAACAAACTCATTTTGTTCCTGTCATAAACTGACTTTGAACCCAGGTGTCTTAATGTACATCGTTAGTACATTAAAGCACTGCACCTTCTAGCTTCAGCTGTGAGTATATATACTGCTATCAAATTTGATGGATATAGCTTGTGAAGGTTAGTGACCTAGGGTGGAGATAATAAAGTATTCTGGAACCTGGATAACATTTTGTTCTGTCACTATGGTTTTCTTGCTCTGCTGACATCAACTAATTTGTACTGCTTTGTAGGAGATTTCTGTATTCGGCTTTTTAGCCAGAGTCTCCGTTTCCTTACACTGCTCTTACTCTTCTCTGTCAGAGTGAATTTCTTTCAGAGACAAAATATTGCTCAATATTGATCTTAGTGTGCTAATTTCAGGTTCTTGTATTGCAGATCAGCTGAAGTGCTGTTCAAAACACTGAAGAATTTTCTAACACAAAATGCACAAAGAAATTGACCCATGGAATATCTTCCAACAAGAATCCTCTGTTCTCTAATCCTTTAAAAGACCTCTAAAGTCAGTTTAACAGACACTGCATAAAAAATATTTTTATTCTAAAAAGTTGTCCTAACAAGAGTAGCCAGTTTTCACAAAGTTTATAAAATTCTTAGGATTTTTGGCCTGTTTCTTATTTTTGCCTGTTTAGGACATTTATCTTCTGCATAAAAATGCTCACCTCAGAGAACATATATACCAGCAGAGTGATTTGGAGTTCTCCTTCTTACTGTCCCTATAGAACCTATTAAAGTTTTTGTAGAAATAATAGGGAGTTTTTTAGTTTATTTTCCTGTAAAGGAGGAATATCTCATATCAGTTCCCTTTTGCTTCCTCAGTTTTGAAAAAAATAAAGCACATCTGTTATTTTTTTTTTTTTAATCTCCCTAGGCTGCTGTGAAGGATGGCTTCAAAAGACGGTTTTTCTTCAGTACTTTGAACCCTAAAAACATTTTGTTGTATTCTGAGAAATAAGAATTGGATAAATCTTGACTAATGTCTGTCTTCCCTTTTCACAGTCTATAGCCCATCCACTTTTGAATTCCTTAATGATCCCTACTTCAAAAATCACATCCTGCTCTTTGGCTTCTTTACCTAATCGTCTCTTTTGTATAGCTCAGAGCTGCTGTGGCTCCATGCTAAAACACCTCATTTACTGTATACTGTCTTTGCCTGAGTCAATGTCTTTCTAATGTGAATATGTTTTTATTTATAATGGTTTTAAAGTTATAATAGCATAAAAAGTATGGATACAAACTGAAAGATAAAAAAAATAATCTAAGTAGTAGCAAGTGCTCAGCTTGGGATATTTCAGTCTGAACAAATCATGTTTGTCTGATGTAGACAACTAAAAGCAGAATCTCATAATAGGAAAGTGCCAGGAAATATTGAAAAGGAATCATGCTGTCAACTCTGCTTATGAAATAAATTAGGTTTACTAATGGTTATATTTCCCCTCATATCTACAGAGGGAGCACAGAGTTCCTGTTCTTCCAAGTTAGGATGTCAAATGTATTTCCTGACAGCTCCAGCTCACTTTTCATTATTGATAAGTTAGAGCAGTGTGGCTGTTAGCTGCTCTTGTGTAATTAGTTCAATGAGGTTAGGAAACAGCCAGAATGCAGAAGAGATGAAAAGTAGTCATATATAATATGATAGTGGCACCTGAGTTCCCTCTGCCTTTATGCCAAGCTAACACTCAGGATGTTACAAAATGAAGGTGCCTTGTGTCTCACTGCTCTCTTGGTGTTTTGTCCTAGGGACAGAGCAGTTATCCTCCCACTGAGGAAGGAAAATGCATTTGATGCTAATTTGGGGAATTGGGTGTACTGGCAATTTGAAAGGCAACTAGGTTGAATGGATTTCATTATGCTGAGGTGAGACACAGGAGAAACCCAGAGTGAGTGCAACAGCTTATTTTATTTTTTTTAACTTAGTTTAATTAGCCAGTGTATCTGAGAATACCGAGATATTGTCTTCCACCCCCGGCCCCAATCCACAGGTTAGCTGAAGGGGTAATTCATCTCTTATCACAGAATAGATTTAGCACATTTACTTTAAACCTTCCATGCTAAATCCCATATAAAGATGTAAGAAAATGATTCTGTATAGCAGCTCTTATATGAAGATTAACATGCTGTAGTAATGAAATCTAAAGATACAGTTAAGATAAATGACAGGAAATTATACCTAAAATAGGAAAATTCTCTATAGCTGAAATCCAAAGCTTATCATAAACAAAAAGAAGGTTGGACAGAAGTTCCACTGAATTAAAAAAGACGAGTCTAAGTGGAATTTGTATCAGGAGAAGAAAAGAAAACTAGTTTGCCCAAATATGAAGGGATACATGTATTCAATATCATTTGTGTGGAAGAGTAAAAATTTCTATCTTCAGAATGTATCTGATGTAATGATAACAGATAATGTTATTTTCCAGTTGGAGTTTTTGCAAGTTGATACACTGCAAGAGATTTGGGGACTTGGGAAAAATTCATGATGTAGTGAGAAAAGCTACTACATCATCACAGGAAAATCTTGCCAAATCAGAAGGGACAGAAATAGAAGATATTCTTTTTAGATATTAAAAATAGCCTTGAAAATAAGGGGAAGGTAACAGAAGAAATAGAAAGCTGTGAAGTATGTAGGCAGCTGCTGAGTCCAGAAGCAGCATGCCTAGAAAGTGAAATTTTATACTAAAAGCAGAAAATTAATTTCTCATTTCTAACTAGGGAGTATCTGTGATTGTGACTAGTGTGGGGGGCAAAGAAGGTAATTCATGTTTTGGAAGGAATCACTAGGATTGCCAGAAGACTTGCAGTTTGAGACTTTGTGTCTCAGTTTACTTTCCAAAGGACAACTTAGCGAGATTATCTGTGATTTCCAGTTGTGGATGGAGATAGGAAAAAAGATCATGTGCAATATCTTCCATTTTTCTAGCATCTTTCTGTGTCCTGTTGTCCTGGTTATAGCTGGGATGAAGTTACATTTTTTCTTTGCAGCTGGTACAGTGCTGTGTTTTGGATTTGGTATGAAATTGTATGAGATTGCATAAAAATGGGAATTCAGATGCAAGGGGGAGTATGAATGGAAAAGGAGTTTCAAAATTAGAGGACTGGTCAGAGACAGATACAAACATAAGGAAAAAACAAACAGAGAAAACATCAGCAAATAACACACAGCATACAGAAAGGGCAAATCTAGCTGGAGAATATATTGATACCAAAGAAAAAACGAGGTGATCAAGGTACTGCAAAGACAATATTTACCTATAACTACAACCATAAGTATGAATAAAACAAGAAAACAGTCAAAATTAGGAAATCACCATATGTCCATAAATTTTTAATGTGACATAAAAAAATCAGAAGGCTGATTAAAGAGAATAATTTATACACTCATTTCTGATCCCAGACAGAATAAAGTGCAAAAATTCTGAATTTCGGAAATTTTGCAGAATTTTCTCTGGAAGACTCAGAATGTGATATTCAAAATAGTATCTCACTTGGACAGGAAGAAAACTTAAATCTAACACTAGACACTAGTTTTCAAGGAACAGATGCTATAGACAGGTAACCTAATAAATAAGCCATCAAAATCTAAGAATAGAGAAGAGTAATGATTTCCTATTAGGACATGAAAAGCATAAAAATACGTTCATATTGGCTTGACTAATTCTGACAGGTACTCACCATGCACAAGAATCTCTGGCATTCAATGTTTATAAATCTCTAAAAAAGATAGGCATCTAAAAACAGATTTCAATATCCTGAATTTTGGCAGCTGAGTTTGAAAATGCTGAATCTACAACAGGCTTCTATCAGCACTGTAATCACTATGATATCATCCTATTTGGTTTTAATCAAAGGTTGGTAATAAGTTGCATTTCTTACCATCTTTATGAATAAGTAGTTCCAAAACATGTTAAATGTAAAAATCCTATAGTAATTCTGACATACTTATGCTCCCTACAGAAAATGCTAATATAATAATATAATATAAAAATATAACAGTTTAAAAATATAAAAATATAACAGTTGATTGCAGTCTATTAATGGGCTGGTTTGCTAACAAGCTTCTGCAGCTAATCCTGTTTAGGTCTTCCAGCAAGGGGGTTCCAAAATAGGACTTTGTTCACACTACAAAGCCTGACATTGCAACAAATGTTATTTGAGCAGTGAGGAAGCCATAACTTCATATTCTTTATTAGATCATCTATAGAAATTCAGAACTGCAGCATATACCAGCAGCTGCATTTGTATTTAATGTGCTCCTCGGACTGTAAGGAAGTATGGATGGAAAAGTTTAACTCAGGTAGAAATTCCTATTTGGAAAAATATTTAGAAGATGAGTCTTGCCTAAAAAGTAATGTTCTCTAGCTATGAAAATTATTCTCTCCAAGAGCAATCACTTCTCTGTAAGATAGAGAAGATATAAAGACATACTGTCATATTTATTTGTCTTTCTCTTCAAACTTAGTAATTAGTTCCTGAAAAATTCATTCTATTAGAAAAAAAGACAACAGCTCATTAGCAATTTCTTTTTACTTTTCCCTTAAGTTTTGAGATTGACTTCAGGGTGGACTACCAAATTTCATGCTCCATATTCTGCCAAATAGAAAACATTACTCTCTGAGCAACAACTTATACATATGGTACATTTGGGGAGAGATCTTGCTTGCCAGCAGAGTTAAAAGAGTCTGTTGGCAAGCAGCAAGAAAGGGGGGGTGAGGGTGTCTGTAAACTGGGGGTTCCCCAAACTCGACTAAGTTTGGTTTTATCAAAATTGACAAAAGGTAGATGTGAATGTTTCATAATAAGTAAGCTAAAAATATAAGCAACTTGACAGATGGTTATATATTAAGCATGTCTTTGAAACTTGTATTGCTTTTTGTTAATAAGAGCATCTAAAGTATTTGTAATCAGCTCAGATTGTTTATTGACATCTATCCAGCAAAGTCATGATAGTCCACACTAGGGACCTTGCTAGGAAATGAGACACAAACAAAAATAACTTATGAAAGATTACCTGAGATACTTGAAGATTTTAACATACATCCTCCTTCTATGGAACAAGAGAGGAACGTGCAAGCACAGGCCTAGAATTCAGACATAAATTTAAAAGAAATTTGGCCTATTTGAATGCTTGTCTGTCTTAACAGGGGCTTTGAGTTAGAACCCTCTAGTTCTGTCACAGAGATCTGAATGGTTCTGAGGCAGAGGAAAGGTGCAAATAAGCTTCTGGATCTCAGAGTTAATGGAGAGGAGGATTTAGACAGCTGATCCAGGGTGGTTTCTGCTTTTGTAAAGCAGGCAACAGCCAGAGAAGTCTTATGGAACCTGCCAGGCAGCATGATTTTGCCCCACACCTGTACTAAGTCAAGCTACCTACCCACAACACAGCCCTGTGTTTAGAACACAGGATCCTGGCCTAAATCTTACCTAGTCCAGATGAAGAAGGTACCCTTCTTCCCATGTGTGCTTAAAGAAAGAGGCTGTTATGTCAGGTACAATAGTGCATTGTCAGAGGAACAGTCATGACTTGGCCACAAGAGAAGTTTTCAGTATAACTCTTTGAAAAAACCTAGGAGAAATAAAAATGTAGCAAGATTTCCAGAAGATGTGTCACAGCAACATTATAGGAGTCTACTAACTAAAATTCCACTAGAACTTTTCCTCCTCAGGCCATATATCACTGCTGTATTGTAAGTAGTAGTAGTAGTTAGTAGATGTTATGGGTTTATCCTCAGAACCCTAATTATGAAAAATAACAAATTTGGAATGGATAATTGTAGTGCTACTATCTTAATTCATACTTCAAGAGTGCAGAAACAGATACACAGATAGTAGAGAACTTTTTGAATGGAATTATGTTATTTTCTTTTCTCCAGATTAATTGAGTGCTCTTTAACTGTCTTCATGATCAACCATCATCAGGCTTTTCATTTCATCTTCAGTCTCATGCTTTCCTGAGTGATGCTACTTTCATTAAATTTGTTTTCTTTTCTTGTATTTAAATAGCTCCTTTTCATTCATTAACAAACCATACATGAACATTTGTTGTCCATATGAAATTATGCCAATAGAAGTCTTGCAAACTGAAATAGCTATGTTTTCCCACTCTGAGGGCTGGAAAACTTGTCAGTTGAAGTATAACAAGTTGCTTTTGCCAAGTTTTCTGGTTACAACTGAATAGGAATATCTGTGAAATTAAATAACATTTTCATATTTGATAGTTTGTCAGTTGTCTAAAAAAAAAGCTGACTGATATAGCAATCTTAATATGAAAACATATTAGCAATATGCTCTTCTGTGTTGATCACTGCAGGATCTCTCTGATTTGGCATAGCTTCAAAAATAACTATGGGCATGGCAGATTCCTTGGCTTAGCCATCTTCTTGCACTCGTGCTGGTGTAGTAAGGTACCCACTTGTGCAATTTGGTGTGCATATAGTCAGTAAGGGGGAACTATAAAGACAGCTCCTGAGAAGGGACTGCTGTTTCCCAAAAATGTCCTGTTTTCCAACCTAAGCATCCTCCTGGATGAAGAGGAAGATTTTTGACCAGGCTGCAGGAAACTATTCTCTCAGCCATGTCAGTTGACCACATTCACATCAGTGGTGCAGCTCACATGCAGTGCAAACCCATGGCTTGCGCACACAAACCCCTCTTGGGGATGCTCTCAAAGGCAAGTATTTTCCTTTTGTCCATCACGGAGTTCGCTGCCCCTGTCACTGCCTCCAGTGGGAACCGAACTGGTCACGTTCGGCTGGGTTTGGGCAGTCTTGATGCCTCGCAGCCCCGTGGAGCGAACATGTGTACCTTGCTCCCATTTGAGTGCTTCCGCAAAGGCATGCCCTAGTGGCAGGCAGCCAGCCAAGATAGGCAACTTCTCACACAAGGAACACAAACACACCATACGAACATTTAACATTTATTATCATACTTCTTATTTTGCACTGTAATGGGATTTTTATATATATATGTATGTTCAGCCACCTGTGCATCCTGGGAGACTTCTACGACCTAGCAGCAGCTGGAGGTATATAAGCCATAATAAATAAACCATAACTCATAATTTTATATCCAGAGAACAAATAAGACCTCAGATTTTTCGACGTTTTAATATGTTAATGGCAAGCTTTAATAAATAGCATTTATCTCACGAGCGTGAGCAGGGCAAAAACCCGCATGCTTGTGTCAAAGCATAACATCAGAAGCAACACCTGTCAGAAAATTGAACAGACATTCAAGTGACTGGTTTATAGTGTCGCGGGGGCTCGCAGCAGCCCGGGGTGGCAGCGGGATCAGCTCCCGGGCGCTGCGGGCGCATCCGAAGCCGGCACCCCCGGCCCGCCCCCGGCCCCGCCCGCCCGCGCTGAGGCGCTGAGCGGCGAAAGCAGCGTGGCCGCGGCAGGATGAGCGGCGCCCAGCCCGGCCACCAGCAGAACGGGTACGCGAGTGCAGGGCCTCACAAGCTCTTCCCGCCCGCCATCCCGCGGCTCCTTCTCCCACCGCCACCGTGCTCCCCTCGCACGCCGGCTGACTAAACTTTTTCCGGCCGGGCCGCTGCCGCCCGCGGGGGAAGCCCTGGTGGCGGGGCCCGACGGCCGCGGGTGGCGCGGCCGCGCCGTGCGGCCACCCCAGCCTCTGAGGGCCGGAGGGAGGGGAGCTGGAATCCTCCGGGACGGGAGGGAGGGAAGGAGGGAGGGAAGCTGGAATCCTCCGGCGCAGGACGGAGAGGCAAGGAGAGGAAGGTCCGCGCAGCCGGGGGCTCCCCGGGCAGCGCCGGCCGTCGCCGTGCCGGGGAAAACCATCCCGGTGGGCAAGCGTTTCCTGAAGCCCCTAGAGGCTCTGTGGTGGGGGCATGGCCTGTTTTACTTGGGCTTCCTAATCGCTGGGATAGGAAAAGGAGCAGGCAGGGTGTCTTGTGTTCATTATTTCCGGCATGAGTAATAGGCAATTAATTCAAGTCAGAAGTGTCTCTGTAAAAGTGAAGTACGTTCACTGAAGGAAAGTGTTCTTTTACTATTTAATTGAGGCTCAGTATTCATACACAGTGTTTATCTTTACAGGTTTGATAGGTTATCTCCCAAGATAATTGTGACTATAATTAATTTGCAATGCACTGAGTATTGTTTTTCTGTAAGAAATATGTAGTTTTCTCTTTGAAAACCTTCCCTCCCAGTACAGAATATGTAATGACCCTATCTCGGTACCTATATGAGGGGAAAAATGAGAAGCCTCAAGTAAAGGAAATCCCACATTCATTTAATCTTGTAATGATCATAAAAAATGAGATTTAAAGAGGAAGCTTGTCTTAAAGGTCATCAAGAGCCCATATCCTGTTTGGCTTTTAGGGAACAAGAGCTTAGCTGAAGATACTTATTTTTAATGCTTCATTTTTTTACCTGTGATTTCAATGCCAAGGTATTGACAGTTGGTCTTCAGTAGTATGATACTGGGGAATAATGGTGCTCGAATAGAGTTGTAATATAATGCACATGACATCAAAGATAAGGAAGCAGAGGAAAAACTTTAAAAAAGTGGGAAGTTGATCTGATACCCCCAGTTCTCCAGCTGTACAATATTGTTGTATAGCTGACTGTCATAATTGTCGTATGCAAAAAAAATGAGATTATAAATTCTGTTTTAGGATTATCAAAAGAAATTTTTGTTATGGTAGACCATTTTTTAAGTAGCTGAATGACATTTGTTCCTTTTTCAGATGGTGTCACAGCTTACTTGAACCCTAGATGGATGAAAAAGAAGTGAAAAGGGAGGCAGTGTTCTCTAGTTACAGAATCTTTTTCTCTATTTTCCCTTGAAATAACCTTTACAAAATTTTCTATAGACTACTAATTATTCTAAAATTCAGGTTTTTCTTTTCCCCCATTGTTCTTAGCAGTATTCTTCATAGCTTTCAGTTTCTGTTATTTTTGTTCAGAAGTTCTTATGGGTTATGCTAAGGGTAAGCTTTGATTGTCTGTTTTACAGCTAGCTATAGTATTTTCTAGAGTAGCTTTCATTCATGCAATTCTGGAACTTGCAAATGAGCATAAAGAAGATTATCAGCTGCCCCAGATCCATAAACTAATTTTCGTGTGTGTGCTTGACTGGTAGCCAAGGCCTTGGCTTCTGCTCAATCAAAAAATAAGTGGTTTATACCCATTTCACACTCTTGAGTTCTTGTGCACTGAGTTGAGGGAATTGTCTTGCCAAATACCGTGATGTTAAGTAGAAGTAATTGAGTAAGGGCTTTGGGGGGTTTTTATGTTCTCTTTGATGTAAGCCTTCTGCTTATTTTTTAGATATGCTCTTCTCCCTGTGAAGTTGGTGCTCTGAGGGACCTCCACTTACGTACAGTTCTGTATTTATTAGAAAAGTAAATACTAGCTTTTGTTATGTTTTGAATAAGTAAAGCTGCTAGGGAATAATTTAACAAAAGGAGATCTCATGACCTCTTACTTCAGAGTACTGCTATCTGTCTGGGGCCCTTTTCCCAGAATGTTTTATTCAGTGTAGTTCTACATTGTGTTTTATCCCTCTCCAAAGACATCACTGTGAATGACACTTAGCCAGGAGCGATCATTGAAAGTCCAGTTGTAGTTTAGATTTCGTAAATCCCTTTTTTGGAGATATTTTAAATAATCATATAGCTGAAACATTTTCTTGATGTTTTAGTTAACCTGTCAAAGTTCAGTTTGACACAGAGTGGTGTGAAGATATGTCCTTAATCTCTTCTTTCTCTGAGCAGTTTTCCTTCTTGGTAGGATATAGCCCCAACCCTTTAGTTACAGTGATTCAATCAGTTTGGGCATTTTTAGAATCATATGCTTGATTTGTGTATTTGCTTTGACAATTGACAGTTCTGGGCACTATTTGTGAAGTTGTCAAAGTGTGAGAGAGGTGTGTGGGTTACATCAAGAGTGTGTGTTCTTCCCTCCTTACTTTGAGATGGTGGCCTTAAAGGTGATCCTCCTTCATTCCAAGAACAAGCCAAAATTGCTAACTTGCAATGTGCCACATACAGACTATTCAAAACCAGCAATTTATCTTTGGTAAATAGCATATTGTAGGTTTCTAAAGTACAGTTTTATCATTGTTTTCACTCAAAGAATGAAACTTCTTTATGACAAGCTAACTGCAAGCCTCTAATAGGTGGGTTTAGTTATAAAAATAATGATTAACTAAACACTTGCCTTCTAATATTTGTCTTCTGAAAGTGTCGGTACTAGTGTTGCTAGGAGATGTCTTGCTGCTTGCAGTTACCTGTGATGTATTTTTCTGCATGGCTGTACATCACAAGAAGGGTATCTTGGTCTTAAACTGTAGTCTTTGGTAAGAGGAGCCCAAGAAGAAAAATACTGTGCCCGTTGTATTTTTATAGGCTGATAATTGTATTTGAGATGTTTCATTGGTTTGGTTTTCAGGTGGTAGCAATGATAGGTGAGAGAGTTTGGGGGGAAATTTCTTTCAATTTGATCTTTTGTTTGAAATTTTCAAAGCTTAAATGTATGTGTGGAGAGAGAGATGTCTGCTTTTCTTTTCTTTGAGCTGAAAAGCACAAAAATCCCCCTGTTGTGTCTTACAACAGGGCTAAGCAGGCTTTCACCCATAAGCAGGCAAGAGAAAAAGATGTATCACCCTTTTTTCCTTCTTCTTTCCCCCAAATCTACCCTTCAGGGCAGGGAAAGAAGCAACCTTTTGTGGCACTTCTACATGTTATATCTAAAGGAGAAGTTCTTGAACTCATCTCCTGTCAGTTTTCAGAAGGCTTCATAAGACATAATCTCAAGAGAAAATTAGCAGGGAACTGTTGGAATGGCCTCAGATCTTTGGTGGTAAATGTAACAAGAGGTAAATTTATAGTGATAACCATATGGTCAGAAATTAATGCCTGCAGAGGAAGTTACCAAATAGGAAGCTACTGAGCACTTGTTATAGGCAGAAGTACAAAATAATTTAGATTAGAGGTTGGCATTTATCACAGTCATCATAAAAAAAATTATGTTGTTTGGGTGAGAAGAATGGCAGTACATGATATACCCGAACCTTAGAAATACACAAGATGTTATCTATAAAGGATAAATTGCTCTGTCTTGGAATTGCTCAGTGCTCTGAATATCTCAGTCTTCTTATCTAAAAATGCAATTTGCAACCTTGCTTGGATGCCTTTTCCTTGGAAGGAAATGTTGCATGTGTAAGTTCCTGGAAAGCACTTAAAACTGATGGATTTACTATCAAAATATTAGTGAATGTGTGGTCTTAGCCACATTCTGATCCTGGTTACTTTAAACTTGTGCACATTGAAATAATACAATTTGTAGTAACTCTAGGACTGTGGTGTTTGCTGATGGTTGTTTTTTTCTATAAACTATTGTTTCAGCAGTGAAGCATCCTGCAAAAAAAGAGAGGATTATTTGGAATGGCCTGAATATTTTATGGCAGTAGCTTTTCTGTCAGCACAAAGAAGCAAGGATCCAAGCTCTCAGGTAAGAAGGCAACATGTAATAATAAGATAACCTAATCTATATTGCCTATCACATCAGATGTACACATAGCAATTTCGGGAATTTCGTAATAAAAGTTATTTCAGTGTATAGCTATTAAATTTTTGACATAGTCAGCACCTTCTGTTACAGAAATTCTCTTTTTGGGCCTGACCTCATATGTATAATTCGGTGTACATTTGTAGCTTGGAGTTTTATAAATCATCTTTTCATCTGGAAGTTAAAACAACGTATGCATTTTATCTCCTTTTCCAGTAAATATAGTCACTTTTAGAGGAGGATAAAAATAAAACTCCTCTGGAAGATTTAGGGTGTAATTTTTTACGACACAACATTTTACAAGTTTATTTTCCTCACCTGTAAGAGAATTTGTTATTGGGTTGACTGGAGTTTTCTTCTAGTTTGTTCGTCCCTCAGGATCCCCTGTTCCCTATGCTTCACTGTCTGTTTCCATTTTTCATGTGTTTCATGTGCCTCTGTTCAATATTGTTCAATATTGATTTCAGGTGATTGATACAGCTCCTGAAACACGCTATTCTGCAGGATCCAGTCATCCTGTTAGACTTCCTTTGTGTGAAAAAAATCAGGAAGAAAATCCCAGAAAAACAATATGTTCACTTCCTTCTGTACATTAGAGCACTTAGCTCTTTGAAGGTTATTCACCTGGGGCTAAAGTTTTGTTGTCCAAGGGCTGGTTGATAAATACATTGCGTAAATTAAAATTAGTACTATTGCAATTTCAACAGGTAATATGGGCAGAAAACATAAAAATGGGATGCATCATCATTCTTTAAGAAGAGTCCCTTTGTAGACTTAGGTTGAAGCAATAAAGGGTGAGAGTTAAAAGGTTTGGAATTTTAGTGCATGTTTGCAACAAGCCACAAAGTCTTGTGAGGCCTGCATAAGCCAACACTTGTATTTCTGGTACATCTTTCATAACTTTTCTTTTGCTCATGTTGCTCATACTGCTACTGGGAAAGCTAGTTTGGGTAGCTGAACTTACATGTTTACTGGGGTTCATTCAGTGCTGTTTCTGCTCCCTGAACTAGGTTATTTCATAAGCAGACAAGGAACAGTGCTGGCAGGCTGGAATGGGAGCAGCATGACCAAAGGGTTAGCAGAGTTACATCTGCCTGGACTTATTTCAAAGCCCCACCAGTTAGGTACAATTGTAGCCCTGCTCACTAGATGGTGTGACTTAATATATTAAGTGAAACTTGTATCTCTTAAATGAAAATCATAGGACTGACTATTCATGTCTCATATTCACTGTTGAAACATTGTTTTGCATGCTGTTGGTACTATATAAATCTGATTTTATTTAGGTTGGTGCCTGCATTGTAAATTCAGAAAACAAGATTGTTGGAATTGGCTACAATGGGATGCCTAATGGTTGCAGCGATGATGTACTACCCTGGACAAGAACAGGAGCAGATAGACTAGACACAAAATATCCTTATGGTAAGACTTCTTATGGTTGACAGGTTAGACTTGTGATGTCTATCTGTGAAAGTTCAGCTGGTAAAGTATCAATCAGTTTTTCTTCCACTCACTTGATATCATTAATGTGCCCATATGTGGTACACCAGGATAAAAATCACAGTCTATTTGAAGGACTGACTTCCTGGTGAAATAGGTTCATAAATATTAGCCTTTTTGGATTGGGTAGTGAAAGCCTGTAAATAGGAAGCAGCTCATTAGCACACAGTTGCAGTGCATGCAGATAATTGCTGCTTCTGTGTGTTTGTCTCCACAGAAATTACAGTGTGTGTATATGCAAAACAAGTAATGGGGTCTAAAATACAGGTATTAAAATTATGAACTCCAGTAGTTGTGGGAAATTTCCATTTCAGGTGTTGATGGCATAGGTTGTATATACTATGAAGAAGCTGAATATTTGACTTTAAGTCCGTGTGCCGTGGGTCTACCCTTCTATGGGTGAGGTGACTTTCATTGTTTATTTCAGCCTCTGATTTGATTCCCACTTACTAAATGGACAAAAGGAATGAAGAGCAAGGATGGTTTCATGGTAAATGTGGTTGAATGCTGCCTTGGATCTTGCCTTTGTCTTTGCAGTAGGCATAATTTGGCCTTCTGTAAGTGCTATTTAAAGGGCCCTCCATTAAATTTGGTGGTCCTATCAGCAGGGCTGACTCTTCTGGATCAGGTGTGGTTTGCAGGAGCCAAGGAGACTGGGTTGCCTTGTGACCTGCAATGTGGGTAAGAGACCTTGGTTAGAACTGATAAGAGACCAAACAGTCCCCATGTTTCCTTAAGTCCCCCTTCGTGTTTCTGTACCCACTCCAGCTCCTGCTGCACCTCTGTGTGTGACACGAATGCAGCAGAAGCCACAGGCACAGAAAAACCAGGAGCTTCTTCATCCTATGCTGCATCTCAGCCTGTCTTGAGCTCAGGAATGGCAGGGCGGAGAAACACAAAAGAGAGAACCAGAGCCTTGGGAAATTTTCCTTCTCCCTGTGTGGGTCAGGGAAAGTCAGCACAAGAGTTCACCTTTTGCAGAGGAATACTAACTCTTTTCCAGTGACCAGTATTTATCTCTGCCTACTATTTCTGTTTCTTACTAGTAAGTTTAACAATTGGTGTGATAGAGAAATTAAACTTGCATTAGTTTTGACATAGCCTGAGCTCACTCTTTCTAAAAACCATTTTCTGGTTTTCTATAGCATTGAAGTGAAAGATGACATGCAGTGGCTCAGCACATAATTCATCAGTTTGATATTTTTGACTTCTTAAAACCCCAGTACTTTGTCCTTGTTCACTTCACCAATTTATTATAAAATCTCTAATGGTAACTCTTAAGCTCGAGACCATTTAATATTATTTTTTGTAACAGGTGTATTCCCAATATAGGGCCAAATTTGAAGTCTGCTCCTGCCACATTTGAAATCTGCTCTGAACCACTGGTTTTACATATAGTGCTGTGACCATAATGGTGCAACTTAACATGACTGCTCTTTATTTATATGGTGAGGAAACAAGTGTTAGCCCATTGATTAAATATAAAGCACTGAAAACACAATATTGATTTTGATTGAATTTTTATGCTGCTGTAAGGTCTCAGTTCTGAGCTAAAATCAGTGTGGGTGGTCTCTGGCATTGGAGCATGTTCCATGCACTCAAATCTAAGCTGACCAGTTTAAACTAAAAGTACTGCCAGGATTCTTTGTACAAGATGATGTGGGATTTTTTTTTCTTTTTGTTAACTCTGACTGCAGAAGATGTGGAGCATGTTATGTTAAAAAATGAGTGAACTAGTAACAGCTCGGAGTGCCGAATTTATTTCCAGGAGTTGGTCTAACTACTGCCCTTCCCCCATTATCGTAGTCTTCACCTCATTAAAAAAATCACAACTTTGTAACACAGAGTGTCTGCTGTGATGAATAAACAACCTATTTTGTAATTCACAGATCATTTAAACTCTAGCAATTTCTTATTAATCTTGATAGCACAGTTGACAGACTAGACAAGTATATACAAAAAAAAATCTTCTGCTTAAAAAATTCTCGTAGATGCAGACACACATAGAATTGCTGCTAAAATCTCATTAAACTGTCATTTTTCCTTTCTCCTTTTGCTAATCATCACAGCATTTGTGTAAATTGAACTTCTTACACTTACATTTTCCTGACTGACTTGTTCAGAGACAGTACAATCTTACTATGTGCTCCATTAGCTAACCACGGGAATGATGGCACTTTCATCACTGCAATGTAGCTTATTAGATGAGGCTGATGGTAATTGTGCATGTACCACCACGCTAAGTTGGAAGAAGTCTTCTGGAGCTACTTCATGCATCTGCAGTGCTACAGAAAAGGTCTGGGGTTGGATCCGAGTGCTGACCACCTGGTCCTGGGTACTCTTGTGGGTTGGCCATAAACACTTAGCTCAATTCCTGTGTTTTGCACCACTCTTACTAGCTTTCTCCAGAACAAAGCTTCAGAATTGCTCTTCCAGTGGAAAAAAGACCGCAAAGTCATCACGTATAGGCTTATAATGCAAAGCCTGCTGAGATGGTGTGCTTAACCCTCCTCCTTCCCTCAGGCGTACTGGCAGATATGCAACACATACTCTGTTTCATGCTCTGAAAATCCCTCTCTGGTGGGCTGCATAAAAGTCTTCTCACTTCTTTATGCACTTTGAACTGAGACATACAAAATAACTGTGTGGTGTCACGGGACTCTGGAGCTTGAGGAAACTGAGGCCTGAGGGCAGTGTGTTGATGAGGAAGCCCTAAGATGAGCACAAGCCAGTCTGTGCTAGTTGGCCTCAGGGCCAGGGGTCAGTCCCTGGCCCTGTCTGTGTTTAGCAGCACAGACATAGTAGGGGATTGGACCCAGAGGCGATCTTTGCAGAAGGGTGTATGTCACCTATAATTTGTTATAGGTGATCCTATAACAAATTTATTGAGCTCCAGAAGAACTGATGGATGCATTGATCCTACAGCTCTGATCAGATTTACTGTTTCATGGCTAAAAATCCTTCCGATTTCCACCCTAAATTTGTCTGTGGTTGGTTTTTAGGTTCTTGCATGTACTAGCAATGCTCCTCTAGTTTTTCTTTTTCACTGTGGTTAGCTCTTCCTCCTTCCCTGTGCACTTACTGAACAGTTGCCTTCTGAATTTCTATTGTGAGGTTAAACAAGTCCTGTCACTCTTGAATTTTGGTGTATCTTGAAACTTGTTGGTTTGAAATTCACCACTGTCTTGGTTACCTATGTCTACTGCAATATACTGTATGTATTTATCTCACACCCTCAAGCGTGGATTCTGCTCAGTTCACTGTTAGGGGCAGTGTTGTGCTTGATTAAGAAATCCAGATGTAACCTGAGCTGCTACTGCGAGAAGGCATCAAAATGTGGTAGCTAGTGTTCACCTTTGCTTAGAAGATGCAAACATTTGCAAGACATTTGGATATCACAGGAACAGTGACATGGATCACGTGTTTTGGTACTGTGCATTCCTTATGAGACTCTTGAAGTGGATAGAGGCTCTTCCTTCTACTTGTGGTGTATGTTTGAACAGTATAGCCTTGTTATATCAGAAAGCACAGAGTGTTTTGCAGAGTGCCATTTTTTGCAGCACAAAATCAAGATGTCGTTGTTATGTTGGGACTGGCTCCAGGCTGCCAGTCAGTAACAGCAGCAGGGATGTGTCTGTGCACATGAGAGAAATGGAAGGCCAGTTTTACTAAGATATTATTAAAAGCTCTTCCCGAAGCATTGTGTTCAGTACTATGTGCAGAAGCTTCTTAGTAATTAGGCAAAATTCTGTCTTTCAGAGTCAAAAATGTGCCCTCTGTTTCTGTTAGATGAATCTGAGGATTTGTTGATGTTCCGTTTCCTCTCACTAATCATTTAAAATACTACATTTTTGTCCTATTAACGCAAATCTTCCCACTAAGTCTAGTTGCTGTGCTCCTGTTTTGCCCTCTGTCTCCACTGTAATCTAAGAACATCCATTTGACAACCAGTCTCTAATTAAGGGCTTTAAATTAAAATGACTGGCAAATTTAGAAACCTCTGAGCAATACAGAAAATATTCAGTAAGTATGCTTACAAATATTTATACAGGTTCAAATATGATAAAATATGTGCTGTGGCAAAAAGTATACTCTAATTGAACAGTACCTGCTGTGTAAAATGAAACAAACTGTTATCAACATTTCCTTGTGTTAGGATTATGAGCTTTTTGTCAATTTTTCATAGAAACGAACACTCAACAATATTCAGGCAAATGTTAGCTTTGTAGAAGCTGTTATTTTGACAGCACAAAATTTGATAAGGCACTCTGAAGAAGTGTGATGATCTCTCTCCAACTGGCAGTGCAAAGATGAGGTTTCAGCTGGGAAGGGGATCTATAGGAGATGGTCTCTACTTACAGCCACTCTCATCCTGCATGGATTTTTGTCCAATTCTGGTATCATACATCAAATCTGTAGAAAGTTTGGAGATTTAGAAACAACAATTCCTCTTGTTCTACTTCCCTGCTAAGAAACACTTCTGTGTTCTGCTAGGAGTAGAATCAACTTGGAGCAGGATGGGGAAAAACTGTGAAATAGGGTGAGTTAGCTAATGCTGCTCACATTTTGAGAGGCGCATCTCTGGTCTGACTCAGCAAGTTTTGTCTTGCTCATAAATGGGCTGAGTGGTTCCCATCTTCACTTTCCAGTTCTTGTGGAAGAAATCAGTGAGGCTGGGGTTCCATTTTTCTTACTGCAGTCTGAAGAGGCTAGGCCTCCCAACAAATCTGCTGCAGCTATCCTTGTCTCTGTGCCCTGACCACAGCAGCTTCTTCTCCAGCACACAGAGAGAGAGAGACAGAACAGCAGGAAGGGCTTAGGGCAGTGCCAGCCCAGCATCAGTGTCCTGCCTGCCCTTAATGAAGTGAACAGCAACCGTCCCTATGCTTTCAAAAAGGTTGAAAAAAATAGATGTCATTCTACAAATTCCAGACCCATCAACCACTGCCCCCAGTGGTTGTCACTCCAGACTGCATTCCTTAATGTTTTAATACCTTCTGGGATTCTTGCTGTGTTCAGTGTCAGAGTTCCAGCAAGTAAAGGATAACAAATTTCTTAGTCTGGCTCAATTAGTAATTAATAGCACTAAAAAGTCATTCTCCATAGCCCTTCCTCTGCTTCTTTGAAAGGTCTTTAAAGTTATGGTCCCTAACATGCTCTTCATCAAGTATGTAAGCCTTTAAACTGTATTAAACACCTGGAGTAGTCTTGTGGTTCTCATGAATTTGCTAGTCAGAACACATTTAGAATGTGGGAAGAGTACTTCTGACTCTACAACCCACTGGGAACATGCTCATGTTAAGTGTTCAATCCTGAAAAATTACCATTACCAGTGTGAGGCCGGGTGGCCACCACGTGTGTGCGGGCACTCCAGGGTAATGGCGTCTGCCACGCTGGTAGTGCTGAGTGCTGTGGCGCGGGTAACGCAGCTTTGGTAGCTTCACACGCTGAGAGGAGATGAAGAGACGAGAGAAGGACACTTGTTTGTGAGCCCAAAGAGTCTTTATTCCCCCAGGCGGGGCAGGAATAAAGGTGCTCTCAGGGTGGGTGCAGTGACAAATGCCAGAGAAACAAAGCATGGCAGCAGATTAAATAGGGGGTGGGTGGACAGGGGTGGAAACCTCTTTCACCCAATGGGGCCAAACGATAGAGGGATGACATCGACTATAACAACCAATGGTAACACAACAGAGGTGGGCACAAAGTCCAGGACAATAGAAAGGCTAAGGTGGGGTGATTGATACAGAACTTTCTTGAAGAAGCTGGGGGTGGTTACAGGATTGACAGCTGACAGGGAGGGAACAAACCCTGACTGAGGGACCAAATAAGGAGAAAACAGGGAGAGGTGAGGAGATTGACAGGTGACTGGGGATCCAAGTGGTGGGTAAACAACTTGGAGCAAACCACTGTGAGGGGAAAGATGGGGTGGTACAAGGAACAAACCTAACTAATATTAATAAAAGAACTGACTAAATAAAACCAAACCACAACAGCAGTCATTTATTGGCTTTTTTCCTTTTTTCCCCCCCTCTCATGAACCTAGTAGCAGGTGGTGGGAATGTCAGAGCACACACTTAACTTCTCGTTGCATGGTTATTTCTTCAGCTAATGAAGCCTTTTGAGAATACTTTTCAAGCTACTTATCCAGAATGGAAACCAGTGTTGTGGACTTGATATTATGTTGGCTACATGTGAATATTCTTTTCTTAAAAACCAAAGCTCTTGAGCCCCTCATAGGGTATTGTAAAAATTCTTAGTTTTACTAAGAATTGCTTAAAGATACAGTTTTCAGAGTTCTGAATACTGTGCACCTGCGAAAGGTTATTTTAAGTTAGCTTCTTACTATCTCAGAGAGAACAATTTGTAACTATTAGCAGGAGCTCTTAACAGCTTAGAAAACTTCATAACACCCCAAATCTAAACTAGTAGGTAATTAACAAGAGGGATTTTGGACATCTGGATTTGTTTTCTGTCTCTAAAAAAAGCTGGGGTGGTCTATAAGAAAAATCTGGGGGTAATAGACCTATCTTACCTGGTCAATGTGTATTTGTCAGAGAGAGGTGAATATGAGTAAGAGGGAATTAAGAGTGATGGGACAAAGCCTAAAAATACTTTTCTGATGCCAGCATCTTCTTAAGAACCATCTAGCATAATAACCCTTTATAAGTAGCACATACCTAGGGAGATGTATAAAACAAAGACGTGTAATGATAGTTCCCCAGAATATACTTTCAAATCACAGCAACTGAGACAAAATGGTTTGGTATTTAATGGCCCAGTAGACTAAAAAAGTAATACTGGCTGGAAAATTATGACTTCTGGAATCAGTGCAAGGTTCTGGTCCTGTACTAGTTTCTGCAATAAGTTCAGTAAGAAATACTTGGTTAGGCACATGAAAAATGTACCTCATTTTCTATTTGAAATGAAAACTTGCTGGGTTTGTTGTAGACTTAAGTACATCTTGTCTTGGAATAATTTGTCTGTTTCTTATTGCCGTCTCTACGTCTTCTGTCCGCATGGGATAGTTGTAATTTTTCTTAACTTCAGATTGTGTGAAGATGGTTAGGAGGCAAAATTTGTGGTTTTCCCTTGCTCCAGCTGATTATCTTCTGTAAGTTATTCTTGGCCTGATCTTGTTTTTGCTTGGGAAGAGGTTTGTTGTTGAAAGTTTGTATGCCAAAAGAACCTTTTTCTCTCATTAGAGCAGGAAGGAAACTTGTTGCAATACTAATAATGAAACTTGTCTGGTTTTACAGCTGAAGATTTCTGAGTTTTAGTGAAGGAAAAATATCTACTAAAGGCATTAATTTTGTTTCTTTTTTAGTTTTAGGAGCCTTTGAAAATATCCTTCTTTCTGGATGCCTTCCATATTTTAAACTGCTGCCTAGAACACAACTATAATGTTCAAAGAAACTTAAAAGTGACGTTTCTGTCCTGTTGACATAACCCCTAGTTTCAGTTGTTGAAATTATGTCACTCTTTTACTCAATCCTCCATAGACCCAGAAAAATAATTCTCTGACTATTTATTGTAAAGGCTTTATAAGATTGGTGCAACTTAGTAATGTACTTGGAGTTCAACATATTTTCTGGATTTTCTAAATGTATAGGTTCATATAACTGCATCTCTCATACACTTAATGGCATATATTAGAAATACAGTGTGACCCAATAACAGTTGCAATGGAAACAGTAAAAATAATGAAAGAAGCCTTAATGTGATGGCTCTTGGTTGTTTTTTTTCTTTTTCAATTTCCTATTTTTTGTGTTGGATTCTGGCTTTATTCGTTATGAGAAGGTATGTGGACAGCATAACATGGGTATGGTAGAAGCCAATACTGAGCTTTCTTTTGCAAGTGTTTGGTCCTTTGTGACTTGCTTGCATGGGAAAGTTTGTGTGCTGTAAGTTAGGCTGTAAATTTGTAGTGCATTAGCTGTTGTATAGAAAATTCCATGTAGACATTTAGCACATATGGAAAACATTTCCATTCAGCAATGATTCCTGCGTGCCGAAGGTACTGCAGTCAGTTATTTGTGTGGTGAGATCATTCACACAGAGGTCAGCTTATAGCACCAAGTTTGCTATGAAGTTGTGAAACTTGGTCTGTTTTAATTTTCACATGGGCATAAGGGAGAAGAAAACTACTTTTTAAAAAATCCATTCTTCAGAACAAGCAGTGGTAAACCTCTTAAAGTTGTCTGCACATGCAGGTCTCTAAATTATCTCAAACTCACACCACACTTGAGCATCTGTTTAAGAAGTCAGGGCAGCAGGCAGTTTCTTAGTAGGTAGGTATATAAATTGTGCAACTTGCTATTATTCCTAGGAGTAATCAGGAAGTTCTCACAGAGATCCTGATGTTTCTTTCAGAGCTTGATTGTGGACAACACAGAAACTGTGTTCTTCTCAGCTGTGTTGGTAACACATTAGATAATCTGCTCATGTGTACATTATAAACACTGGTGCTGTCTGTCCTGAAAGAGCTATTGTGTTATGGTGGAGTAAGGCAGGATGGTCCCTTGCTACCTGGCCTATCCCAAATCCATGGAGAAATACAGGACTTTGTTTTCATGCTTACGAAGTCTGGCACCTTTTAATGAGCAGTAAAGTCACTCTAATATTGAAGTTGGATGTTTTTATGGCCAAGTGTGTCTTGTGTATTCTGGGGGTGGGAGAATCCTGCAGCAGTGCTGAGCCATTCTGAGGCTCAGAGGACAGAGCTGCTCGGTTTTACTTGGCGATTCTGCCGCCTTTAAGAGTGCACAGCGCGCTCCTACAACCATAAGACTGTTCCTATCTGTGCATGTAAACACATAAATGAGCTGTTTTATACTGGCAGTTAGAGACTCCAGAGAGTTGTGAAGCTGTGAGATATTGCTTCACTAAGGGTGGTTGCAATGGCTTGGCCCACAGCCTACGGCTTTGTTGCCTCCAATAGGTGTTAGCAAATGGCAGTGCTAATGCACTTAATGATATCATTACTAATCAGCAGCCTGGTCAGAACAATTGACCTTCATTGATCTTGGTATTTCTGCTTTTATTTCTTTCTCTTCCCTTTATGATAAGCTGTGCAAGCTATTTGCCTTTGAAAATAATGCAAGCAGTTATAGTGTAACACTTTAATTTTAGTTTGACTAATTTATTTTAATGATCAGTATTATGAATTGTTTCTTCCTCTGTTTAATCAGTGTGCCATGCCGAATTGAATGCCATCATGAACAAAAACTCAGCTGATGTGAAAGGCTGCAGCATGTATGTTGCCTTATTTCCCTGTAATGAATGTGCAAAGCTCATCATCCAGGCAGGTAAGCAGTAGTGCCAGCTTACTTTTTCAGGGTTGCAGTGCTGCCTGCTCATTGGCATCTTCTAATAGATGTATTTGATGTTAAACTGCTGATAGATCTAAATTAATTATACTGTCAACCTCATAGGATGCTACTTGTGGGGGTTTTTTGCATCTGAATGGTGCCAAATTTTTCCAGTGCTAATTGCATCTACTGTGATTCTAAACGTGCTTCTAATTTAGGTTTGTAACTTCTTAGACCAGGAGCTGCCAAAGAACAACACGGGCTTTGCATATAATTACTGTCAATTTTACTGTGCTCTGGCACATTGAATAGAGTAGGGCAGAAGAAATAAACTTCTGCATGACAAAAGGTCTGTTGGGAGTATATACACGAAATTTTAATTTGAATGTGATGCATAGTAGATATTTGAAGATTTTAAAATATCTTTGCTCATAAATGTCATAAGATTTCTATGATCCTACTTTAATTATGTCTTTCATTACAATTATTATAAATCTGTGCCACTGCAGCAAGTGTGCTGGCCTAAATGTGTCTCCTTTTTTGAGATTAGGCAGTATCTGCAGCAGGCTTCAGTTCTGTAAAAATCTCTGCTTAAAGTAGCATGTATTTTGCTCACTGAGTAAAGTCATGCAGTCCCAGCATGGCTTGCTGTTCTGGAGTGTCTCTCAGCACTAATGGCCACAGGAATATAGGAAGAGAGCAGCAAACAGAACGCTTCTATATTTTGGTTCAGTATGGTTTGAAATCAAGAGAGGTGAGTGTCGTAGCACGCATCCCCAGCCAGGTAATAATTAGCATTGACTCCATGATTCCAGAAGGCTGGTCCATGGCTTTATTATACTATACTCATTAAGAAACCCATCGCTCTTACAGACAGTCCAGTAGTTCTACCTAACTGGTCTTTCAATTAAACACCATCACCACTGGCCAATTAAGAAATCACCCTTTGGTAAACAAATCTCCGTAACACATTCCTTATGTTCCCAACAACAGGTGCAGCAAGTGAAGATAAGAATTGTTTATCATTCTTTTCTTTGATCTTCTCACAGCCTTGCCCAGGACAATGCCTGGGAAAGCTGTGCCTGTTGCTCTCTGTGGCCAGAGAGATGCTGCCACAGGTGAAGAGGGAAACATGATGGTATTCTGCATTTGTGCTTCATACAGTTCTCCTACTTACAGACTCAAAATCAAATGGTCTTCAAGGTAGATTGGCTGCTTGTTCTCAATGTAGTCACTCATCCTTTTCCTTATGCACTTAGGTCAGCACTAAATTGCAATGTATTGATATTCATGCTGTCTGGCAAACACAGGAAGATGTTGATCAGCTATGAAACGCTTGTGAATTCTCTTTTGAAGCCTTTATATTTCTCCCCTTCCTAAGTGATTTAGGCAAAGATCTTTCAGCAATTTTACACAGCATACATTTGTGAGTAGAGGTGTACCATGGAGTTGTAGAGCATGTGGATGAATGCTGCCTCTTCTAATTTTGTGCACCAGACATTACTATTTTTTTCAGTGTAATTCTAACATTTTTTCTATGTGACTTCTTTAGGCATAAAGGAAGTTATTTTCATGTCCGACAAGTATCATGACACTACAGAAATGACAGCTGCACGGCGGATGTTTGATTTGGCAGGTATTATATATAGGTGAGAGAATTAACTTTTTACTCTAGAATGGAAAAAAGGGGGATGTGAAAGATGCCAACTTTAGGGCAAATGTTTTTCTTCTTTCAGTCATGTAGCATTTTGTTTCTCTGCAGTGTTTGTAGTTGGCTTGCTCTTTAGAAGGACTGTTGCACCATTCTTTTGTCTTGTGAATGGTTAGAGTTCAATTTTGAAACGTTTGTATGAGAAAATGGTCCATGACTCGTTTTGTTCCTGGAATGCAAGTGAAATCGCCAAGGGGGTGATTATTTATTACATTGTCCTCAGGAGAATCTTCTTTGACCCTGCTTTGGGCAGGAGGTAGGGCTAAATAATCTCCTGAAGTCACGTGTAACCTGAATTATCCTGTGATCATATGCATTGGACTGAAACAACCAACTGATTTTTTGTTGTTGTTTTTGTGGATTACTCCATCCTAATTGAAACTTCAGTATCTTTTTGTTCCTGTCAATTTGGAAAAGTGTCAAACAAGCCGCCCATAATTAATTCTTGGAACTTACAGCTGTTCATCTTCTTTGGTCAGCTTTTAGGTGAGAAAAGGGTGAAACTTGGAATCTTTGCCTTAGAGTAATGATAACGTGAAAAATGTTTCAAGAGTGGGGTTTTTAAAGACACTGACAGAGATACCTAAAGCCAATCTGTTCAACAGCGAGTTTGATGGGAGTAGCATGCTGTGGGTGAGGCTAATTATGTAGTCAGGGAGGCTTTGCAATTCTAAAAAGTTTTACAGTATTAATATAAAGACTTTGAAAAATTTGCAAACATAACAATTCTGACAGATAAAATTTTAGGATGAAAGATACCTACTGGGCTAAGAAACATCCATGGAAAAACACAGCAGTACTTGAAATTCAATTTTAGTCCTTCAGTGTATTTCCTGTCTACTAAGACTATTTGACTAAGAAGCATAAATCATTCTCTTGCAAGTCAAATCTTGTAACTTCTCCAAAGTGAGAAATGTTTCTTGCATTTCAGGTTGCTATTCAGAACAAAGCATTCAGAGTTTCTGTGGTCAGCAGCATGTGCTTTCCTGCGTTGACTGTTACTTATCCTCATATCGATTGCTGAGGATGTAGGTGGTACTTAATGAATCTCTTGAACTGAACTGCAGAGCTTAATTAGGCACTAAATCCACACTATTTGCATAATCTTTTGTTTACTGGTAGACTGGAAAATATATGCTCAGTCCCTGTATACCTTCCTTGCTAATTGCTGTAGCAGATGCTGTAATGATAATAAAAGGAAACATTTTGCGGCAGTATTAATTTTAGAGTTCTAAAGTTACAATTTTTAAATTATTCCCTCTTAACTAGTTTGGGTTTTACCCAGTATGGCATAATGTGATCTATTCTCCTTCCACAAAAAATATTCTATTATGCTGACACAAAGCTTGAAAGTGTTTTTCTAAAACTCGGCAGGAAAAACTTGATCAAAATATCAATATTATCAAAATATATTCCAAATATCTTTTTTATATGCATACATATACAGAAGATTTAAATATTTTTTCTGTATACCTATATCTGTACCTAGATCTTTAAATATATATTAAAAATATTTGAAATATTAATATATATGAACAAAAATCACAGACCTGGTAACATTATGCCACCACCTGCAGCTAAGTTGGTAAAAGTCCTTTGACTCCTGGGTAATTTATAAATTCCAATAGCTGAAGAATGTAGAGGGTAACTCACCCCATGTGTCTCTTTGTCTTAGTCTTTCTTGTCCAGGATTCTCTCAGTGTGGTGCACTATAATTGGCTCCCATAGAGAAGAAAACTACAAGAATCCAAGGATGTGTTTTTTGGGATTTTTTTATTCCTTCAAAAATTTAGCTAGAACTAAAGCAAGCAAACTGTTTTAACTACTCACTAATATCTGTATTTTTCTTTTTTTTAGGGAATTCAAGCCAAAGTGTAACAAGATCATCATCGACTTTGATTCAATTAACAGCAGACCAAGTCAAAAGCTTCTGTGAATTATGTCTCATTAAGTCTTTAGAAGAGTGTGATTATCCTTTTCTAAAAAGCTGCTAATGCCTTTCATCTTAAAGTTACTTGCAACTTTTTAATGGTTTCTGTAGCTAAAGTAGACGTATAAGAAATCCAAGGCATAAAATGTCCTGTTCACTTCATCTTGTCATGTGGAATCTAAATCTACTTGAAAATTTTTTATGCCTTTATCAAAACTGCTTAAAAAGTGGAGACACATAGATGAAACAATGTAAGTAAAGAAAACTGTTCTGATTCTTCCTGTATTCATCACCACATGCTCTGATGGGCTGTCAGCACAGATTTAGCCTCAGTTTATCAGCACTACTTGTAACCAGTAGTACGGTGGAATATGCTAATAGATGTTGATCTCTCTGTTGGATATGTGGGTCTTCACAGTTGACCCCAATAAAGAACAAAAAATGTTATCCGTGCAAATTCTAATCTTCCAACTAGCATAACACTAATATATTTTAAAGGTTTTACAGCTTTAGGAATGTGTGCCATTCTGCTTGTTACCCAACAAATGAAATGCTGATTTTTCTTTTAACTGCTATCTGACATTGCCATACTTGGGGAGGGTTGAGAGAGGAAGCTGTTCTGAGAATTGTCCATGCCTGAGTGAGCTTTACAGGTGATTTCAAATCCTCATTTTCCTCAAGACTCCACAATTGAGGGGGCTTGAGGGAGTAAATAATTTGGTGCTTTACCTCTGGGACTTTTACTCTGAGTTTGTTTTCATATGTAAAAGAAAATAAATTTATTGGTCTAAGCTGTTCCTAGATAATCCAACATAGCTCAGTCTTAAACTCCACCTGTAAAGTAACTGAATCATTTTTTGTCCTTTGAGAGAAATTGGAGGTATTCAACCCATGTCCATATCTTTGCCAAAAGATGTAATTATGGTGTTAGCTTGTTTCCCAGTGCTGACATAGTACCTCCATTTTCATAAATGTTGCCTAAAATAATATCCTTTTTAATTTTATCTTGAGATCTGGGAATAGATTTGAGTTCATTTTCTCTAATTTGATTTTTAAAAATTAAGTATGCCTAATGGCTTTGTTTAGATAACATTGGTGGTTGTTTGTTTTGTTGGTTTTGGTTTTATTTCGTTTTTTTTTTTTTTTTTAATGTGGTTATACTTCAATGAGCTTTTATTTTCTCTACAAAAGCTTTGTTTCATATTTTGGGACATTATGTAATTTGGCTTCATACCAGTATTATTAAAGTCTTATTAAAATCCACTACACTGAAGTAGACTCATTATTATAATATTAAGTCATGCACTTGGCTCCAGAGCACTGCTGTTTTTGCAATCATATGGAAAGCATATTTTGTGCATTTGTGATATTACATAAAATATAATGTTCATGAACCATTTGACTACTAAAGGGATCACTGTAATGTATTATGTGTCCATTTATAAGATAATTTCTGAGTTTCTTTTTCCTACAGCTGTTTTCCACGTCAAAATTGGTCTGTGGCCTAGTGCCAGAAGAAGAATTTTACACATATGTGGGGGGCAGGGGGGTGGGGGGGGAGAGCATGAAACCTGAAAAATGACGTTAATAAAAGGTCACTAAGCCAGTTTATGCACATCTTTTTCTTTGGTCTGAATTAGTAAGTAAAAGCATTTTGACTTATACATATCTGGCAATAGGACAGAGGGGAAAGAAGAAGCAGAATTTTTGTGTTTTGCTGCAAAATTGCTATTTTCTTAATATATAATTGCTAATCTAAGTTCAGATTTAAAATGTATATGCATTGTGATTCGAGTTACTGTAGTGTTTCATGTTAGGCCTTGGATACTGTGAATATATAACATGCATAAAAACTTGAAAGTTTTTTTAACCAATGTCCAGATGTTTTTAGGGAAGTACTTTTTCTTTTATAAACTTTTTTTTTTCCTCCAGGACTTCCCTGGTTATGTAACAAAAAAGCAGTACTGGAGAAAAGGATAGGATTTTAGAGTTCTGATCAGGTTTTGATCTAATAGAAGTGCATGTACAAGATATCAGAGTAATGGTCAGTTGACTTAGGCCAGTAAGTGGACTCTAATTTCCAGGGCAACTTTATGTAGAGGGAAAAAGCACACATACAACTCTTGAGACACTGTGTGCTTAGTTTGAGGGTAATGTTTTAGAGAAAATTTTAAAGAAGTTTTGATCCTTACTTTGTACACTTCTCTGGGTTTTTTTTGTTTTGTTTTAATGGTTCAGGAGATAGTGCTTTGACTTCCAAATAAGGAGCACTTGGTAGAGGAAACAAAGAAAACAGCTAAATATAATAAAATGTATTTTCTGCTGCTGAAGCTCAAGTTTGAGATGAATACAACCATTTGGAGTGGAAGGATTTCTAGAGTGTATTTATTCTTACCTCTTGCTGAAAGCACCATTGACTTACAGGTTAGATCCAGTTGCTCAGGCCTTGTCCAGGTGGGCATCTACAAGAACAGAGATTCCACGGCCTTTGTGGTCAGCCATTCCAATTCTTGATGCTCACTGATTCTGCTCTTCTGTGACAGAGACTGCAACAGGATCCACTCAGTGGATGCAGGGATCCAGGTGGATCCTGTCCTTTCAAGCTGCCTTCCATCCACTGGGCACTCAGCCAGCTGGGAGTTGTTCTGTTCCTGGTGCAGGACTTCATCAAGTTTCCATCAGCTCATTCCTCCAAGCCACTACTCCAGCTGGACTTGGAACTGTTGGCCCTTTGAGCCTGATGGTTCACCCACGTGAAACTGCACAGGTCCTTCTGTGGCTGCCAGCACCACTCCCACAGCAGCCACCCCCCAGCCTGCTGGGAAGGGGAGCTGACTGCAGGCTCAGGCCTCAGTAGGGATTGCTTGAAAAACTTGGTGCAGCAACCTGAAAGGAGACTCTGGGGAGCACTTTGGTAGTTACCTTGGTACCATTAACTGGAAGAAGTCACATTCAATAAAATGCTGAGATCCTATCCAGTTCAATGTAATGCATTAACTGTTAAATCGAAATCCTGCCAGCTTCTAGATTTTCCTTATAAATATTGGACCATTCCCTTGACAGAAAACCCAAGGAACTGGCAGTCTTATTTACATAAATTTCATTTAACAAAGGGTGGTTTCACAGCCCGGCATACTGAGTAAAAGCACAATCTGCATCTTTGGAGCTTTGATCACTGACTGCAGTTTATTGCTTTGTATATTAGGAATATTTTTACAAAGATTACAAAAACTGTGCTGTGACCAGTACAGTTGCTCTGATTTCTCAAATGGCCTGTGATAACACTGGCAATAGCTCAGCCTGAAAGCTCTGTGTACATAACTGCAGAAGCTGCAGTAGTTCATCTGATACCAAAATGACTCTTGCAGGGATTTTAAGCTGTTGACAACAAGCAAAATGAATTAAAATTCTGGCTTGCCACCCTTGTGTTTTTTCCTTTAAAGGTGGGTCATAGGAGTCTTCATGCAAGTGAATGAGGTGGGGCTAGCACAGAGGCCTCACCTGATGCCCTGAAGCAGCAATTGCAGGAGGCTGGGGCTAATTCTCACCTGGTGCCTGGGATAAGTTTATGAGCTGCAGCTGGGGCTGTGGGGAGCAGGTGGGCTTTAGGGAGCCAGGAAACGGCTGTGGAGCAGCATGAGACTCATAAAGGAGCAGGCAGCAGTGCTCTAGTAATCCAACAGGGTTGGTTTAGGTTGCTGCTGCACTGGGAGCACTTAAGAATGAAGTACAGAAGTGACCACAGCTGAAAGGCCGTTTATTTGCAGCTGTTTCTTCTCAGTTGCAGGTAAGAAAATGATTTATATAATAGAGGGCTGAAACTGAGGTACAACTCTTTCTCCCTCCAGTGGTGTTGGCTTAAAGAGTTTGTACCACTATAGCTTCTTTTAGCAGATTTATTTCCCTTCCCTTTAAAGTCCAGGTTTAGCTAATGTAAAACTCTCTCTGATTTGAGAACAGAGGGGTAAAACTTGTTTGAAATGCTTAGTCTGCATCTGCTACATGGTTTTAGCCTTGGGAGCTACTGTAAGGCACAATGCAAAAGCATGGACAGAGCTGGCTGTCTAAGAAACCCTACATGAAACTTTTAAATCCATATTCCCTTCCTTTTACACTTAATGCACCTGTTTACTTTCTTTGGTTAGAAGGAAAGTGGGGGGGTGGCAGGGTGGGAAAGAGGGGAAAAAATTTAAAAATTCATGAACTGTCTCTGTCTCTTTCAAAAAAGCCACTGCCTTCCTGGCATTTACAGCTCAGTTAAACAGCAGTGAAAGCTTTAATGAAGCATGTGGTTAATCAAGCTATGGAAGATTGCAGCATTTGATTTTTTTTTTTTTTTCCCTGCTGGAGTAAGAGCTTAATCGCAGCAGCTTGCTTCCTGACATTGCTCATCTTCAGGAGCAGTGGATTTATGTCGTCTGAATGCTTCAAAGACAGTGATGCGGCTGAGCTTTGAACCCCTTCCCTGCTGAGGAAGTATCCCAGGAGAAAGGTGCCTTGGGCAGCTCCATGCCTGGAAGGCACCACCAGATGATTGTGGTGGGAGGGCTGCTGCCTGTCACTCTGAATAAGGAACGAGAAGGGCACCATCCTGCTCTGAACTGAGCAGCAGAGGGGCAACACCTAAAACGGAGATAGATATGTGTGATAGGGTACATGAATTACCATCGTTTGTTTTGTGCGTCTACCTGTTTGGTTTTTTTTTTTTTTTTTCTTTTTGGGAGGAATTAAAGTGTAGGGGTTGGAATGGGAAACTACTACTTCTGTCTTGTATGCTTCAAGATTTGTGCTGGAAAATTGCCTCTGCCAGGGCACTCCCCCTGCTAAATATGAGGCAAAAGACAGAAAATCAAACTCGATGTGCTGGATTTTTAGTTGTTGACATTATATACTGTGCTCTTAAAAACCCCTGCCCTGAAGAGAATGAGCATAATGTGCTCCAGCAGCAAAATATACATAATAAAGAAGAAATTGCTAATGGTTTCCTGGGATTTCTTACTCAGTTCTGTACCTCCCCACTCCTTTATTGTTTGAAGCTAATGTGTATGTCAATTCTGCCATGCAAATATTAAGGAAGGCTCCCCGCACCAAAGGAAAGGAAAGGAAATATATTCAAATCACTACTTCAGAGGCATAAGTTGTGTCTTGGTTTGCCAGAGACCTGGGTACATTCTTTAGCTGGCTGTGTAATTCTGCTGTTGCTGCTTGCTGACTCGTGCAGAAGTCTTTTGTGTGGTATATCTTCTTGTGAGAGGGTTTTCTTTCCTCCACTGTTCAATCAACTTTGACTGCTAATCAGAATGTTGCTGGGTAAACAGGACTGATTAAAATTAAAATTTTAATTTTGTGTTGTAAACAGTATGGCACTTTAATATTTTTCCTGTTATTAAAGATACTACTAATAATGCATCTAGTGTTTTTGTGGTACAGTTTTCATATTTATTTCTTGAAGCACTGACAAGTTTTGCTTAAGAGCTTCACATTCAGATGCCAGGATTTGTTTTCCATGTATTCTCTTTTTTCAAGGGTGACTGACTGTACTTAATTATATTGGATGTGGTTTGTTTTGTTTTCTTTTTAATCTTATGGAGAAGAAATGTTTCTTTGACAACTGGAGACATCACACTGTAACAAACAGCCATATCATGCATGCTTTAGTCTATGTGAATGTACTTGTTACTGTAACATTGCTTATCTAGCTTCCAGAGGAGAAAAACCAGGCGCTAATTAGGTGTGGAAACACTTTGTAAAAGAGTGTTGGTCGGTTCTTGGAGACTTGCCCTGAGGGGAAGGACAGGGAGACTAGAAAGTCCTAGACAGCAAAATAAATTTGTGATGGGATGTTGAAGTCTGGGGGTGAAAGGAAGAGGGAAAAAAAAGCGTGTGGTTGCACAAGAGGTCTGTTACCTGTCAGGCTCTGCAAGGCCAAAGGAAGCTTGTCTGCAAACAGGGTAGGGGAAAAGAATCTCCCTGTTATTTGGTGAAAAGTAAATGGAGTAACAACGGAGCATGGAGAGTCTGAGTATATCAGACAATCATGTTCTAAACTGAAGGAGTTTTCAAAGTGGCTAGGGAATATGTACGCCACAAATCCCCATTTCTCTTGTGCTAGCTGGAGTAATTTTCTTCTGAATTGGACAGGCTTCGTAAGTGCTTCTATTGTGCCTGGTCACCAAGAGATCACTGCAGAGCATGTGTGTGGTTGGTTTGTTGGGAGTACACTGAAATTCCTGTGTAGGCTGGATGTAGCTGGACTACAGCCGCTGTTGCAGGGAGCCCCATGGACAGTGACTTCGGGAACTGCAAAGGAGGGTGACTCTATCCCACTGAGGGCCACATCTCTGCCCTGGAAATAAAACTGACCAGTAAATTGCACAGTGCAGTGGCCCCTGGCGACTCACAGGTGTATGGAAGACTACAGCCTCCTCCTTCCCTCCCTGCTCTCTTACATCCTCTCATTGTCTCTTCCTGCAGACCATGTCATCTCTTCTAGAGCCTCTTTCCTTTCAGGGATTTCTACAGAGATGTGAGCAAGAGGGGATTGTGGCAGAAGTGGCATCAGCATGGGTCATTTTTCACCTGGCAGGGCTGTAGGTCTCTGCTCCTTTCATTGCCCTTCCCTGAAATATGGGGACTTGCAGCACTACAGCTGCCTCTGCAGGGTCATGTTGTGCTAGAAGAATGGGAACCATGGTGACCACTTACATCTGAGGGACACTTCTCCTCTTCTAGGGCAACACCATGCTTCAGGTAGGATGGCTCTAGAAATAGGATGTCCCTACTGCTCTTCCCCTCATTTTTCATGCTGGCTCATTTTCCTGTTGGAAATGCTCCTGTATGAGCATGGGTGAGCCAGGTCACTCCCCAGCAAGATATATCAGTCTGAGCCTGTGCCTTTGGGACAAGTCTAGAGGTCACTGATCATAGAATCACTAAGGTTGGAAAAGGTCTTTAAGATGATGAAGTCCAACCATCAGCCTAGAACTACCACCACTATGTTCACCATTAAACCATGTCCTCAAGTGCCATATCCACACGTTGTTTGAACACTTCTAGGAATGGTGACTCCACCACTTCCATGGGCAGCCTGTTCCAATGCTTTACAACCCTGTCTGTAATTTCCCCTGATACGTAGTTTTCCTGGCACAGCTTGAGGCCGTTTCCTCTTCTCCTGTCACCTATGACCTGGGAAAAGAGACAAAACACTACCTGGCTACAATCTCCTTTCAGGTAGTTGTGAAGAGCCAGAAGTTCCCCCCTGAGCCTCCTTTTCTCCATACTAAACACCCCCAGATCTCTCAGCTGCTTCTTATAAAACTTGAGCTCCAGACCCTTCACCGGCTTCACTGTCCTCTGGACACACTCCAGCACCTCAGTGTCTTTCTAGCAGTGAGGGGCCCAAAATTGAAGACACAGCTTGAGATGTGGCCACACCAGTGCCAAGGACAGAGGGACAATCACTGTCCTGTCCTGTGACAATGGTCCTGCTGGCCATGTCATTCCTGATACAAGCCAGGATGCCACTGGCCTTCTTGTCCACCTGTGCACACTGCTGGCTCATGTTCAGACAGATGTCATCCAGTATCTCCAGGTCCTTTTCCACCAGGAAAAATGCCAGAGATGGTTTTTGCTGTGTGGCATAATAAATGGTACTTTCATACATTTGGGTTGAACAAAAATCTCAATAGGCTGATCCCACTATTCACTTCTGGCCAGATCCTTTTCTGTTGATCATAGCTTAGAGTGCAAGAAAAGCGGCACCTACCCTTTGCTGTGAGCTAGGTAGCTTGTAGAAGTGAGTTTGCATATTCCCCTTGCAGCTAAGATGAATATAGAACTACATATTTCCTGTTCATGACAGAAAAAATATGTGGTTAACTATCCTTTAAGTCAGTGGAGCTAAAGCTGGTGATGTACTTACATCCCTTCCTGACCCAAGGTCTATAAAGAGATGGAGCCTGATGTCCCTATTGGCATTCAAATATCTCCTTTCTGACAAAGTCTGAGAAAACAGAACTTTACAGCTCAGTAATAAATATTCCAATTTGAGATTCTGCCCTCAAGTGGGGCTACACATTACCTGGATTGATTTTAAATGCACTTTTAGCTTAGACTGAAGTAACTAAGGTATTCTTTCACATATCCCCAGAAGGGTTGGGAATGGACTGGGGAAGAGCAAAAGAGAGCTGTTTCAGGTCACAGTTTTCTCTAATGGGAAACTCCCTATAAAGTCGAAATACCTGTGTGGAATTGGAGCCTCACTTTTGTTTTATTTCAACCACTTTTTAAGGTTAAGGCAAAACTACCAATAGCATGCAGAGCTGACTGACTTCACCTCAGGCAGAGAAGGAATATCGAGTAAGATGAATAATGCTTCCGAAAATTTGGCATTCAAGGGAGAGCAGGTCATGCATTCACACACCCAAATGTGTTTTCTTTCTAAAGAAAAATCTCCAAAAGACACAGAGGGCAGATTCCCATAACATCTGCAGGATTTTTTCTGTTGCTTCTTGATTTTCTTTTTTTTTTTTTTTTAATCCCACAGACAGCTTCTGGTCCTGGTACTTAAAAATCTCTGGCAGTAATGCTTAGGAACTTCATTACCTGTGTTGTTTTTACTGACTACAGGAAAAGAGTTCTTTCCAGCATGCATGCCTATACACATGTAGCAGACACCTCTGGTCCCTGCTGTCCTCTGCTGTGCTGCCCTGGAATGCCTGCAGATTGGGCAGTAACATTCAGATGTGAGCAGCGAGTGCTGCAAAAAGCATGTCAGCCTACATTGGGTTGTCTGTTCTGATTTGAAAAAATCTGTTGAAGGATGCAGCAGGGGAGACAGGCTGTGGAGAGGAACTTAGGAGGCCAACATCTAAAAAGGGAAGCCTCTCAAAAGAGCCAGGAGTTGTGTTTAAGGAGGCAGATTGATCTCCTTGACGTCAGGCAATGAGATTTGACAGATGAGCAAAGTTAAAAAAAAAAAGTTTATCTCTAACCCAGAGATGATTTTAAGACTATTGGAAGTAGAGTGAACAGAAATTGCATACTTGGAGCCTTGTCCCTATGTGTTGCAGGGCACACATACTTTGACTTTCAGTTTCTGGGAGGAGACTACAAAATTGCAGGACAATGCCTTCCCCGTGGGCTGAGCAGCAGACACCCTGTGCTGCCCCAGCCTGATATCTGCAGTGAACCTTCGGTGACAGAGGGGGAAAAGCTCTCGCTCTGCTAGTGCTGAGGGTCAACATCATTGTCTTCTCAGCTACTGCATGGCCTTGCTGGGCATGAGCCTGCAAACTACAAGGAGGCTTGTTGTGGTTGCCTTCAGCCTGAGCCTGGGATAAACAAAATCAAAAAGAGTGAGGACTCCGAGGGGTCGGTGACATTTAGCTTCTCACAGAGAAGTTTGATTCTGTTTGCAAAGTGTAACTAAGGAGTGACTTGAGAGATGCTGGGTGAGATGTTTTTAGGGCTTGGAAAAACACACTGAGACATTCCTGGTGCTCCTGTCTGCCATGCTCCAACCACCCTTGGACCAGGACTTTGCCTCTGTGGTTAGTGTTCTCCAGTGGGACCCCTCTCTGCTTCCAACCCTGCCTTTGGCTCTGGTCAAGTTTCTTATCTCATTATGTAGGTGTTTCCCTCCCTGTGAAACATCTCCTTTCCTTTGAGATGTTGGAAAGAGGGATCATAGAAAATGGTGAAGGCTTTATAGTTATGACTCTTCCTGCATCTGTAGGGGTCACGCACAGTACCACTACATCAAAATACTGCAAGGTCTTGCCTGTGAGTCACATCGGGGCTCCTTGGATAAATGGAGACTACAGTTGTACTCTGCCATTTGCTTCTAGACATTTATTTTCTGAGCTAAATTGAAATCCCAGGGTCATAGTCTGATCAAGCTTAACTGAACAATGTTTTTTGTATAGTTACAAAATGAGAAAACTTGTTCATCTAAAACCTGTTATAAGAAATGGCTTTAAACAAAAGATAACATAGTCTTCAAAAGATTTTTTAAAAGACACAGGTATCAAAATCATTATCAGACAGTGAAGAAACTCAGTCTTCTGTAGTTGTTCAGGCACATTGCATTAAATAGCTGTACCTAGTGATGAAACAAATAGATTTTGAAACTTGCTGTTTCCTTTTGTTATTTCTGATAGATTTTTATTGTAACAATAATTCTTTGCTACTAGCCATTTAACTGAAAGCAATATCTTACCAAGACTTCTTAATGGAGACATCTAACATTTAAATTTCTGAATTAACAAGTTTTAAAATTTAGCTTTAAAAATGAATTTTTTTTTCCTGTGTCACCTTCTAAATTCCTGGGTTTTGTTCTCATTGAGTAGCAGATAATATTTGAAAGACTGAACATGTTTAAATATGTGCAGATATTTTTGCCAAGAGGGCTTGGAAGGAAGAGGGACTGAGTAGGTTATTTGTGTGGGTGATGAGTTGATTAGATAAAGTTTTAGGTTTTGCTTATGGAGTTACTCAAAAGCATAATCAAAGAGTAGAGCAGTTAATTTTTTCTCTTCCTTTTTCCATATCCTTTCATCATATGCTTGCAACATCACATACAATTGGTATCCATGGAAATTATATCTTATCAGGAGCAACTGATGAACTCTTGGGAAATAAATATCCCATTTTTATGCAAACATTCTAAATAGCAAAGAGGTATGGAAGAAAAATGATTGATAAATAGAATTCTTTCTGTCTTAGAATATATTTCAGTATTTTCCTTGAGGCAACAGTAGATTTTTGAAATTGTGTTCTTACTGAACACAAACTTTCATAGACCGGTGTGTGAGTATTCAAGTTATGAGGGAGAAAGCAAAATATAAAATAATGCACATTGATTTTGTGTGGAAGTATTCTAGATATTCCTTGTGTAATTTAACTTTATTGTCAGAACACAATCCAATAACTTCAGAAGGAGCAAGCACCTTCCATTTAAAAGCTAGATTGTGCGAGAGATTAATTGCTTGCTAGGAGCTGGATGTTGGTGATTAGTGTAGTCTGTGTCACAGGAAAGCTAGGTCTACATGCTCCTCAATAAAGTACTAAAATTCTGCCTTTCTCTCTGCTTTTAAATGAGAGCAGTATAGTATTCAAAAAACTGCTCATTCTCTTGTAATTTTACTCCAAATTGTAGAATTTACCTGCACTGATCTGAGCATTTGCTTTCTGTTCTACTGCTAGCACGTTTTAATGCAGGCTCCTGAAGTGGGATGGTGTTCCAGTCTGTGTATCTGCAGCCAAGGGTGTAGATTAATTTCTTAAATTTGGCTTCATAAATCTTATTTCTGTTGAAAACTATGGATGGGAGCTTCAGTGAAGAGGATGTTGTGATGTTATCAGAGACAGCAATAGCAGGAAACTTCCCATAAAGAAATTCAGTTTCTTTAAAGAATCCCTCTAATACTCCTAGGGTACCATGGTGGGTTGACCTGGCTAGACAACAGGTGCCCACCAAATCCATTCTGTCACTCCCCTTCCCAGCTGGACAGGGGAGAGAAAACAGAACGAAAGGCTCATGGTTTGAGATAAGGACAGGGACAGATTACTCACCTGGAGCAGGCACCATCATGAGCAAAAGAGACTTGACTTGGGAAAATCAGCAGGATAATGAGAAAGAAAAACAAATCTTAAAACCAACTTCCCCCACCCCTCCCTTCTCTTCAAGCTTTATTCTCAAGTCTCCACCTCCTCCCTGCCAGTGGTGCACGACACAGGGAATGGGGGCTGTGATCAGCTCACCACACCCTGTCTCTCTCACTCCTTCCTCCTCAGGGGAAGGACTCCTCACACTCTTCCCTGCTCCAGCATGGGTTCCATCCCACCGTAGACAGTCTCCAAGAACTTCTCCAATGTGAGTCCTTCTCACAGGCTGCAGTTCTTCACAACTGCTCTAGAGTGGGTCTGCTCTGTAGGGTGCACTATGGCTCCAGTGTGTCCTCCATGGGGTCATGGGTCCTGGCAGAAAACCTGCTCCAGCATGGGCTCCTCTCTCCATGAGTGCACTGGTCCTGCCAGGACCCTGCTCCAGCATGGCCTTCCCATAGGGTTACAGCCTCCTTTGGCTATTCCCCTGCTCCAGCATGGAATCATCTACAGGCTGCAGGTGGATACCTGCTACACCATGGATATCCATGGGCTGGAGGGGCACAGGTGCCTCACCACAGTCTTTACCACAGACTGCAGGGTGATTTTAGTACTGGTACCTATAGCACCTCCTCCCCCTCCTTCAGCACTGACCTTGGTGTCTGCAGAGCTGTTGCTTGCTCATATCTCCCTCTTCTCTCTGGCTTCAATTTGTCATTTTGGGTTTTCCCCCTCTCTTCTTAGTTCTGTTATCCCAGAGACACTACCACCATTGTTGATAGGCTCAGCCTTAGCCAGTGGTAGGTCCATCTTGGAGTTGCCTGGCATTGGTTCCATTGGACATAGGTTGTTGTGGGTTGGGTTGGTTTAGTCAGGGATTTAATAAATGTTAGTTAGGTTGGTTCCTTGTACCCCTGTTTTCCCTCACAATGGTTTGCTCCAAGTTGTTTACTACAGGAACTCTTGTCACTCAGACATGTCAATCTTCTCACCTCACACAGTTTTCTCCTTACAAGGTTCTGTCCATCAATCACCCCACCTTTGCACTTTTATTTGTCCCAGAACATTGTACCCACCTCTGTTATGTTCCCATAGGTTGTTATGATCCATGTCACTCCCCTGTTGTCTGTCCCTATAGGGCGAGGCAGGTTTCCACCCCTGTCTGCCCACCCCTTACTTAACCTAATGCTTTCTTTGTCCCATCGCCATTTTGCCTTGCACTGCGGTGGGAGCGGTTGCTCCGACCATCGCTGCAACCACGCGTGGAATAAAAGCTCTCAGGCCCGCAAGCAAAGTGTCCTTCTCTCGTCCCTTCGCTTCCTCTCAGCGTGAAGCTACCAAAGCTGCGTTACCCACGCCGGAGCGCTCAGCACTGTTGGGGAGGCAAATGCCATAGCCCTGGAGCACCCGTGCACGTGGTGACTACAGTCTCACAAAGGCAGCACTAGACAGGGCTTTTTGGCTGCTTGAGGTCGTAGCAAGTAACAGCCGCAATAGGTGAAGCTGGCAGCTTCTCACAGAAGCCACCTCTGTAGCTCCCCGTCCCACTACCAAAGCCTTGTCACACAAATCCAATGCAGACACATGCATAAAGCACCCTTCCTTAATTTGTTTTGTTTTGTTTTAGTGATCAAGATCCTCAAATCCCTTTCTCTGCCACTTTCAAAGAATGCTCATAAGGACAAAAACACACACACCAGTTGTGTGAGCTAGCTCTCCTCTTACATCTCTCCTCTAAGGCCTATGGTAGTCACATACATCAACTACCTCTGAATTAAAAAAAAATTATAGAGCTAATTTCCTGCTTTATGTATACCTCTGTACGTACCTCTGTATTGTGATCATTAGAACTTCTGAGTTACTAAGATGGGAATCACCATGAGACTGTTGCTGAAAATAAAGGTAGGAAGGGATTGATGCCACGGTCAAGAGCTGATGGGGTCCTGATCCATTTGGTAGGCATAGCCTTCATTAGGGGAGTTGTCTGGACCATCAAAACTGTCAGCAATCTAATCAAATAAATTTATGGTATGTTTAAGTGGACATTTTAATGGGGATCAGCATTGTATCAGTTAACACACACTCCCCCCCTCAGTTTGATGAACAAACATATAACAGCATATTACTGGGATTATGTTCCTGTAAACTCAGGCAGTTACTATTTGGTTTCTATCCTGCATCACCATTGATTGTCTCAAGATTTCATTTTGAAATGGTCTATTTTGATGTGGTCTATTTAAGATGCAACTTAGTCACCTGAAGGTAAATACCAAAGATATTCACAGCCAATCCTTAGTAGGAAAAGGGGACAGGGAGGGAAAGAAGGTCATTAAGTCTCACTGACTTCCCCCTTTTTCTTAGGTTGTGGACAAATCAAGGTCAAACACCTCTACCCAAAGTGGTACATGAAATTAATGTGTCCAAAGTGTGACAGGGTGATGGTTTCTTTCATCAGCTGTGTCTGCAGAAAGTATCACATTCAGCCGTGTTAAACTTCCAGCATGAATGAGGAGTTAGTTGGGCTGATTGGGTCTTGCTCCAGGCAATTACACAAGTAATTGCCCTCAAGTCTGCCTTGCCTCACTGCAAGTCTCCATAACCATTCTTCTACCCTGGTAGAAAAGAAAAGAGAGAAGAAAATTACTGCATCTGGGAAAACCATCTGAAACACCAAAAGTTTCTGTAAGGGAGAAATATAGGAAAAGGTTAGTGTAAGAGTTAGCCCATGGAACAATAGAAGAGTTTGCAAGGGGATTCAGTAGCTAAAAAAAAACAAGTGTGACTTTTGGACTATGTAATGGAGAAGAAAGAAGTTCACAGGACTGTTCTGCAAGGTATCCTGCACACTGGTAGGTGCTAAGGTCCTGTCTAGGGCAGTTTCTGCTTTAGGTAATACACCGAGAGTGCAAAGATAATTAGGAACCCAGGGCTGAGGGGAGAACTCAAAATGGGTAACCCCTTTAAATGTTGCCTGAATGGCACTAGGTGTTCACAAATATTTGAAGTTATAGAAGGGGACTACTTGGCTCAGAAGCCTGTAACAAGGGACTTTTATGGGACTAAGTATGGTAAAATAAAAAAAGGAGGGAAATTAATTATGTGGAGGAATTTTATTCTGAGAGTGTCACTGCAAACCTGTAACAGCAATGCAGCTTTGGGGACCAAACCATTGTTGCACAAAAACTAGCTTTATTTTGTATTCCAAACCAACAGATACTTGAAGGTTTGAGGGTGTTTTCTTTCTTTATTCCTTTTCCTGCTGCTGTTCAGTGGAGTGTTGTACATACCTATATGCTAGTATATATAAGACATGAGCTGATAATACAGAAAATATTGGCATGAGTGTTTGCTTAGGAGAGATTTTTTTTCACACCATATTGACTTGTCTCTGCTATGGAACACGCTACCACAGTTTCCACTGCAATCCACATCTTCAAGCATCTGCAATTTGTTGCAATAGAACTTCTAGCCTGGAATTTCCCTCCTGCTCTTTGGTCCCAATGCAGAGCAGTTGTACATTTAAAACACTTATTTTAAATAATTTATAAACTAGATTACCAGGATAACTGCTGATGTTTCCTCCTGAAAGTATTTTCCCTGGAGAAGGGTTTGACAGAGTGGTGGTCTCATGGTAGGAAGGGGCATCATCATGACATTGGGATGCCAAATGTCACTCGTGTGACAGGTCAGAAATACTGAGTATTTAATAAAACAGCTGATTTGCCCCAATTGCTTTAATTATATAGTGATTGGTGACCCTGCCAAGTAAGTAATTAATTTCTGGTATGTATTTAGCTCTTGTGGCTGGCAGCCACTTTTCTAACTGGTTGGCACTATTAGGCTAAGGCAGAAGCCTCTAAACAGAGATTAACAAGCAGGTGAACATTTAACATGTAAATAATCTGCATTCTTTAAAAGGTTGTGTGTGTATGAAAAAAAAAAAAATACCATAGCATCCCCTTCTAGGCCTTCCTCACTACTCTTTTGTGTACCAAGATCACCAGGACCTCTCTGTGACCAGTGTTTGTAGTTGTAGCAAATCTCTCCATCATTTTTAAGAGCTTGTATGATGGGTTTCTATTGCTTCCAGAGAATCATGCTCCGTTTTTGGGCAATACTCAGCATACCCCAACAAGGAAATTTTTCTTCTCTTAGGGAGGTAGAAGTGAAAGTTGACATTCAGGTGATTTGTGGGTTCCTCCTCTACAGCTTCAGCTGTGAAGAGAGAAGGTCCAGCACAGCAGACAGAAGCAAGAAAGGACATATGTGCATGTGATGTGTTTGGGGTTTAGTACCTTACCTGTAAATTGAAATAGACCAATTCTACTCACCTGTGTTAAGAGCTGTTTTGGCCAGTCTTACCCTCCTTTTAATTTTCAATCTCTTACAAACTGCTATTTATGTGTAAAGGGTCCCTGACATCATTCTCAAATATGGCACTGATTAAAAAAGATCCAGAAGTAAATCAATCTCTGCTTCCCAAACTCTGTGAACAGATGTTCTCTTTTCTTTACTCCACCCCTCACATGCTTGCAGATTAACAGTGCAAAGTCAAAGGGAAAGAAACTAAGGACTCAGTATTATCCACCTTGCCTTTGACTCTCTTCACACTCTGTCACAACCTTAATGTAATTTAGGATGTCTAAAAGGTATCCATGGATGTGTTGTTCGGTGCTCTGAATCCTACAGAGCCTTTTAAAAATGTATGAATTTGTAATACAAAACAGGTAGTTGTGTGAGTCAGCTAAAGCCATGCTTACTTTATAATGGACAAGTGGCAGTGAATGCAGTATAGCTTGCAATATCCAAGGGGGATATGTACCCACCTGTGATTAACCTTCCTTGGCCATTAAATGTCACAGTTGGTGCATACACATGGAGCAGAAAAAATACATATTTGTCAGTAAAAAAGTGACTGAATAAAAGAAATCATAAAATGACATTTTTCAGTAGTTTTGTCATAACTGGAGCATGGAGGAAAATTGCTTTCTGTAAATCTTGGCCCAACAGAACAAAACACATTTCTTTCCAGTTGGGAAGCCATACTCACAGACATAATGAAAGCATTGTGAGCTCTGACTTTTGCAAACTCTGATAGAAACCAATCTGCAATCTTGACAGATATGATCTTTTGCAGGATGCACTGTTCATTTACAGCAGCTAGAGACCTCAATTAATTTATGAATGAGGACAGCAGGCTGTGAACTCCCCAGCTCAGCCTAGGTGGAGATGTCCCTGTCTGAATTTATGTTCCGGTAATTTGAAAAGATTTATACAAAGTTTTTCTTTCATTTTGAAAGTAGATTAAAATTCTAATGGAAATAATTTGTATGCATTTGTTGAATTGAATAATATTTATTGCTGTATGAAAAGGGGAGTAAAATAAGAAAGAAACACTGAAAAACCTTGCTATCAATAAAGTTAGTGAGGCAGGAATAAATTAGTACAGAGGCAGAATGAGCCCAAAGCAGAAAGTAATACTTAGTAGAGCCTGTAGAAACCCCAGTGTTTTATAAAAACATAATGAAAGCAATTTGCACCTGTTTCTGAACAAATAGATAATAGGATGCTACCCTACCCAGTGTGCATGGTCTCTCAGTTCTTTAATTCATCTAGGCAGATACAGCATGAAGAAAGTACATACCAATTGCAGCTTGTAAAATGCACTGTCACTCTGGTAGGGTTGTGATTTTTTGAGAAGGATGTGATGGTCACACAACATATTCATTTATTCCAGGAAAAACTTTTTTGAAAGCTCCTAGATGACTTCACAGCAGAAATCCAATTGCAGAAGAAGATATTATTAAGACTTATGCTTCTGAGGCCCATTAACTCATAACCTTTTTTCCAATATGACCATATTGGCTGGGATGAAGTTTTGGGATTTTCTTTTGAATGAATGATTTACAAGCACCACATAGGGACATGTGCCAGCACAACATGACTGTATACAGGAGGAGGAATAAACTAGAAGTATGCCTGATCAAGAATTACTATAATTTTACTTGGCATTTGTTTTCTCTGAGCTGTGATCAATAGAGTCACTATGGGAGTTTTGCATGAAAAGGAGTATGTAAATATCTGAGCTGTTTCTGAAAAGACTTCTCGGTGAAAGAAATGTATTTTCATTAGCTGAAATGGTAAAGAGATTGCAGGTTCTCCTAAAGCTAGTGACAGTGCTCATAGATGCAAAAGTATTCTCCTTGAATGACTCAGAGCTGGGATCCTGTTTCCACATCTGAATGCAGAAGTCCAGGCAAACTGCTGGCATTGCATGATAACAATAATGTAGATGAACGAAAGTAAATTTTGGCAAGGATTGCAATAAGTTCAGCTAGCATGCTGTACAGCCATGTGCACCAAAATAAAGGAAGGGATGTCAGAAGGGAAAGTAATGCTGAGGAAGGGGCCAATTCTTCATAGGATGGGCTGTGTGAGCTAGGACATGCTGATAAACCAGTAAGATTTGAAAACATACATTCTGTATGCTCTCAAATTAGTTTAAATAATGTATATATTATTCTGAAGTGCTCAAACATATCTGGGAAAAACAATATCAACTAATAAAATATTTTTTCTTTTGGCATTTCTCATGCCAAATCCATTAATTTAATTCCCTCAGTCTCAAAATAAAGTGACTTTTGATGATAAATATCTGGATATAAATGAAGAACGAATGCAGGATGATATAGGCATCCTAAAAGGATGAGGATTAGATGTGAAAATATTTATGTGTTTTAAAGGCTGGCCAAATTAAACTTAGAACCAATTTATGACACTTTAATTCATATTAAATAGTATTTTGTTTTATTTGTAATTCTGTTGATAATGTGTTAATTTCTAGTAAGCATTTCATCCATGAAAACCAGAGCTCACAGAGCATAAAGGAATAGGAATCTCATTAAAATCAATAATATTTTCATTAATTTCTAAAAGACATCAGCCAAAAAGATTAGGTGTTATCCTTTGAAGTGTTTCCATATTTTGATAAACTTTTAAAAAAGGTAAAAATTTGGCTCATTTTTCCAAGTTTTTGGGCATGTAGGCCAGTTTTTTTAGAAGAGAAAAGTGGCTCAGCCAAGCTATTCTACATAATTTCTTTTCTGGGCTATCTGGTGGCAAAATCATGCATAAATCGCTACCCCTTAATTACATGACCATCAGGAATGTAAATATTTTCCTCTTACCTTTTATCTTAACTTATGGTTCATGGAACTATCCAGGGTGTGTGTGGGGGGGTGGGGTGATAAATTAATACACTGCATTTTCCTTCCACATACATTCTTCACTGCCCTTAGGGATTTCATTTGACAAAGGCCCCGTTAATGGAAATGCAAATTTTCTACCTGTCAGAGTAGTTTTGACTCTGCTGTTTGTCATAGCAACACATTCCTCAAAAGCATGGCTATTTTGACTTCCAGAAAGCCAGGGGAATTGAGTCTGCACCTACCAGGGCTCTCCTTGTCCTAGCAGACAGTAAAGAACCTTTTTATGTAAATTTGAATGAGAAATATTAGCCTCTTCAGTCCTCTGCTATAAATAAAAAACTATATAGATTGAAGGTCTTATTAATCTTTGATTTATTGTAGCCAGCCACCCATTTCCAGTTTAGTAGTTTAGTAACACTTTCATAGACAGCAACTTCTTTCATTTTCTAGTGATACATTAGTGATTCTGATTTTGATAATATTCCATCTAATCTAACCTTATCTTTTGAGAGTTGATGGAAAAAAACTACATGCGGAACAGTAGAGAGATCCTTGGGCTACATGATTTAGCAGATTAGAAAATGTCCTTTTTCTTTAGTGTTCCACTCTAAATAGATCAGACAGCCTTGTCAAATTTTAGTAGTATAATTATGGGACATACTTTTTAGAGTACAAATAGAGAAATGTGTCTCTGTGTTGTCACATTTGTGTAAGAACTGAACAAAAAAGCTTTCCATCCTCAGTAAGAGAAAACCTTTTCCTTCACTTTGTGAGAATTTGCACTTTTATTACTATCTAAATCTCAGTGGCCACAAAGGGTTGCGTTTAAGGTGAACACTAAATGAAATCCTCATGCTTTTCAAGCAGTCTGTCAAATTCACAGTGACTTGGGAGATTCAGGAATTTGTGTGCCATATGTTAGTCCAGATGAACAATACCAACAGTATATTTTTACATAGCTAACATTCATGTTTGACAGCCTTCCCTAGTGTACTTTCTAGCCTAAGCATATACATTCTATAACTCTTCTCCCCCTGAAACCAATTCCTTTGAGGAATCACACTTCTTTTTACAGTCCTGACCTCTATTTTCTTTTTTAATTTTGTCTAGTTCTTTTCTTTCCTGGAGGGCTCTACTTATTCCTGTGAAATTGTAGTATTTCGTCACCTCCACTGTCCTTGAGTCTTTCTTCTCTTCCTGATCCACTCATCCTTCACTAGTGCCCTTTACAAAGCATCTCTCACTATTTGTGCTTTGTCTTAAAGAGGAAGGAAGGCCCTTTCCTTCTCTGCCTAGTTTGATGTAAGATCATCTGTGGAAACTCACGGCTAGAACTAATACCTCACCCCAGTAACTTCTACAGTTCACATTCTCTGTGTTAAACCAAGGTCCTGTAGCATCATTTAAAAAATGAAATGCCATGGTGTCATTCCTGCCTGAACAGCCAGGTACTTCTTGTAGGTTTTGTCTAGGTTCTAGTTCCAAACTGTATTATGGTGATTGAAGAATAAAAGAGCTAAATGCCTGACAGGTATGGATGGATCCTCTTGCTTGCACAGGTGTTGCAGGACAATAGACAGCAAAAGAAAACTTAAGTTCTCACATGATGATGATCTTCACACACATAAATTCTCCCCTCTGCATAGACTGGAGGAGATCAGCAGCAGCCAGGGCTGCTCATTGTGAAGGCAAAGAATGGTTCCAAAATGCTCCTTTCTGCAAAGAGACCATTCCACTGAAATGGATGATGCTTTCCAAGGCTGGAGCTGTAACAAAGTATTTACTTAGCTGTAGAGATCATAATGTTCCATGGTTTATTTGAATTATTAAAATGCAATATTGCACAAAAATCATTATTGCAGAGCTTCAAAACACTTACTGACAATGTGGTCTTGGCAAAGTAAGTATGAGTCTTTTTAATATATAGTTGTTGCAACAGAGAAAATGGAAACCTGTGTTTCATACTAAGCTGTGCTTTCCAGAGATAGAAGTCATCGACTCTAATATTGATTCCATGCAGATTTTTTGTTACTTTATATTTTAAAAATACCCCTCCTCCCCATCCTCTCTCAGCAGATCAGATGTCACTTCACTTTCCTTTTCTTGAAGTAACGCTGGAAGCAGATCGTTGACAGCTTCAGGCTTCTGCACAGTCAGCATTACAAGAGAACACTATAGACAGGAACAGAAGTCAAATGGCCTCCCAGGAGCTCCAACCCATTAAAACAATTGCTAAGGGCACAAGAGTACAATAAACATCTGTGGTTTGTCTCCCCAGCACACCACATGCCTTTCAGTTTGCCTCTGCATGGAAAAGGGCTTGAGTGGTCTGATTGGACCCAGATGTGAACTTGCAGAGTTCAAGGCTTTCCAGGGCTTGGGTTTTGGTTCCAGGCTGAGGCTAGGAGTCCTTGTAAAGTTATGTTCCAGATCAATGCTTCCTCAGATTTGACAGCCCTTTAACAGTACTTTCTATTATTGGCTCTGTTCTGGTCTTTGCAAGCATTCTGATCTACTTGACAAACCTCGTTTGAACTAAATACCTTCACTGCAATGAAGAAAGTAAGCACCTTCCTAGGGTTCCCAGGGCAGGCTGCCTTCTTTGAGCCAGTCACTGGTTTTAGCTAAATTGGTATAAAAATGTGTATCTTGCCACACAATCATCAAGTTGCTGCTACAGAACATGGGCAGAGGAAAGGAATGGGAAGGTTAATAAAATAGGGGAGATCAGTGTCTGCCTGTTCTGAAGTTGCACACTTGGTGCTGCAGTTCTGCCATGCAGAAACAGTGTAGTCACTAGGGACTGGAGATGGTATTTGCAGATCCTGGAAATGAAATAGTGAATCCCAGAACCAGGCAGAGTCTGGGTGGAGGGAGCAAAGGAAATGAATGTTATCTTTCACTCTGTGAAGTTTTTATAAGAATTGTTCAATAATACAGCTGATTCCTGAAAATTTGTCATGCAAAGAAGACTAGAAATAAAGAAAGAGAGCTTAGGATTCCCAGTGCAGAAAGGAGATGAGTCTGGTTCCTAACTTTGCAATGAGAGGTGAGGGGGTCTTGTCAGCACTGCTGGGACAAATTTAAGGGGATGTAAGCAGGGAGGATAATCACAGCACTCTGGCAGGTGGGAAGGCATTGCAATAGAAAGGATGACCTGCACAGAGTGAGTTTCTGCCAGATGGCTCCCAGCTGGGGGACTTAAGGAGACTGTGATCTGGTTTAATCAAATGCCTGGCACCTTCTCTCTCTGCAGTGTTCAGAAAGACAGCCCTCACTGCCGGTGACAGAAAGATTCAGGACTGATGAGACTGACTTTTACAAACACAGTCTGGGCAGTGCATGTAATTCTTTTTGTTGGCTTCCCCTCAGTGGCATTACCTTGAATACAAGGAAATTAAGGAAAAAAATAGCTATGAGCTTTGTAGGCACTTTATCGCTTTAATCTCCTCTCCTCTCTTTGCCTTCTATTTTCCTGTCTCTTGTCATCCATCTTTGCAGAGACAGTGACCAAATTAAGCTAAACAGCCTTTTAGATTTGTTTGCAATTGATTTGATTTCTGCTTTCAGAAACTGTTTGAAATTTTCTAAGTGTATTATTTTCTCTAGGACTAAATTTTCAATGAAAGTTCTGGAAATGCTAGAACAAGGATTCAACACATCTACTGGATTTATGGAGGGAAAAATACCTGTCATTTCTATGGGGTGGAAAACTAGACTACTAGATTCCCTTTAGCAGGACATAAGGGAAAGGCAAGAAAGACTGCATTCTGGAGCACTTGCCCCTATAGAAACTTGAGATGGTGGTTGTTAAGGTTTGGTGTTGCAAGAGGTTCTAAAGTAACTGGCTGAGCCTTCTGGATAGTTAGTTCAGAGCCTGCAAGGGCTGTTTGTGTTAAATTGTATTGATTGTCTTATGTATAATTTAATAATGTTGAACTTTGCTTTCTTTCCTTGCAGCTATAGACTGCATCTGTCCTTGTTGGGAGTGTTCCCATGGCAATCGTGGGTTGGAATTGTATTAGTTTGATTTATTCAATAAATAAGTAGAAAAATAAAACAAGATAATTACCCAACAATGAATAGCTACCATGTGAACACAGTGAACACTACACCAAAGGCCACTGGCAACAGGCAACATTTCTAGTTTAAAAGCAACACAGTGATTCCCAGGGTAATTTTTTTTTCCTTCATTGGCCCTTTCTCCATTAGGTGTCAGGCTCTGTAGCTTACCCAAGTCTCACTGTGTACCAAATGTCTCTCCTGGCTTCTCATGTCTAGACCATTGCTATTTTTGCCTAAGCAGTGGCAGCAGCTTTTATGTGCTCTTACAACTTAGTCTGTATAGTAGACACATTTGCAGGGAAGATAGTTCCCTCTTTCCTCCCCAGAGAAGTGTTACAAAAATCTGTGCTAATAAAACAAACATCTGAGATTTGCTTCAACTGAGATTTGCTCTCCTAACAGTCCATTACATGAACATGCAGACAGGCTGCTAACAGGCCCCCAGATCACTCAGGAAGTCAGCACTGCTGCGGAATGTGGGGATCTGGTTGGACTCTTGATAACCTTGGGGCAGACAGAGACATGAAACAAGGCACCCTTTGCATGGGGTATTGCACTGAAGCTTCTGCTATGGAAGAGCAAGGTAGGCAGGTTACTTAAGAGACCAGGAAGGCTTTGGTGGCAGTTCACAAGGAAATCACATCTGATGCTTAAAATACAGAAGCATAGGTCACTTCTTTTATGATGTGGTTTGAGTCAACTTTCAAATCTTTATTCAGAAATGTGAGGAACCTGGTCTCTTGCTACAGTGGCACAGCTTTTGGTGCAGCACTGAATGGGAGAGGTGTAAATGCAGCAGTGCATTCAACACTGACAATGAAATTTGACTTGGGCTTCCCCAAATACTTGCTGTAATTTCTGGAAGCTGCTGACAGCTAACCACTGCCAAGCACTCTTACCACAATGGAAAACTAGAGGATCTTTGCCATGACTGACTCCTTGTATGTTTGGGACAGGGGCATAGAGCAGGAATGGCTGTTTCTGAACAGTAAGTCCAGGGCTGCCTGCTGACTGCAAAATGCTTGTATTTTAGTAAAGAACCACTGAAAATACTAAATTTCATAAAACCTAACAGGACAAAAAAACTATTTTTTCTGAATGTTCAATGCACTGCTGAGCAGTATGTGTTATACGGATGCACCCAGTGGTGTTAAATCATATTAAGCTGGGCTTTTAATCAGAAGTAGACACTGCTATCCCTTTGAAGATCTCCTCTTTGTGCAGAGGATCTCACATAAGTGGAAAACTTCCTAAGAGCATCTGCTGACTGGCTGAAGACATGTCTCACTAAGAAAGCTTCTAAACTGATGTTTGGAAACTGGCTTGAATGCTCATTGAAAGGCAGCTGTAATATAAGCTAACATTTGAGACTCTTGCAAGGACCTGTGGATCCTGTTTCAAACCTAAGTTCCATGAGAATTACATCAGCATTCAAGTGTCCCATTGCTGTTGGTGGAAATGTTTTTGGAATTAGTGCTAAAACATCAGAGCCTTTGTGGAGATACTGTCTTTTTTGAGATGATTCCCATGACTACAGCCTGTTCCCACAACTAGGCCTGTAGAAACTGGGAGACCTGAGATCTGTTTCTTGACTCTGCTCTTGGCCTGCTGTGCCTGTAACTCTTATCATCGCTCTGTAAAAGAGGGATAAAGCTTGGCTTCTTTTGTACAATGTTATGAGCACTTCAAAGTGCAATGTTTCAAAAGAACAAAGTTTTATTAGGAACTTCTGCTGTTCTCACCTCCTCCTTGCCCCTGTGGTATGAAGTACTACAAGAGCTGTGGCCTTGGAAGGTGCCTAGGCAGTCCCAGGAGCCTCTCACTGCTGTTTCTGGGGCCAGCTCGCCTAGTGGGAGCATGGAGCAGTGGGCTGGTAATTGTATAATTTCACCCCAGGAAACTTTCCACCTAGGCCTAGGGTAATACCGCAGACAGATACTGCTCCAGAGTTATTACAGCCTGAATTAGAAGTTTGTGAGGGGGAACCAGTTTCACCTTAGTTTTCCCCAGAAGAGTAGCTAGAGAGTATGTCCTAAAATAAATGAGAAGAAAGCTGCTAGATGGTGCTTCTTAGCCTGAGGAAGTAATAAGTGCTCTTTCTGGGCATGCAGATTATCAAGATACCATTAACAAAATTTATTTGCTGCTCCTGTGAGCATGTAGTGCATGTAGGTCTCAGGCATTTGCAAAGCACTTAAGGGAAAAGCTTTGGTGGTCTGAAGACTGGAAAAAAGGACCCTGTCCCTCAGTTATTTCCATGGAGGTTTGAGGTTGCTTGGAAATGACAAACAGAAGTTTGTAACTCTGGTTATAGCCAGAGTTATGGAGATCAGTGACCCCTGGTCTTCAACCTGTGCCTATTCTTTTAACTTCTGGAGATATATTAGGGAGAGAAGGCAGTGCCTGGGGGCAGATGGAGGTCCTGTTTGGTACGTGACTGCTTGCAAGATCAGGGCCTCCATCCTTCTCTGCTCCAACCCTTGTGACATTGCCTCCTGTGTTCTACACTGAAGTACAGAGGATTTCTTCCTTCTCCTTTACTTGTCACCGGTGTTCTGTTTAATCAATGGCATCTCCTTCACTTAGTACTTCCTTTTGGGTTTTTCTCCCACTTTGCTTTCCCTCTCCTATTTAGGCTGTGTGTGTTACCAGTTCTAGGACATCCTCTGCTTTTCCAACTGACCTGTGGCTCGGTACATATGCCACAGCGTGATGTTGAGTAATGATTATAGCTTTTTCCAGACAAGCCCTGAAGCAAATTTACAGAGCAAGGTCTTTTGAAGTCCCAAGCCTGCAATGTGGTGCAGAGAAACTGCTCCCCCCAGCACCAGTGTTATGAGTCACTCTAGCCAGGGAGTCAAGCTGGGTGGCTTTTCCCCTTATGTGTAAGAGTCTTCTGGTCTGGAAGACAGTGCAAAGCCAAGGTTATACTGCTATAGCCAACCCCTCTACAGCCTCAGTCTCTCCTACTGCCTAAAAAGATCCACTACACAAGCAGTTTCATGGTGGGGATATTGAGTTGGGATATATCTGAACATTAACCACTGTACTGTTCATGTTAACTGATAAATAATGGAAGGTTTTGACTGTAATATGCAGTTGACTTTTTTTTTTTTTTTTTAACTCCTAACCTTGCAACTCTATCCATGAATTTCAGTGGATAGCTTGTCATATCCTAATTGGTCTTACAAATTTTGTACAGTATAAATGTTTTGGCAATGGAACTGTTTTGATCAAAGGTTGTATAAATCCCATTAGTCACAGCAGCTGAACCTGTATGAACCCTTTGATGGGGCTTGTACCACCTGAATTCTTACAGCACCATTACAGCTTGTACCTCCTGTGTATAGATACGCTTTTAATTGAGCTCCTCTGGCTGCATGTTCTGGTGGGCTGAGGCATGATGTGATCTCATGCAATGTGTGGGCTGCAAGACCCAGGCTCAGCAGCCTTTCTGAACTATGGATTGCCAGCTCCACATCTCCCTTTCTTTGTCACCTAACATCACATCCATAGCGTTTTGGCTCAACATTTCTTGTCTGCTTTGACTGAGAAATGAAATAGGGCTCTGGAAAAAATAGTGGTGCTTCTTTGCAATTGCAGTGATTTATGTACATGCCAACAGGAATGAGGAAATACAAATTCCTCTTGCTTCCAGATTTGCACGTCAGCCACTTTGAGGGCACTATTTTATTTCTTGGATTGCTGAACTCATTTGGCCTTGTGCCTTGCAGCACCACATGAGGTATGTCTTAATAGGCCTGAAAGGTATGGCATGCTGTGACTTGATTTTATTTACATTTATGTTTATACCATGTTTATTTTAAAATGACTGAACTTCTGCAGTTGCACCTCCAGGGTGGTAAAGTTCACTGAAAGGACACTTAGGTTCCTATCATCTAAATCTGGAAGACCTTATTTAAAATCATGGCCACTGTTTGCCATTTCTTACTTTGCTGAGCTCATTCAGTGAAACTGTACTGGTTTTTTAATCTGGTCTCTACTAGCTTCCTGCTTTTTTTTTTTTTTTTTTTTTTTTTTTTTTTTTTTTTTTTTCCTCCTAGCTCAGTGACTCTATTTGGATTTCCAATGACAGAAGTGATAGCTATCATTTATTAATAATATGAAAAAAAAGTAACTCTGACAAAATATTTAACTTTGAAGTGTATTTTCTTTCATTTAACTGAAACTCCTCAAGCTCATGGTTGACTGTCCCAGTTCCCTGTGTCTCCAACATCAGCACTCCATCTCAAAAGGACACCTTGACTAGCCAGAAAATGGAGTTCTAAGGCACTACAGGTGTAATGAGATAAGTCAGCTTCTGGTTTATTGCGTAGTGCTGGTCAGGCATTTTCTGTCAAAATGTTTTTATTTTCTCTAGTCAGGAGTCACTGATTTGACAACTGTTAGTGGAAATGTACCTATCAGTTTTGGCAGGTGAGTCTTCTCACGCAGGAGAATGAATCTCTGGAGCAGGGCAGACGTCTATCTGCAGAGCTTCCCGCTTCCTCTAGTTCAGCTGGCAGTCCTCCCTGGCTCCTTGGAGATTGCTTCCAGTGCTCTGACAGCCTGGAAACTTAAACTTCTCTCTCTAATGCTCCAATGGGGAGAACTTCAGAATGCTACTGCTAGTATGAGGTATGGCTAACTCAAACTTGAGTTAGTTCTATTTTGTGTTTAACTAAATAATTAAATGTTTATTGGGCCACAGAGGGAGCAGGTGACTGAAAATGTTATGGAACAGCTGCTTAAACTGGTTCTGGTCAGTGAGATCCTGCTTCTGTCTCTTTCACACCAAGCCTGACTGCACATTCCTATCCTCTTCGGCCCAGAGTCATGCTTGAAGGCATACCAGAGAGATAAGACCCGTGGAGAATGAATCTCTAGAAAGTAGGTTTTAGGATCTCAGAGTAGCTCCTAACAGTTCAGATGTATGTAAGAGCTGGCACAAGCAATGGAAGACTTTGGCTGGGAAGAGGTGGGTGAAAGGGATATGACTATCCTTTGGGATAGGAGCAGGCAATTACAATAGCTTAGCTAAAGCCTCTTTAGAGCCTTACCTGGGAGTTACACCGATGTTTTCATTCAGCCTTGGGGAATGTATACATATACCACTGTTGCCAGTAACTAAGTGGTAAGCATGTGAGCTGGAAACATGTAACACTCAGGCTCCATTCCTGGTTGCAAACTTTTATGTACCAGCAGCAAGCCCTCATCAAGAAACAAAGTGCTACTTCTGGATGGCTTGCAAACACAGAGATCACTAGCTTTCATCCAGATGTGGAATTAGGAGGTCCATTTTCAGTGTGCCTACTGCTTTGCTCCTTTGTGTTCTGCAGCCCTTTTGCTCTCTCTTACTGCTGGTCCATTGCTCTGTCAAGCTAAGCTAAAAAAGTCTTGTAAGACCAGGGGACTTGCAAACATGACAAACAGCTTTGCAGACATACTTCCCCCAAAGGTTTCAGTCCCAGGAGCAGGTGTGCAGCTTGACCTTGCCTGGAGCCAGTAGAGCACATTGAGAAGGACTGTGCCCAACACCTTATTTGCAGAATGTCCTACCCCCAACGTGCAGCATGTGCTGTCCCTCACCAGCTGCAAACCACTGTGTTAGGGACATCTGGTATGAGCTGTGGTCTGTGCTTCCCAGCTCACGATGAATTCAGTGGGATTACTTGTATGCATAAGGCTGGCAGACGCTGCCATTACAAATATTTCCTTTTTTAAAGTAGTTAGGTGAGATTTTTAATAAGTACAATTTACATATGAAGCTGATAGCCTCTTTGCTTCCAGGTACAGGGTACAAATGTCTGCTGAGCTGCTGCAGAAGGTAGCAGGTATTTTGAGTTGTTCCTTGCTAATTATTGCTTCAGTAAACAACAGCTGTTCAAATGCAGCTCAGCTTCTTGCTTTGAAAAGATTACAGTGCCCAAACTGCAGTCTGGTATTATTGAAAAAAAGAAAAAAAGTTATAATCATTTCACTCCCCTACTGCTACAGATTTTATGGGCCTTGTAGTGTGCTGTTATGTCAGGCATATTAATTGCTAGTGAGTCGATGTTAAGCAAATGAAACAGCTTTGTACAGCGTTTGGACACTTGGTTATAGACAGTTTAACAGCAGTCTTCTGGAGAGACTGTGCATTAGTCTCAGATTATTTTTCAGCACTGGAGGAATGGCTCTTTCAAAGTAACTATAAAATGAACCATTGCTGCCATGCAATAGCAGTAATAAGCTGTTAAGGTACATTGCAAAGCATGAGGTCAGAGGCAGTATGTTCTTCCAGCCACCCAAGAAGTGTAATAGCAACTAATTAGTGCAGCTCCTTCAGAGGCTACTGCTATTGCAGTGAGAGGAAAGAAAGGCATAAAAGTGCAAGGGGGCCTCACTGCTACTATCTGCCCTTTAGACGAAGGAGTCGTTGGTATTAACTTAGCAGAGGGTGAAGGCTTGACCCAGCACAGCACTGTGTCAGCGATGTGCTCTTGGCAGTGAAAAGAAAAATAGCCCTGTTCTCTACTCCATGCAGTTCCTGCCCTTCTGCTTCCATCCTGAGGAGCAGGATTTATAGGGGCATCTGTCTTGATTTATTGAGGAGCAAAAATTACAAATTAACTTTCCAGGCATGTGCACATACATGATTTGCTGCACAATGCCAGACCGATCCCTTCCCCTCTGTCCTCCTGGCTGGGTGGCTCTTGCCCCACAGCCACAGCCAAGCTACCAGCACAGCATTGGTGTGAAGCTGTGGCAGTGCCCACGGCCACTGCCGGTCACCAGTGACCGTGGGCTGAGAAACAGGCTGGGCTTTGTTTGAAGCAAATTTTCCCTGCACTGGTACATTTCACTGGCTGCAGATGAAATCCATCTGAAAACACCTTTTGTGCAGTTAAAAACAAAGGGGGGAACAAAAAAAACCCCTCATGTATTTTAGCAAATGCATGTATGAGTAGTCAAGCTGGCACTCTTTGATTACCTTTGAGAAGGAACAAGGTGATCTGAGCCTACCGCTCGTCATGGGGTGAGCTGCCCAGGGGACGGCTCTGCTTTGGGCCGGCAGCTCGGGGTATGAGAAGGAGCAGGGGCTGGGCAAGCGCCAGGCAGCACCGCGGGCAGCAGCCACAGTGGTGCTGCTCTTGTGGAGCCCTGCCAGCGGCCAGAGCCCGCGGGAACGGCACATTCAGGGAGAGCGGAGAGGGGGCACGAGCCGGCACTGGCTCAACAGGACGTGCCAGCCTGCCTGCCCCGCTCGGGTCAGCCGGGCTCCATGCTGCGGGTTGGCACGGGGTGCTGCTAGGGGACACGGCATCTTAAGGCAGTATGTATGTACTTATGTGTGTACGTACATATCGATTTATTTCTTTATTTACATGGCCGGAACCCCGGCGCGCCGCGGGCCCCACCGAGCCGATAAAATGGCGGCGAAGACCCGCCCCCCCCCGCCGCGCCGGCCGCTGCCGCGCCTCCCCTGCCCGCCAGGGGGCGCGCGAGCCACGGCCGGCCGGCGGTGCCGCGTCCCGGTGGAAGGGACAGCCTGGCCGAAGGGGCGAGAGGAGCCGTCCCCGCCGCCTACCCCGGCCCGCGCTGCCGCTTTAGGGGCTGAGGGGCGGTGCGCTGATGACGAAGGGGTCGAGTGGTTGGTGTAGGTCCCGGGCGGACACCGGGCCGGCTGTCGTGCCGGGGCGGGGAGCGGCTGGCTTGCGGCTGAGAGCGCAGTTTAGTCCCTTCCCTTCGGTCCGAGCTGCGCCGTGAGGCGGGTTAGGAGCGGAGGGAGCAGTTTGCTGTTCCCGGTGAGGCAGGGCGGCAGCCCGGCTGCAGCTCCCGGTTAAGGACCGGCTGCTTCCCAGCGCACCGGAGCTGGCGGAGCGTGAAACACCGGGGAGGGGAGTGTCGGTCATTGAGGGCGAGGTGCGCCAAGGGCAGAGTGCGCTGAGAGCTGGCGCAGACAAGGTTTTGCTATTTTAAAATTTTTGTTTGTTTGTTTGATTTTTTATTTAACCTAAACACTTGCCTCTGGATGCCCTGAAAACATAAACATGCGGCATATTGGCTCCGGCTATGTTATTAGAGAGTGAGGAAGTTTGTTTTAGTTAGTTTTAATAATCAGCTGTTATAGAAGGTAATAGAACAGTATATCTCTGCTGAGCAAACTAAAGGATGTTTTTAAAATACCTCAGCCTTGCACTCGCTGGTTAAAGAACTGAAACTTTTAGGGTAATGTTTGTTGGCGTCGGTCTGTGTCAACTTAATTTGGATATTTCAGGGTTGTTAAAGGGGAGGTGATAAGGAGAAGACAAACCCAAACCCTTTGGCCTGGAATTTACCAGAGTTATAAAGGTTTTACTTTGACGTCTCCTGTGCAGCTAAATGAATGGTCCTATAATCTAGTTTAAACTCACATCACCTGCATCCATTCCATGTACTTCCGATAGTTCCTATTTTGCCAAAAGCTTTTGGATACTTCTATAGTCAGTTATCAGAACTGCATTCCCACCCACTTTCTCTTCCCTCCTTCCCTGTTTGGAAGCACTTGGCTACAACGTGTTTGTTTTTTTTTTTTTGTGTGTGTGTGAGAGCATTTAGACACTATTGTCATGGTACCCTTTTGTGCTTTTCTTCTTCTTCCTTTTTTTTTTTTTTTTTTTTTTTTTAATCTTTCCAAGACTCAGATTTATGTGTGATGTCTCCTTGTGCTCTCTCCAGGGTTTTATCAGGACTGTATGCAAGAGTGGTATTGCTCTCACCATATGTAGAGATAACATTGCCTTCCTATTCCCCTTGTTTAACAAGGCCAGTAATCTCATTAAGCTTCTCCACCCCTAAAAGCTCTTCACTGCCACCACTATTGTACTGGAATCTCACAATGAGTTATTTATCCATTATGCACTCCTCATTCTTTCCAGTCAGTGCTTTCTTGAAGGTGGCTATGTACCTTTCATAGCAAGATTTGCATTTCTTATTCTGACATATTTTACTTTTGGAGTTGCCTGTATTAAAGTGCATTTTGTTTGAATGGGCTCACTTCAGCGAGTGATCCATATTGTTCTGTATGACTGCTCTGTCCTAGCCATTATTTACCACTCCATTAATTTTTGTCATCTGCAGATATTGATGTGACTGATTTTTTTTTTTTTTTTTTTTTTTTAATACGTGCTTCCCCATCATTGTGTAAGTTGGTGACTAATACCTGGTTCTGGTATTATGTGGTATTATGGGCTTGTACACCCACACCCTCCCCAGCTCATTTTTCCATAGTGGTTTTTATCTGCAAACAATGGATGAACTTTTTCATACTTTTTTTACAGCATTTCTAACATGCCTATACAGAGTTACTTTCAGATTTGCATTACTAACTGATCCCTCTATTACCTTTCTTTATGCTGTTTTAACTTTATTTATTATTGCTGTAACTTTAATTGGTTCATTAGATAGCCATTCTTGTAATTTCAGTTTTAAAATGATTCCTGGGCTTGAAATTTGGAAATATTTTATTGCATTGGGAAAACAATTTCCCCTTGTGCCACTGTAATGCATGGCACTCACCCTGTTGTCTCAGACAGCTTAAGTGTGATTGAGTAACTAGAGCCAGTTGAAACATGTTGTTGCCTTCTAGCCTTGTTCTTAGTTTCTGAATTTCCTCCTCAATCCCAAAAGGCTTTATTAAGACAGCTTTGTGGGAACCATTAACTCTAAGCTGCATAATTATGTTACTATAGCACTGACTTATTTAATAGTAGGGAAAAAAATGCATGCATGTCTAGAAATTTATATTCCTCAATGATGGAATTTTAACTTAGGAAATTAAAAGGTTTACTCAATTTACCTACAAAGTTATAGTAATTAACAGCAAGAGAGTCTACCAGCAATAAAGCAGGTTCTGTGACAACATGTCACTTTAATGAGCTGCCATCAAATTATGCTTATTCTTCACCTTTTAAATTGCATATAAGTCTCTCATGTACTTAAAGAAAGGGATGGTGTTACTGCTTAGCTTGCTTTGTTTAGAAGTAGAATACCCATATTTAGCATATTTATCTTTACTTATTGTTGCATTTTGTGTCATGCTTGCACTGCTCAGAATTGCATACATTTGCGATGCTATAAATCAGGCAGAGAATTTTTAAAAAAAGAATGCATACAAAGAACATTGCAGTTGATAATCCTCATGCCACTATTTGTGTGGTACTGTGTGACTTCATTCTCACTGTTGTGTTTCAGACCACTTAAGTGCAGCTCACCTCCCTTTTGCTCTCCCCAGCACACCCGGTTATTAAAGCAGGGCAGATCATGCCACAGCACCAGACAGCATGTTCTTGTCCCTCACAGTGCCGCCTGCAGTCGCCAGTATTCTATCTTGTGATTAGGAGATGGCATAACAAACAAACCTTTCCACCATCTCTTCACCCTGAAAGGCCTAAGACACTTTTAGTGGTCCATAACAAATACTCATGTTTCTGGGATGGTTGAACAGAAAAGCTGCTTTTTTTCAGCTTTTTGTAGTGCACCTAATTTAGACCTAGAATCCTTATTTTTGTTACTTCTGCTGAAAAATGGGATGGGGTGGGGGGGGATGAGCAGGGATTTACCTATTATTAGTATTTTGACTTTTTGAATAGGTCTAGCCTAGGTACTCACAGTTAAATTTGCCTTATGTGGTCAGTCACAAAGCTAAAAACTTCAGAGGTAAAAAATGAAGTCTGAAGCTCTGTCAGCATGACAGCTATAGACCACGTGCTCCTTTTTTCCTAGGGGGAAGAATTGGCACATACTCATCAATTAACTGGTTTACATTTTGGTTTTTATCAGTTTTAGTTTGGCTTTTTTTTTTTGTTTTTTTGTTTTGTATCACTGAGTCCCAGCAACTTGTGTTTGTAAAGATCAATTTAGTTTTATAAGGCTTGTATCTTATTATTTAGTCCTTAGAACTGATTGATTGTAGATGAGAAGCTGATTAGTTTGGGGGGTTTGGATGTGGCTTTGCAGCTAGGGGTATGATATCACTGTGTCTGTGCTGTTCAGTTCATGCTGTGGGATGATGCTCTGTGCTTTGGTTTATTTTTAACCTTGGCAGCTTCTAATAAGTGTCAAATAAGCAGCTTCTAATAAGCTGCTTAGAAGCTGTTTCTAGTAAGTGCCTCTGCTTTGCCATCCCCAAAGAATTATGCATGCGTTTCTTCCTCTTTTTCTTAAAGGTTCTCAAGCTGCCCATATGTAAAGCCATAGCTTGCCCTTCTGGCCATAGCAGTATACCAAGGTATCAACACTTACAGAAGCTTTTCCCTTCTTTTTTTTTCTGAAAACAGAATTCAAGCATTTTGTCATCTGATTCTCTGCCTATTCTCTCGTAGACAATTTTAACTGTTATTTTATGAAGTGTTTTTTTCTTTTACGGCCTTTCAGCCATCACTTTAGAAATGCCTCAGAAGAGTGGCAGTGGTAACTGGCATTTTTTTCCCCCTTGTCAAGTGCAAATCTCTCACCTCCCAAGTGTAAACATACAAAGATCTCTTACTGCCATTTTTTTTTTTTTAATAACAAAATTAGGCCATAGTTAGCGAAGCAGTGACCTGATTAGTGCTGGATCAACATGTTACCAACTCAAGGTTGTCACTACAAAGTGAATGTGGTGAAGTCTGCCTGTTCCAACTAAAATGAAAGCAGTCTCTTGACGAAGAGCAGTGCTGAAGTCAGCAGTTTCTGCAAAGGGGCCTAAATGCAGATTGAAGGATCTCTTCTGTGTATATATGTAACTACCAGTGCCAATCTAATTCTTTATAATCAAGTACTTTTTGTCATATTTTTACTCAGAGGATAAGAGAGAAAACATTTCTAAGTGATTTTTTTGTTGTTCTTTGTCTTTCCTTATCTATGAAAGATTTGGCTTTGTGGAGGTATATTTAATGTTTTCTCTAAAGTTGTTCCCCTGAGAGATCCCATGGAGTAATTCACTTTGCTGAGTTAGCAGATGAAGCCATTGGATAGAGTAAAAAAAAAGATACTGCCAACTGTGAAGCAAATGAATCAATACGAGTGCAAGGGGATCACTTTGTTGCTTCGATACGAGAAAAGTGGCAGCGTAGATGCAATATCTGACATACAGGTTTAAAAAACCCAAATATAAACACACACAGACACACACGTTGGGTTGGCTTTTATTGGAAAGCCTAGATGCAATCTATAGTTATCAATTTGTGGAAAATTCAGGACACATATAAAGTTAAGAAGGCAAATTAAAAGAACAATACAAATCAGACGAAATATACATCTCAAAATATCAGGATAGCATTTTGACTGGCATTGTCTAAAATACTTAGAATCTCCTTTCTTTTTTTCTTATTTTTGTAATATGCTTCTTTAATTATGCATATTTTTTCTTTAAAAAGATCTTTTGTTTCTTTATTCCCCAAGGTCACTATTTCCTGCAGGAACATGTCCAGATCACAGGTCTTTTTTAGCAAGAAATAGGCTCATTATACCTACTAACAAGGCCACTAATTGGCTTGATTCGACTGTATCTAAAATGATCACCAACAGATACTATAATTTGTTGTTTATTGGTGCCAGAACAAAGGAGAAGGGACTGGTATGCGCCAAGTAGAAGATATATTTCAATGTTGACATGTTATACAAGCTTTTCATATTCAAACAGAACAGAAACATTGGACATAATTTAGAATATGAGCCTATTTCAACAGAGAGCACTTACAGCATGCTAAATACAGTGCTGTGGAAGAGCCACCCAACAGAACTGCAAACACCTAGCATTTTACATCTTTTAAAAAGAATACGTAGCTCAATGACACACCTCTGGGGTCTGAAATACCATCCTCTCTAAATTTAGGGCCCTCAAGCTTCAAGGGTAAAAGTACTAACAACTAATCTGTGCTTTAATTCTAATAGATGATTAGCATTCATTATATGTGTAATTAATTCTGTATGTTCTACCAAATACACATATACAGTAATAGCACTGATACTGTAGATTCGGTAGCGACTTGGCTGGGAGAAATTCAAATCTGTTTATCAAACAATCCTAATGTGCAATTTAGAGTATGTAATACCATAGACTCTCAGAATACAAAGCAGTTAGAAAACTATTTTTATTACATCCACTTGAACCATTCATAGTTAAGACACGTTCACTTACTATGTTCTGTCATTATAATACATGGATAGAAATACTGTGTATATTTCAATGAACATCAAAACCCCCAATTTTGTCTCATCTTAAAAATATTTATTTTTGTGGCTGAATTTAGTGCTTATGAGACTAAAGCTCTAAGAATGGTTTCAGCCAAGATGTAGAACAGATGCCATAGATGCCACCACAGGCTTCCTATAAGGAACCAGCTGCACACTTCAGTTCTTCCTGCAGCAAATATACTGGGCCTTGGAGCAGAGCGTGTCAAATCTATGCAGTGGTGTGGAGATGCAGTCTAGGCACTAGAACTGGACCTTCCTCTCCATCCCCAGGTTGTGTTCACAGTAATGAGATTTGATCTGCCAGCTGAAGGCCAGGAGATGAACCTACTGAACAGCCTGCCTGCCTAAAGAGCAATTCTGTAGCATCAGGTCAGAGGTACGCTTCTTCTATCTGGAGTTATTAACACCTAAAAGAGCTGTATTATACAGAAGACAAAGTTGACATAACTGGATGAAACTACATCATTTCTTCTTCTTCTTCTACATACAATTTGCCAAGCACCTGAGACACTATTCCTCCATTGTGAAACAAAGCTTCTAAAAAACCAACAGAAACCCCACCTGGTATGAATAAATGTCCATTTATTACATTAGGGCTGGAAAAAGACAAGGAAACCCCAACCTATTAAAGTCTTCCATCATACTAAATGAGACTTATTTGGTTACTGTGCCTTCTAACAATGACTGATGAAGTGGCACTGGCCTGGGTGACAGGAGAGGGAGGGGAAGGAGCTGTGGTCTGATTCAGCCAGCCACTTTGTGGAGTGTCCCATCCTATCAGCAGAGTGATAGATGCACAGCTTTAAACCTAATACAAAAATATTAACACTTTTGGACATTAGTCATCACTGTTATATCTCTACAATATAATCCTTTATACTGTACAGCTATAACATAAAAGGTGCAATTCCTTTTTCTTTAAAAAAAATCACACACAGCACATGTTTTTATCATTTTATTTTTAAGTATAAACTTTTTTAAACACTTTACATAAATTAACTCCTCTGAGACTAATATTTGATGTACAGTAAATTGTAATTCATATAAAAATCCATAAACAACTTGTCTCACATAATTTACAAAAAAATCAGGGTTTCCTTTGCTTATATGCAACAAGGATTCTACTTGCCATTTTCCCCCCAAGGCAAACCATGTTAGCATTGTAAAATCCATTATTAAATTCCCATGGTAGCATAAGTCACTTGTGCCAATGTCCTTTTAGAAAGCAGCACAGTTTAATGCAGTTGGGTTGTCTATAAACAGTAATTTTTGCCCCATGTTTTAAAATTAACAGATATATACCACATCCTATGCAGTGAGAAAGAGAGAGAAAAAGAGAGAGAGAAAGAAAGAGACTACTTCTTGTAAGCAAAGGTCAACAATTCAGTAATATTTGGAATCACTGTTTGGGTCTGTATCTTAATTAAATACAGTGCCTCAAAGAAACAGCCTGTTGCAAAATCTGTAGGCCTTTTTATTTTCTTTTTTTCTTCTTTTTTTTTTTTTAATATTTTTCAGTCCAACTTGAGTGCAGCGATATGCATATGTAAACATATTCTTTAAAGCAGATCACCTTTAAGGTCATTGAGAAAAAAAAAAGTTTTGTCATTAGCAGTATCATTCTTCCAGAAGGCGCTCTTTTTGTTACAGAGTCTGGATTGTGCTACAGAAAAAATCTGAGCAAAGATGTAAGCTTAGGCTCAAGTAGTAATGCAGCAAAACAGTTTGGTCTCCTTTTTAGAAGACACTGGTACACAGTCTCTTTGGCAGCCTGAGCTAAGCCAGTGTGTTACCTCTTTCCTATCTCACTTTGTCTGAGGAACTGTATATTGTTAGCGCTGTCTGCTAATTCTGGATATTGCTCCACAGAGAGTACATAGTACCCATCGTATCCTTGTACCTTTCCAGCACTTAGCAACTGCCTCTTTTCTCCTTCTGTCCACAACCTGGCGCCTTCCTCTCCATCTCTTACTCTCTGTTGTTCTCTGGCCCAGGCACTGGAAAGAGCTCTTTGCCTGGCTTGCTCCAGTATCCGGGCCTTTTCCTCATCAAGTGTCATGCCATAGCGGACGTGAAGCGCTAGAGCACCGTATTGCATTTCAACATCAGCAAACCTACGAGTCCTGCCGTTCACCACAGTGGTGGACTGGGAAACAGTGACATTGATGCCATTCTCCAGGGCCTTACGCCCACTTGTCAGCCTCAGTGTCCCAAGGTCACTCTCAGGGGAGGTGGTCTTGATAAAATAGTGTGTGTCCTTTCCCTCCACAGTGAAATGCAAGTTTTCTAGGTAGTAAGCGTTGTTCAAAACAGCTGCCACTTTTATGCAGTCCTCATTAGCAATGTTGAGCACATTTGTTTGCACTTTGCCTTGATTGACAGCGAGCATCACTCCTTTGCCAATCAGAGACTTCACCGTGGCAAACCACAGCCACGACTTTTCTCCGCTGGATTTCCGTCTGCTGACCTGCACTTCTGCCATCTTTCCCAGGGAAAGGAAAGCCTTTGCTTGTCTCGCCACTTGTTGTTGCACTCCAGAAATTGGCTGTAAACAAGAACAGACAGAAGTTTTACCAGCCATCTGTAGCCCCCTAAATGCCAAACAGCCAGGATTTCTTGGTGTGCTGCCCATGGACAACAACAGGATATGCCACAACTGACAGTGCCAAGGAGTTAATTAGATCTGCATACTGCTTGTTCTGCTGAGTTACAAGACTATTTTGCTAATGTTTACTGCTTTTACTCTTTGTCTCCCTGAGAACCTGCACAAAAATCAGCTTTAACTTCAGAGGCTACTTACTGGGCTGCACAGGACAGACTTGCAATGCCAATACATAACCACAAGAATCAGAATGGTTTGGTTTGGAAGGAGATCTTGAAAATCATCTAGTTCCAACCCCCTACTGTGGGACACCTTCAAATAGACCAGGTTGCTCAAAGCCTCATCCAACCTGGCCTCGAACACCTTCAGTGATAGGACATCCATAACTTCCCTGGGCAGCTTGTTTCAGGGCCTCACCACCCTCACAGTAGGAATTTTGTCCTAATATGTAATCTAAACCTACTCTCTTTCAATTTGAACCTGTTCTCCCTAGTCCTGTCACCACCTGCTCTTGTAAAGGTTTCTTTGTTTTGCCACAAGGGTAGCTTTCTGGAGGGGATAACTCCTGAGGGAATTATGAATTAATTTGGACTCTCCATTCTTATTGAATGTGGCAGATTTTGGTCTGCATTTGCTAATGAGTATGGATTTCAGCTGTTGTAAATCCTACATGAAAGCTATTGAGCACAAAATATATTGTAGACAGCAATCATCAGTGAGAGCAGTAAGATGCTATAGCAACTTCTATTATGATAAAGTTTGGTTTTTTTTAACACGTATCCTCAGAGCTCAGTAAAGCTCACTCACTCCAGAATGTTTCAAAATACCAAGTGGTTTATGTGTTTACTTCTGCCTTCTTCTGCATTTGCTTGTTCATCAGTGAATATCAGAGTTGCAGCTTCTTCCTACATGAGAATTTTGAAGCATTGTTTTCCTATCATGTGTGTCTTGTTCTGTCATGTCATGTGCTCCTGGCATTCCTCATGTTATTGAGCTCTCTCCTGAAGATTTTTGACAACTAGCTGTCTGTCCTCATCTCTTTGACCAGACTGGTTCTATTCCTGGTATGACTTTGCTAGTGTTAGAGGATGATTTCATTCTTTAGCTTTTGAGACCTAACTTTGAGACCTAAACAACGTCTGATTGTTCTTCACAGCCATGCCTGATGACAGGTCTCTTATCTCCCAATACAACTGGAGTGCTTGCCATGCTCCTCCTTCACTGCTTCTGTTGCTCATGGGAGACATTAGTCTCATGCTGGGCTCTAAAGTCTCTCCCTATTACTCAATTCCTTGCTGTTAAAAACGAACGAACAAACAAACAAACAAACTAATTAACTAAAACTAACTAAAACTAACTAACTAACCAATCAACCAACTAACTAAACGAATTAACTTCCTGAATGCAAAGTTAGTTTCCTTCCGTATGTTTACTTCTGCTGGGCCACCATTCTAAGGACTTTTGGTCTACATTAGATTGTGGGATTTGTAAAGTTTGTATCATCTTTAAGTTTTGTAACATTCTCTATCATGATTCTTGTAAAAAGAGATCTTTTCTTTGACTGCTTAGAATGGGATCACCCATTTTAATGTCTCTTAATTCTTCCTTCTAAACCAAAAACAATAGGATTTTTGCGAGTATTTGATCTTTGAGTAAGCCTAATTTGTAAATACAATTATCTTAAATGGCAGACTTAGATTTAACTTCCACATGCATTTCCTTCATTCTTTAAAACCGTAGCAAGTTTTCAGGATGAAAGTTCATTTTTTTTGCTTTCAAAGACTTCATAAGCAGATGTATATATATATATATATATATTATAACTTATATAAGTTATATATTATAACTTCATAAGAGTTTTATGTGATATAGTAGGATTTACCTCAGGTAATTTCAGTTTCAATATTTTATCTTTACATATAACACATTGTATCCATAACACATGGTTAATATTAAAAGGAAGCAAAATTATAGTGGTGCCTGGTATGGGTATGTTATATCACCTCTTCTTCTGTTTATTTCACCATCTCTTTTTACTACAGTGTTCAGTTACTGTCTTCAGGCAGAATGCTAGTACAAATATAATCTTTGTAGTTTCTGCTATGGAAATTAGACATCTTTAGAGCATCTTAAACTTTTCATTGATTATTGTCTTTTAAAATTTTTATAATTGCTAAAAGCAAACAAAATCTTTTATAAAATAGTACCCAACTTAGCAAATCTGTAATAAACCCTCCATATGTAATTTCTTAACTTCTTTTGAAACTAGATAAAGGTACTAAGTTCGGATTGAACTTAGCAAATAACCCTGGCTGTCAGAATTATCCATGCCTTATAAGATCTGAATAGAAGGGAACATTCTATCTTGTTCAATTTGTATGTTTAGTTTTGTTTCTTACTGGAATGTCTTCCCATTGCTGGCTCTTCACAAGTTCATAAGAAGGTTCTGTTAAATCAAATTTTGGAACAGGGAAGCCAGGGATGGCATTGTGCAGATGGAAGCCAAATGTCACCAGCCAGCTGTTAACATCTAAAAGGGAATAATTATAAGAAAAAAAGAGAGAAAAATATTAGAATTGTTCTGTATTTAGCAACCACACAATTTTTACATATAATAGCTTTTGGCATAGTTGATTTCTTTTTGTATGGAAACAGCAAACCTATACAGCAAACTGAGAGTTCTAAACTTAAAAGAAAATGTCTATTCTATATAAGAGTTGCACTAGGCTCAGTTGAAAGGCATTGCAGACTTCAGCAATTAGATTCTGATGGCCTTGGTGACTTCCAGAACAATTATGGCAGTGCAGTTAAGGGGTAACTGGAATTCATGGTTAGGTTAAACATGCTTTATGTCATACCTTCATTATCAATACTTTTAAACAAAGCCAAAAAAAAAAAAAAGTACTGCAGAGCACATCCTGTCCTTTTGGTGTGTGTTATTGTAATGCCTTCAAACTACTCCTAAAATAGCACCTATATGGCCAATTACCTTTTAAATGATTTGGCAGATATTTTTTGTTGATTCAAGAGAAATCTGCTCCTCTTCAAGATGATGTGGGATCGATGAAATGAACAACTAATGAAATGCATCAGTAAGCAGACAGGATACCAAATTATCATTAGATAACATTATTTATGATACATGTTATGTTCTGTTAAAAATAAATTAGGGGTGCCAATGATCAGTTAACAATTGTTTGGCAAGAAAAAGTTCTCTGCCTTGTTTCCTGTTTTTTTACTCTATCTTCCACAAAAACTAAGCTTAGAGGTTGGCAGAGTGCTCCTTACCAAGCCTAATAATTTTTATTTAAGAAAGCTCACAATATGTGGAATAAGGAAGCAGATTTTTCCAAAAATTAAAAGAATAAAAAATGTTTATCTAAAAATAATTTCTAACATTTTCAAATAAATGCTATGCCTCATGAGGTGTTGCATCTAAAACTGCCAGTCAGCCAAATTACAAATTGGAATAATAACCTTATATAAGCAGTGTCTGCCTGTGCATTTCAGACATCAAAGATGTTAAGAAAAGAACCAAAACTGTATTTTGAGGGCAATTTATGAACTAAGTGCATGATTTTCAATGGCACAAAGAATCTGATTCCAACTGCATGCCCTACAGCACATGCTGCTAAAAGAGGACACATTCAGAGGTCTGCTTTTATTCTTACTCCCAGGCAGCCTGCTAGCAACCCACTTAATAGCTGCTGTTTGTAAAATGAATGCAAACCCACTTGATTCCCAGGATGCTCTTCTAAGTGGTAGTCTCACAGTAAGTGGGGCTGAGCCCTTCCTGTAGACTGGCAATGTCTGTGTATTTTGGATTATTTACATTTAATTCAAATACAAAAAATCAAATGTATCAGAGCCGTACATTTTTCCAAAAATTCTGGTGTCGTGCAGTCAGATTTTTGGTATGTAGAATAATGGAAAACACTACACATCACTAACTCTAGAACAACAAAAAGCTTATAGGTTCTCTAAGAATTGAGATATAAAAGTAAGCATGTTAGCACCTTTTTTTGCCAAAAGAGAAGTTCAATCCTTTTTCTGTACTGTCCTACTCCTCCTTTCCTGCACCTGGCTGTGTACACATTATTTTGTGCTAGCCCTGAAGCTTATTGAGCAATTTACATTAGAAGCCTTGCAAAAGTCTACACTGGAAAATATCAACCAACTTCCAGTGAATATTTTCTGTGATGCTGGTGTCTTAAACTGATCAAAGAAAGACCCTTCCTGCCTACAGTCTAAATTGGATGCCTGTAGATCCAGCATCCCCAAGCTGCAATCAAGTAACCTTCTCTTACCTGTGATATAATCCTTCACATCGTGTATTTTACTGGCTGGGTTGTTATTTCTAAACATGTACAAATTAAAAGGAGCTGGATCCTTCCCAATTCTCTTCCAGATTTCAATATCAGGTGTTGTCCACCGGCCTGCCAGTATATCATAATCTCTTTCTCCAAAGTGGACTAGTTTGGTCAGTGGGTCATATAAGCCTCCATGGAATCCAATTACCAGCTGGAAGTCAAGGTTAGAGTCAAAATAGATCTCTCCATAAGCAGTGTATTGAATTTGTTTAAGCATGAGACCATTGCTACTGAAAACAGCCAGTGGTGTCCCTGTATTGTCTGATGCAATGTAAAACTCATCTCCACTGCTAATTTCCATGGCAAAAAGATGTCCTTGCAGATCATAGTATAGAGATGTGATTTCAGAACTGGAGTGGTTATACACATGAGTTATCCTAGTTGGGTAGGTAAGGTCTGCGTAAAAGAACTGGAGATGCTGCCCAAGGCTAGTTTTACTGGAAACTCGTCGTCCAAGTCCATCATAACGATAAATCACTGTCCACCCACTGCCTTTGCTATAAACTCGAGTAAGAAGGCCCTTTGAACTGTATTCAAAGATTTCGGTACCCCTCTGACGCAGAAACCCGTCTTCATCTAACCTGTACTGTACATCTCCCAGTCGAGTTATTCTGTCTCTCAGGTCGTACCGAAGTGGTGTCAAACGGGCGCTGCTGCTGGGGTTGAGCAAGTGCAGGTTGCCATTCAGGTCATAGTTGTATCGCCACATTATTTTCTCATTCAGATAAACTGTCTGGAGCTGACCATCTACATCATATTCGTAAGCATATTTAGTGGTGTTGGCAAATGGCCCAATCTTAATTTCTCTTTTCGTCACTCGTCCCATGTTATCATACTGAATTGTAATCCAATACATTAATGACCGAAATATTTCATACTGAATTTCCTTGATGCGCCCATGTGCGTCGAAGTGTTTTGTGTATGTCATTACAGCTGTTGAAATGATCTGGTTAATATCATAATATATAACTCCAAATTTTCCAAACTGTTCAACTTTGCCAGAGATATCGTCAAACTGGTAGAGATCAATAGGCAATGGGGTTTCATTGATGACACCTTGCATGCTAGTCACTCTGAAGCTATTGTCATAGCTGTAGTCAAATCGGGCATTTACCATTCCGTCTTCACTAAAGCGGAAAATCTGTCTGTCAATCAACGGGCCAATTTGTCTGTATCTAATGGTGCAGATAAAACCATCGCTTTGGAGGTTTACTGTTTTCAGGACTCCTGCTGTCTCATCATAAGTAAAACTAACTCTTGTACTATCATATAAAATTTCTGAGAGCTTGGTCTGCCGTCTGTACTTGAATAATACTCTCCGGCTTGTCCCCAGGAAAGCAGTTTGAAGGAGCTGCCCTTCCTCGTTGTAGTCCATTATAACAGAAGCATTGCTTTCCGGGGGGTTGTATATATTCCGGTAATAGCCGATGGAGCGGATAGTCTGCATGGTATGACGAGCAACACTGGGCATGGTGACAGCGGAAAGCCGATCCAACAAATCATATTCGAAGATATACTGCCGTTGGCTATGGAGCAGAAGAACCATTGACTGAAAATTAAGAACAGATTTTTATCATGTGACAAATGGTGCAGTATCTCCCCTCCCGCCATATACTGATACTATTTCTTCACAAAAATGTGACATTCCCACTTGAGAAAATTATCTCCTCTTTAATTGAGTTATCATTGACCTTAGATGTTGTTAACATCTCCCTGCCTAATTTACTTGTATGCTTAATTGTAAGGGGTTCTGTAATTAGTAGTTCCACATTCATAATTTGCTACTTGTTATGACTGTATCACTCTTTTATCAAGCATTCACAGCTAAACAGCAGATTGTCAATGGATTCAGATAAGTCATGTTTAATATGGGAAGAAGTAAAACTGTCTTAGAGCCATTAACTCACGAGGAGAACAACATATGGGAGATACAATTTCTTCCCTACAATTAGAGATGATTTTGAAGAACTTGTCTAGCCTGAGATCTCTGAATACTGTGCTCTTGTTCTGTAAGCTTTTGAGACATAGGTAAAACAATTGTTTGATTATTCATATTGAAAGGAGCTGCTTGAATTATTCTGACATTTTCCTAATACATGGCTATTATGTATCATAGGTCTTGATTAAATTATGTCTGTGGTAACTAGTAAACAGTATTTGCTGAGCAACATCTTCAACAGAAATATATTTAAACCCCTAAAAGAAATGGATTCTCTTTCTGCATATCTCACAAGGGTGATTTTGACAGATATTTCTAAAAGGAGAGCTATCATTCAGTAATTGTTACATATGTATTGGTTCCTAATCTTTTGCCTATCCCTTGTTTTGATGCTACAACATATAGCAAGTACAAACTGTCAGTTGTAACTATTTAGAAAAAAGAGCTTTTCTTGGTAGTGAAAAAAGCCTGCAACAGTGGAGCATTAGCAAACAAATTATTTTCAGTTGAATTGAATTGCAGATAGTCCCTGTACCTTATTTTAAGTGTTAAGATAAAAGGTAAATGCAGATGCTTCTTGTTAGTCAGTGGCCTAAATAATTTAAAACCACATCAATTCCTAGCAATTACCTACAGCATGATTATGTATCTGTGGAATGAAACATTCCCCTTGGAATCACATGTTGATACTTAGAAAATTGCAATGTGCTTCTACTACCTATTTTTGCTTTGTACGCAGCAGTGAGGTGCTGCAGAATTTCAGCACGTTCCAAGCATTTAAAAAAACCTGAGTGTTCTTTACCTTTTCCAAGTATGTGTAACTCCAGGTTTTCCCATCAGCAAACACTCTAGACACTATCCTTCCCTGTCCATCATACTCTATTTTTTCACTAGTCGTGCCTCGCTGTATGCTGCCTATTTGACCTGTGGATGAATAGGTAACATTGACAGCCATCAGCTTGCTGCTCGGGAGCCACAGGGTGGGGTGCCCTGACGTGTCGTAGGCAATTCTCAGCAGGAATTTACGGTGGTCATCGTAGATCTTTTCTGTCTTCGTGGTTCGATCAAAGTCAACTGAAAGGAGGTTTCTGCCATTAACCTTTTTAAAGCAAACAAAATGACACAATAAATCATGCTGTTCAAACCCCAGCCACCTGTTATTTCCACAATGCTAGCTATTCTTTAAATACCATTTATAATGATTGATTTCCTGTATCTGTAAAGTATTTTAGCTACTTCTTGATATAACTGTAAGGCACTATAATAGTATCTACCTTAGAAGGTCAGGTTATATGAAGAGAGGGCTCAGAATTTGTTGCAATGTTTTCTTTCTTGATGCTTAATCAACTCTTAAGATGTGGTGTACTGAAAACTTTTGTAATAAATGGGGTCATTTCAATACAAACTACTTCTTTTGTAGGCAGTCTGAAGTATATCTACAAATTATTGTCAAAATATCCTCCCAGCAACTGCTTTTCCAATTCATAACAATCATGCTAAGAAAGAACTGAATCCCAGTTGTTCATAGCAAGTATTTTTCAAAATAGTAAATACAAGATTAAGATCTTCAAAAGCATGTTAGATCTTCAAATTAAGGTTTAAACAGTTTTTAGAACATAGGCATTTCCCTTCAGGATCAAATGGAAATTTAACTCAGTATACTATCCACTGCTGCAATGTATTTGTAAGGGTGAAATCCTTAGTAGAGGATTATATCCTTCTCCTAGTTAACTGACCATTTAAAGCCATAAATGACTGGAAGACTACTGGACCATTGAAAAACAGTAAAAAATACTTTGAAATTTATTAGTATTTTGATTTGAAAATAAAGCCTTAGTTTTATTAGGGCTTTATTAAATAAAGCCATAGATACATTTATGTTGAAAAGCTTGTTATTGATATATGTAATCTACAGTGATGGATAGTGATTTCTATGTAATATTTTTACACTGAAATCCACCCCCACCTCCCTTTAGTGTTCAAAATATGTCAACTTTCAGTTTCATTGAATTAGCTCTCATTTTTGAATTTATAAAAGGAAAATGTCTGGTTTTCTTTTCCTGTATCAGTATCTTTGCACTTCTCCATTCCTCTCAGCACTGAATTGTGCTTTAGTGTTCTCCAACAGGCCTCAAGGATATCTTTGTTATCTGTAAACCATTTCTGTATCCGCTGTGTCTTTTTAAAGTTGTCCCACGTGCGGTGAAAAACTGATAACTGAGTTTTTTTCAACACTGTATTTTGCGAACATGTGGGAAGTAGGGTAGAAATGGACAGAGAGCTATGTGTATTAAGAATTTTTTCAAATTCCGTTTTAAGTACCTCATACGTACATTATGAAGGGTGAAAAAAGATGGCTAAATAACATTCAGAAAATAACAAGAGAATAGATAGGGATACACCAAAGAAATGAATGGAAGATTTTTGCATTTTTCAGGCTGCATGTTCAAAACTCCATATGCCATGGATGTTGGTACTTATACCCTGAGGCTGATAAGCTTCTGAAAGATCAATATAAATTAGATCCTTTATTATTGGTATAAAAAGTACTAAAGTGCTGGTGATAGGTTATAGGCAAATAGGAAAAAAGTTCCTCCAAATACTGTCTTCTGCTCTGTCTCTCTATTTATGTACAACACTTTTTTCTTTGTTTATATGAAATCATTGGCATGACGAGAATCTGCACTATCAATTTAGGAAAAAAAAATCACACTTTCATGTAAATCTCCTAAATAAAGAACACTAAGTCTAGCAGATGCAGAAAAACTGTTTTGCCTATTTAATGAACCATCAAAAGTTACTTAAATATAATCTGAAAAATTAATGCTACAAGACTGAATCCAGAAGTAGGTTAAACTTAGCTGTGAAGTGCTTCCATTCAACTCCTTTTTTTGTAATACATTTTTTTACTTGTTTTCGGGGAGTTTTTCTTTAAATTTTCCACCATCTAATATTAGCTCATTTACCTAAATTAATTAAAAAATTTTCTTTATCTGGCTTTTTTTTTTCCCAGTGTCTCCCTGCACTCATCTCTGCATGTCCCTGCCTGTTTTGCTTCTCTGATTTTTTTCCTTCCCTTTCTCTCCACCTCCCCTTCCTTATTTTACATTTAATTATGATTTTTATAAATTTTCTTGTCCACCTCTCGAGATTAGACACTGAAGTTAAAATGGAATCTTCTGATTTCTGAACTGGCAAAGAAAGAAGGGTGGTTTTATGGTTAAGGCAGATGTACAAGCAATTGTGGTTAATTTCTTGGCTAAGCATATCCTTCCTGTATAAATTGCAACAAAGTACTTAATCTGCTGTCTCACTGCCCTAGCTGCTAACTGGGATGATAACATTCCTTGCCTTTTCACTTCCCATCTGTCTGGTCTGTGTAAGGGCAGATTATGAGGAGAAGGAAAGGAAATACTTCTTGTTACAGCCAGTTTCATGCTTTCAGACTTCGCTGACAGAGCTCTTGCATTCAGGCATGTGAGCTTTTGGTGAAATTTTGGTTGTGCTTGCCTATTCTTACAATAGAGATGGCAATTAAAGTAACAGTGAGTTTTGGTAATATAGCTTGTTTCATTGGGCAGTGTAGGGCTGGAATAACACAGCTAAAGCAGTGCTTTCCTCTAAAGTGCTTTTTAATAACATCTCTGCTAGAAAAACACTTTTAGAGGACAAGTTGAATGTTTTTATTGTGTCCAAGATAACCACACTCCAAATACTTTTGAAACCTCTGGATTTCATGATAAAAAACGTACTCAAGGAAATTTCCAGTGAAGAAACACTTAATGACACAAAACTGAGTCTTTTGACAGTCCTTACCTACTGTCCTGATACGTTTCAGTAATTTACGTCTTCATCTATCCTCCTCTACTTTAATTCCTGTTTTTCTTTCCAGTGAGAAGTATGAAATCTGTCTGTGATTCCTCTTTTAGGAGTAGGAATATATTGCTGTGTCTTACAGAGAAACTCAAGAGGTAATGTGAAAACTGGGGACCTCTGCATAGCTTGGAGTATGTCAAGTTTCAAGAGGAGACTCCTCTTGTGAGCTCCCTTGTCTGTGTTACCTGTCTATTCTGGGTGCATCCCTTGAGACAGGTCCTTTATCTGAGACCCCTGAGACCCTCAGTACAAAGGCCCTAAAAAGGCTCTTTCATGCAGAGGACTGGCAGGACCTTGGCCTACAACCACCTTATATTACATTACATGTATATAACATTATACATTATATATATAAATATATATATATATACATATATATATATATATGTATACATTACATGCATTTAACATACAGCTCCAGAGAGGAACTAGCTTACTGAACAATTACAAACCAAGTCAGAACAAAATCAAGATTGACTGTACACTGTTGAGGAAGGGCAACATAATTCTAATTAATTTTTTTAGAAAGATTACTAGTACTGTGTAGAACTAATACAAGATAGAAAACCAAGAGAGTACCTGACAGTGTACTTTTTCATGTTAGATTCTACGTAAAAATAACAGTGAGTATCACAGAGATGAGTACCTTTACTGGCAATACATTTTGTCACTGTTTCTTGTCTACATTTGTCTTCTTTGCAGAAAAATGTTGATGACATATCTGTCTGTACACAGAAATTACGAGCTCCATAAATTATTCCTGTTCTTCTTTCGCTCGCTTTCTTTTTCTGCTCTCCTCCATCCCCCTATCCACCCCCAACTGACATTTTGGTAATATCTTTCCATGTAAATCAATTTCACAAAACATTAATTTTTTTTTTCATTTTCATTGCTGACAAGTTTCTTTCCTTTTTTTTTGAGGCGTTTGTCTCTTAGCTCATTCTCCCATGTACCCTACTTTTCCCATCTCCAGGTACAATTTAATGAGTATTTTTTTATCCTAATCTGTCTTTATCCTATCCTAATTCATTTTGCCTCCCATATTTTTAAATATTTCTCTTTTGTTTGGTGCTTTTTTTTTGTTTTTTTTTGTTTTTTTTTTTTCTTTTTAATGTTAATTCTTCTAAGTTAAAGTTGTCCATGACAACTTTACTTCCTCGTTTTAACTTTTACCTCGTCTGCACTTGAATGCCAAAACTTAGTGTCACTAATGAGAACTGCGCTTGTGGTGATTTGTTTCGCTGACAAACCTCTCTTGGGCTTCTTTCACAAATGACTTGGCAGGTGTATTATACTACTGTGATATATAATGACATGCCTATGAACCAGAACCACAAGGATGAGCTTCAGAATTATGGCTTCCTTTTCCTCTTCCTTATCAGTGTAAGATAGCTGCCACAGGTAGTTACTAATACATTGTTCTTAAGCAGCTGCTACTGTGCATAATTGTTCTTCCTTCTTGGAAAAAAAATACATTCCTCTTGTAGAGAAAGTAGTAGAGAGGAATATAACCTGCATAACAGCCTCCCCTCCTTTCTTGTCCCGAATGGAAGATACAAAACACTTTAAAACTTCAAATGGCAAGAAGTCAAGTGGTCTGAAATTACTTACTTTCATTTGATACACTGCCTAGGCCTTATTTTAAAGAACTGAGTTCATTTCTAATAGTAAGTCAAACCTTTGATCTTGAAATGGTCTCCTGGCAACACAGTTTTAAATGCTTAATCTGTGTTGTCTTTACCAAATGGCTGTCATAAATCATAGTTTGCTTCCTACTTGTATTTCACTCACTATATAGGAAGAAGGAATGCCAACAAAATGGTAAAGACATATGTTAGAGGAATACGCGATCCTCATGCACACACAGTTAAACCCTTTCTACTGTAAGAATAAGTCTTACTACAATTTTAATTTAAAATTAAAAAAGAAATAAAAACCGGGGATTGTGCTAACTTATGGTAGAATAATTTAAAACAGGATTCTGCATCAGTTACATGAATTCAGTACCAGAAAGAAAAACAGGGAAGGAAAGCAGAAAATTATTCTTTTTAGCCATTCCAAGCTAAACCAAACAGTTTAAATTCCACAGAGTGCTGATTTTAGCTGGGGTATTTCTTCACAGAGGCTAATACAGGGCTATATTTTGGATTTGTGCTGAACAAAGGGTTGATAACCTAGAAATGTTTTCATTGTTGCTGGGCAGGGCTTCCACAGAGCCAAGGCTTTTTCTGCTTTTGGTACTGCCACACTGGGGAGCAGACTGGGGGTGTGTGGGAGACTGGGAAGAGACACAGCCAGGACAGGTGACCCCAGCTGACCAAAGGGATGTTCCAGACCCTATGGCATTATGCTCAGTATCTAAAGTGGGGGATGTTTGGAGTGATGGCTTTGTCCTCCCAAGTCACTGTTACGTGTGATGGGGCCCTGCTCTCCTGGGGATGGCTGAACACCTGCCTGCCCATGGGAAGCAGGGAATTCATTCCTTGTTCCACTTTGTTTGTGTGTGTGGCTTTTGCTTTCCCTGTTGAATTGCCTTTATCTCAAAGCACAAGTTCTCTGGGTTTTACTGTTCCAGTTCTCCCTAATCCTGCCGGTGTGGGACTGAGAAAGCAGCTGTGGGGGCTTGGCTGCTGCCTGGGGTTAAACCATGACACACAGAAAAGAGCAATTAGTAAATAAAATAGCCAATAAATGAAGTAATAAAAACAAGTACTCCCAGATCTATGGTCAGCTTGTCTACAGTAAATATTCTGTGGTTGCTGGATGGCAATACCTACAGGAATGTATTTACATTTCTTCATCCTTAATGAGAATGCAGTAGATCCCACTCATGCTTGTGCTCTTACCCTAAGCTTTCGGCCAAAGACATTGACTTTTCCTTGGGCTTGCTCTTTCCGGAATCGCCACTCCACCAGGTTCTGCCCGTTCTCCCCAGGCAGGGTCATGTTTCTCTTTGCCATGGTTGGGTTGGCAGTGCCAGCCAAGACGTGTGGTTCTGTCTGGTAGTGTGAGTCCAGGCCGCTGGCGTACAGGATTCTCAGTGAGCCATCATAACCAATCTGGTAGCTATTTCTTAACTGATCTGAAAAGACCAAAAAGAGAATTACAGGTCACAGACATCGGTTAAGACTCTGAATTTGTACTGGAGACTTTATGCAATACATGTATCTTGACTTCACGTAACTGACCCAATGGTAATAAAGAGCCAGGGTAAGATTGTTAAGAATAAGTGTATCCCAGAGGAGCAAAAATGCCTTTAGGACCTATCATCAAAGTTACTTAAACACCTAAGAAAGTCTCATCCTCATAGTATATTCTTTGGACTGGCACTAAACACATTTTCTGCTGTTTCGTTAGGCATTTTTGGCCTAATCCTAAGCATACTATCACTATTCACTTTTGCAAGTATGTGGTTGCTGGGATATTACATGCAATTTTTAAGCTTTGTACAAAATATCACTTTGTACTATTCCTGTACCTCTTTCCTTTTCAATCCATCTCTTCTTTCCAAGATTCCTTTTTAATATAAAGTAAGCATTCTACTTCCCATAGCTGCTTACAAAATTGATTTGGTTAGAAAACTTACTTAATGCTACTTCTGTTGCAACTACTGCTTTTCCTGAACAGTTGTTTCTGTAGAGATGTAAAACTGTGTATGTATCACCCCTTCCTCCAGACGCTATGCCCCTAAAATTTCACTCTATTTGGAGCTGCTTGTACCACAAGAAAACAATTTTCAGGCCTGTATCTGCTGAGAAATTGACGATGCTCACCCCCAGATTAGGGTGACCTTGGGAGGTGGCAAAGTTTCTCTTCTAACCTGGCCCTTCAAAGAAAGACTCAGTAGTCTTCAGTTGTCTGGTCTCAAGATAGTTTATTGCATGTTATGTCAAGGCACACACACTCCCTGACACTCTCTCGGACTCTTTCTCCTTCTGCATCTCTCTCCGTCTCCCCCGCCCAAGGGGCTGGTGCTATGCTTTATAATATACATTACGTATTAAATGTTTATAGTTTTTTTCCCAATGCTTATTACCTATATTGAATGGTGTCTTTCTACTCTAAACCAACCTGTGAGTGCCAACATTACTAAGAACATGGAGGATAGGAAGGAGAAAGAAGGAGGACAGGGCACGCTCAAATCCCTCCATCTTAGAACTTCTGACCCCCATGTACAAAACTCAGACCCCTCTGTACAAGGCCTAAAACCCCCCTGTACAGCACTCAAAGATCCTTCCTTTCCCTTTATGACTACTTCTACTATAATATCTAAACTTTTGTGATTTCTTGTTCTTCCTGCAAGGTTGGTAAATTGTTCCATGGATCAGATTCAAAGCCACAGGGATTTCCGGCTGCCTGCCAGAGTATCAGATGCTTCTGACCTGGGCCCGGAACATCCAAGAGTGTCTAAGGGACACTTTGGGTTCTGACATCTCCCCCTCCTATTTGTACTAAAAACATTTGCTTTGTTACTTTGTTTATGACTCGCTGAATGTATAGAAAAATGCACGGTAGAACAAGCAGAAGAACTAGAAATCTTGTAAGAATATAAAATGATATTTTTAAAAGCTCTCTCTACAATGGTGAGAGACTAAAAAAGTTGATGAAATTATCTTACTAGGATTTTGTAACTTCTTGTAATTTGCTGATGCTGTTTTACATTTGTTTTATATTTTTATGGATAGATTTTGAGTGATTAGATACGTTTATGTAGTACATCTCTTCAAATTCTTCACACCCATGCCCATGGGATAGCAGTAAATAATCAATTGCTGCCTTGTTTTGAAGTGTTGCTTGTCTTGCACTGTTGATATCTGTTAACATGTCACTCAGTGTAGAGGAAATGGGATGAGTGTGTTTGCTTAACTAACACGCTATGTGGTCTAACTGTGTTAAGGCTATCCTTGATGTTGCTTGGGGTGAGAAAATTGCTACTGCAATTCTCTGAGCTTTGTTCCAGGTATAAACTTTATTATCACAATTTGGACTCTATTGTTTAATGGATCTTATTTCTTTGTGTGTCTGTTCTCTCAAAATTTTCAAATTGGGTGTTATCAATAAGAGTTTTCTAATGTTGCATGGACTGCCTTTGATTTTTGTAGGGATAGTAGGCTAAATTTTGTTCCTACAAATTAAAAACATTCTTTTTGGTAGAATGGCTGGATTTTGGAGGGATGGTTTGGTCATCATCTTGGTGTAATTGCACCAGGATGATGCATTTTTGTAAAAGAGCTGGTTTGGAGTGACATTTATCGTGTGGTTATCTGTCTCTGTCACTTTCAATGGGTTGAATATGATGCAAAATTTTATTTTTGTTGACTTAAAGATGTTTAATTCTTGAGGTTTGAAATAAGCTACAGGAAGGAACTGTGTCTAAATATGCTATCTTTTACCACAAGAAAACAATTTTCAGGCCGGTATCTGCTGAGAAATCTTTTGTTTACAGTACCTTGAACCATGGTATAGAAAGAATCGATTGATGATAAGTTGGAAGTGATGCTGACATCTTCCTCTCTGCTGGATGACTCAATGTCCACTGTAATGGCCCTTTCCATTTCCCCATGAAGGTTAGTGACGACTCCAGTTGGGAATGTGACATTTGTTAGACGGCCCTCGCTATCATAGCTAAATAAAAAAAAAAAAAAAAAAAAAAGAGTGCAGAAATTATATATAGCAGGAACAAATTGTTTTCACTTACAACTAAAATGAATAAAAACACCAACTACTCATATTGTTAAGGCATTTTTGCTTTTTTTTGTGTGCATGGCATAGGCATTGCAAAGACTTCAAACATGCTTTGAAGTACTCAAAAGACTGCTTAACATACAGCAGCCTCAATAGTGATAGCAAGAGCAAACAGATGGATCTTCAGCTCTGCATATTATTCTTTGAAGTGTGACCAGATTCTGATTCACATCTAATTCACCATTTCAAAGGAAGCATATTTATTGGTGCTAAATTCTGTAGCATTCTTACTCCCACTTACTGGACTAGATTTTGCTGTTACTGTAGGAATCCTCAACATTTTTGAAAAAAAGTTATCTTAACAAGAGTGTCTCTTGGGCCCTTCCTATTCAATGAGTATGCAGTACACTGTGAGTGCTTAATGTCCCTTGTATTACTACAAGCAGAGTATGGGGTAATATTTAATCTACTTAAGCTGCTTGTAGGTGGAAACCAGAACAGCTAGCATCTCTAACTTGTTAACTGCCTGCAGATCATAGTTTGAGAATTGTGACACAAACCATGAGATGTTTTTTTCTGTGTCTACTGATATTTATTTAAACCAACAGCTATATATCCATTTAATATGAATAAGTAGATAGAATTTTTGTAATAGAAGTAGATCTTGGTACATGACCAGAGACCATGCTTACAAATTAAAATTCAGACATGCATTTTGGTCACAGTATAGACAAAGGTAAAGCACTGTGTGAGCTTCTGGTCATAAAGCTTGTCTTTAAGATTAGCTCTTCCAGTATTAGAGTCTTGATTTGTCAGCCTAGGTGTTCAGCTGAAGCTCCTTGTTTTGAAGTATAGCCTGCCCATAGCTGCAACAGAGAGAAAAAAGCATCTGAAGGATGATTTCATGCCCACTTATGACCTGTTTGCTCTCAGTTTTCCATCTCTCTCCTGTGACCATGTAGTGGGAAGCTGAACAACACCTTAGTCTCTTAAAGTAACTGGAACATGACCCTGCAGGTCCTCACAGTGTGCTAGACATTTCATGCTGATATTTATCATCAAAATTGCTCCTACTGGAAAAGAAAAGCAAAACCAAAAAAAGCCCCCACAAAAGCCCCAAGCATATCACTGAGGCTACAGAAACTCTTTTTTCTTAAAATGAGAGAATTAATCCTAACAGCTGTAGCCCACAACACTAACTTTCTCTGAACAGCATGAGTACTGCACAGCATTGCTGTAACTGAAAGGATTAAGTTAAGAAATATTTTCTTCCAGTTTGCTTACTCTAGATTTGTCAGCTTTTTGCATACAGTCATTTCCATCCTTTTAGCACAGTTGATTTCCTCTGTTTATGCAAGACTTTCACTTAGCAACAGGCAAGAGAAAAGAATGTTTAAAAATCAGAAACCATACTGCAAGCCAGGGAAGTCAAGTGAGAAAACTTATTTTTTGAAGTTAAGTACATTTCAAGATAATGAGGTTTCTTCTGGTGTGTTTCTGTCCCTAATTGTGGTTCTTTTTCACATACTGGACTTGGCAAGCTGAGATATTCCATTTATGCAGGAGACCAAAACAAACATACTTAAGTTCCTTCTGCATGAATGTGACTGCTAGCCTATTCATGACCTTCAGTCTCATGCCTCAATTCCAAGAACTTATTTTATTTTCATGTGCAACTTCCCTTTCCAACTCCCTGGGGAGCAAAGATTGTCCAATTAGTGTCCTTTTCTATTTTCTGCTTTATGTTTGAAAATGGTACCAAATTACTTTGTTAGGAATTACTTCTATCCTTTGATTGCAGTAGTTGAGTACTGCTCTTTATTTCAAACAATGCTTACTAAAGCCACAGATGGTAAGATTTCCCTGTAAGAACTTTTTGCCCTTTTACTCACAGTATCTGTTAGAAACTAATTACCATATTACTCAGTATACTACCTGAACTGGAAAATGCCACACATCAGTAGTATTCAGTGCAGTGTGTGGCTTCAGTGCAGTATGCAGCATTGAACTGTGCTACCCTTCTTTTATGCATTCTTGCTTCCACATTATTATTTTTTGACTGTGTCTATGGTTCTTGAACTGGTCTCATCTTTCATATGGGAAGGCACATCATGAGCCTGAGATAAGCAGTTAATATTACAGTGGGGGAGAGTTCAAAGACCAGCAAGAAATCACGTTATACATAAATGTTCTTAAAAACATGACTTTAAAGTTGAAAGAATCTTAAAAGCCATGATTGCTTGGCTCAGGCATCCTAGTGCAAGAAGAAAATGCGACTGAGACGTGAAAGGTAAGAATAGGATTTCTCATACTTTTATAGCCAGGAACAAAAAGAAAAAGGGGAAATAGGCCTTTCTACAATTCGCTACATATTCCATTTGATGACAGATTGCTATGTGTGTCCTTCATTTTGTTCACTGTACATTGAATACTAAACTTACTTTATACTTGCTATCTTCTTACCCACAATCAAAGCCTTATCAATGCACAGCATAGCAACATCACTCATACCTTTGGGCATTCTGCGGCCATTTTTCTTATTACATTCAAATATCCTTGCATTCTGCTGCCAAGGTGAATTTATTCATCCAAGATTGTCAGTTTTAGACTGAGAGATTTCTTTTATCTGCCTAGTGTTCTAATATTGAAATTGCCTTAGAAGGAATGAGATCTGAAGTCTAGAGGGTGAACGACTATATTTGGCATTTCACAGCCTCTTTGATCTTTTCATCCAAACACAAGCTCAGCCACACGTGTTACCATGGAGCCCTCTGATCTTTCTCCTTTGCCTGGCTCCACAGCAAAGCCATTCCACCAACCTCCTCAGTTCCTGAAGAGTGAGTCTCACATAAACTTCTCAATAATCTAAACCAGAAACTTGCTCCCTGGACATGACCTTGTGTGCATTAATCCGCTCAGCTCATTTCTGTTGGCATTAACGCAACAATCTTCATATTTGGTCAATAACTACGAAGGCAGCAGTGGGGGCAGCTGCCACCACCGCTAGCTGAAGTTGCCCTTAGATCAAATCCTTTTTCTTCCTTAGGATGAGCTGCCACTGCCAGATAGTTTTCCACTTCAGCAGTGAGAATTTCTCAGAGATAATGATTATCAGCTTCCCAGATTCTCGACCTTTTGCTCTTCACCTGCTGGAAGTCTCTCTTCCATTGCTCATCTCCTTCAGTTTTAATTACATGCCTTCCCAGACCATTTTCTGTTCTAGGCTATGTAGGACAATTCACTTTGCAGTAATAACTTCCTGGTAAGCCTTGCCACAGATGGAAATGCCCTACTTTATTTTTGACTTGTTTCTCAAGTGTATTTTATCTTAGTCTGTAGCACATTTAGCTCAACCCCAACTTGCAGAGCATTATTAATGTTTTATATCAGAAGTTATTTCAATAGGGAGCTGTAGAAATAAAGTGTATAGTAAAGGCTGCACCTAAAGCCAGTTGCTAAGTTATGACTGATACTGGTTTTCCCCATACTTCTACAGCACAATCCCTCACCAAAATAAATTCTGTGATTTTTTCTTTTTTCTGTTGTAAACATGTCAGGTTAAAGAGCAAGGCACACCAGTTCCAGCACATTTTAGATAGAAAGACATACAGTCCAAATGCATATTAAGTATTTAAGACTGGTTACAGATTATACTATTAGTTGGAATACTGTAATAGAGAAATGAAGCATGAATACATTTCGTAATATAGACATGTATAATTTTGACAGTAGAAAAGTACTGTTATACTTTCACTCAACTCACATTAGGCATTTTCTCTGCATCTCAGATTACTAAGAGTGGCTAAAAAATTTATGGAACATTACCCTACTTATTTCAAACTATTAATGGGAAGCCTTTTATTCCAGAGTGCTGCTTCTTGGCAGGTGAGAACAGAAGGTTCAAGGTTGACATTCAGGAGTGCAATGTGTTGTTTTTTTAGGTGCATACCATGTTGACAACATGCTGAAAAATCTGTCCTAACCTGGCAAAGAAATGTCTCCCTTGGCTTGTCGAGGCCATTTAAGCTACATTTACATAGAAGAGCGTTGTCTTTAACATGACAGAATTTTGGTTTCCAAATACATTCTTTCACTTATTTTCAGCCTCCATAGCACACTGCAGGTTTAGTGCCTCCCAAACGAAAGTGAATTTGAAGTTGGAAAATGATGGTAAAGAAAAGCCACTCTAGTAGCACTTTTACTGCATGCTCTATCAGAATCAAAACTGTAATCTTGTCCATCAAAATGAAAGAAGCCCACAGTTCATATACCATCACTTTTATTAGCATTATTAGCATTTCTTCACCTGTAGGGAGCTCTCCTGTTCCCCACTGCTTTAGAATTGGGCATGGCAAGTTACTGGAAGCTCTAGTTTTGGCCAGCTTTAATCATTATGTGGGTTGTAGAAAAAAAGAAAAAAACTTTCAACTTGAATGTAATGATTTTTGCATTTTCTTCCTTTACTCAATTTTTACATTGCTTTCCTCATTTTGATATGCATTTTTGCTTTTGATATGTAGAGAGACTGAATGAGCCTGCTAAGAATGAAAAAGGTGAAAATAATCTGAAGATGCATGGACAGAAATGATTTCTCCTTTTTTTTTTTTTTCTTTTGCATTTCTTATTTAGTCTGATTGAAATAGACACTTCAGTGGATCATTTATAACCCGCACATATTCCTTCATTTCCACACAGTACAAATGTACTCGTATCTTAAAAGGTTTTGCATCTTGCTTGTGAATTCACACTACAATTATACTGGGAAACCTGAAATATTAAACTGTGACTTCCTTTGGAGATATAACAATTTTTTTTTAATCCTAAACAATAAAGAATATTATTTTAAGATAAAGAAGATATGTCTTCCTAACATTTTGTTTTGCTTAACAAGAAGAAAGCAAATGACAATTTGATATATATTAGTAGCCTATAAATTATGACATGTGGATTTTCAAAATTTTATTTTATTATTATCTAAAAAGTGATAGCATTTTTCTTTTTTTCTTATCTGAAATATTGTTAAGCATGAGAAAAAATGCAGCCAGGAGGGAAAACCCTGTCCTGGGTGCATCAGGCACAGCATCACCAGCTGGGCAAGAGAAGGGATTGTCATTGTCCTGTTCTGTTCTGCACTGTGGCGGCCTCACCTCCAGTGCTGGGGGCACTTCTGGGCACCACAACATAAGAATGGTATAAAGCTGTTCCAGAGCATCCAAGGGAGGGCAAGGAAGATGGTGAAGGCCCTTGAGGGAAGCCATATGAGAAGCAGCTGAGATCTCTTGGACTGTTCAGCCTGGAGGAGACTGAGGGGAGACCTCATGGTGGTCATCAATGTCCTCACGAGAGAAAGTGCAGGATCAGGGTCCGATCTCTTCTCTGTAATAACCAGTGACAGGACCCAACGGAATGTCATCAAACTTTGTCAGGGGAGGTTTATAATGGATATGGTTTATATTGGAAAAGGTTCTTCATCTAGATGATGGTCAGGCACTGCAACAGGCTCCCCAGGGAAGTGGTCACAACACCAAGACTGACAGAATTAAAGAATTGTTTGCACAACACTTTCAGTCACATGGTGTGACCCCTGGGGCTGTTCTGTGCTGGGCCAGGGCTGGGAGCTGGACACTGATGATTCTTGTGAGTCCCTTCCAACTGAGAATATTCTATGATTTTATGAAAAAATCAATATTCTTTCCAATCTTACAGAATTCTAAATGTATGAAAGAAATTTGTTTATTTTCCCTTTCTTTCCTCCTTTATTCCTTTCCCCTCTCCCTCTCCTTTTTCCTTTCACCTGTCCCTTTTTGTTTTCCTTTTCCTTTCTGTTGTGCCTAGCTCTGAGAAAAAAGTGGATAAACAGAAATTACAGAAAATAGGTCCAGGAGTGATTCTAGGAAAGAGCTAAATTAAACTACAGCCAGAATCCCAATTCTGGACAGAAATTTACATGCCTACTTGTTTTTTAATGGAATTTGGGCAGAAAATGCAAAATCACAAAACCACAGAAGTTAGAAAGTCATTAAAAGTATTAGTATCGGCTACATTTCTCTGTCCTGTCCAACCAACTGTCAGACAACTCAAGCTTTTCCTGTTCCTTTATCTGATGGCTTTTCCATGGGGAAAGGGTCTTTATTCCGTTTTCATCTGGGGAAGTCTTATAAAACTGTTTGAACAGCTGGTTAAATAATTAAGGTAATGGTCTTTTATCTTAGCAACGTGGTCAGGACGAATTTTTTAGTCCAGGTTTAATGAAGAGATTTCCTCAGCTGGAAAGTGATTGGCAATTTCTCTTTTCACCTTCTCCTGTTATAACTGTAGCTCTTGAGGCTTTTTATTTGGTGTGTCTATTTTGTCATAACGTTAAAAGGACAGTTTTCAGTCTTTTTTTTTGTAAACTGACATTCAACACACCAGACGTGAACAATTCACTTAAATAGGCCTTTCTTGACAGCCATAACTCATCTGCAAAACAACAGGCACACTATAAACAAGAATCACTGCAGGAAATGTGTCTGCTGGAAAGGGAGCTCAAAGGAATGAATCAACACCTTTTCCCATGATAGCTCATTCACTTCCATACAGAGAAGGTTTTGATGCTCATTTTCCCACTTCATTGCACAACCAGACAAACAAGCTTGAGTTCAGTGCCTGTGCTGCATAACATTGACCACTTTCACAGCCCAATCCAAAATGACTTCCAGGTATTTGGAGCCAAATATTTTGAGGGAGTGGTGCTTTGTGGAGAAAGAAGCAATATATGAATTTACCATGCTGGGGATGCTTTACTTTTTGCCAGAGTACTGCCAAATTTCACTCACTGCTGTATGGTACTGCAGTCCTCCATGCTGTGCTGACTGCTGCAGCAAACACCTGCCATGTATATTCTCATAAGGAGCCACAAAACCAAGAAGTCTTTCAGTTGTACTCATATCTGACATGCACCCTACATGCACATGAACTTGCACAAATGAGCAGTGTTAATGAAGCCACTGCTTTCCGAAGAGCAGGAAGAAAAACCTCAGGGTATGTGCCTGGGGAAGGGGTGCACTGGGAGCAGTGGGGTGTAGGCAGTGTGGCTTACATGAGAGGAATTTTTAGGGATGTAGGCAGTGTGGCTTACATGAGAGGCATTGTTCGGGATGAAGCAGCTTCCCAGGGCTGGGGGTGTGCCTCAGCAGTTCACTCTTTTGAATTGAGTGCAGCCAATTCAGGAGCAATTCAAGGGGGCTTGTTCTTATGAAGACGAGACTAAATACAGTAGCTAGGCTGTTATCTACAAGACCTCAACAATCATCCCTCACTCTTCAACCTCTCTGTAATGGGAATTCACTGCTCCTGAGCTCTGTGGGATGCACAGAGGATGGCTTCTGGATTTGCTAGGGTGTGCCAGTGGGCAGCTTCCCTAACCTCAGGGCTCCTCGAGGTTGCTGCCTTGTCTGTATGTCACCTCCCCCACCTTTTTAGCTCATCTATTACTGCACAAATAAACTGTGTGCCTTGTGGATATACATACCAGAGTATGGCCTTTCGACTAAGAGAAATGTTGGTGTATATATACTTTGTGTGACATACTGCTCCTTGCTGTAAGGTCTGCTTACATTGTCAGAGCTGAGTGTATAGGCCTTTAGTGAAGAAAGGATGTAAGGCTGGTCTGTTTGGCCAGACATTGTGTTCACAGAATAAACTGTAATGATGCTTTTTCCCCCTTAACTCTTATTTGGTGGTAGGGTGGGGATTTAATTTAATTTAATTTAATACTTATTTTGAAATGTAAAAATGCCACAAAGCTGTTTTTACAGGGTCACAAAAAGTGGACAAATCAACTTATTAAATTACATTATGTTTGAAAAGCAAATTTAGTAACAGGAAAACCAAATTATATGGGTGTATTTTCTTTTCTTTTAGGGCAGTGGAATACCAAGATAAACAATAATTGTTTATCTTCAATTCTACAATCTATCAATTGTAGTTAAACAATAATTGTTAGATTCAGGTTCTGTGGTTAATTTAGAATAACAACCTTATTCCTTCAGAGTGCAAGTCACACTCAATTAATGCCGGCTTCAGAAGTGAGAGACTTTCCCTTCTTGGGAGGGGCCTCCAAAGGTAAGGCTTTAAAATGCATGTCCCTTGTAGGCTTCCTAGAGAGATGATCAGTCTGGCCTCACTGGGACATCAAGGAGGACCAAATCCCTTGATGGGGCTTGAAAATGTGTTTGAATACAGCATGACTGAAAACAGAGATTACCCTTCTCACATGTGGTCCTGAGCTGTCCTTCCACCCTCACCACACCAGGTTCCCTGCCAAGTGAGTGTGAAGGAGGGTGAGCTGCCTTGGCTCTAGCCTCCATCACTTCTGTTTGACAAAGAAAACTAACATGGAACAAGATTATTAACATGTCAATAACTAAACAAATGGTATTGTGAAGTCCTTCCTAAACCAGAAGTTTCAGATATTTTCAGGAGCCCGGGCAGAGCTGACTGGATTGACAGTGCAGGACATTTATTTCATTAATAGAAAAAAAAAAACAAACAACTGCTTATTTTGTGGAACTATCCTTACTTCTAAGTGCCTTCTGAAACCAGAGACATCATATTTTTTTCTTGACAGAAATCAAAGCAATTATTCCTTTTTCATGCATGTAACATGTAATAATATTGTCATGGTCTTCAGCATTCTGGTATTGATATTATTATCTATTCAATGGCTTCTCAGGTCTGCTTTTATTACATTGCCTAGTTCTAAGGAGAAGAGACAGTAACATTCAAGAATGAAGAAACGGGTAAATGTCTATTAGATGAGACATACTCCTATCAGGGCAATTTGGGGACACACTGCAGTTCTCTAAGAAAATTTCACATTTGTATCTAATGTATATATATTATAATCTATATATTAATGGATTATTTTTAGCATGGCTGCTTTTTATTAAGCAGGATGAGTCTGAAGCAGCAAGTTTGTGCTCCAATGTTAGCACAAGTCTTATAAGACAAAATAATATAATGTTGTATTATGACAGCTACTGTAACGCTGAGTTACAGCTCTGATTTAGAAAACGACATAACCTTTATTCTTTAAAGTTGAAGATAGAAATTTAAAAAATGTATTGGATGATTTATCTTAAGAAGAAACATGACAAATCCTGTCAGCAAGCACAGCCATCACTAAGTTCCTCTCAGAAATTGCATGTTGCATGAAACAGTTACATACTTGTATAGTGTTCATGTATTCAGTGTAAAGTTAAAAAAACCCCATCCAAATTAAATATCTTAGCTTGATATTTTTCCCTACAAATTCTCTTTGGGTAGGGGGCATCCTTAGCTTGTTTGAATAGAGAGTAAGAGTTTTAATTGCCTTCTGGCCAGCCTTGCCCCCATGGGTCTACATGAAGATGTGAGAGAGGGTTATGGCTACTAGATCTTGAATTTGTGTCATACTGACAGGAGGAGAAGCAAATATGCTGCAAAAGAGAAATATCTGTATTGCATGCTGCATTGTGCCAGGCAATGTGGATTGCCACTTATGGACTGGCTATCTCAAAAATATTCCCAAAAAGACAGTTTGGAAACAATTAAGAATGAAAAGAATATGTTTTTTGTTGTTTGAGTATACATAGTATGGGAAGATTAAAGACATTGCACTTGTATGTCACAGTTTGCAATCAAGAGCTTATGTGATTCCACAAAAGTCAATGCAAGAACATGGTAACTGGCTAAACAAAAGTGTTTGAATGAATATGGTTAATTATTTTATAGCCACTACATTTTACATTGATGAAGCAGCAGCAGTAAAAGCAGAAGGTACCAAAGGTTGTTGATAGTAAAAGGATAAAAATACCTAAAAAGCACTATGATATCAAGGACATTCAGATAGTGTTGTTTAGTAGTGATAAAAAAATCCAGATTACAATTTTGTACAAAGTTCTGGTATTTCTAAGAAAGCAGAATCAAATTAGAATGAAAGCCCCAAAACTGAACCCTAGGCATTTTTAGATACTTCTAGTACTGAAGTATAAATGGGATAGAAAAATGAACACAAATAGAGATAGAAATATTACAGGCAAATAACCCCCCACAAATGTTACCTGAAATGGTACAAACATAGTAATTATGAAAACTGGATTTTGAACCTCTTAATATACAGTAGAAGTCCAAGTGAACTGACACTACTAGTAGGGTATAATTTTAATCTGATCAAATTAAATACTTGCATTTCAGCATAAGCTCCATAGACCTTTCCATAGCCAAATTTCAGTATTTCCAAGTCAGACTCCACAAGCAATGTATTAAGATGAAGCAAAAGAAAAACTGCAGAACGCACTCTGTTGTCTGCTGCCAACTGTTGACAGTTACAGATGATGTGCCTGGTACTGGTACTAAACAAGTCCAAGCCAGAGGCAATATCTGACTCTGTATCACAGAGTTTTAGGGAAACCACAGCACTGAATGCATTCCTAATACAAGCATAATATGCAAACTCTGCAGCACACAGTGAAAATAGATTTTTACTTGCGATTCTCTAAAGTCCATAAATTACTGTAAGGATTTCACATTCTGCATGATTTCACCACCTTTCCAGAATAGCTGGAAAGCTCATTAAGTTAACTGTGGGAGCAAAGTAAACTTATAAGAACTTTGCTTGCTAATGTCATTCTCTTTGCTTCCTATTGCACTGCCTTGAAGACATGGATTGAGTGGGAGGGAGAGGAGGGGAAGGAGAAGACAAATGAGCTTAGGGCATGAAGTGTCAGGGGAAACATTGGATGGACTGTCAAGAGATACAAGAGGAGACTGCAAAGAAATTCACTGCTGGGAAAGGAAAAAGCAGGAATGTCAAACACACCTTAAGGAAATAATGGGAGATGTGGAAAGGAGCAAGACACAAAGTAAGAAAGTAAGGAAACGTAGTAGGAGGTCTGGAGAGCACAATGGAGTAATGGAAGAAAGGCAGTGCATTTGCAGAGAGGAGGAGACATTTTAGTCTGGAACAGATCTCTGCCTGCTGATACTGCTTCTAAAAGAAGAGGAAAAAAAAAGAAAAGAGATAAGGAACAGTGGCTGTTGGGCTTACTGCATGTCTAAGGAGAGCACAAGCGGCCCGAACTTTCCAGAAGAGCTTGAGGAACACGTATGTTTTTACAGAGGAGCCTGCAGAAGCCCCCGGGCTGTGCCTGCAGAGGGACAGACGCCAGATGCCCAAGACTGGGCTGAGGAGGATTTGTTCCAGAGCAGCTGAAGGGAAGGGCTCGGTGTCTGTGAGAGACGGGCACGGTGCCGAGCGCTCCCACGCGCGCAGGACTGCAGCCCTGCCCCAGCGGGTCTGCCCGGGCAGCCCAGGCCGCTGGCTGCTTGTCCTGCAGGGATTCTCCCCGGCAGAGCAGCCTCTGCCAGGTCCTCAAGCAACACAAGGAGCACAAAGCAGCCGCAGGCTGGCACGGCCGCCTGCCTGGCAACTGCTGGAATGCCAGGGCTTTGATGGAGACCTTGCAGGCTGGGGACTGGGCTTTCAGGGGCACCTGCAAGGCTTTTTAGGCATTTGATTCTGGTATTTCAAAACCTAGGTCAAGAGAAGATGCTCTTTTTGTGCACCTGGCTTAGCTATCTGTTAAATCAGAATGGAAACTGCTGCATAGAAATAATGCCATATAGGCTAGCTAGGAAGTGTCACTTCCAAAATGATAATATGCAGATAATTAGTTTAACTTTTAAGATTTATCTGTTTAAATGTTCATATTATGCAGACATAATATACAGTTATAGTTAACAGTTTCCAGCTCAGATATCTCAGAATTTTGTAAGAGAATTTGATTAGGCTGATTACTTTTATACCTTGTTTAACACTATAATTTCATTATAAAACCTAATCTGAGCAACTTTTAGCTTCATATGGCTCCATTGGTTTCTAGTATGCATGCATTTTCAATCATTTCTGTAAATGCTCTCTTAACATAATTTTTATTCAGTGAGTTTTTGGACCTCTGAAAACAGGTAACAGTTGCTATGAATTTGAGCAACAGTGCTTTAAAAAAAGTACTAATTCCTGAAATAAAAGGTGTCAGTTTTGATCAGTACACTATAACCTTTAGTAAAATAGAAATGTACAAGTCCATTTTGCCATAAAGATATTAAAAATCCCCCAAGTCTGTAAACAAAGAAAACATATGATATTATATCCTAAGTAATTCAAGCTAGTACTTACAATTTCACTGTAAAAACAAAAAAGAATGTAAAAAAATATTTCTTGTGTGTCAGTCCTTCCCTTCTTCAGGGAAAGAAGAGACTAAATAAAATAAAATACAGATTAATTAGTGTCCAGGCTAAAATGAATAAAAAAGTAAATTTCTTCTGGATCTGATATTAGTGTGATTTAAACTGTGGAAGAAAGCCATGAAAAGAAACAAGACCAAATGCTTTAGTATGTGCCAGAGCAGTGATTGCCAATTTTTGGGATGCAATGTTTTTGCAAATATTTCCCCTTTGTACTGAAAAGTTCTGAAAAGGAAAAAAGAAAGACTGAATCATTTTCATAAACCTGCTTTCAAACCACTGAGAACTCAGCTGAAATAAGTTATTTGGATCCATGCTCCACTTATACAACCAGACTTGCACGGGAGAATAGTTAACAAAGCTAATCCTGAGTTGCTCCTAAGGTTGAACTTTTTATTACTAAAGGCACAGTATTTTTCCTTCAGCAACTTCAACAGATGTGTGACAATCAAAAGGTGAAAAATCCCAGCTATACTCAAAACTAGTTGACAAAAGGCATTTCTGGTCCATTGGACATTCAAACAGTTGAACATTTTTAACTGTGAGTGGGAAGAAAGTCTGGATTCATCACAGAATATAAATTCTATCCTTTTCTCAAAATATTTTGAGATTTTGAGTAATACAGTAAATGAAATACATAAACTGTGATATTAAAAGAAAATGCATTCAGCAATAAGGTTGAAATATTATGCTATGAAGCCAGAGTGACTTCTTTTCAGAATTTCTTATTCCCCAATTGATATTTGAGGGACACCTTTCTATTTTAGCATGGCTTCATTTTTTTCAACAGAAAACATTTCACCTGGTAATGTTTTAGCCCATACTACCCACAAACATGAATATGCAGAAGCTGAGAGAGATACACCCTTGTACATCATGTCACCCTCACACAAACTCTTCTGTGATAATTCACGGTCTCCACCTCTTTTGGCAATAGTAGCAAAAACCTCTCGAAGTCCAGCGTTGTCAGATTTAATGTTACAAATCATGAGCACCGAAAAGTCACAATAATACTTTATCTTGTAATAAAACAATGGCAAACGAGTTGTGTTCACAATTATTTTTTCCTTCAAAAGGGAAATATACATAGATTTGGTGCACGGGGATTTTATGTTCAAAAGAAGCAAGCAGCTATGATGACTGATGGATGTTTTTAAGAATGCTGTTTTGGTAAGAAAAATAACACAGTGCTTTCCTCCTGCCCCTTATTCCCTGTGGCTTTACATAATCAGTACAATTTTTTATTTTTGGTTTTAACTTTTACAGAGCATCACAGAAAACATTACTGGAAGGGACCTTGAGAGGTCATGCAGTCCAACCTCTACCCCAGGGCAGGATCTGTTCTTCCTGCATTGGTCCTGAAAGATGTCTGATCTGTTTTTAAAGACGGTCTATGAAGGGCAAGGGGTCACTATCATTGTTGTCTGCTCCAGGGCTCCAAAATCTTCACCGTGAAGTTCCTCCAAATGTCTGATCTGAATCTTCCTTGTTGCAATTAAACAGATTATTGCTTCACCATGGCTACAGGGAGGAGATAAATATCTTTGCTTCTGCAAAAGCCTCATACACTTGCAAATTTGGGAAGAGTGAAATTGCCTAGCTTTTTCTATAATTACTTCAGCTTGGGAATTCTAACGAGACATTGGTTGGAGGTAATTGTTTAGGAAGTGCATAAACAGCAGCTTGGAAATAATACTAATAGTTACTGAGGGGAATAGCCTGCCCTTTGGGCTCTCTGTAAGTCAGCTGGACATAACCTAACTCAGACCAGAAAGTCTGCATGAAAGCAGATCAGGTGTGAAAGACAGCTATTTGCAGACTCAGGAAATAGCCCTGTACTTCATGACACACAGTACCCCAGGTTCTTCCTATGATGACTACAGGCCTATCACCCACTGAATAGTGAATATAATATCCAATTTTTTTGCCATCACGCAGATGCCATTAAGATACATTCAGAAGTCACCAGCTACTGCAGGACACCACAGTAGGCTACACAGAAACTACAACCAACATGATGAGAAATTACTGCCCTGATTAAAACTCTAGGTCCTCAATTAGCCAGTATGAATACCAGCATGATTTAAAGTGCCTGCTGTACCCAGCAGATGCCTTAATTTCTGTACGGGACTTAAATGGCCTCCAAACTGACTGTCTTGCCTAACTTGCCTATTGGAAACAAGTGGCTGTGTCTGTCACAGCTCAACACTGACTTTACTCTCTGTGGAAATGGATGGCTATTCCCAGCACACCTAAAGCTGTGCTTTGGTCTGTCAGCATACAGGACAGGGCTAACTAAAGAGAACACTTGCCCTCCCAATCAAACACTTTCTCATTCCTCTGTGTACCCTTGCTGTGCTTCTGTGTCCTCTTGGCAGGACCTAAGAAGATACACAGCGGATGCACCAAAGCACAATTAAATATTACAGATGTGTGCTAATGCTTTGGGAAGGTGCCCGCTACCAAAGCCCTGCCAATTTACAGATTATTGCAAGAATACCTTAAAACTGGCAGCAGTAGCATACCACCTGCTGTCTTTGTCAGGGATCAGCATTTCTAGCCCTGTCTCCACTTCAGGACACAATATGCAGTGAAGCAGCACCTGCTGCTCTTGTGTCTCTGATGGGCATCTGTAAAAGCTGGAAAGTAGATACAGGTGCTCAGAGTCCTCCTGCACACTGCCTCAGCCAAATGTACACTGACAGAAATATGAAGTTATCTCAGAACACAGATGTTTGGCTTTGCTGCCACTGCCTGACACTGGCACTTTATTGTCTTTATCATGTGTGTTGAATTGAAAGGTTTTTCTTAAGCCGTGACCTTGGCAGCAGTTGCTACTGCATTTCATCATAAAGATACAAGAAAAGAAGAGGGGGAAATAAAAAGAAGAGGGACTTACTGAATTTTCATGATGCCCTTTGTAATCCTGAATAGTTCAACTAGAGGCCTCTTAACAGTTTTACTTATCACACTAACACTATATCTTCCACTCCTTCATACATACCTTCTTACCCAACCTCATCATGTCTTTCATGTGAGTTAAAAATACACATATTTTTCCAGCTGGCAGAGATAACTGAAAAAAATCTCTGTTAATTCTTCATTGACCTTTTTTGAAATAATGGTTTTTGGTTTAAGCTGCATTTTTGTTATGTTTTGTTTTAGCATACCAGTTGGCAGTTCAGATCATTTGGAGATGAAGTTGCCAATAAAGCCTGTATGTGAATTCTCTGGTTCTACTAGTTTATCTATAAATTGTCATGATCTTCCTTAGTCAATATAATTGAGGATTCTGTAAAACGCTTTGCTAATCTGTCTGTTATGAACAGGCATTGATGACTTAATGAGTGTAACACAGGCTAAAGCAATTCACTTAAAAGATTTTTTTCTGAGGTTGGTAAAATTACAAGTCCTACTGTTCCATTAATACCTCTTGCTGTTGTGCTTGCACCTGTACATGATATGGTGCTGGTGGTTTCTGTGTTTTCAGTTTATTCCTACAGGAATGACAGTTCCCCCATGGCCCATATTTCTTCTCTCAGCTTCCTCCAACTGGGTCCACCTGTGTGAAAGCCTGCTGTGCTGTCCAGGAGATCCTTCCTGTGTACTTGCCACTCAGTGAAACACAACTTTTTACTACCCACCCAGATGTTATTTTTGGGCGAAAGACCACGCAGAAATGCGTTTGCTTAAAAAAAAAATAGAGCAGCGAAGACAAATTTCTTGTCAGTATTTGCAGCAGAAGAATGTCAATCTAATGAGCAAGTGGGATGAAAATCTAGTTTTTGATGCAAATCTACAAACCCATGGTTGTCTGAGTTACAAATTTCTTGACAAGAGTGAAATGTTGTCTCACTATTATTTCAATATATAAAACTGAAGTTCAAAATAATGAATTCAAAATTATTCAGACTCAATGTTCAGAAGAAGTCATACAAGTAAGACAGAGGAAGACAGCATGGGAAATCAAAAGTATCCTTCTGTGCTTTTTGTTATCAAGGGTCAACTTTACAGTTACTTTACCCAGAAATATTTCAAATGGTCCTATAGAACTCAATAAAACTATAAGGCATCTATCTATATTTTATGTACTTACTCAAAAAAAGTGGTCCATCCAGTCTCATCGCTTTTAGTTGCCAGAAGTCCACTGTTGCCATGGTAGGTAAATAAGACCAGCTCCTGCCCTTGTGCAGTCATGCTTTTCAAACATCCATTGGTGCCTATGGTCAGCCAAATGACTTGGTTATCAGGAGAGACCACTCTTACTGGCATTCGGTTGGGATCCCGCCTGATCCGAAGAGTATTCCCATTGCTGTCCGTCACCGCGGTAATATCATTGTCATTACTGTAGCTGAAATTGTACAGGTAGTCTCCGGTGACTAAACTCACAGTGTACTGGTGAGTACCATTGACATCAAAGATATACAGCTCTTGGTCAGTTGGAGAAGCAACTTCATAGAAGTTCATTGAATTCATTAAGGGTTTGTTCTTTGACACAGCCCGTATCCTAATGTTTCCCAGGTCAGCAATATACAGGGTGCCATCTGGAGAGACAGCTAAGGAGGAAGGGGCATTAAGTTTGGCATCTTTAGCATAGCCATCTCCATTCTGGTAACAGTCACAGTTAACATCATTTTTGCAATCACACTCTGAGGGTATTCCAGCAACTAAAGAGATCTCTCCATCAGTTGTGACCTGTCTTATCCTATTTATCTTTTTTTCATCCGTTTCTGTAATGTAAAGCACCCCGCTGTAGGACACGGCGATGGCGGTGGCAGACTCCAGCGTGGTCTGGACAGCGTGTTTGCCCACCGTGTACTCCACCCCAGGCACCTGGCAGTGCATCGGCCTCCCCGCAGCAATGCGAACCTGACGGTTTTCAGTGATCTGCAGAACCACGTTGTTATCCAAAACATAAATGGAGTTATCCATTGGGTTGATAGCTAAATCTGTAGGCCATTCCAGACGAACCTAAACAAATAGAAGTGTTTGGTTAAACAGTCAACCAGTGCAGATTAAATGAATTAATTAACCTTCAGTTTTAGACACTGATGTAAAGATATTTTCTATCTGTTGTAAGCAATCATGGCTGAAGAACTTGCATGAATACATGCAGCGAACTAAAGCTTTTCAGGGAGGCAAGGGGCACAATATTCGGGCATCCATTTTATTGAAAAGAAAACCAGTTGCATTGAAACTATAATACAGGCTGAGTTTCCCCTCCAATAAATGCAATACTTTTCTGTATCACAAATGCCTAAATAACTAGAGAGGCAGATATCAATGTCTAAATACTTGTCAACAGTATTCATCTTTTATTCTTGTAGTACCAAAAAAACCGTACTACCTTCCAGAATGTGAAACACTGTACTCCATTTTTGGAACATACCGCTACTGACATGTCCCTTCTTACCTACACAAGTTTTTAAGACAAATAGGAAAATACAGGGATTTTGTGTAAATCCTTTCATTCACTCTAGTAGGCTAAGGATGTCAGCAATTCAGAAAACCAACATGCCAAGATAGTTCTAACAGATATGCCATTCTCCCAGTATTTACTACCAGGCTTAAGGTTTCCTGCTGATAGTTCTGCTGTTCTAAACCAAACTGAACTTTATGGGCAGAAAAATTGAATACAGCAGTGTTTATAGCTAAGAGAATACAGTGCAATTCATGCCTGTGGAACAGGTTGCTTTATCCCCCAAACCTGCCGTTAAATATTACACCCATACTCCACCCAGTTTTATTTTAAGGGGTGTGAAAGCTGGATTTCAGTTTCTATCCCCAGCTCAGCTTTCTAAATAAGCAGCAACTGAAAAGTACCTGGCTGATGTGCATGCTGGTATCACAGGTTAGAGGTCGTGCTGAGGTAAGGTCATTGGAGCCAAGCAAAGTCGATATTATTCCATTCTGATCCACTTTTCTGATCATGGTCCCATCAACAAAGTAGATTAACCCATTCTTGTCTATTGCTATTCCTTCAGTGAAGCAAATAAAAATTAGTTGGTTGTTTTTTATTTATTTATTTATTTATTTTTAATTTTTTGTACTACCAGTGAATATATTATCCAAAACTAAGGGTATAGGTAGCATCTATCTAGTGGAAATTGTAGGCAGAAAATCTGGTCTCAGGCAGTAGGTAGTAATACAGCTTGTTAATGCGTTTTGCATGACAAACCAATATTCACCATGAAATCTACTACTGTTGATTGCATTTGCTGTTCATTTGCTTTTGTGTGTTGGGAAGGGACTAGCTTTTAAGTTAACTTTAAACATGGGATAAATGGAACCAAAAGCAATGCTCATTTTAGATATTCACTACTGCCTGCCAAACACATAATGTAAATGCTCTTATTGAGTGTTTAAAAATGCTCAATAATCACTCAAGCCAAATACTTCCTAAAAAATCAACCCTAATTGATTTTAAAAAAATCAGTCCCCTGTAGCTCTCTTCCTCTATAGACTTTCTACTTGTAAAAAATCACTCAAATCCCTAATTTTTGAGCCAACTATTGAATTCAGTAATTAAACATGATCATGCCCCCAGCTCTGAACTTCTGTATTATTTTGAATGTTACAGAGGGAGAACTCTTTTTACCTTTAGGGCTCATGAGAGTTGCCTCCACTGCTTTGCCTCCATCACCACACCTTGCCTCATCGAACGGCAGGCACTGCTCCCCTGTTCCTCCTATAACCTCAACATTTTTGGTCAGGTCTTTTGCACCAGTGAGCGATTTGGGCCGATAAATCCTGCGCGTGTTCGTGTCAGAAACGTACAAATCTCCCGTCACAGGGTCAGTTGCGAGGTAGTATCTGTGAGCTGGGTTGTTGCTGCAAAATGGAATAACACATTGCATATGCTGTAGTTAACTGCACCTAACATTGGATCAAGGAGAAAATGGTTTAGTTCCTATGCAGTGTGCAGTAACGCAGACAGAGTTAAAGTCAACGGTGATGCTCCATGCAGAGGCAGCACAGGTCATGGCCCCAAAATTGTTTTGGTCTACATTTCTCATCTGTGTCACAGGCAGCCCCATCTAGATTAATCCTCTGGGGAAAGAAGGTCCCCATTGTCTTCGATGCTCTCAGGCCAGTTCAGGCTCTCTCATTAGTGACTGCAAATGTCACTCTAATAGGCCAAATCAAAATATTGGAGTTTAAAACCTTCTGAGAGTTCTGGGAACCTTGATCTAGTCCCAAATTTTGCAGCAGGATCCCAGGCCTCACTTACACTTTGTTGGTATTATCCTATCTGTTTTATAATAATTTACACAAGGCTGCTGGGGTTCATGGTTTATGTAATTCATAAACAGATAAGACAGAGTTTGAATGATGAGTTCACAGGCAAGAGATAAGACATCATTCATAAGTATTTTTTAATCTACTGCTTTCAAATGCATGATATGCATGATTTGACACATTAGGAAATGTCATCTCTTCCACCAGAGACCAAGCAGAGCTTTTCCATTCTTCTTAAGTCAGAGTCATATTTCAAATAACTGTACACACTGGCAGAAAACCACTAACTATGCCAGCACAGTCTTCATTACAGTGAAAATATATATTGCTAACCATTTTCCCAGAACCGTACATTTTGCCTCTCCACTGGTGCCACATAATTGAGAATTACTGTCTTTTCTTCCCTGCTGGTGAAAAACAACCCTGGAGATTACCTTTTGTGTGGAGAGATTATGATGTAGAAACTTAACCCACTGCAGTTGGGATTCCTGACCTAATTTATGACATGAAGAGCTGAAATAAGGTCATGTAAATACATGAGGTAATTTCAGATGCTCCCCTCATGGATTGAAGCAGAGTGTCAGAACAGTCACTTCTGATGTTTGCAAAAGCGCTGCTTAAACAGATCTACCAGCCTGGTGGTAGCCAAACATCTGTTCACAGAATGCTACACTTCACGTTTTGTAAATACGTAACTGTGCTAATGTAACACATTTTTATGTACTGCCACTTGGAAAATGCAACAGAGACCAACAGGAACAACTTGTGAACAAATGATGCCTTTTAGCAGGGACAGATTTTTATAGCCATCCAATTACAAAAACACAGAAAAAAAATTTGTTGCATAAATAGGATTTTATTTGGTTTTAAGACTTTTAACATGTTGGTTCAGAACGAAGTGAACCAAGCGAAACAGACTAATGAAATCAAATACACAGTGATTAGCACCTCTTTAAAAGCTCTGCTATTGCACTGAGTGTTGTACAGCATGTCTGAAAACAATCAAATGTAGGCTTACTTTAAATTTCTGTCTGTTACAAATCTATTATTGCCAATGTGCTAAATAGTTGGAAGGTGTTTTCAAAACCTTAATTTATGCAGTGATCATTTAATATGATCACTATGTAGTGTACGAATTATTTATACCTCCATAGACTGCAAATTAAATTATACCCATTTACATGATTACTTTGGTCTTTAAGAAACTTTGCAAACACTTCAAATATAAACACATTGCAAGATGTGAAATGTGCAATTAAATTTTATTTCAATGTAATTTAAAATAAAGTTCTTTTTTACACTACTGAAATCTAAATTAAAGTACCTATCTTCAACCCATCTAACACTGCCTCAATCATATTTTTCAGCCACTGGAATAAGAAGCCATCAAATCAAAAACTAAGTAATTTATGCCTAACACAATTATTTATTTCCAAAAAGAAATTTTAAAGCTCTTTTCTTCATAAATATGAAGGTGTACATTCTAATTAATTCCAGGAAAAAAGAAATCAGGGGATGAGTTCTCACGGTAAGTACCATATCCTCATCAAACCAAAAAAATCCATCTGATAATTTAAATGTATTTTCTTATTTTATTAAAGCGTTGAAGTGCATAGGATATTACAACTGAATCAACAGAAACTCTCCAACTTGCCATATGTAGATATCTGACAGCTCCTTTCTGAGCTGATTCAACAGGCTTAACCTCAGCATTTCTCTTCAGGTGAAGGTTGAACAGCCAAGAAGGCTTTAGCCAAAAGAAACCCCCATTAATTTATGGGAGAAAGGCACAATTTGAGGAACTGAATAACTGTCAAGTGAAAACTACATTTGTTTTCTAGCCAGAAAACATCCATGAGCACTATGCAGATCTCAAAAATAGTACAGGAATAAGCAGCCAGCAGCTGATAAGCTGCAGAGTTTATGCAATTTCATTGTACCCTGAAATGAAATTAAGCTTCTGCCTTCTACCAATAACAACAAATGCAAAGAAGTGAAATCCTCAGCCCATGACTTACTGACTCATTCAGTACTGCCTAATCACTTTCAGTAGCCTGCAAAACATGGAGTTATATACCCACACTGGCTCCTGTAAAGACAAATGTCTAAAAATCAACTTGTTCTGTCTATGCTGAATAATCGTAAGTGCTTTGAACTGAAAGGGTGCACACACATGCACAGAGCTGTAATGATCTATTTCCCTTTGCTTTTATCTTGCTTAGGCTGATCTTTTAATTCTTCAGCTGTCAGATCACCTGGACTATTCTCCACGTACAGATTTTTTGAAAATACTCCTCCTGTTTCAGTCCCTGTCTCTCTTGCCTTCACTATGTGCCCTCTAAACCATATATCCCCTCAAAGCTGTTTTTATGTTTTGTTAGACTTTTTTTTCTGGCTCTGTATAGATTTGGGATAGTGCCATAGCCTACAAAAAAAAAAGACCTCCCTGTCTTCAAAGTCCTTCTAGAAATGACTTCTTCCATGAATGTCTATCAGCATTAATCACCCACAGGCAGCAGTGTGTATAAAGACATCATTTCAGCTTTGAGATTGGAAAAATGTGAGGTCATTGGTACATGAGAAGAGAAATTTGATCTGCATTCTCTCTCTATAAAATAGAGTACAGGCTTCTTGAGGTAGGAGACACATCACACTGTGCTGAAGTACTGTGTTTATAGGCCAGGAAAGGTGAATGCTTGAATAGACAAGAGGTCTGAACTAGCATTTAGCCTCATTCAGTAGTTTTACTTGGGGAATGCATTTTTTAGTGCATTTTCTTCTAATACCTAGCAATTATCTTTTGCAAAGTGGTCTGTTGAGGGCTTTTTTCCAAACTGCAGTTTAAGTAGAAATCTCCTTAGCAGTCTGAAAGGCTTGCCAGTGAAACTGGACATTTGCTCCCTTCTTCTGTTACAGGCCAGACAGATGTGCTTCCCTCTGCAGCATTTCACAAGACTCTGTATGAATTCATGCAGCCAAAGAAAGTATTTGGTCTCACAGTGTGTCCTTAGCTGGAGAGTCCATGGCAAGAGGATTTGGTGGATCCTAAAAGTTTACACATCTTAAATAAAAGGCAGCTGCCTTTTATTTATTAATAGAAATTAATAGAATAAAAAGCTGCCAGGGGATATTAAGGATAAAGATCCTACTCTTGGCTTAGGAAGTCTCTCATCAACAAATCTCTAAGGCTGAGAGTGGACACTGGGAAAATGTTGTATGATGTGAGAGAAAACTCAGACTCATAATAAATTGTGTTGGGCTGCACAGTGGGCTCCATACCTCCTGCCTGCTGGATCCACAACTGCTCCTGCAGGGCCAGTTCTCCACAGTCTTCTATGTCTTCTTCTGCCCAGGAGGAACCCCCACTTCACAGCTGCTATATGGGCCCATGCTGTTACACTAATTTGTTTGGTATGACTGCAATTTTGCTACCTGGAGCTTCTGCATGTTTAGGTATGAATAAAACAGAAAAGCTTCAGTATTCTCCCTCAACAACTTTTCTCACATGCAGGGATCCAGTTTCTGAAACACTGCAGTTGAGTCTGTGACCACAGTTCTGCCAGAGGCAGGAGAGGGTGGCACTACCAAATCACAGCAAAATAAACCTCAATAGGCAACCACTCTTTAATCCCTTCTTCTACATTCCACATGCCCATTTTAAGTATTATTCCACATTCTATGTATTTGCCAAGACAATGTCTTATCTAGCTGTAATCACAACTTTGTGATACCACAAGGGATATAATTCTTTTAAGAGTGGTGGAACACATACAAACCAATTGCAATAGTGAAACCCTAAACCCACCAAACAGAAGAGACTGCCTTCAAGTCATCCCTGGGAAAAAAACCACAAAACCAAGTCTGATCATTAGCACTGATGCAGACACCTTATTTAGTCATGGAATCTTTTGCCTAACACATCTGAAACATATTTTTGAAAACATAAAACCCTTCCTCACACAGAAGTATGTCCAAAGAAAAGTGAATTTAAAAAACAAGGACAGCAGAGATATGACTCTGGGATTTATTTAAAAACAAGGAATGAAAATGACTGGCAGCAAAAAGGAGAGAAAGGTACCAGTGGGCCTGCTAAGACGTATACTTAGGAGTTCTGCCACAAATGTTTGCAGGGTTTTATGTCTGCAACAAGATTTTAGCACGACTCTTGTTTTTTTCTTCCTTATCAGCACCAGCTGCTGTGGCAAAGCAATTCTAAGCATCCACCTACTCTTCCGTTCTTGCCATTATTGTAGCGATGCCAGGATGGATGAATGCTGTACTACAATCCTCTGATTACTGTTGTTTCTATGACCAATTTTGTCAGTCTCGGTGTATTTTAAAAACTTAACTCCTGGAGTTGTGTTATTGTTATTTCAACTTCCATTATTAAAAGAAGCTCACCTTTAAAGAAACAAATCTGTTAAATGAGAGCCTGAAAAGATTCAACATCAAAAGGCTAATGAAATGAATTCCCTTGATACTTTTATATGCCATTCTCATCATATTTGGTGTATCTGATTTATGAGTGAGTTTTGATAGGATCAGCAAAGAGCTGCCAGCAAGGAGTGAGCAGAGATGAGGGAACAGCAAAGGAGGGCACACACAAGCATAACAAGAAGCCTGACTGTGGACAGAGAGTGATGAGAAAAGAGGAACTCATCAGAAAGAACGATACAGCCTGACAGTTGACATAACTAAAACATATGAACTCATTATTTTTGAAAAATACTCCTCTTTTCTAGTAATACATCTCAGAAATGACTTGCCCATTATAAGCATTCATTTGTTAAAAAAGAAAGAAGAACAGTTAGAAAAATATAAATCTTCTTTAAGGAATGCTTACCTATGTCTAAAATCTTTATTTCTTGGTGGGAGCAAGTAAAAAAGAACAGAAAAACATTATTAGACAAACATTCAGAAAGGATGTTAAAAGACGAGAGAGAAGAAGGCAACATTTACATCTATCATCAGTGAAGTGTTGAATGATTGTCCATTGTCCACTTACGTTGATCACATATATTGACTCTTAAAATCTGCTGAATTATTACTTTGGGTAGATTAAATTCTCACATTTAGATAAGCATAGTTAAAATACCTTTATGAGGGTAAAATGTTTTCATTTCAGTTTTAAACACTTTTAAAATCTTTTGACTCAACTTCTGTTTTGTTCCCAAAAGCATTTGCAAACTCAAACTTACACAATGTCAGAAATTTATTCAGCACTTTAATTTGCCACAGTAACCCATAACTCCAAAAGTCCAGGATGAGAAAACGACATACCTTAGCTCCAGAACACTAGTTACATTTCCAGATGGGAATATCCGCCGAACGTAGTTGAAATCCCCCACGTACAGACTGCCATCTATCCCACAGGCTAAGGCAACCGGAGCCAGTAATTTATTACCATCAGCTTGACCATTACAGCTTGGGCAGGATATGCTGCGTCGTCTCCCGTTGCCCATAATGCTACTAACAACTGGAGGTTGCTGAGATATAAATTGATTTTCACCATTCCCTTTGTAGAGGATTCCTGTCAGATAATATAGGAAAAAAACCAAACCAAAACCCAATAACATTTATAAAAGCTGTGAATGTATACACATAAAACGATGCAAAAGTATTGTAAATATTCTTTTAGCTAGTTAGTGTAAGTTCAATCAATTTTTATTGTTTCACCACCATATTTTCCTCACTACAGATAACAACTTTATTAAAATATTTGTAGTTATATTTAGGTTATAAACATGCAAACATTAGATTATCTTGTCCACAAAATTTAGTAGAAACACTAAATAATGTAGCTCTTAAAACCCCAAAATGTTTTCAGTTGTTATTTTCAAATGTTAATGATTTCTATAATTATAAAAATTGTCATGCTGAAGGAAATGTTAAGCATATTAATGGAAGGAAGATAAGTGTTCCTACATTTTTACAGTTTTGAAATAGTCCAGAAAGGACTGAAATTCTAAAGTACTTTATAAAAAATGAAAATGAATATATTTGCAAATTGTATTCCTAAAGTCCTAGTATAACATAATTATGAGTATCATGTGGAATGTAATCTGAAGTGGATTACTGTTGCAAATTATAAATATTAATTAAAAAGCCACTTCAAAAAGTTGTAGATTGCCTCAATTTTACATTGTAAAAGATTCTTTACTCAGCTTACAACAAAAGTGATCCTCTGGCAACAAAGTCTGCCTCTTACCATATCTGCAGTTATAGGCAGTTATTAAAAATGTCAAAACAACAAAAAAAATGTGGTGCCAGGCCAACCTGCCTCTGAAACTTAATTCTGCTTTGAGGCATGAAAGAAACAATAATTTTGTGAAGACAAAGCAATATGCCAGCAGTATTTTTCTTCCTTATAGCCTACGTAGGAAATCTGAGAGGAAAAATGGATGCTTTATGTTAAATCTTCCGTCTTGTGGGGGAAAAAAAATGTATGTTAAAGTGTTGCCAGGACCCTCATTGTTCAATCTCATGATGAATCCATTAAGATGTCCTCTACAAATGGCCAGCTATTACGGTTCTACTCGTAAGTCACCATATGTCTTTCCATGGTATAATCCATGTAAACCACACGTCACTTTGTACTGTACAGAGATCTGGGTTTTATTGATTGCATGCCCAGAGTTTCATGCAATTTGAAGCTGAGGGATAAAGTAATCTTTTGAGAAGTTTAGAAGAAATTTAAGATGAATTTCTCTTTCCCTCCTCACTCCCAAAGTGCATGATTTGTACTGAAAAGTATGAGAAAAAATACTTTGCTTTCCTCTTTAAATGTTTTAGGTGTCTTCACTGCTTTCAATGTTATAAAATGCAAGAGATTATAAATGTAAAACCAATATGATAAGATTGGAAACATGATAAAATTGGAAAAAATGAAAATGGTTTATGGGAACCTAATGATAAGTAATCTAAATCAAAAGAGGAAGAATGTATTTTTCATGAATAGTTAAAGCCAGAATGCATTAACTGTATAAGAAATCCCCTCTCCTATGATTACATCATTTATGACAATCATGGCACTATAATTTTGTCTGAAATAGCTGAGTTCTACAATTTTCATCAGAGGAATTCTATAAGTCAGCACAGTGCACTATTGCACCTGATTTATTCTGTCATTACCTTGAAAAATTGGTCCTTCACATTTCTCCTCTATTATCACAGAGTAAAAGATGTACATTAGACTATTTACTGCAGTAGTTTGGATTTCCGTGCAAACACTGTCTGCACTCTCTGCTGAATAGATTTATGCCTCTCATCCACCTTGTCATTACAACTCTCCACTTGGTTTATTCAATTAGACACATGACACTTTGAAAAGTCATTACTTGTCAAATGTACTCTTCAACATAATTTAATGCTATCATCCATTTACCCAGTGAACAGAATCAATCTTACATATATATATATAATTATAGCTCTTTACATTTTTAGATGGATTACTTCACAATAATTTGCACAGTTGCTTTGTTGTTGTTGGCTTATTTTTTTTTTTGGTTTGTTTTTTAAAAATTTTAAATTAGATACAATGACACCTTTTCCCTTGATTTGGTTACCTTGTTTCCTTACTAGTCAGAAGGAATGCTTTAGGTTCTGACTACTGTGTTACACATAATAAGCTTGTCTACTATGGGGAGTCCTTCACAGGACATCAGGTACTGCAGAAGTGACGATCCTCCTGATAATTACTCTGGATTCCTCTCTTGCATGAAAACCGAGTGCTACCAACTACTACTTTAAGCTATGTGACTGTTTACTTCACCTTTCCTACATGCTTTGAGCCAAGTTTTTCCAAATTTCTTCCTGTTAAGTGTTGAGCTGAGGTTTCCTTAGCATGGCACCCTGCAAACAGTTGCTGAGCAGCATGCTCAACAAATACATTTTGATGCCAAAGTTACTGTGCAACAGCAAATTGCAGCTTGTGAGAGGAGTGAGAATATGAGCAAGCAACAGCTCTGCAGACACCAAGGTCTGCAGAAGGAGAGGGAGGAGCTGCTGCAGGTACCAGAGCTGAGATTCCCCTGTAGTCCACGGGAGAAGACCATGGTGAGGCAACTGTGCCCCTGCAGAACATGGGCGCCCATGGTGGAGCACATATCCACCTGGAGGGTCCACACCAGAGCAAGGGGATGCCCAAAGGAGGCTGTGATCCTGTGGGAAGCTCATGCTGGAGCAGGCTCTTGGCAGGGCCTCTGGACACATGGAGAGAGGAGCCTGTGCTGGAGCAGGTTTGCTTCCAGGACTGGAGCCATCTGTTCCTGAAATACTGCACCCTACAGAGCAGACCCACACTGGAGCAGTTGTGAAGAACTGCAGCCTGTGAGAAGGACTCACATTGGAGAAGCTCCTGGAGACTGTCTACTGTGGGAGGGAGCCCATGCTGGAGCAGGGAAGAGTGTGAGGAGTCCTTCCCCTGAGGAGGAAGGAGCGAGAGAGACAGGGTGTGGTGAGCTGATCACAGCCCCCATTCCCTGTGTCCCTGCACCACTGGCAGGGAGGAGGTGGAGAATTCAGGAGTAAAGTTAAGCCTAGGAGGATTGGGCAAGTTGTTTTTAAGATTGGTTTTCTTTGTCACTATCACTACTGTGATTTGACTGGTAATGAATTATATTCATTTTCCCAAGTCAGTTCTGTTTTGCCCATGACAGTGACTGTTGAGAGATCTGTCTCTGTCCTTATCTCAACACATGAGCTTTTCATTCTGTTTTCTTTCCCCTGTGCAACTGGGGAGTGACTGGGTGGTTTTGGTGTCCAGCCAGAGTTAACCCACCACAGCATATCCAACACAGACTGATGAATTTATTCATGCATATGTATTTTTAGGATGCAGAAGCGTGACATTCAATGTAAATCATAGAAACAAAGAATATCCTGAGGTGGAAGGGACCCACAGGATTACTGAGTCCAACTCCTGGCCCAAACCCCAAGAATCACGTTGTGTCCCTGAGAACATTGCCCTAACAATTTCTGTCAACTCTGACTGGCTTTGTGATGTGACCACTTCCCTGGGGAGCCAGGAAGTACAAAGCATCTACCATTTGCAAAATGTTCTATAATTTCCTTTTTTAAAAGTAATAGAGCAAATAGCAAAAAGTTTGAATGAGAGACCTGAAGTGCAGGACAGTGGAGCAGTAAAACTAGCAAGAAGAAAATTAACTCCTTACCATTCTGAACATCCAATACATGATGCTTATCCAATGTCCAACCACCCATGTTGGAGGCATCTAGTTCATAACCCTGCAAAATGGCAGTCCGCTTTTCCCAGAGAGTCAGATCCAAGCAAGACTCATACTCGTAACCTACAGACACTGAAATAACAGCACATGTCCTCATTAAATACAGGATCTCATTCTGAAGAAGAGTTTAAAGAATGGGATTTCCTTAAACTACACACATTGTTTTGCTCTCCTAGGACACATGAGAATTCCTATGGCTTCTTAGACATGTTGAAAATACTAACCAGAATCTTAGGTTATTAAAATATTTTAGTTATTAAGAGAATTAAGACAGTTATAGAGGAAATCCATTTTGTGATGTAAGTCATACTGCTATTGTGCTTTACTTAAAGTACACACAGTGTGCAGACTAAACACCATTATTATTAGGCTGAGAGCTACTTAATGGGAAGGAATAGAAGTTAAAAACGTCACTTTTCATGCAAATTAAATTTTTTTTTTCCTCCTGAAGGAAATTTTTTTCTCATAATTCAAAGCTTAGATTAGGGTTATTTTTCAATACTTTTTAATATCCACTGATGTAATTTTTTTCTGCAAAACACTTCCTACTTAGTGGATACAAGCATTTGAGGTGTGCTTCCCTATGTTCAAAACAACACTAGAAGTGCAAAATCCTCTGTAACACATACCAACAGCTTCAGATAATCCGTAGACCCTCTGATTGTATGCATCAGTTTTATCCCATATGAAGGTGTATGCTAGATTTGGGGATGCAGGGAACCATTTTTGGAAAAGTCTTCCCACCACTGCCACCATAAGATGAACCTTCATTAAATTAAATGGTATAACAGATTGGGTCATAGTAATCTTCAGTACAGATTTATATCCTGCAGCCCTGGAGCTCAAGTATGATAACTTCAAATCAGTCCCTGGTATTGTTGTTTCTTCATGAAGTACCTGTGCATCGTTAAAAGAAAAATACAGTATTTAAATTATTTGGAAATTAAACAAAACAATGCAGCTATCATAAAAGGCTGCCTAACATATTACATGACAATCCATTAGGAAATATCATCTGCATTTGGCCTTCATGGTTAAAAAACCCATAAATAAATAACAATGTTTCACACTTTTTCGAAAAAGTCAAGTCTAAATTCTTCATTATACTGAAGCTGCTTAGTTGTTACTTTCTGCTCAAGCATTTCAAAATGATCACCTTTATTTTTATGGGGGCAAAGGAGGCATGAGAAAACATTCCCAACTGATTTTTCCTGAAGAGGCAAAAAAGCATATTTCAACTAAGTGAAAATTGCCCCTTATTGTGCTGCCACCCATGTCCCAACTAATAAAGGCATGTCTAATAAAGGCAGAAGAGACTCTAAGGAGAGCAGAGCCTGATATTTCGGTTGGGATGTCTAATTTCTCCTGTAGAAGCAGGAAGAACTCCCAGGTATTTTATTATTTGCATTATCAGTGGATTGTAAATACTTTAAACTAGATCATTCTTCCATTTATTTTGAAGACAGATAAGTAGATGCCTCAGGGGAAGTTTTTCCATATTTTCTGATCAATATTCAGTACTCAGATATCAGCTTATCACTTTCACATTTCTGAGAGGTGGAATGAGTCAATTTTATTTTTAAAAGGTTCCTCCCCTCCTCTACCTTGTCATTTCCTCCGAGCTGAGAAGCTTTTGTGGGTGATGGATGGATGTGAAATGTTTCTGTGTAATGTGGATAAAAGCAGCCTATATTGTTCTATGCCTCAGTCTGAATATACACTGCAGCCAGCACTTGGAGTGAATAGCTACCAGGTATCTTAGCTTATTGAAACAAACAAAAGAAGAAGAAAAATGCATCTAGACACACTTGTACAGGTAATGTTTCTTTAGTGAAGAGTTCAAAGGATGCTGAAGCACGAGACCAGAACCTTAGCGGTGTTACAGGAACACTCTTGGGAAGTAAATTAAGAAAGGTTTATTTTACTTTTCTGTCTCCTGGTCTTGAAGACCAAACAGTATTTAGTATTAGTGGAAAGCAGACTTCAGGAAGAACACTGTCACAAATACTAGGCTTAAGACTTCAGTGGGATCAAAACCTGGCTACTAAACAAGTGCTGCTAGCTCTCTATGCCAGAGAAATCCTTGGACACTGCTTCTAAAAAATTGACTGTGTTGAATAGAGTGAAGTAATGTGGTTGATGCTCAAGAAGGACAACACATGCTACACCATCCTCTATATTAGCATTTTTGTTGGATCTACAGAAAGGTTTATACAGAATTAATTATATCTACTTCCTTCCCAATAACAGGAACAACATTTCAGAAATACTATTTTGACTCACTGTCTGGCATTATAATTATTTATATCTCACACATGTAGACATAAAACTGTTGTTCGCCAGTAAGACTATAATAGAGCTGTAGGAAATAAAGTATGAATTGGAAGATACAATACAATTATTATTTTTGAATTATTAATTCTTATTCTTTGAATATTTCTTTGTTCCCCACCAAGAACCAGGCTGAAAAGAAATGACAGGTAGTCACCTTGAAGGAGGTGAGTGTGGCCTCAATTCTCTGCAAATCTAGTCTGTTTTCCCTCAGCTCAATATACAGACTGTCTAATCCAGAGAACAGGCAAATCTTTTCTACATGAACAAAACCTCCTCTCTCTAGAGAGTTAAGTGATTGTGAGCACATTCCTTTTCTGAGACTTTGAAGGAAAAGCACAAACCACCCAGGAACAAAAGACAAATTCCTCCTCAAGACACCAGCAGGACTCTCATATACTGCATATAAAAGCTAGTCTAACAGATGGAGGTCTCTGTAAGCAAGAGGAGAAAAAGAAATAATATGCTTGTAATAGGACACAATTTAATGGACTTCAGTGGTCTCCTGTTATGACCATTGCTTCTTTTACAACTGAAACTGTGGAAGAGCAGTGTTAAACACCTAGGTGGTCTTCCAGTCCTCTTGGCTGAGATAACAGGCAATAAAGAGGACACCTTGAAGTTTCAATTTTCAAGAAATTCCACTGTGTATTTGGATTACTATCAAATTAGAAACTAGGACACTCATGCAGTTCTCAGCGAGGTTTAAAAGAAAACCTAAACCCCTATTATTAGTTTCTGCAGAAGCCTCAAATGCCTGCTGGAAATCTGACTTAAAACTTCCTTTTTTCCATAAAATATCCCCTGTAGTAACTTATTTTCTAGAGAACTTTAGAAATGTATAGGTAAGGTTATGCAACTCAATCTCTCTCCCAGAATCAAGCATTACAAAGAGAATTAAACAGTTTCATGTTCATCCAAGAAGGTTAAGTCATCAGGCACAGCAGAGAGCTCCTATGGGAGCCATGACAACACATCAATTGTAAAGCAATCGGGAAAGTCACCGGGAATAAAAGTCACATCAGGAATCACCAACACAACCAAGCTGTCTGTACCTCACCTTTTCCAGACTGAGTATCAAACTACCTTCAGAAAGGCTGATACCCTAAGGGGACTGAGTTATTGCCCAACCACCAAATTTTAATGGCTGACATTTTACTTACTGATGATCAAGCTTCTCCTAAGGACAGCTGTGAAATATTTAACTTAGGGGACTGAGATAAGGGTCACCTCAACTTTCACAGGGTTTGTTGTCCTCAAAGTTTGGGCTGGTGTCTGAATCACAGAAATTGTGCAAAGCTCCTTGTCTCTCAAGGCCAGCAGGACTAAAGCTGTCCAGGCTCTAGAATGCTTTCCTGCTCCAAAATATGATATCATTCAACTGACATGCTCTGATGGTATTCAGAACACTGAATAAGTAATTCAGTTAGGGGGAGAAAGGCCTGCTGCTTTGCTGTGATTTTTTTCTTTTTTGGCAAATTGAATAAATTCAATAGAGGATTTGAGGACAAATTTCACAAATTAGTGCAAACTTTAGTCCTAGTGTCAGAAAAAGGTTGTTTGCTGAGAAATAACAGCTGAGCTGCTGCATTAAAATGTAACATGATCTAGGTTTGAGAGGGGTAAAGATGGCATTTTTAGATACTAGCAACTGCTGCTATTACATAAAGACTGAGATTAAGAAGTACCAAAATTATACTTTAAGTAGAAGCTGAAACTGCTCATTTCAAGACAGAAAAAATGTTTTCCTTTTAAAAAAAGCATTCCCCTACAATTGAGGCTCTTAAATTAGCATTTAAATCAAGGAGAAATAAAAAGGGTAAAAATACTTGGTTTTTCTAGACTTAAAACATGGTTTGGGTACTACAGAGAAAAGGGGTAGGAAAAAGCCACATACATGTAGAAATATAAAAATGTATCTATAACAGAATAAAGAAAAAGGTATGTATAAAGTGTCAAACAGAAAGCAAAAGAGAAGAAAAGCATAAAATGTGCTGGAAAAGAAGGAGATATATAAATGGAGATATTCGGTTCTACAAATAAACTCCATTTTTTTATCCGTATGAACCTGACATACTGAAGATTTTAGGTAGATGAAACTAGGGTGCAGCATCCATAGCATACTAAGATTTTTAGATATCCTATTATGTTGTTAGTTTAAATGTTAAAATAGGTTAATTTTTTTGCTGAAAATCTAGTCACCCTGAAACTACCAATAATTACTTTTATTAAGTCAATGAGGCTCATATTTTATCCCAAATTCCTCTGGGTAAATAAATTTTGCCAACTTCTGCTGCATTACTGACAGTAGTGGGAGAGAGTCTGAGGAGAAGAACCTTGAATATATAATTTGAAGGAAAACATCCAAGTTTCATTCTCTCATACACTTGAAGTGATGGAAACAAGAGGCTCAGGACCTGCAGAAGGCATCTTGGAAGCACATGGAACAGTGGATAATAGAAGTTTAGGAGAGGGAAACCCTCAAATACTCAGTTTCAGAATTGCTCACTGTGACTCACATGGGCTTCTGCCAGACCACATGGCAATATATGGAAAACAGATATTTTAGGAAATTATTAGGAAAAAGAGAGTAACAATATTACCTAATACATAAAAGCAGCTCCAGCTTAACCTGAACTCCCTCATTTGCATGCAGTTTATTGCCTTGTTCCACACCGATTAATCTCAGCTACTTAAGTCTAGGCAAAGCATGGTAACTTACAATTAATAGTAGATAAAATCACGTCTGAGCAGTCCAAATTTAGTTAACATGTTATTATCAACCCTCTTGGGTAATGATTTGTTGGGTCTGTGATCACCTCTTTACCCACTGTGTTTGTTCTTTCCCCTTGCTTGCCCTTTTTTCTTTCATGCTGCTCCTTTGGCACAGACTTTAATTCCCCCTCTGATCAATTTGGGATTCATAAGCCACTAAGTACACTCTTGGAAACATTATCTCCAAGGGATGATGAAGCACTTCAAGGGATGATGATTACAGCAGCTCATCATTTTCTCCTGCAGTACGTGATAGTGAGTGCTGTCAGAGCACATGAACAGGGTGCCTAATACTGACTGCAAGAACATGGGGAATGACTTATTTCTCTGTACTTTCCTCCAGGCTCACAGACTTTAAACTGGCATTGCCCCTTTTTATAAGAAAAGATCAGCAGCAGTTCCTCTGGAGCTGAACATACAGTTTTGAATAGCACCTGGTTCTGCCCATCTTTTATGAGAGGAGTGATTTTTTTGGGTGACTGATTGATGAGCATTATGCATTTCTGAGGGGAACCTGACCTGAAGGGGTACATGCCAGTCACAGTTGTGCAGCTCCCACTTGCTGAAGCAGAAAATTATGTGTGGGAAATTTATGTGTGAGATAAGCAAAGAATATAGAAGAAAACACTGCTTAATGTTTTCTTACATAGTATTAAACTGGATTTTTGCATACATAACAAGAGTATCATTTTCCCTCATCAGAAATCACCCAGCAGCACCAACTGCCTACGATCCACTGAGAGTATCTTCCTTCCAGCTGGTTTCCTAGGGAAAGAACTTGACCCAACGGTCCTGCCTATCAGACCTCCCACCTCACAAATTTTGAGCCTGGTAGACAATTTCAATCACAATTTAAGTAACAATAGAAATCTCTAAAGATAATTCAGTTCCTTTATGTTTGTAAAAAACCAGGGCTCCGGTAGGGAAGAAGTAGTCAATCTGGGACTCCCATGAGAAAGAAGAAAAGGCTGAATGCAGCCTGTGGGGAAGGACTGGATGTGACAGACAGATGGAATTACAGCAGTGGGTGGGAATTAGTAGGAACCCAGACCTCATTAGTCCCACTGCTCATGAAATAACTTGTTTACCTAGACACTAGAAGGTTTTTTTTTTTTTTAATTGGTATTTTCTGACATTCTTCTATCATAACTTTTTTCTTGATTTATATCTAGCTAAGCCATTTTCCATAATTTCAGGAACTGAAGCTATCATCTGTTGCCAAAACAAGTAAATCAGAGCTGTTTTTTCAGTGGACTCTGTTTTGCAAATACTTTCTTTTAATTGACTTGCAGCTATCAAAGGCACAGAAATGATACTGAGGATAAAAGCAACAATTTCCTAGCACAGTCTCGATTTGTATGAGTGTTTAGTTGTAATTTTCTTACATCTTTCCTTTAAACCTGCTCCTACCATGAATTGCTTAATGATTTAGCTCTTTTCTTAAGAGCTCTGCATGAAAACATTTGAATACATTTTCTATGTTTCTCTTGAAGAGGCAAGGACATTTCTTAGTGAACGTGAAAAAGAGTGCTCTATGTAATTATGACATTGTGGAAGTAGGGGCAAGAAAGAGAGAGAGAAAGAGGCAGAAGGAGGACTGTTTCACTAGGAAAAGTTTGAAAATCAACACTAAGACAATATACTACTTCTTAAAATGCAACTGAAATGCTTTAAGAGTCAAGAGACTATTCATTGTATGAGTGATTATTATTTGAGATGGAGGAATCTAATACACCTATCATGGAAAAACTTAAAAAACCTCCCATTTCATCTGTAGTTTTTTCCATTTAAATCAAGGTTTGGATGTCAAGTCTTACTTTCATTATTACAAGTTTTGAAGAAGGTGATTAGACCATGAGCTCACTGGCTTGTCCTCAGTGTTGAAGAGAGTTCTTTTACTTTATAAAAATCTGTGTGTCATGCTATTTTTTAGGACTAAACAGATAATTCAAACTGCGTGTGTCTTTAGGACACAGTGGAAAAACACCTTTTGTTTTCAGTCTCTGGGGTGACTTCTAACAAGAGGGCAATCCTAAAAGGCCAATGTACTATAGTGTACCCTTTTTATGGGCCAGTGCTTGAATGCTAAACACATTCTGTAAATTAAGTTATGCAAACGAATGTCCTGTTGCACACACAGCTTTCTTACTTTCCATTTTCAGATTAAATTTTGAAAATCATCCCACAGAATAAATACATTGGTCTGAAATTAATCACACGATGCAAATTCCTAGCACTTACTCAAAATTACTTATTTTTGAACAGCAGTGCATGGCTTTCATTCTGGTTGCTGAACACTAGCCTGGGATAAAATTGTGTTTATTTGAAGCACACCTTACCTGTGTCTCTGGGATGATGGGACTATCTTCAGGAGAAATTCTGAAGAAAGTGGATAAAGGTGATGACACGATAACAGGGTTTGGCCTTACAAATCCACTTAGATCACAACTGGGAATGTCATTCTCTTCCTTCTTCATGACAAGGGTATCCATGACATAAAAGACATTCCAGGGAATCCATACTGTGTGATACTGTGTCAGGAACGGTGATCGCTCAAACACCAGTGTCAGAGAGGCACCACCATTCGCTACCAAGTCAAACCTAGGGAAAAACCCCCAAGAGGGCTAGCTAGTCAGCAAATTCCCAAAGCCATCCACAGCCTCTATTTTACTGATTGATTCTTCACTCCACTGTACTGCTCTGAGTGCAGAATGGCTCTACTGGGAACAATGGAGAAATCAATTAAATTACATTACATTATACTGCACGGAGAGAACAGAGAATTTGGGATGCTGAGTTTAAATTAAGCAAGTCCTTCTACTTCTAAAGTATATAATAATCAGCGTGCTTTACATTTTAAGAATGAAAAAAGTACAACTTCTGTCAATCAGTTTCCTAATGTCTTTTTTTCCTGTTATTTTATTATCTCAGTTTTACAAGCAGCTCTTCAGTAACACCCTTGCTGTCTTTATGACTTATAAGTGCTTCAAAAGGAACTTACATTCCGTCCTGGCGAGTGATTGTATATCCATATTCTGGATAGTGCAGGAAGGAAACATTGACTCCAATGAGTGGTGTTCCATCAGCAGTTAACACTTGGCCTCTTATGACAGATGCAAGACTATGAAAAAGACGCAGGATCAAATTACAAGTTTGGGGGTTTTTGTTCTTTTTGCATGAATAAAAGGTAGTGACTGAACACACACACATCCACCCCTCTCCATATGCTATCAACTATCATTTAGAAAACATTCCTCAGATTCTAACCCTTTTACAAGTTCACATAATTTACACTGTATAAACAAATGCCTTAGAATCCGCAGATAATAATTTTGTTTCAGTATTGTTGATTTTACTTTGGTTTATTTTGTCTGTACTGTGTTACTAAGACCAGAAATTTACTGAAGAATTTTAAGAACTTATAAACTCTATATGTTCTCACTATAAGTCATATTTCTGGCAGACTCTTAAAGAAAAATGTACTTTTCAATTAGTATCAAAGCAGTCTGTAAAACTGCAGGGACTATGAAATACAAAATTTAAAAGAGCAATAAGGAACATTGGTGCAACAACTTTTAATCAACTGCTGTGCCCAAACACATTAATGCTGTTAAATTACTGCAAACGCAGTAGTTCTAGTGTAAATCATCTTCTTTCACTCAGTGAGATCCCAGACACCTGCTTCCTGGCTTATTTTCAGGTCATTACTGCTTCATAGAGCACCAGTCAAATAGTTTATGCAATTATACTGTCGTGCACTTAACAGTTCTATTACATTAATTCATAATTTATATTATTTAGTGAGCTCAGTTTAAAAAGTGCAGCTTTGCTTTTCCTTCTGAAGTGTTTTCATTGCTTTGATATATTTCCAACTGTGCTAGCCCAAATCAACTGGTTAAATAAAGATTTATTTAATCATTAATGAAGTGCCCTGTTAGAATACAGATACTAAGCATGGCAAGTACCTTCTGTAACCTAGTGGCACTGGTAAATTGAATTTTGCGGGAAATGAGACAAAACAAGCAATGTGATATATTAAGCGAAAAGGTCTTTGCTCAAAATCCACACCAGAAATTTGCAGTCATAGCAGATCTTCTCCTCACATGAAACTCACACTCCCCAGTTTCTTCTGTATTCATGAGTACAAGATGAGTCACGCTCACCTCTTGTTGAAAGGGCTTTCCCCAGGTATGACATGGGTGCTGTCTGCCCCGATGAGGAAACTGATCCGGTCATAAAACGCTTTGGCAGCTTGCTGAGATGGCGACTGTTGGCTTTGGCTGATGATATCTTGGGGATCAGGCAGTCCACGACAATAAGGCTGGTTTTGGCAAGAACTCTGCAAACAGCAGTCAGGATCCATACAGTCAACTAGCCCATCTGTTGGCAGAAAGTCACACAAATGAACAAACTCTTCCTCCTGCCCCTGTGCATTGGAATGAGCCAGCCAGCAGGGAGATGAAAAAAATTATGTAGTATGAAAGAATATTCATAATTAAGATTTTAATGAATTCACTTTCAATTAAAGAAAGAGAGTTTGTTTCCACTGAGTTCTTAAACTCCCACAGAAATCCATGCAAGCTGAATATATTCAGTATACTCAGTATCATGTAAAAATGAACCTATTTATTCAATACTTTCCTAAAAACATGTTGAACAAACCAGAAAATGAAGGCACTCAGGCTCTGCATACACTGTTAACTTATAAATATTAAACATTTTAGGTGGATCTAATTAGCTCTTATGTGAGGTTATTTGACTTGCTAGAGAAAAGAAACAAGTAACTCCCACTCTGCTGTTTTCCTCAAGTTCTGTTAGTAATATCTATGCTGCAAGTAGCTTTAAATATTTCACAACATGTATCAAGGTGGATTCCTTTATACCTTGGCAGGAAGATTTTGTTGCTAGTGGCAAGGCAATTTCCACAACTTTTTTACATGAAAACGTATGAGAGAACAAAATCTGTATTTAACATATAGATTTTATTCCGAATAAACGGATGGGAAATGCTGGCCAGTATAAACAAGATTTAAACACATGGGTGCTTTTATGCTTATGTGCTGAAATATTCCCATATGTGGAACATTAGATCTGTCACATCCCTGGAAATCTAATTTGATCAAAGACTAAAATCAAGATCAAATTGATAACTACTAATTTGCTGTAAGTAAAGTCATAAGGAAAATGAGCCTGGAAATGTCAGCTACAGAAAATTTCTAGATGAATGTAATCTGGTATCACAGAGCTGATAATTGTTTCCCCAAAAGAACAGCAAGACTGAAATAGCTCAAACATTTTATTATTCCATTTAGATTAGAGAGGGAGCTTGCTTGCTGCACTGAACTGAAAAATATACCAATGCAGCACTCAGAGGAAACCCATGACTGCTTGTCTCACAAAAGAATCTGCCTTTAGAGTAAATCTTCTTTCTGAAGGGAAAAATATCATCCATTTTTGTTCAATCATATGTTGAAAGACTGCAAGTAAACAGAGATCTTCTAAGGGTATTCTTCTAAGTATTGCTGTGCTATGTGGATAAGTTAGAGGACTGGCAAAATAGTAAAGGAGTGGGATTTCTGTTCTTTTGCACATCTAAAATTCTTATTTAACTTGCCTGACTTTGAAATCAGTTCAGGGAAAATAAAAGGGCTGAAAAAAGCGTCATTAAGTATATAAAATTTTAAACATTTTTCAAAGACAAGAAAGAGCACTGATTTTTTCTGGGATGAATATATGCCAGAGGGTCACATTGCCATTCAGCTAGACACTGACAGGCTGGAAAAATGGGCTGACAGGAACCACATGAAGTTTCCACATGAGAAGTGCAAAGTCCTGCACCTGAGAAGGAACAACCTCCTGCACCATAACACAGCTTTGTGGAGAAGACCCTGGGAGTCTTGATGGACACAAAATTAACATGAGCAACATGCCCTTGCAGCAAAGAAGGTGCCAACACCATCCTGGGCCGTGTTAGGAGCACACAGCTCTGTGTGCAGGCTGGGCTTTCTGGTACAAGAGACATGAACATACTAGAGAAAGCTCAGTGAAGGGCCATGAAGACTGTTAAGGGTTTGACACACCTCTCCTACATGGAAAGCCTGAGAGAGTTGAGACTGCAGAGCCTGGAGAAGAGAAAACTTGGGAGGGATCTCATCAACACCTGCACATACCTGAAGGGAGGGTGTAAAAAAGGCACCTTCCTGTGGTGCCCAGCAAGAGGAAAAAGGCAATGGACACAGACTGAAACACAGGCAATTTGGTCTAAACAGCAGAAAAATGTTTTTTATTGTGAAAGTGGCTGGATACTGCAACAAGTTGCTCAGGGAAGTTGTGAAGCCTTCATCCTTGGAGACATTCAAAACCCAACTGGGTACATATCTGAGCAACCTGCTCTAGCTAATCTGGCTTTGAGCAGGGGAGGGGACTGGATAGTTTCCAGAGGCCTTTTCAACCTCAAATAGGCTGTGACTCTTGTGATTTTCTAGTCTCATTTTTGTAAAATATGAAACCCTTTCCTAGCTGAAGTACTGACCTCCCTTGTTGGTTTTAACTCCAGAAGACTGGATCAGTGTCAAAGCTGGGGGTATTGATGGTTAAAAGAATATTTTTGGGGTTTTATTTATCTGAATGGTCCCCCATGCAATATCTGGTGCAGCTGCCAAAGAAATGCTCAAATTTCTCCATTCATCTTTGTTAGTTTATAAAAAGCAAATGTACATCTGGAGTACAGTCTGCAGGTCATAAAACTGCATGAGATTGACACCTTCTGAACTAATCAGCTGGAAATGCATTTTTACAAGCCTCTCCACTAACATCAGTCAGAGAAAGAATCTCATTTTCACCAGCCAAGATACAGGGATATGCTGTTTGTTATTTTCCTGTGGAGTCTATCAGTAACTTGCCCAGGCGAGTGACGGATGGTTATGAATCTGGCTCCTTATAACTTGAGAAAACATTTTTCATTCTTTCTCTGTACTTATGTGGCTAGAGCTATCTAGTACTGCTAAGTCAAGTACTCTATTGCACTTTGTGAAGCACAGTAAAATTTCCTTTCTGAAATGGCTCTGCAAAATTATTGATGAATTTTGTTTAGCCTGAAAAATATGAGACTTAGCTCAACTGTACCTTGTCAGTTATATCACTCAAATATGACAGTGAAATTATAAAGAAAATAGAAACTCCTACAGGCACCTGGACAGTCATTATCAGTCTCAGAAGGCTATTTATATTTTCTTGTTCTAGATGTAAGTGGTTCTGTATACTAGAGATGTAATGACTACTTTATTGTTTTCTTCCTCAAAAGCTGTAAAAATCTTGACTAATGTTATTTTCCCTTTTTTGCAAAATGCATTGAATTGCAGTGGAGCATGGACTGTTGATAAAATTGCTTATTTGAAGAGATTCATAAAACCATCACAACTCTGCTCTCGTGAGACCCCACCCAGAGTTCTGTGTCCAGCTGTGGGGCCCACAGTGTAAGAAGGACATGGACCTGTTAAAGTGAGTCCAGAGGAGGCCAGGAAGATGACTGGGGGCTGCAGCACCTTTCCTATGATGACAGGCTGAGCAAACTTGGGGTTGTTCAGCCTGAAGAAGAGAAAGCTCCAAGGAGACCTTGTAGCATCCTCCAAGGACCAGAAGAGGGCCTGCAAGACCTGGAGAGGGACTTTTGCCAAGGGCAGATGGTGATGGGCAAGGAGGAATGGCTTTAAACTGAAAGAGGGCATGTTTAGATTAGATATAAGGAAGAAATTGTTTACTGTGAGGCACTTGAACAGGTTGCCCAGAGAAGTTGTGGATTCACCCTCCCTGGGAGTATTTAACACCAGGATGGATGGTGTTTTTAGCAATGTGGTGTACTGCAAGGTGTCCCTGTTCATGGCAGGGGGATTGGAACTAGATGATCTTTAAGGTCACTTTCAACCCAACCTTTCTCTTCTCCACGCTCTCGTTACATGATTAAATGAGAGGAGTCAAGACAGAGGATCCCCACAATGCATTTCTAAAAAATAAGGTGTATCAGTGGGACTGCTTGCTTTTGAATAGAATAAAACTGCTGGAAGGAAGAAAAGTAGAGGGACAAAGTAACTTCTGGGCAAAAAGATCTGCCAGTGTCAAGGGGACATGGTAGTCAAGGACCTACATAAATCCTATTCTTAGTTGTTGTTGATTATAGTTGATTATATATTTAGGCAACAAAAATCTCCATAGAGTGAAATTCAGTGCCTACATAGGAAGAATATAGTTTTGGAACTATGATGCTGGCCATTCTACCAGGACAGTTTTGGTGACTGGCAACCTAAGGCAAGAGACAGGAAAGGAAAGAAAACTGTATAACCAAATCTCAGTTACCCTTACGTACCTCAGTTTTGCAACAGGCTATAATGAATGGACTCGATCATAGACATCAAAATGACTGCTTGTAGGAACAGCTGGTCAGAAAAGCCAGAAAAGCAGAAACAGCCCTTGGTTTATTCCTGAACAGTGTGCAAGGACTGAAATTCAGCTTTGCTGTTGAATGAAGCCTAAAATATGACATGTGGGGCTCCAAATGAGTTCTCACTCCAGAAAAAAATCTTGGTGGCACTGTAGTTAAGTCCCATGATATATGTACTCGGCATTCACCAGCCACCATAGATGCAATCAAAAAGCTGAAGAATAATGGGAAGTGTCAGAGCACAAGCCAGAGAACCTGAGCATGCCACTGTATCACTCCTAGTTCAAGTAGATACTTCCTGAGATTTCCTTAGCTTGGGTTATCTTTGCACTTAGCAACTCTTCTGAAATTCAAAACATTCTGCATTTAATTCGCAGCCTGTTAGCATACAAAAGAAAATGTAAGTTCACCTCTACCCTATTATAATGTTTTACTAAGCAACAACAATTAGCCACTATCAGAGAAGAGGCCCTGGTTTAGGCAGTCTTTACACTGAATTTGTACTATCCTGTGACATCTGCCAGAAAGAGGCTGTCCTAGGTGATGCAAGTAATCAAAAAAATACAGTAGTGTTAAGTATGCTTTGCTTTATAACAGTATTTATTTTCATTTTAGCAAAGAAAGAACATTAATGTTCCCTTAAATCTTGCTCGTGGAAGCCTGTAACTACTCTAAATGATTGGATAGGAGCTAATAAAAAGCAAACTTAACTAAGGAATCCACTTCAATAAGGATCCACCTAAACTAAAGAGCAAACAGCAACTCTTCCTGTTTCTTAATCTTCCTACAGTGATAACAAAGCATGGCCCACTTTGTTCAAGTATAATAGTGACACCTTTTTTCCCCAAGAAGTAAGGCTTATTCCACCCACAGACAGCTCTGACTTCCCTCTCCTCACAAAGTCATTAGGAGTTTAATTCAGGCTAAGATCTGCTTGATGCACACACTTTCCTTGTGGGCTGCTAAAATGTAAAGAAAAATCCAGTCAAACACAGGGGAAAATAAACAGTGAGCCTTAAAGAGAACAGAAATTATTTCCAAGACTCTGAAAAATCTGTATTAAAAGGAAGATAAGCAATAATCATCCCATCATAAGTCAATAATATCTAGAAGGGAAAATACTCAGGTATGCCTTGATGCCATTAGGATTTCCTATGGAGAGTATTTCCATTGGGATCCTGAGGATGCTCATGTTCACAGAATTTGAATAATCAGTCCCAGAAAGAGCTAAGAATCAAAGGAACAGCAGACACTTTTATTAATGAACTGTGCTCATATTAATATATGAAATATATTCTACCCAGAGTAGGATAAAACATAAACACCAACCACAGCATATCAAACAGACAAGAACTGAGATAACTTTAATTATATAACCACTGAGCCTAGTGAGATGTAGATCACACTACCCACAGTCATACTATAAATTCAGCACAAGTGCTCAGATAACCTAATCTCCCATGATAAACAAATACAGCAGAAGAATACTTGTGTCATTCCCTGCAGCTGTCTGAAATTTTAATGGTTTGCTTGGAGATTAGTAGGTTGATTGCAGGAAAGGAAAGTAATAGTTCTTCTCTTTCCAGGTAGCTTACAAAGGAGACTTTCTTTCCCTAGTTTTGTTAGAGATACTTCCATTTTTAATTTGATTTGTAAAATTTTAACCCTTCTCCTCAGCCACAGTCAAAGACTGAAGTGAATATGCACTGTATTGAAGTGTATAAATTAAAGTAAGAGAAATGCCACTGACAAATAGCATTATACAGGCTGATCACAGCAAAACAAGTACTTGGACACCCCATTTCTCATGCATAGCTGCATAATGATGTCCATAAAGACAATATGGAAAAAGGAAATGAGAGAGAGAAAAAAGCAACAAAATATCAGCATTAGCTATTTTTCCTCAAAATCATTCTTCCTTCTTTAAGTCATCCTGTTAGATTGTTTTGCTTCAATTCCTTGTTCATCTTGCCCCCCCAAAGCTATTATTGTTTTCAGTCTGAAGGAGCAACTTCTTTTCTCTTGTTCCATTTACATGCATTCCTGTTCACCTTGCTCTTCTTCCTCCTACTGCTCCATTACCTGCTCCTGACTCCTGCTGTCATTTGTCACATCCTTATATGATCTTTAACACTTACTGATTCTGTTTTAGTCTACCATAGGACTTTTAATGTATTTTCCCTTTTTCTCCCCCTACATAATCTATTTTTTTCTCCAGTTTTTTTTATGCTTCCACCTAGTTTCTCCTTCTCCTTGATTTGTCTCTCTTCATGTTTGCAGGTTTCTCTTTTTTCCTTATATTGTAATTCCTTGGCCCACTTGAACTTAATTCCCCAAACAAGCACATTTCTGCTGGAATTTGGGCCAGACTGTTTAGGCCCCTAAGTATGGAAAACTGCCTCAAAATATGTAATACGTAATGGAGAAGGATGACAAGCCAAATGATGTGTACAGTAATAAACAGGAGCACAGTTTTAACCATATTACTTATTTTCCTCAGGAAGTAAATGCTGCTGTTATTTATAGTTTGTGATGTCTAAGATCTCAGCTGCAGAAAGGATATGAGAGCAAAGAGTCAACCAGCAACTGCAGAGGCATATGCAGTCTAAAAGGAAAGACAAAGTCTCAGATGACTTTATCATCATCCAGAGGCCCTAATGGAGTTTTTATCTCTTCTCTGAATCTGAAGGTGTTAAGCAAAAAGAATTGATGAGAGAAGGGGAAGAAAGACAGACAATAAAAGCATTATGCTGATCTAATACTGGACTGCATTCACATTGAATCTTGTTTTTGTGGGATTTTTTATGTGATTCTGGAATCATGCTAAGTCACAGCCCCTCTAGCTTCCCTAGACTACAACAATAATCACAGATTGATTGCTTAGGTTAGCAGTCCTGCCTGCATCTCACCACATATTGTTACCTGTCACCTGAATGACAGACTACAGAAAAGTAAGCCAAAAAAAAAAAAAAAAAAAAAAGAAAGACTTCTGGGAGCATCCTGTCAGTTATGTGAACATTTAAATGCTATAGAGAGATAAGATCTCTGTAGGCTGGGTAACAAATTGTTTCCAGCAATTGCATCATAGTTCAAAATGTGAACTCCCAGTTCAGCCTATTCTCTTGGGACTATTTCCTTGTGAGGTCACTGAAATTTTGAACTCCTTCATTTTTTCCCCTCTACAACAGTTCACTGAGTTGAAACTATGTTTTTTTCCAGTAAAAAAGAACACTGCAGGGGAACAAAGGTGACACCTATCTTTTTCTAAGTACACATCTCACAGCTTGTTAGGCTTTGCTGATATGCCATAAAGAAGCACTGAAGACCATGGCATATCCTTGCAGATGTAAGAGTGAGTCAAATGCCTGTATGGTTCTCATGGCAGTATTTAATCACCTGACTGAAAAATCTCCGTTCCTCAACATGTTCTTCCCAGAGTTAAAAATCCAGTTGGTGTCTCTTACCTCCTTCATTGTCCTTACTGTCAGTGCAGAGAGTTTCCATGGCTACGTCACAACCTGCTCCCCTCCATCCTGGCTGGCAGACACAGTGCCAGCCATTTTGGTCCAGTGTGCATCTCCCATTGCTGTTGCACAAACCAGGGCAGCCCTCTGTTGAAACAGACAAAGAAAAAGCACAAGTGATTTAAGTATTGTAACAATATAAAAAGAAAAAAAATACAAACAAGGGACACTTACTGGGAACAGGCCTTAAGAACAGCACAAATACTGTAATTGCACATGGAGTGGAACAGCAACATTACCCGGGGAACGTAATTCTTAACAAAGTGGCATCTTTGATTGGCCTGACACTTGAGACACCACTTACCTGTAGAGGCAGGAAATAAATGCACCAATCCTCTAAATACCTGCAGGCCAGACAAAATTAAGTTTGGTTTTTTAAATTTTTTTTTCAAAGTAACAAGAGATGAGTGCATAGTGCAAACACAGCTGTAAAATGATACATTTTTCTGTGCTCATAGAATAGATCATTATTTGCTCTATGCAGTATTGATTAATTACTGGCACAGATGATTAAACTCCCTGTTACTATGAATAAATCCCTCCAAATTCTTAAGCAGGAAAATGGGTATGATTTAGGCAAGTAATAAAAGAGAAGGTTAACTTTATCTGGTCTCAGAGTTGCCGTGTATTCATGTGAAATTACAGTGCGTTAAATAATTGCACAAAGTATAGGCCAGTTTTAATGACTATACTTTATGCCAAAAATACATTCCTTTTCACAGAATAAGCAAAGCCCAGGAATAGTGAAGCAGCTTAGCATCTATTCTAACAAACATTAGGATTCAGGCTGCATACGGATGGGACAGGACCAACAGGATTTCCAACTTAATGTAATAGCTGTGCGTATTTGATTACTTAGGACGGACAAAATGAAATACCATAAGGACCACAATAAACATTGATAGACTGAACAAAAACACGGTAGTGACGTGCTTCAAGACAGATAGCAGAGAGTGATTTTTTGTGACAATCTCCCTAAGGCTTTTGTGCTGTTACCTTTATATCCTATCTTGTCTGCTTTTATGGCCAAGGAGGGAAAATTTGGGAAACAATTAACATAATTTAATATATCCAAAATCGATAATTGTTTTCAGTCTAACATTGCATTAAAAAAAACAGTATCTGTCACTTCCTAGTGATGAAATCTGGCATGCAGCCAACATGATCTGTATGAGAATGACAACGCTATAAATATGTAGATTTTGGTGCTCCTTATCTATGACTATGATAAGACACTGACAGAAGCAAGTACAGATATGGCACTAACTATCTTATGAGAAGATGGCTACAAATCAGATATTTCTGGAAAAAACAATTCTCTGTAAACTTTCATCCAAAAACCCTAAGTAACTGGGCAAACAATTCTTCACTTTTTAGAACACCCATCTCTGTCAACTAACCTACTGATCCATTTTGTTTTAAGCTTAGAGTGGTCTTTCAGAAGCAAGTTGCTTTTTTCTTCTAAAGAATTTTGAATTTACTGACTCCTTTCAACCTTGTAGCTCCAAATGACAAACATACAGGAAAAAAGTTATAAAGGGTGCTTAACTCTTGTCAAATCACTCTTAAAAGACAGAGAATCAGGAAAACTTCTCGTGAGGAAGGATGGGGATGTTGTGCCATCATGCCAGGCTGAAATTAGTCTTGCTACTTTTATTCTTTCAGACTGCAGCTGCTAATAGTATTTGTTAATGTACTGAGATCTATTTTTTCTTAGTATTTCTTTTTGACTTATGAAAGACTTACATATATAATTGCAATACTGACAAAGCAATTTAGGAGTCAACTGGGTACACTCAAGACTTATTGTGTGAAAGCCTGGATATTGCCATATTCTAATGAAAAAACACAAGGAATAAAGGAAGATACTCAGGGAAAGAGGGGTAGGAATATTTTAAACATTTTTCTAAATAAATTTTTCACCATAACTGAAGATACAAAAATCTTTGCTGTTTCATGTTAAGTTTTTGCATCCTTGAACCTCTTAATTGAAAATGTTGCATAGACTATAAAAGATTTTTCTAAACTCATACAAGGTACAAATCATAATTTAAATCATAATCCAGATAATCAAAAGCTTAAAATCTAAGGAATTCTATTGATATGTCAGTATATAAACACACACATCTCTATAATTAATCTGTTCTTTAGAACTAATAACACTTGTTCTGTGACAAGAGTATCACTTTGCTTTGTTTCCTTTATAGGTTTTGTAGGTAGAGGTCCAATGACAAAGCTAACAAAAAAAAAAGTTCCAAACAGCAAATGAATACTATCTTCAGTTATTGGTCCAGATTAAATCTAATACATGTATATAGTTTGTTCATAAATGTATAATTATGATAAAGTGTTGCCATACAACAGAAGCAAAATTTTGAGATGAGTTGAAAGCCATATAAGTTATATATATAATCCATGGAATGTATGTAAGAGAAGATTCTTTTGCCCAGACTAGTATGTTTTTAACTATATATTAATATTAAAAAAACCAAAACCCAAACACGTAGATAAAGGCATGTCAAAGAGCAAATATACAGTACCTTTCACTATCTTATCCAAATAGTGAGCTTGAGAATTAAAAAGAAAAAAAAAAAAAAAAAAACAGACAGACATTTCAGAAGTGTCACATGAAACAAGAATTGTTCAGAATTCACATGCAAATCAAGCAGGTGCACCTGACATGAGAGATCTTACATTACAAAATGAAAATGTATTTCAAGGCTTTTAAAAATGCAAGAAATTCTCTTTTCGGCAAACTCCGTCATGAATCAATGAAACTGTACTGGAAAGTAGGCTTGCAGAAGCAAAAGGGAAGCTACATTTCTGAGACTAATTTTCTTCTGACTTCTCTTCGCATGCTTTGATTTTTTTATATAACAAAAATATAATCAAAGCTAGCTTAAAAATTCAATTTCAACACAACGTAACAGCAATTCCTTAGCATATGAGCTTTAAAACACTAACCACACGGGAAGATCTTTGATTTGCAGGACATTCATGACTCTGACAGCATAACCAGCACACTATCTTAATTCTCAATGGATTAACAGGATTTTTAGGAGTATTTTTTCTTCTGCTTCAATTCAGTCACAGTTATTCTTCTAAGCACACAAACCAAGTATGTAAGATAAGCTGAACTGTAAATATGGGGTGGAAGAGGGTGTAGCGGGCTTAGTAACGTGATGATCCATTTCATTTTGAAAAGCAGGTGAAAATTAAACATAGCCTTTAGATGTATAAATAAGATGGTATATACAAGAATAGCAAGACTTCTTTTTGTAAGTTATGACACTTAAGATTTCACAAAAGACTTGAGGAGGCAGATGGATGAATGACATACAGAGCATAAGATGGATTTCAAGCAGCAGGGCCTACTTTTAATACATGAGACACAGCACAGATGGGTAACATATTCCCTCCTTCCTTCCAGGAAACAGACATCAACTGCAGTTGTGTGAAAGAGTTAATGTCATACAGCAAAGCCACCAGGTCCATTGCAGGCTACCAAAGCCAGCCACCTACACCCAAGGAGATGGGAGACTACAGACTACTGCAGTGGGGACAGGCCAAGCTGAGCCAGGAACATTGGACTCCATCCCCTGGTTTTGCTGGGGAGAAGGTCTCTCAACACAGCCCTCACAGCCCTCCTTCCTTTAAAATTTGACTTTCCTAAACCCCTGATGGATGATGGCCCCTGTCTGGCAAGTTCTCTGTCATTGCTAGTATCCCTTTGGATGGGTAACAAAGGCTTTCCCAGTTATAGCCTTTCCTCCAGTTTGGATGAACAGAAAAAAGCTGCTCTGGACTCCAAGGAGGGAGGTGATATATACCAGGGGGCACAATCACTGCTACAACTAAGAGGAGGAAATTTTCTAGTTCCTTTTTCTTGAAGAAAGTGTCAGGTGTCCACTACACAGTTTTTAAATTTTTTTTCCCCTGTAATGGTAAGGTTAATGCAAGACAAAGTAAGATGAAAACATCAATTACAGAACATTTAGAGCAGCAGCAACAAACTAGGTAGCTTTTCACATTAACCACAAACAAAAGGAAACATGATACAGCTACATTTCAGGGTAGATCAAATTCTTCTCTTACTCATCCAGTATAATTCCTTTTGTTCCTACACAGCTTAAAACATGGTGTAGTATGAGTGGAGGAAAAATCAAGCTCTATTTCATAAAATGAAAGCAATCAGGTCTGTCTGGGGAATTCATCTATCCACCAGTAAAACATTAAATGCCTCTACAAGTGTAAGGATAGGTAATAGAACATTAAAAAAAAAAACTCCTAGGCAATTGAAAACAGTCCTTGCAATCCCAAGCCCCCCACACTATTTATTTTCAGAATCCAATCTTCATTAAAAAACCCCAAACAAACAACACAGACCCAAAACCAAACCAAAACCCAAAAAAAACCCGCCGAAACACAAGACAGATTAAGAAAATATTCTTTTCAGATTTTTTTTTTTTTTATCCAGCAGTAATATAAGAAGTCAGCTCCAAACCACAAAACTAATTCTCAGAAAACAAGTTCTACCTTCCAACATCCTTTTACACCACGGTCAGTTGACATTAAGGACAATGTTAGAAACTATTCTGGTTAATATGCAGCATTGTAGAAAAACCACAAAACAGAAAATGAATGACCAAAAATTGTGTAACTTTGCAGTGAAGTTTAACTAGCCATGCTGTCTTCCTTATCTTCATGGCACTGCAACTGAACAAGGAATGAACCTGTGTGGAAATACAAAATACAAGCCTTTTCCCCCCTCTGTATAGAGAATTCCAGATGGGATTTGGAGCACTTCAGTAGGATGGAGCATCTCAGCAGGTGCTCCTTGGCAAGATAATTACATATCTGGCACATAAAGGTTATCTTACATCCTCAAAATGTCTAATTACAGACCAGACAATATAACTAAAGGAGTTTTCTTGCAGTTTAAGACTGTGTCATTTAAATCTTGCTAATATCTCCAGAAGTAGAAGGACTTTGTATAACTCCAAGTGGAAAAAAGAAAAACAAAAATGAAGATAAAAGATTTGTACATTTTCTAGGCTAATCAAAGCCTGAGAAGATCTAAGTGGCATTCAAAATTCATACAAAATAAAATAGAAATGGTGCCACCAATCTGTGTGGGTATTTATATAAATATATGGCAGATAAATGATTATACAAAGAAATGGTAACAGTCATGCAAATTCACACTTAAGACAGCATATTTCTTAACCAGTCAGAACCCTGATTTAAAAAAAAAAAATATTTAATGTCTCCCATTAGTTTCCTATCACAGATGTAAGTCAGTGTCTTCCTTATTCATATACTGCTTCCTCCAGGTATGACAGAATAGCCTAAGAATAAAAGTACATATTAAATCCATTTATTCCAATCAGCTCCCGTTTAATCAGCACGAGTCACATAGCCATTGATTTGATGTTCCTTAATTGGTCCTTATAGCACTGCTTTATTCTGATTATTCTGTCGTTTGGGATTACAATGGTGACATGCTTCTAAATGCTGTACAGTGAATTTTATATCTCTATTAGTTTAAATCATTATTCTTCATCAGATATCTTCACCCATCATAATCTTTGCAGATATCTTCACCCATCATAATCTTTGTAATCTGTACACTAGACTGTAAGGTGCCCCATGTTTTTGTAACCTACATATAGGCCTGTTACAGCGTCAACTCAGTAGCTCAAGAGTCATGAATTACTTTCCTGAAAGAGCAGATTTAACCTCATAGCACCACCAGACACGAAGCAAAATCACAAATGAACATGACCAAAGCCATATTGACCTAGGTCAGCCTAAATAAAAAACTAGGCTTTTTTAAAGTGGTTTTTTTTCCCCTTTCAACACCTTGAAAATGTGAGTCAAACCCTTACCTCCTCTCCACTAATACAATCAGCTTTCTCCCTTCCTTACTGCATTACAGCCTCTTCCTCTCAAAGAAAACAGAAGGAGAAAATAGAAAAAGAGAACCAAAGGGGAGGGGAAGAAAAGAACCAAAGTGGGGAAGAAAAGAAAGGAGAGATGATGAAATAATTTCAGTATTGGCAACAATGAAGAACACTGTTCTGCTCCTCTCAGAGCAAGCTCTGCTTTGCTTTCTCTTCTCATCTCCCACAACTCCTTATTGCAGCTCCCATTCCCTGGTCAATGACTGCCTAAGTATCTCCACTGCTCACACAAACTTCATGCTCTCAGACACCCATCCTCTACAGGAACATGTGAAGGACATACCTCGCATCAGTCATGTTTACACCTCTACATAACCTTGCACCAAGTGTTATACAGAGAGACAGCAGGTTTTGCTTGGTATAAAAACTGACCGGAAGCAAACTATGCTGTTTTTACCATATTGCTTCCTTTAAGCTTTCAACACATTTATCTGTTTATTTAGAGGTAGAAAGTTTTAATATCTTCACTTATTTTCATTAATTTTTAGTATTTGTATAAAACTTTGTTTACAATCCATATGCCAAAAAACCCCTGAACACATTAGAAGAATACCATGACAGTGGCCATGTCAAGCATCCAAAATTCAGGCAGTGATGGGTTTATGGCTACCTGTGCAAGTTTTATACACCTCTTCCCTTGTGAATGTGCAGAGATCACCAATCCTCATTCAGCACTCATTCTCTCACAAACAACAAACAGCTGATGCCCTAGTAGCAGGCACACTGTGCTAACCTAAACAAAGAAGTAACAGTTCTCTTTCAGACTTTCCAATCACCTTCCTCCCTAAGTCACAATTATTTAGCACACTATCTTCATACTACTGGTGTGATGAGAACTGGTGTTCTTACCTCATTGTACATTTTACCAGTAACTAAAGCATAGAAACATCAAAGTGAGAAATCTCCATTCACTTGACTACAACCACCTATGATGTGATTTTCTGGAATACTTAGAATTATATAGTATTTCATACACAAACCAACATTTTAAGCAAATCACACATGTGCAAATGTTGTTCCCAGAAAGTGAAGAACAATCTGAGAGAACTTTAAAGTCTGTATTTGTGAGCAACTAACAGAAAATACATGTTAGAATCAAGGGTGGAATCCAGGTCTTCAAAATCATCCTTAACCAGTTCATCCTGTGCACCAGCCTCTTATGAACATTATTTTTTGTTCCCTGTGCAGCCAAGCAGTGGCAGGGGATGAGGTACACACTTTATCAGTGGTTTCACAGGCACTTGCCAGCAGAAGAGAAAATTTACTGCAGGCTTTAGGGAGAATGCAGTTTGTAAACAAATGTTGGTGCTTGTTTTGGGGGAACCGGTACAAAACTCAGGGCTGACAGTTCTGGTCTGACTAATCTACTGAAGACTCAGTCCATGGTGGTTTACTTCTCCTGATGCGGCTATCAGATCACCCTCATTTCCTCTCATTTCCACCCACAGTTTAACTATTTTGACAATAAAACCACCTTTTGAAACTAAAACCCCAAATAACCCTTGTAATATTTAAACCCAGCATTTCTTATCCTACTCACAGCAGACCTAGGGAATAACATACTGATTCCTTTAGGCAACTGCTTTCCCTCTGAAAGAATGACTAAAAAAAGCATGCATCCACATGCAAATTCAGAGGAGCTCCATGCCTCTACCAAAAAACTTACAGAAGTCCAGAATTCACAAAATTTTAAAGCCACTGTTGTAGCCTGTCTTTAGAAAGGTTTGCAATAGTCAAATTCAGCATCTCCTACAGTGTTTTCTGCCTGGCAAACTGCTTCCTAACTTGGATTTGTGCAGCTGATTATTCTTAAGCATAGAAGCCAGCATTTGTTGAATTGCACCTTATTTTTCTGCATAGTCTGTGCTATTTATTGAAGTAATTTTAAATTCTTGTCCTGTCTTCCAAAGTGCTTGGGGGCAGCAGGCTTTGGTATCATTTGCAAATGCAATTCTTTCTATTCATCACTGAACAGTACTGAAAGCACATGTTCTTCCACTGTAAGCAGCTCATAGTCATCACCCATTCTCTGAGTCTGTAAGAACCTTGTCTTAGACAGACCATATGTTCAGAGCATTGCTGCCAATAGAGGAGGATTACAACCATTCTTCCCTTTTGATTCTTTTTACTCCTAAATTTCCCTTTGCCCTTCTTGTAAAGGAGAGCACATGGATGGAATTATAGTTTCACACAATTTTATTTTTTTTTCCTCCTTACAACGGCCGAAACACTGTTGTCACCCTGAACTCATATCTTTTTAATCGTTTATGCATTTTAAATATTTGCAGAAAGGCCTGACTTCACTGCAATTTATCCCTTGCCAAAACTGCAACTGTTCGCAGCAATCATTTATGAGATTTGTATACAGAGGCACACAAGCGCATTATCCTTTAGATTTCTTGTTCTGGAGACCATCCCAATTTTACTGTAAAGGAAGATTTCTAATCACTATTACTGGAAAGCTACATATGTATTAGAATAAAAGGTTCAGTTACTTTTAAGGATGTACTAGACATAGGAAATTTAGGACTTCTGGCAGGATCATGAGCAGTGTTGTTTCCTACTTAATATTAGTTTAGTTGGAAGAGGATTTAGAAGAAAGGGTACATGCCATTAAGGGGTTACAACTATCCCACATGTACAGGCTGAAAAAGTTCATTTGAATCAACAGACTTGTGAAGACTTGCCTCAGATACAGGTAAAAACCTGACACATTAAGAACTGGATGAAAGATAAATTTAGCTTGAAAACACATTAGGGCATGGATCAGGATGGGAATCATTATTGCTTCCATCTTTCTTCCTGACTGAAAGTATTTATGGAATGTGGTCTGACCAGCATGCAACAATACAATGTACAAAAGCACTTACTCTCTAGCCACTTCAGCTCAAATAAGCTTCACAACAGGCTTTAAAATTCTTCACATCTCAGAGGATTCTGCTGCTTTCTGAAAATGTGCCTAACTTGAACTTCACATGTGGTCCTCATTTAAATGCAAATTAACCAATTAGCAATTTAAAGTATGCTAACAGTTAATTTGTATTTGAGATACTTGGTCTTGAAATGTGTTAAGGCCTGACCAATAATTCACTTTCTTTCACAGTTCCAAAAAGGCGTGCTCCATCTTAAATTCACCTGGTAATTGAGTATTTTTATGATTACCAGATGTACAAATATTTGGCATATTCAAAGCTTGGCCTGGCAATTTTATAACATGCCCTTTAGGCACAGGAAATATAAACCCCAAATTTGTTCTAAATTTAATGAAATCTTGTTAAACTGTGATTATCAGTCCTCTGGATGCCAAGAAAGTCATCATCTCTTCCTCATAGGCTTTTTCTATTGAGGGTATAGGTATAAATATTGTTGTAAAATCCCAACTGCAAAGCAGTCAGGTGTTTTGAAACTCGAGTTTCACTCACAATACTGTGGTGAACTAATTGATACTGGATATAATTAATTTTGAATATTTGATTGATTTTATCTTTGAATGTCAAAGGTCATACAGATACAGTGTTATTTTTAAGATGAAACTTGTATTCAGGTATGATTCCATGAAACCATTACTAAAGAAAAGCATAAATTTAGGAATTTTGATAATTACAGAATACATTCATACAGAAGTAATTATTATAATTTGAGGGACAAAAAAATTCAAAATAATTGTAAAATTGATGAAAAATTCCTATGCATGCAATAAGGTACAATAAATATGTAATACATTAAACCACTCTGAAATGTGAATATTGTCAGGGATTTAAACTTCTGAGAAAAGTGAGCCATGCTTGGCAATTAGCATCAGCACTGAAATGACACTGGGCATCATAATACTGGTTATCTGTGCTGCTAACATGCAAATGTAGAGAAGATAGATCAAGCCCTCAAACTGGTTCATTACTTACTCTGTCAAGCCCATGTGTCAAAAATGTATCATGTAATGATATACAGCCATATCAAGTTTTCTATAAGCATTTCATTTCATTAACTGAAGGAGCACATTTGTCTTTACTTGCTCTCTGATCTTTATACAGAGATAAAGTGTCATTTCCCTGCAGTCATATTTGAAATCTGTAGTATAAGGAGCCCCAAGCTAAACACGTGCTGAAGGGAACAGGTGCAGGCCATATAACTTATTGCAGGAAAAATTCTGTCTCAGCATTCCTCAACACTTGCTGTACTTTGGTGCTTACGCTGATCTGATTGTGGTCACATGGAAAACCAGCACACTGATGCCTTCGTGTTTGTGCCCAGTCAGAAAACCATTTTAATCAGTCACCAGAACAGTCTGTGCTAAGGGAAACACACTTATGGGAAAGTGCTCTAGACTTACTTTTTTCATAACTCTGAATATCTAAACCAGATGATATTCCTGATTTTCTGGCTAAAATAGATGAAACTAGAAACGCCTTGCTGAGGAAAATTTATTTTTTTGGTTTGATTGATTTGAAAGTCATGCTACTGTTTTTCATGCAAAGAAAAAGGTTAATTAATTTGCTGTTCCTTGTTTTTTTTTTTCCTCAACTAAATTTTAGGGGAAATTCTTAGAAAATAAACCAATTAGATCCCAGTTCTCACTGGAATATAAACATAAGCTGCACACTTCTCAGTGAACCACCACTGGCTTTGATTTTCATTTCTGCATTCCAGGTAAAGCAACCTCATGTGGCACTCAAAAGTAGCATGGAAATACCATGATGCTAACTTTAGCCCTCCTGAGGGATTAATATGAATGCTTAATGACATTAATCCACATTTAGCTCATTTATGTTTAGCAATATGCTTTCCATGCATACATATACAAATATTAATTTTGGACTGAAAGATAATAGTTCAACATGATAACAATTAAACAGCTGTAACCTGTGTTAAGTAATGGAGCTGCAGGCAAGCTTTATAAACAGATGGTCTTACCCACCCATGCTTAAAGACTTTTAAAAAAGAGGTGTTGACAATTCTGAACAAGAAGGCATAGTTTTAATGCAAATTGGTATATTTGCAATTTAGATTATGATAAAACTAATTTAGTCTGTAGAAAAATATTAGGCTGCACTGTAAAAGTGAGTTGTTACACAGCACATTGATATAGCAGGTACCCCACCAACATAATTATTTACTAATTTCATTCAGCTAACAGAGTTTAATGGAAAAGCAGCTGGAAAAGTATTCATATTTATGGGCTTCCTATGACAGTTACATTATATACTCATGGTACATGACAGTTATATCACAAAAAATAATAGACTTTCTGAAATAATATCTGTTCCAATCTCACAAAACAACTACTCAGACAGGAGAGGGTCACTGAACTCATTGCAAGCCAGGACAGAAAGGAAACAAAAGCATACTTTAGCACAACTTGGTTATGAAAACTTAATTACAGAGCAGACTTTCATTCAGGCTATCACCTGGGCATCAGCTGTGCATCTGCTGTCTTGTATCCCATTGAGATGCTGGTTGAGCTTCAAAAAATAATATATGGATGCTCACCTTAGACCCATGAATGTCACTTGCAGACCAAATAAACAATTGACAGATGATTTTTCCATAGCTCTGCTGTTGTTTTAACCCATTCTCATGGGGATACAAGAAATTGTAAAACATTACATTAAAATATTTTAGCAGTGCCTGTTGTGAGGCACTGGCATAATGGTTTTAAAGTAAATCCGGGTAGATTCAAACTAGGCTTAAGGAAATTTTGTTCAATTGGATGGTGAAACACTGGAACAAGCTGCCCAGAGAGGTGGTGAATGCCCCAGAAACATTCAAGACCAGGCTGGATGAGGGTCTCAGCAAATGAGGTTGTGAGCAAATCTAGTTGAAGATGATGCTGCTTATTGCAGTGGGGGTTGACCTCTAAAGGTCATTTCCAATCCAAACTATTCCATGATCCTATGATTTTACAACTACAGTTCTCTAGAGGTTAGAGATTATAAGCAACTTAGGTGCCTTGTATTGTTTAGTACTTGAAACATACATTGCCTATATTTAGTTCAAACCTCTAAGATGCTAAACAATAGCACCAAGTTTTGAGTTTTGCTAATTCCTATTAGATTCATTCATCAAAATGGTGAGTATGTACTTATCTCTGAACATCTTTGACATAAATATGTGGAAGTATGCATTCAGAGCAAAGGCAGTGGCTCACAAGTGTGGCAGACATCAGGTGAGATATGGAAGTTGCACTACCCTGTGCCAAAGGCCCATAATGGAACAGTGGATATCAGCAATAGACAGCAGGTTTACTGCATTAGTCCAAACAATCTTGTCCACCTTACTATACACATTGCTTCAAACAAACAGACCTCCCCTCCTCCCTGCTTTATTTAGTCTACTCTGTTCTCTATCACAAATCAAAATATATAAATTATGTATGTATATTATTTCTCCAATCCAGTCCTGTCATCTTCAGCCTCAGGGAAACCCTGATGTTGAACCCAGATAAGCAGATGTCTAAATTTTTTTTCTGAACACAAAAAGCAAACCTTTGTAATCACCTACATTTTTTCTTCCCAACATCCTGAAGTACTGAAATAAAAATAAATATCAATGAAATAGGTATCTGGCAGTTTAGAGTAATTAGAGTTTCCTCTGACTAAATTCCATTTAAATATTTTGAAGTATATGTAAAAATTGGCATAATTAAAGAAGCAATCTAAGATTTAAATTATATTAGAGAGAAATACAACTAAGGACTACCTTGCTTTAATAAGGAGACAGGTTTGTTTTTTTCTTTCATTCTATGTCTTAACACATGTCAACTTACAATGCAAACAGTGGGCTAACTGAAAATGGGACTGGACAGACAGTTATCATTTAAGAAGACATAAAAAATGTCAGCTGAGGTACAAAACAATTTTTTTTACCATTTTGAACGGCATTCATGCTTTACAAAAATACCATAAATTCTTTGGTCAAATGAGTTATGGATTCGGATGATTCAGTATATATTTCAGTTAGTGCCTCCATGAGTAATGCATTCACATCTGCCCCATTTGTACATCCAGCCAGAGATCTGGAGGGCTATTCCTTTCCCAAAAAGTGAGTGAAGAGAATTGCCCTTAAGATTTACAGTTTCTTTGCAATATTCCTTTCTCAAAGAAGCTGTTAATTTTGGCTGTTGCACTTCATAGGGCTTCCAGCTAATAGCTGCAACAAAGAAACATATTTGCATTTCTAAAATACTTCACAGTACCTCAGCTAAACAGTTAATGACTTTTAGAAATAAGAAGGGTGCAATTGTTTATTTTTAGACATATAAATGGGGAGTGAGTAGGCTTCTTTCATACACATAACACAAATTATGCAAATATTCTGTTACTAAGTAGAGAGCTGTAGGTAGCATAAAATGCCTGGATTACATATGGAGGGTGCCAATAAAAAATTGGTTTGCATAGAGAAACATTCTGAAGTCCCTTGTGTTTTGAAATTTATTGCTCAGAAAGAGCTACTACCTACTGTAGGGTAGATGAGAGAAAAGCAAATTGACTCTTCATCTGCCAAGTTAAGGAGGCAGCAATTTTCCCCCCACTAAGTCGAAATACTGCTGGAAATGAGCAATAAAATGACCTGGATTCCCTGTAACATGGAAAGAAACAGGTCTAAAAAAAATAAATGTAAGAGCAGGCTAAAGCCTGTACCTCATTACTTGCCTTGGAGGCTGTAAGGGCAATATAAACAAATCAAACTATCTTTACAGAAGCAGCCAGAAAGTAAACACCCGTTTAAAGAATAAACAGGTGGGAAGAGAGACCTGCTTGCCCAGTGCTGAGGAGAAACTTGTTTGTGCTTAATATGTTGGAAAAATTGTTCAAGAGCAGTTCATCCGTGTATAACTACAACCCTTGAAATGCTGCCAAGGTCAGTGAGACCAACAGCAGAGTGATCTGCTGAGTAATTGCTCGTTGGCAAGTTAAAGCAGTCAAGGGAAAGGCTTTATCCGACTTCTAAATATTTACTTTCTTTTATTGTTCAGAAAGCAGTTCTCTCCCCACCTCTCTACTCTCTTTGTCAGCATGTTTTCTGGAAGCTCCTCAAAAACGTTAACCCTATTGATTCTCCCTGTGATTCTGCAGAAGCATCTTGATTACCTCTCCCTCACATGTTTGGGCAATTTCATTAGTAACTAACAAAAACCCCAAACCAACCAACCAACCTTTAAAAATCAATTGTGATTGCTGTAAAAAATAATTCTGAAGTCAATCTTATTACTTTCACACCTGACTCCCTTCTAAAAAAGAAAACCTTGCCTCATCTTCTGGGCATAACGATGTGGGTATTAATTAATACAGCTGTAATGGGCCCTCATTTTCCCTGCCCTCAAAACTCTTAACCACTGCTTCTCTTACAGCACCACCACCTGCCCCTCCAGCCAGGGCTGTAAAATACCTGGGAGCACAGCTTGGGTTTTGCTATTTTCTAGATATTCATGTCCCTGTTATGGCTTAGCTGTGCTAACACATTCAGAGTTCGTGCCCTTCCAAAACTTCAATGAAAGCTAAAATTCTTCAGGCTCTTTTTAGCTTGTGGCAAAAGCAAATCATACTACATTCACATCCATCAGCTCCACTGCAGTTAGACTTACTGTCCTATCTTGTTGTTTCAGCTACATCACCTCTTTTAACCATCTCTCCTCCATCTGTCCAAACATAGAAGCATGTAGGGTTTTTTACTTATTGGACTTTCTTTGATTATTCAGGTTATCCATGATTTCCTCATCACTCAGTTTTATGCTTGCCTTTGTCTGACCTGTGGCTACTTCTTTTGTTGCCAATTCAATCCACCCCAAAGTCCATAGCCATGATGCTTCTCATACTTGGGAGATGTGCCCCATAAATACTTCAGTCACGTGGTTAGTCCTGGCACAGCCTCTAATGAGCTTCATTCAATGCTCTCCACTCACCAAAGAACAAACTAGTCATCTCTTATATGCAGAGCATTGCCAGCTCCTCTGCCTGTGCTTCCTACCTGTTGTCATGCAGAAGTTTTTCTGTGTGGTTCTGCCAAGATAAAAATTGTTTGGATAGGAGTCTACTCCACTGTTACAGACCTGCAGCATCTTGCACAAAGGGGAATTAGTGTGGAAGGGAATTTCTTAGCACTACAGCTCCACATTTTCTCAGTCCTCCTATTTACATACATGATTCCTCATGCTAGCTCATTGTCAAAGCCTGTGTAGTGGAGAAGGATATCCTGCTCTATATGGGACATATGGACTGTGAATGATTGGGTAAGAAAAGCTCCACTGACAATGGTATAGTAACTTCCAAAGGTTTTCAGGCACTAGAACTAACTTGGTTACAGAAACACATAAGCTGTAATAAGGATGTTTTCTTCCCAATCAGCTGTACTAAACTGCTGTTATGTTATTGACACGTAAGAAATTTGATAGTATTCTAACGTAGAACATTATGTTGACAAGAAGATAATCTTGGGCAGTTAGATCACATTTTTTACATGGTGGAAGTGACATTTTTATGTAGCCAAGTCACTTTTTAGTGCTTCTTCTCCTTAAAAGAGAAAAAAAGAAAGAAAAACAAGAGGAAGCTTCATTTCCAAAAGACATAAAGCTATCACATAGAAATAGAAAAGCACAAATCAAATAGTGTATTTACCGTTCAAAATAAAAGTAAGCTCCTCCTGGTGAGGCAATTAAAGGAAAAGACTGAAGAGGAAATTCTTCCACCTTCTCTTCATGGCAAACTAGGTATGAAGAACTGATCAGCCATTATATAACCGTTTCCTTTCTTAAAATAGCAACTCTTTTTCATGGATTGACACATGCAAATATTTGCTTTGAAGAAACATTCTTCAAAGCAATACACTTCTTATTGAGACGCGGCCAGCAGTGCTGGCTGTTTGTGTTTTGCAGCGAGGACAGGGTAAAGCATAGGCAGCCTACCAATGGTACAGTGCTCTCCGTTCCATCCCTGGCTACATTCACACTTGCCGTCCTTACAGGTGCCGTGCTCGGCGCAGCGGGGGTGGCAGGCCCGCTGGTTGCAGGCTGCGCCCGTCCAGCCCTCCTCGCAGCGACACGTGCCGCCCATGCACACGCCGTGCGTGCCACAGTCCGCGGAACAGATCTCTGCAGAGAGAAAGGGAGGCGGTGAGCACAGGGGAGAGACAGGGAATACAGGGGTTAGAAGTGCTACATTTTAATTCAACATGTGAAGAATAAGAAAGGCAAAATCTTTGAAAGTTAAATCAAAGGAATTTACTGTGAAAGACATTTTCACGTAAGATTCAACAGAATAGAGACCACAGAGTTCTATCTCTTTTATTGGCAGACTTAAGTGATGTTTAAGTGTTCACAGCTCTTTTGCTAGCTGGCAGTAATTTTCAAGCATGTTTCTTTGTGGTCACATATGCCTTAAGAGTAACCTTTTGTATCTTAGATTATATGGCACTCATACCTACCAGAAGTTACAGGGCACTCACAGTGACAAAATGTAAGGTATATCTAGATCATTGCCTGTGGTGAGTGAAAATCTAGTATGACAAAGTCCAAATTAGCAAGGTTTCCCCTCCACACTCTTCTCCCTGCTTTCTTTCAAAGTTGAAATGTGCCATTACTGACACATTTTTCATTATAAAGAATCAGCCTTAGTGAGACAAATTAGCACTATGCTGACACACTGACACATCTGTAAAGTATAAAAGATCATTTTAATCTTTTACTTTTAGTAAATTTGTATCACTGACAGCTATGAACAGTCTGGTTTCAATAATACTTGTTAAAAAAATAAATCAACATACAGCAATTGAACTTGTCATTTACATATAGTAACAGGATCTTCTATCTGATAGAATAATTGAAAAATATGTTAACAGCCAAAGGTAGTCAGAGGCCAAACAACACATATTAAGTCTCAGCTAATACAAGATGATAATTTACACCACCAGATTTTGCATTTACCATTTTGGTTCATTTAGTCAGACTCCAGCAAACTTTACTTCTGCTAAGCAGAAAACAGAAAAACAAAGAGGGACAGCCTGAGGGACTTTTTAGTTCCTTGGTGTACAGCTGTCTGTAGCCATTTATGGTTCATAGAAATACTATATATATTTTTTTCTTGTAAAAGACAGCAAGTAGTTCAGTAATAAAAGATCAAAATTATTTTTAACAGTAAAAGAAACTTGCATTCAGTGCAAGAAAGGTTTCCAGTCTCCTGATCAACAGTGTTTTTCTCTCTGCTGCCTCAAAGTGCTGTGGAGCATTAAACACAGTATCAAGGAGCTGTGACATTTCCTGTAAGAAACAGCCCAAAACCTTTATGGAGAAAGACAGCTGTAATTTCCCCCTCCTTCCCCCCCCACCAACTATATAGCATTTTATATCTACTTTGAATTACATTTTTGATTAAAAGATGCAAGATGGTTTGATTAACTTCAGAGTCACAAAACGTCACAGCAGCTCCCAGAAAGAAACGTTTACTTCTCTTCAATCTAATCAATTTTTCATTAGGGTGAAGGTGTTTATCAGCTTTTAGCACACCAGCTTTGAGCAAGGTACGTCAATCTTTGTAATGAATTTATTAATTAGAGTTAATTTAATTGAAGTGGAATTGAAGGGCTAATTAACGGACAAACTGCTGATGAAGATAGAGGAAAGCTCTGCTGATTTCAAACCTATAAAACCCTCTGATGGAAATAACTCATTCTTTTCTTCATCTAACAGCTTAACAACATGTTTATGGGTAAGATTTACTTTTTTTAGTGTACTGCTCTGAAGGTCATTTTGCACAGCTTCAGCAAATAATCTCTGCATGTTCTTACAAACATTCTTTTGTGAGTCTGACACACTTGAGATATTTGAGATCAGAAATATTTTATGTTATTTTAATGACAAATCATTCCATGAAACAGAAGTAAAAAATGGAGCATAACTGGTCATCAAAAGAAGTGTAGAGGATGTGTCAGTAAGCAGGGGATCCATGTTTTGTCTGAGAACTAGACAGGGTCTAACACGAATAGCCATTTTTAGTGCTAGAAACAGAAAAGGATTTTTTCTTCTAAACAAAATTCACAGAAGACAACATTTTCTTCTCTTTGTCACTTTTTCTTGCATGTTTGGAACTCTATCACTCCCGTATGCATAAACCATTATGAAGTATCACAGATCCTGGTCAGGAAGTACATTTGTTTCAAAAAGATGGTTCCTCATGAAAAAGTTATATTTATTCATAAGCTGGCATAAACCCAGCTAGCCCATGTGTTCAGTTTTCATTAACAAAACGTCTGAGTTCTTAGATGAACTGGTTTAGACAAATACATGTCTCACAGTTAGACATGATTTCTTTTTTGATATGTGGCTAACAAGATTCTAAAAAGTCATATTTGTCAAAAAGCTGCTGTCATACTTTAAAAATATTTAGATTCTGCTCTCTGTGCTAGTAGCTCTAGTTTTCTCCTTTTGTTTCTAACCTCAGACTATGGTTTTAATAAGCTCAGATCCATGTTTCAAGAAATTCCTCTGCTTCTTCACTCCTACCAACTCCTGCCACCCTGGCAGCCTGCGCCTTGCCTCGAAAACTCTTTAAGACTCATTCTTGCATTCCCTTTGCCTTCAAACTTGAATGCTATCTGTTTTTCAGGAAAATTACCTCAAAGTAGCTGGAGAGATTCTTAAAATGTGAATGCCCCTGGTTTCACTAGCGTAGTTTTAAGTTTCTAACTAGATGTATTAGGAAATACCCATATCATGCAAAGAACATTTTGAGCTTTCTTGTGAAATACCTGAAGTTTACATTGATTTTCAAATTCTTCAAACTCATCAATTATTTTGAACCTTTGAATCAATTTACAGTTCATGCTGAAGTCAACTCCAAGAGATCAATCAGCTCAGCAGGTCAGGTCCTAACAAAGTAATGTCATTAAAATGCTGCTATTCAAAACATCAACATTTTACAAAATGCCAGTGCTTTTAACTCTTACCATTGGAGCAATCTGGACCTGTCCAGTTGGGGTCACAGGTGCAGCTACCACTCTCTTGAAGGTATGTGCCATGACCAGAGCACTGGTCAGAGCACATCGTTTTCAGGATTTCACAGTTGTTGCCCCCCCAGCCTGGGTTGCAGTGGCACTCGCCGTGGATGCACACACCGTGGCTGGAGCAGCCTGGGTCCAAGCAATCCGCTGCAGGGAGATGAAAAGATCAACTTATACCAGTCAATCCTAACAACAGTAATCAACCCAGAGGTGCTAATGGCACTTTTGGGCTTCATTCACATTTCAAGACCTTATGAAATAGGCAGCATTGCACTCATCTTGAAAGCAAATGTAGGCTGAAGCTGTGAAGTTCACCTTTCATTCATTGCAATGAATGAGGAAAAGACAGAGTGGATGAAGATCTCTTTGTGCCAGCCTCCCTTCTCTGGCTACAAGGTAAATCACTCTTTGTCGTCACTAGCTGCAATTTTCCTTGCAAGAACACCTCCCTTTTACACCACTTTCTGATCCTGTAAATTTTGTGCATGCACATAACTGGCATCAAGACAATTACAGGTTACCACTGAATCAATGGAGAATCTTTCAAGGTTTGCTCATTTTACTGAATTACAGCAAGATTGGCTTTGGGTCTTGGGCAAGTAATCATAATGTACAAATTGTTGGATTCTCTGCAGTACTATTCCCTGGTACAACTGACCCAATCCACTGCCATACAGTTTTGACAGCTATATAGGACCCCCAAATTGTTTAAAAAATGAATGAGTTGCATACCGTCTTTCTGTCTTAATTCACTTGTGCTTTAGATGATGAGATTTAATTTAGCAATTTGACTCAAGAAAATGTTACACTTGTAGGGTCAATGGTCTGAAAATTTAATTCCAGAGACTTAATTGCATTACTTTGTATGTGGAGATCAATAAATTCAATTTGATTGGGGAAGAAAATAGAAGTTTTTGCTCCCTAAAAAAACAGAATGGAAAATGAACCACATTTTGAACCAGACCAGAATGAATATTATTATGCATATCTCTGGAATACAAGAATAATGCATCATTTTTCCCCCAATGCATTCGAATCAGCACTTTGCACAATCTGGTCAGTGGAAAAGACTACTAACAAATGCAATAAATTAATGATCACTCTATACTTGGAAAATTCAGTAAGAATTCCTACATATGTGTTTCATGTGCTTTCTTCTTAGCTGATTTCAGCCAGATGAAACCCAAGCAAAAACATTACATGCACGTTACTTTGAATTTTCTCACTGCTTACTTGAGAATAAATAGAGTATAATAATCCTGTAGAATTCAGTTTTACTAGTGATTCCAAAACTTGATTTGTAGTATTGTAAAATGATTTTTGAAGGAACAGGGTTAGTGCATAAGATCTAAATCTAGAAAAATTTATAGAGCCAGATGTGCCAGCTGTTAACCTGACCAACAACAGCTGGTGCTGGCAAAAATATTTACTCATTTACCTTCTTCACAGTTTTCTCCTTTGTACCCAGAGTTGCAGGCACAAGAACCCATGATGCAGATGCCCCTTCCCCCACACTGGGGATCGATGCACTGACTCGTAGGCACGTCACACTCGGTGCCCTTCCAGCCACTGTAACACAGGCAGCGTCCTTTGGAGTACTGCCCATTGCCACTGCACAGCACCGGGCAGGCTGCTGTGAAACAGAACACAGCAGAACAATCAAAATAAAGATCTTCACCAAAGCTTTATAAAGAAGAACATCTGAGATATTGCTTTTCTGATGTATTTGTCTTCATGCTCACTTAAACTGGCTTAAGAAAAGCATTGGGTTGATTTACCTCTCGAACAATCGGGGCCCAGAAACCCAGGAAAACAATGGCAAGATCCAGAAACACATTCACCGTTACCATGGCAATTTCGGGGGCATTCCACCACAGACTCTAAAAGGAAAAAGAGAAGGATAATTCACAGGTGCCCACTGCATGAAGTAGCTATCATTGTATCATTGGAGCCACTATTAATTGACAGCTTGTTCTTGTTCCGAGAAGTGTTTACATTTGTTTTGTTTGAAGAGCACGAATAACTGTTATTTTCTACTGCTGATGCCCCCAGTATCGCAGGACATTATATTCCAACAAAAAGGCAAAAATTACAAGTGTAAAACTATATGAGCTTCATACTCAAAATCTAGTCCTGTGCCATTTAATAAATATTTCAAAACAGCATCCTCCTTTCAAGCACCATTTCACTAGAAGTACTTATGCCTTAGACTAAGAAATTAAAACCCTTATGCCTTAGATCATGAAATTAAAATATATACTCTGCATTTTATTCTGAGTAGCAAAAGAAACACATAAATGGAAAACATGCAAAAAAAAAATAGTCAGATCATTTAACTATGAAAACCTATCTATGAATTCCTAAAAAACCTGACCCCAAGCTACCATTTGGTAAGAGCTTTAAAGATTATGCTTACCTATAATTATGGTATTAAAAGACACCTGCTCTGCATTTTTCCCATCATTATAAAAGGCCAGGTGCCAGATGCCAGAATCCAAATACTGGATAAAACCTGCCTCGTGGAGACTGACAGACCTCGCCTGCCGTCCTGCTCGCTCCGACTCCAGCAGGTTGCGTTGCTCCCTTGCAATCAGCCGGCTGCCATCCAGGAGCTCCACAAAGTCATACTGCAATGAAGCACACATGGGAGCTTGACAAGTCATGGGCTGACCATGGCACCACCCTGACAATATGCTTGTATTTAGACCAAGAGTTTCCTTTTGGAACAGGGAAGCAGGAGCTGAAACCAACTCTTTCTTCTTTCTTTGCTCCCTGCTAAGCATTCAAATAAAATTACCAACTAGTTCTCATGCTTATTAGAAAGATTTTTTTCAGTAGAAAGTGGCCAATGAACCCATTACATACATTGAGGGAAGAAAATAGCAGTTGAAATGAGTCTGCAGTCATGACAGGCATCTTAATTACAGATAAGAGCTAACTTTCAAACTGTGTTACATACATATGAGCTAATAATAATAATAATATCCAATACCAATAATCTACTTTTCCTCATTTAATTTCAGATGAAGGATTAACTGCTCAATCCTCCTTTTGTACAGTCTGGAATTTTTGTGGAAGGAGAGCAAGAGCTTTACTTCTCATCACAGAAGCTCAAAACAGGAGAAGGAAAGCAGAAAACATTTCAACTATCAGAAATTACAAATTGACCAAGCCCCGTGGTACCTCAGGTCAATGGACAGCACATACTGTATTTTAAGAACTAACATGGGGCTTGGAAAAATGTAGCAGCATCTTAGCTGATAAAACAAGCAAACTCACAACACAAGTTCTTATGCATGTTATGCACGTTTATGCACCTTAACTAGGCTAATAGCACCTGGAGAGCTAAAACTGCTCCAGGCCCTACACTGATTTTACACTATCTGGTGTCTGTTCTCATGGCTTGAAACTTGTCTTCTGCATGTTGAACATGTAAAGATCAATATGTATAGAGCAAAATGAAAAAGGTAGGAAAACTGAAGAGCATTCTTGCTTGTGGCAGAGGGTCTCTGCTTTTACTGCTAAGACTGTTCAAAGTTTCACTTCTACTGTGACACATGTTTATCGTATGAGGTGAACTTTAGCACATAAACCTTCAATCTTTCCACATGTTCAAGATCTCTCTCAAACGAAATTACATCCAGGGCCTTTAAAGTAAAGGCCAGCATGCAGAACCACTGATTCACCAGATCTGGGATAAAATAAGTTCCCAGGACCAAGAGGATCAGTGATTTTCCACCTTGACTTGTGACCTTCAGAAACTGCTCCTGAGACAAAAGAAAATATGATAGCCTTTGTCCTGGAACAAGGGTTTAAGTACTTATGTTCTCTTCTTGAAATTGTAGGTCAAAATTCATTGGTATTGTAAGATTGTTCCTCCCCAGTATTCCAAATCATGTTCCCACCAGCCAGGATGTGAAGGAAATGCATAGCGAATATGACTCTATCAACACCCAAGACGCTTTCCCAGCTCATTCCCTGAATGAGCAGGAGAGAACATAATGTGATTAGGATGCGCAGAAGCCGGTGCCTCGGCAGCTCTGTATGTGCTGCACCGCACAGAAACGAATGCGATCATTTTGGGAGAGCAATTATTCAAAACTATTCAACACTCTCATTTGTCAGAGTATTAAATATTTATCTTGTTTTGTGAGAGAGAGAACAACAATTTTGGCTTTTTTTCACTCCTGCCTCTCTGGTGGTTTTAAGATTTTTAAAAAGGGAAGGCTCAGGGAGCTCTGAGTTTTAACAGGTCATTCATAGACATTAGTGATTTGTATATGGCAAGAGACCACTTTTGAAGAAGGACAATTTCAGATTAAAACTGTATTTTTGATACAGGAACAAGTGGTTACACCACTTGATTGGCCACTAATGGCTGACAAACACAGTACAATTCAAGATTTTCTATTTGTAATGTAATAAGGACATATGCTGTTATCAGAACACCATTTTAGACTACACTTAAAAAGCCATACAGAAGGGAATTAACTGTTCATTCTGCCCCCAGAAAAAAAAAATTGATCTTAACAAACCCTTTTAAAAGCTGCTTTTTTTATATTTGGGACATGGCAACAAAAACAGACTGGAAAAACAATTATCTTCATAAGCAAAACCATACCAATTTTATTTTCCTCCTATGAGGATAAATTAATTTCCTTTACATTGAGTCTAAATGTGATGTTTTGTCCTACCATTCCATATAGTTTTGCTTTAAACCAAAGTCTATTTTATTCTTAAAAGTCTCTTTAAATAAACATATTGATTCTCTGGCTGCAATGGAACTGACATTTTTAGAAAGTGTCACAAAGACTTCCAGGCTTGCATTGATTGGGTTTTGAATGGACAGCCACCGTCAATTATTTCTGGTTGATTTATTTATGATTCCACAGAAAGAGAACTATGAATCTCAGATCAGTCCGTGACACACTAATAGTAGCTGTGCTTGAGACTAATTTTGACACCTAAAGAGAATTTAGCAAAGCAACCAAAAATTCTGTCCTGAATACAATACATCAAACCATTTCCTACATGCTATATCCCTACTATTTTGGATTACGGGACAGAACAAGAGTTAAACTTTCTGCATTGTGTTACTGTTTAATTAATAGACTTTTTAACGATTGACAGGAATAATTTATATCCAATTCATACTATTACAAGACAAGGGTGTAAACTAAAACTTCTTGAAATCTCTCCCAAGCTTATTTCTACCATACTTTTGTTATGTCCCCTGCAATAGAAGGATAATTGGTACCAGAGGTCTTACTCGCTGTCAGGTTTTAACTGGGTACAAAAAAGAGGTGGCTAAACAGGCAAAGGGTACAGGAGAGAAGTGGAGAACAAGGTGGCAAATGTACAAGGCAAGTTTTGCATTACAGTCAAAGGTGACAAAGAGAAGACAGACATTGGTAGAAACACCAGAGGTGTAAAGGGGAAGCTAAAGAAAATTGTGCTGTGTGGTTACACATGTAGGGTATCCCAGGCATATGAGCAAAGATTTTGGAGGAGGACAGGTAACAAGGCAACTTTACAAATGCTGGCAGAGTGCAGGATGTAATAAGTTCTCTATTATTTAACATAAGATCTGAAAATTCAAATACTGACGTTTGAGAAACAAGGAGCAGTTGCTCATTTCCATAAATTTTGTTATTAGCACTTGTCATTCTGTGACTAGAAGATAAGGGCAGATAGCATTCAAGAGACACAGACATGAAGTGATATATGTGAGTGAGATCCTATTTTTCAAAGTCCTCATGAAACAACTCTAGCTTTACACATCCAGAGATGGGCTCTGAGCCAACTTTTGTCATTCTAAGATGAGATCTTTGAGCTGTGGTAGACAGATTATGGAAATAAGAGCTCAATTAAAAAAAAAAAAAAAAAGAAAAAAAAAAAGAAAGAAAAAGAAAAAAAAAAAAAAGAAGTGCAGACATCATTAAGGCATTGGATCATTGGATGAACCCATCATAATTAAATACCTCTTATGTTCTGTGCTGTTCTGGTCTCCACACCTTGAAAAGGCTGCATTAAAACTGGAGAACATTCAGAAAAGGATAACCAAAGGACTGGAAAAGCTTTCATGAAAAGAATGACAAAACAGACTGGAAAAAATACAGCTCCCTGATAATACTAGGGATCCATTAATCAAAGGTGGCAAGGAGAAGAAATTAATGAGACATTCTGCCCTGCCTCTTCCAAAACACTACCAACTGTGTGTCAAACAAAAGCTACTGTCTCAAAACACACAGAAGAGTACAGTGTGAGATGTGTAGTTAAGCCCTGCTGCAAATGTCACAGATGCTAAAAGCTTCCAAAGATTCAAAGGTGACTATGCAAATTCACAGAAAAAAAGAATCTATAAAGATTCGTAGACAAATCAAAGACAGCATCTCTGACTCAGCAAAATCCTTCAGCCTTAAAAGTCTGGAGGCCAAAAGCATATTGTGCTACAATAACTGCAGTATTACCATGTTGCTTTATTAATCTGTCTGCTCATGGCCCCCATCACAGAAGGGCTAGATGTGCCTTTGACCAAACTCAGCATGGATATTCATGTGTTTGTCTGATATGTTCCTGTGACACTTGGAGCTACATGAGTGAGCTGCCTTGTCTAATGGACAGGATGGAAGTGGAATGAAAGGATGCAGTGAAGCCAAACATCAGCTGTTAGTCTCTCCCTGCGACCTATGCCCAGCTTGCAGTTAGGAACTTTTGTCAGTACAAGCCATAAGAGTTAGGGGAAATAAGAAAGCAATAAATGGACTTATGCATAATCCCCTCAGTTTTCTATTTCATCAGATGTCTTTTTGCCAAAATACCTTATTTTGTTTACATAAGCTACTTCAGTTAAATATGTATTTTACCAGGATGAGTTGTGTCCTCATCAAAGTCTTGTGTTAGGACTTTGGAGAAAGGCCTAAACTGTCAGGATATATTTTACTCCATTTTTTTTCCCCCACATGAAGGAGCATGGTTGCAAATAAAACCCAACTGCTTACTGAAACTGCATTTTCAGGAGATTACATGCATGTTTTATCTCAGACACTTAAACCAGATACCATTGGGTTCAAGGCTATACAAACATTCTGATAAACCTGTACCCTTGGGAAGCTTTAGCAGCCTTTTAAGTTCACTAGGGCACTGATAAGTAAGCATGCCTAATTTTTCAATGTATCATGTGTCAGTCAATGGTTTGTTAAAAATACCCTAATTATATACCAGGCAAAAATAGAACATGAGAGCTTGACCTATATCCTGGGGACAGTATATCCAAAATGTCAAGCAGGACTCACATATGATTCTTTCTGTTGTATCATACCTAAACACTAGTAAGAACTTGGAGTCTGTGTAATACAGAGGACAGGAAACAGATTTAGCAGTCTCTGTGGTTTTGGATAAAGGGCCAAACTATTTCAAACTTTTGACAGGAGAAGGAATCAAGTAAAGATCATTTTTTAATAGATGTACTTACTTGCATAACTTCTCATATAAATGGATAGTCTAGATCAGCTTCTTCAGTTTCATTCATTCTTGCCACACATGTATTCCCCTAACTCCTGTTATCGTTATCATTGAGATGGCATTTGTATTCCAAACCCCTATTTCAAATGGCTGACAACTTTCTGAATCAATTTTCTTTATGCTAGAATTTCATGTGGTTGTTGTCAGCCTGAGGGTGGGTGTTCATATGTGAAGGTCTGAAGAAAATCCATTTAATCATTATTATGAAGATCAAATTTTTAAGTAAACAGAGCGCACTTTCTGCATTCAGTAAAGTGTTTGTACTTAAATGGAAATTAAACTACAAAATAAAGTTAATGTAACATTCCATGACTTTACCTGCTTTGCTGACCCTTCCTCAGTGGTTTTTGTCTGTTAAGTAGGTATAATAATTATTAATATATTAGCAACATATTTCTATATTGTGCATATTTTAAAAGTTATACCTGAATAAAAAAAAAACAAAAACAAAACCCAAAAAATTTAAATAGTGCAGTAGCATGAAAATCAAAATAAAAAAAATAGGACTGAATTAAAATATATTAATTTTGCACCTATGGATTTGCTGCTACAATTCTGTATCAGACATAACCAGTCAAGCTTTGATACAATTATACCATTTGGTTGCTATACTTAGATTTGTGTCTACAGCAAAACCATACACTCAAAATAAAAGTCACTAAGATGTTTCTCCAAATGGGGTAGAAGAAAATGAGCTAAAATACCTATTCAGATGGAAAAATGGATCTGAGCCATCACTTGGACAAATACTGTGTTGAAACTCATCTAATCTTGGAGGGTCTTAAATCTTTAAAATAATATGAATACAATTAATGCTAAAATACCATCTGAGGCACTGATTCTCTGTTTCTCCTGCCAATCCAGAAGACTGTTCATTTTTTTATACTTTAATTGTTCTATCACTATTGATAAAAAGTGGTTTTTTGTTACTGGGAAGTGTTACCATATGCAATAAAAGGTGTCATTAGAAATCTTCTGAGGGGTGGAACAGAATAAATCCTCTGGGACACTTAACTACAAAGTTTCAAGACACTAGATGCCTAGTGAAGACTGCCACTTTTATAACCCCAGTTCACTGTATCTTTGTAGATACATATTATGTATTTTTTCTTCTATGTTTTTATTTAGTGAGACACCAAGCTGTAAATACTGTAGTATTTGCTTGTCTTCTTGTTTGGAAATTTGGTTAATGTGCTGTTTGCAGGAACTCTCAACCACACCTTATGTATGGCAATAAGATTCTATATTAGTTTGCTTAGGTTTTTAAAGATATGTGACTATACCAAAGAATAAAAAAAAGTACCTATAAATTCTGCATGAAACAACTCCATATCTGACGAATTACTGATTAGGCAACAGAACAGCTCATAAATAAGAATTCTAGATCCCAACACAGAGTATTACTAATGTTCTGGTCATCACACGAGATCAATAAAGTATAAACAGTAAAAATAAAAATCAGCAAAATGGAAAAGAATGTAATCCTGAGAGAGAAAAAAGATACAAAAGATACAAAATCATGTTTTTCAATAATGTGCTACTTTTAACACAAGCAGTTCTCACCTGAGTGTGTGAAGGCGGTAAGCCTTTTCGACCATATACTCCAATCAATGCATCTTTCTGAAGGGATATATTGAATTTTAGAAACTGTGGCTGATCAATGAAGAGCTGTGATCTCCAAAAAATCCCAGGGGGCACTTCTTGTATCGCTCTTCGGCCTATATCAAGTTCTCCAGAATCTATAGTGTTGTTTTCTTGTGCAAATCCTCCTAATTTTCCTGATGGTTTAGAATAATAAGGAGATAAAAAATTAGTGTTCCTTTCTAGCTTTCAATCATCCTTCATATATATCTTCAAATATTTAGAATTACCTCAGAAAAATGTTATCTGACAACCTTTTTGAATAGAAGATCCCAGGAATTCAATGATTTGGAAATAAAAAGGCAAAGATACCACAAATACCTACATACTAAAAATGCTGTAGCATCCCTAAGAAGGACCATTAAGGAAATGGTTTAGAATCTACATTAAACTGTATTTTTTCCCTAGCATTTTAACAGGGGTTTCTCAGAATAAAGTCTCACATTAAAAAGAAAAAAACCAACAACAACAACAAAAAAAAAAGTAAAATGCAGCATACAGTTTTAAAGAATAACAGATACATAGAAGTAGTCAAGAGAACTAATATAATCATTTCTACATTAAATATCAGAGCATTTATTCAATACTAACAAATGCTACAGCTCTGGTTACCTATTTTTGGTTTTGTGTAAGCAAGCAATACTGTATTGAAGCAGCTGGCATATGAAAGTGAGGCTTGAGTGAAACAATACAAAGAAAAATGGAACTGTCATTATAGTCTTGGAGTTTGCTGTGGTTTTACCAATTCATATTTTTTTCATCAGCTAGTCTATTATAAAGATTGAACAAAATCCATCTGCATGTGGTAAGCATGTCCATGTGATGCTCGCTTGTTTGCATACAAGTGTTCTGGAGAACTGACAATTCGGCCTTGTCTTTTACGTTCAAATTCTACATTATTCATCATTTGATGGAACAAACTGACACAACCTTTTTGCAAACATTTAGACTGTAAAAAAAACTAGATTAAAATCTGAAATGCCAGGTGAGGTCACAGATTGATCCTCGCCACTTATTGCGCATCCAAGATGAACTGAGACTGCTGTTGAATTAAACAGGTACAGAAGCACTGCTGAGAGGCCTTGAGTGGGAACTTGTATCATCATCAGAGCTGTGTCGCAATGGCATTGCAGTCACTGAAAATGTCTCACAGGATTATCACATTGATCAGAGTGCTGTTGAGAAGAGACAGTGAAATATCTTATCTTGAAGCCACCAGTTTTTAAACACTTTTCAGGATGAGTCTAATACTTTTCTAAATTTGGAGTTAACATTTCATAATACTCATGTATTATTCTAGAAGATGGATCTGTATTCACTATTTCAGTTTATTTAAGTATTTGTTTTTTACTTCTTTCTTCAAATTTAAGCATATTGTGTTTAACAAATTCTCACACTGATGACGGGTAATCACTAAACAATAAACACTTGCTTGCCATATTGATCTGCAAGTTCCCATATTTCTACATTTCAAATGAAAAATAACTGCCTTGTACTACTGAAAAGATGAGCTAGACAGCTTGAGTAAGTGCTGTTTATCAAATACATTAACCAGCTTTCCAGGAATGCCTATTTCTGGGGTTCAACACTCAGCAGATAATACACTTAAGGACTTCTATGTTCTTCACTGAAAAAAGATGGTTTTACTTTGTAGCCACAGGCTCCTTTAGCACCCCAACACCTCTCTCAAAACTGTCAGCAGCTGTTTGTCACCCTAAGCTTAGGGTGTTAATTATTCTAATTATTCTTTGTTCCCTGCTATATCTCAATGAGCATAATAAAGATCTTCATAGTATTATAATTTCCTTTCCATTTTCTAAACAGTAACAGTTCTTACACACAGCTTTAAACCAAAACATGAAATGTCATGTTCATACACATTTACTATTAAGGTGGTTGAAATTTCTCAAATCCACATCAGAGTATCAGGACATTACCAGGGAACTAGAGCAGGGCAGTACTGAAAGTTGTTCAGCTGTCAAAATATCTGAATCAAGGCTTCATTGATTCTTCCTTACAGTTTTCAGTAAGCAGTGTGATAGCACAGGGGCCTCACTTCTCACATTTCACATCCAGTCATCACACTTTCCCTTCTGCCTAACTGGTCCCTCTTTTGTGGTTTAAAATGTGTACTCACTAGTCTTTCTGTTGTTCACTATTGATGCATGCAGATAAATGACCACATACCATAATCTGCAGAGGACAGCATTTTAAGTGGGTGGAATTAACCCTGCTCTCTTGAGCAGCATTTAGGGACATAAGGAAGGAAAAATGTATTTGATATCCTTGTTATTTCCTTCTCTTTTTGAGGCAGTGTATAACAGGTTTTAGTTTGTTTAAAAAATTAAAAATTTTCAAGGGAAAAAACCCAGTAAGTATAAAATATTTACAAAAACATCAATATATTTTATAAAATAAAGTATATTGGCTATTGAATGCAGAAGACAATGGGATGAAAAGTTGTCAGTGCAGCATCAATATTCATAACTACAGAGTAGCATTTTTTGCTCTTCATTCAAAACAAGTAATAAGAAAACAGGAAGTGATAGTGATAATGACTATCTAAGTACAAAAAAAAAAAAGGCAGGAAGGTAAAGGAAATGAGAAGAAAATGTCCTGCTGGAGAAGTTTCACAGGCAAAAGGACAAAGGAGGGAACTGAGAAATGACAAAAGGAGGGAACTGAGCTCTGAGCTATAACTTTTCTATGACTTGGAGCTGTGATAATTTGAAAAATTTTCAAGATGTCAATTTCTGGCAGAGGCTTCCTCTTTTTCAGTGGTAAGGAGGTCAGATGTGCCTTGTGAATGGGAAAATGGATTTTTGTGTAATGAAGCAAACACTGCATTCATCAACCATTTAAATCAAGTTTTCTATTCAAAACCTATTGATTTTGAAGCCTCTGTTAGCCAAAAGTGCACAAGCTCTTAAATGTTTCGAGAATCTTAAAGGGCAACATAGAAAAAGGTCGATAAAAATAATCTCTTTATGTGGTTTGTATTTTAAAAGCCCTTACAACAAGATTAAGACAGTTTTTTTTCCTGCTTTATATATTGGTTGGATGATTCAGACTCAACATTATATGCTAGAAACTTTAAGCAAACAAATGTATATATTATACCTGACCTATTAAATTTCAGAGAAAAATTAAAAAAAAAAAAGAGAAGAAAACATCAACCTCTGTAGAGAAAAACCCAAGATATTCCATAGTGAGGCCATCATGCCACACAAAGCTCCTTGATCATGAGTTGCCATCTAAGCAAAGCTAAGAGAGAAGCTTCAAAAATATAAAAATTATTACTGAAGTGCCTCTTCTAGAGCAAAAACTTCAGAAAAAGTGATTATGATGGAACACACACATGTAATCTTTTGTCCAAAACTATTGAAAGCTTGCTGAAAGTGCCAAAGACTCTTGGTATCAGGTGCCCCTTATGAAACAGTATGTCCCTACACCTTGGGCCCCTGGCTTTGTTGTAGCCATGTGTTCAACACGAGATCCCTAAAGCAGGATGCTCCGAGCCAGCCTCAGCACCCTCCTGCTATCTCTGGGGACCCCACAGCAACAATAAAAATATTATCACGTATTTTAGAGTAAACAGAGGTTCTGCTTCTCTGGATATGAGAGCTGTCCTATCCTCATCAAATATCATATGAAAATTCCTGTGGGGAATTTTGGTTGACAGTTAGCTTTCCTAGTAAGATCAGCATTATTGCTCAGGATCCATAGGCCCCTTCTCATGCTAGGTAGGAGAAACTGTGTTCCTGTTTATCTGTTTAAAATTACTATTACTTACAAAAGCTCTGTACTTGCATTACATATAGGGTCTTGGAGGAAAACTGTTAAAGTTTGATGATGTAAGTAAAACACAAAAGAAGGAAATGTTCCAAAAGAAGGAAAAAAAAAGTGGTGCCCATTTCACTTACCACTGTCTCCAGCAGGAACCGTTACAGGATGTGTTGGCACAGTATCAGAATTCACTTTTCCATTCTCAAATGTATCATTTTCAGTCTGCTGCAACTGCCAGTTGAGGCCAAATAGATGCATTGCTGGTGGGAGAGGATACAGGTTACTTGATGCTTTTAACCACAATGACGAATTGCACAAGTAACGACTTTCCATGCATAGCAGTGGAATAGTAACTCATACATAAAAAAAAATTAAATTAAATGAACAAGCATTTGCAGACTAATAGTTCAGCAATGGCACAAAGCAATTACTACCACTGTCCTTTAATGATACAGTGCTTTCAGTGAACACAGTTGACAGAAAGCTCACCAGTCTCATTCTGAGTCTTTTACCGGTCCCAAATCAATGTTCAAAAGGATAGGCAGTAATTATGTTCTTTTCTCTTTTTTTCATTTTTGATCCTTCTGAAGAGACAAATCATTTAAGTGAACTTCTAAATGACCTACTAAAAGAAATTATTTTCTCAGCAGATGGATCCATCCTGGTTAGCCAGAAAGGGAAAAAAAAAATACAGGAGAAGAGGAAGGAGGGTGGTGTGGGTGTTGCAGGGCTAACCTAAGACACAAGCACTTCATGTTGTCAACAACACCCTGCACAACCTCCCATTATGTGCCCATTCCTCACACTACAAAATGAGGCCAAGGCCATGAGCAGAGCCAGGGACACTGGGGCACTTTGCTCTGATAATGGTAATGCATAAGTTAGGTTTCTGAATTACTTAATTCCCCACAACCACGTTCATTTGAAAGTTGATACCATGTTAAAGAGTTTAGCTTTGTTAATTATGAAACAGAGTCAACCTTCCATGGTTGGGGGGAACTTAAGGAACCTTGATCACCAGGGATTAAGGAATGAACCCATAATCTAAACTTTTAGAGCAAAAATATGGAAAAAAACCCCGCTGTCTTAGTGCTATACTGTGATACTCTCATGCAATTTCAAGCTGTCTCTGGATTATTTTCTTCTCTTCCAATGTCTCTATAATGCCACCAAAATTAATTTTATTGTAATTACTCTACTTTGTGCTTGGGGTAACATAGGTTTGCTCATTCCATGAGAACAGTTATCTGCAAAGCAGTTAAAATAGTCTTTCAGTGCTACTAGGGAATAAAAATACACTGGGAAAAAAGAAATTTGTACTCAAGTATTTTAACTATTAGTGCAAAATACAAGGAAAATATTTCACTGTACTTTGTTGCTTCTGTTACTTCCCTCTCTTGAAGAAAGATTACTGCTATAGTCAACGTTACTAATTTATTCCCTCTATGCAAATGACAAAAATTCTTCATCCCATTTGGTTTCATCTCTGATCTTTAAATCTCTCTGTATTGATCATGGCAACCCTTACTTAAGAGGAACAGGCATAAATGGAAGTTTAGTTAGCCAGGCAACAAAAACTGCAAATTAAGAGGTTGTCTGCCAGGTCTTTGCCTTAAAGCCTCCCCCTTAACCTGACAAAACAAAAAACCAGAATGCAACTAAAGACCTGTTACTGAATACTTCAAAGACTGAAATCCTCACTACAGATGACATATTCTCTTTGTTCCAAGTCTCTGACTCTACCATTACACTTCTTTCCCAGACTTTAAATTGCCTGTCAAAGTCTGATAATGTAGAATGTTCCTTGACCCTAAAAACATCTTTCTTTTATCCCCTCTTAACTCTTGTTAAACCATAAATCTGACCACCATCATCTCTGGCACCTCACTAGAATTAGCCATCATTATTTTGACCCTACATCAGCTGAAATCCTTATTTATGTATTAACCACCTGATGAGTGTATCTGTTTTAATATATTTCAATAAAATCCCTAGGGTCAAACTCTACAATTTGTTATACTTGTTCATTTCACTGGCAGCAATGAAAGACTGCAAATAGCTAAATATTTCATGATTTAAACCCAGTACATTGCTTGTTTTCAAGTCCAGAGATCTAAATCACCTCCTTTAACTTTGCTGTCTTTTTATCCTTTTTATTAGTTCTTCTTGAGAAAAGAAAGTGACATTCATTTTGTAACTCTAGAAACACAGGAGCTTAGAACATCATTAACATCTGCTGGTGCTATGCACGGCCCTGCGCCTCTCCATGCACTGGGAGATCAGAAGGGGAAGCTCCAACATGACCTTCTAGCCATTCCCTTGTAATTCAAAACAGCTGGAATTTGAAGTCTTCAAAGACAAAGATTGTGGGATCAATATTGACGACATCAATATAACCACAATTACTACAGTGTAAGTGACAACTACCTTTTCTTTGTCTTTGTACTGATGTGAGTAGTTTACTGTCAAAGACTGGGAGTGCTAGCTCCCAAATATACAGTTTATCTCCCAAATATACAATATATCTCTCAAATATACAATTCCTCTCTCAGCTTTAACAATGAACTAGAAACAAGTTCAATACACAATGTTTAATGAAAATGAACAGATGGATAAATACAGCTGTTTCACAGATTGGGAATGTAGGAATATTTTTTAAGGAGACAAAAAATTGTCTAGCAAAAGCTAGACAATTCCAGTGACAAAACTTAGTGTGTGTACTAATACACTAAATAATTCAACCACACAATCACTCTTGAGCTAGTGCTATGGAATTTAGAGAATTCTCCTTTCACAACAAACATGAAAACAACATGAAAGAACCAGGCTTATTGCTAAAGTATCAAATTACAAGGCAGAATTTCTTTTGAAATGATGAATGAAATGAACTTTAGGAACATGGTTAAGACAAACTCAGGCACTATTGTGCAAACCAAAATTTATCTTCTCTCAGCTAGCCATCAATATAAAAGCAAACTTTACATCCTTATCAGTTTTATAAGGAAATTGAGGCATCTGATAAAAATTTTTGATGCTATTATGTGTTTAGCAGCACCTGGGACTGGTACCTTGATGGGATGTCTGGGACCCTCAAGTCCAATGGTATGGACTAGTTCTGAATTTCCAAAGGGAGAATGATGCAATCAGACTGCACAAGTGTACATGTTTGTCTGATTTCCTTTGGTCTAGAAAAGGATGCAGGCCTTCTTCTAGCTTTGGGATGGGGATGTAAGAGATCAATCTCCTTCTCTGTTTCTGCTGTGTTCAGAGAAATAGTAGGCTTACTTCTTTTTGTAAAGAATTTGATATAAAAAGCAAAACTAAAAGCACATTTGAACAAAATGCATTTCATTATTTCCTGCTGCTATTCTTGTCCCAAATCTAATGTAAAAAAGTTTCTTGATTTTTGGATTAGATATTACTTGTCATGTCTGGTTTATTCCCAATCAATTTGGGATTTATTTGGTCTTATGAACAATAACAATGAAGCCAAGAGATGCTTCCTAGAGTCATTAGTTCTGACTCCACCAAATCTATGGGGATACCAATATGGGAATGACTTTCTTTTCAATACTGGCATAATTCTGATGGCAGCAAGGACTTGTGTGAGAATGCCAGATGCCTCCAACCACAAGGCAGGCAGACTGCGATGGTTGTGGTCATGGATCACAACAACTCAATCCAAATAATTTGCAGCTGCAATTATAGCTGAATTCTCAGAGGATGGGAGAAAAGATGGGTTGTCACAATTCCAAATGTGCCCACAAATGCTAACAAAAGCCTCCTATTACTTGTATCAAGACTGGGATGATTGCTTCCATTGTGGAACAGGATAGTTATTAAGCAGAAAAACAGATGATGATATCTCGGGTAAAGAAGTCCGGGAAAGCTGGACATGCTATAAAGAAGGAAATCTTAGAAGCACAGGAGTAGTGCTGAAAGGTGGGCTGGTGGAGAAGAAGACAATCCTGAATGAACAGAGAGCTTTGAATAGAACTCAGGGAAAAAGGGAGAGTTTATCATCCCTGAAAAAAGGCATTGGCAGCTCAGAACTACAAGGTGTTGTGAGGCCATGTGGGGAGAAAATTAGGAGGACCAAAGCCCACCTTAATCCATCCATTGCTATAAAAGACAACCAATGATTACACAAACACATCAGCAAGAAAAGGAGGGCCAAAACCCTCCATCCTTTCTTGGGAAAACAGTGACAAAAGATGAGGAAAAGCCTGAGGCATTTGTTGCCTCAGTTGTTAATTAACAGGACCAGTTGTCATCAAGGTATCCAGCCCCTAGACCTGGGAGACAAGAGTCAGAGAGCAGAATGAAGCCCACATAATCTGGAAGGGAATTGTCAGTGACCTGCTATGCATCTTAAGTGCATACGTGTTCATGGGGACAGATGGGATTCACCTGAGTAGTGAGGGAGCTGGCAGAAGAGCTCAGCAAGCCACCTCCAGTCATTTACCAGCAGCTCTGGTCAAGTGTGGCTGTCCCAGGCGACTGAAGTTGAATGGTGTGACACCTATCTACAGGAAGGGCCAGATGGAGGTTCCAGGGAACTCCAGACCTGTCAGCCTGACCTCAGTGCCGGGCAAGGTCACGGAGCAGATCATCTTGAGTGCCATCATGCAACATATACATTGAGGTACCGAAGCACATCCAGGGAAAGGCAATGAAGCTGGTAAAGGGTCTGGAGCACAAGTTTTATGAGGTACAGCTGATGAAGTTGGGGTTGCTTAGCCCAGAGAAAATGAGGTTCAGGGAGACCCTCACGATTCCTACAACCTGAAAGTAGGTTTTAGTAAGGTGAGTGTCCATCTCTTCTCCCATATAACAAGTAACAGGCCAAGAGGAAATGGCCTCAAATTAAGCCAGGAGGTTTAGATTAGGTAGTAAGAGAAAACGTTTTCATGTCAAGGATTGTAAAACATTGGAACAGACTGCCCAGGGAAGTAGTGAAGTCATCATCCCTGGAAGGATCACCATCCCAAAAAAACTGTGGATATGGCTCTTCAGCACATGGTTTAATGGTGAACATGGTTGATGATTTGACTTGATGATTTTAAAGGTCTTTTCCATTTTTAACTATTCAACCTATGATTAAATAGTTACATTTTTGTAAACTCAAAAAACCCCCTTAATTTTAATTAATTTAATTAATTTTATTTATTTAAATTTATGAAAAAACATACCATCTTTAATCAGGGATTCCAGGATCTTCTACCTATTCTGCTGTTTCAGTCCCTACATCTGTTCTGCAAAGTAATCTCTAGCTGCCAAGAGTTCTTCATTTGCTGAAGCTCTGCTAGCATTTACCTTTGGACTGAGTTGTTTAAGATGACATTTGTACTGCTACTGGACAAATTATCTGCATGGCCACCCTTTAGAGTGTGGTGAGGAGTGCATTCCCTCTAACAGAGTGGAAAGAAGAGGCATCAGAGATGAGAAAACTCTCTTGGATCTGGGGTGCTCTTGGCATGAACATACTACCAGTGCCTGTGTGTGTGTGTGGTGCTGGTGAATATGACTAAATTCACCAGAACAAATCCCAAACATAAAAGCAGCAACCAAATTAACAGTGGCTCTTACCCTCCTCTTTCCCCCTCGCCCTGCCAATGGAGTGGGATATTCAAATATTCAGAGCTCAAATTAAAAGAGTACATTTGTACCAACAGCAGCCTTAATGCTAATATAAAAATGCTATCATTTGTTGTAGGCAATTGGGTAAACTTGCCATCTGTCACCACACAGTTCACTGAAGAGTTTCTGAACCGTCTTAAAACTGCTTTTTCAAGCTTGGTTGATCTTGAGATCACTGAAGTCTAGTTATTTTGGTTTGTAATCACTTTACAAAGCCTTCCTTCAATAATTAAAATAGCAACTAAGAAAACATTTCACAGCAAACACTTGAAAAAAACCCATTACTAGTTTACACTGTGTAAAACATTTTGCAATAATCTTCAGGAAGAAGTTGCCCATTTGTTATGCATGCTCCTTTCTCAAGCTAGTAATTTGGTGCTTTAAGCATTACCTTTACAAGAAACTCGTTCTTGAGAAATACACTGTATTATCACTTCAAAACACTCTCCAGGACTTTCTTGCATCCAAAAAGAAATCCGTCCTTTATTAGTAGGTAGTGTAAGATGGATAATTTATGTAACTAAGTGACAGAACTAGAACTGTGAGGGCTGACAACTACCCGCTGCATTCGACTGCATACCTGCTGCATTTGCTGCCTTCCTCAATCTCTCAAAGTTCTCTTCTGCCAAAATTATGAGAGGCACAAAAAAGAATTGTAACAGAACACCAATTAATGTACCTGTTCTACCATTTAGGAAGAATTGGACTTTTCTGAATTTTTTCCCCTCTTCTCATACACTTGAATGCTATGAGGATAGGACAGCTAGTTCATAAAGGAAATAGACATGTATTAGCATTATCCAGTATCCAGTGTAGCTTTAAACAGAAACAAAGTTTAGATTGGATGTGAATACACACACAATTCTGGGGTGTATGACTATCAGAATTTTTTTTCTTGGTAGAAAAGGGTAGCAATATACAGTAAAAGCCAGAGAAACTTATATATTGTTCTCATCAAAATTCAAGGTTGTCTCTATCTTAACTCACCAGGATCAACTGCACCTTTTTCTAAAGTACTGTAAGTGACAAATATGCTCACATGAAACACAAGGGGCATAGCAAACACCCTGTGAGGTGTGCAGGTGAAAGAATCACAAATGCAGATCATAATGATGTACAAACAAAACCATACACACACAAGCAGAGGCTTTATTCACAGAAGCAGTCCTGCAGTAATGGAAGAGGTAAACCTCTGAAGTACCAGTCAGAAGTGCCAGCAACACGCAACCTTCCATTCTGAATACGGCAATTTGTTTTTTGCAGGAAAGAATTGTTAAGGTGACACAGGGTGTTCCAGAAGAACAAGAACTCACAGGTAAGAGGATTCTTTTAAGTAGAAAGAAAAAGAAACAGAATTGCCTAAATTGGGAAATGGACTTGCAATGCTCCTCCAGCTTTTCTTAGAATAGCGACGAATTAAAAAGTAACACTAGACAGCAGAAAGAAAAAACACTGGCTGTCTCTAAAGAGCAAGCAACTTCCCAAAACCTCTGGAGATAAGGCCTATGGCATATGTTCTATGAACATAAAGAACTCAACACCATAGGGGAAGTTGGCAAGAGGAACTGAATGATATTGGTGACCCTCCTTCCCTTCTCCCATGTGTTTTACAAGGTATGGAAATCAAGTCTTATTATTCATGAAGCTGTGCTTGAAGATGAGCTCCTTGCTAAGTTATTGAACTCATGTTCCAGGACTGCCACTGCTACATATTTCTGGGTGCTGATATTTTGAAACCATGATTTTAAAAATTGCTTCCTTAGAATTAATTGAAAAATCTTTATGCACACTTGAACATAAGGAAAAGCGAACATAATTTATATTTAAAGCAATGCAAAAAAGATTATAATTTAAACTAAGCAAATTGCAATTATTGCTCAATCTTGTTGAAGGATTATCTTCTAGTTCATCTCCCTGTTGGCAATACATTTTAAAATGAAATATTTGAACATTGAAGTGGTTTTTAAAATTATCTCCCGTATACTTTTCTTGCAGACATAATTAGAATCTAAACCTATTTTATTCTGAAGGACTTGAAGTGGACCAGAAGATGTGCAAATGAACTGTCAGTGATTTGCATTCTTTTGCTTTTTTCTAAGATAATAGGATACCTTGGATGTTGTTGCAGATCAAATAGTGAATTAAAAATAGTTAATTAAAATCTTAAATAATGTGAATTAAAAATTACAAAGACAAGTTCTTTATTTATTACTGTTTTTTCTCAAATCCATAAAACCCCTGTTACTTCTAAATTTAAAACACATGCTTTTGAGTACCTTTTTTAAAGTACATGCTTTTGAGCACCTTCAAACGATTAGTCACCAGCAGCATCATATGAAAGTTGTTGAACATATACACTGAATGTAAAACATTTTAGTAGAGTGCTATATGAAAAACCTAGTAATACCTGGATCAATATAGTAACTGAAAAACTGATATTTTCCCTTTTATCCTGAACAGTTGAATGGGTCCATTGATTTTACTGTTTCATCTGCAAAAAAAATCCAACCTGTCTTGTCTACTCTTTATTTTCTCTTGGAACCTTTTAACAATGAATTTGCAAAACATGAAAAAAATTTGCCTAAAAAAATATAGCAACAAAGGTATATCAGCTATCTACTGTGCATAAACTTACTGTCTTTGACTGCTAATCAAAGATGATCACATGGCACTTTAAAGTATTGTTGCATTTGAACTGTTAAGAAAGATGTGTGGTAGTCTTGATGTAAATATTTTTACTATATTCACCCCAAGATGGAACCTTTATTCCTATGAAAACTTGTATGGCTAGATGTCTCATTTCAGTTGTCAAGCCAGGGACCTTTACGTAACAATGGTCTGATTCTGTCAACTCCATTATACAAGGCACATTCAAAGCTTAAGGGAGAATCCAGATTTCTTACAACAGAAACAAAGACAATTTTTCAGTAGCTTCTTATTTAAATAAGATATATCTATTATGTCTTGTTTCAGATTTGTCCATTTATTGTGACGAACAGCAAACTTACTCAATTTTGTCATAATCTCCACTATATCTAAATAGTCATTAGTATTATCCTGGGCTTTCTCCTCAACAAAACTTTTTTTTTTTCCCCCAACTAATGCTGTTCAGTCTAGAAAGATGGTGAAAAATCATTACAAGTACAGAAATTATGGGAAGTACATACTGGACTGCGCACTCATTTGAAGCAAGGGTTGTTTTGTTCATACAAAAACAAGAAAAACATTCTGTAAATTTTGGGTTTCTGTCTAATAGTCATAATCAATGATTTTAAATATTATGGGGGAGAAGAAAATTTCCCTGATTTACATGTGTCAAGACCTGGTTAAGACTACAGGCTAATAACTTTTCTGTGTTCCTTGAGAGATTTTTTATTTTATTGTTTCTCATTCTATAACTTTTTCCTTTTCTTCCTTAAATTTGCTTTCTAGCAAAAAGCTGAAGCTCATGGGTTTTTTTACCTATTTTAGTTTTTTTTAGTTTTTTTTTCACAACTCCGACAGAAGTCTTGCTTTAGATCACACCCCCATAGTGTTAAGAAGACCAATGACAATGTAATGTCTCAAAATTAACTGGAAACACCTTTCTTAGGTTGATGAAGTGGTCCAACCATTCTTATGGTTCAAAAGCCTTATTTATTACAGAGAAACCAACCTCCCCAAACCCAAACCCAACAAAACCACCACAAATCTCTTGAGAGATATAATTAAGTGGCACTATATGATCATGTATAGCCTATTTGCATGTTGATGGCACAGAGAAATGCAGTCTGATGAAAAGATTTATGAATCAAAGGAAAAAAAAACAGGGGCCAATTAAAGCAATGTTCAAAGGACACACCGAGCTGGGAGTTTATACTATATAGTGAAACACTTGTGTTGCATATTTCCATCTCATGACTGGCTAAAAAAGATCAAAGCTTTTTTATTCCATATTAAGAATGACAGAATATTACAGCAAACATGCAATAAGGATAAATGTAATAAGCTTTAATAAAAGATGATAATAAGGCTTGATAAGAACTTTTGGAATGTCACCAAATCTGAAATGTAAGATGAAAGCATCTGCATGTAGAGATTGTAGTATGTTATTTGGAACCCCACAGAGCTAAACTGTGATTAGAACTCCATATTTTTCCATAAATTAGCTTTTGTTTTGAATTTCCTGCTGAGATCATATGCAAGTTGATTGAACGTGCAAGTCAATATATAGGTTTTCTAATCCTTTGCTGTTTTTCAGGCTTCATGATATCACAATTACAGCAGTCCACTTGTAGATCAAAGGTATATGATTGAGGACGAAAGAAAATAACCTATAACCTCTTTACAAAACTTCTTCACGGTGATTCAGACCTCTCCATGGTAATTACCACTCACCTTCTTGAACAGCACAATTATGTAGATGCATAAGCCAACCACTACATGCAGATCAACTTGCAAGCCCAAAGAATTTCCTCTTCAATCCATATTAAAAAACAGAATGGACGTGCTGAGTTCACCTTCAAGGGGGCCAACTCTACCTTACCTCAACACCTCCAGTGTAAACTTGTAAGCCATTAGCTATCTGCATAAGCAAATACTCTCACGCAAACCTTTGGTTCAAAACCCCAGGGTTTACAACAGCTCAGTGATTGCAGTCATCCTCTTATTGAAACATCCCCACCTCTCTAGGGATTGGCTATTAGATAGAGCATCCTTTATTATATCGTCATTAATATGTTTTATGTGCATTGGAATAACACACCATGTTCTTCCACTAAGCTGAAATCTGTTTTTTATGAAACTATTCCTGTAAGCAAAGTTATACTGTAGGTACAGGAAAAATACTATCACAGAAAAAACAATTTACCATACCTGATTTATGGAAGGAAACTGTGACATAAAGACAAACTTACTGTTAATTGTTTGTAAGGCTAGTGAATTGCTTGCAAGTCAGTTTGTAAACCACTTTGTATTTTGTATCAATTATCTAAGCCTTGGAAAAAACAAGTTAGGATTACAGTTTCACATTGATTTTTTTTCCCTTTAAAGTTAAATCAGCCACAACACTGCACAATAAAATCTTACAGGTGATATTAAGAACAGCCAATCTTAGCTCTAAAGTAATAGTCACTTATAAAATTGATAGAGAAAACCAATTACTCCTTTTAATGTGTGAAAAGACATTAGATCAGTAAAAAGGATGTGTTTTAAAATTGTTCTCTAATTTTGGCTAAAGGTGAATTGAAATAACAGTAAGGATTGCATCTTTCCTTTTCAAATGTGGATACCTCAGTTTCATTACCTCTACTTTAGAGTACTAAGAGGAGGCAGGAAAGAAGTTGCTGGAGAAATAATTAAAAACCTGGGAAATAATATCAAAACATAAGTAACTTTTACTTAGCAGTGTGAAAAGATTTTGAGTGAGTCAAATAAGGACCCACTGTCTGGCAAAATTGCCTTAATAAAAAGGGCTGTGAGACTTGGCATTTCAAAGATGAAAGAGAAGGTAAAACAACAGATAAGCTTGGAGATTCCACCAAAAAGATAAATTTAAAGATAAATTTATTGTACCCAGTTACTGTGTTACACCTCTGGAAATCAGTGGTTAGCAGTAGGTTAGCTCTATGCAGCTGGATATTTTAGTTTTCAACGAGTATTATTAAAACAAAAATACTACTCTTCCTGTACCATAACAAGGGTAACTTAGAAGTATTTTTAAATAAAAAAAGTATAGGAAAAATTCCTATTTCTATACTTAGAGGTTTCTGGAACTAAGTAGTTTTCCAAAGAACTGATATTAATTTATATACCTAACCCCTGCCCCCTTCCTAGTACTGCTTCTCTAGAACTAGTGTAAGGCACACATTTGTGCGATCCTATTTTATCATATATTGTCAAAACCACTCTGGTTTTGTTTTATTGGTTTTATTATTGAGGAAAAATAAGCTTCTGAAATGCAAATGTCCATGTCATTGACACAGTTGTAGCACATTTCTTTTTCTTGGATTATCAAAATACAAATGCTGCTAAAGGTGACAATTCCTAAGAGACAGTGGGCTTGGAGCATTTTTTTGTGAATGGAGTTGTCTGAAATGGCATCAATTTCCTGTCTACTTCAGAGAACATCTAACTTTCATCCATAATTAATCCCTGCAGTGGGGTAATTACACCCATATAAAACCCATGTGTTCTTGTGATCTCAGCCATAAATGTAATATCAAATGGTATTGCTTGAAGCAAGGTTGGACACATGTACTCGACCTTTTCATTCTACAGTGCTGGCGTATGGAGAGGTTTACCAAAATCTCATCTAAGTCAGACAGTTTTAACAACATGACTTTTTTTAAAGCATTCAAAAAGAGAACAAGCAGTTCTCTTCAAAGAAATAAACAAAGAAAATATTGCAGTTTACAGTAAAGATGTAATTTATACACAAAACAACCAGCTTTAATACATGTATTGTAATTCAAATATCACAGCAGACAGCATATATCTAAGAGCGGGCTTCTTTCTTCACAGGCATGAGATAGAAATTAATTGAAACTACCAGCAAAGAAGGGAAGATCCTATGTCCACAACAAGTCAAGTAATCACCCAAGCAAATATCTGCTTTGCAAAATTTCTTAAACATAAGCATTAACTTGAAGTATTACACATATTTGCCTACTACTAAAATAAACTACATGTTTACCTGGACTGATAAAATACAAAGAATACCTCTTAAACTACTCTAAAATTGCTCTCAACCAAAAACCAGTGCATTTTAACAGAATATCTCATTAGTCTGAAAAATTGCTAATATTTGAGAGTCAGTCAGAAGACTATAGCAGGAGTGCAGGACACACATCTCTACAAAACTTGCTTGCAAGAGACTTCTGTTTGCCTGAAAGCAGCATCCATATTTTGAGAAAACATCATACTGCTTCACAACATGATGTGTGGGACTTACAGGCAATGACATGTCACCATCATGTCATTCTTCAGATTATTACTACATCTCTTATATTACCGGAATTACTGAGTTTCAATTTTCTCCACTGGGTAAAAGTGCAAGGGTGACAGGACTATTGCTAAAAAGCTTGTGATGAATCTTAATTAGAATAGAAGCCTTTGGAGCAGAGGTGTACCATGACAGATTAACTTTTTTAATCTCTTGAAATCTTGTCAAGTCTCTTTTAACCTCCTGATTGTCAATTACATGTTCCTACCTCCTTTCGTGTGAGGATTATCTTTCTCAATGAACGTTTTATTCTCAGTGCCACGAACAATAATAGCAAGTGACATCCACAACACCAACCAAGTACGAATTCCCTGCACACCTGAAACAGTAATACACTTAATCTGGAACACAGCAATGAGATCTTTAAAAACATCAGCCAAAAACATTATCCACAATAGTATTCTTGCAAGAGGCAAGAAAGTATATTTCATGCTGATCCTTCAAGACAGATGTTCAACATGTTTAGATTTTGTACTATTTCAAAAAAGATGTTAAAAACACTTTCAGCTCAATAAGGCGGTAAAGTACAACAACTTCAATTTTGGACTAGTCATTCTATCAGTCTCCCAGTCTTGAAAGAAAGAATGTGGTGAACAGAAGAAATTACATTATTATTTACAAAATATTTCCACTCTAAGAAAGCCCAATGAACTCATCACCAATGCTGTAAACATTGTATGAAACTCATGCAGTTATCTAAAATTCATAGCTTTGGGATACCTTAGAAAAATAATTTGATCACATGTTAGACAGAGCTGAAAACCTCTGTAATGCACAAAATCATGGAAGTACTAGCTGTAATATTAAGCCTCATTTTAATACAAAAAACCAGTGTGGAAATTCACATTTGTATCTGAATACTGCCCTTTACCAAGCACATGTCAGGAGTGAGTGAAAAGAGTTGCCTGAACCAGTATTAGTTATTAGTAAGGCAAGGGCTACGTTTATCGATTATCTGGCTTTTGTGATTCTATTTTTAAAGATTTTTAAGTCCTGAAATGGAAGCTGGAGGTAAGTACTTCACACTTCAAGGACTATTCTAAGGTCCATTCAGGAGTTAAAATCCTTAAGAAATTTCAGGAGGTGGTTTTCTAGCTGCTAAATCATTGTGCTGGGTATCTGACCTCACACTGAAGGTTCAGTTGAAACAGGAGAGAGCAACATGTGGCACTGATGTCTAAAACAACAGGCACACACATTTTGTCAGGCACAGAGCAGAGCCACACGTGCTGGGAAGGCAGAGCCCTACACATGGCCCTGTCATCAGAGGCAGTCAGCTTCTGGCTGCTCCTGACACTCGCAGCTAAGACAGATCTGGAAACATCCACTCTGGACAGAAGAGAAACATCACTATGTACCTAATCCAAAGATTCTTAATTTGACAGGCCACCACTTCCAAATCCCATCAAGCTCTAATTTTGAACAGAAGATGACAAGGAACATTGCTGCTGCCTCCAAATGCACCAGAGACACATGAAACTTTCCCTAAAAGCCCTATGCATTGCTAAAATGAGTAGTCAGTCTGCACTTTGCAACAAGTGATGTACTTTCTACAGTGCTGGAAACACTGGCTGTCTTCACAAATCCAGATACAGGCACACAGTGAGCAAGAACATGAGAACATCAATGTGTTTCTACTAAGTGGTGCAATCAGACAATGCTAAAGAGCTGTGCTTAGATAGCTGGATGCTTTCTCAGAAAGGTTTACATAAGAGAAGTTTCCCTGCTGTAGGTTTTTGCATGGGAGTTTGAATAGATTGTGATAGGTAGATTTGGTACACTGTAAAATCTCAGAGCACTTCCTTCAAATGATGAAAATAGATCAAAAGGAAAACCGATTTTTTTTTTTTTTTTTAAGAATCAGATATATAAATATATTAGTTTACCTCATGGCTTTATTTTGTTGGAAAAACAAATTGGCTGAGAGCAAAAACCTAGCTAACTGTAAAAATCTGCCACATATCTGTAGACAGGGAACATATTTTCAACCCACACACCTCAGTGAAGCTCCAGACATAGCTAAGGTCCCAGCAAAACTGAGTGAAGCAGACAGAAATGGGAAGAGAAGGAAGAAAGCCAAAAGTTCTTGATGAAACTCTCAGTGACAATAACATTACAATACTCAAAATTAGATGTATGTCAAAAAGAAAAACAGTTTCTATAAACGCATTATGAAAGGTAAGGTGATTAATGGCAATTAAACCATATTCTCCCTCATGCCTGTTCATTACAATACCTATGCTGGGTATTGCAATAAAAATTCCATTTAGATGGCATTATTAATTAAGTTGTTTTCCTCATTGCTGGCAGTAACTGAGCTTTATAAACAGCAGAATAATGTTAACTTGGCATTGCAATCAAAAAAGAAATATTACATTGTTCTTTATTGATAAAGTAAAATAGATTCTTAGGTATATTTAGTCATTGCTTTAGTCACAAAATTTAGTTCTGTAATTGCCATGGCTGTAAATCAATTAGTTATGGAGAGTGGTTCTGCCCTACTACGACTTCTGCCACTGAACCCAACAGGAAGGGCAGCTGGTCCTCCACAATCTGGGAAGATCTGTGAATGCCAGCACCTGTCACACTAAATCCTGACTAATATAAGAGAACCACCGACAATAAACTCAGAAATAGCACTGAAGACATAGGAAGTTAGTCTCAGTCTACAGAAACAGACAATTAAATAATTTTTAACAATTACTTAAAACTCACCTCAGACAGTCACACACTACCTTTCACAATTCACATCCTTCTGATGTGTCAGTCTCCTCTAATAATGAAACTTGTTTGCTATTTTTCCTGGACACTTCCTTCTTCTCTTTCTACCTAAAAACCTCTTAAGTTGCTCTGTTCTTATTCTCAGGAAGTTTTTGAGATAACTCTGAAGACAGTTGTCCATTATTTGAAATATACTGGCACAAAATGTTCAGCTTATTTTTAATATTCTGGGATGATGATAAAACAGTAATATTTTTAGACAGACAAAAAGCATGAGTGCTTATTATGATCATGGCAAAATAAGCACAATGCAGCTATTTTTATACAGTGTAGAAAATATTAATTATCTGTAATTACCAAACATGGCTTTCTAGTCTGGCATCTTTTCCATTCACATTTCATTTGAAACTTTCATCATGATTGTATGGTTATCTGCGTCACAGCAGAACCCAGGTTTTTCTACTGTTTTCCATAGAATGAAGTACCAACTAAAATATATGCTTTCCCATAAGATATTTTATCTGTTAAGTCTAAATATTAGCTTTCTTTTTTGTCCAACTTGTATTTGCTTAAGTAGGAAAAAAGTACTGATAGATAAAGAAAGAGGTGAAGTGATGAAGGCAATAGTGACAAAAATAATCATGCGGCCTTTTAAATGAAATAAAATTACTTTTTTGTTTGTTTGTTTGGTTTTTTTTGTTTTTGTTTTGTTTTCTTCCTACAGAAGAGATGCCCTTCTGTTATCACCAACATATGAATACTTGCTTTATCACAATGAATAGCTGACTGGTGTATATTCTTGTTCTGACCACTGACTGCTGAGATAAGGCTAACAAAATGATCAATCCCAAGTTACACAAAGAGTGAAGTGCTCAATGACTTGAAAGGATGAGAGGTTGCTGTGAAGCAGTCGGGACAGGAAAAGCCTGACTAAATAGTTCAGGCCCTACTGTGCATTCAAATGATGTTTTATGTTCATGGAAACGTATTTAGCAGACATAAGACAAAATTCATGACAGATGCCTGCAATTTTTCAGTGTACAGCTCTTCATGCTTAGTTAACTGAATCCGGTATTGTGCAGTTCCAGCAGTGACTGAGGAACTGAACTGCTCCCCTCTTCAGTTCCATGTACAGTGAAAATGGCAGTAATTTCTTGTATTGATTTAGAAAATGTCAACAGAGTGCTATTGGCAATGGAGAATCAATTGCTAGAGCAACTCCTGGGGAAGAAAGAGGGGTTCTGAGGTCCCCAAATTCTCATTACTTTCATCCATTAATTGCTGAATCCACATTACAAGAGAAATAATTAGTACAGCACAAATCAGTTTGTTAATACAGCTGGTCAGAGTCTGTGATATGCAACAACATATTGGAAACAACTCCTTCTGACTGGTTAGTTCTCTATAATTACACAGTGAATTTTTCTGTTAGGAAAAAATCACATTCAAGAACAACTAAGCTCCTTCACTTAGTAAAACCCAAGTGGACATGGAAAATCCCGAAACGTGGAATTGAAGGATGATGGTTATTAATGAAATTTTGACTTGGTGCTCATTTTTGAGCTAGGAGGTGCTCTTCAGAACTTTCCTTCAGAACTTTCCTTTTATTCATTCATTCACTGCAAGTGATGGATGCTGAAGGAGGCAGTAAGCCATGGGGAAACAAAGGACTAAGTTCTGTGTTGTCTCCACACTGTAAAGCTGAACTCTATTTCTGGCTTCACATGGACTCTGTACCAAGTTGGTTAAAACTGTTAATGTCTACATAGAAAGAGGTCAAACAAAGGCAACTTAATTCTTCTTACTCTTTAATGGTTTATATTTAATACTGCTCTCCCTAGTCTTCCAAACAGGAAAAAAGATTTGAAAATCTTCATGTTGGAAAAAAAGGGTTGTTTTTTTTTCTTGGTTGCAAATCTGATTACAGACATAAGTTAAGCAAATGAGCAGCTTAAAGAAATTCCAGTGTAAACCTGATCCCAAAATAAGGCAGTTTAAATTCTTTACTCCCCATTTTGTAATCCATTATTTCAGGGAGCTTTTCCTTAAATCCTTGACTTTAAACTAGAGCTATTTTTAATTCCTGTCTTCTATATGTTGCTACACAATCTTTTGGTTCAGCACTTTCGTGTTTCTGCTGCTTTATTTCTTTCTCAACCATTTAACAGTAGACAAAGCCTCTAAGCAAAGGACCAACATTTTCAACAACTCCCTTCTATTTTCTCTTAGCAGGTCTAATTGATAGGAATAATAAGTTTAAATATTTTGTACATTGCAGAATGGTTGAGAGAGACCATGAGGGCTAGAAATGCAAGAATGCATGGGAAGACTTTCCTTTAGACTGAAATAACATTTTCAATTCCTTGTGATCCCCAAGACTGCATTAAGTGGCTTTAGAGTGTAGTGTTTGCTCTGGTCTTTACCCATGCTGACACTTTCTGCTCTCACCTCATCTTTGCAGACTTTGTAAACGTAGGAGTCTTTCCTGTCAGAGTGATGGAAGAAGTGCAAGACATACCAGACTCTTGATGCAGCTCCTTCCTCTGGCTGGGCTAATTGACAGAGCAGTAATTGACTGAGCAGTTCTGCAAAGGCAGACATGAAGTCTAGCAAACTGTCTCTTCTGCCTTATGTCGCCTGAGCAGAGGCAGCAAGATCTCAAGTCACTTTCTCTACCCCATACTCACTGTAACTAAAATAAGCCTGAGCATGACATGTTCATCTCTGCAATTCTGAGAAGGGCTGGGTCACACCACCACTCACTGGAAAAATGGTCTATTAGTCCTTCAGTCTGCAGCTGCCACAGTCACACAATGGACATCAGCCACACCTTATCAACGTGTACTGGCATATTTTGCTGCAATCATGCAAAATGGGTCATTTCCTAGCTCTTAACAGTGATACTTCATATTGAATTCATTCTTTCATGCAAATGCTACAAGGAGGTAGCATTTTCACACTTATGGCAACATATTTCTGTGAAGTTCAGAACATGTCTCAAACAGGCTATACAAATCTGACATGCCATTTCAGCTGCTGTAAACTTCAGTAGAGATGCCAGACCACTGCAGTGGAAGCATATCACAGCATGCTAGGGGTCACACAACACTGCAATCCTTCCCTTGTTTTTACATTACAACCAATTTCCTACTCAGTCATTTCCCTTTCACACCTATGTTATGAAACATGTCTCCTCTGAAGACAGACTAAAAGGAAGTAGGGTTGTTCAGGGAAGGCTCTGGGGAGACCTTACAGCAGCCTTCTATTATCTAAAGGGGACCTGAAAGAGACCTGGAGAGGGACTTCTCACGAAGACGGGAGAAAGGGGAATGGCTTTAACTGAAATGACAGGTTTAGATTAGATATTAGGAATAAATTATTTGCTTTGAGGTGGTCAGAAATGCAACAGGTTGCCCAGAGAAGCTGTGGATGCCCCATCCCTGGATGTATTCAAGGTCAGGTTGGTTGGCGCTTTGAGCAACCTGATCTAGCACAAAGTGTCCCTGTCCATGGCAGGGGGTTTGGAACTAAATGATCTTAAATATCTGTTCCAACCCAAACGATTCTATGAAATGGTCAACTAAGATGAAGGAGTGCTTCCATCTTACATTAATGATTTCTACTGATTTATACTTGGATGGCCTATTAAATGGGAAATATTTCTGATATTACATCTGCAGAGATGGGAAAACCACATATATGAATGAGTGCAATCCATTCGTGATTTTATGGACACAAAGTTCTCTAGAGAGCATCTCTGAGTGCTGAATTTTACATTTAGATTGCTGAGTTAGCTGAAATATGTGTAATATCACCAGTAGGCATTGAGCTCCCTGTTGACTGTGGGCAGAGGAAGGCTGTTGTGCATTATTTCAGCTAGGATGTGAGCTGGCATGCACCCACGAAATGAAATGTTGTACAGCTATCTTTTCTTTACAGGGTATGTGAATAAATGATATGTGGAGCTTTCAGCTCTCGCTCACTAGAAAGCTCGGTTCTTTCTCCCGAATACAGGAATAGAGGCGCATTAGACATGCTTATATTTCCTAATGTGCCTGCGGGAGAAATAATCCGGTACAGCTCTCTTCCCATGCCCCTCAGATTCATAAGTAATCTGGCTCTTTGGGGCTAGCAAAGTGTAGAGCTCAGCTCACAATCAGGTCTCCTGTGTTTTACTATATGTATGGCTGTTTTTCCTGGCGTCTGACAGTGATACTTCATGCTGAATTCTTTCTTGCATATTTATGCATTTATTTAGTAGCAGATGTTTACTTCTGATGATTTATGAGGCAATATTACAGAGACTGAGCACATTTAATGTGTTTTATAAGTGGGATTATTTCAATCCTACTTAAAAAAAGATTTCATGTCAAAACTTAACTCTAAACCACACCTTTAAACTCCCTGCCACATTCACACAAAATAACCACAAATCAAATGATTGAAGGAAGCTGAAGAGCAGTGGCAAGCTCTAGATTTGTGTATGTGTCTTTTGCTCTTTGGGGTTGGCAGCTGAGGTGGAAAGGGGGCTCAGGGGGCTCAGCTTTGCTGGGTCATAGGGGAATTTCTCCAGCTACTCAGCAACCCAGCTTCTTGCATTGTTCACAGGAGATTCAACTCAATAAGAACTACTTCAAAGGCTCTATAGAGCTTATGCGCTGTGTCTTGTATTGAAATGCAACAAGGCTGTTTGAACAACTACGATGAAGATTTAAGGATCTTAAGACCTTCTAGGCTCTATTATAAATTAACACTGATTTTAAAAAGAGGGAAGGAAAGAGAGTTTGACTCTCTTCTTTCTGTTTTCTTTCCTCCACTCCTCAAGACCCTAAACTTGTGTCCAACCAGTAACAAAAACCAGACCATTATACTTATATTTCCATAACCATGGTGACCTAAACTTCTAATTAACAAGTCAGTTAAAAGAAAGTCTTTGAAGACCATTTATGGTCTCAAGAGATGAAAAAATCTGTAATCTGGACAAAGATACAAAGGAAGTTAGGAGTGGAGAATGATCTTTTTATGTTCCCTTATTAAAGTCAAGGGCATTTTCTCATAGCCAACCACTGCTCCTATTAACTGTCTAAAACTCAAATCACATAATATTTATAGTGAATATTTATGAAAATAATTAATGAAGAAAATTTTCTAAAATAAAATTTGGAAAATGGAATTTAACAAACAAATAAGAGAAAAGTGACAATAATTAAAAATAAACAACCCACAAGAGAGGAAGAAGTCTACATCTTCACTGCATGCTGTCTTTTGGACAATTATTTTCCCTATTTTGCAATCAAACATCTGTATTAGACTTTTGCTCCAGCTCTATACACAAACATACATGGATGTAATGATGAAATAGGTGATACTTAGCTTTCCTGAAGATTGTATTAGCAATATTTCAGCAAAATGAGAGGAAAAGAGTTCCAAAGATATGCTGAAAGTTATATTCACATCAAGGAATTTTTACAGCCTATATTTTACTCATAGTTGCGTAAGAACTTGACCCCACGTAATTTAATTGTAGTTCAAATACTTCTTTGAATTTAATTCACTGACCATCAAGTCACAGAATGCTTGCAAAATATTAAAATTTTCTAATTTCTCTAAACAATTGTGACTTTTCATTAAATCAGTGTGGCTTTTACTGTTACCAAAGACTTGGCTAGTTAAAGGTTAGTATATCACAGTCCAAGTACAATCCATCAGACACCACTGTTCACAGTGGCACTTATAAAAAATGGGACTCACCTATAAAGTAGGACAGCAGTATTGCCAGCAGCACTGAGACCCCTACAGCACAGAGTGCGGTACATTTCCAGCTACAGTACTTCGAAGACTTCTTGAATTTAAAAGCACTTCTGGATAGAGTGTTCCTAGGTAGTGGCCGAGTAGGAGGGGAATAAACAGACCCGGATGCCATTGTGTACCCTGGCGTTGCAGTACTGAACAGCGGTGTGGTCCCTGTTCCTGTTTTGAATAGGAAATGCCTGTGAAAGAAAGAGCATATGGTAAAGTATAAAAGTAAATCAAGCTGGAGCACAGGCAATCATAACTCTTTTGTTTGATGTTGCCTATTTTTCAAATAGCTAACAACATCCAATCTACAAAGGGTCATAGAAGCAATAACTTGTCATGACACTCACATGTAAAAAGACACTTTCCCTTTAAGTAAAGACCAAAGCCCCCATAACATTAATAATACACTGGTATCCAGACAGGAAACAGAACTACCCAAAATACACTGTAGCAGGGAGGAAGTCTCTCATAGTTTATCCAACAAGTAGGGACAGGCTTTCTGCTGCTGTTTATTTGTGTTGGCTTCTGCAACAGACTACAGGGAACTCCATTAAAAGGTCAATAATGAGCAATGTGACTGCAGTCCACACTACTTATCACAGCTTTCCCAGGTTAAGTACAAAGAAAACAGCAATCTTTCAGTTACAGACTTTTGGCAACTTCTTCAAAAATAGTCAGTTAAAAATTTCTTTTGGGTCTGTCCTAAGTACTCAGTTCACTAATTCACATCTACTTGCACATATTCCTTACACAAAAAGATCTCATTATGAATGCAAGGAGCTAGCTACAGCCTAGGAGAAGTAGTCTAAATAAATATATTTACTAAGAGTTCAAGAAGGCAAAAAACCAGCAACAGATATGAAAGAAAAGTAAAGTCAAAGTTAAGCACACTGTGAGTTACCAGTTCATTTTTTTCAATTAAAATCTCCAAAGGAAATATTACTCCCTGAGCTTCTATATAGTAGAATCCTTTATTTTCAGTTCATGCAATCATAATTACTTTGAAAGAGTCTCTAAACATGGCATATTCTACCTGGAGTTTTTCTCCAGATGCACATGCACAACTCTACGAACAACAAAACCTCATTCAAAGAAAGGTCTGTACACCAGAGGTTTCCCACCAAGTTGTTATGCTGGCAACTCTGTAGCATATGGCTTGCCCTGATCTAATTATGCCAACACAATGAATACATTATATCTAAAACTGGTAAGAAAGCATACTGTGGAAACTTTGAACTTACCAACACACAGCTAAACAGAACCAGAAAGGTGTTTGGGTTTTGTCATAGCTAAGAGACACATGAATTGCTGATACCCAGGTCCTCCTGAAGGTAAGTGCATGCCTACACCGTATTTGCCTCCTGCCTGTCATTTATACAGCACAGCTCAGAGGATCCAGCACTAACTGAGCCAGCTGTGCAGGGGAAAAGCCTTTCTAGGTACACCACGTGGCACTGTGAACTGCTTCTTAGCTGATGGGACTTCGATTCTCTGGAACACATGCTCAGATTCTTGCATAGTAATGGACCAATTTACACTGTAGAGACACTAGAAATTAGTTTGCCCCACTGCAGCCTGAGAAAAATACCAGCAGTTGATAAACAAGATTCGTTGTTTACAGGTGATTTTGCTATGGGAGGTTAACAGATGAATTACAACATCTTGGCATAGGCCCTCTACTTGAAAATATTTGCATTACAAACATGATTTCATGAAATATTTTACATAGGTTGCTTCATTCTGAACAATATTAAACTTGATGGCAGCAACAACAGAAGCTTATGCACTAGATCTACTGGTGTGCAGCAGCACATCCCAAATTTTTTTAGCTTCGGAGCTCAAGTACAGTCAACAATCTCAAAAGGCAAAGCTCTGGTAGCTTAAATCCTGTCTAAGAAGACACTTCATTAAAAGTTATGACATTTTCAATGTAGCAAAGACCAAAATAATAACTAGCCCTATGTAAAAATATTTACAACAGCATTACTTGGATAGTACAGCTTCAGAGAATCACGTAAATTCATTAAGTCCTGATAAGTGTCTTATCCACTTGACCTTTATTGCGCTTTCCTTCCTGGCTACATATGGTAGATGCTATATCCAGGTGTATTTCACAAACAGATCCCAAAAAACCCCACTAAACACAAAGGCAGCTGTTTCCCTTTCCATGTGCAATGTGTATTGTTTTGGGGGACAGAAGGAAAGCCATACAATAGATACAATAATACTCCTATACATGAGCTTGCTGTTAAAAATAAGAAGCTGCCTGACCAGCCTGCAATTTTCACACCCTCCTTCTTCTGCTGTTAGATTCAACAGACTAAAAATGGGAATCGGCATTATATGAGCACTTGACTAGAACTCCAATATACTTTAAGTTTTAAGAAAATAGCGCAATAAAACAGTCTGCCACTGATATTTTCCTTTTTTTATTTTCTCTGAGAAAGTGAGAATTGATGTTGGCTTTGGTAGACCACAGACTACTAGAGACTGTAATCCATATTCTCAAAGCCTTTGAGGAGTTAATCCTATAGATAAACTCCAGAGATGACGGCAATGGTGTGAACTGTCATAACTCTGACAATCCACCTCAGGCATAAAGGTAATGAAAAGAAAATTGTAACTGTTATATGTGAATCTTAGAAAAATATAGGTTGGAAATGACCCTTAAGATCACTGAGTCCAACTGTTAACTCAACACTGCCAAGTCCATCTCTAAACCATGTCCCCAAATGCCACATCAACACATTTTTTAAATATCTGGAGGGATTACGACTCAACCACTTCCTTGGGCAGATTTTTCTGATGCTTGACAACCCTTTCAAAGAAGAAGTTTTTCCTAATACCCAATCTAAACCTCCCCTAGTGCAACTTGAAGCCATTTCTTCTTGTCCTATGGCTTGTTACTTGTGAGAGGAGAATAACCCCCACCTGGCTATAACCTCCTTTCAGGTGGTTATAGAGAGTGGTAAGACCCCCCCCACACCCCCCAAAGCCTCCTTTTCTCCAGACTGAACAACCCCTGCTCCCTCAGCTGCTCCTCATAAGGCTTGTGCTCCAGACCCTTCACCAGCTTCACTGCCCTTCTCTGGACCTGCTCCAGGACCTCCATGTCCTTCCTGAACCAGGGGCCCAGAACTGGACGCAGCACTCGAGCTGTGGCCTCATCAGTGCCAAGTACAGAGGGAAGATCCTTTCCTGATCCTGCTGCCATACTATTTTTGAGGCAGGCTAGGAAGCCACCTGGCCTTCTTGGCCACCTGGGCATACTGCTGGATCATGTTCAGCTAGCAGTCAACCAGCACTTCCAGGGCTTTTCTGCAAGAAGCTTTCTAGCCATTCTTGCCCCAACCAGTAGCACTGCAGGAGGTTTTGGTGACCCAAGTGCAGGACCCAGCACTTGGCCTTATTTAACCATATACAGTAGGCCTTGGCCTATTGATCCAGCCTGTCCAGATCCCTCTGTGGAACATTCTACCCTCCAGCAGATTAACAGTCCCATCCAGCTTGGTGTGTCTCTGAACTTGCTGAGGGTGCACTTAATCTCTCCATTAATAAATAATTGATAAAGATTGTTGATAATAGACAAAGCATCATCAGCTGGGCAAGTGAGGTGATTATCCTGCTCTGCACTGCACTGCTGGGCCCTCACCTTGAATATTGTCTGTAGTTTTGGGTGCCACAATATAAGAAGGTTATAAAGCTATTAGAGAGTGCCCAAATAAGGGCCATGAGGATGGTGAAGGGCTTTGAGAGGAAGCCATATGAGGAGCAGCTGAGGTCACTTGGTCTGTTCAGTCTGGAAAAGGGGAGACTGAGGGGATATCTCATAGCAGTCTACAATTTCCTTGTCAAGTGGAGGGGCAGGCACTGATCTCTGTGGTGATCAGTGACAGGACACAAGGGAGTGGCCTGAAGCTGTGTCAGAGGAGGTTGAGGTTGGATATTAGAAAAAGGCTCTTCACCCACAGGGTGGTTGGGCACTGGAACCACTGGAACTCTACCAGGGTAGAGGTCACAGCACCAAACCTGACAGAGTCCAGCAAGTGTTTGGACAACACTTTTGGGCACATGGTGTGACTCTTGGGGAAGGTCCTATGCAGGGCTGGGAGTTGAACTCGATGATCTTGGTGGGGCCCTTCCAATTCAGCTTCTTCTGTGATACTGGGAAATTAAACAGGACTGGGTCCCAGTACTGAGCCATTGGGAACACCACTTGTGACTGGCCACCAGCTGGATGTAACTCCACTCATCACCCTCTGGACTTGGCCATTCAGCCACTTTTCTACCCAGTGAAGAGTACACCTCTCCACGGCGTGATCAACCAGTTACTCCAGGAGCATGCTGTGGGAATTCAGCAGTAGGAATTCAGGAATGTGTTGTCTTAGGCAGCACACAGCACAGCTCCTCACTTTAAGCTATTCTCCTTTACTTTGAATCCCGTGAATACAATGCCAGAGTGGTTGCACCATCTGGCTGAACACTGAGGGAAAAATAATGACAGAAAAGTCAGTCTGGCATCTTCATGTGGGTTAAGAAAATTTGTTTGGATATCTCTATTTCTAATGAGTGGAGTTACTAACAAAGTTGTCAGAGACTCTCCTGCTACATTAACTCCAAGTGATAAGTATTTAAAGTGTAATGCTATCAGACTTGCACATCTTGTCTGCCTCACTGAGCCATGCCAAACTGTTCCTGTGAGACTCTTGGAAGGATATGGCATCTGACAACAAATCCAGGCTGCTTCCAGATAATGCTGAAATTCTTATGCTCTTGAAATATAATCCATCCACAGATGATTTAAATTATCTATATATCTTTCTACCTTGTCTTTTCAAACTATGGAACTCAAATAGCTAATTTCTAAAGCCTAAAATGTTTGCACAACTTGACCAGGTACTGACTTACAGGAAATTACACCTATTTCATCTCATAGGGAGCTTATAGCATCTGCAGTAGTGTATCTTCGCTTCAAAATTGATCTCATAACATGCACTTGCTACATCTTCACGTAAGCAGCACTTTAAATATTTTATAAAGCTATGGAGTACAAAACTCCAGTGAATCATGCTAATATTTTACAAGACAAGCCAGTTCTGTATTATTAAATAATTCAACTTCTAAAGCAAATAATATTCTACTTTTACATTTATTCAATATATATTTCTGCCAACTTATTCAATAGATGTTGCTATTAAAAAGTAAGCTAATCTTAACATTTTAAGTGGGAAGTATTCAGTACCTAACAAATCTAAATTAAAAAATACAAAGTTACACCATAAACTAATCTTTGGATGCAAAGACAGCTGGGAAGCACCCTTATTTCACAAATGGTAGACATTTTACTTAAGCTTTTGCCCTTACCACTAAAGACAGAAATACAGCATAAAAACTCAAAGGTGTCAGCTCAGAAAAGAGAAGCATGTAAATAAAAGTAAAATAATAATGTTTTTAATTTTACTCAGTACTCTTTGAGCATCAAGTGCTGATGTGCATTGGCTGACAGGCAGATGGTTTCTTCCTTCTCACACTGGTGGGGAGAGAGGGCTCACAGCAAATCAGATTTTTTTTGTGCTGCCACTTCCTCTGTGGAAAATAAAACTGAAGCATTCTCTACTAAATTCAGTAAACAGAAAAACAGAAAGGGAAAAAAAGTGATAAAAACCATCCATGAGTTTGGCAGAAAGATGAAGTTAACTGAAAACTGTGTCTTTATAGAAATGGAGATAGACTATCAAAATATTCAAGGACAGTAAGACTCAGCCCAGAAGCCTGAGTACTTTTGATATAAGAGAGCCAGGTGTCCAGCAACAGAAATGTGAGTTAGAATAACTTTCTTCATGAAAGGATCTATGACAAGAACTTTTGACCGCAGTTTAGAAGAAAATGGATACTATGCATCAATTAATGCAGTATTATATAAACATATCTGGAAAACCCTAGACTCCAGATTGCCAGAAGCTGAGATTTTATATAAATAAACTATCACCATGCAAAAAAGGAATATTACACATTACTTTATAAATAGACTGGTATCAACTGGAATAGAGTTATTGCATAATTTTAACATTTCTAATGTGATTTTTACATTAGATATATGACTTTTTTATCTTATGCTGAAATTGCTCCACCTTGCTAAAGAACAATTTCCCTAATTTTGGGCATCATATATATAGAAAGCTTTGCAATACTTGGAAGATGTAAAAATGCCTTATCATTAAAAAAAAAAAAAAAAACAAAACCTTTTTGGCAGCATTTTGGTTCTGTTTTAAATTATTTCGTAATGTGCAACCCAGCCAACAGAGTGCTCAATCACAAGGCAAGTATGTCACACCCTATTAAAAGTCACACAGGACTTCAACAAAACTCACACTAAATATGGAATTGTGAATAAGGCCCAGCAAAATTGTATTAAAATATGATGCATATTTTATCAGAATATGCATCATATTTTATCACCCTGCCAGTGAAATTGAATGGCAGCTACTGTTACTTTGTGCAACATTATTATTTAGTCTGCTATCACAGAATAAAGGCCAATATTGCTAGGCCTTATGCATATAAGAACTAAACACTCCTCATCTTAAGAGCTATAATACCACTGATTCAGAATAAAACTGTATTTAGAATATATGTGTTTAAAAACCCTAAATCATTTAATCCTAAATATTTGGATCTTGTATATCATTGTACACTAACAGCATCTGAAAAATATGGAGGAGAATAAATCTAATAATTTGTTTGTGTTTCTGAATAGAGAGATTCCATTGTGATCAGTAAAAAATGCCCTAGTGCTACAGGTTTTCTAGCAGCCCTGTCTCCTACACTGTCCTAAATGCAATGTTTGGTCAGTTCCATGATGGTCCAGTTAGTGATAAATGGTTCTACAGATCATTACAGCCCACCGCTAGAAGGAAGACAACTGAAGAACAGCTTCAACACTCAGAAGACTGCACTACAAAAGGCACCCAAGGTTAGAAATTATCTTTCTACTTCTGATGGAGGTGTCTGTCTAAAAAGCAGTGCAAGGGGTAGGATTCCTGAAAGCATATGCAGAACAATGCAGAACAACCAAAAATGGTGGAGAAAGAGATAACTTACTTGACAGTGAGCAATTACAGAAGTTGTGTAAAACTGTAACCAAATAAGCAGAAACAGGAATTACTGTAGTAGGGTAGACCATCAGGAACACCCTGTCTGAAAGTGGCCAGTATAAAGGGAGGGAATTAATGCCTTCCAGTCTGTTTATTCACTGACAGCTTGCTCTTTCTCTAAACAGCCCAAAACTCATGTTCTCACTGATGTCTCGTGGCATTTTGTTCTGCAGGCTAAACATGCACTATATCAAAATGTATTTTCTTCTATCAATTTCAATTTAAATTCAACTGATTATTTCCTTGTTATTGTATAATGAGTATGTACTGTTTGCCCTGCAGTACACAAAGACTAGTTTTTATAATACTACTGTTTGGTTCACTTTATTTTTAGGGTAAAACACACAAAAGCATTAAGAACTAATTGCCTAAAGCAAAAAAGCAAAATTTAGGCTTTTTATGGGTCAGGCAAAGGCAGCTGTGGAGATGAGGAAAGCTATTTTCAGATACCTGTTGTTTCAGTGCAGAATAAATCAAAACTGACATTTGGAAGTTGACAGAATAGAAAGTGACTTGAAGAGAGGTGAAACAGAAAAGAAAAGCTATCCTTAACATGTTTTGCATTTTTTTCTTTTACCTCTAGGTATCAAAATATCCACATGTATTTAGATATATCTGGGATGCTCTAAAACTTTCTTTTATGCAAGCAAAAAGTCCACTAATCTGTTTTATTTGACTCATCTGTTGCCCTTGAAATTTGAGAAAAACTCTGGACACAATAGCAATCACCCGCAGAGAAGACCACTGTTGACTCCAAAGATCACTGTACTTTACTGGACTCTTCCAGCTAAGGCAATAGCATTCTTTTTTTCTGTAATCACAAATTAAATATTTTATGAAATGAGCACACCAATTTTCACATTGTGGAGCACAGGTTAATCTTCCCCTCAAACCAACTCAAATCTGCCAGTATCTATCTCTATTAAAAATTATCTATTTGCCTCTAAGGTGTGTTGAATCTGTGGACATTATTACACAAATTACCACATTTTTAAGCAGGCCCAGGCAAAATGTCTTATGCATTCTGTTAAGGTCCTCAATCTGTTAGCCTGGATTCACTCCAAGGCACAAGAGGTAATAGACCTTAGACACTTAGGATTAGAAACACATCAACTGCGTTGTCCTAAGGCTCCAGAGGTGGAAAAAACTTCTATCAAATCCACTTTGAGTGAATGCAAGTTGAGCAAAATTTAAATTTTAGTGTATCAGGACCCAACTCCTCTGCTCAGAATTCAACAGTACTCCTAATGACCTGGGTTTCATGTTTAATATAAAGGTATTGTTGAATTCCTAGGAATAAAAACTTAACTATTCTGTATTGTATTGAACAGAACTGTGATGATTGTTCACCTGAACAAAAAATAACCACCAGATTTTCCCCCCACATGGTCCCAATTCATAATGCACCTATCTGGAGATAGAAGTAATCAGTAATTCTGCTTTTCAATAACATAGTGGAACTTTCTACAAAAGTTTGGCAGCACCATGAGGCCAATGTAAGCAAATAAGACATAAGGGTAGCTGAAATTTTATCTTTTTATTTTTCTGATGTTTTAAATGGGAAGAATAGACTTTCAGACAGAATACACTTTTAAGGTTTGGGAGCTCTGCCTCAAGTACATCATCACTAACACATGCATAGATAGTGCACATCTATCTGTGTGTAAAGACTTAGAAGTTTGTCATTTCCATACAAAGAAATCAATTAATCTTAAGAAAGTTAAAGAAAGGAGGGATAAATCCAGTTGCAGCTATTTTAGTTTGCTCCAACTTCTCTCATTTAAGATTTTGTTTTTGTCTCTCCCTGACTTTCTTGAATGCAAACCAGCTGAATTTTTCCCTCCTGGGAGTGGGTTATCATGCTTTTTTGTTTGTTAAAAAAACCCTATGACATACATTACCTGTCAGAACAAGGAGAAAACCATTAAATGTGGAAAAGATGGTGGTCCAAGATTGTGATCAATCACAGTACTGCACCTACTGACTGGTGTGCCCCTTCTCTGCTGACAGACCTTATTCATGCTGGATTGAACTGGGTCTTCTGAGAGAGACCATGACCCTCACCTGCCACCTGACATTAGAGACCTCTGCCTGATTCACTAATGGATAGATCACATCAATAAATACAAGTCCTTGCACTGAGTTGAGGAAACAGATAGAAAGAAAAGATTAATCTCTGCCGACTAACATTATAGGAAAGATGTAAAAGATAACAGAAATTACTGGCTAGGTTTCATGCGAACTCTGGTTCATTGTTGCATGAGAAAAACTTTCCCAGCAGGCCCTAGCAGGAACTGGATTTTTGTTTCTCTGTGAACACTTTATGCCTGTCTTTATCTTCTTGTAACATTCTTCTGAGATGAAACCTTGTAGCTGGTGGTGTTTGCCCTTAGCACAGGCATATGACTGACTTCCACAGAACCATATGGCTGCATTTAACATAACTCCAAGCCAGCACAGAAACTGAGTTATGCTGTGAATTTGCCTTCGTTTATTTTCTGGGAGGATTGCAATTAAAAAAAAATCTTAGGAAGAAATAAAAGTGAATTTCCACCTCCTTGGAGTCATTATTAATACTATCACAATCCTGAAAAAGCTTCAAGATCACAGCAGATGAAATGATGATCAAAGTTTGGGGGAAAGAAAGAAAGAGAAGACGGCTATTATCCCAGATATTACCCATATGTAAAAACAGAGGAAACATCTGTGGGAAATGGAGATAAACCCCTTCTACCAGATTATTCAAATGTTTAAGAAAAGCACTTTATACATGGCAACACTTGCTTGAATTTGGCTGAGTTTACACCAAGCACCTGCAATCTTTGCAAACTGAACACTGATATCCAAGAAAGAACGAAAGTCCTACTAGGGCTAAAGTGTCTTCCTTACAGCTTGTGTGTTCTTCCACATCTGTCTCCTGCAGGCTACAGCTCCACTGCTGGCTGCTGGAAAAAGAATGGAGAAGTCAGGCATAGCAACTTGCAGCTGAAGCTTCAAAGAGCAATTCAGACAAGACAGTGTTCCAATCTGCTGTGAAAGTCACCACGACATGATGAATTGAAGGACTGAATGCTGACAAAAGCCCCAAACTTCCTCTCCCTTGGTGTGTTAGAAAAAAATCTTCCTTTTCATCACCCTTACCTTCTTGGTGGTACAAGAAAGAATATAGTGCTACAGGATGGAAAGGGCACCTGTTATCCTCTTACTTGTTTCTCCAAATTCAGATTTGGGCTGCTAGTTCTGGAGCCCAGAGAAGGAGTAGTTAGTTTCTGCATATCTAGGATCAGAAGAACCAGAATAATCAGATGGTTCAGCCAAGCCTGCTCCTTTGTGCTCCTCTGCTATGCTGCACTCTGTGAAGATGAATAAGGGGAACAAACAATGCTAAAGCCACACTTTGCAGAAATGAGCAAGACAGTCCAATGCAATGAATGCCTTGTGCTGGGTGAACAAGGAAAGAAACTTGGCTCAGCTGTAGCCACTCATACTGTTCATTGCAGGACTGTCCCACTACTTACTTTCCAGATGAGAGTGAAACTAGATATATGTATTGCTGAAAAAAATATCAAGTAGTTCTGTTGCCTTACAGGCTTCCTCTGGGTCTCTCAAGAGGACTAGTAATCACACAGACTTCCACCTATGTTACAGTAAGTGACTTGGCTCTTGATACTGTTGGTGATGTTCACTTCTGAAGAAGGCAGCAGATGGGAGCAAACTTGGCAGTCCTTTACTGCACTTCTGTATACTGAATTCAGTATTTCTGATACAATATTCCTGTTATTACAGTTCTCCTCTCTCCAAAGGAACAGCGAGCAGAGGAAAGCATCTGAATTTTGCAGTGAGGACCTGAAATGCTTATGTGAGCAGTAAGGATTTGTATTACACTTCCGTATCTTCTCTGCTTTTCTCTAATCATATCCCCTACCAAGACAGTCAGAAAAGTTGTCTCTGAGATGAGGCACTCTAACCGTAGCCAGTTCCTATCTTAAACATTGAATAGGTTACACTTTCCAAGCAGAAAATCAAAGGAATGCAGAGTACAGCTACTCCAATCTTTTTATTACCTTTGCTGTCTTCATAAATTTGAAAGAGAACAATTACTCTAAATGTCTCATAAGGCACACAGAGAGTATTTCAAAAAGAAATATAGTTTAAGAGGGACCCAGAGCTGCATTATGTACCAAAAGAATAATTCAGAAGCTGGAACAAAGGTTGAAATTTTGTCTGGACTGACTGAACACAGTCTCTCATATGCAACATGCCAAATTTCATAGAACTGAGAGACCACCATTCACGGATTCACAAAGGCAGAGGATTACATCTTGTGCCCAGAGGAGGGTGACACTTTATATTTTATGGTACTCATTTTCACACATGCCTTTTTGCAGATGGTCTTCTCTTCATGCAATCAGCATTATCAGAGATACTGAATGCAGGCACTATACAGTCATCCAGGTCTTTGTTTTGCCATGACATTTGGTATTGTTTCCTCACCTATTTGAATGTGACAGAAAGAATCTCCAGAATCTGTTAAAACCCCCTTCTGGTTCAACTTGATCTGCACTTACTGGGATGGCAAGCTTACCTGCAGTCAAGCAACTGCAGAAAGAAGTTAGCTTTTAATTTTGCAAGTTTTTTGTGCTAGCTTTATGATTTTTTTTTTTTTTACTAAGGTGATTTTATTTAAGAAAGTTTGAAGAAACTTTAGAAATCATATTGAAAGCTTTCTCATCTCCATAGGCCATCACAGATAGAAAATCTATAGTTTGATTATTTCTGGCCTCTGTCACTAGTAGAGAATATGCCAGTAGCCAAGGTTTCTCCCCATCCTGAGTCAGTGCCATAGGTGATGAGGTGCATCCAGTTCAAAAGGATTTCACAAATAATCACAAGCAGTAAAGGACAAGAAATTATTTCTGTTTTCATTGTAGATACTCAGCCTCTAGTCCTCTAGCATTTCTTCTATCTCCCACCTTGCTTAACCAACCAGTCTCAGTTCCTTCTTATGGACTACTCCATCTACCCATGTGGACACCCACTCCTACCCCTTTTGTACTCTTTCAGTTTTCTCCTCTACCACTCTTAAGTTTAATACAGCATGCCTTAAACTCAGCTCGCCTGAACTTTCTCCCAGATGACAAAAATCCCAAATCAACCTCCTGGCAAAGAATTCCTACTTAAATACAACAGAAATTTTCTAACATTGCAAAGGTATGAAATTTTCAGAATATGTGGGGACAACAGACAATATAGAATACAGAATATAGAAAAATACAGAAATAGAAAATACTAGCAAGCTTTATCTGTAAGTAATATAAAGACAGTCATTTGCCGGTAGTGAATCTTACATATTTTCAGATTTTGACACCTAGGTAACTTAGGGAAGAGAACTATCAGGTTAGGTAAAAGGAAAACAGACTTCTTACTTCAAACTAAGCTGATTTGTCAATAGGGACACAGTAACATATGTTTGTACATCAGAGAAAAGAATAAAGCCAACAATACATACCACTAAAATACATTGAGATTTCCAGCTGTCTTACGATAATTAATGCACAGTGAATAAATCTCTTGAAGCTATAAACAACTATTCTTTAGGTCTAGGCCTATGAAACATTAGAATTTCTATGTAACATGTCATTCTAAACACTAAAGTTGTCAAATTGATTAGATTAATATTCTCTCTGTAAACCATACAAATTAAGAAAGAGTATATCATAATGCATGACATGAAAACAAAGAAACAAATATATAATGATTCTAGCTGTGACACAGTATGTTAGTGACATTGATAAATTGAATCTTCATGCTGATAGCATGTTGTAGTCTCAAATCTATTATGCTTTGGAACTGATATATTATTATCTCTGGACAACTTTCACACCAGGAAATGATCCCTGCTAGCATAATTTTAAAAATGAAGGGATTACAAACAAGATAAATTTCATTGTATTGTCACCTGAACTAGTCTCAACTAACAGAAATTTCATATAACATACACCATTTGCTAAAATACTTACATTTGTTGATCCTATTACAAGCATAGAAAGCATAAACCAGGCACAGTTCCATTAACTATACTACAGCATTTATGCATCTGAACCAGTATTGTATGGTAATTATTCTACAGGGAACAATAATATTTGGCTTTGTTCTGTTTTAATACAGTATTGTTACAATTTTACTTTGAAGACAATATATTGGGATCTTCTGGCAAATATCTGCACTATCTTTGAGTTTGCTGATAATGATTGACTAATTGAATTTAACATATCATTCCCTTCCTGCTGTTGATGTTAATTTGTGGCTAAGTGAAAGCTTAAGAGTTTTTGGGAGAAGCAAATCAATGCATTTTGTCAATATATATTACAGATTAATTAGTAGGCAACTGCATATCTCCTCATTTAATCAAGTAGCACATTGTCCCTTTTATGAAGTTAGGTGTTACCATTAACAAAACAGAATTTGGACATAAAACTGTAATTTTAGTGGAGTATAAACAAACTAACAGAAAAAAGCTAAATTTATGATTAACAATTCAGAAATGGTACTGCTTTGTCAGTTTTTTTTTTCCCTGTGTGTGGATCATAAAAGAATTACACTGATTTGGCATAAGAGTGCCAAGACATAGTTCAAAAATTAGACACAGATTACTGAAAAAGTTAAGTAGATCTGGAACAATTCTGAAATAGAAATTTCACTCAAATTGAAATAATTGTTTATATGGAATTCTCTATTTACAGTTACATATTTATCAGCAGTTGCGATCTCAAACTAGCTGGCAAAAATATTACAGATTAGGTATGTAACTCCTGTTAACTTTGGTCATTCTTTATGCTATAATATATGTCATAATATTTCTTGCACATATTTGCCAAGTAGTAAATACATTACAAATGAAGGATCAGATCTGGCAAATGTGTAATCATGCAAATAGTTTACAACAGCCTGCAGAATTGGGCCATAGAGAATTAAAACAATGTCAATTGCATTCTTACTGTCTTAAGTCAAAGCAAGCAAGATTTGGCAGTCAGAGTTTACCATTTTGCATCTTCTATGAGTCAGTGTAACAAATTATTTAGACTACTTTTTTAAAAATCAGACATAAGGATGAGTACATTTGTTCCAGATGTTTTCCTATTGCAATATTTTTTTTTAAATCACACTTTGTCTTCTGTGTCAATAGTTAGCATCATGCAAACACTGAAGAGTCACATACCCATAACTGCTATCGTGATATGTTGGAGAAAACACATCCATCTCTATAAGGTTGTCATGACCATTTGCAAGGACTGCTTGACTTTCTAATTCTCTATACATAAAGATACAAAAAAATGAAATTAGAGGTGCAATTTCAAATTAAAGAACGGGGTGATCCCACAAAAAAAGAATATACTAACTCTGTTGTGTAACTTTGTGCAAAACTGTATGTGGGATTTATCTGCCTCTCATGCTGTCCCCTGAACTACATGCTGGATTGTATTCTGAAGACACTGCATTATAAGGCTGCCTTTAGGTGGTCATTACCCTTTGGTGATCCCTTATTTATGTGCAAGTCCTTGAATGAAATTCCTGACTGCTGCCTGTGGCAAGGCAGGCTTAAGGACTGAGCAGTGCATAGTGGGGGATGTTGTTTACTTGATGAAGCTGGACCAGAGATTAATAAAAATAGAATAAAATAATAGTAATAAAATAATAATGATAAAACTGAACTGAGACTATTAAAAGACAGTCTCTTGCTGGCTATCTGGCACAGCCAATCAGCAAGAAAAATATGCAGAGAGCTGGCTACCAGAGTGAATGAGGATCTCACATTTGGCAAATAACAATGCACAGCAGCAGGAGAGGCAAAGGAAGCATCAGAGTCTCTGTTCTCTCATGGAATAGTGAGGAAATGAGGGAGAGAAATGAAGTAAGCCACTATTCTTTTGTTTAGAACTGCATATTTCTTTTGTCCTATCTAAAACAGGGAATGATTAACATGGGGAAAAAATACTTGTGTCCATTCCTACTTCAATGACTGTGTACCTCTGAAAATGTGAATGATATACTCAAGGAACATGTGCAAATACTACTGAATTCTGGACTACTGGTGCTTGCCTAAGAGCCAGGGGACAAAATACACAGCATGATCAAATTCCAAGTACTTATGGTGACAGCAAGGGATATTTGAGCAGGAAAGATGCCAGAGGGATCAAGCAAAAATCTAAAGCAACACACTATTGACATCAAAGAAAGCTTATAAGCATATGGGCTTGGTGTTTTAGGATTCAAACAGATGCTCAGTGAGAACCTGACAGTAAGAGAATGTCAGATGGCAACAGAACTTTTTTGACTTTAGTATTTGAAAACAATACTTAATTTCTAATGTCTGTATATAATGATCCCATAATTATGGCATGTCAATTTTTCAAATGCATTCATGCTGTCAGCAATCAAAGCAGAGTCCTGTTTCTTCAGTTTGCAGATCAGCAATGTGAGCATGATGCTTAACAGGGTCTTCAGAAGAGCAGGACTTGAACTCCATCCCCAGTTTCTGCCTTTATTTTGTACCATGCACCTTCTCAACAGAAGTAACATCTCTAATCAAGTCAATGTGGGAAAACCTGGAAGACTTACAGATCAGAACAATTTGAATTTGATTAAACCAGGCACTGTTTTAGTGGGTGGAATGTGTAAAATAAGTGGTTTGAGCAGACTTTAACCTCCAGCAACACTGTGCTTTTGCAGACAATCAATCAGCCTCTACACAAATTGATTTAAAACTTCCCTGGAAACTAACAACACCCTTTCCACACCTTAATCAATATTGAAAGCAATTGGATCTTTGGCAGTCCACCCCAGTAGTGACATGTGTATGTTCATCACACTTTAGGAGTTTCTAAAGTCTCCACATTCTAAAATGAACTTTGAATCAAGTTTATAGAACAGTTTTGAAGAAACACATTCCAGGAAATATTTTGTCTATACTATTTCTGAGGTATTCCAAACTTTAAGTAAGTCCCTCAAAATGCTAAAATATGTTCTAGTAATCACGTATTTCTTCAACCAATACCTTATTTTTTTCTTGGTAAAATAAGTAGCTATGTAGCTGAATACAGTAATGTTCCTACGACTCTATGTTTAATACTAAGTGGTAAGAGAAGACTAAGCAGTATCTGTATAAACTATGAAAAACATGTTAGTTTCTTGGCTAGTTTGTATAAAAAATTCACAGTCCATCATACAAAATGCAGCCATCTTTCAAATGAGGTATTTTTTTCAGCAAATCTAGTAAGAAAAAGCAAAGGTCTTCTTTGATTCACTGGCATGTTAGCACATATTCTGAATAAAGTTACATAATATTCTCAGAGATTTATACCTTGATTGGAATATGTCAATTTCCCCTTACCAACAAATTGATCTTTAACATTCAATGACTGAAATGAATGAGACACTTCCAACGAAATGCACTAAGAGATGCTACCAGCTTATTTTTATCTACAAATGTATGAGTTCTAATATAGAACTCTACTTTTCCTGTGTGCATCTCTAACATTCATAATTGTGCATTAGAAAAATTCTACACATTCAAATATTTAACAGAGAGAGAATTTGAAGAAATTATTTACTATGTATTTTTAAATATCAGTAATTTAGATCCTACTAGAACTCAAAGTCATGAGAATGTTACTACTGATACTGGTAATCAAGAAATCATTACTAAAACTAGTAGCTGAATAAAAACTTAAAGCTCATTGATAATAAAAAAACCCACTAATATTTAATTACTAAATGATAATGATCTTTTATCATATTCAAACATCTGACATGTAGTCATATATTTACATGACTTTGGCTGTCCAACCAGTTATTCAAAGAACAAAATGGAAACATTTTGATTTCTTCAGAAGTTCATATTATTCTCTAGTGATGGCTCCTCCAGCAGATCTATTTGCTCTACAAATGAACCTAACTTACATCTGGCTAGGGAACAGTCAAATAGTAAAGATCATTAAATGCTCAAGGAAAGGTCCTGCAGATGGCAGGAAACCTACAGGAAATCTTCTGCTTTTTTTTGTAGATGTCACTGAGCCCAAATAGAGGGAAGACAATTTCTCTGCTTGGTAATCTCATTGTCATTTAAAGATGTCATCGAGATTAAAGAAGCATTCACATAATTCAATTTATTCGAGTTGCAGTTTAAGGTCCTCATAAACATATAAGCAAAGAGTATTTTTTATTTAAAAAAAATGTGAATTGGAGTTTCTGTTGGACATCATTGACCTGTAACCTCACAGTTCATCTTTTTAGCCAATAACAGTAATGCTTCATACAAATCCATTAGCTCTTGTTAATAGTACTTTGCACAGAGCCAAATTGCAGTATATTCTATTACAAACACAACTGAATCCAATACTATGACTATATATCTTTTGAAATCACTTTCACTACTACTGCAGAGCGATAGGGACTAAAACCTCCCCCAGGCTTTGGAAATACATCCTTCTCTCCTACATGCACATACACAAACCCAGCCAATTCACTGCCCAGCTAGACAAGACAGCAAACTGTATGTCATTTTTATGCCAGCCATCATCAGTGTGAGTCTATAGAGCAAGAAAGATAGTTGTGTATATAGGCTGACATTCACATTCTCTACCTCTAAATGGCTGCCATCTAAGTCAAAATAATAAAAAAAAGAGAGAAGAAAAAAAAATCCCCAACAATAAGCATAAACTAAAATATTGCCAAAGAGGAGATAAACTTTTTTTAGTCCAAGGAAAGGGTGAAGGAAGAGACCTACCACAAAGCTGTTAATATAGACCTATCAAAGCTGTTGATACTGAGCCTGATAATCACACTCAGTAGGGAACCTTAACCAAAAGGGAAAAAATCAATGACAAATAAGAGGGGTTCTACACCTCCAGAGTTCCAACCAAGTAAGACTATGAAAAAAACCACAGTCATAGGGCTCTGTCAGTTTTTACATGAAATTTTTACATTTTACCTCATTCACAAGTGTTCAAAACTTGAACACTCAAAATACCCTTAGGTTTTAATCAGAAATGTTTAAAAGATGAAAATATTTTACTCTGCCAAAGTTACTTAAGGTTGGAAGTGGCATTCTCATTCAAGTAGTCCTACACCTTTATAAAGACAATAAAAACATATATGGCAAGAGAAGCAAACATCAAAGACTTTACCCATCTACTTAAGATTAACTACTCTCAGGAAAACATCAAACATCTTTTTCCCCACTACAAACTCATTTGTTCTATAAGAAAATTCTTTCTTAAAGTACTAAATTGTTTGAATGTGATGATCAAATCTCTTCAGTGGAATGCTGTTTCACAGTGCTTATGTCTCAAACAGCACAGGAGAGTCCAAGAAAACTAAGAGAAGGAATAACCATTCCAAACTGTCTAACAGGGGAGTTGCCTGAAACATCTATGGCATCAAAAACTACTTAAAAGAGAATCTTAAGGTCATGTATGTTTTAAATTGGTCAAAATAATCTTTATTTTGCTATTAAACATAATTTAAAGGGATTCAAAGAATAAACTGAAGGGATTTCATAAACACTTTCAAGAATTACTGTCAACTTCAATATAGTAATAAATGCTCAGTTTAATAACTAAATTGGAATATTATGGCTTTCCTTAATTAAAAATTAGTGCTGATTGAGTGTTACATGAATACTAATTAGTCATTGTAGGAAAATTCAGCTTTGTGCCAGTAAGTCCTATCAATTTTTTTATAGGTTATTCTGCATCTAAAGAAGCTAGTGTCACTCTTCATATTAGCTGCTTCCTTCCTAGAGCCAGTTATCTATGACAAATTTATCATTACACCGGAACTGAGTTCTCTTTTGTCTCACCAAATCTAGCACCTTTAAAAATATCTAGCTTCACATAAGTATGTCTTTAAAGGTACCAGTACAAGAGTTAAAAACTATTACTGAATGTTATTTGACATTTGATCTGTATGACAGTACATATTTGACACATTTCTGGCAAGCAAGGCAAGAAATTGTTTCAAACAAAAGTAAGGCAAAAGTCACAGATTAGGAACAGGAAGGAAAACACTTGTCTGGAAAATTAATATACTCTAATTACTCTGGAATAGGACTGTAAGGGAGAAGAGTGCCATTGAGGATTTTAGAGAGAGGACGTATTTTTCAGGACTGAAAACTTTCCAGTTTTGCTTGCTGAATGGGGGGGAGTATTCGCTGCGGATCAACTGTCATTAAGTTAAATGTTTTCTTTAGCATTGCCACAGTCTGTAGTAGTACCTAAGTAATTACCTGCTTTCCAGAGGTGCATTACTGCCAAGCACCCAGCTGTCCTGCAGCTGGACTGACTCAGGTGTGGTTTGCAGCTCGGCGGGCAAAGCAGCCGGCGGGGCCGGACTCTGATTCCTCCTATTTGTCAGTGAGTTTCTGTTAAGTGAGGTGATGGATGGGTGATGCTGTGCTGAATGTTGCTTGTGAGAAGGTGGCAAAGGCTGCAGGGTCGACTGGCCTTGGTTATTTGGAGGTTGTTCTAAGAAGAAAGAAAATTAAAGTTCGTTATACAACATCTTGGCATTTGCTACAACCAAAGCAGAATGAGAAATTCAATATAATCTTATCATCTAATATATTTGCATATTATTCTATTAGCAGACATCCAGTGACATTCTGTAAGAGCAAGTTTACCCTTGATACACCAAGTTCTAATTAATACACAACAGATGGTAAAATTGCTTTTGGTTTTAATTTGTTTCAGTTTTTTTTTTAATCTGGTTTTATTAACACCTACAGAAAATAGCATCTGACAGATCCCCTAATGCGCCTTTAGACTTCAGATTTTTTTAACAAACCAACCCTGAAATTAAATGGGTAATTTCCGTAGAACACAAAGGTTTTCAAAATGCATATAATCCCTATAATTATTTAATGGAGTTTTTAAGCTTTATTTAACTGCAATAAATTATTACAAGCTAGTTGCTAAACAGCAGTAGACTACTCTAGTTTAGTGCATTTCAAATAAGGCAGATCTGCACTATGATCTGCTAATAGATGCTAAGTATTCTTCAGCAGAAGGTCACTCTGTGAAGCAGATGTTGCTTCATGGATATTTAACAGACTGATTCACATCTGATTACAACGTCAGAAGACTCATATACTTAATGACCGTCACATCCATTAGAACACACACAGAACAGATTTTTCAATTTCACACCATGCAATATAAATACAGCTTGGAGGAAGTCACAGGTGACAAGAGAGTCAGGCCATTGAAACAAAAGGAAATATTTTCTGACTTAACCAAAGCACATAACACCCATAAAGCTTAAACTCAAAACCTCAGAACAGCAAAATCTACAGTCAAATACCTCCATCAATATTAGGTTTTAACAATCTGTTCCATAAAATCACTGGCAAATAAGTCATAAATAAAAGACAAACCTTTTGCAACACAATGCACACAAAACTAAAGAAACCTTTACACTTAATTTAGCGCAATTTAGCAATGACTGATGACACCTAAATATGTAACACTTAAAAATTATGTAATTAAAATTGCAATCTATTTCTTACACTAATGGAGCAGAACATACTTAATAATATAAATGCAAGTGTTAAGAGCAGAAGATACAGGACATGCACTTTTCTCACAGTGCAAAAGCTTTCAGGTAGTTTTTAATTAGTTGTTTGATTTCCACAAGCAATTCCCTTTTGGAACTGGTTATAATTGAAAATTGTTACAAACTCAAAAGTAAAACTCTGGTACAGAGAACACAGGAAAAGTATTTCTGTTGAAACAGATGTTTCCAATAACTTACAGGTGACTGCTACAAAATTAACTTAACTGTGAGCAATTTCCGAGGTTGTGAACATAAGACAGTATGAAAATGTTAACAAATAGACTTAAACAGAAAAAACAAGCCTTTGGAATAATTCTCTTTCTGAGAACCACATTCTTCTTTCCAGTGATTTTTGTGTGGTCAACATGACTTTTGTTGCAAACAACAGCAATGCTGAATCTCTCATTAAAAGATATATTAAAAAAAAAAAAAAAACCAACAAAAAAAACCCCCAGCATTTATACCGCTTAGTGAGATTTTTAACACCAAATTCCTTATGCATTATTGCAAAATTCCAGTCCAGGTAGGATATAACTGATAAGCTTTATCTTCACCAACACTGACACAAAGGCTGTCACTGCATGTGATTACAATCACTATCAAGGGCTTTAAGCCCCATTTCAACAAAGCCAGCTAAAGAAAGTTAACAGACCAACACTAGAGCAAAGAATTTTCCTCATATCTACTTAAAATTTTATCTGATTTAGACAACAAGCTATTTACCAGCTGGTGCAAAATTAACTGTGGCCTTATATTTTGTAATACATAGGTGAATGTGTATATAAAAAATTATAAATGTGCACGTGTCTGTTTAAGTATTTATACACATGTATATGCAAATATATCAATATAAATTATTAATTAAATTAATTACAAAAATTACAGAAAAATAGCAGGTGGAATGAAGTAATTCACATTAATTCATTTTAATTGGAGAGATAAATTAATTTAAATTGTTCTTAGGATCAGACTTTTCTTTTTTATTCTCCTTTTTGACTATCCTACCAGCCTAGCCTTTTTTGACAGTTTTGCCATGATCAGTGCAAAACCCTCTTCCACTGCATCTCCTATCAGCTGAAATGTTATCCTGACATCCCTCTTGTTCATTAATTTCTCTTCTCATTTACAATTTCTGCTGAAAATCAATCTTTCAGTCTATCACTTTTAGTACTAAAGGTCTTGCAGCATTCTCTGCTAAAGACAAAGTAGAGGATTGATCATTGTTGCTCTCTTGCACAAAGGAGGGTGTGAGTGCCAGGCTTGTCTCAGGTAGATGTCAGACTTTCCCACACACTCTACCCTGTGAAGAAGATGGATAATGAAGGTTCTGTAAAGGGTATTTATATACTCCACAAATAAATGCACAGATTAATAATTACTCTGAAAATATGCTGGAAGAATGAAATTGAATTATTCAGACCATAGACCAGCTATGCAGGCCACTGTTTGGGATTTAGATTATTTCCCTATAAATTTACTGTGAACCAAAAGGTCCTTCTGCTATATAACATATAAACATTACTGACACTGAAGATACAGAGCAACATATAAAAGAAATTAAGAGAGGCTAGAAGGGGGCTAGAAGGCCACAGCAAGTGCGATTTCACAAAGATCACTTATCTTCCAGTCCCATTTTCTCTCTCCACAGAATGTTGACAAGGGACACTTTCTTGTGTCTGAGGGTGGCTTCAATTGGCAGGGAATCTACAGCTTCCTCAAAATCAAAAATGCATGAAAAATCTGTAATGATTTATTTCTTTTCTAATTGTGCAAAAGCTACAGGTAGAGTTGCATTTAACAAGGTTAGATTTTCCATAAATCAACAGAGATAAAATCTATACTGCTCTAAATTTACTCAGTCCTACACTGTCATTCTGAATGAGAGATCACTGAGGACTGCTTTTTGGATCTTTTCTCCAACTGCCAGATTTCCCCAATACATAGTTCTTCTGATTGCTGCACAATTTCTAACAAAACCCTAATGTTGCACCACTGATTTGTGAGGAAGAGAGCATCATCACAATAGTAATGTTTTGAATGCCATTCTTAAGCTGGAGCCAGATTTCCTTTTTTACTCTTTTAAGGAGTTAAAGAAGAGTTTTCAGTATTACTGAGGCTTTCACACAAAGCTATCAGTCTTACAGAATAAGAACCTCTCAACATCCCTGTGACACTGAAAATATTTTCATTGTATATGCAGGGAAACTGTATGGCATATATGTTAAGTGATTCACAGTGCTCTCCTGAAAAATCAGCATTATGGCCAGAATAGTTCCAGTTTTCTTGCTTTTCCTACTTAACAAGTTTATAAGGAGAGTGGGATGATGCAATATGTACTTCATAAACTCTGCAGCACTGGACACTACTCCCTGTAATAACAGCCCTCCATGTGCCGCAATATCGACTGTCAGGACTCTGTAACTCCACTTTCCTCCCTATCAACCATTGCAGTTCTAGAGGGAAGTACATCTTCCCTTGCTTATTGAAAAGACAGCAGCCCTGGGACTTGGCCAGTTCCCTCACAACAAACTACTTATTAGAAGAAAAAGCATTCAAATCTGATAAAGTACAATTGGGTTGAAGTGCTTAAAAACTATTCCAGAGGGGTACAGCTGCTTTGCTTTAAATTGGCTTTTAAATGCTATCTTAATTGATTTAATCTAAATGGGAATGTCTAATTTACACTAAAATTAACCAGATACGGGTAGGTACAGGTAGGCTTAGGTCTAAAGATGTAAAGTTTTAATTATAACTTTCCTTTTTGGTTTAGATCTTAATGACTGTAGAGCAATCCCGTTCATCTTAAAGAGAAGATTTCTGCAGCAAGAAGCAAACGCAAACTGGCCCAACAACCAGTGTGTCAAGGTTCTACAGGTGCAACAAACCAACCCCACACTTTTAAGGCATTTGTTGAGTAAGTCAACATCAGATAATTATGTGCGTGAACATATGCACAGAACTCAAAAAAGTCACAAGAAATTGGGTAGAAAGCTGTCGTACTACAGTTACATGACTTATTCAAAATGTATTTAAATTGTTATTTACCCTAGGGAATCACAGTGAAGCAAAGCAGCCATTTCAATTGCAGAGGCAAATTATATGCAGCTCTGTAGCCTTTTACAAAACCTTTTCGTCTTTTATTTTTCAAATAGTAATCTACATTTAATTAATTTTATCATTTAATTGTTACAGAATTTGAACAGCATAGGAAGGAGAGACATTTATGACACCTACAGCTATGTGGGGAAAGGGGCTAATTCAGAGGCAGAAAAGCAGACCAAGTATCCATGAAAAAAAGTCATTTGTTTGATATTTTGTGTGATAGTCTTTCTGTAACAGATAGATCATTGAGACTTGTCAGCTAGCTACTCATCTAAGAAAAAGAGATGTGATTTCCATTTGATAAGGATTAAGCTTTTAAACAGTATATGACTAATGTGAACTTAGAGTTCCCATGACAAACAAAAAAGCAAAGTCTTCCATTATGATATAAACATTTCAAATGTGAACACAATGTTATTCAATATCTACGTCTATGAGAGTCTTAACTCTTTCTAGCCAGAAAGATCTTTCTATTCTATCTTTAGAAAAGTCTTTGCCATGGTAAAGGAAATATCCATAATACATACTAGAATTAAGAATCTGGAATAGACTGAATGTTTTAGAAAATGCATGAAATGTTTAGAAAACTTTAAAAAAATGCAACTTTTTGTTTGCAGGTCATTGGTCCCTGGTCTGCTAGCCCTTGATTGCCTAGCAGTAAAAAGTAATTTTTATAAGAATGGGTTTGACTTCCACAGTAAAACCCTTCAATGGACTTGAAATTTTACCGAATTGACATTTGGTCATATCTCCAAAAGTACTGTAAACAGTAGTGGGATTTACCTCAGAAGTCTCTGCAAATTGAAAAGAGTGAGTATTATGGCTTAATTATTCCTAGACCTCCCAAAGGAGGTCTTTTTTTAAGTTCCTGCTTATGGAGGGATAAGACAGGCTACCTGCACTGCTATGGCCACGGCTTCAGGGATCCTGTGGGCAAGTAAAACCAATCACTCCAGAAGTTTCTGGTCTGGGAGCACCTTTCATGAGAAGCCACATTTAATTAATGAAAACATAAAGAAGGTTATGTGTTCAGAAAAAAAAAAAAAAAGAGTATTTAAATGTTCACTTGTAATTAGGCAGATCCATTTTTTGAATGAACCACTGCTTCAGTTCAGTTTTTCCTGCCAGGGTGTGTGAGGCTCAAAGCTTCCTTTCTGATCATTTACTACAAGCCATAGGGGTAATTTAAGACAAGTTGCTGTATGTGCTTATTTTGTGGTTAATCCCAAGTATTTGCTTAGTCTTATTCACATCCAAATTGGCTCTGCTCTGCCAAATGCTTTAAGGATCCAAGCCACACATTCAACCTAGGGACTGAGGTGACAGACTGCCTATCAGAGTCCTTTCACTCTGATTTGTTGTCACCTTGCCCATCCTTTTCTGCTTGGTTTATACTTAATGGACGTAGAGACTGAAACAGAATTAACTGTAGCCACTGCTGCTGACTTCCTCTGTGCTCCTGTGCTAGATACATGGTGACAAGCATAAGGAGAAGTGACAAGGACACTTTGATCTAGATATGCACCTTGTGTGTGTGTGTGTGTGTGTGTGTGTGTGTGTGTGTGTGTGTGTGTGTGTATACTATTATAATATAAAAGGGGCAAAAGTCAAACAAGTAGCTTGATCAAAGTGGGCCAGTGTTTGTCTCCTCATCAGTACAATGCCTGTAGGGTCTGAAAACCTGTCAAGCTATCTGGGAGTGAGAAACTACCAGTGAATTTAATGCAGGATAAGCTCTGAAAGATTGCATTGCCTTGCTCATGATTCTAAGTTTGGGAGAAATAACAAAGAAAACCTTGTCATTTTCCTTTAGATTGCAACATGACTTTACTTTTTAAAGAGAAATAAAGACTTCTGTCCTGAAAGGGAAGAAAGACTTATTTGACTGTGGAGAAACTCAGAATGATCCCATGGTTCTCATGTGGTGTCTTTCTAAGACCAGATGACTAGTGGAGAGAAGTAGCTGGAACTCCCTGGAGGGCAGTAGGCGTCCCTAACATGCAACATTGATGTTTAAACCACAAAGTACATGTTGATAATTTCCCACACGCTATAAGGATACTGTTCTTCACTAGTTAAATATACACAGGAAGACAAAGAAACAAGTTGTACAAAATAACTGCAAGCTTTAGGAACTGAAGAAAAAATACTTTTACCAATATCTTTTGGCTGTGTTATCTACAGGAGCGTTACACTTCCAGTTAAAGGTACACTTGTAACTTTATCTTTCTATTTCACATCCACTGAGCATAATATTTTCCCTCTACATCTTCATACTGATAATACCTGTGCATTCTCAGCTGTTTTATAATTCAGGTCTCCCAAATGTTTTGTAACCTTGCTGCAGAAATAGAAAGCACCAATCTATTCCCAAAAACTTTTAAAATACTAATCTATTCCCAAAAAACTTTGTAAAGAATATGAACTGAGCTTTAAACTTATTTGAAAGGCACATTTTTTTGACCCTGATATTTTTAGAATAAACAAGCTGAAAAGCTGTACCCTATATGATATGTGACCCTATGAAGATAGATAACATAACTTTCTATTTTATGACATTTACTTTGAAAATCTGATTAAGATAGATGTCTCCAGTTTGTTATTCTTCAATGTCATGTTGTCACAGTTCCCATCAGCAAGATGCTTTAAAGTCTTTCGATTAATATTGTATGCCAGAACTGAAATTACATCCTTTGTCGTTTAGTTCTTAATGGTGCAAGTGATATCTATCAAGTAGTGTTTTATGAAGCATGTGTGATTTTTATTACAGGCTGTTTTCACAAATCTTTTTCAGGTCTCATAAAGACTGTTCATGGTTCACAACAAATATGCCTTGCATTTAAAATCATGCCAATTCTCAATGGAAAATAAACCTTAGATTTTTCAGCAGGGTTTAGCAATAGAACAAAACTCTTACTTAATTTATATCTGTATATAATCATCTTAATTAGCAAAGCAAAAATATTACTGTAAGCCTCTCCTCTTTGCATGAGAACTCTAGAGTAAAAAAACCCTCCGAACAACAAAAAATGTAATAATGTTTTAGTTTCATAAGTAAAGGGTTATGTTTGCCAAATCTTCTAAATGCCCTAATATTTAAAATAAAGATGAAACATAGGTAGAACAGAAGATACAACATTTCCCTGTAATCCAAGTACAACAAGGATCTTAATTTGCAGCATCCATATTTGTAAAACAAGATGCATATAGTCAAATTTCTTCAATTTACTGGAAACTAGATAGTTAGGGGCAGCTGAGAAGGAATCGTAAGGCTGGCTATTTTTGGTAAACCTGCCATTTAAGCAAAAATCTGCAAAGTCAATAAAACTTTGGCTTAGATGACACACAAGCAAAACATATTTTTCTAGTATGTTTTTGTCCAAAGACTTTCTCTTGTTACCTAACAGAGTAAGGCAAATACACTGCAGGAAGAAATCCAGCCCATTGAGAAGAAAGTGGGCATTTCTTCCACAGGTGGTGAAAGGAAAAATCACAGGATTTACTTCTGAAAGGTTTATTAAATGTTGTTTCCACTCTCTGTTGTTCACTGTGGGAATGGAGCCAGCTCACTTTTAAAGCATTTTTTCCCATTAGCTGGAATAGATTCTCAAAGCATTCCAACATAAACACCTCCAGCCTGCAACCACTCCATTTACCCCTTCAATACACATGTAACACAGAGTCAATATTATGGCAGGTAAAATCTGTTTAATTTAACTACCATAAAGAGATAATGACTTCTCATCTGGTACCTATATAAGGGCCCAGCTAACAAAAAGTAGTTACAAAAGCATGTGGGGTGAAAGAGCTCAGATTTGGAGAACAAATACCACCTCGATCAAGGAAAAACAGTGATGTTGTTTCCATGCTTAAGACAGTCATTTAAAGTAACAAAATAAACTGGACTTTGCTGGTTTTCAACTGAACTGTGGAAGCTTAATCACCTTATGAAAACTGAACCTGAGATATATATTTCAGCTTTGGTGAAAAAAGCACTAGTGAATCTAGTTCAGGAAACAATCTTCCTAATAGTGGCCTCTTTATCCCCAGAGGGATTTAAGAAGAAAGATGAAAAAAGAAAAAATACAGAAACACTGCTAAAGTAAATTGAAATTTAACCTGCTGGGGTAACATACTTAGGATTTTGCTTTACAAGAAAATGAAATAAAACAGAGGATATAAAACCCAGGATGGCAGCTATGCACACAGGATGAATGAGAAGCAATAGTGTACTTCCAATCCTGCTGTTGTACTACACAAATGCCATCTCCTTCCACCCCAGCCTAACCCACACAGTAGTTAGCAGGGATACTAATAGACATTTATTTATATTCTCTTTTTAGGATCCAAGGTCTGTAAAACCAAACAAAATCCTCCACTGGAAAAATGTCATTGACTTATTTCCAACAATCTACCTGGATATCAAACTGGGAAAAGTTGGTATCACACTGTGAGAAATGAGAAAAGCTTGCTCACTTGAGACACAAAAATGACACTCAGCTTATATTATCCAGAGATTCAAAATATAATAATGCAGCCTTCAGTGGTATGCTCCTGGCCTGACTTTTCCACAGTGGGGTTCAGATGCTTTGCATGACTAAAGGTTTTTTTCCCTCCACTGGGGTATTGCAGTCTCCTAGAGAATTAGTCTGTGACAAGGGGGATCACCAAGACCACAGGCTTCACTTAGTCATAGTTTTTTCTAATCAGAGCAGATCTAGCTTCATCTTCATAAATTAAATTGTCTTTCATTCTTATTTAGAGTCAGAAGTAAGAAAGTTATGTAATTATTGAAGGCTAACTCGTTAGAGAATTGAGGTTTCCATGGAAAGAAAACAAAACATGAAACAAAAATGGAGAAGTCCAGCTGAAAGACTTTGTCCAGGGAGAAAAATTCAGCTTTCCAAAATGGTGACAGGGGACTGGAATTAATTTGAAAAACCTTATAGTACATAGCCAAAACCTGCCTATAAAACACAGGTGAAATGATTCAGAGTATGCTATTTCCCACTTTGCTCACCCTCCACCTCATGCTTATACCAAATACAGACATTTAATTTTGACTGCAAAAATTGTGATCTATAAATTAATATCAAAAAGAAGAACCATGCTTCATCTGTAAGCTGGGTAAGTAGTACAAGGATTCAGTCACAGTGTGTTAATATATGTACTCGTCTCATACTGCATGATTAGCTGGAGTTAAATGCAGTTCCCATTGCAAAGTCTAATGTATAGCTTCTTAATAAATTTCTTAGCATTTTCAAGTGTTAGATAATTTAACTCATTAATTCAGAGTGAGCTATATGTATGTTTTCCTTTGTCTTCTGACTTTATTTCTCACCACTTCCAAGAAAAACAATTTGCCAAAACTATTTATTTTAGAAGCATAGTTACTACTGTACAGGTTAAGAAAACCTAAACTCTTAAAACTTTTAACCTGAAAAAATACATTCACAAGTCATGATTAGGTAATGCTTACAGATGACACAACCAGTGCTGCAAAAGCCTGCCTTTCTGCCCAATAAAGAAAATAGCATTTAAAGGTTCTTTTACTACTAAACCTGACTTTTACTGACATATAGCTGACATTCATGAAGAAGGAACAAACCCCTATTCTTCCTCAAATTCAAGAGCCAGAGGAAAAATTCTGCATTAAATAGGTCAATTGAAGTTTTTGTCGTGGATTTGCAATAGTTAATGCCATCCCTTGTACATTTTGCAAATTTACAAACCCAAAAGCAGTTTGAAAGGCCGCTAAAATGAGTTCATTATAAGCAGTTAAATTCTTTACCAATTTCTGCATGCTCAACCCTTGTCTGTACGCACAAGGCCACACTAATAAAATCTGTGAAAGATAAGCCAGGAATGGGAACACAAAATATAAAACTTCTAAGCAAAAACAGGTGAGTTTGTTTCATCAGATTTGAAAGAACTCAGATAAGAGGGATTCATGTTTTGCTTTGGAGGAAATGAAAACGGAACAGGGGCAGTGACATGAAAAGAAATCCATGGGGGGAAAATGGTAGAATTGCACAGAAAAGGGGTTGAACAAATAATACACAGAGGAGACCTCACAAAAGTGAGGAGATGAGAGAAAAGTTCTGAGAAAAATGACAGAGCATATACAGTTTCATTAGAAAAATAATAATAATCAAAATTTTATGGAAAACATAGAAGTGAGATGCTTACTCTGGCTTGACTTTAAAGAAGGAATTTAATCCTGGCCTCTAGAGTCAAAGCAAAAATTCTTACAGGATGCAGCTTGGGTCTTAGAGCAAGAGGGAAATAAAGCAGTAGATCACCAGATGAATTCTTGTCTCCAAATCAATTAATTGATTGGCTATCAAGTATAAGAAATAAGAAGATTATGAAAGACAGGAAAAGAACAGGGAACCAAGCTTCCAAAATAGCTTTTAAATACTTTTTCTCTTAACTGTGTCAAGGAAGAGAAACGCATAATAGGGGGAGGCCTCCACAAGAGCAAACTAAAGAACTATTGTTCTCTAATGACTTTAAATAAGCTTTTTAGGCTTACATGTGAATTAGAATTTTGCTCTTCCTCTTTATGAAAAAAAAACCCAACAAAACCACTCTTGATTTTAGTAAGATATTATTCTATTCTAATGACAATCAAACCTAGTTAGGTATCAATCAAAAGAACAAATCCATTGCAAAAGATTTCTTAAAAGGTATTCTGGGTTTCCAGTACAGCTGCTTCCCTTTTCAGTAGCAAGATTGAGTCATTAACCCTCAAATAAAACCTCAACTTTGAATTGCTAAGAGTTGAAACAAAAACTACCTGTCAACATGACTGCTTCAGTTCATATAACTTATCAACAAAACTCTCCCCTACCTAGCACAGCATTTTAAGCAAATCTATAAATTCAGAGGTGTAAGTGGACATGGAGAGTGATTTAATTGGACATTTGTCTGTGTTCACTATTTATTTTGCAAGTGCTGTGAAGGACAGCAGTATTCTGAACAGTTTAAGCAGACTGAATTGCAATTAATGATAACAAACAATTTTGTTCAATATTAAACAAAAAGTTTGGGGTGAAAGTTAATAATTTTTAAAAGAATTTATAAAACACAGAAAAATGAGAAAATCAGTTTTTTTACACTTAAATTCTATATATATTTTCACAAATGACTGCAGGCTTTGTCTTTCCTGTATGTATTTTCATTATGTCCTTGTTGTGTTGCTGCTACAAAGCTAAAAGATTCCAGCAGATAATCTTTCACATCAGTTTCCAGCTAAACTTTACAGCTTCTTGCCTGTACCAAGCTCCTTAAAAAAACATGGCTGATTCATGTCATAGGAAGCTCTTCCTTTTAATAACATTGCTGTAGTTCTCAGATAGACACTGATAGAACCAATAAAAGGTAGAGAAATCAAGCTCAATACTACCCCCTTTGATTTCAATAGCCAACTAGATAGTATACACAAAAAGATCCCAGAAGAGCACAGCTAAAGTAATTTTTTTGAAAAGAAAGTTTTCGAAACAATGGCAAATATACACAAATAAGCACAAAGAATATCACCACCATGATGCAGTGAAATGTGATGAAATCTCCCATATATCATTAGCAAATGCAAGCTGAATTCATCCCATTATGCTCCTGACTTCTGAGTAAGTTCAGCAGCAAAAGAGATGTTGCTGCCTCTTCTAGGATAAGCAAAGGCTAAAAAAACTGATTCATTACAATTTTATGTTCTTCTGGTAGCATTATAGATTCCACATACTATTTAGTTCCTAAAAGAAAAAGATTTATCTGAAACCCCCTAATAGTAACCTGATTTCTACATATGCAGAATTTGTGTTTCAAATTACTTAATGTAGAGGAAGTGTGTAAACTCCCTTCAAACCTAACAGCTGTCATTTCACCCATAACAAATTTGGCAAAAAACATTTCTAGGTATGCTGGGAGAGCACTTGCGAAGACAGCTTGCTCACCATGTAACACTGCTGATTTATGAAGCAAGCTATGCCCCAGTCAAGTGGGACAAGATTTTACACAGGCACGGAGCCAGCAGAGATCTGAATGACTGGACTCCCTGAAAGCCTGCTGCCTTCCACTTGTGGGGAAAACCCCCTCTATTACTAGCATAATCACACCCTCTCCACCTAAACATGTTTCCCAGGTCCATTTTCTGCCTAAACTATCATATAGGAAATTACCTTTCTTTCTGTCTTCTGCTGAAACTGTAACACTGGTGACAGGGAACTCGTGTGTGGGGGTGGTACATGATTGCAAGGGAAACAGATGGTCTCAAGCTGAGAAATCTGGTATTTAACATGCTTTTATAACTACCACCGGGGGCTAAAACCAAACATTTCAGGAGGAAGAATTGATTCATGGTAAGATCGCAGCGGAGCATGTCAGGAAATCTCTTTTTTTATTCCTGGCATAGCCAGTGGTGTGATCACAAGCAAGTGAGAGCCTTTGTACGTCCAGCGGTCTTGTTGCTGAAATCAATTATGTACCCACCAGCTCTTTGCTGCTCCTGAAATGGTAGATGTTCTATGTGTAAATGTCCTCTGCTCTCAGAACACATTTACGATGAGAAGTGCACAGACAAATGTGTTTGCAGAGAGGTGGAGGAAGGGTAGGCTTTGTGTTCTGCTACACAAAGGGGTAGCAGAAAGTCAGGGGTGACTCCACACTGCTGCCAGATTGGGGAATGGGAGGGGATACTCAGAACATTAGATTTTTTTCTAGTATAGGTCAAGTTTCTACCACCTGTGGTTAGGGAAGCACATGTAACCCATCACTACAGAATTCCCTGCAGCCCAATTTCCTGGCTCCATGCAGGTATTAGTGTGAAAATTTCATCTGCACAGCCTTATCCAAGGTGCAAGGTTTCACGGGTTACATGTGGCATTACAGGAAAATGTCCTTTCTTCCACAAAGATAACCCACGAATCTCACAGACAAGGTAACATTTTTTCATGAAAACCTACTGGGTCACTTTATAATCTCAGGTGAATTGAATCTATTAGAGAGATTCACACTTTGGAAATACAACTCTAAAGAAAATAAATACAAACAAACAGGAAGACTCCGAGGTACATTAGCTGCAAAAATTATCTCAGAAGCAAATGCTTCTAAGAAGCTGCAAACATGTACAATTAGAAGTGTTTTTGAAAGCTGAAAGCCTAAATAGCTGTCAGCAACTTCACCAGCAAGTGTAAGTTATTTACAACAGCAAGCAGACAGATTATCAAGATAACAGAAGCACTGATTAATTGTGTAGCCTAAACTGGCAATGAAAACAGAGTAGAGCCCTGTATGTGCGAATATTTATTTTTAAATAGGTGTGTTTCAGTTCCAAGATTTCCTCTTTTAGTTGTTATCATTTAATAATAATTGAATCAAATTGCTTTTTTAAAATATTTTTCAAATGTTTAGGAGTAAAAACCTGACTTTGTAGACAGCCTCCTCAAGATTTTTCACATCTCTGAATACCATCGAAATACTGAATCAAAACTAAGAGCTATTTTGAGTTCCTAGAACAGTTACAAAATAAGATGCTTGCATGGCAATATTATTCCGAAAATCACAAGCTTCAAGCATAGACTTCAAAATATTTTATAGCTCTCAGTAAAATTTGGGTGAAGATCTATTAAATTTTGCTAAGTATAGACTTCTTCATGGCACATTACATGTATTATACGCTCTTCTTAAGAGACAAATGGAAAATTTCAAGTTTTCATGTTCAGTGGTTTATATTCAGAACCTTTTCTAGCTGTACAGAACTTCTGAAAAAGACAAAGACTAATTTATCTTCAAAATACCTACTGTATACTGGTTTTGACTGTGTGGAGTCCTACATGACAAGACACAAGAAGTGCTGAAGGACAAGGTGAATCAAGTCAGTTTGCAGAAGTGACTTGAAGTGAAGCTGGCTTTAGATATTGCTGAACAAGGAAAGTGGCCAGTCCTTTATCTCTGTACTGACTCATGGATGATGGCAAGCTCTCTGTGGCAGTGGCTACAGCAATGGAAGCAGGCCAACTGACAGCGGTGTGATACACCCCTCTGGGCTCCTGAATTATGGCAAGACGTTGTTGCTCAGGTAGAGAATGTGATTGTTAAAGTACCTCACAAGGTGCTCACAAGAGTTAGGGCACTGAAGAACACTGAAAGAATGAACAGGTGACCAAGATGAATTCTTCTAGAATTGAAGAGGCTCAGATGGAGATGGACTGGGAACATAAGGGTGGGCTACTTTTATAGCTTGATGGGCTAATGACACATCAGGACATTTAGGAAGGCATGCAACGGATAGATGGGCTTGTGGCCGAGGGGTTGAACTTAAGCATTGATGTCATTGCACAAGTTATCCAAGAATGTCAAATATACCCCATAATCAAACTAGTAAAGCAGCTAAAGTTTTTTTGGTATAGAGGGTGAAGGCTGAAATAATATGGGAAAGCCTGACTGATTATATCACACTACCATGAACCTTTTTAACCATGTGCTTACAATGGTGGAAGCAACGCTGGATGGTTGAACACATGCTCTGTGACCCATGCCACTGTTTGGAATACTATCCTGGGCCTCGCAAAGCAATTTTTATGGTCACACACAGCACCCTGGAAGAATTGAATCAGAAAACAGGACTTATTTCCAAAACAATCTCATAGACACGTGGCATTGAGGGAGAACATCACATCCCCTGTCATGCACCAGACTCTGGGAAAACTGAATGATGCTTTATTTGGCAAGTTATGGGAGTTGCTTTGTCTGGAATCCGTTTTTTCTAGCCAAGCTAGGAGCAAGAGGAGGAGTTCCTGCAATGTTAAACCCTATAAACTGGCCCAAAAGGCTCAGGGGTAAAGAGTGAAATGTATATACCTTTAAACTGTTGTAACCCGTGATCTGAGTTGTGTTTTATAGGAATTACTATAATATTAACTAACAAAACCAATGAAGGAGAAGCCTTAAAAGAAGCAGCTGCAATGCAGCAGTGACTGGACCCGAGTTGCCTTTGGTGCCCAATACCTCCATGCAGCACATCCCCTCTCCTGTCCTGAGTGACCACTAGAACAGACGGAGTGCCAAGTCATGGACTAAAGGAACTCACTGGACATTTGTGGATATTTATGGAATTTTCACAGATGCTTCACAGAGGTGATCCATAGACCAAAGCAATGGTATCTCTATATTGTACCACAGGTTCTACACCTGGGCTGTCTCAGGCACACCTACAGGCTGGGTTCAGAGAAGCCCTGTTGAGAAAGACTTGGGGGTGATAATTGATGAAAACTCAACAAGACCTGGCAATGTGCGCTTGCAGTCCAGAAAGCCAAGCAAACCCTGGGCTGACTCAAAAGTAGTGTGACCAGCAGGTCAAAAAAGGAGATTCTTTCCCTCTACTCTGTTCTGATGAGATCCCAGTTGGAGTACTGTGTACAGTTATGGTGTCCCCAACATAAGAAGGATGTGCAACTGTTGGAGCGAGCCCAGAGGAGGGCCGTGAGGTTGGTTAGAGGACTGGAGCACTGAAGACAGGATGAGAAAGCTGGGGCAGTTCAGCCTGGAGATGAGAAGGTTGTGTGGAGACCTCGTAACAGCCTTCCAGTATCTGAATGAGGCCTAAAAGGAAGCCAGAGAAGAAGTTCCTCTTCATCAGGAACTGTAGTGGCAGGACTAGGAGTAATGGGTACAAATTAAAAGAGGGGAAATTTAGGTTAGATAATAGGAAGAAATTTTTTTTTTTTTTGAGGGTGAGACACCAAAACAGTTTGCTGTGGGAGGCTGTGGATGCCCCAGCCCTGGTAGTGCTCAATGCCAAGTTGGATAAGACCTTGAGCAACCTGGTCTAGTGGGAAGTGTCCCTGCCCATGGCAGGGGGAATTGGGACTAGATGATCTTTAAGGTCTATTACAACCCCTTAACATTCTATGGTTTTATGATTATATGAGGATTAATGGGGATCATGGTTAATGAGGATATATTGAAATTTTTGAGACCTGAACATGACTTAAATGGAAAAAGAAGCTGCAGGTCTGTTGGTTTTGGCCAGGGTAGAGATAGTTTTCTTCACAGTAGCTGGTATGAGACAATGCTTTGGATTTGTGCTGGAAACAGTGCTGATAAATCAGCAATATTTTAATTATTACTGAGCAGTGCTTACAGAGGCAAGGCCTTTTCTGCTCCTCTCTAAACCTTGCCAGTGAGGAGGCTGAGGGGGGGGGCACAAGAATCTGGGAGGGGACACAGCTAGGACAGCTGATCCAAACTGGTCAAAAGGATATTCTATAAAATAGGGTGTCATGCTCAGCATATCAACTAGAGGCAAGGTTGGCTGGGAAGCCACTGTTCAGGGACAGGCAGCAGTTGGTCGGTGATGAGCAAAATTCTTTTCATTTGCATCACTTGTCTTTCACAGGCTTTACTTATCTTTATCTTTGTTACTTTCCTTTCTATTACAATTTATTTTTCCTTATTATATTTTATGTCAACTATTAAACTGCTTGTCTCAACCCACAAGCTTTCTCCATTTGCCTGTTACAAATTCTCTTTCCCCCATCCTGCTGGGATAGGGGAGTAAACACGTGGCTGTGTGATGTTTAGTTGCTGGCTGGTGTTAAACCATGACATGCAGCAACCAGCCAGACCTCAATATGCTGGAAGTCTAGATACAAGCAACTTACACCCTTATCCCATGAATCACAATGGATATACTTTTTCTAGAACCCAGCTGGCTGAGTTTGCTGGCATGCAAAAAGTCTACCCTTGGCCAGCAGACAACCACATGGATGTACATGTCCTGGTTTTGACTAGCTCTGACAATAACCTAGGGGGTGAGTCAGACTAGTAGGAAAGTATATAAAATTAAGGTACTTGCAAAGCCCCTGGGCCCATGCCTCATTCAAGCTCAGAGACCTGATATAAATCTTGTTCATTGTTTCCAGTAGGAGCTTTGTAGCTTCTTTAAGTAAATGCCATTTGATTATTATTTATCCTGTCTCCAAAACATTAAACTACAGAAAACATCACATCTGCCAGAGGCATGACTTTTGCTTTATGACTATTTATATTCAATCCTCACCCAAATGTAGGCGATGGGGGCACAATTGAATCTTTGTCACACTGTGAGAATACAGATGAAAATCGTTTGGGCCATCAAAATAAATGACTCATATACTGAAGTGAGAGATTATGCTACCTTTTCTTTAGGAAATCCCAAGAAAGAAGTTTGATGGCTGATGTGCTGCTGCTCATGTCAGTGTTGTTTTCTATAACAGTTACATGCACAGCTAATCTCATGTCAGTTTTCATAGTCCCAGCTGGTCAATTCATCAGGTACAACAGGATGTGTGAACTCCTCTGACATGATAAACTTTACAGATACTCCAAATTGCATTGTACTTGGTACAGATCTTTGCTGAACATAGGCAAAGATGCCAGATTTACTCCCTCTACAGTTAGTGCTCAGTAGTTTGTTTAATGGTGGAGGCTTTTGCTAATACCAATAGTCTTAAACAGTTTTATAACAGTTTCTTCTTACTGATAAAAGCACAGTAATACTGGTTATTGGTCCTTAAGCTATAAAAGTCAACCCTAGTTGGTTTGTGTGTTTTCTACATCAGCAACAACTTTCACTAAACAAAGATGTACTTTGAGTTTTCCAGTTTGTGCACACAGAACAAGAGAGAATAGCAGACTAGTTTCTATGCAGATGGGTTTGTTCCCATTTAAAGTATCCTCACTGTCTATCAATTAGGCCATTTCATTAAGGCCTGAGCTTAGCCATATCCACCATTACTCTACTGCATTTACTTACCTTTTTTTGGTGGAAACAGGGAAACTCACACACAAGAATCATTACTGAGCAAATAAAATCTTACTTGAAAAATAAACATCAAGAAAGAACATTCAAGAAAGGTATTTACTAGGTTCAGTCTCACTACTACTAAAGTAATAAGGTCCCTCTTCACTCCCAATTCTTTGTGCATCCACACAGGAATACAGTGAGGAGCACAGCTCTAGGAAAGACATCTGCTCTTACAGAATGAAGAACAAATCCTATTGTGTTTGATACTTGTAGCACAGTTACAGCTCTTGGAATATGACTATTTTACACCATACCCTAGGTATATGTCCATATACATACAAACTTACTGTTAATAAAAATAGAAATACATGTCAGAAATACATTTTATTACTTTATGAATATCTTTTATACTTCTGACATGTCCCTACTGTTTAGCAGCACACAAGTGAGAAGTTACTGTGTCTGGTGTTGCCTGTAAGAATTTACATCTCCCTAGGGAAAAGGGTGCTAAGCTTTCTTTAAACCACTTATTCTTGGCACCAAAACCAAGCAATTACAGCTATGTCTCACACTTTGTCTTTTAAGGATGTGGCATGTTTATTACTTGCAAGAGAAAAATGACTCCTACAATGATGTTTTAAAATCATTGGGTTCAGACTAAACACAAAATGCTGTCTATAAAAGACAAAGTTAAATTTGTATGGTATATTATATGGTATATAATCACAAAAGCCCCAGGCAGAAAAGTATTCCTTTCTTGCTCTTAGCAGTGCAGAGGTACTATGGAAATTTCAATTAACAGTTTGGAAAAGTTTCTACAAACATTTTGCTTCTGTACTAACAGCTATTGGGTTTTGACCTAGAAATTGTTATTTAAAATTCAATTGCAAGAATACGGTGCAATGGCAAGTTGCAATCTTGAAACTGCAAGAGGAGCTAATGAAAGTTTGCTTGAGACCTTTAACTTGTAAAATCATAGACTTAGTCCCACATCTAACATGCAAGGGCAAAAAATCACAGCAGCTTAGAAAAAGACCTCAAAACATGCACAAGAGCAATTAAGACATTGGTCTTCAGCTGCAAAACAAAACATGTAACACTGAATGCATAAAGCTGTCCAGTAAAATATATTCATTGCATCAAATGAAGGATATGATAATTACAAGTACTTTCCATAAATCTGAAAAGCAGTGTAATAAAAAATAAACAGCCAATAAAATATGAACAATTTTGAAAAAAAATAACTCAAGCTATTAGTTCAGAGGTACAAAATTACATTGGTCTCATTAATCAGTTCAAAATGTTGTATTAATGAACAGAAATTACACTCTTGTAAGGTCTTTCCTTTACAAGGTAGTTATTTCTGTAGTGTCATTGTGTCTGCTTTCTATATACTGAGTAAGGAAACTACAGAAGAAAATATCTATAATTAAAAAAAGTTAAAGGCCCATACAGATTTGAAGGATTATAATAATGAGAAAACTATTCTTTTTTTTCCCCCCACAGTTCTTTATGTCATTCATTGTAAATCTTAATATACCCCCGGATAATTCACATGGTTCTGTTGCACAGAACTTTACTGCACCATACATGTAATAATGACATGCTGCATGAAGATATGGCTGAGAAATATGATAGAGAATTTACTGAACTGATAAACCAGTAATAGAATCACAAGTAAAATACTCATAAGTTTCTAAAATATGACAGGAGATGAAAAAAAATTATAAGTTCGTTTCCTTATGTCTTAAAAGCAATTTAAATACTGCCCTCCTTCCTTTAAAAAAAAATAGCCCCTATGCAATGACGTCCCTTAAAAATGCAAATATCTGAGAAAGGAAAAAAACAAAAGCACAATGACAAATAGGCAGACACAAGCACTTAGATATGCTGAAGATGTTTCTACTAGCATACAAGAGAATGATAAAATACTGAAGAAAGAATGGTGAAAGAGGTTTAAAACAAAATGGAGTAAAAAGACTGACAAAGGAAGGACAAAGGCACTGGAGAGGAAGCACCCAGAGCAGGTGGGAAGGCAGCACAGAGCCCTCACTTGTTGCTGGACAACCAGCTGGGATGCTGGAAGGTAACTTTTGAATTAATTGCTGGATAAAATGCAACTGAGCTCTCTCTCAGGACATGCATTCCTTCAGGGGTGGAAAACACCCTTAGGTGTGATCTCACCTGTGTGTGATGTGAGAGTCACTAAGGCAGTGCTGTGTGTCCAGACAGGTTAGTTTTTCTGTGTAAAAACTTCCATACTCTAGGTAAAATGCTGTGTGTTTTTTCCAGCATTTTTAAACTCTTTTATCCTTTATCCAGCAGTTAATCATTCACCTCACATGCAGACACAACCGTGTCACTGTCACTGCAATCATATCCTGATGCCACTCTAATATTATGTCCTTCCACTTATGCAAAAAGCATTCTTATACACAGCACTTCTGAAGTCCTGCTTGCTGACTGCCTTTCACCTCTTGAACAAAAATACTTTCTCTAATGGGATGAAGTGAACATGAAACACTACAGAGAACACTGTTTCTAATATTGCTTTCAGTAGTTCATTTTTATAATTAATTTCTTCAGAAAAAATTGTAATTCTAAACTTGACGTTAGTCTGCTAAATATATACATTTTAAAATATAACCTAATAATATTAACATTTGGGGGGAATAAGATCCTTCTTTCTAGAACAGATTTTTTTCTGCACCAATTGTTAGCTTCAGCTATTAAAATCTAGCCATTTGCACAATATTGTGCATTAACAGCAGGCATACAAAACTGCATAAAGTGGAAGTAAAAAAGATGGAGAAAATGGTTGGAGAAAAGCACAAATCCAGATGTTAACTTCCACAGAGTGAGTGTAAAGAGCCACTTCATTTCAAACACACACATTCAAGACTCCAATATTTCAGGTCAAGTGGGAACATCTCACAAAGACGTCTGAAACCAACTACTCTCTATAGCAAAAATGGTCACACTTGTTGAAATCAGTGCCATTACCAGTACCAATATCTCAATAATTTCTGCTTTTAATCCTCTTGTAAGGCTATTAAAGTATCCAGGAATATCTCAGTTCCCTGGGGCAGATGAGTGATAGCACCCAAAAGGTTAAGATTATCCTGCTCTGCTAAAACCACATGAGATTGATACTTTTCTGTATCTTCTGGCCTCTCTGCAGCTGAAAATTATCCCAACAGCCAAAGCAGCCATCAAGAGAAAAGACTGCATGTTTTTTTTTTAAATCAATTTTCATATCTTCTAATAGCTTTCCTGCCACAAGAGGGTAAGAAGGATCAGATGTTAGTTTTCATCCCCAATTATAAAGGAACTACACTTTTAAGTATTCATGTTTGTGTTTTTGCTGATCCTTCTACAGATGTCTGGACTATTCTCAGAACAGAAGGGAAGGGTTAAAGAAAATTCTAGATCACAATTGTTGTAATATGGATTAGAAGCAAAATTTTTACTTTTTTGTTTCAAAAAACATACACGTTGCATTCCTTTAATGTGAAGACACTAATATTAAAAAAGAAATATGACATGGTTACTTTAATTATGTAGAACTGTAATTGGCATTTATTGCGTCGGGCTTCAGAGGGATAGGAGCATGGGGTGGAAGCTGATTTTTTCATTAAATAGCTGCCCCAAGGCAGATACATTCTGAACAAAGCACCTTTTCATGAGCTATACCTGTCCCATGGAGAGAACAACAAAGGGAATGAGGAAGGGGACATAGGAAGCCTGAACAAGGAGAGAATGATATGAAAAGAGTCCATTAAAAAAAGAGAAAAAGGGATAAAAGAGAAAGTAGTAACTAGGATGGAGTGGCATGGTATGGTCTAATAAAGGTTAAGTGACTTAATAAGAAAAAGATGCTTTCAAAGAAGAAGGGCAAAAAAAGGAAAAGGAGGAAATTAAAATAGCACACTTAAAGGATAAGAAGGATTAAAACTAAGATAGAACAAGAGGAAAAAAGTCAATACCCAACCTCTTCAAATAATGAAAAGGGAAAAAAAAAATCACATTGATGCATACAGATCACTTCAGGGAGTTAAAGGCTCGTGCCTGTTTGCATCTGTTTAATTATAGATTTGACTATATGGCATTCCTCAGCACTTCTGACTACTTAAGGGGCATTAAACAGATGAGTCATGAAGGATGAAGTTAAGGGCAGAGGAGTCCAGGACAATCTCTGCTTTCTCATCTACACTCATTTCTTTCCTGCTTTGCCTCAAGGTGGCTACCAGAAGTCTGGGCCTGAAAGAGCCTGAAAAGAATGTTTCCTTTTCTTTTTTTTCCAAGATGATGCATGGTATTAGAAAAGAAATGTCCCCTAATCAGTTGCATATGCTTCTAGTGGAACGGGGGAGTCATGTCTGCTCCTCAGTAAGCCATCTGAACAATCTCAGAAATTGATACGAGGTGCAGATGAGCAGTCTCCATTATTTGCACATTTAGTTTTCCACTGATATTCCACAGCAGCAATGGAAATTTTTATTCCTACTGTGGCAAACAACAAATACACCAAGAAAATGGGATCTAGTTTTCTAGTGTATTCTGTGGATTCAAATCAGAGGCTTTGCTGCATCACCACTTGGCTTCACTCATATCTCACGGTCATTATTAAGAGACAGCTATGGCAAGGGGCAGTGCCCTTCCCTTCTGAGTTTCAGAGAGTGCAATGGAAACAGCACACCATTTTAGGACTGTTAACCCTCAGAGCAACACAGCTTTGCACTTGGAGGCAGAAATCATGGCAAAAGAGCTGTCTGGTACTTACGTCAGCAGAGAGCAAGTTTTTGAGTGGTATAAACATCTACAACATCTGCAACAATTTTTTCCTTTACTACTCAACATCTCCAAAAGAACCAAACAGCACTAGAGCAGCCATGAAAGAGCACTACATCTAGAGGTTCCTGTACTTCATGCCTCTCAAGAGGTTTTCCCAAAGGCTGCCTGCAAATGCCACTGAATTGTTCAAGTCTTTGTAACCACAGGAATATGCTTTTCACATTTCTTTAAATACATTTTCAGCTCTGTTGTAATCATGGGAGTGCAGTAACAGGAAATGGAAACATATGCATATATTAACTACAACTTAATTCTGCCAGGATATAAGACATTATTTGCACTTGTGCAAGTTGAGAATCACTAATTATCATCACTAAGATGAAAAGTTAGTGCATTGTTTATAGACTATTTAGTATTCACATTTGATTATTTCAGGATTAGTGTTAGAAAAATTATATACTACTAACCATACACAACCCCCTCTTGAACAATCTTTTAATCATTCTCTGGATTTTCTTTCTGCCTTCAAATTTCTTGAACTTTTTGTAGAAGCAATATTCAATCCATCACTCAAAAATACATAAATACGCAGTAGTTTAAGATTCCAGGTGCAGAGTTTATAGCCACTCTCTGTTCCTAAGATATGACAGAACAGATTAAATCTGGGGCAGCACACCATACAAGAACTTCAACATTGCTAAAGCATGCATGAAGGATATGGAAGCTTCCTCAACTTCCCTAACACAGAACTGGTACTACAGGGTACTTACTTTTAGACATAGGTGGTTTAAATGCCTAAGTATAAGCATTTCATTCTTTACTAGTTTGAATTTTAACTCTCTCTCAAGGAATTTTATATATACAGAGGGGGAAAAAAATCTGGTCTGTTGTGGCCATGATCATAGAAAGTTATTATATGACAATGAAGCAAAGCTGCACCCAGAGCTCAAGACTTTTTCAAAAGAACTTCCAGATAAATTTATTTAACAGAAATGTTGATTTGAGTATTACTAATGATAAAGCAACTAGATGAATCTGGGCAGGCTGTACTGTTTTACTTGATTGTTATTCTGCTGGTTTTTCTCTAAAACAACCAGCAATTTAAAATGTCTAGCTAACAGTATAAATCTCTGTAATAGGGCAAGGAAGTATTTCCCTTTCAGGCTCAAAACAATGCAAGTATACTGGCTGATTCCTCCACCCTGCCTAGGAATGTCCCTCAGGGCCTCCAGTCCAGAAGGCCTGCAAAGCAGTTTATTCTGGAGGGCTTTCTAGAAGCTAGAAAGGAGTTTTAAAAGATCTAACCCATCACCCATCTCTACCTTCCTGTTAACTGGCTTAGGTACACAACAGTAGCCAGAATTCACTACAACTAGGAGAGACATCAAAGATTTTTAAATGGGAGACTAGATTAAAATAAGAAATAATTCAACTTGAGCAAGGAAGAGATCCATACATGATGCTGTGGTACATTCTGACACCAATTATTTTGAGTTATTCATACAAAACTATAAACAAACAGAAAAATATTCCATATTACACACCACTGATTAAAGGCCTTGAGGAAATAGATCAAGAAGGACATCTGAAGAAAAATACTGCAGTGAATTTTGAAATTTTGAGAACCATACATTACAAGATGTAAGCAACAACTTTATACTGTATCGCTTGAAAAATGCACAAAAAAGATCTATTATTTTTGAATTATCCAGGTAAATATGCCACAAATGCTGCATACCTGAAGGCACATTAAGATCTAAAGTATTTGGAAATTGAAAATTGTAAGGTATCAATTATTGTTTCTATTGGTGGATACTTTTTTTTCCCCTGAGCATTACTATATATTCTGATGTCAACAAGATTAAAATGGTGAAGTGCTTCTTTCTAATTTTTCAGTACCAATAAAAATAAACAGATCTTTGGACATGTATCAGACATAACAAAGAACTTCTTTACTAATACACTGCTGCTTTAAGAAGCTGTATCTAGAGTGCCTGCTGGCAAATCAGCAGCATGTCGGAAAGGGGTGAAGAACATGAAGACATATAAGTGTGAATTCCATGAGGTCTGTCGCTCCCTCTATGTTATATATTTTTGGCCAGTAAAACAATGTAAGTATTTAGCTCCCAAAACCCCATGTTGTGCATCTCACCCCAGTAGCAATTACAGGCAGAGTCCAGCTGTAAAAACCTGATGGAGACGCTGTGCAGATTCAAAGAATCAAAAGCACAATTCATTAGAAGTGCTTCACTTGTTTTCTGAAGCAATTTCGAAGCTGGTGTACACAGAGAAGGGGGCGCAAGGTCACCCCTATCCTCGCATTTTCACCACTGCACAGAGGACAAGCTACCAGAAAGTAACCCAGAGACTCAAGGAATACCACAGACAGTATTTTAAAGCTTTCCTGAATACAATGTAGGATGCCACTGAGGAGAAAGAAGGAAGCATTCAACAAAAAAACCCTTGTGGTGTCTTTGCATTTAAGAATGAACAGAAAAACAAGGCCGCTCACACCAACTGCTAGCAACAACATCAAGGGAAAGCTTTACTCTTCCTTGAACCTTTCTGAATGAACTAAAAGACTCAACCAACAGCAGCTGATATTTTGTACGCAGTGATAAGTGAGCCTCCTGTATATTCAGATATAACATGCTTATTACAAATAAATTCCATTGTATGTTGTTTGAATAGCTACTGCAGTGTTAAATTGATGCTTCAAGAAATGCATACAAAGTAATATTTAAGAGACCATTTCATCTGGAGTCTCTAGGTTATGGCAATAACAGGGTAAGTTTACTGCTGATTTCTGCAAAATAGAGTACCTTTCAATACAAAGATGAGTTGGATTGATGGCAAAACTTACAGTAACTGACTTCCTTTTAATTTGTGAGTATTCTGTGATTACAGTATTTCCAAATTGAGGACTTTGTTTTGTTTGGTTATTTTAATGACAACAAAGTATCCTGTTACATAAACAGAACTGTTCTTTGACACTGCATCTTGCTGCTAACTGTTATGGGATTTATCTTCAAGAGAAGAATAGCAATAAAGAGGCAAATTAATTCTGTTTTCTGTAACTGTAGCAGAGATAGTAGTGTAAACATACAGAATTCCCACGGAGAGAGTATTTTTAGACTTTTGTAATAAATGATCAGCAACATAGCAGATAGAAACATCCTTACTTTTCCCTTTCCCCTCCCTCCTGGCTCAGAGAACATATCTTGTACCTATGAATTCTAACGATTAAAATAATTCTACCAATTACTTTGCTGCATTCCAGTATGCATAGTCAAGTATGTAATGCAATAAACTATGCCTGAATGGTCTGTTTACCCCAAAGCAAGTTACAAGGAAAACTCGTTCGCCTTAAAGGGCTTGTCTCTTTGGAGCGTGCAGGCTGGCAAAAAGCCAAGGGAAGCTGGTGCTTAAGCAACCAAGACTGAGCAGTGCCTGTGTGCACTGCAATCTCAGCCAACCGCAGTAAATGTTATTGGAGTTTTTGTGCTGTAAAATTGCTGCTTTCATGCCCACTGCATCTGACAATAGGAATCCTTGGCCTTGCATGAGAAAGGAAGGCTGATGTGCCTTCTAGTCAGATCTCTGCATCCTTATAAAGCAGGGTTACTACTCCTGTGTACTCCTAATGGGTTAGTGACAAATAAATTCATGTCAGTGCTACGTCAGACACAGAAAGATACTAAATGGAAAATCGTTTGTATATGAGAGAAAAGAGTAGAAAACTCATGCTTTAAGCACAGTCCTTAGGCTATTAAAACTATTGATGATATTTAAAAAGATAAAGGATGTTAAAGGTGACAAATATTTAGCTTTTCACTTTTCAAAGCAACTTTGAGATAAGCTGTTTTCACAATCATCCAATGCACATTATTTTTTTTGCTTAGTGACTCAAACACAAAATCCTTAGCATTCCTCCTATGAAAGACTGCAACAAGCATCTGCCAGCCGAATTTCTGAGACCCCTGTTTACTTTCAGCATGCAGCATGTTTAAAGCACGATCCTCCAACTTATAGCTACTGAGAACAGAGTTCAAATGAAAATCAAAAGGCAATGAGAAGACAAATCAGAATTTTAAAAAACTTTTGTCAAATGATCTGGTTTTTTTTTTGCTACAGGAACTTTTCAACACTATAGAATAAAACATATACTGCAGCTGCATCACAATGACCAGATTTCTGTATTAACCTCCACTAGCAGCTTCCATTTAATCCAACAGCAATTCCTCAGAAGCACAGAATCAGGCCATAGCAATCACTGGAACTATAGAATAAACTAGGTATTAAAAAAAAAAAAAGATTTTATTAAAAACTCACAATCTTCAACTCATTCTTTGCTTCTAGAAGAACTTTTGCATTCACAAATCCATCAAGGATTGGTGAGCATTAGAGCTCATAAGAAAGGCTTGTAAAACTGTAAATTCAGACTGTTGCCACCAAGTGATGAACACATGGGAACATATGTAAGATCTTGAGTTCCTCCCTTTCTAAAAATAGCTTTTTAAAAAGAATTTGCATTGCAGTAGAGAGTTAAAAATACTAGACCTTTCTCCAAAATAAAATAATAAAAAATAAAAATAAAAGAGTTTCATGCGATGATGTGACACACTTGCACCTGCTCCTGATGTCATACAAGTAACTTGCTGTGCACTCGCATAACATTTGCTCCTCTAGAAGTCAGTATAAGCAGTACCTGGGTGAAGTCCTCAGATTTGTAATTTATAATGAAAATAAACCCCCTATGTGACTGTTTCCTTGTCCTCTTACCTTCCGTATTACAGATTAATTTCTACCATAAATTTCTTACAGCCTACTCTCTGCACAAGAGCAGTACATCCTTGTTCCTGATTGCGACTTCAGGATTCTTCCATTAAACTGTGACAGAATTTAAATTCAAGCTCCTTATCTTGCAATTAGGAATGTCTGTTCTGTAATCAAGCAGTCAAAGGAAACGAAGTGTGTGCAAGCACTGGCAAGAGGGAAGGATGCATTTTTGACTCTTATGTTCATCTATTGCGCCAGGTACACGTTAGTTCACTTCAAGTGAGCTGACATTTGGGTGCAGCGTTCTTCCTTCAGTAAAACGATATTCTGCCTTTATGTTTCACTGTATTTCAGAATGAATTTATCTTCACAGATTTTCTTAAACTGCCTGATTTTCTGTAATATGATTTTTGATGGGGAAGAAGGAGTGGAGAAAATGTCTCCACATCAGATCATATCCGCACTACGATACACAGTTGGCAGGTTGTCCCATCTGGCATGCATTCGAGTATAAGATGGATAATTTGTCACTCTGAATCCTTTGATTCGTGAAAAGGCCAAAATCATCTCTGGAAAGATATTTTGTGGCTAATGATACAGGAGGTGTGGGGGAGACTGTTCTTTGAAGGCTACAAAGGCCACAATCTGAGAAGAAATAATTGGGTCTTGGCTCTTCTATTAATTAACATAGTAAGAGATTGAAAACTACAAAAATCTCTTAGGAGCAAAACATGACTTACAACAATCAGATATGAGAAGTAATTGCCCACCACTTTGCAAAATTTGATTTTGGAAGGGTGAGGGTGAGATTGGGGAACTGTAATTTGCTCTTGGCAAACAGACTGAATGCTTAATTAAACTGAACAAATGTACATTTTTGTACATTAAGGGAACAATGTTGACAGAATTTTGGCTTAAAAACCAATGAAAGAGGATAAAAAGATGGATTCATGAAATTGAAATCAAATATCAAAAAAAGATAAAAAATAAACTGGCTAGCATTCAAGACACAATTTTCAAGTTTTTAAGGCAACTACATTTGCCCCAAGCAAGTGGAACAGCTAAATCTGTTGATCTGTAGTTCCGGGAAGGTATTTGCCTTCCTGCAATATCTGACTTTGGACCATAAGAGCTTTACGTGCTTCTGTAGCTACCAAGGAAGGCTGCAAGCTCTGCTACACACTGGCTGAAACAAAACTATCTGTGGCCTGAGAAAAAAAGTCAGCATGTATTTTTATAACATGAACTTATTCTGTATTTACAGAAGGCTTGTCAAGTACCTCTATTCAGCATCACGGGCATTGTGAATTTATGGGTATCAAGCATTTTTGCTTACAAAATATTTACATGAGTATGTACATGCCCAGAAGACATTGGCAGTTTTCACTGAGAACTGGGAATCTTATTTTGTAATTTTGCAGGATATAAAACGGTCCAGCACATGGGAAGGGAAAGCGGCTGTTTTGTAAATGATTTCTTGTGGAAGGTTTGGACAATTTAGGAGCGAGGTCTGGGCTACAGGAAAAATCATTTTCTGTTACATTTAAACAGGCAATGCATTTCAACATGCAGGCTGCCAACATAACAAGCGTAGCCATAGCTTAGTAAGAAAATCTGTCATAAACTCCAAACTCACATATACCTGATTTGAAATGCACACAAGTCCTACTAGAAAAGCTCCAGGAGGTTACCTCAGTCCACCTTCTCCTAATTGAACATAGGTTTGTTCTCAGCAGTACGAGTTACATTTTTATTTGTTTTAATATCATATTAGAAAGTGACAGAGCTTCTGTCACTTCCTTGGGACAGACTTTGATATCTTAATGTAGTTTACTGTTAAGCCGTTTTTCCTAACAATGTGCCTAATCTTTCCTTTCCTTATTTTCATCCTATTACTTTTAATTGTATCCCCACACTGCATGCAACATGTTCCGTTCTATCTTTGGTTATTAGCTTCTCTTTGCCAGTAATTAATTATTGCTCAGGCCACGTATTGAGCCAAAGTTTAATCTCTTAACCTACTCCCATATAGTTATACCTCCAACCTCATAATTGTTTTCATACACGTATATCTGAACAGTAAAATAAAGAGCAATAAGAGAATTTGACAGGAACTTTGAAGAAGCAAGATGTCTGAATTCCAAACTGATATTCCATTGATACTGTGCCTAGGAATCCCTCTTTGCTGATATATTTGTAAATGCAGCTCCAACTGTACTTGTGAGTCAGACCGTGCTGCAGATTAATGCCTATGACCATTTCTCCTTAGATTTTTCCTGAATACACTGCACTTTAGACCAGCTTATATTTTTCAGTTCTAATTTCATTTTGGTAGTTTCTGGCTATACAATTAATGAACTTTCCTTGCCCTCTTCTATTAACATTTCGTCTCTAGTTAGCACTTAGAACACTTGCTATTTAGTATCATTGGGAAATTTTTAGTGCCATTTTTACTCCATCATCCATATAACTAATGAGGATGTTAAATAAAACCAAGATTATAGGATATCCCCATGATGTACTTCAAAACAACTCCTCCTTGTTTGAACTATTAATCCTAATTTATTATCACAGAATATTTCAATCCAAACAGGTCTGACTTAATTTTTAAAGTAACATGTTCTAGGGCCAGTGTCAGACCTGAGGACAAATTGTACGTACTGATACAACAGTGACAAAATTTAATTTATGATGAATTATGAGATAAAAGATAAAACTCTCATTAAGCAATGTGTAAGACAACAATGAAAATAAGGCATGTGGATACCCTCAGAGATTCCAGATGACTGACAGTTCTGAGAATGATGAAAAGAAAAAGAAGTAAATATATATATTTCACTGAAAAAAACCTGAAGAGTTTTAAAGCATTTAATCTCATGACCTCAAGTTTGTTTCCTTGAACACCCCCACACCCCCTTCCCTCTCCTTTTATTCCCCAATAACCTAAACTACTAAAATGCAGTTCATTGGAGCATGGTGCTAATAACACCAACGTTGTGGGCTCAATCCCTGTGTGGGCTATCCACTTAAAAGTTGTGCTCGATGATTCTTGTGGATCTCTTCCTACTAAGAATATTCTAGGATATCAAAAGAATTCCTTCTGTGAAATTACATGGCAGGTGACAGCCTGGCTGCCAAGTTCTAGTTCACCAGCACATGCAACTTCCTTTGTGGAGTAACTATGGCAAAGCAGAGATGGAGTAAGGACTGGGAAGTGTTTAGTAGGCACTAAGGCAGGACTACCAGAAAGCCACACAAGGTACTTCCACATTGGCTAAGATTTAATTTGCCATAGGTTTTTTCAATATTCACAGGTTATTTCCAACCTTCTCACAATCCAGTTGGGTATGAAGGCGAAAAATCCCATTTTCCTCTTCCCACCCTGATAGGAGCTGCGAGGGAAGAAAAGATGCCTTAAAAGTCACTAGCATCTTCCACTAACTTATAGCACAAATCCCTGTGTACACTTCCAAACACTTCCATTTCATTTTGCTCTTGGTGACAAGAAAAAGGCAGAAGTGAGGCAGATTGTTAAATTATGCTGGTTATATATGAATTGTGGTATCTGTGCAGAAAACATAAGAGATGTACGGAAAATCTGAAGAGTAAAAAACCCTTAACAAACTCCTAATAAAATTCACATCTATGCTCTATACTTGTGTTCTATCTGGTGTTTACTAGTGCCAGCCTTGAGCATTGTGCACCTATTCCCTCAGGTACCTGTACAAAAGCAAAAGGCTCTGACCTTGGCTTCTTGACATTGTGGGATAATAAAAACAATAATTTCAGTATGGCAGATACTTCTGTATAAGCTCTTCCATCAAGTTCTAATGAATCATCATGAACTAAAGTCCTTAATTTATAGGAGAATTATGCCACAGCACATTTGGTATCTGTAGAGTGAGATGTCCTACAATGAGACCTCTGAATGCAGAGAGTTCAAATACCTTTACATTCAACCAGCTTTATTACTTTATTTTTTCTCTTTCAGAAGTTTAAATTCAGAATTGTGCTCTAGATTTCCAAATTTGTAGGAAGGCTTAGCCATTTTGAACTGAAAAGCCCATCAATCTGCAATTCCCATGTGGCTGGAGCAAAATCTTGTTTATTGTGCATTACCTGGCAGATCCTTGATCAAGGACAACTGAAAACCAGTTTATATTATATTGAATTTTTTTCAGATCTTCCCATTACAATAACTATCATCACAAATTGTTATTAAGAAACACGAGAACCTTGACGTTCAAATGCACTATACAAATGCTTCTGTGAAATACATCCTTCTCTATTTTGCATTTTCTGGTTCTCCCATATCTCAAATTTAGGGGTAAAAATTCTCAAATCTGAGTTTCTAATTCAGACTCTTCAATTTCATAGTCAGTAGTAAGCATTAAATATTAACTATACCTTGTCTTCATACTCTCTGCTTAAACTAAGAATTGAGCACTTTATTTCTCATTATATTAAATTCTGTGTTAAAAGATAAGCTGCTACTAATTTCAATAAATTTCCCTCCAAATTCTGTCTAATCTATAACTTTTCATGGAAAAAGATTAAGAAACTTATCAAAATGCCTAAATACAGATACTACATGACTTCTGTTTTTTATAAGCAGACTTAGTGACATAAGGAAACCCTCCAACTCAATCACATTCAAGAATTCTTTCCTCCCAGCTTCCAGTTCACTCTACTCTCCCTCTCACTTTAACAACTGTTTCATTTCCCTGCATATGTATTCAGATGTCCCTGTTTATTATAAACCATTTTGCTGTTCTTTCTAAAAACAATAAATGTAATAAGTAAATTGTTCTGATAGCAGTAAGCAAACAGACTGACTGCTGGAACAGTTCTCAGCTCTATACTGAGCTGCACCCTGAAGAAGAGGAACAAGTAGAATCAATCAGAGATGCTATGTAAAAGAAGAGTTGTAACTGATGGTCCTAAAATTTATCTCCTCCTGAATTTCATGACTTACTAACACATTGCTCTTAGAGAAACTAAATTATTCCTATTAAATTGTCCACAACAGTCCTCACTTGATCTGAATTTTTAAAGCTACTAGTAATACCTCCATGTAGACCGTAGCTTCTTGTGGTAAGCATCTGATAACTCATTTTACTAATTCTCTTTGCTTTTTAAGCCAATTCCAGAAAAGGAAGCTAATTCCCACGGGTTAATAAAACAAGCTAATCAAATCCAGCTTCACAGATTAATATAATTCTACACACATATTCAGATCCTTTAAATTTTGAGTGAGCCAATCAAATAAAAGACATTGGTCAAATGGACTCATTCTAAAGGAAAAAAATCAGATGTTTGAATAGACTAAGAAGATGTTAATTCAACTTGCTATTCAAATAAAGTCAATATAACTGAAAGCAGTTCAATAATATAATTGTTTTCAGTCAGCACTTTTTTTATCCCTAAATGCTTCAGCAGTGATCGCTCACCCTCTGCCAACAAAAACACTGGACAAAGTTATCTGGAATATGGCACTGAATTTACTTTGAACCCATTAAGATTAGATAGCATTGAAAGCTATCTATGATGCCAAAGAAAAGACAACTGGTGAAAAAAACCCCTTCTTTCTATGGAAGTGCTACACATCCTGCATTACTTACCATTTTAGCTAAAGAAAATGCAATAATCAAATAATAGCATACTAAAGACTACAATTAAATGATATTGACTTGATAGGATAGAATTTGAGAGATCCACATACTACAATGCAATGTTACACAACCATGCATATCATCAAGTAGAAGAAAGTTGTAGCTAACTTATTAAATTCTGCTTTTCCCTGTTTTACAAAGAACATACTTTTTCCCCACCAATAGGCCATCAGCCTATAGGAGAAACCAAGCATTAGCAAATCAGATAGATAATCCAAGCAATATTCATTTATGTGCTGAGTGAAAGGAATCTTTCTTCCAGTAACACAAACCCTGAAAATTTTCATTTTCATTCATGTGGAAATGGAAGTCTGCTACCCGAAGAGCTATTATCTTCTCCTTAACCAGCAGAAAAGCAACAAGCCTGACTCAAATTATGGCAATCACTATACATACAGTATCTGTGGTTAGCAAGCTAAGGCACTTCTAAAAAGAAGTCTAATCTTGTGGAGAGAAAGATCATCTGACAGCAGGAACTGGAAACACTTCTACCACACATACATGCTGAAGGGGTGAATATCAGACATCTGCAGGTAGAGGATACAGGGAAGATGAGTGGGAAGAGAGAGGGAAAAGGAAGAAGAACATACTTGCAGAATATGCTGGGTCTTCCTCCTTCTTACCAAAAGTCTTACAAAGAACAACTGTCTCAACACATACCACAGTGCTAATTCCTGTCCTACTTGTAATCAAAACCCCTCTGATGTTCTGCTAAAAGGCTGAGACTTGACTTGACACAGGATCAGATGAAATTAATTTAGCTTGTCTGGGATGAAACAAGTTAAGGAACATTCCTGAAGGTTGGTAAACTCACTGGCAAGCAACTGTTCAAAATTTCAGAAGCAACAAAAAGCCTAAAATCTAGAGGAATGATTAACATTTACTAGCTTCCTAAAAGATGCACACAGATCCTCCCAACTATTCAAAATTTTTACCAGTTTTGTCTTGCTTTTGCATTTTTCATTTATAAAAGAAGGGTTGGAGGATATAGTAATCAAAATATATTGACTTATTGAACTAAATCAGGCTATCTTTTGGATAATGAATATATTTTCTAACAGATTTCATATTGCTAGAGATAAAAGAAAGATAGCATACCCTGATTTTGACAATGCATGACCATTTTTTGAGTTCTTCACAGATTAAATACTGAGCAAGTTCAACATGCAAAAATAAAGTTATCATTAATTTTAAAGACCTTAATCCAATGTGTCAAATTCACATACATGAGTGCTCTTAGCAGACTGGCCTTTTAGACACAACACCAAAACTCCACTCAAAGCTAAGAAGAGAAGCTCAAATTTAGTGTTATGCTTGGCAAAATAATTCTGTCCAATCAGCTGATGTGCAATCTGCAGAAAAAGATTTCTCCATACCCCCTCTAGTGGTTCATCTGCAGGTGAGATTTTAACAATCAAAAGACAGAAATGGTTCTTAGAATTTGAAGTGGCTTGCTCCAATCTTTGCTGATCTACCTGAGAAGGGCTGTGAATTAAAAAAAAAATCTTCCAGACTGCCTATGCCTACACCAAGAAAGTCTGTTCAGTCATGCAGCAAAAATGGAAACCTGTGGCTAATATATTTTCTCATATCAAAAGAAAAAAGAAAAAAAAGAAAAAAAAGTGGTTTCTTTGGGCACAATGTGTAAGCAGGCACTGGTGTTTAAAGTATGTCACTCCTTTTGCTTACTGATACTGGTTGGAAGGAAGGGAAATGTGCAATCATCTATCTCAGAAGTGCCTCCTGTCATCTCACAGCTCTCTTTAGAGTTTTTTTTCCACAGTTTTGAGTACCCTATCCATTAAAAAAAATCCTCCTCTCCTTCCCTTAGGAAATCAAAGTAACGGCTGGAACCTGCTAAACTTGATGAGGTAGTAAAAGACAACTTTTACATTATTCTGAAGCTAAATATCACGACAGTTTAACCAACTTCAGTACCTTTAAGTACCCTTTAAAAAGTATAACTAAAGGTTAGTCACTTGCTAAAAACTAGATTACATAATAAATCATTAATAGCTACTGCTTCACATAAGCATTACCTGTTAAATGACTTAAATGATCTTTTCAATATTAGCAGTTATTTTCTACTCTTGCTTCTCTTACAGTAAAATAGAAACAATTTGTGGCATTTATGGAAAAATCAGTTTAAAATACAGAGTCATTTTGATATATTTTTGTTAGACAATTTCTTAAGAAGATGGAAAACAAAAGGGTATTTAAACTATGGACAAATTGTCCTCTTCTTACCATGACCTGGGACAGATACTGGATTATCACTGGTCTGTACTAGATATGAGCCGGCAGTATAGTCCTCATCTGTATCAGAGTCCTGAACTGGCTGGCTGGCATTATTACTTAATAACCACCTCTGGTTGTCATGGAGATTGGGTGATGGAGGAGGGGAGTGTAAATGTTCAGTAACTGATGGACTAGATGAGGAGGATGGCATGGGAGGACCTATAAAAAAATAAAAAGCATTTAAAATATGGGTCAAGATATCACATGAAAAACAATTTATTTCTTGTATCACCAAAAGATGAATATTCTACTTCAAACAAGGAAAAAAGATGGACAAAGAAAATATGACAATTGCCTGAAATAAACTGGTTTAAGTGTTTTAGAAACCATAACATAATGCCATGACTTGATATTTCAGTGAACAGTGTTTATTATACAGGATTGTTTCTTTCAGTGAGACACTCCTGTCTAAAATCTATTAGTGCAATAAAGTAATACAAATAAGCAGGCACAGAAACAGAGAAACAGGACCAGTTTTCCAAGTTCACACATACAGGGAAACTCACCACTGTAAATTTTTGCCACAGGTTACTCTGACACAACTTTTCATTTTCAGCAATGTTTCTCAGACACATGCCATTTAAAACCTATCAAAATGTTTCACCTGTCAAACTTATGTCCATCTGCACAAGTTGTTTTAAAACATGCATACGCAATGACTACATCCCATTCCTGCATCTTGAAAGTATCTTAAAGTCATCATGGAGGAAGACAGATTTAAATAAAGCCTTAGCATATCATAACAATGCATTTAGTCCTTCAATTAAACAATAATTAGGCCAGAATGCAACAGAGAAAGAATTATCTAATCTACCCTGTGAATATATAGGTTCTTTATAGTCTTTAGTGATCACAGATCTTATTCAGAGTAAGACTGCTGAACTACTTTTGAATAAAGTGTTGTTGCCTGTAGGTGGGGAATGTGCCAGAATATGAAGAAGCTTTATTACATAATTTATGTTAAAACCAAAATTAGATTAATCCGCATGGTTATAATTCATAACTATAAATCTAAATTTAAATTAGAGGAAAAGGGCCTTTTTTTCATCATATAATGATTTGGTTTTATGGTACTTAGTAGTATAGTTATGCTGCAGAGGTGCTGTGCTTCTCAGTGTTAATAAATCATACTGACACCAGTAGCTTGAATTACTTTCCCTCCACCTCCCTTGTACCCTGCTAGAATCATGCTAATTATTATTTTCGTTTTCTTTCATATTCAGTTTATACCATCATATAGTATCTTAAATATCTCTAAAACATGTTGCTAAGTCCTTACCAATTGGCCTCTTTGGGAAGAAACCTATGAAAGCCTCACCACAAACTATTCACTTAATACTTCCACATATCATTTACCCCTTTTTGTAGTACATATGTTTTGTACATATGTTGTATGCACAACATATATTATGACCATTTAAGATGGGGGCTTGGTCCTGGAAGGAAAGTGAGCACTTACTACTAGTCAAGTAGCTCCTGTGTAAAACCCAAGGTTTACGATCAGGGAAATAAAAAGTACGGGGGAACGACATTTTACAGGGCTCAACTTGTGAATTTAGAAGTAGGGAATGGGCACATTTTGTAGCTCGAGATAAAATGCCAACAGGTTTTCTTGCTACACCTTGATTTTTCACATTGCTTGCTTCAGTAACCTTTGTAGTTATTTCTTGATGCAATATTTAATGCATTATTTATGGTATACTTAAACTGACTTAGGTAGCCATTATATTTCATTTTTTGAATAGTTCCAATAAAAAAAAGTAGTGGGTTTTGTAATATTTTTTTTTTAATCTTGGAATAAGCCTCCTTTACTTGCTTTGGACCTCTCTTAGAGGAGAGCTGCAGTAATATGTTCCAGATGTATATGTACTGTCTGAAGCAAGTCAACATTTCAGTAGTATCTTTGGACTTTATATATAACACCTCTCAATATGCTTCCTTTCTCCTTCTCAATTTACACTCATTACCTTTCAGGCATAACAGAGCCTTGATTGCACAAATCATAATCATACAAAACACGTTGCCTGAAAATGTGTCACGTCCAAGGTTCCTTAATTGTTTTGTAAACTCCCTCATTTATTCAGAACTATTAATTGTCTCCGTGCTACATGGCTAGCTGACACTGCACTGCACTGATGAGTAGCCATCCGGAACATGCACCACTTGGGTGCCCTGGTTTACTGAATTTCTTAGCTCAGAAAACACCATTTGTCAGGTGTGGGGTGGAAGTGCAAGGGTATTAGCAAAGCTCCCACCACTACGCTCAGCAGGGACAGATCTCTGCTACTGCAAAAATCAGTTGATTAGGGCTGTAAGACCACCAGGAAGTTATCCAATTCTTAAAAATAAACCGAATTCTAGCAGACAGGTCTTACAATCATAGAATCATTTAGGTTGGAAAAGAATTTTAAGATCACTGAGTCCAACCTTTAACTCAGCATTGCCAAGTCCACCACTAAACCATGTCCCTAAATGCCACCTCTACATGTCTGTAAAACACCTCCAGGAATAAGAGACTCAACCACTTTTCTGGGCAGCCTGCTCCAAGTTGTGATCACTGTTTAAGTGAAGAAGTTTTTCCTAATATTCAAGATAAACTTTCCTGAAGCACTGCTAGCTCATGTTCAGCTGGCACTTGACCAGCATCTCCAGGTTCTTTTCTGCCAGACAGCTTTCTAGCCACTCTTGTCTGAGCCTGTAGCATTGCATGGAGTTGTGACCCAAGTGCAGGACCCAGAACTTGGCCTTGCTGAACTTCCTACAACTGGCCTCAGCCCATTGATCCAGGCTGTCCAGATCCCTCTGTGGAACCTTCTACCCTCTAGCACACCTATATTCCTGCCTAACTCGGTGTCATCTGTGAGCTGAATGATGGCACACTTGATCTCCTTCAGATAATTGATAAAAAATGTAACCAGGACTAGCCCCTGAGGAACTCTACTGACTAGCCACCAGCTGGGTGCAATTCCATTCACCACCACCTCTCTGGGCCTGCTCATCCAGTCAGTTTTTAACCCAGCAAAGAGGACACCCAGCCATACCACGGGAAGCCAGGTTCTCCAGGAGAATGTTGTGGGAGGAAGTGTCAAGAACTTTACTTAAGTCTTGGTAGACAACATCCACAGCCTCTTCCTCATCCACTAAGTGGGTCAGTTTGTCACAGAAGGGGACCAGGTTGGTCAGGCAGAACCTGCCTTTTGTAAACCCCTGCTGGCTGGGCCTGATCCCCTGTTTGTCCTGTACATCTTGCATGATTTTACTCAAGATGACCTGCTTGGCAGAGATCACCTTGCCGGCACTGAGGTCAGGCTGACAGGTCTGGAGTTCCCTGGAACCTCCATCTGGCCCTTCCTGTAGATAGGTGTCACACCATTCAACTTCAGTCGCCTGGGACAGCCACACTTGACCAGAGCTGCTGGTAAATGACTGGAGGTGGCTTGCTGAGCTCTTCTGCCAGCTCCCTCAGTACCCCTGGCTTGAGCCCCCATGACTTGTGGGTGTCTAAGTTGCATAGCAGGTCACTGACTATTTCTTCTTGGATTACAGGGGCTTTGTTTTGCTCCCCATTCCTGTCTCCTAGCTCAAGGGGTGGGGGACCTTGAGGCCGACTCTTCTTACTTTAAAGACTGAGGCAAAGAAGGCATTGTTACCTCAGACTCTTCCTCATTCTTCATCACTGTATTTTCCCCCTTCACCCTATAAAGGATGGCTATTCTCCTTAGCCCTTCTTTTGTTGCTTTCTTGTCACAAAGTTACATGGTCTGCAGAAAAAAAGGGAGCCAGCTGTAATATGAGCCAATTTTTCACAAGAACCCTAGGCCAACCAGCTGGGACACGTATTTCTGTACAATTTCATCCAGAACTGGCAGATTTTTGCAGTGAGCTCGTCTGTGATTCCAAGTGAAAAGAGAGATAGCTATCTATACTGCCATTTATAGAATAAGCTACACATTAAGAAAAAAAATACTTAACACACTTTCTAGAGGAATCGTAAATGATGTGCATATTCCTTTCCAATTCTTTTTTTTACATGGAATGAAAGGCATTCAAAAGTATTTGGCAATATCCCCTCTTGAAGTTGTAACAAACTCATTTATAAATCATAAAAACATTAAGTATGAAAAAAGCCAATTAGATTGATTATAACACTTTTCCCATACAGCTTAGAAGTATACAACACTAAGAATATTTCATTCTAAGAAAACCCACATAAATAGAACTTCTGATTTTCTCCCCATTCTGCTTCTTTTGGTATCCACCTAGCAAAGCATTTGGTTGTTCTACTTTGACTTTCTTGCCCGTATTTTAAAAAAGCAAAAGTTCTTGTTTTTAATATGTGAACTTGATTCAACAGTAAGATATTTTTCACAGGCAAATATGCTGGACTTAAGAGTATTTAAATCTCATGTTTTAGGTCAGTTATGAGGAAGAACACACTTTATTTTGTTGGCATTTTCATAATTGAAAACATATGACTTTAAATGATCTTTATGTACTTCAAAAAAATTATCTTACATGAAAATGCAAAATACAGCCAAACTCCAGCAAGAACAGATTCAATATAGCAATATGTGAAGAGATGAATAGATTTGCTAAGGATATGAGTCCCCAAAGAAAGTAAAACACAAAGAAAATAGGTTGTAAGAAGAACATTAAAAAAGAAGTACACCTGAGCTAATAATGGATACATTAAATACATATATACAAGGTAATTATGTTAAAAAAAAAGGGCAGTGTTCTCTGCCACGATCAGCACTTGTCGGGATCTGTGATATTTAAATGCTCCCGAGACTGTAGAAAGTCTCTGTCTTTCAGCCCCGCTGCCAAAGGAGGAGTCGTAATTCGTCTATGCTGGTTTTCAAGGTTGTTTATTTCTTCTTATCTAAAATATTTTCTCTCTGACCTGCAGCAAGTCTGTCTCGCAGGACAGCGTGTGGGGCTCTGCCCCTCAGTGGGATGTTACAAACATTATATACTAGAAACTACATGTGCTGTATTTACAATAATGTGCCAATATCTATCACCCATGTTGAACAGTGTGTCCCCAGCCTAAACCAATAGAAAAATGCCAACACCACAGTGAAACATGGAGGGCATGAAGAAGAAGAAAAAGGACAAGGCATGCCCAATTTTCCTCCATCTTACCCCCTTTGAACCCCTCATTTAGAATACTAAAATTCTACTTTTGCACCCGTGCCACACTAATTACTACTTCTATCAAACACTCAGAGCTTGTAATTCATCCCATAAGATTGAAAACTCTTTTCCATGGACAGAGATCAGAGACAGTGTCTCTCGGAGCTATGTACAGGGGGGTTCCTGACCCCCTGCCAGGGTCCCAGACCTTCCAGGGCAGCCACAGGGATGCTCTGGATTCCCACAAGCACTGACCTAAAACATGGCACAAATTAAAAATTGGAAAGAGAACTAATGTCACATATTCAAAGGGACAAGTATGGTAAGTGCAACCCATAAAAAGATAGCAAATAAACAATGGAAAGACTGCAACAATTGACTGGTAGTAATGTACAGGAATTTCTGTATTAAGTATATTAAGGCTTAACTAAGTCTAAAGCTGAGCCTCTGTCAATTGGTGCTGCCCAACACCACAGGTATCATAACAGGGAAAGAGAGTGGGGCTGCTGCAGTTTGGGAAGGACTGGGGGCAGAGCAGGGCAGAGCTGTACCTTCAACCCCAGAACCTCAGGCACTTCCACCTGGCCACAACCCGAGTTAGTACAAGCTGCCTTCCCTTAAAAAAAAAAAAAAAAAGAAAGAAGCTATTTGCAGCATTTAAGCTTATTCACTGCTCAGCTCTCATCCTCTATAGGTCACTAGTTGCTACAGAAACACTCTGCTTCAACAACACCAATGAGTGCCTGGATGAACTGCATCTCCACTAGATGTATTTTAGAGAAAGTAGTGCTAGACATTTTTAGAAAATGGCATTTAGGAGAAAAGTAAGATAGGAGAGAAGCAGTAGTAATGACCTGCTGTTACAGGGTCGGCGGGCTGAAATAGATGACCATGTGCACTTATGAAATCTTCTCACTAGATTCAAACTCTTAAACCAGAGAGATTTTGCTGGCAATGACACTAAGAAGAAAGGAAAAAAAAAACTTGTTTATTTCCTATTCTTATTATAAATCAGATTTTTCTGACTATAATTCATGAAGCAACAAAAACTTTCCTGAGCTGAAATATGATCTTAAAAATGTGTAGTTTTCATTGCTTCATGAATTTCTTTAATGCTGAACATATATCTAGATTGTCCCTAAAAACCTGGCATTATCAACTTACTTCCATAAGATGCATTGCAAGTTACATACTTTGAAAAAGTAATTTCACTATAAAAATTTGAAGGGCCATTATTTTAATCTCAATCAGGCTGCATAAATCCTATACCAAACTTATGTACAACTTCTGATGGCTGCTTAAAGCAATACAACAGTAGACAGCTCTGTTTAGGCTGTTTAGCTATGGCAGAACAATGCATTTTTCCATTCACAGTGTTGGCAGCCCTTGTCACTGAGACTGAAGAAAAAAAAATTCCTCTATCTACATCTCAAGCACACAGAAGGAGAGTCTTATTTTGAAGTGGTAAAGAGATTCTTACTGACTTCAATGTCAGTAAGAAAATGGTATTAAATTACAATTTGCAAAGTAGATATCTCGCTACTGAAATTAATGAGATTTTGGCTGGTGAATTAATGGAAATGAAGATTTCATGCTATATTAAATGGCACTACTATGTCACATAAAGCCAAACCCAGACCCCATACTGTGGAAAAACATGTTATACATATAATGGATCACTATGAATAGCTATATATCTCTATTCTGTACTTTGCTGCTCACAACAGGACAAAGCAGGTTGCTGTTGTGGGTTTTTTGTTTTGTTTTTTTTTTTTTTTTGTTTTTTTTTTTTTTTTTTTTTTTGGTTGTTTGTTTTTGTTTTGGTTTTCTTGGGTTTTTTTTTTTTCAATAAAATAGTTTAAGGATCTTATAAAACTTGGATGAGACAGGCAGTGGCTTTTGAAGGTCAGAAATAACAAGTCTTCTGGCTAAATTAATTAGAAACCAAAACACTTTCAAACATGAAGGACACTTACAAGCCTTCTGAATCAAGCTGAGATGACTCTTTGCAATCTGTTCTAAGACTTCCCAGTGTGCTGAAAGCTGTACAGACTCTTGTTAAAAAGGGCACCTATACCCTCCTAACAAGTTTACTGATTGCATCCCAAAATTTCAATTTCTAGTGTATCACATGTAGATTGACCCAAAAAAGCCTCTAAAAACCCCCAAGCCCCTGCACCTGGTATGTACAACCCTTAACGACTGCATTTTGGACCTTTTCATCTCTGCATATAAAACAGTAAGTTAGTAACAAGTGAGTTTTAATTTTAAACTAATTTTTCATTATGGACTTCCTGTATGCTCTCCAACCTGTATGACTTGGCATTGGCATTTATCTCTCTGCTGGATCCTGCAGCCTTCTGCAGCCAACCTGCAGTGACAGTTATCTCTTAATTAATACTCTACATGCAAATGGAAGTATCAAAAACTGCTGTTGTATAGCACACAAAGAACAATTACTTATAACCAACACAGTTCTCTTTATCTATTTATACCAGAGTTGACCGCTGTAGTAGCTACTGTGAAGACCTCCCCAAGGAAATACATGCATAGACAGTCTTCCAAATATACACACACATATAAATAAGACGGTATGAATCCATCTACAGTGAAAAACACTGCAGTGAGAAGAAATTACATGCCAAGAACTCTTTTAAAAACAAATGCTTTCAAGTGCATAGAAATGATGCTTGTGATCTATTGTGGATTTTCCATTTGGGTTTTGCTTTATTTGTAATCATAATGGATAATGACCCTTTTACCCATGAACTAGGAGGTGTACTTTTGAAGTTTCAAATCCTTCTGAGTGCTGATGAACTGTGGCTTCATGTCAGATGCAAACTTTAAACACAAATGATATCTATTTTTCCTATATTTCCTCAAAAAGTTAGCACTTCTAAACAAAACAGATGTACTGACATGTATTCTAACTCACAAAGTTGCAACTACTTCTATAGACTGTGAAAGCTAAAACTGTACAAGACCATAATCAAAGGACATTGATTTGAAAAATAAAATTAATCCATTAGAAAGCAAGACAAATAATGGCCTGAAATAATGTAATTTGTTTTTTTTTCTTCTTGGAAGTACAGTATAATAACCAGACTCAGTAATATAAAATTGGCAATTATCTTCTAAAAAAGAGAAAGATTTCTTAAGAAAAATGGTTATGCCTTAGAACTAACACACATTTCTGAAGCAAAAACTTTATGTTTTGAAGCATTTTGGTTATTTCAAAAAGTTAACAGCTGCTGCTCAGCAGATTGTTAAATGAAAAGGACTGCCCTGTTCTTATAGGGGTCAGACTGCATGACCGCAACAGCTCTGTCTTCAGTCCTGAGTTCAGGCAGTGCTCATTTTTGCTTTAAATGGGAGTTTTGTCTGTAAAGAAATTGCAGAATCTGAGCCTTAACTGACAGAGTATCCTAACCAAAATGCACAGCTCTTTCTTCTTACCACAGAAAAAAAATATTTTTTACTATTATTATTTTCAAAAGGAATCACCTTATATATTCAGAGCCAGGTGTAGAGCAAAGATTCACTCACCTAGGCACAAAGTCCATAAGCTGAACCAAAACCTCAAGCATCTCTAGTATCCAGGGTTTATTTTTTTAGGAGCTACTCTGCTCAGCTCAACTGAATCTTCCAGTTTATTTCCCCCAATATTAATTAAAAGTTGATGTGAAAAATACTGGAAGGAAACAGAGAGTTATTCCCAGAAGAGCAAAAATCTTCATTCTACTCAGAAAATCATTTAAAGTGATAGGTCTTCATATTTTTAGAAAAACATTAATCTTTTTTGGGGGGTTGGGGGCGCAGTTTTGGACAGAAGCAAGTTGAAATCAACACCAGATTGCAAAATATTCTGATTAACTCCTATCTTCACTTGAGATGTAGAAGTTCTCACATGAAAATGGCACTTCTCCATTCAGAGCCTCCGTGGGGATTCAGACCCCTCTGCCTTGTGATGGGAGTCTCATACAGTACAGCCAGGACAAGGAGACACCAGGTCAGCCACATACGAGTGGCACACTCACAGTTTTGGCCCAGCCAAGTGCCACTTGCAACCGACTTGCAGGCCCTGGCAGCCAGCACACAGTAGCTGGAGCATCAGAGCCAGAAGGTCTCCAAGGGCCTGCAGCACTTGGACTGTGCACGCAGGGAAGCTCCTGGGGTCCCCATCTGGCTCCTGTGTAACTTGGCCACAGACCTGGCCCTTTCCTACCACAGCAGTTGGTGCCTGCTCAAGCACCAAGAGGCAGAGGAGCAAGGCACACATGCACAGCTCTGCACCTGAGCAATGCAAAAGGCACCCGTGCATGGCCAATCATTTCTGCCTCAGTCAGAGCCCTACATGGCTGTGCACATCTGCCTGGGCCTACTGCTTCATTGACCACTACACAGCAGGCAGGGAAAGGGCAGGAGAGATCTCCTGGGTAGGGGGAATGTGCAGCCAGTACCCTCTGTACCCACTACTCATCGATTCACACGCAAACCAAACTAAGCATTACACAGTGCTGTGAGAAAGAAACCAGCCCTTCTCAAAAGCCTGCCAGGATTTTCATGTTCAAAAAACCCATACTATAAACACACCACAGACACAAGCTAAAACCAGGAAAAAAACCCACCAGGGCTTTTTCTTTTTCCGGCATTTCCAGAAATGGAATCAAGCATCAAAAATGGAGCAGCTGGCAGATACTATAATCAATGTAGGAAGGATAGCCACTCTGAGTCTGTCTTATATTCACTCAGCAATGATACTGAAGTGTTTACCAAGTTCCCACTCTCAATCCTGACCTTTGTAAAAAGACTGTAATTTTTCTGGATGCTGATACTCTTTCAGATGGCAATTCATAAAGACAAATCACCTATAAAAGTAACCTTTGAAGAAATGCTTCTTTGTTCTTCCTATCCATGACTTTTTATTATTAGAGGTGAAATGGATTGAGCCATGTCACATCTGGTTTATCATTCTTCCAACATAACTCAGTGGTAGTCGATGCACTTTGTATTTTCACAGTTGCTTTGGGCTAAATTAGCAGGAGCAGAAAATGTCTTTTTTGAACAGGACAGGAAATGCATCTTGAAGAACACCAGACAACATGAAGGTTTTTTTGGAAGGGAGTGGGAGAGAGGATTCTTAACGAGGAAATAAACCTTCTGAGAATGATTCACAAAGCATTCGGTTTATAGAATCAGTTAATTTCCCATCCTCATTCCTCCCACCCCTGTAAGAAGCAGTTTAAAGAGGAGTGAAATCAAATACTAATTAACTAAATTTGGTTTTCTTAATTCTACTGTGTCCTTTATGAGAAAAGCAGTCTAAGCAATGACAGGGATACCAGTTTTGCCTACTTTTGCTACCAGTGTGGCCACTGCCTTGCAGTCTGCCATAAAGGGAACAACATCTTCGAAAAAAAGCATCCAGAGAACCTCTTAATGACATCAAATTGCTTATGCTAGCAGACCACAGAAAATGACTCGTTTTCTCAGAAGGAAACATAGCAATTTAAAGAGATTTTGATAGATGTGAACAAAGAGCAACGAACTGCTGAAAAAGAGTTCTATCAACCTTACTTACAAAAATAATCCCACTTTTTAGTATTCACAAGAATCACAGAATATTCTGATTTGGAAAGAACCCACAAGGATCATCAAGCCCATCTCAAGTAAATTGGGATCAAACCCATGACCTTGGTCTTATGATCACCATGTTCTAACCAATTAGTTCTTTTAGTGTAGTTATTTATATCCCTGTGAGCTGCATTTTTTGGACTGTAGCTATTTCAAAAGACCAGAGCCATGGCATTGCAAAAGAAGAGGAGGAGAAGGAAGGATACAATGACTATTGCCACCTTTACCAGCTTCTGATTGCAAGCTGCCCCAGACAGTGGCACACGCTCCCCCATGAGCTCTGTGTGCCTCCCAGCAGGGCTCTGCAGGGACCAGCACAATGTCGAGCAGCCATCAGAATGAGCAGCACTACTGCCAGAGCCTTCCATGTGCACTAAGCCATCATGCTGCTGCTCCCTGCCTTCTCCCAATAAACCGAGGCAAACCAATACAATTTCCCGTAGCACTAAAGAATCGCGCCATGCCTACAAAAGCACACATTTAGCAATGAGAAAGGAGAAAGCAGTCCTGCCAATGAAACCTCAAACTTACCTAACCAGCAGTGAACTCTGGAAGGGTCTGAAGGTAACACCACTGAAATAGGTATTTTTGTTACTTCCTTGTTGCTTCATTATCAAAAGCCCTTCCCTTCCTGCAGCACTTTCAAGTTCTCTTTCTTGTTAGGGCTTTTTTCTGCTACATTAAATGTAACTCACTAACAAAGGAATTTTGGGGAGGGGAGGAATTAGAGAATTACCAGAAAATTATTGACTGTTGTCTCACACAGTACCACTCTTACAAGCAACGGGACATTTACTGGACATTGATGTCTCATTACATCTAGTATGTAATTTATTTCTCTGCTGGAAGAGAACTTATCAGTTTTGCCCATGTGGAGAAAATGTTTCTACTTTAGAAACAAATAGACCACCACAGGCAAGAAGCTGGAAAACCCACTGCATGATCACTGAAGTCAGCTCACTACCAAAGCTGCTAAGGCAGCAGGGTTGCAATGGGCCAGAGGTGGCATTTTGGGGCCAGATTTTTGACAAAGCCTCATTGAGGAATTATTTAGAAAACTGAGAACAATAAAATCTATAAGGTACTGAGAACTGAGAGAAAGCTGGACTCTGTATTTAGGTGTCTCTGGTAATTCAGCATTAAACAAAAACCCCACCAAGTCCCTTATTTTTGCCTGAAGATATAAGCAATAATGTATCAGCTGATAAGAAAATTTTGTGAAGCACTACAAACTTGCATATTTTTAGTCACTCTTCCACTGTAAGAAATTATTGCTATCTAAAACAGAATATGTTTTGACTAGTATATAAACCTTTTATTTGATAGCTTTTAATTTTTTAACATTTTATCTGCACTTACACTCAGCAGGACTGGATAAGTGCACTAGCAATATGTACAATTTAAAACCATACATTTTAAATAGGGTCAGTTATCCATTCAAGTTCAAAAGAATATAGACTTAGCAATTCTTAAAACAAATATACAAATCCCTCACATTAGCTTAGGTAGGTCAGAAAATGCTGAATGGAGTTGAAAAAAATACCTTTAGCCTCAGACTAAACACAGAAAATTTCAGTCCAAGAGTGCTTTTCATAAAGTTATGAGCTAATGAACAAAAGGGCATCCTAATAAAGTTTCATGAAATATTAGCTATGAAATCCAGCAGTAATGTCATAATCTTTATTTCTTTGCCAACTCGACCACTTCAGAATAGTAAAAACCAAAGTAAAGTAAACTACACCAGTTACTGTGAAAAGGTTTTATCTCAAAGAAAATAGAAAAGGACCAAAAGATTGGGGGAAAATTCCAAAATAGAGAAAATACTTGTTTATGCCTGAGTGGAGCCAAGGGTAACAAACCCTCTTTACCAAGCTGCTTCCAGAATCCTTGGGCCTTGGTCCAGGGACAAGGGACACGCCAGCTGGGCCATCCATATCTGCCAGCAGGCAGAGGTTATCCATCTCTTTGAAAAGGGATGAAAGAAAATTGCTGTCTGAGTGCTTTGCAAACTCTGAAAACAACTGCTCTTCAGCTAAACAGTAGGATTGCCAGTAGAAGAGGTACAAGTCTCTGAGTTCCAGAAAAAATTACTAATGTTGACATATTCTACTTTCAAGATACCCCCCTCGTTAACAGTAAAAGCTGCCAGATAGAAACCAGTTGCTACCCAGAAAGCATTTAGAACAACTGGTCCGGAAGCCCTGTCCTGTAAAACTAAAATTCCCCATATACATTATAGCATGTGCTTACCAAAACTATCTGCACCTTCCCACCAACCATCACGAATCTCTACTGCCAAAACATCTACCAAAGTACTTACAGATAAGAAAAAGCATGAACAAATTTCTTACTTGACTAGGTTTTTTTTCCCCTCTGAAAAAGACACTTTTTAACAGGTTCTTGGCCAAGATTACATTTGTATTCACACAATACCTCTTTTATGAAAAGATGTAATGCAACCAATTACGAGAGCAGCTCCTGAAAAACCCAGCTAATGGCTTGACTTGGTCTGCATTCATATCAACACAAAATAACTAATTTGATACAATACTTGATAATGGAGCACCATGCAATGAAGAGATTACGTAGGAACACTTAAAAGATGCTCATTCCGAAAGGATCAGACCTTATAAAATGCAATTTATAAGCATGGAGAAAAGAAGAAACACAGAACTGAAATCAGGTTTACCCACATTTCATTAATTTTGTTCTTTGGCATGTTAATGTCTAACACACATGCAGTTTTCTGGTGCAGTTGCTGTTACTACATATAACTTAAATTAGCCTCCTACACTTGAAATGTCATGATTTCTACAGGAAGAGATAAAGGAATAGTCTCAGCTCTCTTGCTCAGTTATCTGAGATGCCTTTTTTTGTGAATTGTTTGTATTTATCTTTGAGATATGGTAGTGGTCCAAATATTAATTCTTTACATGTTTTCTGACACAGTTATCATTCATTATATATTTCTGAAGCAGTTACAACCTGCAAAGTGAACTCTTGGTCAGAATCTTTACATGCACAAGCAGAAAACAAATCACAGGATACTTCAAAGTCAGATCCTGTGACTAGAGGAGGCTGTTAATCAATGCAGTTTAATACAAAGCCCTCTGCCTCACTGATGTTAAGATATGCGTGCTGAGGTGAGCAGGCAGTGATATTAAGAACCATACACAAATTTCTTCTGAATAAAAATGATGCATCAGCCCATAACATTTATCAGCCTATACAAACTCTCAGGAATCCAACTTTCACTGCAAGTATCTTTTTGGATCTATTTACATCAGAAGATGAGGTATGAACGATAGCATAATAAGTTTTACTATGTTTCAGGCATAAGTGACTCATACATCATTCCATTTGAAAGAAAAAAATCCTAACATGCAGTACGATATGTTACTGCAGCTGCTCCATGGGAATAACAACATATCCACTTGGAAGGAAAATACATTTATGAAAATGCCTGATAAGCAGAAAACAATTCATCATAAACAATAGTACCCAACTGTTTTTTTGATGGTTTTATGGCCACAGTCTCTTTTCATGGAATCTATTGGATTAAATGCATTCAGCTCTTCCCCTCCAATCCCCAGCTCAAAATAGTCTTCATTGATGTTATCCATAAAAACCAAACAAAAAAACAGCCTTTGAAGGAGGAGCTGTCATGTGAGTTGAATGTAAAGTTACTGAACAGAGTGCATCAAATTATCTTCTTACTTCAGGCATCTCCTACCAGGATCCCAGTTTGAGGGCAGAAATGCATGTTCTCCTGTTTGCTTTGCAAAATACTGTATTTTCATCTTGCATGCCTCCAATCCCCTGCAAAGGTTACGAACTGAATGCTGCAAACTGGGCAGGAAACAAACCTCTAAGAACCGCACAACATAAGTGAAGTCAAGGCAGTGCCACCTGCACCTGTGACCTCCTAGAGACAAGGCTTCCCAATATCTTGGCCTTCCCTTTTACAACTAAAGAAATCTCTACCTTCTTCCCTCTTACCTTTCCTTAGTCTTTTATTTACTTAATGGACACTCTTTATTTTCCCTCACATCACAATTAAAAAGTTTCAGACACCTTTTCTGTTACAAATTCATTAATTTATTCCACTAGAATTCCACTAAAAAATTATCAAAACAAGAACATGTTGGCATGCTGATTGTAGCACTAGTTAATGAATTATGCAATTTAATGTAAAACACTAGCCTACTAAAATAAATATAGAAATTATTTACAGCACTTTGGGACGTGTACATGGGATAACATAAGGACACAGGTTGTACTGGTAATGTCATTGCTTACTTTTCATGAAAGCAAACTCAAGACATGTTTAAAAAACAATGGGCTAAGTAGAGACAGTTGAGCAGTTCTTATGGACTGTCCCACATCCACTCACCAATACAAACTGCAGACTCTTCAACACCAGAACATACCCAGAACTAACTTTGTTCCCACCTGCTGCTAAAGAGGCATCTCAGATGGTATCCCCAACTTTGGGGCCATGTAAGGGTGACAAACCAGGAGAGACAGCAGCTAACCAGAGAAAAGACATTTGAATGTTTTGCTTGATTCAGGCCAGAGGATTAAGTCTGGGTCTCCTACCTTCCAGGTGAGTGCCTCAGCTAATGAGCCTGCAGCTAATAGCAGAGCAACTTGTTATCCCTCTTTTTTTTCATTAAAATCTCTGAAGAACTGTGTTTAGTTCCTCATCAAGATAAATGCCAAACCTGCTAAATTTTTCATGACACTGAATTCTTGTTCTCCTGCCAGCCCTAGTTATGTGTGAACATTTCAGACTCCCTCAGGCATTTATTTTACTACAAAGTCCTGAAATACTTAAGTCTATTAAGACCTAAAATAAACAGGCAAAAAGGAGGAATCTGCTAGTTGTTCCTCCAATCTACATTTTAAGTACACAGTGCCTACACCAGTGAAGTTCAGAAATCATTCTCAGTGTCACCAGTGAAATGATGGTACATTTGGCAACACATGCATCAAGCCATGTCAGCTACCACAGTGGGGTTCAGCTCCACGCCACAGCAGGAGCAGCACTCTCTGTAGGCTGTAAAGATCCAGCCAAATAAGGTGGATCCAGAAAAGCTGGATTTACTAAACACACACACAATGGCTAGTCTGCATGAGCATTACCTCTGGGTTTGTGCCCAACACAGTCCCTGCCTGCTCCCTTGCTGCCAGGAAAGAGGACAGCTGGGAGTAGACTGACTGAAGAATAATTCACACTACTTGGCCTTGGTTACCCTCCTCACCAAAAGTCTTTCTGGAGCAGAAAGCGTGCTGGCTGTGAGCTAGGCTGGCTTGCTGCTGTGCGTTGAACAAGTGGGAGCTTGAGGAAAGGAGGCCAATCATCAAAAGACTTCAGCCAGGCCTTAAAGGGCAGCAGACAACTGACTGAATTAACCACGGGGCTGCAAATCTTCCTGTCACATACACTATGAGCTGTGCCTCCCTAAACTCCCTGAGAGAACACTCAGAAAAAATTCCCTACATAAATTATCTGGATTTTAAGTCACCTACTGAAATAATTTTATGGTCACTCCCAGTTTATCTGTGCATTCTGTAGCTGCTCTCTCCATAGGAGGTCTGAAAATAGACCAAGCTTATCTTGAGGTCTCTTACTACAGAAACTCCAAGAGCACTTTCATCCACAATGTTTCAGTATTATTGCTATAGTCATTGGGATTATATACTTAGAAAGGAAGTAAAAATGGCCAATTTGTGGCCAGAACATATCAAGCTTGACATCAGATCTAAAGATCAATGTTGTTGTCTTCGTGAAACTCCGTGCAGGTGTGAAAAAGTATGTATGGATTGCACAGTCTTATGTTGGATATGCTATGTATAAAGAAGGCAATGTTAGTACTAAATCAGCTGTCATGAGTTGCTAGTATGCACAAATCAACAGCTCATGCCTGTCCCTGGCGCATCCTCAGAAATCTCCCAAAGACCAGACCATCTTCTAAGTAATGTCTCTTATTATCCATACTTCCACTTTTCTATTTTTTTTTAAGTACTTTGTATCTTCTTCTACATCTATTTTGTTTGAAGCAAACTTTAAAAATCCTCTTATTAAACAGTTTCTCTCCTACACTTTTTCAAATTATTTTATATAGATGTTAGTCCTTAGGAGACCAATGCTCAAGACTCCTGTAATGAACGAGATTTAACATGGCTGTAATATGTCTGTATAATCCTGGCAGGTGATGCTGCCTAAAAGCACAACCTAAGATGAAAGGCCTCAAAGCTTTTTGTCATTCAGGCTTGTGAGGGATTTTTGTCCGCAATACAAAATCTGACAGCAGGGTCTTGCCAATGTCCAAGCAAACTGGAGTGCTGATATCCAACTTGGTCCTTGGCCCTGTTTCTGACACTGCCAAAATACTTTGCCAAAGAGATCTTTCAGAAGGCAAAACCAAAAAGATTTCCCTAGACATTATGAATACAGTGGGGAGAGATGTGGGGGAGTCTTCCTGAAACCTGTAATTCTGTAAAGTGCATTTACTTATCATTAAAAAAAGTAGGGTTGGACTAGAACTTGACAGTTCTTTTACACGCTATTTCCCTGGGCTAGTGAAGAATTATGACGGTACTTCAGTTTTCTGGTCTGTCCACAGTAATTTTCAAAAGTAAAAGAACAGGAACAAAATCATCATCAAGCAGTTCTATGTGAGTCTCACATAAACAGTTCTCAGTTCTACAGGTAAATTTTCATTTAACCTTTGCCTGCCAAACTGTTTAAATTAAATGCACATCATGTTAGTTCCATGTATTACTTGTAATTCATTTTACCTCATTACCTTGTGATTTTTGCCCTGTTTTTCTCTCTCTTCACTTCACTGACTTTCACCTTGACAAACTGAAAACATGCCAATGCAAAAAGTGTTTCTTCCTATAATTGGCAAAGTCTTTATGCATAACTGGAAAAATGCTGTAATCCCAGTTACAACAGTACTCTTTTCTCATTCCTCCAATGTGAGCATAATGGCAGTATGAGCTTGAGTGGTGTGTCTGTGATGAATCAGATCTCATGCCCCTGAATGCCCATGGCAGAAGAAAAAGGGAATCAGTCATTTCTCCCAGTGCGGACTGACAGGATGTGAAACACAGAGAGTGAAGTTGGAGTATCAGAGCTGCCAGTTTTTCCATCACACGGGACTCTATAAAGGACCACAAAGCCCATTTCTGTAAGATAAAAACACAAGAACAATCTCTTGCTCTACCTCCATGGACTGAGCGGGACAGAGCTGTCCTCAGCAGAGCACTGCAGTGAAATCACGGCTACGCTTCTGCAGATACCTGAGAAGCTTTACTGCTCTTTGCTTTCAAGAAGCAAAAGGACCTGCTGTCAAGGATTTCACCTGCAATATTCTTCTGCCTTGTGGAGTGAGAACTCCACTTAAGGGCATTAAGAGCTCAGGAACTTGATAGATTCAAAATTTAAGACTAGCGTGACTAAAATCCATTTCCAAATCCTTAAAATCTGAATATATAATACAAACACTGAAACAGCTTTGTCCAAAGAAATATTAGATTGTGACCCCAAAAGTATCCTTCAGTCACGTTTTTTATACAGCTTTGAATGGGACCTGTGTAATGAGGAATGTTAAATGAATATTCCCCCAAAATGAAATGTAACAAAAGCTTCACTCAGAAACCACACATGGTGCTGTCACACATTTATTACCCACGAGCTAAAATTTGTCTAATGTAATTTAAGATTGATCATTACTGATAGAGGACATATGTGTTTTCAATAAGAAGAAATTTCTGAATTAAAAATACTGCTTCCTTTCTAGAGGACCATAGTTTGAAATAACATCTCAGACTTATATAACTGAAATAATAACTCTATAAATTTTCAGGATTTAAAAAAAATTTTTCTCTGTAAATGAAATCTTGCCCTTCCTTCAACTGTTTGCATCATTCTCTCAAACACAAGAAAGGGAAATGAAATCATACAAAATCAAACAAAGCAAAATGTAATAGTATATTAGTTGCAAATAAGAGCAGAAGACTTGCATTTTTGAAATCCAGCTTTTAACAACTGATCTGGTTTTAATTTATGATTAAAATTATTCTTATTATGTTAGTGAGAACAAGGAACTCTGTTATAGTAGGACAGAAGTGGGAAAATTTCGGAAAAAAACCCCAAATTTTTCTGTGAATGAAGTAAGAAATGGCTGGCACTAGACAGCATTCACCTGAGAGTGCAAACTGAAAAGGGAGAATAACTGAATTACTAATGAACATCCCTCTCCACAGCGCCTTGCTACTCGACATCTCCAATGTGGCTAATGTGCTGCCAAATCGTAATACAGGTTCCAAAGAAGCTCCAGGGGAACCTGCAAACCCGACATCTATACGCTAGTGAAGTTAATAGAAACTGTAATAGCAAAAAGACTAAGTGGGCCCTAAGTGGGGTCTAAGAAGAATCAAATTTCAGTTTTCATTAAGTGAAGCCTTACAAAATTAACCCAATTCTTTGAATAGCTCAAACAAACATGTGAAACCAGTGATCCAGTCAATCAATTTCAAAAAGGCTTTTAACAAGTACTTTACCAAAGGCTTTTAAAGGAACTAAGCACCCATGGCAAAACAGAGGTCTCTGCACAACAACATGACTGGTTAAGAGACATAACCAGAAATTAGGGGTAAATGGTCAAACTGCATAGTGAAGGAAGCCTACCAGTGGAATACCACAGGGATCTGCACTGGGATCTGATCCCCTTCCCATACCTGTAATTGACCTGGAAAGGTAACTGAGCACTGAAGCAAACAAGTTTGCAGATGATACCAATTTATTCATGGCTGTAAGGATGAGGGGCAAGTGGTGAAGAATCACAGGACCTTATGAAATTGAGTGACTAGACAATGGAATAGTAAATTAAATTCAGTGTGGATAAGTGTAGAGTGATGCACATGGGAAAATATAACCTTAACTTCACATGTACAGTGATGGGCTGAACATTATCGCTCAGGAGTGAGACCTTGAGGTTACAATAAATAGTGCCATCAAAATGTCAGCTCAGTGCTCAGCTGCCAAAAGAAAGCAGCCCAAATATTAGGTATTGTTAGGAGCTGAGGAAGTAAAGCAGAGAACACAATTATGCCACTTTGTAATGTCACTCAGTTCATACACTGTCTCTTCTTCCACTGATGTGTTTCGGGGACATGCTTTGCCACTGAGTATTTTGTGTTTACTTTTAAAAAGATTAGAGCAAAACAGAAAGCATCTTAAAACAAAAGAGTGACCTGTAATTAGGGGGACAAAGACATCAATTTCAACACTGTCTGCATCTCAGTTTCACAAGAGTTCTCTGAGACTGTACCTAAAAATCAAGGAGAGAGGGTCTTCCATGTACTTGCAGATAAACCATTCAAAAAAAGAGTTTGACGAATTTCACATATACAACCAATGAGCTCTATTATAAGGCACTGCTATACATCAAAAGCTTAGCTACTCCTAAGTGCACAAGCTTTACCCAGTACTTGAAATCCCTGGGAAAGGACAAGTTTGAAGATTTGCCTTCACTCCAGCAGCATACAGCCAACTAAAATTCATTTTGCCATGTCATTTTGAAGCGACAAGGTTTTAAGCCTTAAGGGTTGGTACAAGTGCCCACAAAAGGGTAAGTAAAAACAATTCAAACTAAAAATCTTCAAAGTCTTGTGTTACTCCCTGCTCTCTTTTCCTCATTTTCTTCCCTATCAGATAGCCTGCTCAAGATGCCACTGGAACCAGTCTTTTAGCGCTTGACAACACAAAATCACTTTTACCTACTGATGTTCTGTAACAGGGAACAACTAAATTAAGTCTAGGACTTCAGATTTCTAGCTAATCTCTACACATCTCTACTACAACACCTACTCCTTGCTTTTATGAGAAAGGGCTTGTCTGTGTGCTCATGGACTGGTATTACTTGTATCTTTGATTTCACGAGCCACGAGAATGTTCTGGTTTTTATTTGGATTGTTACACATCAGACAAATTCTGTCTATCAGTAGTGGCTTCCTATAGTGTACCCTCTACTTACTTGCATAAAATACTGTCTATTTACTTCACACAGTCCCACTCTTGTGTATAGGAGAAATATACTCTCACCACAATCTATAACCAACCTTTACAGTAGCTTTGGCTATTATGTAATAGAATAAATACAGGAAAAGAGAGAATACATTGAAAGAAAAAGCAGCATTGTGATAATTAGTTATTACCTAATTTTAAACTCACAAATATATCAAATATGAACATGAGTATTGTTCAACAAGAAATAAAGCTTTGCAAGGTATTTAATTAGCTTAAACTGTTAGCTAAGAGTTGCTGCAGATGGACTAATAACACATTTATAATAGACCAAGATGAAAATTATGTTTTGCCTTTGTTTTAGCCCTATATTTCATTAAAAATCCCTTAGTGATTATTTCTATTCAAATGTTAGTGTTACACTATGAAATAAAGATTTTTTTTTTATTCTTTTCCTACAGCTGTAATTTTCTGCTGTTGAAGTAATTGAAGTTTCTTTCTTTTTCAAAGGCACTTTTCAATTTGTGCTGCCCAAGCATGTTTTAAAGACACATCATGAAGGACACTCAGCAGGATGAGCTCTGGAAATATAAGTTATCTCAACTAATAAAAAAGCTTATACAGGAATAAACAGTATGATTTTTATTAAAGTAGAATGAAGAACATGAAGTAAATATTAGCTGGTAGCAATGCACTAAAAATTTCAGTCACCACAAATAAATGAGAGTCAATCCAACCTCTCACAGAAATGCCTTCAGCATTCTTAAGACAAGGCATAAAACTGGTGAAGCTGTGACAGGATGGAGACTGAACTCAAGGCAGGCACATCACCTCACTAACTCAAGCTCCATGTCCGTCTATCAGATGAGACGACATTTCGGCAAGACTGCGCTTACTTTAGTAAACCAAAGAAAACCCAAATCAACCACCACCAACCAGGCAACCACCACTGTCTCTCTCTCTCTCTTTCTCTCCTGCTGCCCACAACAAATTAAGTGACTATCTGTCTCCTGAAGTGACAGAAGAAATATTAATTAATTACAGCATCCCTTGGATCACTAGATAAATCATTCTGTCGAGCCCATGTTGTTTTCAAAGGGCAAGGCTAAGTTGCTGCAGCTACAGCTGCTGCCTTTGAGCACTGGCAGTAGCACTGGGCAGCTACAGATCACCGGCAGAACAGGTGAGGTGCAAAACAGCAGCCAGCCCTTTAGAAGTCCTAAAGCACCCTGAAACTTTAATTCTGTCATGCAGTTAGAAAAAACCGAATAGATGAAGTTTTCAGAAAGCCATTCTAACAGAATTCCTCATTACAGCTCTAATTACAAGCTATCTTTATAATGTACACCTGACAACATCGTGAAAAGCACTTTGCTTTAAAGGTCAGTAGAACTAAAAGAACAATTTGCTATTTATAGTAACAGGTGAACTTTTCTTATTTGGCTACTTAAGCAGCCAACCCTTGAGTTGAATGTAATTAGGGAGGGGATATTCAATTTACAGTATCCACAAGTAATGATAATTACACTGGTTCAGAAAAGCTGCTGGTAAGCATAAGAAACCCTTGTAATTACATCCCGTTTCCAAAATTACTTGAGCACTGTGAACTTGAAGCATTTCAGCAAATGAAGGCCAAGGCACATAAAGGAGAGCTACGGCACTTTAAAAGCTGCACTGTTTAACATAATGAGCCGCCCGACCGGAGGGAGATCGCAGAACGCGCTCCGTAACTCACCCCGACAGCCCACGCCATCTCCTTCCTGCTCACAAACATCCATTAAGAAAAACATAAGCCGGCTCCCTCACTGCCTCCTTCCCATCCTTCGCCAGCATTGCTCAGCTCCCCTCGCAGAGTGGCCCCGGGAGCCAGCCCATGGAAGTGTGCTGGGCTCCGGGAGCCTGTCTCGGGCTCCGGCTGCCGATCCTGCCACGCTCAGGAGAGCGCTGGAGCTGCGAGCGAGGAAACGCCGCCGTGTCCCCCCGGCGGCAGCCCCGCGCGTGCAGCAGATTAGCTCGGTCAGCAGCCCGCCAGGACAAGGTGAAAAATAAACAAATAACCACGTTCACAGCAGCTGCGGCGATCGCTCTCCGGAAAATTATTCAGGCATTACGAGGGAGATGGTATTAAACGCTGCCACTTGCAGCTTCACGGCTCTCTGCGTCTTCGCATCAGCCCGGGATGAGCACTTAAGGAGTATCATCGGAGAGCTTGCCCAGCTGAGCATCTTCCATTATGTTTTTGTCTTAAAAGGAGGTAGCAGGAACCTCTCTGCCTGACAGGCGAAAGGCTTGTCATAATTCATTAATAACACAGCCTTGCTCAGGTTTCCTTCAATGAAATCAGGCAGGCATCCTATGAAGAAAATGCTGAGTGAACAACAGCTTCTCCAGACACAATGCAATAAACTTGCCAGTACTTGGCACCATTTGGTGTCTGAGACAAGGATGACCAACGCTATTCGACAAGACCTGCCAGAGTCCCTTAAGGCTCCCAGTGAAGAAACTCAAAAACCCAAACAGTAATTCCTCAGCAGGATGCAATTCACTGCTTGGAAGCAAAAACTTCACGTTTCAGCTGCAGAGATAAATGTACCAGTCTGCTTTTGCTATGCTCAGGGTAAAGCTGGCAATTTACTCTGAGGAAATGTTTGCATCCAAAGGGAAAAAAGCAAGAAGAGGTGTGGTATAAAGCAACAACTACTGTATCAGATAACTGAAAAAATTAACAAGACTATCACAAGTCTTCCATCACCTAGAAAATACAGCTGAAGTTACCTGTAAGGAAGGAAAACAAGCTCAGGCCAACGGTCAAGATAAAGTCATTAGGATGGCATCCAAGCAGGAAGGACAGAAAATTACTTACTTTTAATTTTTTTTCCTTTGTCTAGTATGCATCCATTCATACAGTACCTGTTATATTTAATTGAGTCTCATGTACTTCCTCCTAAGAGACTGGTTCCATCATGGAAAAAAATGAAGAAAGGTACTCTTACTTGTATTTGGTCTACTAGCTTTCCATACACTCACATTGCTTCTTATGACAAAATAATCTATAATACAGTAAGAATGTACTGACGATGGTTAATTAATGATTTTAGAATATCTGTGTCACAAAATCATCTTTTTTGCAATAAAGTGGGCTCAGGTAATTTGCAAACAGCACAACATTATTGCTTCCCTAAGCTCCTTTGTGTTTTACTTAGGCATGATAATTTATTTTGAGTGCAATATCTGTCATTAAAACTGTGGCTTATAAACATTATTAGAAACAGCTCTATTAGCATGTCTAGAGATTGCTGTATTTGAGCAGAATGCAACTGATTGAACAGAAATCAATAAAGGTATTTAATGATTTCATGAGAAAAATAAGTGACCCTCACACCCCTAATGGATTAATGTCACTTATGTGCAACACATTGCATAATGCTGACACAGAGCTACTCAAAGCAGTGTCACTTTTCATATGAATGCTTTAAAACCTTATCAAAGGGAAATTGTGTTTTAATGCTATTTCAGATGTCATTTTTGAGAGGATTTTTACAATCCCATTTCATAAAGCAGAAAGCATGATCTGAATTGTTACAAGTAGCTTTTGTCATTGGCACATGTACTAGGTCACCCTCTGAAGTTAGCTGGTGAAGGAAATCCTGAACACAGGAGGAGGGTAACACTTTGAACCATTACTCAAACAACCTGTTTATTGTCAGCTTTCATCTCTCAATACACCTTTGCCTATATATCTGAATCTTCCACTAATTACCAAGAGCATGCTTTGCTAGGGAAGGGAAACTACTCCACATGGTCAGTACTACAGCACAAGAGACAGGATGCACAGCTCCCCAGTATGCTTCTTGGGATTGCAAACAGAGGTGGGAGATAATCTAAATGACAAAGTAAATGCCACTAAATAAATGCTTGCCTCTCAGACATTTAGGCAACCTCTCAGATCTCTTACGAACATGCATGTCTGTCTGTCCATCTTCAATACACTGCTTTTTTATCCCATTTTACATCTATTCATTTAAAAGCAACTGTGGGTTGCAACTGAGCAAAATTGAGCAAACCATTTAATGGTCTCACACCTTTATTTTGACTTTAACAGACTGAAGACAAAAATATGCAGTATTTACTTGGGGTTTCTTCAGTGACACGAAAGCTCCTTTTTCGGAAAGAAACAAGTCAAATTCAACATGTCACCATGCACTAAGCAGACTTTGCCATGACAAAGCTGCCTTTACAATTCCTTTATAGCGAACCCAAACATAACTAGGGGGAGCTGATGTTCGATTTTCTTCTTCTATTTGCCATATTACCTATCATAATTTTTTGTGCAACGTGAAGAAGTGAAAATAACTAAAAAAAAACCCAAAACCTTTTCCTAAAGATAATACAGTCCCAGCTTTCATACACAGTTTTCACCTGAAGAAATGGGAATAAACTGTTCAGACAAAACAGGGAAGCAAATACAAAAGCTTTTTCTGACTGCCTTGAACGTTTCCTTATTTCTCCCCAAAGGATATAAAAACTACTCCAGTAAATGTAGCATCATAATTGGCTATAATTGACTCCATCCTTCAATTTTTAAGGTAATCTATAAAATATGGATCTTTTTGTCAACTGGGAGACAATTTTGTGACACCACACTGTTTATCTCGTTACAGTGATCTCAGCTGCACTTGATATAATTTGTTACCACTCAGACTACCTTATTTTGGCTCTAATCCTGCACCTCTCTACATTTAATGCACTGCACACTAGTTAGCTCCAACACCAAACACTTTTGAGTGCTACCAAAGGGAATTAATTGCCGCAAGATCATTGTCACAGGGGATAAGAGTAGCAATGATACAGCAGTAGATGAAGCACGAGCAAGCAAGCTGTTCCAATCAGCATACTTCATGCTATTCTGTCATTAGCCCATCTCACAACTTACTGCACGTGAATCAGAGGGGATGGGGGACGGAAGAAAAATGCAAGGTTTAACTGCTTTGCTGCTGTTTTTCTAATACACCTATTGTTTTATTGAATTTGCAGCATTTTAAAGTGAACTTCTAACACTCTGGCTGTACAGACTGTTATGACATCATGGCAGTTTTGCATGAGGCTCTTTTAGGTCACAACAGTATGATGACCACTGAATGGTAATGACTGCATCTGGCCATTTCTAATAGCTGAAATACCATGAACACCTCACAAAGATAATGGCTTCAAACACAATCTCTGAATGATAGAATTGGCTTATCTTTTTTTCCCCTACATCTTCCAATAATTATTTTTATCTCCCTCTATATGCTGTGACACTTCAACTGAAAACTAAGTAAAAGGATGATAAAACTTACAATCTAAAAAAAATCCAAATCCAAATAGCCACAAAACTGCAGCAAATGATTGATAGAGACATTGATGTAATCCTGTCCATAGCAACAGTTTAATTATGAGCATCTTGGCAGTGAGCCTGCTCTATGTGTTGATTTTCCCCAGCAGAGAATGCCATACAATCCATCTTTGTGTTATGTGCTATATGACCACATGGAGAGGCCAATCAAAGGGGAACAAGGAACAGAGAAGTTGTAGTAAATTACTGGGGTGATACAGGAGTAAGTACATTGACCATGAATAATTCTACTCCTGAGGATTAGCAAGCTTAAGAAATATCAGGAGGGTGCTACCCACAACAGAATAATAGTATATTCCTCAATTACAGTGATCACAGCATACAACATGAATATACCTCTTCAACAAATGACATCATTTACTGGTACCCAGTTTAAACAGTCTCCTCTCAAGCACTTCTTTCCAGGATCTCAGCCGTGTGGAGGAGCAGAGAAGCACCTTGTTGCAGGTCCCCCTAAAGCAGGGACACAGGGCTCAGAGGCCATGGCTACACGACACATCATAAAAGCAAAGCTTGCCAGAAGCAGCAGGTCTGCTGGGTGGAGCAGCCACTGCCAAGAACCCAGTGGCCTTGGGATTTGTGTTTTAAGGGTTTCACTCCTGAACAACTAGAACACAGCTAAAGCAGGCACATCAGAGGGGATGCACAACATCATGGGCGAGCTCAGAGTTCACTCTAGTAAACTAGAGGGCAAGGAAGCAATAGTGACAACTGGCAGGGACCTTAACAGGAAAAAGCAGATGTGAAGGTTTAGGAGATTATAAAATATATGGTGAAATCTGACTGTGACTGCTTCTCAATATACCTGCAGGTAATTTTCAGACAGAAACAAAAAATATAATAGAACTGCAATTTATAATTAAACTTACTTCCAATGTCTATATTGGGAAGCTTATTAAAAAGTCCCAACAAAAATGAACACAACATGTATCAATCCATATACAACTGCAATCTACAGTGCTTATTTATAAAAATAAAATTTTAAAGAGTCCTTAAATTTCACACCAGTTTTTTTAAGCAACATTTAGGACAATGTCTCTGAAGCAGCAGTTTAAGGTTATACTATCCACTCTTTATTTTAAAGAAATGCTCTGGTAATTTTTTAAGTGTGTGAACAAAGGTTTTGTGAAATCCTGTTAGGCTATTACATGTGGTAAGAAAACCATCAATCATTTCTGCAGCCTGGTGTCCACATTCACAACTTAACTCAATAAAGACTGTTTTTAGTTTCTATTAAGGTATGAATATTTTATATTTGTAACCACATAAATCAATAAGAATAACTCATATAGGTATATACACAGATCATACCATGTGTTTCTTTGAAGAACAAACCCAAACAGTTCAGAAATTCGAAATAATGGAACTCTAAAAAGAAGATTCCTAAAGCTTACAGAAATTCCAAGAGACATACCGAAATCAAACACAAGTGTTGTTTCACTCAAAGTTGGGGTTTTTTGGCAGTTGTGTGACTATTTCCATCTCCAAGACACTGTGGCTGCATCAAAACACACTGGTTTTTCTCAATACCAAATGTATAGGCATGTTCTACCTACTGTGGATTACCTGTCTGAGAAATTGCTTTTAAACACCAAGTATTAGAATCTATGCAACTCTGCTGTACCTTCACGAGGTCTTCCTCATTAAAATTTACTTTAAACATGGAAGAAAGGGATTTGTGTTTGTGTGTGTGGGTACAACTTAATGTTCAGATTAATATGTTATAAAAATCTATTAAATCACTACACTGAATCTGCATTAGTTATATAAGGCTTGAAAGCCCAGGTATTTTAGCTCTGAATTCAGGTCTCATATTTCAACTCAGAGCACCCAAGAGGTACTCTGGATTTCTAAACAACAATGTACTAGGAAATGTCTGTACCTGATAAAAACTCCTTTTGTGCATCAGCTCAAAAAAATATTGTCTTTACTGTACATTCATAATAAACACAACATCTTCCAAAATACCTATGTGACTTTACTGATCAAATGATTACCTGAATAGAACACCCAGCTGATTACATTGAATATTCAGTTAACTTATTTACCCTTCAACAGCTAGACAATACAACACAACAGAAACCCAGAGGAACTCCTGGTCAAGATATTATTCAAAACTAGAGTAATGTGAACAGATACATTAGTCCTCAGTAAGTTTAATTTGATATTTTCACAAAAAGGTCATTTGCAAAATCTTCAGAAAAAAAAAAAAAAATTGACATTTCACTGCATCTTTCCAGGGTTTGTGGGAGTGAGGGAAAGTGTGAGTCTGCTCTCAGGCAGACAGAAATCCATAGCTTGTACAATGCTCCTGATGCAGGTGTTTTAGTGGCATGTTTTATTTGTGAAAAAGAACATTTAAATACAAGACTGATTGTGGTTTGTAAATAAGGTTGCATTTGAAACTGCTTAATGGCACCTCTGACACACAGACATACATATAAGTTTTGCAACTAACAAAATAATTCTTAAGTTCCATTCCAAATTAAAAAAAATACATTTTATAATGAACCAAGAACTGAATCAATGATTACAGAATACCTGAAAGTTCTTAATGACTACTAAATCTGACATTAAAGTTTATGCCCATTTAATCTTTTATTACTTCTGGTGCATTACCTTAGATAAAAGCACACAAATCTGGCTGAAAGTATTTTTGCCCTATGATCTGTACTATAACTTTTTTCCCCTAATTGAAAACTTAAATAAAAAACACCCCGAAATGAGATGACTACATATCAAATTTCAAAGCAAAGAGCGTGATTTGCCACTTAAGAATTCTTAACTATCAGAGAAGGCAGCAAACACCTTCTAGTTCAAAATAGTTATTTTGGTCAGTCTCCCACTGGCCAGAGTTGGGAAGCTGAGACAAAAACCCTTGTGGAGGGCATTAAGAAACACTGAGCCTGGAACAATGCTACTGACAATATTTGCTGAAGTTGGACACACAATTGTCCAGTTACCAACCATATATCTAGGTAAAAGCAGTAAATCAAAGTAAAAGGGGCAGTTCAGTGAGAAACAAAGTACCACTCCACACAGAGAACTGGAGTGAAATTTGGTGACATTTTATTTCAAAAAAACCTTCCCCAAACAAGAAAAAAGCCCCCACAAAACCAGAAAGCCCTATGCACTAGCAACTTGCAGCGCTTCTGTTTTATCCATTGCTGTATTCAAGTCCAATAGCCTCTTTCTCCAAAGTCTCAAAGACCCAAGAGAGGTGAAGATTTTTCACTTTCTCTTTGCTGAAACAGATGAGAAGGCTTAAAGCTGGGGGGGGGGGGGGGGGTCCTGAGTCACTATCACCCACAGTAGTATTTGATTACTCTGCTTGAGCTGGTTTTGATTAAAAGGTCGAGAAGCAAGCAGGAGACAACAGTAGTGGCTGACAAATGAACAATGAGACAACAGCAGTGGCTGACAAATAATTCAAAACTAACCTGTAAAATACTTCTCAAACCATGTTAATTTAGTCTGACAGTGAATATGGAGCTTCTTATTAGAAATGCATGATGAACACACAGCCATGGGCTGCACTTATTTCAGCCAGTCATCAACGACACTTTCCTGTGGAACCTCTGGTTTACAAGATTAATATTTTAGAATAGAAATACACGTTATGTTTTCTTTGGCAGAATACAGCTCAGATTCTCAATCAAAAAACAGTTATTTTGGACCACAACTGTGAAGCTTTTCATATGTACATGCTCTTGAATTAAATATTAAAATGGAGGTGAATATTCTCAATAGGCAACAATTGTCTGAACTATCTTTGATCATTTCTACATTACACAGACGTGCGGCATAAACAACAAAAAATGCTGCTGGAAGGAGCCAGTGTATTCCTACAATTCGTCACAATGCCAAATGTGCAAGCAGTACTTTGCATCTTGGGATCAATTGAAGTACCTCACTGCAGTACTGAGCACAGGCCTTGCTTCTGATTACCCCAGGCACTGGAGTGAGCTCATATGGATGCATTACTTTGGACTGGGGCAGTAGCTCGGGTATCTCTACACCAAATTATTAGAGGATTAATTGGATCTACTCAGAATAGCAATGTGTGGAGAAGCAGCACCAAGGTAGACATGTATCAAGGTTTATAAATTAAACTAAATTAAATTAATTAAATTAAACAAAATTAATTATTCTACAGTAAGACAGAGAAATAAAATTAATTTAAAAATTCAAACCAGAATAGCAGAATTATGTAGTGCAGCGCAATTGTCACAATAAATAAGCATGTAATTTCTTATAAGAATTGATAATATCAGAGACTTGGACCTTGTTTAGGCACTAGCTCCTAAAGGAGAGAGTATCAAAGCTTTGTGTGAACTGAAATTGTGTTCCACCTAACCAGTGAACATGAAAGGATCAGCTCATCTCCATTATAAAACAAGTACTTAGATTGAGGGTCTCATGCCAATTATGGAAGCCTGCTAAAAATACGTCTGATTAAATAATAAGCTTTCTTTTCTCCCCTTCACAATCAGAGAAGGATAAAATGTTTTTGCTCTCCCCAAGATGTTCCATCTTACTGCATTTAAATTAAAATACAAATTTGAAACACAAACCTCTTGTTTGAAAAGAAACATGTCTGTGATGTGTTGGGCAGAAAAGACATTTATAGACTACAAACTATTATACTGGGACTGTGCTCAGAAAAAAAAGATCTGTGTCTGGACCTGCACATTCCTATACTACTTGATTGTACCGTCAAATTGGCAAAATGTTGAAGGAGATACAGATATCCATTAAAACACCAAAAGAAAACAAAATGAAATAGTATAGTACTTAAGCACTATGCTTGCTATTTCTAAATTTTAATTATACTTCTGGAAGTTGGTATATTTGATAAGATTAGCCATCAATTTTTTCTTTGGCTTCATTAATATCATCAACGGAGCACTGGTTTTGGTTTTTTTTAAGTCGCACATTTCTTTGCCAGATACATATCCACTTGAGAAAGCAAAGGAAGCACGAGCCTTTCAGCAAGCCTGGTATACCATGCGGCCAGACAAGATGACAAAGCTTGAAAAACATAGATTACTTTCTTTTTCTTCAGCAGGCTAAAAAGCCTGCCTGGTTCTGCTCATTCGTCTCCTTTAGTCCAGCAAGCCAGAACAGAGCAGTTTACTTTCAAGGTCTCATTAGTTTGGATTTACCATCTTAGGTAGAGTATAGTCAGAAAATATTTTATGTTCGCTTCTGTTGAATGGACTGTAAATGTCTAAAACACAAGTTCTTCAAGGCTTTAACAAATTATACTTTAAAAAAGTGCAGCTGAAAAGAAAAAATAGCTTTCCAAACTATAAAAGTCAGGCATAAATCTAGGAAAAAGAATGGAAATAGAAAGCCTCAAAAGCAGTACTGCCTCAATCATAAGCAGAACAATTCTTCCTCTATTCTTCAGACAGATCTGAGATCCTGTTTTATATATAAACACATGCCATATTCCACTCAGCTCTTCAACTTCAAATAAAATTTCTTAACACAATAATCAGAATAAAAAACACTGGATAATCAGAAGAAAACTAAACTGCTCTCAGAAATCATTAGTATAATTCCTGTTTTCATATGTGAGCCTTCCCTGCTTCACCTTTGCTTACATGCTCAAAGATCTGATCACGTATGCTCACACCGATTATCTCCTTCTAACAAGGTAATTGTAGCTTTGTTCACAAGACTGAGTAACAGTACATTCTAACTTAGAAAGAGGAAAAAGGAATCCTGGGAGATGTGGGTGTGAACACAAAGAAAATGAAAAAAATACAGTGAACAAAAACATAAAAAGAGAAAAAAAAAATTCTAAATCTAACTATGAGTCAATCCCAAATCTTCTTCCATGTGGCCTGATCTTGGTGCCTGTAGGGAACTCCAGTTAGCTCAGTGGGTTACACATGGCTGTAGCCCTTTGAGATGTACTGACTGTATTTCTTTTCTTTCTCTTTGTCAATGCATTTTGAAAAAACAAAATAAAAATTTCAACACAAAATAAAAACTCTCCTGTCCTTCCCTTCCCCAAACCTACCACCCCTGTCTGTTTTAAAGCTCAGCACTTCGAATTCTCCACTTACTTCCTCAAGCCATTTGCCAAAGATCTGGATTTGCAAGGACTAGCAAACCATTTGCAGCACTAGGGAAAATTTCTAAACACTGCTCTTGTGAGTAGGTATAGTGAATTTTTTATTCTGAAAGCAGTGGTAATTATTCAGGATTTAAAACTGTTCCTTTGGTCTGTAACCCTTCATTCTGACAGGATTTGCTTTGCTGTGAAGTTGACTGCTTGCTTTACTTTCTCTGGCGAGTAAATACAGCCTAAAGACTGAAGAATAATTTTAATTCACAGAAATTATATGCACGAGAACTATTTTATTGTCATTAAAATCCCAGAAGCAATAATGTGTATAGACAGGGGCTCTGTTGAACTAGAAAAGCAGGTCTAGATGGACCTGCTTCCTTTTTGCCTTTTTAGTGCCATGTAGTTACCACACCAACTCCTACCAAGATGTGTGTGGCCAAGTTTTTAAAACTGAAAACAAAGGTTCAGATTATTTTGATCAGCTCTGCCTACAGCCTTATATGGAAAAGACAAAGATGTATCTTGTTAAACTGAAGAACAAATTCCTCTGTTACTAAGTCGACAAAAAAGCTGGATATTAAAACAAAGCATGAAGCCTATAATTTTAGAAAAAAATAACATACTTTACATTTTCTTACCTGTAAATCATTATTTGTAATATTGACCAATATTCTGCAAGTGGGGAAAAAAAAATTTCAGCCATGGCTCAGTCTGACACTGGCTCCTGCAGCTCAGGTGCACAGCAATTGTGGTGGGTGTTGCTACTCTAAGATTTCTCCTGAAGCCACAAGAAGCCACTAGCCTGCTGCCCACCATAAGCCTGTCAGACAATGCCAATACTGGATAAAAGAAGATGACTGCTACTGTAGGTTCAGTAGACCTAAACAAACATTGATGGCACTGCTAAAAGCTTTAATATGAAATTGCAGCAATAGCCTCCCTTCAGAGAGCAACTTTAGCAGAAATGCCTTTTCCTTTTTTCCCTGTTCCTCTTCTTCTTTCAGTAAAACAGAATTTAGATAAACAATCTGATGTATTATATTGAAATGTATAGAAAAAGCTTTTGTTTTTAAACACGTACATTTTGGTATACAAGAAGAAATCATACACTGTTATCCTCCTACTTGCAATTCTCCCCCAAAGTATCAAAATGATTCCCTATATGGATGCAAACACATGCTGACATAAATTTGGTTTCAACCTTTGAAACTCAGTGTACTGTGACCACTCTAAGCACTCATCTAAGTATTACGAAAGGAGACTCTAACTGACAAATGTATGAAATGGATAAGAATCCTCCTTTTCACCTCAGCATTCAGTTGTTGTTTCTGAAGGTAACAAGCAAGTGTGCACCTCTCATGTAAAATTATCTTGTCAAGGTAATCTGCAACAGCCAGGAAAGAAGGGACTGGTTTTGCTTTGGTACAGTCCAAAATAAAGAGGAGAGAAGTGATGCTAAATCTATGTTGCCTGCTTTAAGAACAGACATTTTACCTTAGCTGCATTTAGTATAATTTTATATTACTGTACTTAGAACACTTATAAATCAGAATTTAAAAAATGGAGGAGCAAAGTGAAGGGCAAAAAACCAATTATCAAGTTTCAGTTATGCAACAATATTAAATCTGTTATATTAAATCTGTTATAATATTAAATACACCTTTTTCTTTTTCATTATGGACCCATTTCTGTGGCAATCAACCCAACATCACATATTCTGAAACAGTATTTTGTAAATCTGCAGCTTTAGACTGTGTACTTTGAAGTGCCCCTATATTAAAAGAATGGCATTGCAATACTCCTGTCTTGGTTTTTGCAACAAAACCCTCTTTCCAGAAGGGATTTAGAAGTCCTAAATGCTATCCTCAAGAGCTCCTTATCTTTGGAGGAGTCACTTCACTTACAAAGCTTTCTGGAGGTGCTACAAAGCTGTGCACTCCAAAGCATTCCTCAGTCTGAAATATCTCAGAAAGGTTCCTATTTGCCTAATTTAAATATACTGATTTCAAGTGTAATGCAATCAGCATTACAAGTTATTTTATATCATTTAAACAAAGATTTTCAAAATTACATATTTGGAATGGAAGCATTCCTCCTGAAACAACAAAGCTATTTTTTCTTTACTGCTAGTCAGAATAGTTATTCAGATTATTTCTGTTGTCTGATAATCATGTAACACACTTCAAATTGTAATGAAGAAGGGGAAAATTAATTGCAGTATAGTCTGCTTAGAAGCATATACCCTCAGGCACACAGTTACATCACAGTTAAGTCACCTGCTTATACACCCGGTAGGACTGCGATTCAGGCGAGAGCCATAAAAAGTTGCATGTGCTTACCATGGGAATTTCTGCACTTCAGTGCAAAAAAACCCTACCCTATGTGCATGAGAACTCACAGAGGTCCAAGTTTTCACCAGCAAAACTGCAAGAGCTTCCTGAGTTCTGCTACTGAATATCTTAGCATTAGCTTTATCTTACTCTTACTGAATATATTGCATCTCCAGGCCATTCGCTACCCACAAATGAGACTGACCAAAATCCCTTGAGACTCTCAAGTCGTAAGAAAGCTCCGACTGCCTGAGGCCATCGGCATATGTATTGCCCTGGATGCATCTGAGTGGGGTGAAGAGGTCATTGCTTCCAGCTGCTCAATGCCCAGGGACTTGGCGGAGGGGGCCGGGGAGTAACACCACTACACATCACAACACCACACTCATTTCCTAACCCCCAGTGTCAAAATCACAGGCTAAAACGGCTTTGTGATTGGAAATGCATGCGGGACCGTTTGGGCAATGCAGGTTACCTGGTCACTTAGCTGGCACGCACAGAGGAGGGCTTGGACAAGCAGCTGGCAGCAGAAACCTCTTATGTGGCTCTGCCGCTGCCAGCTGTACTTGTCTGACTGCAGCCTTCACTGCCAATGACACAGTTCAGCACAATTCCCTGTTCATTCAAATCAGCACCAGGAGAGGAAACACGACCCTTTTTAATTATTCAAAGAAATCCTTTTCCACCTAATGAAAGCTGTGACACTTAAGACAGCACTAAATGTGAAATCTGTAGGACCTTAAAATGACAGTAAGACAGAGCACGTCCCTGCCATGCTACAGAGAGCAATGTCAGTGACAGGAGAGAAAGTGAGGGTTGGGGCTGCTTGCCTAAGCCTTGGGAGAATGGAAAACCAAACAGTACACCCGAAGTCAGAAGTCACCTGCAAATGAGTCAGCAAAGTAACCTAGATCTGAATATTGCCCCATGCCAAGCCAAAATCAGAAATAATATCTTCTTTTATTTTTTCATTTTTGCAAGAATGTAAAAATTACGGCTAATTTTCACCAGAATTAAAAAAAAAAATATTTAGAAACTGGTAAGCAGCAAAGTTTATGTTAACAAATATTAACAGTATTAAAACAAACAAAAGAATTCCACATGCACTGATGCTTTTTCCACGTTTTATTTCTTAAATACGAGATACAAGATCTTTGCAGACAGGCTACAATTATGACCAAGTATCTGTCAAGATCAGAGGCACATAACAATGTTACTATTTAATGTCTGCAGTAATTTTTAGTATGACACCATCTAAAAACACCATCTGACTTTTTGTTACTTTGTTCGTGGTGTTATGCACACTATGGTGTAAAGACACTACAAAATACCATAAATTCTGTTTCTGTAATGACTGTATACATACGACAGAATAGGAAAGCAAGAAAAAAGACAATAAAATTAAGATATAGCTGTGAAAACTCAATTATGCATTCCAACAGGACAAGAGCTTCCAAATTTTCTCACAAATTAAATAGGGAGATAACATCAGAAAGATTGTTATATAAACCTAAAGATTATATAAGAGCAGCAGATACCCGTATTATATGAGGAATTCTCTAAACTTACTTGTACTTGAAAATAAGGGTACATTTAGTCACCATTTCTCATACGGTAAGATATTTTTTTTCTCAGTAATTACCTGAAAATATGGCAGCTGGGATTTTAGCAACTGAAATAATACTTTTGTTCCTGAATTATCAGGCGAAAAATTCAGCGTACCGTTAGAAGGCTCCCACATTCTCTTTGGGCTGTAAACTGCAGTGGCTAAGGAGTTTTGACAAAACAGACCCATTATTATTTAATTCCCAGAAAATGCAATTTGGAAGATGAAAAGAGGACAAAGAAAGAATAGGGAAAACCCACAAAGGATTGGTAAATATCTTGAAATTACTTTATAGACATTTTCTACCTGAAAAACAGATACAGTTTCAAATATTTTCTGAAGTAAATACGGAAATGGTTGCTAAAATGTGCTTTCAAAAGAAAACACCTTTACAAAACAGTCATCCCTCTAGGCTGCAGCTTCTCTCAACACCTCCAATAATCCTACAGCTTTTGTTCAATTGCCCTTCTCACCTCTGAGCAGGAAGCAAATTGTGAAGTTGAGCGGCACTGTTAGGGACACTACCTGCTGTGCCATCAGCAGACTTCAACAAATAATTGGAGCTGCCTGCAGCCATCCCGCACTGTAAAGGCTGCCATCGACTCCCGTCGCCGACACTTCCCGCTAGCGACTGTGCGGCTGAGAAAGGGGCAGCTAGGAGAAGTTTCCAGACTGCTGCTCTCTCACCTTGTTCAGAGCGTGTTCTGTCCTGCTAGTTAGAATAACAGTGGTCCCTAAGGTCTTGCTGACTCTGCTAATGCCACTCTTTTCTACGTCAGTGCCCCCGAATGTGTAGTAGCAAGAGGGAGTGAAAATGTCTTTACATAGAAGGAAACAAGTTTTTCTTTCATTACCCCATATGAATTGCACCAGCATCCAAAGCATTGCATTTATTTGCCTCATCTAAACACAGTCTAACTCATACAGAATCTATTGCCAAAGGTCAAGTTATGATTCTTAGTTTTAATGAGCATGAAGTTGCTGAGCCCTCTAGGGTAGGATTCCTTCAAAGGAGCCATTCAAGTCTGCTGTGCCCAGAACAGAGGACCTAATTCACCCCTAGCCTTAAGTTTAAGCATTTTTTTAAGTCCTGTTAATTTAATTTCACCCACCTGCCACCAAATTAGAGAATTTAATGACTTGAGCCCTAAAGAGGATCTAGACAACAACTCTGGAAAAAAATTTTCAGCATTGGTAAAGGTTCTGGTAAGACTCCTGTAAAATTTTTGTATTATGTTCAGTGTCAACATTCACAACACATGAGAGGGAAGAAAAAAAGCAAAATCACACACAAGGTTTTATGATAACAACTGCTGATACTTGTTTTCTTTATTTTCTGGCCTCAACCTTTTATTTTCTGGCCTCAACCTTTTATTTTCTTCAAAACAGCTGACATCTGAAACTGTCTTTCACAATTTCAGATATAAAATTTTCTCTCAGGTTTCTTTGACAAGGATATTCCTCTATTCAACTTATTTCAGCTTACTCAGAGAAATCATCTCATCTACTTGCATTGTACTGTGAATTTCTGAGATAAGGTACTCACTGAACTTCTAGAAAGCAGAGTATCAGTCATCAGAATAAATTAATTTGAATAGAAAATAATTTAAAAATATATGTCAAACGATCAAACATAAGAAAATGTCTTGTTTTGAACACATAAATAGTAAAATTTTGGCTAAACTTGAGAAACCAGAATAAAAAGTTAATGTCAATAGCAATGTTATGGAGATTTTAAATGCAGTTGCTTAATAGTTGTGTTACCTAATAGTTGCCATGCATCAAGATGGCAGGTTGAAGTACAGAGATGTTAGATAGAAATACAATCAAAATTCTGTACTTGCAACTTAGCAGAGAGGTTCAAGAGCCATATTGAGTATAACATCACAAAGTGAAACACAGTATTTCAATCGTACAGGATAAAAGGAATGCTGGGAAACACTTGTAGCAGGGAATGAATACCAGACCTTGGACGGAATATTATTGAAATACAAATGTTCACATCAACATACAGAAGTGAGCAGCCAGCAATCCTCTTAACAAACTTAAAGAAACAGAAGCATGAGAAGGCTTTATTAATTTGGAGTCTGCATCAAAAGATGCTGTGCTTGTATACTGAGCTCTGCATACATGTTCTCTAATTTTTTTTATAAGCTTTCTAAAACAAAACTAGAAAAGTCCATGAATACATATAAGAGTAGCTTATGAAAAGCCAGACATTCCAATGCACAGTAACATAGAAAAAAAAAGCAGAGCTTTGACCCTCAAAAGCTAAATAGTACAGAAAACATAATCTGAATATTTCACCCTATGGGGACAAGTTAAAAAAAATCTTCAATAGATATAGATCTTGCTGGTAGACACATTTAGCTCCTTTTTGCAGTCAAGTTCCAAGACCTGTACTTTCATGTCTCCTTTTGGGTCAGAAAGTACTCTTTGGGACATACTGAATTTTATTACTTTTAAAACACACAGTGACCCAGATGGCGGAAGAGCCAGCACTCACTGGCAACAGTCAAGGCTGCAATGATGCTCAAAACCAAGAACAGAATGTGAAGAGTACAGGAACCTGCATGCAGTAGATACACAGACCAGTACAAAATCAGGTATAAATTATTTCCAGAAATTGAAATCCTTTATTCAGAAAATAAATAAGACTGCAAAAGGGAAATATCTCATTATGTACATGTTTAAGCCATATTAATGATGCAGACTAGAAGGCTAACAACAATGTCCCCCCCAACAAAACCCCCAAACCAAACCGAAGAGTTAAACAAAAAAAATCCAAAGAGAAACACCAGAAACAAAACTCACAGGATTCAGGTACCACCAAGTTTTGACATACTTAGGCAAACAGAACTTAAAAGAGCTCTCACCCATAAGATTTTCCTGCAAAAGTGAAAAATGCTTAAACTAATAGGAATTTTTCTATGTCTGACTCACTAAAAAAGGTTGAGCTTCCCATTGCTATTTCACAAAGAGGCATAAGAACAAGTGGATGTGGTGATAAGGTACCCTGTCTCTTCTGAGAAAGGTGCAGGAAAAAAAAGAGAGTATAGATAAGTATTTAATGAGATGACCATGTCTTGTATGCCATAAGAAGTTTAGTGATTTGTGCTGATCCTTTGCTGCTTTTCAGTGCTTGCAGGTCTCAGGACAAAATAGCCTTTATGTTTCTGATTAACTCTGAAAAGGGAAACAAAAGCTCCAAGAAGATAACCCTTAGGGCACTAGTGAGTGAGCGACTGCTAAGAGCAAAAAGTTCACTTGAACTGTTTTATAGCTCCTCATTCAAGCTAATAATGAATACACGAACACAACTGTTCTCCTACTGACAGCAGTGTGGAAGGGGCTGGAGGAAGACTCCACCAGGGAAAAAATGAAAGGGGCAACAACCCGAGACACAAATAATTTTGGGGCAAATCAACACATTGTCCCTCAACAGCTACAATGGTGTGATGGGTTTCCAGTGAGCTCTGCTATAGTCTGTAGAGTTCAGTAACACTGGTAGATGATAAGAATACATGGAAACACATGAAGGACACCACAGAATTGTGTAATGCTATAGTAACAGGAGTGATGAAAAGAGCCAGATAGATTGGACCGTGCACATTCTTAAGAATCAATAAAATGATGACAACCAGTCATGGAAACTAAAGCAAAGAAGTGAGGAAGAGTGACACCATGATGAACTAGTGTGGCATCCTGCTTCACTGGACGGAGTGGCCATGACCCTCTTTTGCTTTGAGAAGACATCAGTTTGAAAACACAGCAGTTTAAAATATTAAACCTTATTTCCTTAGTGATTTATCTGAAGGACTGGAGAAGTAAAAACAGAGATCACAAAACTATATTTTGCAATGATGTATGTATGGGAGTCAATGTAGAACATCATAAAAATGATACAGTCTCATGTTATCATAAACAACTAGATTATGAAACACATAATGCTTAGAAGCCCCAAATTAACAAAGCACTTAAACATTACATAATGTTTTCATGAAGTAAGATACTATCCTTGAGCACAGAATACAAAATGTTGACATATATTTCATGAAAAAGGTGATGCCACTGTGCAGTTGCTATATATAGGAGATGTCTGTTTTAATTAAAAAAATTAAGAAAAACCTAAAACCATTCAAAACCATACAACATCTGAAAGACTAATATGTGGAAAATGACTGATTTTAGTAGTTCTTACATGACAGAGATCCATGATCATCAGAATACATTGTGAGCATTTGTGTATCAGAGACCACAATAATCTTCAAAAGTCATTACAAATAAAGAACTTCTCTTCCCCGAACTGCTTCTGCTCAGACAATACTACAGAAAACTGGCTAGCCTCAGTTAACCTTATCTACACAACTTTTATTCCTGGTCAGTGCAACTGCAAGCAAACACAGCCCAACTTCTGCCTGTCTACCCTGACAGACAGAGCCTCCTCCTGGATGGGGCTTCCCAAGGCCCCACTGTTCAAAACAAGCCAGTTGGCAGGGCCATCCAATTGCAATGGCCTCCTCCGTGTGCCTTTGCCCCACTGCCTCTCCTGTGCAGCACAGCCACAAATGGCACAGCAGAGGCTCCCCTTGGAACAGTTCACTCCACACCCCAAGTCATCCAAAGCAATGCTTTACCACCAGATAGTTGCATTTTAATTCTAGCTGTTAAATGCAGTAATTTGAATCAGCATCTGTTTTCAAACAGTTACAATAAATTTGGATCCTCAGTCTGGAATCAATTTGTACTGTTGCCAATTTGACTAAAGTCAGTAAACTTTAGCTACAGAAGGCGTATTTGTAGTACTGGGATACTCTTTAGATGGTAAAATACAAGAGAGGGGCAGCCAGGAACATGACCTATAAATTTCCTTCTCTTTAATATTTTTTGATATTGCAACTGAAATTATTTTAATTTAGAAGTGAAGCAATAAGCTTCTATAAGCTACAGAAATATATTTAAGTATATGGGAAGGGCAATCAAACCCAAATCCATAGCTACTTGCAGTCTCTCTTTCCAAATCAGCCAACCAACAACTTGGCTGAAGAGAAAATAGGAACATTTGAAATTTTATTCATAAAATAAAATCAAAATATATTATAGAGATATGTGATTGAGTCACCCTTCCCTCTTTTCAGAGATCTTTTTTTTATATTACAAGCTCTTCAAGATAGGGCTATGCCTCTACATGGGCTTAGTACAAGGAGTTTCTAAAGATGTGTGGAGACTTGTGTGGCTACTACTAAAATATTAATATTTTATACTTAATTTTAATATTTAATATTAACAATATCAAGAGCAGCAACAAATATCTCTGTGGGGCTGTCATAGGTGTAATCTTGGCAAAGGAAGGAATGCTCAGAAAGATGAAAGACTGGATTTTCAGACACTCGTGCCTGTAGATCCATCCAACCTGCATGGAGGAGGGTCCTCTTGGCATGCTACCTGCTGTACATGGCAGCTGCCACTGACTGTATTTCACACTACAAAATGTAGGCTTGACAAGGTCTGCACTGGCACTATACAACTCAGAAAAATTAAACAGGAAAATAGTGCCTATACTCAACTGTACCATATGCTCTAGTGAAAGGGTTCTTATAAGTTTCAGGTATACACTTTCTTTCTTACCATTAGGTTCAGTCCTCCCCACTTGTAAGCAAAATTTTTATATTGAATTACTGTAAGGAAGTTACTAAATGTCCTAATTTGATCTACCCAAAGTGAGAGAGGGTCATCATGTGCTCAGCTGGTCCTGCACAGTTCAGGATATGGTAAAGCGCATACTGCACTTAAATCTATGGCACAGCTTCCATGTTCAACTGAATCTCACAGAGAGACTACAGCTCTAAGCTAGAGGCAGAAGGAGACTGAATTACCGCCCTCCTCTCCTTCCTTTTATATGTGTGATTTCTCAGTGCTGTGTCCAGTCTACTATTTAAAAAATTTAGGACTTATACAACTTTCTCCAGAGAAATGCTATTTTTACTTTGTTCTCCCACCTACATATTTTTTCAATATATATACTGTAATTTTCTCCCTTATTTCTATTATTACTGGATATATATCAGCTCAGAACTTTTTTTTCCTTTTCTGCTAATTGCATCCCTCTGTATTTGCCAGTTTCACCACACTACCTACATCTTCTTCAGCATATGGACTTCTTGCAAGAATCCCTCATAACAAAATCATTCTCATGCTTATGCTAAGACACAAGACATTAAAATGAAGATCAACAATTATAATGATGAGTTCATAAAGCCATCCTTAATCTCAAACACATTTAAGAATAATCATATTCACAAAATGCACTAGAATTATAAGCCTGAGTTAAAATAAATTGTACTGAATTCTTGACTTCATTTTATACCGGAAGACAACAATTACTGCATGAAGAAGAGTGCACTGGCTTTACCTTACTAAATGTAGGATACAATTTCCTTGTAAAGAAACACAACCCACTATGAAAGAACTAATTATTCCCACATCCTATACTGAACAGTAACCTTTATAAAAATGTTTCCCAATAGTCCTTAAGTGTTCCCCAAATGTCACTTCATAAGCATAATTAGAGAAACAGTACAAAATGCCTCAAAGTCAGACACTGAAAAATACAAAAAGAATTAAAATTTCCTGTGGCGAAGAAAGTTAAGACAGGTCTAAACCCAAATTTGATATTTGGAATACATGACTAAGCAAACAGACAAGAGTGGAAGGCAAAAGATGGAAAAATGTTCGTGGAATCAAGAAAAAGGGAGGAAATGGTTGAATTACAAGCTTGTTCCTTTATTTTTGTCTTTTTCTTTGTTTGTGGTCAACTAAAATAGTTAGTTTTAACTTTATTCCAAAGTTGCTTGACTGAAAAACATCACTCACTGATTTCCCTTATGACTTGATAATAGAATGAAGAGTTTTTCAATGTCTCAATATTCTGTAATCAATACACTGCCCTTTCCTTTACAGAGCAGAATATTCAATTCTGGTTTTGGTGTTACACAGAAAATACCCTGAAAATTAAAATAATAATAAGCCAAAGTTATAAGTAGAAATGGAAAATAAGCATATTTGTTTTAGGCACATATTCCTGGGTTTATTACTAAAGATTGTGACTATGGCAAAAATAACATTTTTAACATCACAAATGAGGAATATTATTCCCATTTCCAAAAGAAATGCCTCCCCCAATGCTTCCTCCAAACAGTCAAATCCCAGTTTAATAAAAACAAATGGCATCCCTCATTTCTTCAAAATTGATATCCAAAGGTTTGCTGTTCTAACAGGATACAGGCACTTTGAAATCCCATAATTATGTATTCATGTGCTAGAATTCAGACAATTTTTTTTGGCAGATGTGGGGAATATAATAAATACATTTATAATTCTAAAATTTCAAGCCCTTGCTTTTGAACCATAATGGCAGATACTAAAAGCCACTGGAAACATCACAAAACCATGAAAAAGGTGAAATCTTATTCCCTTGGTATGTAATCTCCACAGTAATTTGCAACCATTTTCAGTAGCAACAAGATACTAATTTTTCAGTTATGTTTGCGATCTTATTTACACAGTGAAGCTACAGGTGATATCTTACAAAGAAAAGCATTTAAAGAGCAGCTCCAACAGCATTTAATTTACATTTCAATCCAAATTACAAGTATTGCACACTTTAAATAGCTTGAACACACAAAATTCAATATATGTCAGAGGAAAATTTTGCACAAGGTGCTTCCAAGACACACAACTTACACTGCACACAGTAAGTATTCATTCACATGCAGCCAACTAATTCAAAGGCCCTATGAACCTATGTCTTAAAGTGACATTTCATTTCCAAAATGACTCAGAAAAAAGAAATAAAGAGTTATTTAACATTAATAATTGAAGCTGTATTGAATTTACCAGACTAGAAGGAACATTTTTTTTTTTTAATATATTAGGATGTTTTACTAAGAATGTCCCTCAGGCATTTTTTGATTTCCTTCATTTGACTGCTAGGTGGTAGTCTGATGCATTCAGATCTCTCAGAGAAACATTTATAAGGAAATAACATTAGCTTTCAGTTGAAAGTGAAGATGTATCTGGAATTTCTTACTTAACATCATTTAGTGTCACAACCATTCAGAAGTGAGATCTTTCCTACATGGATCATTTAAAATAATACAATACCATGATGGCTCCTAAAAAAAAGTCTCAATTTGTTTTGTATACCACTGAGGAAAATAGTTAAGCAGGTATTTGATAGCAGGTATCTAGCATAAGAAGTCTTCTAATATGCATATGTAGAAGGTCTGGCATAACATTTACATCAGACATTCTCAACAGCCTGTATATATTTAGCAATATGACATGAGATGATCACCATCAGCAGTCTGAATTTGACATTTAGGAAGACATTAATAGCAACACTAGGAGCACGACAAAATTGGGCAACAATAATAGAAAAGTAAAATGATGCCGTTATAATTAGGTTTCCCAAAATGACTCCATCTTTCAGTCATACCCTTCTGTCACTGCACCTAAAAGCCGTTCATAAAGGAGTACTAAATTTGTCGACCATTAAACATGCTACAATTAGGGCAGTAAATAGCAACAAGACTAGAGTTTCCCATTTTACTCAGCTTACTTTACCTGGGTACTAAAACATTTTAGTCCCACAAAAAACTTGGGTCTTCACCAAACACTACAGGATGACACCCGCTGACACGCATTTTCCCTCTGCGGGTTTATGTCACAACGGTGTGCTTTAGGAGATTTAACTTTATAGAACCCAGTAAGATGAACACTTAAAACTGTTAGAACACAAAATAATTTCAGAATATGCAATAATGAAGTTTATGTGTCAAAACGAACCTCACAAGCCTGCACACTGCTGAGCACCTGTGGGGCCCAAGATTTACACTCTTCACCACCATTTGGGGCTGCAGCAGCAGCACTTGGTGTACAACAAAAAACATGGAGTGCCCATGGAGGCACTAGTGATGTACAAAGACATTTCCTACTGACAACAGGGAATATTCAAAGCCTTTTGAGGGCACTCAGACTTGAGGGTTACGGACACTGCCTGGGCGATCCCAAGTGCTGGCAGGAAAATGTTAAGATTTTCCTGATGGGGAAAGGCCTTAAAGAAGTGTTTGTCTGGACAGGTTTTCCACCTTCTGTACAATATGGCCATCCTGAGCCTATGAAAGCTTCTGAATCCCCCCACCTTTTTTTTTTTTTTTTTCCTTTTAAATGTGGCTTGACAACACACCGAGTGATCCATTCCAGAGCTGCCATTTCAAGGAGATGGTGCACTCCTCTCAAAATGGAAGGCAATGTCTGCTTCTGCAAAGCTGCTAGGAACCGGCAGTGAAACCACCTACAGCACAGTAAAATATTATGACAGGGAATTTGTGAGATTCTTCCTCAGATAACGTTAGGTTTGGTTACAAAAAATGGCACCAAAAATTATCATGTAGAAATCTAAAGGGGCATTGGCACTTGCTAAATGCTTCATGTAGTGGATGTGGGAATGCTGCCTTGCCAATAAATCTCCATATGCCAGCAAAAGGGTCTGGGAAGAGTTTGTGGATCTGGCAACCTTCACTCCATGAAATGGCAACCAGCATTTTTCATGCTTAGTGTTAAGCCTGGAATGAAGCCTCAGAAATGAAAGCACGCTTCTTTGATTTAAACTGGTTTCCTAATCTACTCTCAGCAAAGATTAAGTAAAAGGCTGGCTACTGTGAACCTGCAGTTTATCTGGATTATCTACTCTCTTTACAAATATCTTTACTAAGAATTAACTTCTACACATAAAGTTGCCTTTTGCATCCCACTAAAAGCAAGAGTTAATATTTATGTTCTACTGAGAAACAGAATGGATGATTCACTACAAACCAACAGTCAAGTAAAAACAAGTTAAACAAAAAGTATTAAAAAAATACACTTTTTTCTTGTTTTCCTAATTCCTCTCCCCCAAATGAATCAAGTTACATTTTAAGTTCATTTTTTGACAGCATTTTATATTAAAATTGGGAAACAAAGGGTATTGTGGAAAATACAAAATTTTATCTGCTGATAGTAATCTTAGCTTTATCATGAACAGCCATCTCTCCATGCACTAAAATTGGTGTTTATCTCCTATTAAATTCTGCAAAACAGCTTATCATATTCTTTGCACTTGATATGAATCTCAGCAAAGCTTATGAAATGCAAATATTGAACCAAAGATACTCTTTCTGCTTGCAGAAGAGGGATCAACATCAGGTATTTCAATGCCTTTCTTATTAATAATACATTCTCAAAACAAAAATTACCATGTATACTGACATATCACACTCACTTCTCCTTTACTGTCAATAAAGCTAATTAAATAGTTGAAGCTAAATGATACCTTAAGAATTTTGCTTCTTTGGGCATTGTCTATTTTGAAACAAACTGGACTTGAGGATGGGGACATTCTTGCACTCGTTTAAAACTCAAGCAAGTTTGAGGCCCAGCACCAGCACAGGCTCAGTGCCCACAGGCTGTGTGCTGCCCTACTCCCAGGCCTACACGTGCACATCAAAAGCATTATCAGTATCCCTGTGACTGATAATGTGAGTGAGGCCTTTTTGCAGGGATTTGCTGCCGAAAAGGCTGTACAGCCTCATGCCATATCTAACACTCTCACTCTTAACGAAACCACAGAACAAACCTGATCTCTTAAGAGAAGTTTCCAATCAGCTAGCAAGAGCCTGCAGTTAAACAACTAAAATACAGAATGACCTTACAGAAATACTGTTTATGAGATAAACCTTATTTCAAACAACCATGGTAGGTTTGAGCTGATGTTCTCCACTAATAATCTTCTAAGTATTTAAGGTTGGCAAATAGCAAAGCTGCATTACCATAAATGAACACATCAGGAGCACATGTAATCCTTTTGCCCAGCCTTTCCTCTCTGGCACACTACAGGATTACATGGCATCTCCTCCCTGAATTTTGGCATCTCTCCATGTTCTTTGCAAACTCATGCAAAATGAAACACAAGGAGAAAGCTGGGATGACTCAACATAAACTTTTTTGCTTATTAAAAAAAACTTTTAAAAAATCAGCAATGAATTCTTTATTGCTTCACTGTCCAGTTTTGCCCATCTTTCCCCTGTTTTGTTCAAGAGATTATAAAATCACCATAGCACTGAAGCTGAGAGCCCAAAGAGCCACAGCAAAGAGACTCATACACTGAGAGCACAGCATTTTGTGTTTGGTTGTTGGTTTTTGTTTGTTTGTTTTTGTGTTTTTTTTTTTTTTTTTAAAGCTAAAGTTCAGGCCTTTAAATTCTTATTCTTTCATAATACTTCCTCATCATCTCTAACTGGTGAGTAACCACCAGTGGATACTGCATGACACCCACATGGCATCTAGCACTGCCAAAGTGATTGCAGGCTGTCCATAGGAGTGTGTGCTACAGAGAACTGACAAACATTCAGCTCTGTAAAAATCAAAATGCTCAGCTCACTCTGCTCTGCAGACTAGCTATTAAAGGAGCTGTATTATTTAAAAGTGCTTGCCTGCATGCACCTTGTGCAGCTGTTTAAGAGGTGTTTTTAAGGAGTGAATTGTCTCAGAGAATGAGGGCAATGAGACTGAGCAGCAGAGCTTTGGCAAGAAGATCAACTGCAGTCCAGATTGTACTGCAACATGTTTGTCAGGCAGGACTATGCTCCTGTGCTACCAGGGCACAGTTGCAGCAAGACACTCAGAGCAAACTCACAGGGTGTCTGGGATAGAATCCTTTCATTTTTCTGTGGAGAAAGCCACCACAGCTGCTTAGGTTTACAGACTATTGTAGGGATTTTTTCTTCAGAGCAATTGCACAAATGTGCACAGTAAGCATACTGAAGCTTGCATAAGAGCAGGACAAGTTCACTCTCATATCCCACTGGGTATCCTAAAAAGTGAGTAAGTGGCAAATACACTGCAAGTCAGCACTGAAATCTTCACTTTTACTGATACTGCAATCACTAATTAACATGTTTAACTAATATATCTGTGCCCTACATACATCCCAAGTGCAAGGAAGACACCTTAAAGAACAGGAGACTTAAGTAGAGCACAGAACGAGATACATATCTGTAGAAACTCATGCCAGTCTGCCACCACCAATACTTCAGTTTAATGCTAAAAAAGATGCAAAACAGGATGCAGGTTTTTAAAAGATCACAGGTATTCTACATCAGTGCTACAAAGGCTGAAGTAATAGTTTGAGGCTGAGCTATACACATTGCCTGCCACCAAAAAAGGGTCACCCCACCCTACCTTCCACCTGCTCTAGCAAGCCATTCCCACCTCCCCCTCTCCACCCTTTATTACCCATCTATCTGCATGGAGAACTGATTTGACCTGCTAACCCAACACAAAACTATGCTGTTTCCCCACTATCACCCCTCCCTGCCCCTCTTTCTGTTTCCTTCTGTATTAAGTTTTCTTGGAACATTGAACTGCTGGCCCAAGATTGGCTACAGTCTTAGAGAATGACTCTGCCCCAAGATTTAGGGTCGCAGTGGCAGGAACAACTTTCCTTTTATCCTCTCCTGTCCCTGAATACAATAATTGAAAATCCTGTCTATTACACTCATTGGGAACCTCTGTGTAATGGAAAGGCTTTGAATCCTTGACAAGATCTTGTTCCACTTGAAAAAATTGTGCCCCTGCAAATTCGGGTTAGCGATGAACTTGTCTGTTCTAGTACCAGACCCTGTGGTTTGCTTTCCTTACACTGCCAGTGTAAGTGGGGTCTTTGCTAAAATTTGACGTAAGCAGAAACCTTAATTCCTAACTAATGTTACCAACTATCAGGACAGGGTAACAACTGTCTGGTTGTGCCTGGTTAGTCTAAAGCCTTGGGCAGCCTGCATGTCTGCAGAGCAACTACAAGGAGAGGATGACAAGCTAGAAAAGCAGTTACAAGCAAGTAAATAGCCATCTAGAAACTAAAAGAAAGTCACCTTAAAACAATATCCTCGAAGATACTGAAGTATGAGGTGTTTGTTCAGATCTATGCAACACTTCAGTTATTTGAAACAAGCGAAGTTCAGCTGGTTATCTTCATGTTACAGCACATCATCAACCTTCATTTGGAAGGTTGGAAACAAGCCCCATTATTTCATTTTATGCAAGTCTATCTATTGCTCTAAGTCAGGTTTTGAAGCAAAAAAGGAAGTAATAACAGAGTAGTTCTAGAATTGAGATACCAAAATTGTAACTGCTCAGGTACGTGCCAATCATTTATGATTATTGCTCTTTTCAGATACAGACTTTCTGCAAGAAATCCTTTCTTTTGTTTGAGGAAGGCAAAGCTAGCTGGTTACAATGCTAACATGCAGTTCTCATAATTAGTCACAACGTCCACAGAATCTCTTCAGATATTGTCATGGGCAATTGAAAAGCATTTTGAAGTCAAAAAGTATTACTAATTGAAATATTGCAAGGTTCATAGCTTTCCTGTAAGAATGAAAATTTAATCTTAGAATAAGTTACTTAGTAATTATGTGAAATTTGAAAAGGATTTGATCCTTCCTCTGACATCAACTTGAAAGTGCAAAGAATAAAAATGCAAGTTCCAGTGTGAAGTGCCAAGGTCCTGGTTCCCTAAGATAGCAAGTAAGCTGCCTTTCATTTCCTCAATCAATGTTTTTTAACCTTGTTGTCCACACCAATATTGACTCTGGATTAGGAAAGGCCAGGTCTGAGCAAAAGACCAGTAATGGTAAAAGGAGATGCACCAAACATCTCATCAGTAGCTACTGCAGATTAAGAAGTGAGAAATTTCTTTAAAGTTAATCCTGCAACCAGTCCTGCTCTTGCTGAAGCCAGTATGTACAACTCTCACACGACAGCTTAAGCATGGCTTGTTCTCTGTGTCTGCTGACATGCACTGCACCCAAGCCAGGGTCTATGTGAATTTCTGTAGTCCCATAAATTAGTCTGTTTTCTAGCAGAGCATTGAACTGAAATGAAGCTTGAGGGAGTTTTCTGAAAATGAACTGAGCCTGATCCTCAAGTTTTCACTGAGAATGAACCAAATTAACAAAAAAGTGATTATCAACTAAAAAAGAAAGAAATGGGAGAGGCAGGCTAGAGGAGAGGAGACATTGATGCTCACATCTCCCTAAAACCCAAGGTGCTCCACATCTTTCTCCCTTTAAACCAGCGTAGATTGCTTCAAAAATATGTTTAGTTCAAAAATATGTTTCTAGAGTTTTTTTTTTTTTAAGCGTATATTTCTAGTCTAAACCAGAACTAAGTGGTTCAGTGCAGTCACAGATAAGCCAAAGCCAAAAGCACTGCTGGCTCCAGTGAGATGGTAAAGAAGCACCAAAAAGGAGCCCAAGTTTGCAGCAAGGAACAAAAGAACACAGCTCACCAAGCAAACAAAAAAGTCCATGGGAAAAGAAATAAGGAATTAACAAATCACAGCAGATATGAACATGAAGGGATAGGAAAATTAGGAAGATTTCAGAACAAGGTATGTGGGAAAAAGCACCCTGCCATGAGGCTATTACAAGTGAGTTTCCAGCATGAAGTATGCTGGGCTGCACCTCTCCTCTTGAGGGGTTATCCCTCCACACTGGTAAGAATGGAGAGCATAGTTAACAAAATGCAATCAGGGGTAAAGCACAGCTCAGAAACACACAATCAGCTGCCCCTTAGTGAAAAGTCACCCTGCCCAGTAAGACACCAGTAAAGAGAGAATACAAAAGGTACGCCAGAGGTGGGAAAAAGTGGTGTAAGGTGTTTGCTCTTCCTGCTGTGTGGTATCTGGAAACTACTTGGTTCAATATGAAGAAAATAGAGAAATTGTTTTGATCTTTGTTATACAAATGGTGTTTTTGTATTACATTAATGAATGCGTAGCACATTATCACATTCAATGTAAGCCACATGCAGGGAAGAGGTTTTAACTTCCAGATATATTGCTATTTTCTTCTCATTTTAAACATGTTGTAATGATTTTCACACAAATAGAGACCAGTCCACTGCACTACAAATAATTGTACAATCTCTAAAATAGCACCTTGTTCCAACTATTTGGATTTGTCTTAGTTTTGATTTGTTTAGGGCTTTTTTTTTGAAACAATGATTTTAAAAAATCAAACACAGACAAATCCTGCCAAGAAAATGTTTTCATGATGCCTACACCAAACATATCTGAAACAGAGTCTGTCAGCAATGCCTCTCTCAGCCAGCCACCCCAAGAAACAGCATGCCCAACACAAAGCAGCAACACAAGTGTCCATGGATCACCATTAGATAAATTTTTAAACCCAGATACTGCACCCTTATTACAGCCCAGCAATACAAACTTCAGCTTTCCTCTTCCTCATCCTCCATGTGCTACAACTCTCCACCTTACCCCAGGAAGCCAGCTGAATCAGAGTTAAACCAGGATTTAGCTCAGAGGAGGGTTTTTCAGACTAAAAGCCTTAGGGACAAGACTTCATTTGAGCTGCCAATATAGTGGAGGTAAGACTTTCAGGACTGTGTGTAACTGGCATAGTAGATGCAGAGGAAAATGTAACATGCTCAGTTGTTCTCTGCAAGCTCCTGTTTAGCACCCCTACAGCAAACTCAATACATGTAAGGAGGATAGGGTAATACCTCTTTGGTTTGACAATGTTTCTGCATGTGGCTACTGTCAATATTTTCTTAGTGCAGCCAATTAGGTTTTTTCTTGGTTAGAAATGTCACCATGGAGTTCCCAGGGAAAATAATAATGTGAAACAGCTGACAACATATTTACACCTAAGATATTATTATTTGTTATAAAAACTTTAAGAAATTGATAAACATGCATATGATGGATGTTTACCAGTTTTCATAATAGAAATGGATGAAAAAACTGTAATAACATTTCTAAACACACATTTATGCCAGTAAATGTTCTACCACAGATATAACTGTATCAGAAGCAGAACTCAGTTAAAACAACAGAAGCCAAAATTATTTCCCTGAAATAACAGATGCTTCTACCACTATGAACAGGGTGCAGGGCTTGCCAATACACCTACAACCACTCCTGTAAATATTTTGGAAAAAGTAAGCCTGTAACTTGTGCCACTCTCACAGCCTTGGTCTACCACAAGTGAGAGCAAGCAGCTTATGGGGTTTTTTTCATTGTATTCTTAACATGTTTTATGCAATAGTTCTAACCTTGTAACTTCTTACAAGAAATGATCCACTGTTTCATTATGAAAAACTATCTGCAGTAGCCAGTGAGGAGGTTTTACAGGTTGAAAAGGTGCCAGACTTTTAACGTGTTCTTCGCATTTATAAGTTTGTAATCAAAATTCTGTTATTCCACATAGTAGCAAATACATAATTTTGCAGTATTGATGCAAATTTACACAGGCTACTAAACCACAGATTCTTCAACAACTTTAAGATTGTTTTATGATCTATTCAAGAATCCAAGAAGAAAAATATTGTCTACTCAAAATATTAATTTGACTGGTGTGACTTTCTGATTAGCTGATTTTTTATACCTATTCATGTAGGAATTTTGGCATTACACAAAGCCTTTTTAGAAATTATGAAAGAAAAATATTTTTCTGGTCCTTGGAGACCTACACATTTAAATTTTGTTCATTACTAATGAACATAAATTTATTACCCATTTTCCATTCTTATTATCAGAGATGATTTATTTTATTGGCTACAGATGTGAGTTTTAACACCTTAATATGTAAGATATAAGTTTTAACATCAGTCACAGACAAGGAGGAAAGATACTATTCAAATGACATTTAAATCTTTGTAGGAAATACAGGAGGTATGTTCCCTATGAAGCATATCCCATTATACTTGTATTTCTAAGTCTCTTGGGATTAAAGTGTTCAATAGCATCTAAGGGATAGCAAAACTACTGTTCTCAATGTATTTATTGTCATAAATATTGTACCTATTTGTGATTTGAAATGCAACCACCCTTGTAATCTATTGCTATCAAATAAAATTAGCTTGTAGTCACTTGCCTAATAGTTTTGATAGTATGTTATTATTCACACATTACAATGCAAGTAACAACTTGAAGCACCCTTTTCCCTTATGTGAATGAAGGAGTTTAGGAGTTTAAAATACTCCCATTACCTGGTTTCCTGCAAACCTGCTTTCCAAATCCTTTCTTCAAGAGTGTTTCATGACAGCAAAAAACCACAACCCTACATTTGTGTGCTTGTAACCAGTTACAAAGTGTGGAAGACAAGAGGATGCCTCTGAAGAACACTAACAAGTCTCTCAGTAAATGGCTTTTTCCTCTTTCTCAAGGCTTTCATAGAATGAAAAGGATAACAGTTCTCAAATGCTGGCCATCTGAAAGGTACCTGCATTTAACACCACCATAACACCTGAAATAAATACAAAAACATTTTGTTAACTTATGGTTTTAAGAGTTGCCAACCTGAGAAGGGCCAAGAAAGGTATTAAACATTTGACACACACTAGATATCGGTTCCAGGGAACTCTACTCAAGTAGACAGCACTTCAAACTTTACATATGCTTGTAATAAAGATATAAAAAATAAAAAAACCCTGATTGCTAGTTTCAAATGCACTACCTCTTTAAAGACTGATTTGCTCTTGTGGGCATGTAAAGACCTGCTAGTGCTACAGCTGCCACATAGCAGGGAATTTGTCTACAAAAGCAAATGTGTCTAGTTGTAATCACCTTCTGAAACATAAAGGTGCCGATTTCTGATTTTATTACATTTATTATATTAAGTTATTATAGTATTCCTGTGCTGCATCTGTCATTTCTACTATGCACTCTGTTTCTCAGGCACTCATAACTTAGTGGCTTTAATTCATAGCTGTCTGAAATTTGGTGCATTAGTCAGCTTGCATACAAATTTCCTCTGAAGAGGTGGGGGAAATGAAAAGCTTTGGATTTCTTCCTTGTGAGTCCAAAATATTTTATAAATATCGATAATATTTCAATTTATTAATAATATTTTATTTCAATAGGCCATGCCTTGGTCTAACAGCCTGGATTAGTGGTTTCCAGTCCAAACTGTACTAGGACCATGCTGGCCCCGTGCCTTCTTTGGTAGCTCTGTGCTGCCATGTGAAACTAGGGACACCAAGGGGTATCTGTGCAGACATGTAAATGCAATAGGGACGGCTCTCAAGGAGAGAGCAGATCTCGAAATGATCTTAAAATAATTATGGGAGGCAATAATCCCTATTTTGCAACAGGATCTAGAAACTTCAGAGATTCAGACTTCAAATCCCATCTGTGACCTCCAACAGGTTTCTTAATTTAATTCAGGTTGCACAGGGAACTTTAGCTGCCACTTAATCCACGACTATTATGACAAGTCTTATTACATATATCAAATAACTTGTAACATACCCCCAAAGTATGAACACATACAATATGTTCTAATAATGTCAATCACTTTTTATATCCAACAGTGAGTTCACTAAGCTCACTGGAACTCTAGGTGTAGTCTGAATAACCCAAGAACTCTTATTTTATGAGCCATGTCTTGGCATGGTTTTATTTAGATTACATTCAGGTTTGCTGCTACTAGACACTCAATAGGAAATACTTAAGTGTGGGTATCTGAAGTTACAAGTAGCTAATAGTAACATGATGTTTCATCGTCTTCTTTTTGGCATGACTCAGGAAAGTACAATAATAAAATATCAAGAAAATAAATATATGCAATTGTCATACATACACTGTCAATTCATATATATGAATTGATTTGATCCTGGTTTGCTCATATGACAGATGTGTTATTACACCGATTCCATGAAAACTTCATATACTATCAACAATAAACATGCTAAAATTTTCTATACATTTTATTACAGATTAAGCTTATTTTCTTCTTCAACAAGGCTCTACTGTTTCCCTGCATTGGCACATGAACTTATGCTGTGTTTAAAAGAAAAAAGCAAGTTTAACCATATGGAAGAGCCCAGCAATCTAATAAAATCTGCTTTACTCACTATGCCACAGATACTTGCAAAACTCAGGTATTTCAGAGAAAAGCATACAATATTATTGCTAATTTGTATATCTATATATAATATGCTACTGTTACATTTTTCCAAATGACCAGACCAGCAAAATAACCCTTTTTGCACTAAGTTCATGAAACTTACCATAGAAGTTTCTTTTGAAAACACCAGCCTGTCTGGACAGAAGGCATGTTAATTGTGCAAGTGAACACACATCTGCCTCACTGAAAGACCTTGGGTCACCTCAAAGCATGACACTGTCACAGTGACAATGAATTGCCTATTACCTGTTTGTCTGTGAAAAGTAAACAAATACTTTCTTTCTGCTTCATTTTAATCCTACTGAGGTGGAGAAGAGCTCTCCAGAATTATGACAGGCAAAGACAGAAAGTCTGTCTGTAGAATTCAATTCAGCATTTGAGAGAAAGGGAGAGCCACAGACTAAGGATTAACAGATCAGATGGCAGAGTCCACTACTTTACAAAAATCTGTCTTGTATGCATCAGTGCTAATCATTTTCTTTAAACAAACAACAGTGGCTTTTCAAAAGGAGATGTACTTCCATCCAAAGCATAAGCTAGCTAGGTCATTCCTCTGCCACAGAAAGACATTTAGTGTGAGTTATAATTGACTTATAACAGGAATGAGTGCATTTCTTCAGGTTCTTCATAGGGGTAGGCAAAGGGGACTACTTATATGCTTTTCAACCAACTTAAAATTCAATTGTAGGAATAGGAATATCATGGTACAAAGGCATACAGGAAGAACTTACTTCTGTGAACTAAAAAACCATATTGCATACATTCATATCCAGCAGAAAACACATCAAAACATGTCTTGTTTCTTAGTTATCTCACTTTAATGGAGTATGACCACTAACATGAATTACAGTATTTTTACTTGTCCCAAAAAATGTGAAAATGCACATGAAAATGAGGCAAAGCTGAACATTTTTCAAACTGGTTTCACTGATAAAGGAGCAACAAATCTGGCAAGAACAGGTGCATGCAAGGTAGTTATGCATGCAGCCTCCCAACTAAGCTGAGTGCTGAATGGGAACTGACATTTCATATTCTTGTGTGGTTTTCTCTTATTTTTTTTAAACAATTTTAAAAAAACCCTCATTATTCTTAATTCAGAGCTATATGACAAAACCAAAACAAAGACAAAACCAAAAAAAACACAAAAAAAAAAAACAAACCCAAAAAGAACCTCTGGAAGCAAAAGCATCATTTAAATGTTCTTAGCACAGGAAGTCAATCTGTGGAATCAAGAATTAGTAAAATGGAGATATCTACTATTGTTTAAGAAGAGAGTCTCCAGGTTTGTCAGGATCACTTTTTAGAGGGTTCTTACCTGCCCTGGCCTGACAGGTCCTTACAGAAATCACTAGAGAAAAAGAACAAAGAAATCCAGACCTAACTAGAATGGTAATGTGAAAAATATTCTGAGACAAATATACTGGGTGAATTTGCTGTTAAGTTTGCGATGTTATGCTGGAAGTGGTTTTTATCAAATACAAATTTGTTGAGAGACACGGGTGTGTCCTTTGTTTTACCCTTTCCTTCTCTTCCCTACCATGAGCCTCAGGCTCAATGCTTATAACTGCACTAAGGAGCAGTTTAGTGCAAGCTTGAGGGTAAACACTGGCAAAAAAATCATCAATAATTTGAAACTGATAGTATTGTTCCTGCCTTAGTTTTTGGCTAACAACCAGTGCTCTCCCAGATAACACCCACACAGTTCAAGGAAGGGTATGAACCACAGACTGCTCACAGGAAGTTGAATGAATGAGGTCCCCAGGCTGTTGGTGAAGCACTTGTGCACGTCAGTGATACTTGAACTGTAACAGAAAATGGACCTTGGCTTGTTCCCTTTGCTGCTGTACACAAGTACCTCTCCGCTACAATCCAGTTTTTCTCTCTACAGTGAAAAAGAAGAGGACCGGGCTGATTTCATCTTTCCCTTTCATTGCCCTCTTCCACCATGTTGCAAAATTTGGGAAACCCAAGAAAGGAGGGAACATCTCATGTCAAGAGGTGCTAGCCTGCAGCACACCATTCTGAGCTGCAGGCAGCTCTCAGCAGGCAAGCAGAACGATATTTTCCAATACTTCTCAAGTATTACTGCTTTGCCAGGCTCCTGGATTTACCAGCATCCATAGCCTGTTCCATTTCAGTGCTCAGGTAGAATGTTAAAGAGGTCCTGTGTTACAGCCACGAACACAAGTGGAACATCAGCAGCTGAATGTAGGGGACTCCTCCTTCCCTTGGCTAAAATTCAAACTATACACATGCATGCATGTGCTGTTCCAGACTAATGCAGCTCAGTCTGCAAATGATGCTAATAAAAGCTATAATTTCTTCTGACTATACCAAATAAACCTACTTACATGAAGCAATGGTAATACAGTTTGCCACAGGATTCAGTACATTTTTGTATTTCTTAGTAAAGAATCTCATGACTATTACATACTGACCACACCAGGTTCAAGAACACACATGGAAACTTCACACACATAAAAAAAAAAAGATGGGAGAAAATAATTAGATAACTGATTCTAGCAGAAACTCTGCTGTACATTGGAAAGTGAAACCAAACACTCAAAATGAACAATTTGTTACCCATTATTTTATGAGGTACAGTTGCACTACAGGAAACAAAAGCAGACAACATACAAGCAGAATGAAGAATGTTCAGCTCTGCCTGGTGTCACCAAAATCACTGCAAGCAAAACCAATTGCCTCCAAGGCAAAAACATAACTTTGTCTGATGTAGGCTTTATTTTTATTCTTCTTTTTTCACCTCAAGTAACTGGTTCTGCTGCCATGGCTCTGATCAGCAGTAAATCAGGATTAGGCGGAAAGGACTAGGATGAGGGGGTAATGTACAAGCTGGAGGGCAGAAATGAGAAAAGAGAATTGATAAATAATACACAGGTCTCTTGTGCGAAAAGCTGGCAGAAGTGCTGAGGAATAACTCGAAATACTATCCAAATGCCACTGACAGGAAAATCATCAGGGGAGAAGGGTTTACATCCAGAGAGGAACCCACTGACTGAAAAGTCTGTTTAAGATTTCTTGACCTCAGGGGAAAAATAGGGTGGTAAACACTGGGTTCTCATACAAATGAGGAGTAGCAGGGTTTGCAGAATAAGGCTGTCTGAAATGCTCTGAAGATACCCATTCAGTGTTACGAACCTACTGTATTCTTTGGAGAAAGGACAGCTGTTGAAAAGAAACTCTCCTGGCAACAAAGTATGCGCTCAGCTTCGTAAACCAAAATTGTCAAGGAGGGGCAAAATAAAAGGAAGACAGGATAGGAAAAGTCCTTTGAGGTATTTCCAATCTACAGAAAAGGCTTCAGTATTGTCAGTACTTTCAGCATACTTGCCAAGGGACAGTGAGACCTTCTTCAGTCCAAGACGCATCATCTTTCTGCTTGTCTCTTGCTTGGTAGGAAAGATCCTAAGATTCAGTATCATTACAATACAATGGATAGGCCTAGCTGTGTGGCAACCTTCTTGAAGTCATCTGATGAAAAAGACAGTTTGAAAGAATTACATTTTCAAACTCTGACTCTATGTGTATGCCTTCAAAAGGCTTGTCTTCTGGCTGGGCATATGGAAACACACACATATACATTCTGCTTTATTGCAGAACATAATTGACAAGTACAAGGAGAGAGCTGAGGAGGAAGCAAGAATAATTAAACAGAAAGAAAAATGTAAGAAAATCCTCTAGACTACAGAGGCAAAGGGCACTTTATCATATAGCCAATCAGATCAATAGACAAGTCTGTGAGGAACTAGGGGAACTTGGCATGAGTGAAAGTGGAGATTCTCTCTCCATCTGGATGATGCTGCCTCATGCTGAGAACACACTCTGACTCTACAATCCTGTGCTAAAAACATTGCTGGCAACTTTAAAATCTTAACTGCCCCAAGTAATGTGTCTCAGAGAAATACTGCAAACCGAAGGGTAATGTATAAAACTACACGTTTAAAACCGGTGAGGAGACAGCTATGAGATACCTTCCAGCTCCAAAGACAAAAGTGATAATGGGAAGAAGAACCCTGCACTCTTCTTAGGAGATCACTTACGTGTTGAAGAAAATGAGCTCATAGGTTGCAAAGTGAAAGTTAAAATCATCTACCTTCAAAATGGCAACATATAATCAAAGCTTCGGAACAAAAGGTGTAACAGCCACCCAACATACTACCACAAAACAATACTTGTATTTCAAAAAATGGAACTTCTATGAACTGTGCTGAGATATTTTCCATAGCCTCCAGGATGTTACCATTACAAAATGTGCCTTGATCTGCAGCTCACTTTTTTGGTCCTTAATTCATCTTACTGCATCTAGATACATCATCCAAGTCCACAGGGTCTTTAAAAATCTTTCAGGTGGTGCTTCCATGTGACTGTGCTGCACTGTTTTTTTTTCTTTCTTCTCATCTTTGCTTATAAATCATTCCCTCTAGTCTCCAATAATTTTTAATGCTCTGCTGTGAGTCTCAGTAAATTGACCTGTACCTTCAGGTGGTCAAATTTGGATCCAGTTTTCCTGTTATTGTCTTTCCTTGTATTTTGTGCATTTGTTTTAAATTCCCTTAACAATTATGCCAATCCCTAGACAGGAAGTATTATAAAAAGAAATATCACCAAGTTCTTTTAAAGGCCAAAAATTGAAAATTACCCTGTTTATTTGAAATCACCATACTTTTACACAAATGAAAGAAGTCTTTCTTGAATGAGAAAAGACAGGTAAAAAAGAAAGAGGGGAAGATGGACAGTGGAGATTATTTTTATTAAATACCTATATTAACATGCAATAGCTAGAATTATACTTTTATAAGCTTTTAAGACATCAATACTGACTACCATTACAAACCACAAGTGAGACAGATATTTAACCATTAATTATATATTTTCTAAATTATTTGTTTCCAACTTAGCCACAGGCCTCCCACGGTTTGAGTATCTTTACAAAAACATAAATACACACACATTCAAACAAATAACGCCCCTGCTGCTAAGGCTGGAAGTTGGCTTGCTTGTCCTCATAGTAACTAAAAAAACAGTCTAAAAAGCAGGAGACTAATGAATAAAAACCAGTGATTACTAATGTAATCCTTAAAGGCAGGTTTATAATAATTAACATAAAGGTCACCTTAATAGTCAACTTAGAGATATTTCTAAATCTCCCAAGCCAAAAGATAAACTCTTCAGTAGTAAAACTGGCCATTATTAGAAAGTTCATTTCATTGTTCAGCCTCTAATTCGTTACCTGTAATTAAGAAAAATCAGATTTCAAAGCAACAAGAGAAGACTGAGATAAAGCTATTTGAAGTACACTCTGGCAGGGATAAAGCCAGCAGAGAGGTGGCTGTCATAAAATAGCCAAATGGCTTTTTCCACCTCCATCAAGGTCACTTTACTGATGATGTGCTCAATAAGACGATAATGCATTTAACCACTTTCCTTGCATCTGACTTCGACCTTACTGCAAATCCAAATGGCCTTGTTTAACTACCCTGGCCTTTCAACATTTCCCTGAACAAAGATAATTAAGGAGATATACTGCCCCCTACTATCACAGGAATTGAAAGACAAATAAACTTTTAAGAGCACAGCCAGGTGTCTATTGCATTAATGTACAATGTTTAAACAGGGGGCAAAATGAAATAATGGTTAAATAATTATAAAAGGTTAACAAAATTAACTTTGCTATGTAAGGCAATTCTGTTCTATTTAAAAGAAAGAACATAAGAGGCTTTCCAGGCTACTTTTTACAACTCCCTGGACAACAGTCTTTTCTTTAATGCAGTTTCTGACTTAAGACGAAAAATGTTCTTCAAAAATTAACAACTCTGAAATTCCTGCAGATTTGAAACTGGCTATATTTCATACAAGGGTACAATAATGTTTTATGAAAAAGCAGGTCTATATGATTAAACCAAAAGCTCTAAAAAACCACTTCCATTCCTTTTTTTCTCCCCTTTGTGTGTGGTCAGCAACTATACTAGAGGTGAAAATTAAAGCAGTTTAAAAATTAGCTAGGCATATAAAACTGGTGAGGAGACAGCTAGTTTGGCAGTTACGACAATTTGAAAGCTTAAGGTAGTGATTTTTAATGATTTTTACAGTTAGGAAAACCAACCAAATAATATAATTCTATAATAGTAGTTGCTTTTTTAAAAAAAAAAAATGAATAATATATACTCTTATATTCCAAATAGCTCTCCAGGACACTAATTCTTCTTGATACCAAGAAAAAAAAAGCCCATGTCAATAGCTCTTTAACTAAAAACAACTGAAACAGAATAAAAAGAATAAGAAAACTGGTAAAGCAGTTGGATGTTAGTTATGCAGAGATGCAAGAGATCTTATTTTAGATTAATTTTTTTTCTTCTAAATCTGTTTTTCTTTTAATCATCTTAGAAATATTGCTGTACGGGTCTGAATCCCCTTCAAAAGCAAGCAAGTGGCAAAACAGCAAGTTGTATCAGAAAGATAAAAACACATAACTCACTGTTGATGTCATACTAGATATGTTAGCTTACTGCTACTGCCAAAATTGCTGCTCCTTTGCCACAGAAAATTAAGTATGCAGAAACCCTGTAACATGTCTTTAATCAGTTTGATCATAATGCAGTTCTTCAGAAATTACAGCAAATCCACCCCTGCCATTTTGTCAGGCCACCATTACTTTGAGTTGCAGATGTAGTTTGTGCAAATATCAACACGTTCACATATTTGGCTTAATCTTTTGCTTAATGCACTTCTTAATGCAGACTCAACTCCTGGATTCTGAATACACCAGAAGTTAAACCTCCTGTAAAGGTACTTTCATGTAGTAAATACAAAAATCAGTGATTACAGTATCAAAACCATGAAGCTTGCAATTATTCATACACCAAAACTATGCAAAGTCTTTTCTGCTGTAAATAACAGCCAAAAATAAGCCTTTCACTCTGAGCTAGAATGATTTACTGTTTCCAGATATGAGAAGTATACCTTTTTCTTACATCTAAAAGACTTGCTTCAAAAACAATCTACTTTACGGCAGTTTACACAAAACAATTGTTTCATTTCAAGTTTGGATGAATGGTGGCCCTAGTCGATTTCAAAAGAAGACTACACACCTCGCTGTTACCTTGAGTGAGTCCTCAAGTTTTCACGTACAATTGCACTTTGAATTCCTTAATCTTACACAAAGATGATGAATGACTATTTTCTACTCATTCAGAGTATTTCAGCCACCTACTCATTTTATTCAGAGTTTTTAATGTGGGTGATGCTTTTTAAAGGAACACAAGAGCTATTTTTTCCACTTGTCCCTAACACTTAAAAAGGTTAACTTAACTGGAAAACTACATAAACATTTTTTTAGTACAGTTGCTTTATTTCATCCTGATCTCTTGCTTTGTATAAAAATCTTCAAACCTAAAAGATATATACCTCTTCAAACCATTAGTGAGGTCACCAGCTCACAGCATCATAGTCCATACATTGCTGAACATACAAAAGCCCTCTTGCTATTCTGAAATGCATAAATCCATAACTACCTCTGGAAGAAGTCCTTCAAACCCACACAGAGCATAGTCTATAGATGTATTTAGAATGCATATAAACACCAAGAAGATCTTTGCACACATGCAGAAAGGATAGGAAAGCTAATGTTTTTTTCTTATTTTGGACAACAATACAGTGAAGTCCTATTTTCTCATATCATTACTCACTACATATTAAGACCTTTTATTTTACCTTGTTTAGTTCAACAAGTGAATTGGGAAGCAATACAAGTTACAGGAAGAGAAGTTAAAAAGTCTGATCTCACAATTGCTTATCAGACCATTCTGGTATTTTGAAAAGTCGTGTTAAATCTTCACAGATGCATGCCCGAACTGAAGGAATACAGCTCAACATCAATTCCCTAAAAGTGGGGTCCATTTGCATCATATACTGATATTTACAGATGTTTCTATATCTCTCAAGCCAAAGGATAAACTCTTCAGTACTAAAATTTGCCATTATTATAAAAGTTAATTTCAATGCTTCGTCTCTAACTTGCTATCTGTAATTTAAAAAATCAGATTTAAAAGCTGATGGGTGTATGGCAGCATTCTTCTTGTGGACCTGTAGAATGAACACACACCTGACATGACATTTTATATTTTTTTTTATTGCATCAATTATCAAATTTTCCTAGGATGCTACAACTTTGGCTGCTTTTCTTTAATTGAAAAAAATATATACCCTATGCTGCATGGAACATGCAACTTCTTGTGTCAGAAAGGTTAGAATGTAAAAATGACAAGACAAAGCCATCATACATAAAAGGTTTTTTTAAAGGTCCTATTGCTGTAGGTTTCTTGCTAAATTGTAACATACCATTTTATAAATACTTGAAAGGAAAAATACCCTTATACAGTGAAATATGAGGCCTCTCTCCACATAGGAATGCAGAACGATTAATCAAAAAATTTTGTAACATCTCATTTTTAGTTACTGAGCTGCTTGACAGTTTTGAACCCCAATCTGAGAGATGAAAAAAAAGTAAGCTAGTTTTTTTCTGTTCTTGTTTGAGCACTTTGCCCTTCCCGGGTTTTACACAAATATTTCCACCAGAACTTCACGAGGATATATGAAAGATTTACCTTTTGAATGAAGGAAAAGTGCACTCCACCAGCTGCATGCACACCATCCAGAAGTTCATGGGAATAAACCCAGCCTATTTAGGGCCTTATACAAATTACAAATTCTTATCTTAATGGTAGGCTATACTTAACATTAGGCAATTAGATCCTTGTGTCTATTAAGAAATTAACACACTTTCCAATGCATAGGGGACTCTTGCCATCTTCAGTAACTTTTCTACACATTTTCAGTGAATTTACTCTGTGGATTAGAGATCTTACAGGAGAGAAGTTACTTCCCTTCCCCTGCCTCCATTGTTCTCTACCTTCAAAGCTTCTAACAAACAGCTCCAGAGCAGCTCAGTCTTTGTCTGGGAGTTCGGTAGTTCACATCCTAAGTTTCTTTCCCCACTGCTAAAATATTAGAAAAGCAAGGTTTTTGAAAGCTTTCCACAGGATCAGCCAGAAAACAGACACAAAGTTAACAAAGGGCAGCTATCACCACAAAGTGTCAGGTTTGTTTACTGGAGCAGATCAGTATTTCCCCAAATCTTCAAAGTTCAGACTGTTTTGTTTAATAAACTGTTAAAAAATGGCAAATGGGCTAAGTAAGGTGAACATAAGTGAAGATAGTTTAAAATAAAGCACTCCACAGACAGATGGGTAGTTCAAATTCAGATTCTGTGGATGAACAGGAAAACTAAAACAGAGTGTGCACAAAAACTGCAATGGTATGTTCATGCACTGGAATACAGACATTATTACTTAAAGTAAATTTAATTGCTGACATACCTTTCTCTGTTTTTTTTTTTTTTCCTCAATCCTTCCTTAAAGTCTACCCTAGCAATCAACATAGGTCTCCGGATGGCTCACTGAAATATTTAAAGCTGAAGAACAAAAGGTTTATTTTAAAAATGAAAACCTTGGCTTGTACAACTCCAGACATGAATCTGCTTTCAATTACTGAAAGTATTTCCACTTCAGTGAAAAAGGATCAAATCTTCAACTACACCATCTTTAGGCAATGAATTTGATTATATTAAGCTTTAAGAATACAGAATGACTTTGTGACACAGCTGTATATTCCAAGCGTATCGTGAATTAGGTATACAAAAAAGAAGGAGCTGGCACTTTAAATGAGAAGCAGACAGAAATGTGTCTGCTCACAGCAGCACCGTACTTCCATACCAAAGCTCTGCTTTAGGGCTGATTTTTTTTCAGGTGCCCACATAAATGTCAAAGATTACACTAAGCTTTAAATGAAGGATTTTACAATCCTTGAGAAATTAATCTGTGCTGATTCTTCCTCCCATACTCTTATTTGCATAATTTGCACTGTTGTAAAGTTACATTTTTCTTTCTAGACTTTTGAGCGAGCACAACGTCTTCCACTTGCCCCCCCAGTGCAGCAGGTATCGCATCCCCTAGGAAGCACGATAATCAGAGGCACTTTATACTTTTCCCATTATGCGAGCATAACAGAGTCGGGCGAGGGAGCTCGAAGGCTTCACTCCGCAGCGAGATGCGATACCTCAAATGCAAATTATGCAAAAACTTCTCATTTCTTACATCTCCGATTCCGCGAATCTCTCCTACCGCATCCCAGCCAGACACCGGGTCGGGCTCTTTCAGCAGCACGGCCAGACACAGGACGCGAGCGGCTCCCTCCCGACTTAGCTACCCTCGGCTGGCAGGGCGGGCAGTGCGGGCCGCCCGCGGCTCCTCGCAGCGCTGCCCGAGCCGCGGAATGAGGCGGCGGCGCCGCCCCCGGCCCGGCCCCGCCCGCGCCCCGCCCCGCGCCCACCTCGGGCGGCCCGCGCGCGCCGCTCCGCCGCCGGCCCCGTCTGCGCCCAGCGCCGCTCGCCGCCGGCCCGGCCCCACACAGCCCGCGGCGGCGGCGGCGGCCCCGCGCCCTCCCGGCCGGCGGCGGCGGCCGGGCCCGGCTCCGCATAGCCCTTTCGGGGCCGCGGCGGCGGCTTCGCGGAGCGGCCGCGAGCGCGTACGGCCCGGAGCTCCGGGGAAGGGCAGAAGGAGCCTTCCCGGAGAGCGCGGAGCCGCTGCCGCGGCGCTGTTCGTACGGCTCGCGGGCAGCGCGGGGCCGCGGGCATCCACCGCAAAGCGGGGGTTTCCCGAGACACAAAATAAACTCCTTGCCGCGCAAGGTACTTGGATGTTAGCGTAAGGTACCTGCCTGCTCCCTCCCGTGCAAGCCGCCGCCGCAGCCGGAGGCACCGGGGGAGAGCAGCTCCGGTCGGTGCTGGCGGAAGGCGGGCTCGCGTCTGGCCGCGGCCGGTGCCTGAGGAGCAGCGCGGCTGAGCAGACGGAGCGGGCCGGGACCAGAGCGCAGCTGTGAGCGTGCAGATGTGACACCGGCCCCCTCATCACGCACCACCTGGGCTTTAATTGAAACAGAAACACCTCCCCCTCCATTTACCACCGTAGGAGACAGTTTTTCTTCGTGTCTATAGAGGCATGAATATAATACACTCTGCTTACTTCAAAACACTCGGCAATCTATGATCTAGTTCTCTGCTAATGAAGCCTTTGGAGTTCCAGCTTGATCTGGATGCATCTGATAGCTGTCAGATAAAGCTATCAAATAATAGATACAAAATACGGTATTCGTAGGACTGTCCATTAATTTCTGAAATGCTGTAGAGAGCAAGAAGAACTAGATGCCTACAGAATATGCAGTTACCAATGTATTAATTCAAAATAGAAAAGCCTATTTTCAGCTGGTAACCTAACTGAAGTTCATGCCTCTGTCTTTAGTAAAAGAACCAGAGTTTTAATATTATTTCTTCTCTTTTTTAACTACCTCCTTTTGGAACATGGAACTCTTTTAAAATGTCCATGGGAATGATATCTCCAACTTCATTCTTAACATCACTACAAAAAGACCCTTCTGAGCTGGCTTAGAAAATGCAGGGGTACGTAGGAATTTCTACAAAACTTCTAATATGGTTTTCTTTTCACCTTGGACCTTTGCTAATAACAACTAACTTAATTCTCTCTCACCCTATTACAAGATCCATTGCTGACTCAGGCCAAGTTATCACAGCAGCTGCCCAGAAGCCACATTTTGCCAAAAATCAGATCAAGACGTTGTTAATGATTATACAAAACTTCCAGGGAAAATAATACCATTCCAGAATATCTTTTCAACGCAGTTCTGTAGCAGGCTGCAATAAAACCACATATTTCAGATGTATTATTCATAAGAAATTTAATACTATCCAAAAAGCTCACACAATTCCTATAGAAACAAAGACTATACAGATTGAAATAGTAGAATTCTGTGAAATGGGGGACAATAATGGTCTAAGTAGCCAGGTCTGATGAGGGCAGTTGTGGCTGGGAGTGGGGAAAAATCCTGAAAAAATGCACTAATACTGCATCTTGACCTGAAGCTCTTCAAGTCACATATGCAACAGATTGTGTGTGCTTTGACTGAGCACAAAGGAGAAACTTTAATACAGTCACCACTGACAAATGCTGCTCAGGTTTGGGGGCAGTATGATAAAAACTGGAGGTTTTTTGCAGTTCAAAGTTCAATAGGACAGACTCCTATCTGTGATAGGTACAAGACCAGCCAAGAAAAAGCTAGGAGATGAAATCATGAACTAATACAGTCAGTTTTATGAAGCAAGTTTCTAGCAATTCCACAGCAACATTCATATTCTCAGCATCTCTTCCAAGGGGTCTAGTTGCAATAAATGGGGTATTAGATCACACAAACACGCTTTTCCAAACTGCTTGAATGGAGTACCTATGGATAAGCACTTTCTGCCATTGAAAAACCTACTGAGTAATTCATTACTTCAGGAATGTATCCTTTCAGATCTTAAAAGGAGGAGGAACTGGATGCTTAGAGTCAGCTTGTGCAGAGCTTTAGAGCACATTTGAATTTCTGCCCTCAGAGAGCAGCAGTAATTGCACTCCCTTTACAGAAGACTGCCGTGGACCTGTGAAGGAAACAGGATATTGGGTCCTTCAAGAACCAGATACTATGGAAGAAATTACAAATTTAAATAATCCCTATTTTCAAAGGCAAATTATCCACACTATACGTTCTGTACTATTTTTCTACAAATATGTATCACTCTATATTCAGCAAATAAAGACTGCACTCAATCAAAAAATAGGACCTGGGTGTCACTGCAGTGCATCCACTTTCTCCATTTTCAGCCAGCTGCAATGGAATTTTCCTTTGCTATGATGCCCCCTGTGCTGAGATTCCACTGTCCCATTAATGCCAGCACAAATGATTTATGAAATCTATTAGGTGCAACACTAAAGACATCTCAAACATAAATGTTTGCTTAGGAAAATATTTCTTTGGAGTAGACAAATGGGGGTTGAAGCAAACTCCAACGCAGATATTGCACTTTATGCCAACATAGCTCATGGCCAAACAGTGGAAAGAAGGATCAAACAAAACCTTGGGGGTTGCTGGAAGGGCTGGGGGGAAGAATAGCACATGTGTTTCATTCATACAAAAAGGGAGAAGCACTTTAAAAAAAAATTTGATCGGAAGGATTATTGCAGTAAATTATGCAGAGCATTAACCATTGAATTTGAACCCATCTTTAGTCTTTCTTTGTTAATAACTCATTATAGTTCTTTTTCTTAATGTGGAATAAATTAGAACCATGTTAATCCATGCAGCTATCTGCAGGTACATTTATCACTACGGTAGCCACTTTTACTCTCCTTTCTGGAAGCTGCATTTCATGGGCAACAAACACTCATCCCCTGCTGAACTCAAGTCATGGTGGCCTTTTCAGGTCACCAGCAGGGTCACCTAAATCTTACCTTTTTTTCAAAGAACTGAAAGCTACCTCACAGCTGGCCTTGACATATGTGAAAGAATTTCTATTTCACTCTTACACTCTCTCTGTCATATTGCCACAATTTAGATCAGTGAAAACAAGTGAGCTAGGGGCCTTGCTGGTATAAAAGGGTGAGGAACTGCCAACAGGATATTCTTTGTGGGAACTCAAAGCTTTTGGAACTGATTCCTCTTGCCTGATCCAGAAGAGCTCAAATTTTATGGCCTTCATAGCATGTTGCATAGTTCATATTTTTCCAGAGTGCCTGAAAACAAGAGAATTGTGGATGTGGTTAGTTTATGGAGGCAGGGCTGTGCTTCAGCTTTTAAACTGGCTGGTCTGCATTTGTCTGAGGAGGGAGGCCTATTGCAGCTTAGTCACAATTAATTAATTAATTTTGATATTTGCATTTGAATTTGGTCAGATATTCAAGAATTTAAAGGCAGTAAGAAACATATACACTCTCTGATAAAGGTAGGTATTATCACAGAGAATTGACACATTCCATCACTCATAGCTGACACCTGGAAAGGACTTAAGAGGCTCCACTGGAGGTGACTCTGGGTAGTCATTAGACCAGAGTGGCCCAGGTACAAGTAGATGTGCTCCTTGCAGCACATAACACTTCAGTCCTTACTGTTACCTTCTCTGAGTGCCATCATGTCAAAGGTTTCTCAAAGGAGAAAGCTTTATTGTGCCTGTTTTTCACATGGCAAATGAAGGCACAAAGGTGACTTGTCAAGGCCACAAAAGTAGTACCATGAGGGAGGGAAAACATGATGCCTCATAGTCTTCTGGAGCCTACCCTAATCACTGAGCCTTTCTTCTTCTCATCAAAATAATAATTTCAGCTATTTATCAACATTCATGATGGTCAGTGACTTTTAATAAAAGGGAACAAACACCTTTTTAGCCAAATACTCATTCACCTATTTGAATAGTAGCTGCCTAAGTGCCCTGTTAAGACATCCTATCATAAATACTTAATTAATGTTACAACCACTTCTACTGAGATGTTAGGTGTATTTTAGAGAGATAGGGTTGCCTGCATTAGAAAGAAGTAAAAATGGAGTATCCACCTAGAAGCTGAAATGGCACATCATCAGTGAATCATTTTGGAAATCTGTTTGTATTACAACCCTACAAAAAGACAGGGTATTAAGTTATGAAATTTAAACAATGCCTAAGAGAAAGTTTTTTGTCAGATAAGGTATAATTTATAACAGCAACATATATTCTCATGTCTGTTTTACAAAACAGACTTGATCAAGCAGAATAGTTATAATATAGCTTTCCAGTTCTGGCTGGAAATGTATTTAAAAAAAAAAAAAGAGGGGCAAATTAATGTCTAGAAATTAGTCTTAGGAATACTATCTGATATCAACAGGATTAGCAGTATAATGTGTTCCCATGAGAAAGCACATGTGCCCAAATGTATTTAATGGAGAACATCTTGTAGTTCTTAAGCATTTAAATAGTATGCTACATTGACTAGTTTTTTCTCACAAGTGAGGATTAAGATGGGCCATTTTTCATGCAATAATGATACTGATTTAAATTAGAACAGACTAAGACCATAATGAGCTCACAGATTCAGTGTTCAAATCTGAAAACAATAAACTTTTTTTCCTTTTTATGTTCAAATCTGTAAACAATAATTTTTTCCCTTTTCATTTACATAGATAAATCGTAACTCTATGTTTTATAACCCTTTCCAAGACTGCATTAAGAATTTTGCAGTTTCAGATCATTATTTCCCTAAAAATACGAGTGGAAATTGTAAGCAAGTAGATGTACCTGGGGTAGGGCAAGAGTTATAGCAAAAATACAGTCCTTTCAAGAAAGGGATTGAATTATGACACATTTCTTGAATATAAGTGGGTAACATGTGGGGTTTTCTTCCTAAGAAGCAACCCCAAACTACCCAATGTATATTTGTACTGTGATTTTTGAGTGCTGTAGATTCATATATTGAAGTAAATAATGTTCCTCTGTTCCTTGTCAAATTTCCAGGCAAGCTCAATGTAGTGTGAGGCCATGTATAAAATGCACAATATTTCTATTTATCAGCACCTAGATTTTTGCTCCCTAACACTAGACTACCCTGATTAGAAGAATCATTCCACTCTACACTTATGGGTCATATATAAAGGTATGGCAAAATACAAATTTACAGATGGAATACCTCAATCTCCAAAATCTGAAATATGAAAGCCATAAATATTAATCATGATGCTTTTCATAGTACTTATATAGTTCTTCGGTATTTTTTTACCTAAGTGTTCAAATACCTACAGTACGAGCCAGGAGAGAAAAAGGGCCACATATGCTTTGAATGATTAACACAGTTCTTGGAAACACAAAGCACACATACTTTCCTTATAGTACAGCTAAGTGAGGAGGAGGAGAAGAATATTTTCATGGAAGTTCTGGGGGGTTAGATGATGTATCAATGAGCCCTTTGAAAGAAATTCCCCCACCCTCAAAAAAAAAAAAAAAAGTTTAATTCTGTTTGTTTCAGAAGAACTGCTATATGAATAACAGTAATGAGATGAAGTGATAAAAAAATAATGCTCTAATGTTTTCATGTCGTTTTACCTAATTCTTGAACAAAAGGCAGTAGTAGTTTAGGGAAAAGTCTAAACCTTTCACTAAAGAAAGAAAAATCCAATTGTAATCTGAACCTTATATCTCTCTCTCTAAACTGAACTCTCTACAAATCCGAAACCTGTTTGTATTTGCGAGACTCGCTTCAACACATCATCAGGACCTTGAGAGATCCTAAACTACACAGTTGCATCCCTTCCTCCCTCAGTTTATCCTACTGTTTTCCCATTTTTCTCAGTAACCTCTATCAGCAGCTGCTACTCACTGCTCTCATCTGTAAAAGAAGGCAAAGAAGCCGTTGCTTCCACAGCTAATGCTTTGAACTGGAGACTGAGTGTCTAATCTTCATAATGAGCAGCTTCCAACTGACTAGGTTTTGGTTTACATTTTATACTTGGGTCTGCAGCTCTAAATCCCTCTGGGTTACTGGATTATTTTTTTAATTAAAAATTTACACTTTTTTCAAAAAGAAAAAATATTTACTGCAAATGAAAATGACATAAAAACGTAACTGGAAGAAAAAAGAGATCAATTTGGTATGTAAACTCATGAGATACAGGACATCTCTTAACAAAAAAGGTACTTATAGGCTGTTTGAAACAATCCATTTAGAGTAAAATAGTTTTGTATAGAGGTCTGTCAAAAAGAATTGGCTTTTGTGAATAAACTACCCTATTGTGAATCTCTTAGAACTGATAAAGACCACCAGCAGGGCAATCCTATCAGTATAAGAGAATAAGTTTTAAGAAAAACCACTCTACTCTTAATGCTAAATCTAGAATTTTATACCTCTAGAAAATTTTAACTTGTATCCTGATCATAGTAAGAAAAATAAAAAAAAAGAAAAAAGGAAAAAAAAAACATTCAAGGTACTTCTTTGAAATTATATCTTTAAAAAGGTATTTTAAAAACAGTGGCACACACACACAAAAAATCAATATCCGTGTGATTCTTACAAAAAATATTTCACATATTTCTTGGAATAAGCATTATACTGATCGTGACACAAACTATGTGGCTGGGACTGCAGGTTCAGCTGCTGTTGTCCATCTTCTATTTTGTCTTTGTATTATGGGACAGATGACTGAAAACTTGCTATGTCATTTAGCAATTTCTAAAATTATGCCATTTAGAAATTTCTTTTTGCTCAGTAGAAAGTAACCATTTCTTTTCTCCTAATTACAGTTTCTCCTCGCTCCCTTTACATCATAACTCTCTGGGGAAAAAGCCCAACCACCAGAGCAAATTTTCTTTTTACACTTGCTGCTTTGGCAAGATTAGAAAAAAGTGTCATCCTTTTGGTAAGTCTGTCAAACAGATTTCTTACATACAGTTTGAGAATGTTCATCTGAAAGTATTCTATCTGCACTTCGGTATGCTTATATGACATTTATTGCCTTGGAAAGGTGGCATAAAAATTATTTCACACTCCTCTGACATCTGGTGTGAGCCATACCCCTGCAAGTAGTCTATATACAAAATGGTTATACAAATCATAAATGGAAAATAAAATTAATACTTTCCAAAATATTAAATTTGTTTTATATATATAAGAAAACCACTTTGTGCTGCTGTTTAGTAGACACCTTGTTACATTTCCTTGGAGGAAAAAAAAAATGAGGTTTTCATAAGGCATAAGAATATGGTTTATATGCACTTTGAGTCCACTCAGAACAATGTACATAAATAAACCTTCCCGTGGTAAACATTCCGGCAGAGGATGAATGCCTGGTGATAGGTGGGTTGTTAGGCACATGACTAAGTGCTGCAGGACATCTAGAATTGCATTTATGGCACACCTTGAAGTGATTTGTTGGATATTGATTGTCCTAGAGAGAAGGTGATCATTTTCTACATTTTACCCAACACATCTATTATTTGCCAACATGCCAAACTGCTAGTGAAATGATTTTTCCCTATATCAGCAGGTGTTGCATATCCAGAAACAGGGTGTAGACGCTTCTAAGAATTTAAAATTATCATTTACTTAAAAAGGAAGAAGGGAGAAGAAAATATTTTTACATAATAGTGCTCACACACAGAGGATGAGGCTGTGCCACAGGTCTTAGAAGAATCACTTGGGCTTGACTTTCTTCAAGCAAAGCTAGCCATTGCACAGTTTCCAGAACATAGTCTATTACATAGAAATTATCACATGCAATACTCCCAAAAGGCTTCCTTCTCACTTTCTTTCTCATAATCTATTTATTTGCTTGGCATGCCTCTGTATAGATGTCAGAATCCATGTGTGTTCAACAGCTTCAGAAATCACAGTTTGGCTCTGTCAGTCAGTTACTATTTTCACAGCAGCCAACTTTATCACTATCATTTCCTAATTCCATCATCTAAATGATTTTGTTAACTGCATTTCACTAAAGACCTTCCCACAAGCACTGCCAGATTTGCAAGCTTTGGTGTTGTCTGCCAAGACAAGGAACTCAAAGTCCAGCTGAATTCTCTCATACAAAAGCCCTTAAAACAAGTGGTAGAATATTCAGCCTAAAAAGTATTTCTCAAAGAAAATTAATAAATTAAATATAGTATGTATATACAGAAGTATTAAAAAAAAAAAAAGCTAATGGTATGACACAGGGTTTTGCAGTCCTGATTAATCTGTGCAAGTCACAGGAAAGACCCCCCCCCCATCCCCCTCCCTTCCCCACCCACCATATGCTGACTTAAAAGCAAAGCATGGGGATGCTTGTGCTTCCTGAGAGTTGAAATTCTGATCTCACTGCATTTGCCTAGTATTTGGCTGGTAGGGTCAAAAGAGTAGAAAAGTATGGAGAACAGCCTGTTCTTAAAATTGGATGGAAAATCTAGCAAATAATTTCATTACAAGAAAGATCTCTAGTCCACATTTAAGGTCTCAATTCACTTTTTGTAGATATGTTGTTCTCACATCTCTGTGTCCTCCACTCAGAGACCCAAATATTTTTTTTCTACAACAGGGGTGATGTATACATACACAGTTCAGTCATTTACCTAGGCAAAGGCAGTGATTGTTGAAAAATGAACTTCAGGAATTGCTGCCATCAGTTCATCCCTCCCCTGAACTGCCCTTCCCTATCTTGTCCACCTACCTTGGCGATAACTTTGTGGGGGTGATACAGAAAGTCTCCAGTAGAGCTCTGTGCTGAAGAGCAGAGCACTGATACTGGAACTTATTTTGAGACAGGCCCTCAAATATGGTATACCGGAATCTTGGTGTTGGAAATGCTTTTTTCTACTTATGTGGCCTCCCAGAAATTCTTATGAAATTTCCCAGGAGTCAGTACTTCCTGCAGCTGGACCACAGGCACTGGAAAAAATACTCCAAGGGCTATGTTGAGGCACAGTGGCACTTGCTGTGATTGTAGGGGAAATGGAAAGTGGACTTATTCCAGAAAGAATTCAACTGGTTGTGGTTTTCAGTCCTCAGGACTGAACCCAGTATACCAAGTATACTTGGAAAAGGATTTGTTGCTATCCACGTTACACAGGACAGCTAGATGGAGAGTGCTTAGGCATTTAACTACATGATTTCAATACCTCATCTAAAACTATTATACTCTAAAGCCTGGCACAAGAATTTGTCAACTGAAGTCCATCAGTATTCTTTGTCCTTTTTTTTTGTGAACACTCATACTAACATCCAGCACAAGGGTCACATTGCTGTTTAAAACCCTCCTGTACTAAAGTAAACACACCTGACACTGATAGATTTCCTGAACTACCCTGAGGCAGAAGCCATTTCACAGATGGAAGAAAAAAAAAAAAAGATGGGCAAAGGAAAAACTGTTTGAGAGACAGAATTTGGCTTCAGGTTTTCTAAATCCTATCATCTATATTTCAATCTGGAAAATTCTCCAATTAATAGAGATAGTTTCACTATTGTAATAGCTTTTTTTTCCCCTGAAGCATTCAGAATTTGATAAAGTTGGACCTTCTGCTTTGCTGAAAATTTTTGCATGCTGATTAAACAAGTTAAAAGCATGTCCCACTAGAGAAGAAGAAGAAGGGGTAGTGTTAGGAAGAGAATATTTTAAAAGTTAACAAAACCATCCAAGAAAATCTATCATATAAAACAGTGTCTGAAAATCTAAAACTTAGTGATGAATGTGTAACTCCCCCTAATGGATGCATATTTGAATTTATCTTAAAAGAAAATGTCAATAACTGTAAATCCTATTGCTAGAAATAATATCACTGTTACATCACATTCACCTTTCTGGCTTTTTAAGGGATCTCTTAAGGTATGTATCTGTGACTTACAATAAACATTAAACTACTATTAGAATAATTTTGTTTCCTTAGTGAGTTTTATTACATAAAGTCTTAAATAAATGTGTCTTTCAGCATATTTCTAAGGTACACACTCAGTAGCCATTAGAATTCCCTTAAATTATCTTCTGTCAGTCATTTCAACTTCTGTTTTAGCTAAATGTTTTCCTGTTTCTTAAAAAGTCAGCAAATTGCTATAAAAATGACAGTGACAGGCCACAGTGGTTTGGATTCTGTGGTATAAAGAAACACTTCATATATGCACAGCTGCTGGTAATGAATGCAGCATGTCTGAGGCCTAATCTTGGACAATTTCCTACATTTCTGACTGCAGTCTCCTTGGCAAAATTTCTGAGACTGTATTATCTATATATCCCAGTATTTCAGCCAAAACTTTTCAATACAAGAGTTCAGCACTGTGCACTGGCTTTCAATGGTCTGTCTTCTCACAGTTAACAGCTTTTTAGGAGTCTTTGCCCTAAGTCTCTTCTAACAACAATTTTTATTTTTCTTTTTTTAAGAAGCATTGTGTTCAACACTACCACCCTGTTAAAATACGGCAGACATATTAAATTTCTAGATAATACAATTCCTGCTCATGAAAGATGCCAGAGTGACAGCATCAGACACTAAAATTACATTTGTCCAGCACCCAACTACAGTAACAGCAGCAGCGGGATTGTTTTCAGAACTCTCAAATTTAAGCTACTGAAACATCAAGGGTAAGTGAACAGCTCTACATGTTGCTCTGCCAAGACTTCTGATAAGCCTGGATGTTGCTATAATTGGTCTGGTGATACTGTAACCAAGTGCTGTAAGTAGGGCTGAGATTAAAGGCTGGATTCTACACAGGTCAGACTCGCTGACGGTGGCAGTGAACTGGGCTCCTCATAGTAGGGAGAGACTCTGATTCTTGCTCTGCTCCCAAAACTAGTCATAATCTAAACACAGGTTTCCTCCTAATGGAGCCAAAATGCAAAGAAAATTGCAGCAGTCTGAAATGAAGCTAGGGGTGTAATCCCAAATGACTTTTCCTAGGTTTTTATTGTGTGTTGGAAAGGAAGTTTAATAAAGCTAGTGTTGTTCTTTTTCAGTTTTTCAGTTTAAATGGGACTTATATATTTTCTGTTTTTCTTTGCAGAAAGTAGTTCTTAGCAAAATATGCTCTTAAATAGGACTTACCCAGCTGTCAAATTCTACTCTGTAATGCCAACAGAGTGAGATTCAAAACGATGGATGAACATATTGTTAAAATAATTACATTTTAAGGCAAAGATAGATATGTTCTTGTATAGCAAAAAGGATGAAAATAAGCTCATAGGGAAGAAGATAGACAAAATATGTCTACCTGTACCATTGATCATCATACAGAAATATTCCTTACATCATGTAAGAACACAAAAGTTAAAAATTAAGTACTCAGAAGCAAAGATCTGCATTACAGACCAAGAAATATGGACAAGATATCGGGAAGAGCTACAACTATAACTGAAGTAGGATATGCTACGAAGTGAAGCCTAGCACAACAAGAAGAAAGAACTAAGAGCAACAATATTTTACTGCCCAGGAATTTTGCTGGTTTTATTTTTAAAAGGGAGCTAAAACTAAACAATTAATCTTACCCTGATTAAGTAATTATTGTCTAATCTTACATTGGATTATTTAATGTAATCTAAAATAGTAACTATTAACAATCTTGTGACAGGATAATTCCACTCTCTCATAAAAACCCAAACAAACAAACAAAAAAAAAAAAGCTAAAACTTACCCTACAACAAATAGACTCTATGAGCTAATGCATTTAACTAAGAGTCAGTCTAACTATGGTTATGTGTTGAAACATGGATTTTCACATCTGTCTCATAAGGACAGTTAAACTACCAGGGCCAGCCATGACAGAGATTTCCTTTCTGCCCCTAACAGAAAGTATTACTGAGATTTGTTCTGTATGTTTGACAGAGAGTAAATTACATAGATATAGGAGATCCTCTAAAGATTTGTGATCCTCATGAAAGAGATTAATGTGAGTCAGAGAACATTAGTGTTTAGGATATATAAAAAAATACAAATGCTGTCATTGTTTTAAGACAATAGCACAGTTTTGATTGTTGGATTTTCTTGAAAAATGTCTTTTCTATTACTTCTGGGATTCAGTTCACAGTTCAACTCCAATACACAACCCTACAGATGCTGTGTTCATGCCTCAAAATATGTTCAATTTTGCAGTTGATTATTTAAAGCCACCACTCACTGTTCAGCACTTGTTGGTACAATACTAGTTTTGCATTGTGGGAAACATACAAGAGTAAATTAATATTTTTCCCTTTAATTTTGCTAAAGAAAAAAAAAAAAGGAACGTCTATGTCTTCCACTTCTCCAGATCCTAACACTCATACCTTATAAAGTAGAAAAGAAAAAGTACAAAAGAAAAAGTATAGACATGTATAATTGAGATGCTTTAATGCTACTAAACATTGCAACAAAACATAGATGTCTTTAGACAAAATTAATGCAATCTCTTATATAAAGACTACACAAAACAAAAGTTTAAACCAGGTATATTCTAACACACAGAGTGCAGCACTAAAATGACAGCTTCATATTCAAATTCATATACCTTGCTCTCTTCAAATATTTTCACGGTTATTATTGTAGACAAATATCAACAATTTGGTCCCTCCAGATCAAGCTAGAATAAGTCTGGTGAAGAGACTTAAATATTTAAATATTGGAGAAATAATTTAAATATTGGATGATTTAAATATTGGAGAACTTGCCACATGAAGAGAATTTTGAATAAAGGATTTGGGCAATACAGGGAAGAGAAGACTCTTATATAGGAACCTAATAAAGGTCTCGTAGTACCTAAAGAGAGTTTAGTGGGAGGATGGAGGTACTCTCTTCAAAAGGGTGGGTGCATGGTGAAAGAACAAGAGAACAAGAGTGTTGTCTTGTTCTTTTTAGAATTTTAAAATTATTTTAAAAGTTTTCTATGCTTTTTGATGTTTACATATTTCTACTGAATTTTCTCACACTGTCCATATAAACAATGATTGTTTTGTATTCTTCTTTGTGGGTGGAGAGAATTGATGGACTGTTGGTTTGACTAGTGTAGTTGGAGAGGTGGCAATTTCACCCTCCAATCTACTGTCACTTTTGCTATTCTATATACAGTAGAGTCAGAAAATAAAGTTTGCTTTTTTTAGTTCTTTTTCTTTTGTTTTACATCTAGCCTGTTTGTGTGAGTTATTTTGTGTCATAGTGTAACACAAGAGTCAGTGAGTCCAAGCTGCTTTAGGGGATATTCTGTCTGGATGTTTAAAACAAACAAACAAACAAACAAAAAAACTAAGAGTTGGGATTGGGATCTTTCTTGATGAAAATTATTTCAAATAATCTCTGCTTGAGACATGGCTCTGCATCCTGAATCATTGTTTCTCATCCACAAATTACCATTTCTTTTTTAATTATCTTGCCAAACAAAATACCATACGTGCAAAAAAAAGAAAAACAACATACAGAGTTCAGTCATACTGCTATCAGTATTCTTCACTAGTTTACCTACATACTTTTAAACATTTATGCGGTGCTAAAGTGATCTGAGAAACAAAAACTGATTTGGAAGAGTTTGGGTTTTTTTAAAAGATATGGTGCATTAACAAAGCTGCTGTATTTGTGGCTAGAACTGCAAAATAAAGCAAAATAAATCTTGTTGTGAACCAGTAGCCTACATGCAGATAAACTTATAGCCTGTCCTAGATTCACCTACACCTCTTTCCTTGTGTTGTGCTAAATTGCCAGTGAAAAGTTTAATTTTAATGGAGCATATGGACTGTAATAATGTGAATGTTAATTTTTTTTTTTTCTATGTAAAAGAGTAACAGTATTCTTCTTTAATGGGTTAAACCTACATTTCCTGTGAAACAGGGGGAAAAAAACATATAGAGTGATGTATGTAGAGAACTAATGACAAAGCATGGTTGACTGATAAAAACAGCTAAGTGACAGGCAGTATAAATTATCTCAGTTCTGCTAGTTTACAAGCACATACAGGTGCACAGCATTTGAAAAGAATTCTTACTTGACAGTACTGAGAAAGTTCACAGCCAGATTTTTAGCTGCAAACACTACGGCTCTTTTGACATTTAATTTAGCTACAAATAGACACCTAAATGTATATATACACAGAGAAAAATATGTATTTATTTCCAGAGCCCTGGAGTACCCTTACATAACCAAGTAAAAATGGAACTCTGCTTGCTTTGAGACTGTTGCCATTCCTTTCCTCAGTGAATTACATCATCCCTTTCTGTCATGGGAAATCTCTTGCTGCAGTTCAGTACTAGCAGAAAAGTCCCTTCACATGAAAAAAATGTGCATGATAAGGCCATATAAGCTCACGGCAAGGGCAGAAACACTTCTGTGGGTATAGTGGCCCAGGCCACAGGCAGAGGTAGGTGAATATGGGATCCAGAGAAAATAGCAAGATGATGCAGTTATGTTGGATATGCTACAGGAGTTCACTGCCTAACCCAGTGGATGAGCTCAGATTTCACTATTCCTTCCTAAAATGAGAAGAAAAGGAGAATCCAAGTTCACCCAAAGCCTGGTCCCTGAACAAACTGGCAGGATCTTACCAGTGTGAAACCCTTACAGCAGTGATTTTAACAGTTGCATAAATAATGACTGTACATCACTATAACAATTTTGCAGAAAATGAAATTTAGAAAGCAATAATGTTTAAATTAAAAAACATAAGAGGAGAGGTTATATTTGCAGCAGTGTTCTAATGAATTTGTTACTTTGTTATAGACTGGAGACAGAAATTTATCATTCGCTGAATCATGTTTTGTATTACTAATTTTGAAGTTACTGATTTTGTTTCTATTAATTTTGAATTACAGACTTAAGATAAATGAAAACATTTAATTCTGAAAACCACAAAGCTAGAGCATTGAATTTTCTAACTATAAAACCTGTCATGGTGTCAAAACTTAGGGAAAAGGCAAGAATGCTGTCTGGTGAAATATAGGTAATTATTGTGGCTTGACAAAACTAGCGGAGAAGAAATAATTTTAACATTATTTCTTCAGTAGTTCATTATTTCTCCAGAGAGTAAGTGACTATTATCTTTTAGGTACGGGACTTGCTGCACATCCCAGCAAGCCTCACAAAACCATAAGTAAAATTGTTTGAACAGAGCTTACAGTAGAATGTTTATTTTTAATTTGATACACTATTTGTTCTCAGTTTTAAAGTGACCTTATTTTAGCATAATATTGGCCAATAATTTCTAAACCTGAGGCTGAAATTTCAGGTACCTGAAAGTACAATTACCACCATGTGCTCCCTCCTTACTCAAACTTGTGATGAACAATGAAGGAAACAAAGCAACTTTTAATAATCTCACAAATTCTATGTCTGCTTTTAGATGATGCAGCATTGACTCATAATTCATCAATGTATATGGGATGACTAACATACAGCTATCTCACCTCTCAAATGGGTGTTCCAGTATCTGCCAGGACAGGGAAGAAGTAACCTGGAAAGCTACAAACTTAAGTATTAAAAGCTAAGTATTAAAGGCTTTCTGGATAGGAAGTTAAGACATAATTTCCAGTGATTTTATTTTCTTCACCTTCGCTAATAAAAGGTTCCTTTCTGTATAATCTGGTCAGAAAGATACTTTATTCCAGACAAAGCTTGTGAGCTAGACTAGGCTGAAGTCAGCCACTCTTTCCATGGCTAGAAAATTTTTAGTGCATCCAGGAAAAACAAAGTAACAGAATGAGCTGCTTTTCCTCCGATCTCTCCTGACACCGTCAGATTTACCCAAAGCAGATCAACTCTGGCTGATGAAATGAATGAACAAAGCTTGTGAAGTCCCATGCATTGCTTACACATGTGGGGACATCTGGATTGTTTGACAGCAAGCCCATTCAGCTGGGAGCCTACCTGGATATCAGCAGTGCTAAGAAAGCTTGTGGGAAGAAAGGTGTCTTCCTGAAATGGCTGAACCATGGTTAAATAGACACAAAAGAGAACTAGTAAAAGAAAGAGGCAGAAAGACACTCTCAAGCAGGAAAAACTAGCATCAGACCTAATAGCCCTGCTCCCTCCTGTTTAATGACTCTTTCTTTCTTGATCCAAGCACCAGACTAAAATTGTTCTAACTTGAGACCCAGTTTTCGAAGGCTGGGAAAATAAAGGTGGAACAAATAACTGAACAGATAGTGAATCCCTGTTATGCCTTGTGCATTTCCCTAGGAAAGGGAGGTCAAATAAGAAGGTACCAATGTACAATAAGCTTGGTGTACTAGAAGACAGAGCACAGGGGTCTTGGGGACACTATCAGGATCCAGAATAAATTTACAAGTATATTTTGACTGGTTAATTATTTATGGAAAGTCCTATTTGCACTTTTAAATTTTGGTTTTGAATTAATTTCCTCCTTTCTCTGCTTCAAAACTAATTTTGTCATGTAAATACAAAATGCAATGAGAAAGTACCTGCAAGCACAAATTAGATTATGTAAAACTAAATTACACACTCCAAGTCTTCAGTAAACCTTAAGCATTTTTGCAGTTATGCCAGTCTAAAGCTGCCAAAAAGGGAGGTGCCTGCCTCCCTTCCATCCCTTTTGTTAGATCAGCCTGTACAGCTGCAGGATGAGTTGGTTCAGCTGGCTGGTGATGTAAAGTAATTTCTTTCAGGGTTAGAATACAGTTCCATTAAAGTTGACATTAAAATATTTAGTGCTGCTACAGTTACGTCCATCTCCAAAACCTGCCTCCTGTGTTTTGTCAACCGTGCTGTTTGTCTGACTCGGCAGGGAGCAAGTTCAAGCCACTAAATCTTTGGGAAACTATCCAAAGAATTTGGGGGTAAAGGGGGTGGGGAGAGGATCAGGGAATAATACTCTGCTAGCTCAATGGCCTCAGCTAGATGATTAAGAATTTGGATGAAAGCCTGTCCCAGTACAAAGAAGTAACAGCCACTGCATAGCAAGACTCAGGATCAAGGCAGCCCCAGCACAGCCTACACTGCCATCGACCATCACTCCTGGATCATCCAGTGAACTGACAACCTCTGTGTCTGTGCAATTAAGTGCTAAGTCTGCAAAAGAAATGGCCTGTGCCTTTGTTTGGAGTCAAGTGGGATGGGATCATCCCCTTTCAATGCATATGGATATTGGATTGGATATTGTGGGGGAAAAATTGTTACATCAACAGATTCATCAATATCAATTGAAGAAAACATCAATATGCAATTCAGCTTTTTTTTAAATCTCTTGAATCAGAGATTTTGTATGTTTTATTGAGAGAAAGGGTATGGAAAAGTAACATTAAACAGCTTATAGCTGGAAAAAAAAAGTAGCCTTAAGAGATTTTTCTAATGAGGTCTTATTCATTTATTCAACTGGAATAATTTGGTAATTATTTAAATTATGATTTATTAACCCTTATCTGGCAAAGGAGTTAAATTCCATAAATAACTCCAAAAAACCAAAACCCAGCAGTGTATCAAAAGATATATTAAACTGAACTAAAACAATCCTGAGACAGCTGGATCATGAAAAATTGTTCAACTCAGAGAACATTTAAAGGTTAGAGCTCTATTACAGGTAAAAGAAAGAAGATCATAGAGAGAGAAAAAAAGATTAATATAGTGAGTACCTGGTGCTTCTTTTATTCATTTCATTTTTACTGTAAGGCCACCATTTTGCAGATGGTCTGAAGTATCACATTCCTTACCACCTCAAAAGGTTCTATATCAATTATTCTAACTATGGCTGTAAAAGAACAGCCTACAGACAGCTGCTGGAAATAAAAGACATTATAGAAAAAGTTTCCTAGTATCTTTCTTCATGAAAATTTTTAAATAAAGAATTCAATTGTAACATGGCATAAACCTTCTCAGGTTCATAGTCTTGCATGCGACAAATGGAAGCCAGACTCAAAGATCCCACTGCAAGCATGGAGAACATTGGCCACAGAGCTGCCACTAGTTAAATTTCTGGTTTAATTTCATTTTAGGAGAAAAGATAATGATTAAAATTTCTGGCAGTTGGAAATCTTTCATAAAACCACAGAGATGGTTTCAGTGGTTAATTGTCTTGATACTAAAAAGCCACTGAATGTAAAATGTTCACGTTAAAATTTACATGAATGATTTCTACATCATTTAATGACTTATCTTGCAAGAAAAAAACTCAGCCTTGTAAAATTATAAAGAGTCAGTGTTTATAGAGCATCGGGAACAGCACTGTCTTACTTCATTTCTTTAAAAGTTTGCCCATGTTAGACAACTGCATAGAAGTCAACATTAGCAACTGCAAGAGCCTTTGAGACAGCACTTTTAATATCCTTAATGGAACTTTACTATAAATTGGCATCAATGTTTGCAGTCTTAACTCATCTGCTTTATGTCTACCTATTGTTTCACTACATATTTTTGCACTCCTGAATGAAGTTATCTGTCTAGAGCACTTGAAAACATCCAGTACTAATAGCTGCAATTTAATATTTCCATGGGAAAAGTAAATATTTTATCATATGAGCCTCTTTGCCACCTTTTCCTCCATCTGACTACGTAAGATAAATATTTGTTGAAAACCTCAGCATTTTCTGCCTTACTCTGGGGAATTCTTCTGGTTTTCTCTAGATTTGGTTAACATTATTGGGATTCATTCAATTTCATTTTAACAGCTACAACAAGAAGCCAAACATCTGCCCCATTAAAGGAAAGAGGAAAAAAAAAAGGCACTAAAATTTGTGGTCACAGCTTTCTTCCTAATTTTTCCTTCTGCTTTCTCAGTGCTCTGAATATCTTAGCTGGTACATACTAATTATCATCAAATTATGCTTTCCTTCAGCTGTTTTTCAATACACATCCTCTCAAACTGATTTATTTAACAGGGCTTTTTGTTTCCTGTCTAAGGCAGTTTTCAACACAAATTTGAAAGAATCATTTCAGTTTTGGATTTGATATTATTTTGAGCTTGTAAAGTGTTTTTAATTTACCAAGAGAGATTTTACATTACAGTTTTTCATACAGAGAGTATTTCCTGGTTTTCATTTTCGTCTATGTAGGAGTCATAAATTAATCTGTTCACTCATCTAAGGCAACACTAACTGTGATTGTTTTTCTTCTTTTCTTAGCCATCAATATACATTTAATAAAGAATTTACTGCATCAATATTTTAGATATCTATGATTTTTTTAAATGTCTGAATAATTTTAGTACATAAGTAGTCATTTAGTAGTAATTTAGTAGTAATTTAGTACATTAGTCAGCATAAGCCATACAGAACATTTAGTCTCCATGATAATATGTATTTTTTCTTCCTATTGGATATTACAGGCAGGTTCCTAGAGAGTCATATTGTCCCTTGGTGTTTTATGTCATAGATATTTGATCAAGTTCAACACTGAGCACAATTTCAGAACAACCCCAAATACTTCAATTAATACTAACATGTTCTATTAGGTAGTGACAAAAAGGTGGAAAAACTCAGCTTGGCCACACAATGCACTCTTTCAATGGAAACATTTTATATGTTATTTAAACTGTGTAAACTGAAATTAAAATGACAAGAAAAAAATGAAGTTTGTTCAGTGAAACAGTAATTTTAACCAATATCATAAATAAATTGTCATGCACCTTACTAAAAATATTGGCACTCTGCAGTGTGTGTTACTTGACATATTTTATAATCAGATTGTAACTCCCTATGAGACACACATAAACTATGATGTATAGACATTGTTGTAATAATGTTCCTACTAAAATGCTATTTGTATTCTTAGCATATTCATTTTTCTTCTTAATAGTTTATTGCATTTTTTTTCTTCTACCTTTATTTAATGTTACTGAAGTGTTTTTATTTATTCCTAGTTGCAATTTTGGAAATGTTTGGAAATGTAGGTGAATTGTATTTGTGATTTATGTTGTAAGTACATTAGTCTCTATACACTATACTCAAAAAGTAATAGCCTTAAAATAAATTTTTCCTTCATATTCAGACATACCTGAATGTTATTAGGTCTATCAGCATATATGGGCTTAATTTTTACTTCCTGAAACTGTTAAAAGTTCATGCTCAAGTAAGGCATGGCTTTCTTATGTAGCCCTTCTACAACTATTCTGTCTAAATATATTTATTTGTATTTATCTATTAGTGAAATAAATAGATTAGAATTATAACACAATAAATCAAATGTAGAATGCAAGATTGTACTGCATTTCAAAGAGCTGGTAAGTGAGTGATGAGCAATATTCCCCACAAATTGTTAGCAATAGTCATTTGACATCAATGATTTACTGCTGTTGAGAAAAAAAAAAACCAGACTTTTTTTTTCTTTTACCTCTTATTTCCTACTTTAAAAAAATATAAAATGTATATGTTAATATATTTCAGACAGATAGAGCCTTGGCATTCCTCACTGGCATCAAACAGATCACTGCCAAAATGATGAGACAACTATGCAGTCAAATGTGCCATCAGGCTTGAAAATCTCTGTGGTCAGCAAACTTGGTTGTACAAAAAGGCTGACCTTTACTATCTTATTACATTTTATTTTTAAAGAAGGGTTAATTTGGAGATCACACAAAATTAGATTTAATGAGGTCTTTCATGCTTCTGGACGAGATGCTGATTTACGGGTTGCCACCAGCAGGTGCTGAACAGAAAAGAGTAACTTGTTAAATTGGACAATGTCAAACTGGTTTAAATTGAATGAAATGACATGAAAGAAATTAGTTGAAAGGCTCCAGATTGTTTTATAATGCTTTTCACAATGCATTATTCCCTCATAATGACTTTAATGACTGAAAAAATATTATAGACACTAGTTACATGAGTGCTAATTTAATAATGTTATATCACATGTTAAAAAGGGTAAGGGTGTTTTTCATTCTGAGTATTAAGAGGCTGGGTTTTATTAAATTCCTATAAGGAAAACAAATCTCATTTCTTGGTAAAAGCAGTGGGAAATTAACAATAATTACTATATAACCAACGTGCAAGTAACTGTGGTGTCGGAAATATAATAAGAATCTGAAACTCATATCTAGATTCTTGAATTTCTTGATTACTCTTTGTTTTCAAAAGCAGAGCACGTTTAACAACCAACGTGCTTAACAAAAAACTTAGTTTTACTGTCAAGAATGTGGTACTGTTTTGTAAAATGAGGACATGCCTTCCTTCCATTTATTATATAAACATCTTTCAAACTATACACATCTAAGGATGGATGTCTTCATACAGATGCTGAAATACCTGACCTGGCAAGTATTCAAGTACCTCTGAGCTGCAAAACATCAAAGCCTGTTAGCACGGTGCTGTACCCCTTGACAAGGTCTATTAGTCTGGGCGAAGCTCCTGGCTAATGCAGGCAGACTTCTGCACCCAAAGTGGCACGACTGCAATGTTACTGTGGAACACACAGATCCATCAGCTGGGCTCTGCACAAGCTGCTGGGCCTTGGAAAATGTGCTCTGTCTTGGCACAGTTTTCTCTGAAACACTGCTACCTTTGCTTGGTTTACTTTTACAAATTATATAGGGAAGAAGACAGAAATCAGACTTAAGGAAATGTTTCATTTTAGATAGAAACCTAGCAAAAGAACCCTTGCTGGAATAGGTATGTTTCATTTCAGGTATGCTGAAATAGGGCAAAAAAAGGCTGGGAACATGCAGGCTTATCCTCATCCACACTCCACAGATCATAGAAAAAAGCTGTTACTGTTCTTTTTCCTTTGCCTCTTCCCTGCTTTTCTTTGTCTTTTTTGCATTAAGTCTGGCTTAGGTAGTTCCATTTCACAAAGTCACCTTTAACCTTTTGATTACTAACCTGCTTGCTTTGTCTATGACATATTAACAGAGAAAATCCACAGCCAAAGACAGATATAATGGGCTTATTGAGGAGGAAGTCACATAAATGCTTTCACATTGACTTGCTGCCTAAGAAGTATGATGAGCTCTTTTATAGAACAACAGTTTGCTAAGTTTAGGCCTGGAATTCGAGCCTTACAATATCTGGAAAGGAATAATGGTACCAAGTTGTGAAACAGCAATCCTTTTCAGTTTCAAAAGTAAGTCTGGCTAATTAAATTATGCCCTTGTTTATACATCTTCTGCCCTGATGGACTAGGACTTTACCATATTAAAAAAAAAAACAAGGCCAGAATTATCAACCAGTAAGAGATCTAACCAATATAGAATAGATCTCCACTGGAAATCTGTGCCTTTAAGGAACTACCAGTATTTAAAATGTAAACAATTTGATAGGATTTACAAAAGAAGAAGATTAACTAGGTGCAGATATGTCTATGAAATTACATGATAAAAACTTGTAGCAGAGTCTGGTTCTCTATAAATCAATTTGCATGTTAAACAGCTTAAATATTAAACTTTAAGTACAATAATATGAATGTACAAAAAGCCAATTAGTTAGGACACTAACTGGAAGGGGAATAAAGATATTATTTTATATAATATACAAGCATCTACTGATCCTGATAGTTGAACATATGATTTAAAAGAAAACTTATGAGTTTTTATATCAAACCATATTTCACTTAATAAAGATTGTATTCACACAGATTAGGAAAACTACATTTTAAATGTAATTCTATACATGCTAATTTTATATTTACAACAACTGGTATTTAAACTGCTGTGAAGGTGTCTGTTATTTGGATCATGGTTCAGGACTTCACAGATGTATCTCTTGGTACTTTACACAGTCTTGCAATGACCATTTCAGATATTTCAGGAGTTATAGGCAGGTGTGTTTGAGAGTATCTTAAGTTCAATTTGTAGTTCCCTCAGTTACATTCAGCCATAAATATAAATAGGATAATCAGCAGCATGGTAGACCAGACTCTGTGGTGACTAATACTGGTGGAACCAGTGAATAAACAGGTACAAACACTGGGTGTTACTGAGTGAGGCTTTCCAAGCAAGGCAGTCAGGCCCAAAGGACAAAGGAAGGGAAGAGGACATAATGATTCAGGCTGCCAGCTGTTGAAAAAAACAACTGCAGAGCTTTCTGTAGGTAGGCAAATTGCATTCTGACTACACTTGCTGATTTCTGGGAATGTAATTTTCTAGACTGTTAGGGCAAAATACTACAACCCTGCTATAAGCTGCAAGCTGCACTTCCTGCAGCCTTGCTGTCAAAATATATTCTTGTATTTTGTAATAGCAGCTCAGAGACAAGTCACGGAAACAACTAATGGAAAAATGTAAAATCTGTCCATGTCACTACTTTAGAAGCATCCGAAGGATACACTCCATAAAACCTGATACCACCTGCACAATAGCTGTACAAATGCTTTGAGATAAAACAGCAGTTCTTATATTCATCATTTTAAGAATGAGAAACCTGCAAGTGGGAAAGGGCAAGGGAGACAAAGCATGTTTCAGATACACAAAATCTCACCTTAAGACATCAGATGCATCAATGTGCTACTCAGTTTTAGGACAAGCTAACATCTAGTGAATATCAATTCAGCTGACATGAATTCATATGGAATGAAGAAACCTATGTAACTGAGATAAATGTAACTCTAGTAACATACTAAAGAATCTTTACTTCTACCTTCCAAAGTTTGGTATATGCTGGTGGCTAGAGACCAGATGATTTTTTTTAACTGTCGTGATATAAAAGTCACTTTTAGAGGAGGTATGTGTACTTTTCAGCCTTTTAAATTATTTTTTTTTCTTTTTTTTTTCTTCACAGAGCCTTTAAGAATTTTTCTGTGAAGATGAAGATTCCTATACAGCAAATTTAATCTTGCCAGGCTCAATTTTCTTGGTTAGCTTTGCCAGCTCTCTTAAAAGTCATCTGTGGCCAGTAATTGAAAACCGCAGACTGCCGAGTGGAATCAGCAGTCCTGAGGGGTACATTGTAGAAGCAGCTGAACTACGTGAGAAAGCCTTGGCTGGTTTTATTACAACTTGACTTTCAGAAAAGAGAATTGTAAAACCAGAGCTAAAACAGACCTTACCTAGGGTGAGGGAGTGTTAAGGAAGAACCCTGCCTAACATTGTCTTATTACAGCACACTGATGAACAACACACAGGAGGTGTTGAACCACCTTTGGACAGAGTTTACACGGTCACTACATGCCTGAACTTTCAGTCTAGTTCATATGTAAAGTTGCTCCACAGTAAACCTCACTTCCCCAGCAAACTCCCCAGACAACAAATCTAAATTTCACTAGTATGTAGGAAGGGAAAGAGAGTAAAAGAGAGGAAGAAATCTGATGGTAACTAACATGCAAACTAAGCTGTGACACAAAATGTCATTTCTCTTTTGTTCCCATATTCATCTCTGTGCAACAACATGAACAAGTACCAGAGAAAACAAAAAACACATTTGCAATGCAATAACCCCCTGTATATCTGCCCATATTGACAGTTGAGTGTTCTAAAAAGACAGGAGAGATGAACTGCAAACTAGAGGAATCATGGATTTCTTCAAACAGACACACAATACATGCATGTGTACATATATTTTATCCTGCACATTCTCATGAATGCCAGCTATTATTCAGAAAGTGTACTATGTTATTTTCAGGGGAATATGGACAGTAATTCTCTGGACTCTCCAAAAAGGCTGTTACATATCCTGTCTACTCAAGATACTTACTAGGAAAAAACAGTACGGGCATGTCTCTGTGCGCAAGGTGGAGTTCAGGCATTTGAAACATAAACTAGTCTATTGCTAGATGACAACAAACTATGGAAAATGCATAGGAGGGAGGAAAACAGCTCATTTTATCCCTATCAAATATTTGCACTTGTGACAGTTTCTTGAATAACACGATTTTTTTTGCCAACTGACAGTTGCCTTGATCTCATTATGCTCTCATTGCCAATACTACTCTAAAACTGTACCTCAAAATCATTTAGCTTCAGAATGTCTCATCAAAATAATCTTTTGTGAGTGCTTACAAGAACCTCATCTACCCCCAATATTTACAAAACTTTGACACAAAAATTGGAGACACCTCTCAGAGAAAAGAGCTACTAGATTTTTTACATGATAAGGTGATGTTTCTGAACCTATTAAATATACTACAGACCCATAATGCTCTCCCTTCAGGTTAATTAATCAACTTGTCCTAGAACACTAACAAATGAACAAGGAACCACTGTACTACCTTGTGACATAACAGACCCCACTGTGAAAACAGCAGACTCAGCTCTTTTTGACCAAATTGACCAGATTGTGTTAAACAGTTTCCAAAAAATATGGTCTTGAGCAGGCTGAGCACACTGGTATGGTGTCAAAACACCAATTCGATGCTTCCGGTAAAGTATATTACGAGTCCTACCTATGTACCAATTAAATACTAATATGATAGAGCTACCCAATATCTGTGTCCAACACTACACACTGAGCTGGATCTACAAATCTAAGCCTCTTAGATGGGCCACTCAATGCTTTACAGAGAAGTTGGTACTCCACACAGCTGTACACAACTGACAAAAACACCTATTAGTTTAAGAGAAACTACCTTTCCTAAGCCTTTTAAAAGGAAATACTATGAGTTTGAACCGCACATTATTCCCACACCGATGTGTGTGAGACACTCCTTCCTACTCTGAATTTAATATTCCCTTGAGGTAGAAATACAGTCCTGCACCTTGGACTTTGAAAGCATTTCAACCACTCTCTTTTATGTAAAAAATGCAAAACATGGAATTTCTCATTGATACACCTGCATGCTAGAGAACATGTTCCACACAAGTCTTTTAGAAGCATTCTCAAGTCAAGTTGGGGTTCTCATCAATTGTCTGATTTGGAATATGGAAAGATTTCTTCCTCTCCCATATGCAAAATACTCCGTGATGAGGAACTTATCCTACTCCCATGCATTTCCCAAGATTTTGGGAAATGGCATTTAAACTTTAGTGATTCTCCTTTAAATGCTGATGGAGAGCTCTGCAGTTGGAAATGGTGTCTCTTCTGGTGCGAGACTGAGAGTGGGGCTGCTGGAAACAGTGATAATGCAAATACAGGGACAGAGTTTGCTATCATGCCTTACTAAAATAAATCCAAGTTGCCTTTAAAGCTTTAAACCAGAGAAAAAATGCTTGAAGGATTTCAGTGCCTGATGCTGAATCTCTCTTATCAGATCACAGAGCTGTTTTTATGGCTTTAACCCTCAAATTTACTAATTGACACTTTATGTTGCAATAATGATTTCAGTTTGTGGCCACACATGTTCAAGTCCCGGACTTTCCCTGGGTAAAGATTTTTCTACTTAACATAAATGCTTTCAAAATAGATGATAACAAACTAGATGTTATAGTGACTAAAAGATGTGCTATGCCCAAAGGAGTAAGACTCAGCAAATAAAAACATGAAGTATAATTAAGTGACCAAACCAAGCATCAATATGACCAACCTGTGGTTCAAATACAGATCTACCAATAGTGGACCTCAAGGCCACTTTGACAAAGAAATATCAGACGTTTCAGGGAAAACTGCATAGAAGTTTTTAGCATTACAGAAAACCATATTCTAGGCAAAGACTGACCCTGCATCAATAACTTTGAATTGGAGGCTCCTGACCTGTTCCGGTTTGAAGATTGTAATGTCTGAATAAAATAGACCTCCATGGGCTGAAATCAAAAGTATTTTTCATTACAGAGTGTTCAGTTATTGAACACAAGTAATATGTACAACATTAAATCTGTGTGGTTGTAAAATCTGATTGCAGTCTCTAACAGAAAACACACTGATCTTGTCCTATGGGAAAAGTAATAAAATACAATGATGTTGAACATTTATAAATGACCTTTCCATTCATAAAAAGCTAGGGGCCTTAAAGGAATCTTACAATAAACTTGCATATGAGTTCATCTATTATCCATCATGGGGGAAAAAAACCCAAAGAAAATCTCTTCAAGCTGGGAGAATATTTTACTAATCTATTCCAAGTCCAGTGGAGCAGAAGCCTGCATGGTCTAGCTGTAATATTTTGCTCCACCAGAACAGCAAGCTGCCCGTCATGGGTCACATATATTGCTTATCAACAGAGGGATGTTGGTTCACATATTCAAATATATCAGAAGTCAAAATCTCCAAGCCAGTGATGCTTTTCACCTCCAAAACTGCACCTTGAATTTTATGTCAGTCTAACAGGCAAAAATGAAACATGTAAGGCCAGTGAGTATGTGATAATGAAGTTCTTAATTTTAAAGTGCCAAAAAAAATCTAGAAAGAGGAAATGAGCAATCAAATCTCAAATCAAATATCAAATCTCTTTGTAAGCAGAAAAATCAACTTTTATTTTTCTTAAATAAAGAAAACCATTTCAGCCAACTTTTCAAGTAATTGGTGATTTTATCATCCTGTAGATTTAAGAATGTTGTTAACATGCTGTTTTTCTCATCTTTGCTATTTCATCTTCAAGCCCAGGAGAAACATTTTCACCAATTAAAAAAAAAAAAGAGAATTTCATTAAAATTTGTGGTGTATACATCATGACACCTATGCAGCAATTTGTCTGCAATCTATAGGTAACATGCACTTAGGGAGCACATGTAGCTATCTAAGAATGTCCTCCTCTGGAATGCAATTGTAACAGAAGATATTCCAAAAAATGTATTTCAAACACCAAGGAGAAATTTTGCTTTTGAATTACTACATGACTGCAGGTAATTCTTATGTCTAATTCTCTGTGAGATCAAAAAGAATCTTGCATGATGATAGGTGGATCGTACGAAAAATGATCTACAGCACAAATACTGGAACAGACTCCTAATATCCCAAAAGGACCTTTTGGTCATATTTAATTTTGATTTTGATGGTATTACGATGTAAACAGCAGCCAAACTAATTAAAATATTCCTTTGGTACAAGCAAGGATTTTAGCTAAAGAAAAGAAAATCCAAATAATATATATATCTTTTTCATTTTATGTTCAAGACCATTTGTGATTCTTGTAAAAAATCATAGAATATAATCACTTGTCACCAAATTCAGAGGAATCAGGATGCCAGATTTCATAAGTAAGACAACTATTCACACATAGGTTACATTTCCAAATGGTCAGCTTTAGAGCATTTCCTACACACTATTTTCCAGTAAAAAACCATTGTTAAGTAAGCTTTTTATTTTACTGGCACTAGAAATAAACGAATTACCAGATTAAAACAAACTGTAAAAAGAGCTGCATAGAACAGAAACATTATACAGGCATTAAGAAAAAATGTTGAATATCAAAAAGCTTCAACTCTCTATTCAAGTAATTCATTTCAACAGATCTTTAGAATCCAAATGTATTAAGATGGGCTGTTTAAAGAATCACTTACATGAAGAAACTGCAAAGAAAGCAATAGTCTTGTTAGCTAGCCTGAATATTTGCAGACATTAGCACATGAACATAGAATCTATTAACCATATCCAGATGAAGTTTTGGCAGACAGACAAGCAGAATTCATGCATCTTAATATTTCTATAAATTCAACACAGTAAAAAACACTCATCTAAGAACCCAAACTGGCCTAGTGTATGGTTTTCATACTTAAGACCACAACCCAAATTGATGATTGAATAAAACTCACAAACAATTTTGTCTTAACATCTCTAGTAATCTAGTGTCACCAAACTCATCCATTTAACAAGGCAAACTTATATTTTGAGAAGTGCACCAGGGGTGTGCTTCACTTTTGGACACATACAAACTGAATCATAAACAAGTGCATGAGAGGATCCTTCTTACACCACTTACATGACACAAGAATTGTTCTTGGTGAGGATTTGATTATGAAAGTGTTTACAAAATATATCTCTGACTTGCAAGAAATGTACTTCCAAGAAATGGGCTGACTACCATACTGGACATCTTTGGACAGATCTCTGTCAGCCTTCTGTATTAAAACTGTTCTTTCTTGCCTAAAAAACTTTAATCACATGTGGCAAACTCTTCCATATCCATATCAAATCTGGATCACTGCCAGAAGTACTGACACTCCAGGAGTCTCAAAAGTTCCTTGTTAAATGAGATACCTGGGTTCAAATGATTTTGGAAAGAGAGGGGTTTAATATATACATGTATTAGATATATGTATCTATGTGTCTATAACCTGTGGTCATTTTTGAGGGATGATAAAAGACAAAATCAGAAAGGGCACTTCTTTCTAATTTTGCAAGGAAGTGTAGATATGCTTGGAACACTGGATCCAAAGGAAAAAGTCCTTTATTGTAGTGACGCGCCGCCAGACTTTATTATAAATGTAAATGTTCTGGTGTCACCTTACAGTCCTGGGTACAAGTTCCTTCCTGGATATTACTTCTGCAGCATCTCTTGGCTACATGAGTGATGCTGATGGCTCAGCCTTTTGGGAATATCAGCATAAGACATCTGTACAGGCAGTATATTGATACACTGTTAGGAAGTGCAGGCACCTAACCTGAGGCTTTTGGATTCCACTCAATGACAGAGGATCCACAAGTCAGATGCAGGACTGAAACTGGATCTCACTTTTGTCCAAACTCATATATAACACATATTTAATCATTAGATACAATTTGAAAAGGCAAAACTAAATTTACACTTCCGAAGATACTTCTTACCTGCTGAAGTTATCATGTGCTTTTGAAATCCAGCCTCTTGCTCAACTTGCAGACAGATTTAACAAAAAAAAACCGTAAAATGCAAAATACAATGCCAATTTTGAAACCTTATAGAAAACAGCTTTAAGCTACAATCAATAGAACTCCCTTTACGTGGTTTGTACTACAATTGTAATACTAGTTGGAAAACCTGCAAATGCACCCACCTTCAACAGCTGTGCTGCTTTTCACATTCCATATGTAATAGTCTTTGAAGGCACAGGAGGTGTTTATGCAGTTTGTACAGGTAACAATCATTGGAGGCAGAATCCTCTTCCTCCTTTCACCAGCGCAGAAGACTAAAGAAAAGCCTTGCAAAGCCTGCCCTTGCTCATTAGCTGTAAGAGGAGGGCTGTGTGGCAAAGGTCTGCACAGGATTTTGCACCTTTCTGGGGGATTCAAAGCAGAGCCCAGCAGGGGGACAGAGAGGAGCCTTTCTGAGGGAAGCCAGAGGCACTAAAACATGAAACATGAAGCATTTCTCTACTTGAAATGTATAGTGGCACAACTATTACTGTACACAAGGTGTGTGGCAAATCTGCAGACCATGATCTGGTCTTTGGGGAAGAATCCTCTCTCTTACCTTGTTCTTGATTCTTACAGACCATCTTTGCAAGAGTGGCCATGAATTTCAGTCTAAAATTTTCCTGACTAAGCTTTTAAGGGGTTAATTTTAAATATGGATCTGTAGAGGGTTCTGTAGAGGGTTCAATTCCACATTCCACATTCTCCCTCCTAGGATGCTGAGTATATGCCAAGCATTTATCCATTTGTTTCAGAAGTGTCATATCAGGAATAAATCGATGTGTTAAGAATTGCCTGATAATGTTGTTGTAGGATTAATCTTACAGAATAGATCATCAGCACGACTACCTTTGGCATTCTGTGTGCACAATGTTCCATTTTAAGCATGAAAAGCCTTCTAATGCCAAAGTGGAAGAGCCATATATTGAGTGATCTGCCACCATTCAATATTTAATCCTGCAATTGAAGCCACTAAAGGGATACAGAAAAGTAACAAGATGAATGAATTGTGACCTTAAAGTTGCAAAAAGACAACCCAAACAATTTATCTTTGTGGCCCGTGGTGCAGCTGTGGCCAATACTCCTATCACTTCTCTACAGTTTGGGAATCTGTAGATTGATCAATGCCACATTAGCAAAGTACCTGAGAAGACAGCTTAGCAATTCAGACAATTCGCTGCATATGCTTTAGGAATATTCTCTGTCAATTTGGCTTATCCATAGCTGAAAGTAAAGGCTTCTTAATAAAAAATCAATTCCATTTTCAAAAACACATTTCTAAACAACAGTGGAAAGGTGACTAGAAATAAAGCTTTTGCTAATCAACAACACGAAAATAAAACACTCTAAAAATCTGGCCAGCCCAAAAACCCCGTCAGGGTGATGCACCTTTAAGACTTGTTAAGAGATTATTTTACAATTTATTTTTCAAAATAAATGTATTTGTTTCCTCACAAAAGAAAAAAAAATCAATATAATAAGCACATAGTGATATCAAGATTGATGGAGCTGAAGGCCATTAAGACCTCAGAGATCACCCAAATCTTTTGCTCGTGCCTTCTGTCATAACCAAAGAATTTTTGAAGGAGTGTGCTAAGGTTGATGTGGTAGTGCTAGCTAAACTCATAAACTAGCAAATAGCCCATGACAGCATGGTGGGAGACACACAGAAAACAATTAACAATGAATATCACTGATTTACCTGTAAGAGTAAATCCCCAAATCATGAGAGAAATTACAGTCATGCTTGACTTCAAGGACAATTTTCTGTCCACTTATTTCATGGTTTCTAATGTAAATTAGCATCCGTGCTTAGGGACAATGCTTTTCTTGACTGAGACTATTGCTCTTTATTTGTAAGGTGTCAGTAGTATTTATTAGCATGCGTAAGACACAAATTCCAACCAGTCTTATCAAGGAAACATTCTAAGATCTGTTAACATTAAACTAGTCACAAAAAGCCTGGTGTCTGGACTTTACTGCAGGTATTCCATCCACTCTGTCTTTGTAGATTAACTGAAATAATTTCTAAAAAGCCACCAAAAATATCTTAATCATGGTTTCCAAATTTGTGCTTTTACAATTCTGTTTTTCCTCTCATAGTAATTCCTATGCATTGAACTAATTAAATTTTTTATCTGACTAAAAATGATGTGGTAGTAGAGTAGGAAAGCCGAGTGATCCAGAGGTGGCTGTGCTTGAGTGATTAAGATGAAAACTTTATTTCTTTTTCATAAGTGTATTTCATTTCTGCCCAGTTACAAATCAATGGATCAGAAATGAATAGAATTAAGCATGCCTAAATCAAAACAGAATGTTATTAAAAATGACAAAACAACTTCTCTGGTTTACAGAATAGTGTTACTGCAACACAAAGAAGAAGGGACCAAATTATGTTATTCAGTGTATATTGATCACTTCTGCAAGAGACAATGAGACTGGTACATGCAGACATATCCAGGCATAACATACTAGTTAGTTAATTCTAATTTTTAATGAGTGCACGTGTACTTAATTATTCATACTAATAATCTGTAGGTGATACAACAAACGGGAGAAAAATTAGTTTCTTAAAGAAATGTATATTCTATTTCTATAAAGTTTTTTTACATAATTATCACCTCTCTAAGGGGCTCAGTTAAGAAACATCAAGATAGGAACATGATCTAAAGTCTAGTAAATTAAAGTCTTCTACTGAATAAGGTGAGATTGATTTATACTTACAAAATAAACATATATACTTTGTTTAGTAATACAGTACTTTTAAAATAGCAAAGCTACTGAAGCAAAGAGTAACTTCAGTAGAAGTAAAGTACTATCCTTTGTTATGGTGGCTTTTTTCCCTCACTGGAACATGTCTACATTCAGGAGAAAACATTCACTATTTCCATTCTCTTTTTTTTTCTGTCCAAGAATTACCTGGGAAGCTAATCTGTGATCAGCCAGCAGTTTCTCTAATAGTTTACTCCCTACTGTACATGCACAGTTTTCCATTTTAATATGTATTAAAATTATTTATTTACTTAAAATATGAAAAAATTAGTAACTGCTGCTTTCTTTATGAGTCAAACCAAATACTTGCCTTAAGTTAAAAATTGCTTCAAGTTCACAAATGATTGAGCTCTTTAACTGTGTTACCAAGTTTATATTTGGATTTGGGGATAGGTAGTATGAGACACATGCTTGTAGGAGGAATCTCCTGTAAATGATGTTTGTTCTAACAGTGTTGGAAATCTATTTTAAAAATGCTGTTTTGTAAAATTCATTCCCAAAGAAGAAAAGGTTGTTAAGTTTTGAACACAAATAACAAATAAATTAATGAGTAATGATCTCTTTGACAGTTTTTTTATTTTTGTTTGGGTGTTTGTAAAACCAATTATAATTTTGGTAATTCTGGAAACCCAAAGTAATCTAATGTGAGTTTTAAAAAAAAAGAGATTATTTTGGTTTGAAGATACATATTTAAATTCTTTATTATTGTTCTTCATTAATTTCAATGCTGGATTTGTTGCCTTTACAAAGAATAAATCTCTTATAGCTTTCAATGTTATAATTTCATCATGGATCTAAATTGGATCTGTTCTTTCTGGTGAATTCTGTCTCAGCTGCACCAGTGCAACACCATTGAGAACACCTTTGGGAAAGCAATGGAGAGAGGAGTTAAATATTTACTTAAAGCTACCTAATTTTGCTAATTTATAAGCAAGACCAGGACAGACCAATACACAATGCAGTAATCCAAAGCTATGTTAACTTTGCAAGACCAAAAGCTTTATAAATCAGCACTGCTATTACTAATCTGAACTGTGAGCACACATAAAGCTCCCAGCAGCTGAGTCAGAAACAGTCATTTCCACAGAGCCCCTTTCCTATTGGAGCTACACACCAAACCCCCAGCAGGGCACCTAAGCCTGTTCAGAGGAATCTTGAACGGCAGGACTTGTTCACTTGCTTGATCTAAAGAAAAGGATGTCTCATTCTTTATGTGAGGAACCTGTTCTGTTCAATGTTGATACTTACCAGGTCTGGTCTACTATCTTTCAGCTATGAAAAGCTTTCACAATGCTCTCAGCCTCCATGGAGCCTGAATGCTGCTGAACAGATGAAAAACAATTCATGCTATCAGATCCTGATTCTGAAGTCAGCATAAAGTCTGCAAGTGCCCCACAATCATTATCTCAGCTTTTTTTAGTAATGAAGCATTGGTGATTTCACAGAAATAGAAGCAGTTTCATAGCATGTGAAAATCGGCACAGCATTGTCCCCAAACTTAGGGACACAGAGCAAGACAGTAACTGCACCATCTGGAGCTGGAAAACTCAGTCATATCAGGATAACTTCTAGCATTTTATTCTAGTATTTACTTCTAGCATATAACTTCATTCTGTTATATCATATAACTTTATTCTATTTACTTCTAGCATATAACTTCTAGCATTTTATTCTACCACATATTTTCAGGTATACAGATATTCTCTGACTGATTTTCACAAACCTAAAAAGTCCATTTATTTTGCTTCTTCTGTAGGAGAATTTTTACCTTGCTTCCCAGTACCTATTGGTGCCTCCATGAAGTTTAAGTGGAGTCCTGATAGACGAGAAGAGAGGAGGCACTGAACATTATAAACATTTCTAGCTGGTAATTATTTCTTTTAAACATATGGAAAAAGAATGACATAAAACTCTATTTAAAGATAGGCTCTCATATCTCTAGTTTTAGGTTTTTTTTTATGTTACATATCTAAACAAATATATTATTTTTTTAATAAATAACTATACTGGTTTTGTATCTGACCAATAAATATTGCAAAGATTCAAATTCACTATTGCACTACTTAAGCTTATGAGAGTAGTACTATTGAAAATAGCAATATCAAATACTCTGTAATTTTGTGTCATAAGTCTTAAATATGGAAAAGAAGATATGGAGTGATATTTAAATGGATATTGATCTGTATGCATGTATAAGACTGCATTATGCTTTGATTTTCCAGAAGTGGATAGGAGGGATTAAAGAAGCAAATATCAAAATGCAATATTTCTAGGCATTTTTTACTGTATTTATTCAGGGAACCAGAAGACAGAGTTTTGTTTCTCTTAGCCAAGAAATGATGAAGAAGTGTTATGGTTTCTTCATCATGTTTTTCTAGATTTGTGGAGCAGTTGGCCTTTGGGAGATTTAAAAACTTGGCAAAAATCTATACTAACATATTACAAAGGCACAGGTAATGGACAAGAATATGCTTCATAAATGTGAAGGGAAAAAACTGATAAATGTACACACTACAAGCTGAGATAGACATTAAAAAGACTGATACTGGTAGTACGTTGAAAAAACTTCACTAGCTTAAAATGTGTATAAATGGGAGAATATCATGTCATTATACTATTAATTATCATTATTTTGAGGAGGGCATAATGTTAACAAGCTCAAAATGTGTTTCAGCCCAGATCTAAAATGCAGAACTTTTTACCTGGTTACAGCAGAAAAACCAACAATAAATTCTCAGAGGATTCTTTAGAGAATAAAAAAGATGGGGGGAAAAAGGGAAAAAAAAAAAAAGAAGTTTAAAAGCTTTGCCTTTCTTTAAAAATGTGTTCCTGTTAACTTCTGTTATTTACACATCTCAGTGACTCAACAGCATCACAAAGATAAAGCCCAAAGGAAATGTAGCAGTTATTAAATTATTAAGCCATTCTCCTTTAAAACATCAGCACTGGGCAGTGCAAAGTCCTGGCATGCCATGTCAGATGCAAAAGGATCTGCAAACCTGAAAGAGTTATCGGGGCTGGGGAACAGCTGCCTCTGCAGATCCCAAAGCCCACCTGGGATCCACTTACTACAGCCTGTCATTCTCACCGAGTTTAATGCTTATACAGTCAATGAAACATTAGATGAAGCTAAAGGATGCATCCCCAAAGAATCTGACTTATGCTTTGGGAAATGACCTTTAAACAGTCACCTTCTGATAGAAAATTAACTATAGTTCCCTGCATCTGCAGAAATACCTTGATGTGTTTGATTTGTTCCTAATGACACACATGCACTGTGCTGGCACTCTTTCTGCTGAACTATCATAGTATGTATATATGTATTTGTTTGCGCTTTCTTTGCATTTCATATTTTCACACTTCAGCACATCAGGTATTAGTTGCTAAGGTGACTAATTTAAAATTATAGCAGTCAGTGATTATTCAGTGACAACTGAAAGCCTAGAAACTTATTTGGGTTGTTGGCTTGTTTTAAAAATCAAACTTGCATTGCCCATGGAAGCATTTTCTTAACTCTTTTGTTAGTAAAACAAAAAAATCCATTCTCTTATTTTATTAAAAGAACAATAGTCTGGGTTTGATGGATACTTTCATGAGGAACACGATAAACAACCATGATTCTTTTTAGGATCTTAACACAGAAATTTTTATTACCGAAGTAAAAACTATGTGTATGACACAGACTGGAGGATATATTTGTGAAATGACATAGGAAGAAATGGCGAAAAAAAAAAAAAAAAACAAAAAAGGCAAACAAGCTAGAAACATACTTTAAAGCAGAACAAGTGAAAATCAAATAATATTATATTTGCAGGAGACCTGACTCTTGCCTATTGCCTAATATTGTGTGATGGAGAAAAAAAATTGATTATAATACTGGCATTTCAGAAAGACTCTCTCAGAGCTAAAAATCTGAAAAGTCATTGGCCATACCACAGCCACAACCCCCCTCCCCACCCAAACTGTTCTTTCTTAGCTTGGACATGATGCACAGGGTTCCAAATTTCAATTCCTTAGCAATTACAACCAGAGCAGAAAGAAGGGTGTCACATGCTGAGGGTACCAGCAACACATGTACTCGAGCAGGTGAAGATTCATGTCCAGCCCCAAATCATCCTCTTGTAAGGAAATGGCTACAAAACCATTTCCAACAATGTTTAGTATCTTACATTTCCCAGGTGGTAGAAACCAAATTGATCAGAAATACTGTATATCTAATAACTGTACACAGACATAAAACCTCCCTATTGGTCTCCCATTTCTTACTGAACACTACAACAATTCTATTCTGTCACTCATAAAACTACATTTAATTCTATTTGGAGGGCTGTCAACATTACAAATAGCATATGAAAGACAGTAGACCACACCTTCAAACCACTACAAGTTTTAAGATGTCAAACTAATGGCTTTCTTTGAAGTAATCCTTGCTGGAATTACAGTACATGTGAATTTTTGTCCATTTTTTGCTATTTTCAGTCTTTGGAACAATTACACTTCAATAATATTTTTGCTGCAAAATTTACATGTTCCCTTCAGTATCAGTACTACCTTTAACCCTTTCTTTGCTCCACATCTTTCTCAATTTTATTTTGTCAGTGGTGCTCTAAGGGAGAAGGGTTGTGGTTGATTTCTTTGGTTTTGCTGCACTTTGTCTACTGCAACTTCTGAATGTCACATTTTTCCAACCAACCTGTAGAGGAACTTTTTGTCCACATAAGAAAAAGAGGACAGTTTACACTAGGAAAATAAAGCAAAAAAAATTCCTCTGAAAAAAATTAAAGCAAAAAAATTTCCTCTGAATTTTTTTTTCCTCTGAACTGACTTAAGATCCTGGTAGTACAGACACACAACTAAACTCAGGTGTAGTCTTTTTTGTTTTTAATGCTTTCTCTACAGTCAAAGACACACACAGATTTAGAAACATTTAACCTAAAATCAACCTTGGCATCTGCATCTGCCCCAAAATACTTGATCCACATTCTAGAGTTCCTCTCCATTGATCATGAATGCATAGATTCCATTCAGACAAATCCTTTCTGAGCTAATTTTGCCAAATAAGATTGACATTAACACATGGAGAACTTATACTTGTGAATTACTTCTGGATGTTAAACCAAAGAAATCACTGATTTTTCTTTTTTGAAGGAACACAAAACAATATAGCAATAGCAATAAGGAAGGAAACCCCAAACCAGCTGACATAAATCTAATGACCAAAAAATCATTAGTCTATTTTTTGTGGAAAGGATGGAGCATATGAAGATCACAGTTCATTGCATACTCACAGAAAAGACAAAAATTACTTAAAAAAAAAAAAAAAAAAAAAAAAAAAAAAAAAAAAAGGTGTGTGTGGGATCCCCTTCTGAAGAAGACAGAATTGACAGAGAACTCATGCAGGGACATGAATCCCACCTACACTGATCCTTTAAATCAAACAGAATACATCCATCTGCTTCAATACATTTGGAAAGCATTAGTTAAGCATATGAAACAAAAACATCTATCAGAGGTACTGTGCTAATATAGACAAGATCTCAGGGACCTAGAAAACAGAAAACTCAGGGATGCTGTGAGAGAATGAGATGGTATTTAAAAAGAGTGGGAAAAAGCAATGCAAAAAACTGCAAGTGATTTCAAACATACATCATCTTTACTGACACCTTAAACCCTAAAATCAAAGAAAACACAGACTACCCTTACACCAGCATGTTCCTCAAGAGAAAGAATAAAGGAGATGGAGAAAGCAGACAGAGCTGCTTTTATTTTTAAGCCAGTTTCACTACTGCTTTAATAACACTATTTCTTAAGGCAATCAAGAAATGCACAAGATTTGTCTATTTATTCATAACAATATATTTAAACAGATAGATGTAATTTCTCAATATACTCTATTTTCTCAATATACCTTTTCCAGCCTCAAAAATGACAAGTAAAGAGCAGTTTATGCTTTCAATAGGCAAGATTATTTGTTATAGAATTGTTTTTTCCACATTTTACTGAGATATATTCCACATTTTTGAGATATACTTTCTGCTCCAGAAGCTGAATACCAAGTACATATTGTGCGCTACATCTGTAGCAGCTTTAAGTGATGTTGGAAAAAAAAAAATGTATTCACTTAACTGCCAAACTTTACATTTTGAGTTCTTAACTGGGGTTTTGTTATGTCCCTTTACACAAAGTAGACCTAAATTGTAAAGCACTGGCCCTGAGGAGCTCAGCTATTCCCCTGACCTGCCCCTCACTCCTAGTTTGATCTTGTCTGCTCTGTTATATATCATGGTATTCTCACCCTATGGGCCAAAAGAGACTCATTATCCACCTGAAAAGCAAAAAAACCAGCACACATCTAAATTTCAAACTGATATTTGCATGTCCTTGTTATTTCAACAGCAGCTATGCAAATTCATTTCAAGGATATAATTATAGTTTGAGAATTTCCAGAAAATCCCAGCAGATTTGACATATCCCCATTCATGGAACTGAAACAGGCTGGGAAAACAAGAGTCACTTTAAACCTCTGACCACTTGCAAATTTTTCTTCCAATTTACATTTGCCTCAAAAACTATACTATACACTTACAACCAAAGCAGTAATTCTCACTCTATGTGTTGTCATCGTAAATGACCTCACTGTCCAATTTTCACTCCAATTATTGTCTACCTACTGGCTACCAAAACCATCCTGCTGCTGAGGAGCTGTCGCAATGTACCTCAAAACCTTGCAGTGCTTTTACTGATTTTCTTTTCTTAATGGTGATTAGTGGATAGATCTCAAATGAAATAGATCACTCTCCATTTTTCAGTGAGCACATTTCATCTAAGAACTAGATACTAAAATTTTCACATTCATCTTCACATGTGCCTTCCATCTGTCTGTGTACTACTTAACAAGCAATTCAAACACCTTAGCTGAACAAGACAATACTTTTAACTTCAAATATACTTGCTTTCCCTATAACAAGTACCTGGCCAAATTACTAAACCAGTATTTACATTTCTGCTGCACATCTGAAGAAGGGCCATATCATAACCTGTGTTGTAGAAATGCTGATGAATTGTGACACTTGAAAAAAAAAAAGTTTAGAAACACTTCAAAACTCACAGATAAAAAGTATGAAGCAGAAAAGGTATGTTTGTCAATATGGAAATTTGGGAAGAGGATTTATAAGCAATCTAAAAGATGAAACTCATGAAACATGCCAGCTCTTATACAAGGCAGATTACAGTAATGAAAGGCCAAACTAGAGGATCACACCATTTCAAGGGCTTTTCACTTGCTGTAAGACTGTTATAGGATCCTATCCATCAAAGGTAGGCATCAGCCAAGGCATTACAGCACCATAAGATGTTCCAGCACTATTTTCCTGTACAGGGGATACAAAAGCAATGGCAGAGAAACCTTTCTGAGGTAATCAGTCTCCCACTGAAATCATGAGTCCTGACAGATCTGATAAAAGCAGAGTCCTAGTGCTCATGCCAAAAGGGACCAGGGGGAAATGAAGGCATTTCCTCACTTTGAACTTTTTGTAAGCTTTCCAGGAGGCATGTGAAGGCTATAGAGTTACTATAATATCTTTTCAGGGCAAATATTCTTTGCATAATAATCTGAAAGAATCAAAGCATACAGGTTTCTTTATGCTGGAAGAGCAGCTCGGGTACAATTACAATATGGTACATAGAATTTCAGGTGCATGTTTTACAATTATATTGATTATATTGAATAACAAAGTGTAAGTAATTCTTAATGGATGACAAGGAGATAGATTGTGGCCTCTGTACCTAATTCTGACCTTCAAAATTACCTTGGACACATTTTTAAGGACATGACAGCTATGACCCAGCTACTTAGTCTGTGTCATGTGTAAGTTAATCTTTTATACATGACTAATAACTATACCATCATATAATATTGCTGATTAATTGCATGTGAAGTTATTATTCCAATTCTTCATTAGAAAGAGAACTGTCAGCTTTCTCAACTTACAAACATGCCTGAGTTTCTTCCTTTTCTCAAGGACTGTGCATACTTAAAACTTCTCCTGCCTGAGTTTTGAATCCATTCACATCTTCAAGCACAAGTATCAGCCCCCATTTTGTCAATGGTTCAAAACACCTGGGCAGCATTTCCAATTAATTCTGTCTCTCCCTTTGTTTATGCCCTGTTTTCTCAGCAGTAATCTCACTGCTCCTGCCCCAGTATAGAACTTCTGAATGGTAGTTGCTTAAAAAAGCACTGGAAATAGATTATATTGGGGTATTGTATTGGGGTATCATAGTATAGGTAGCAATTCCTGCTCTAGCACTTCCTCTGTCTTCACATTTCTTTGTGATTCCCCCTGCCAGGAAGGAAGTGGGAGGAAAGTTACTGATGCTCATTTGTTAAGTTGTAAATGCACTGAGCAGCACTTGCATGTTTGCCAGTAGAATCCTGTAAAAAAAAGATTTGCTGGTCTGGGATTATTTTTTTCTCAGGTTAACATAAAAGTTTGGGCTGGAATCTAAAATACAGCACTTGAATGCCAAGCAACCTGGCAAATTCTCAAACCAGCAGGTGTTTGAGAAAATAAATAAATTATCAAAACAATTCTCAACAGTCCAGCTTGCAAAAGTGTTAAAAGTAACAGATATATGCATTGTTATTAAACACTATTTTAAGAGCAGCTAACCAAGACAGGTGAAATATGCTAGACATTTTACTTCTGTCAGCTTTCAAAATATGACTTTTTTTTTTTACACATTATTTATAGAAATCTGTAGGGATAAGATTCACAGGAATGAACAAGACAGTGAGAAGGATTATCCATTCTTAATAAAACACTAACCTGGTCTGAAAACCTCTGGGAGACAGATTTCACAGTCTTCCCAAGACATCTCAAACAGTGCTTAGCTACCCCAATGCCCATACATCTCTCTTGCAACAATTAACACATTATTTCTTGACCTGCTGACAGAATGACCCACACTGTTGTTCCCTGCTCCTTACCATTAGCCTCATAGGTTTCAGGAAAAGGACAAGATCTTTCCACCAATTTCCTTTCTTTAGAAAAACTCCAGCAGTTTAGCCATTGTTTCTTCAGAGGAAACACTCTGCACTTTTCATTTTACTTTATTCTGTTACTTTTCCAACATCTCGGGTCCAAAGCTTTTATTGGTTTGTGAATCCCAGTGGCACTATAGGTGAAGCCTTACAAGTGCTGAGAGATGCAGAGGGAATTGCTTTATGATTATTTCATATGACACTCAGGCTTGCATCCCAACAGATTTCTTTTCTTCTTTCTCTTCAAAAAATTATTACTGTGTGGATTCACATCTATGAACAATCCCTTGCAGTACTTAGTCTCTTTTCTAGAGAAAAGTGGTTCTCCCATCCTGAAGATATGATTTAATTATTGCTACTTTAAAACTGAATTGCAGTTTAACTGCAGTTTCATGCTCACAAGCCCAGTATATGAAGACTGTAATGCTAATCCCTTCCAGCCAGGTGTTTGTGACTCCTCCTAGCCTGGCACTGCTAGCAATAGTTAATAAAACTACTCTAAACATTTAAAGATCTCCATGAAAATATTGAAAATATTCCACTCCATGGGAGTGGAACCCACATCTCCATAAAATTTCAGTGCCTGGTTGTTTAGCTGGTAGACTGTTCACCCTTCCTCTGCATATAGAGCAGTCTGTAATTTTGTTGTTCCTAACAAAATTTTGTTGTTTGTTTTTGTTTGCAGTATAACACAACATGCAATGGAAGTGAAAGGCAATGTATATTCTAAAATTCCCAAATTTATCACTCCATTTGCTAAGACACAAAACAAAACACTCACTCCTGTTAGATAAAAGGCAGTTCTCCCTAGTGCATCTGAAAATCCTCACCATTCAATCATTTAGGTTGTGAAAGACCTTTCAGATCATAAGAATCCAATCCCAATGCTATGGCTGCTTCTGCTTTTACTAAGTGGAATACTTACATTGATTGAAACTTTATATGAAGACAAATTTATGAGAAGTTTAGTTTGCCTCCAAGGCTGGAATTTCAAAAAAGTTCATGACGTTAGTAAAGGTGCAAGTAATAATGGCACACTAATCAAAATCAGTAAATAGGCAAGAGTTGGAACATCCTTTCATGTAATGGAAGCAGGTAACTTCTGTTTTCACTGTTTGGTGACATTAATGCAGTAATACTGAGTAACTGCTGATAATTAGCCAGAAGATGGAGCAGAGGTCTTGTAAGAAAATCACTCCCTGATGGCAAAATATTGAAAATTCAATTACACTCTGTTTATTACAGGTCTACATTAGGAACTGCATTCATAATAAAGACCTTGATAATATACAAATTAATCACAGCACAGGGGAGTGCTTTGCTAACTTTTTTACTCCTAGATGCATTCTTCAATATTGAGTTTTTAATATATCTAGACATATCAAAATGCTTTCTATATTCAATTAAAATTCCTTAAATACAGTAGTATGGTATGTGAATAATGTTCTAAAAAGATTAGATAATTCTATTACAGGTCTTTGAATAAAACAAGGTGTAGATAGTAATTTTTAAATACCCTTCAGGAATTGTCCAGATCTTAGAGTTCATATTTGTGTTTCTACAAGTCTACATATCATGCAAACATAATGAAATTCATATAGGCTACAGAACTGAATAGTTTCTGCATATATTCACATTTACATATGTGAATACTTTCTATCCATCTGAAAAAAGCCAGCAACTTGAAGGCAAGCATATCTAACTTCTGCAGATCAGTTTGAAGTGATTGAATAATCTAGTTCTTACTATAGCAATTACACAAAATGCTCCCAAGAAGAGTAGGTAGTTATAAATTCATGCTATGACAATATGTATTGGATACTGCTGAATAATTTAGTTTCTGAATGAATTTAGTCAGCACTTTGTTTAGGCTTTTAATAGTCTATTGCCTACTTTAAAGACTTCTAGCTGCAAGTTCTTCAGCACAATGGCTTTAAACTGATGTATTTCAAATCTATCTAAATGCTTACTGATTTTAATTGTATTTTTCCAGGGAAAGCAGTAAGACTTAAAGTGGAATAAAAAAGTCCATTGTCTTCACATTTAATTTAGCCATATATGTTACTTAGAAAATGCAAACTCTAGGAAAAAAAGTACTAAGTACAATATTCCACAGGTTAGTTGTCTCCAATTTTGTTGGATAGAGATTCCTATGCAAACCTGGTGTCAGAGTTTCACCATCAGCTACTGCAGATGTGAAACTAGCTTCTGCCTGGCTAGGTTCTGTGTTACAGAAACTCTATTTGGATCCAAACATTCCAAATCTCACTTGTAAAATCCATCCCATTTAGGGATGAAGTCTCATGACTGCTGAAAAGAGATTCCCTGAATCCGCAAGGCACAGTAACTCACAGTGCTGCTCAAGCCACTGACATTCAAGGTAAGGCCAAATGATTGGATCAGCCAAGACCTTGGTTCTGAAGAATATGCCCCAAATACAACACAGATTTGCACAAGAAGTAACAGATGATGCCTCTGGTATTTTAAATTTTCTGGAACCAGAACCCTGCAGCCTTGTCCAGCTAAGCTTGGACACTCCTATGACAATTAGGAAAAAACAAGACAGAAAGAAGAAATTATGAATTTGGTGTTCTCTTCTGTGGCCAGTGAATCTCTCACACTGCCCATACAAACCCCTTCAACAGCCACACCTAAGTCATCATTTAACTACTGTGAAAATGCAGAACCCATGGAAATAGAGTTTATATTATAAGATCTCCTTTGAGGCAGACTCCTTCCTAGCAAAGATGAGCTGAATCAATGTCACATCCTTTTAGCTTAAAAGTGTGTTGTTTTTCAAGACTTCGCTGAAGTAAAGCATAAATATGAGATGCAGTGCACTTTGTGGGATAGTCTAACTAAGTACAAAAACTGGAAGAAAGACTAGGTAACTTGTGTTCTTCCCAACATCATTCCCCTTGTATTTGCAAGTTTCTCAGCCTGCCTAGTGCATTTGATGTGAAGTCACAACCAGGGGAAATAACCCAAAATCTCCACACGCTCATGGCATCCAGCCACCAAGCTGCATCTTGCTCCATTAAATCATTCTGATCCATAATATCAGTCTGTTCAGGTGCTACCTGGAAGGGCAGTACACAAACTCAAGCCAAATCTGTAGATGTTAGGAGTGAAGTCCTGAAAGTTGCAATACATGTGCATGCATCTGCATACAATGGGCATACATCTCCAGCTATCCATATTCACAGGCCTGCACAGTTTATTTCCTCTCCCAGTCTGCTGATTGGTGATGGCTCCAACCAAGTTCTATAATCTAGAATAGTATGAGTTGATATGTTGCAGCTTTCATGAGATCCTAGTTGATGCAGCATGCTTTACATGAATTCCAGCAATGTCAGTCAATCTGCATAAGGATTTGGTCCCTCCTCAAGCACATTTCCACAAATGATATTTTGTAATGTTTAGCTGTCTGGAAAATCCTTTTATTCCTGTGTCCAGTGTTACCTGCATGCAGTTAAATTGCAAATGGAATACTTCTTGCAGAAGTGAGCCTTGCAAGTTAAAAAGCTGTGCACCAGAGGAGTCTGAAGAATGGAAGCACCAAAATGAGAAGGGCTAATAAGAAATGTATGGATTTATTGACTCTTTTCAAATGTAGACACCTGACAGGCTAAAGTCATCCCACATTTCAGAATGAGGAAATACTATGAACACAAGCACTTTCTCTTGAATTCTGCTGTGTCATCCTCCTCAGCTGCAAAGCAAATGAGGCCACTTCTGGTTACAGCCAGCTCTGAGGAGCTCCTGGCAAGATATTGCAGAGAAAATACACGACAAACACGTTCAGTATGGTGTCAGAGCAGAGAGCAGAGAGCAGAGAAAGGCAATGCTCTGACCAGACAGGGCTGCTACCTGCACCTGGTTAACCCTGGCTTTGCTCTCCACAGTTTCAACCACCAAATTTAGGGCAGACATTTCCTTACTCTACAACAGACCAACTCAACTGGGAGAGAGAACAAACATGAATGGGCTGCAGTGATACACATGTGTCCAACACACGTAATGGCAGGTGTTCTAGTGCCAGTAGCTGCTTCAGCTGCCCCAATGCTACATGGCTGATAGAATGCAAGCCAAGTTAGACCTTCTGTCACCAGTGGAATTTGGAGGCTTTTCCTCTTCATTAATCCACTGCAGGAAAGGAGTAAATCTCCAATGTCCCTGCAAGGTTGAGTGTGCTTCTTCCTGATACCCACCTATGACTCCAAAAGTGCAAGCATCTGCCTCCATTTCCAAGAATCAGTGGCTGACTATAATGTGGCACGTTCATTTTGTGCAAGAATGGAATCTGGCTTGTCTACCCGATGACAAACTGTTGCCATGCTTTTGGTGGAATGGGAGAAGAGTGGAGGAAAGGCCAGTGCTTCATTTAGATGTGATGAGACCAGTTCAGATAGTTCCATGGAATTGAATTCACCTCCTCTCCCTCAAGCTTTGTGCATCCTATGGGAAAATATCAAGCACACTGAGCAAGGCAATATGTGCAGCTCTCCAAAACAGGAGGTGGAGACACTTGTGCCCATTTTCCAAAAAGAAGAAAATTAATCTGTGACTGAATCGATAAAATTTGAAGCCTCAGGTTGAAGAGCCCTGAACAAGAGATAAGAGAAAATGTAAAAATGGTATTGTAGAGGAGTGTGAAAAATGTCAGAACTTGATCTAAGAGTGATAATCAAAAATCAAAAGAATTAATCCAGGAAATACGTAGCAAATAGCCAAAGCTTGTACAAGGATGCCACCTCAGCTGTACTCTGCTGTAATGGGAGGTGCCATGTAACCGAAGAAGGGACAGCAACCTCTGCTTTTTTACTCCAGTACAAGTAGATAAAGAACACATTTCCAGTAAAAGCAATTAGCAATAGCAATACACTTTAAGAACATACAAAAATATTTGCATTTATTCAGAACGTGCACACACAAGCATCTTAAATGCTTATAATTTGTGCATCTCATCTGAAATTACCAGAAATTGTCTAGGTTCTTGCATCCACTTTGGTATTTTTAATCGTATAAAATTTGCAGAAGCACTTCTAAATTTATACAAGTTAGGCCCTCTGTAAAGTTACTGCAAATATATTTTGATTGTGTATATATATATTTATGCACACCCCCCCCATATATACAAAAAATATTCCCACCTGTTTCAAGTTCAAGAAGTTAAAAAGGCAGATTTAGTAAATTTGATAGAAAATAAGCAGTATGATGCTCATTTATAAGTAGGAAAACAAAACCAGAAAACTTAAACCGTGTGCAAATGCAGATACAGCAAATTAGTGACCAAATCAAGATTTCATTAAAGTGCCTCTTACTTCAAAGCAAACGCTTTGAAGGCTTCCCACATGTAAAGTTCTGAAGAAATTGATAAGCAGAATGAAAGACACTGGAACTGGAGTTTAGCTGAGCTAACAGTTGTGCTTTAGTAATTACAAGTGATCAGCACACAGAGTCTAACAGGTCTAAGTGGAACTCACAGCAGAATACTCAGCACCGATTCAGGACAAAATTTAATGGACATAATGAGCCATTATCATCACATCCAGGAGCATGGTACATTTTCTTTGATTATTTCCACAGACTATCCAAAACTCAAGTCCACTTAGCTTGTGAAGTCTGATGAGAGCACAGCCTGAGGTAATGCAGACACAAAAACAACTCATAAAAGATTAGGTCAGCTTGATTTAACAAGGAAAAATATAGTAGAACCACACTGGAAAAAAAGACTGTGGATTTTTGGGAGGGGAAGGATTGGGCTTATTTTGTTGTTTTGGTTTGTTTTTTTTATTTTTTGTTTGTTTCTTAAGGCAAAGCAACATAATCACATATTTTGATAAAAACATATTACACTGTCTGGCTTTCTTACAGGTTCTGGGAAGAACCACCGTTGCTCCATAAAATCAGAAACAGACAGTGTGATAGAAAAACATTCAGAAAACCGTTTTTTGCTTTTTTATATGACCAGGAAATATTTCTTCCCATACCTTGTAGTGTACTAACTCTACTTTAAAATCAAAAAGAAAACTGGATTTTCAAATAATCAAAACTAAATGCTTACTTCAAATTCACATTATAAATTCCGGGGTAACCAGAATCAGTAGGGAACCAGTTCCCCATGAGATATTGTCTCTTGTATTTACCAAGCACAGATACCTTTATCATTGAAAACAAAAGAGAAATCCCTCAGTTCAATTAACTCTCTGGCTTCAACAAAAGTACATTGCAGTAGAATCTTTTTTAAAGGAATAATTTATCAGAATTCTCTTTAATGCTTTTTTATAACATTGAAATACCTCAGAAAAGAGGATGAAAACTTCAATTGTGTAGAGCTGATCAGAGGAACAAAAATCCATTCTGAATGAAGGTAAGCTGATTAACTTTTTTTATAAAAATCAATGCATTTGATACTGCAAAGAACAAAGTAAGGAAACTAGAAATGAACTTTTTTAAAAAGCAAATTACTAACTAAAAGTATACAGACTCTGTAACCATATTTTCAATATTGTTAGGGTAGTTTAAATGTGTTCCTTAAATCCCAGAAGTGCAAAGATGACTCTCTGGATAAGGAAAATGCTGTTAATGTTTACAAAGTGGACACCAGCATTTTCTGGGTAAGTTCCATTAATAGTTTTACATGATATGTTACATTTGGGGAAAAGGTAAGAACTCTAACTTATATTCTCAAAAATGGATCTGAGCATTTGTAACAACTGAAAATGAATTTTGAAATTTATATACATGTCACAGAGCCATCTAAGCCACACTTGACAAATACTGCCTTGTATCATGGGGACTCCAAAATTATTCCAGTTTAAGTAATGTTGAAAAATAGCTAACTTCCAAGTTACTAATCTTTATGAACTCTTAATTGCAGGCAGCAGACAAAGGAGTTATTTTTACCTAGCTGTATTTTTTTTGTCATGGAGATTGTTGCATAGGAATAAAAACAGGCATATGAACTCTCTTTGTGCTGATTTCTACTCATAGCCTAATGGCCAGCAGATCCCAAAACATTCTAATAAATTTAATTTTGGGGTAAGACAGGAACACTCACAGGACACTGAAGAGCCTTCAGTCTCAAAAACTCTTACAAAATGTATTCCAGAGGATTACTAGCACTGTATAAATAAAATTAAAGTCTGCTGATGAACTACCAGACCCTGAAACCTTTTAAACATTTTGATGCATATAGGAACTGCTAGTAACCAGCATAGCTATTTAACAACTTGGAGCTTTTCCATTGAAACTAAAAATCCCATGGTTACAAGTTCCTTCCACTCCACAGTATTGTCCTGCTGTATTTTCACAGAGAAAACCTCAATTTTCAGTAAAATGTAGGAAGCAAATGAGAAAGAGGGGAGAGTTAGAACCACAAAAATGTGAACCCATTTGTCCATCCATCCATTTTGTCTTTGCAACTTCTACACACCACAGGACAGATACAAATTCAGCAAATGCCCTGGCTGAACAATTTTAGGGCAGGGACTTCTGGTAAGATCCCCAACCTTTTGCAGCTGCAGAAGGAATCAATGAAAGACAGCTGAAGCACAACACAGCTAATCTAAGGAGCAAATGTAAGCCGGGAACAATGGACTTTTACACTCAGCCCACTTCTGTATCTTCCTGTGAATTTAGTCAACATTCTCTATATTAATTTGATTTTTTCTGGGAAAGATTTTCAATAGCACTTCAGTGATTTAGAAGCACAAGTCCTATTACAACTTGCGAGGATGTGAGCTCTCAATCTCCAGGGTGACTAAAAAAATCTCTACCTGTAAAATGGAAAAACAATCATTGCTTTCTGCCCTCTAACTACACTGATACAAGGACTAAAAGGAATATTCAGCACTGCCCCTGCATGAACTCCTCACTTTTGCAAGACTCAAGAGGGTAATATAACCTTATCATGACTTCAGGTCAAAAGACTGAGTCTAATGGACCAATGGAAGGAATTAATTTCAGAGCTCAGGACCTTTAATTGAGAACAGATGGTGCCTAGTCCCTATAAATTTAAAGTCTGGGGCCTGTTAACAAAAGCATCTAATCTCATCTCAATTGCCATAAGCAGCCAGGATCCAGCAATATTGAGTTTACAAAACAATATAACAATCTCCTAGAACTCTACTGAAAGCAAACAAGCAGCAAAGACAGTTAATGAATAAGACGTCATATGTTCTGTGCAGCTAAAGCAGTTAAGGGAATGAGCAGCAGAATTCCCCACTGAGTGCAGCTTTTAAGCAATTTTAAATAAATCTCCTTATAGAGCATACAGCGATCACGCAACGAAGAACTTAGCAGCTTGAACAATTCTAGTTACATCTACGTGGAAGGAGACTGGATACTATCTATTTAATCAATTTATTCTTTTTTTTCTTTTTATTCTTCTTTTACTTATAAATAATTCTAGTCATTCTTTGAAAGTCATTTTGACCCAGGTATCTTGTAAACCTTGAATATTCAAAAGAAATTCAAAGATTATAAAATATCTTGATAAATTCAATATTCATCTTCAACAGCAGGAAGAAAAGAATTTTGAAACCTTCTCAAAGAACTAAATTTTGCCTCAAAGTATCTTAGACTTCTCACTTTTGCTATTTTTCTTCAAACTGCACAAGTGACTAATACAGTTCAGTGAAACTCACTGCAAAAAGAAAGTCAAGTTTTGTAGAGTAAAAAACCAACCTAAATTCTTTAGACAGTCTGCCACAGGTGCAGACTGAGACTCCATAGCATTAGTCATCAGCACTTATCCAAAGCAATTTATTTGTAACTTTAAAGTCATTTATAGAAATATTACATTAATAAAACCCCTGTGACTGGGGGTGGGGGGGAGGGAGGAAAATCAATCTCTCCAGCATACAGTAATTCAGTGGCAGATGTGAAATACCAGAATAACTTTCCCTTGCCCATGCTCATGACTGCATGTGTATTCAGTCTGAAAATGCTTCAAAGTTTCTAGGTCATTTGAAGAAGAAACAACTGGTCCTCAGCCCTGTATGTTTACTCTAAGAAGACCATGTGTGTGACAAAAATCTGTGTAAGAAAAGGTGCTGTAAGAATGACTGTGTATGCATATATATGGCTATATACACACATTTAAGAATCTGCTTCACCACAAGGACAAAAAGCAACCATTAAACAGTCAACTAGAAAAACAGCCTGTGGTCTGTGTGCAGTCTGTTATGGCCTGACAATCCAGAACCTGAGTTTCCCAGATCAGTAGCTTCTTTTTCCATTGTGAATACTGCACTAGAGATGGAATTGCTCACATTTTGTCTCAGATGTACCTAGTCAGCAACCACAGTACCCCAGGGATGGATTGGCCAGCAGCAGTATGGATCTGGCACAGCAGCTGCACAGCATCATCAAACTCTGAGAAAACTAGTATCTATTATGGATGTTATTACAGCAGTTATGAGATATACACACCTACTAAACATTTGCATATTTGTAATTTAATCCATAATTAATTTACATTGTTCACCCTTCTTAACTGCATGCTGTGTGTTCATAATTGTAAAATCTAAAAAAAAAAAAAAGAACAAAGAACAAAAAACTGAAGTAAGATAATGGTAAGAACTTTGCAAATTTCCACGTATAATACAGAACCCTGGACTAACTGGACTAAACCACAGTGGTATCAAAGGCATTTCTACTGAAAGATTTCTAAGATGGAGTGCAAAAAAACCCCAACAATTATTATTCCTGGTTTCAGTGAGCTAAAACCACATTTCTTCTCTGTAACATAGAGGTGAAAACAACAGATAGCTAAACAACCTGACATAACTTAGGAAGAAAAGGGTATACTGAAGGAGGGGGAGAGTGTGGAAAAAAAATTAAACCCACAGCTTCTTAACAAGCATTTCTTTCCTGAGATTTGAGACTTCATCCTCTTCTTACCTTAAATCAAGGAAAAAAAAAAAAAAGCTTAAATTTCACCAACAGATCTGGCAGCATATTATTGAGACACAGAACAGTTCTGGCTTGAAACTTAATTTTATACTGAATTCTTATCTGTATCAAAGAAAAAACCTTTAGCCAAAAAACATCAAAGTAAGTCTTTACATGGTTTTAATAGGAGTTAAAGAACTGTCTATTACAAAAGCCTTTGCAGCTTTTCGTAAAAAAAAAAAAAAAAAAACTTGACAAATTTTCTCCAGCTGTTATTTGACCAGCATACAAATGCTGTTACCTATAATTATTATTGATACTCTTACAATCACACAGCTTATATTTACTTTAAAGTTGAAATCATTATTAGATTATTTCTCAATATGACATAATTATACAAGGAAATGCAATTAAAATCTTATTTCAGATCAAAATTAGATTAAGCCGAAAAAACACCTTTAAAACAACTGAATATGAATAATCCTACTTTTTATATAGGATCACTACTATTTGGACTTTATCTCTGCCATTCATTTGGTTTTAGCTGATGAATATATAAATATCTCTGTGTGTATACATACCCCCAGCCTGGTATCAACATACCTATAGGAAATTAGGGAAGAAGTAGCTGAGAAACCTGCTTTCTAATGATAACCAAATAACCTCACAGCTTTGACAGATTTTTTTTCTCCTTTTTATTTCAGGAATAATTACGTTGATAAGCCTGATTCAGCATTTTTTTTGCTCTCTAATTCATTAATTAAAACAATTTACTGCTACCACTGTGATTTTTCAAGGACATCAAAACCACATTCCAAATCAAAACAGCAGATCATCAGTTTACAGATGTGCAAAGCATACATTACTCTTATGGCAACCTCACATATAAAGCCTTGCACATCCAGAAGAACACATATGGTGTAGAGGAAATGAAGAGCAATATTTTTATATCAAAATTAAAATGAGGAGAAAAAAGTCCATGAAAAGTTAACCATTTCCAGTTAGAAGAGAAAAACAATATATAAATATTAGTATTATATTAAATTGCAGAGCACCATTTTTATACCCTTAATTTTATCAACATGCTTCCTGCTGACTAATTTTTGAGTTGAATAAGACACTTGACTCACAAGAAACAAAACCAGAAAGGAAGTAAAGAATTTCTATTGTGCTGCACTCACTTTGTCAGGGACTGACAGCAACTTCAGCAGCATTTAAAAATTGTTTTGGAAAATACGTTAGATGATTAAATATCCACATGATCCTCAGCATCATTTTCTCTGAGTTACTTTAAGAATGCCATAGTCTGAGCTAACTTCTGCTTTTTGCTATTTGCACTGCTTGCTTCTGGTCCTTTTTGCCATTTCTGGCCTTTGTAACAGCTCCAGTATCTAGACAGGACATACTGGGTTCAACAGGCTGAGCTCTCTCCCAGTCTCTTCTAGTATCTTGTATTTCAAACCTCTGGTTATGCTTGTTAACGTTGCTCTAGCCCTCCAACTGGCTGGCATTTGCCTAAGAACGTAGCCCCAAACCAGCCATGGAGACACCACTTGTGTCTTAGCACTGCAGAGTGCAGCAGCCAGATTATTTCAGTAGCACTATATATGTGTACAAAGACACATTATAAATTTGTGGAAGAAACCCTCCCATACCACAGCAAACACCACTGCCCAATGACCACTGAGACCCTGAGGTGATGTCTACCCAGGAGGAAACAGAAATGTTTCATGGACATGCAGGATGAGGATGGGGAAGCCAAGGCTCAATGAGGGTTGAGAAGCCCTTGCAATGCGGAGGAAGTGGGAAATGTAAAGCACCACTTCTGCAAGCTGGGCATACATAAGTCCAGGGGCCCAGACTTGCAGCATCCACTGGTGCTGGCAGAGATGACCAATGTCATTGGAAGACCACTCTCTGATTCCTTGAAATGTAATGGCAATGGGGGAAAGCTCCTGATGACTCTGTAGAAGATAAAGGTCATGTTATCTTCAAGATGGGCAAAGAATATATGAGAAAGCAGAGGCAGTCAGCCTCACCCTGGTCTCCTAGGGAAAATTATGGAACAAATACTGCTGGAGTTATTCTTCAAATGCTGAGATAGGCCTCCAGGAAAAGAGAGTGAATGATAACAACTAACATGTATTTGCCAAAGGCAAATCATACCCAAACAACCTGAGTGCTTTCTACAAACAGCTAATTGTCTTAGCAGATACTGTTTTCCTTGACTTTAGCAAGGTTTTCAGAGTGATCTCCCATAGTATCTGGTAGCCAAGCTGCAGGGAGATGGACTGAATGGGTGAGCTGCAAAGAACATCTTGTGAAAAAACTGGTTGTATGAAGAGGCTGAAAGAATAGTGTTTCGTAGTGCAAAGAGCAACATTAATGGCATTCATCAGGAGCTAATAATGGGATGATGTTTTTAAATACTACATTTAACATCTTGAGAATGAGTAAGATGGAATGTGCCCTTAGCAAGTTTGTGGATGACATCAAGCTGGAAAGATTGATCAGCACACTGCAGGGCAGGATTGCCTTTTGAAGGGATCTCAACAGGCTGTAAGAAGCAGCAGAAAAAAACCTCATGAATTCCAAAGGCAGAGTATCCACAGTAACAGTACTAGGTGTGAGCCCACTGGAAAGCAGCTTTGTAGTGAAGGAGCTGGGCAGTCAATGTGGACAAGTTCAGCAGTGTGCCCTTTCAACAGTAAGCCTAACCACATACTGGGCTACATTCAGGAGAACAGAGCCAGCATACCCTGGGAAGTGATTAGTCCCTTTTAGTCAGCATTTGAAGGCCACATCTAGATGACAATATTCTGTTTGGGGCTTGCCAGTACAATACTGATAAATTGGAATGAATTCAGTGAAGACTGCCCATGGTGACTAGAGTGCTGAAGCATACAAATTGAGGAGAAGCTCAGTGAGCCTGAAAGGCAAAAGGTAGAAATCTAATTTTAGTCTTCCATTACCCAATGCAAAGGTCCCAAGTGCAGCAAGGGAAACTCCCAATTCGATATAATGGGGAAAAAATTCACAACGAAAATGGTTATGCACCGGAACAGTTGCCCTGAGATGATGTAGAATGTCTCTTCTTGCTTGTTAAAAAGCATAAACTTTTAACAGTTTTTTTCCTAGGGTGCTTGCCATCTAACTGATTAAAAAGGTTTCTCCTCCTTTCTGTTTGCCACTTCTGAAGTTGTTTTGTTTGTTTTTACCTTCCAGAACCATATCCATCATCAACGATTTCTCACGCATGAATCATAAGAAGCCCAGAACCTGTAGACACCCCATGAATGAAGGACAAAATTTATTTATCTAAGCAACCTCTAATCCTTTCTTTAAGAGTATAAATATTAACTCTGTGATCAGTTACTCAGGTAGCAAATGCTGAAAAACTAAAACAACCAGAAGAAAACATATCAGCAAAATAGTCTTCTTTCATTGCTATGTAATAAATCAACTCCCTCTTTTTCTTAGTATTCACGTTTCTGTACAACTCTACTTTTTTACTGATTGTGTCTCAATTCTATTTGTATGTCCAGACCTCCCCAAGGTCCTCCTGAAACATCTTTTTAAGCTCGTCCTCTGAAACTTGACCTTTCTTCTTTTTTCTGCATGGTGTTTTGTCCCTTAAAATTCAGATTTTTGGAGAAATCCTGAGATAAGACAGTTGGTCTTTAAACAGCTCTTTCAGCACTCCTTAACATTAAAAAGATTTATAAGCTTAAGAGCCAAGAGCAAATTCTCTGAAATTTTCTGCTTTGTTTTTCCTTGCAGATCCCAATTCTGATTTCATTGGTGTCAGCTGTGGCTAAACCTTCCTACACTTCCTGCACGTCAGAAAATTTATCCAAGTGTTGCCAAAGAACCTCATTCCCTGGCCTGATAGTCTACACCAGACTCCACCATAATTAAGATAATCCTTTAGAATCTCATGCCTTTCCTTAACAGCAAGTTCAGTGACACTCAGATCTATGAAACTCAGGAAACCACACAAAATTAATGTAAAAAGGTCAGCCCAGCTGTTGCCTCTTTGGCTACCACTAGCCAAAGGAATTATGAACCCGAATTTCACTTGCATTAACAATTAGATTATTAACTGAAATATATCCACAGTTCTATTACTATCATAATAGAATCTGAAAGCTGTCATAACTATAGAAAACTTATAATATTTCAGAAAACCAGATAATTACTTTTGTTTATGGATTTCTGTTACCTGTCTCTGTAACCAAAGAAAACTTTGTGCCTGTTAAATATTAAATATTATTTCAGAGCGGATTTCTGTCAAAATTAAAACAGATTGATTTCCTGGTCATGAAATCTTTTGGCAGCAAAGCAAGATTTAAGGCATATTGGCATGCTTAATGAGGAGCAGACAATTGCTAGATGGAAATCTGTGGGAAAGAGCGAAGAAATTGTAATTGATGGTAAAGCAGTAAGATGAGGATTAATTCACCAGCTATATGGCTGGTTTTGATCAGTAGGCTCAGCATTTGGCTAGCAGGTGCAGCTACTATTCAATAGGGTTCGTTTAAATCAAGTTTTGTGCCTTAGCATAAAGAAAGATGTTAAATGGGTGAAAGCATGTGACACTACTTCCTAAATTATGTGCATTATTTAATAATGCAGAGTTCATTTATATGTTATAGATGAACTGGGTTAGAGACAACAGATTAAAATATCTTGACAAGTATCTTACCAATGTATTTCTTGGGTTTCAGAGATCTGAATGCCAGTAAATTCATCATTCTGGAAGGACAAGACAGTATTAGGTTCACAAGAATGCTATCTTCAGAAACTGTCTGAAGTTGCAGAGGAAGCAAGTAGGTGCCCATGCAGTTAATAAAGTAATATTTTCTCCTTATATGAGCCCTCAGCAATAAACAATCTACCAGTAATATCTACTTTTCTGTATCCATGAAAAATTGGCCTAAGTTTCAAACCATTTATCTAACCAATTCAGAATGACTGCCTGAGGCCATGAACTTGACTCCCTCTTTTCCTTTATTCTTTTTATTTTGCTATATCCTGATCTCCTCTGGCTTTCTAACAAACAACCATCAGTGCAAAACTTTCACTAAACAACAACAAAAAAATCCCCACATTCTAATGCCATCAGAACTACTTTCTGTGTGCCCAGCTAGTTTTTGTGGCAGACAGCTATGTGGCATGCATGTATCTGGAGTGCCCCACCCTTTTTCAGAAGCACCATCACTACTGCTTCCAAAGGAGCAGAAGGTGACATGGACTTGACCAAAGACTTTGGTTTTATATGAGTGACTTTCCAGTCAGAATCATTGCTACAGCCTGGCTTTCAGGCCAGCAGCACACAAAAAGCACAAACAAAACCAGTTATATAATTTTATAGGGAGGAATAAATAAATAAATTTTAAAAAATAAAAGGTGCTGCACTTCTGGAATAACTTCCTCAATTAACTTTCATATTTTGCTTATTAACCTTCTGATGTCTCATTAAGCCAGGGATTGCAGTTTAATGGGTTTAAAAATAATTTAAATATAGAAGTGGATTCTAAGATACCTTAAAAATATATTGACCCTTATAAGCAAATGGGCCATTTGAAGCCTAACTACGACTTCTCGCTCATATTCTCCTGGAATATCTATCCAGTTTAAAAGACAAGCTTTAGCAATCTTAGAACAGCTTAACAACATAAAATTACTGGCAAGCTTGTAAGAGACAGCCGGCTTGTATTTCAAAGCAACAGATCCTAGAACAATTACCAACATAAATTTCTTGATGCAGCATTTATGAAATAACTTAAAATGGGAATGGAGAAGAAAGCCTGAAAAAGCATGTGCATGCTCAGTGTGCTCCAACTGATACATCACACTGTACGTGACACTGGTTGGTTGCCCAGATTAACAGATGCAGGCCCTCCTTCAGGCAGGCTGACATGACAAATCTCAGAATATGATGCCAAGAGTCATACATGGAACTTGAATGAAGTCAAAGAAAAATATTTATTTTCAGAATTATTTACTGAGCAATATCCTGAAACAACCTTTGATGTGAGATTACATCTATTAACCCTATGTTTGATATGTGTTCTGTTTAAAAAAAAAAAACCTGCTGGCAGTCACAGAATGTTCTTAGTATATTTAAAATTTTCCAACTTGATCATGTGCAGTGTTATTTGTTTAAAGAAACCTCTAAACCTTCCAAGATGATTTAAAACTTTGTCACTTTTGTAGGATTTCAGAAACATACTATTAAGACTTTGACAAATAGAAGGTTAGTATTTTCAACAAACTATTTCTTCTTGCTTATTGTAATTATGCAGCAGAATTGAAGTTCTGCCTTCCTGAGGGATATGCAATCCACAACTATTTCAGAAGAGCAAGTTGCATGGAAGAGAAGAAAATGCCATTTTGATGCTGAGCTTCTCTTCCTGCCTAATTGGCAAGAAAGAAAACCCCAAGTGCTTTCAACAAATTGTTAATCCTGAGATCATAATCCTGTATGATGAGTCAAAGTTCTCATCATCTTGACAAGTCCCATTAACTCCAATAAGGCCTGATTATGGCAATGGACTATTTAAACAGTGAGTAGTTTTACTGGTGGGGGAAGTGAAATCTCGTGTTGTTGTGCTTTGCTCATCATCACCAGTTGCTCCTTTTTTACCTTAGAGGCAAACATGCTGCACAGAAATGCATTTACTTGTAAAACAATTCCATCAAAATGCAGTCAGAAATCTTTCCCACACAGCAGAGGGGGATGCAGAACAGAGGACTTGTAACTCTCACTTTGGTTTCAAAACCTTATCAGATTTGACAGATTTCAACAGTATACTGGCACAGCTGTTAACTTTAGGCCATAAATTAACAAAACTTGCACCTGCAGTTTAGTCCTTTGATTAGAGCACCTGCACCTGCCAGGGTGATACCGTTTCCCTGGCTTTAAATTGTACTTTCTATTCTATTGTGAACATGAAATGTACTGAGTTCCAGTGACATGTATAAAGTAATTTCTCAGCCAAGTCTTCCATGTTCAGTGGAAACAAAAATTCAGAGAAAAAGTACCAAAGAAGATTAAGCTTTTTACCATTTTAACATCTCCACTGAAACGGCGACCCATGACATGGTCCAGTTTATAGATGTTTCATAACCCTAGGGAACTCTCAAGCCATCAAAATTTCATTAGCTTCACAGCAGTCCCAGTACATTCTTAAATTGGAATGCTGGCCTCCCTATTAATAAATAAATCAACTATAATCCTTTTTAGTGGGTAAACTTTTCATTGAAGTTGTATTGAACATCAGACATTCCTTCCCTAATTTTAATCACTGCAGAATAATGTATTTTTTAACACATTCACAGTTTTCTCACACGTGAAAACAAAACACTCTAACTTTCAGCTGAATGGAGGACGTTTTGGTACATTGTAATCAGATAATTTTCTTTTTAAAAAATTGTAAGTATAAAATTTATTTAAAAGTATATCAAACCTATGGTACCTCTGAAGCAGTCACCTCTTCAGTAACGTAAAAATATGACTTCCCATGGAAATAGTGTGTGCATGCATGTACACATAAAAATGTGTTTTCAAGATCATTTACCAAGGGTTTAACAAAAGGGTCAAGAGAATTTGACCTTTCAAAATCACAGAACTGCTCAACAACTTATTCTAGATTGCTCTGCAGCTGAAATACCAAGCTTTATCACACAGAAACTCCACTTCCAAAAGGTGGTAGGCAAGTATTTCTGTCTTCCTCATTCAGAACTTGCCTCAGACTCAAAACAAATTTTCCAAGTATGCCGCAAGACAGCTGTGAACACTGAGAGCTGCTCAGGTACCGTGTAGCATGATATCCAACACAAAAGGAGGGTCCCATTTGAGATACTGGTTTTACATAGGTATCTTCATGTAGAAACAGCCACCAGCGGAAAAATAAGTGTGAATAAAAGCAAATTACAGCTTTGATTTTGCTTTCTCAAACCAAAGTTAAAATAATAAACAGGAAGGACTAAACTTTATTGCTTGTAGTTTAAAAGAAAAGTGCATTAATTTTTTAAGCATTTCCATACATACATACCTACATAGTTGTTTCCCACCATGTGTTACAGTCACTGCCGGAGGACAGCAATAAAATTGCTCTAATTTTTGTACAGCCAAGCAGACAGGTTTAATAAATTAATAAAATTACATGTAGACATGCAGGCAATAGCCATCACTAATTTTCATTGTTACTCATTTTTCTTTATTCCTCTTTTGAATTTTTCATAGAAAGTCATGAAGTTAATAGAAGAATTGTTTTAATTCTAGCAAAGCTGAAAATCTTCTGCAAATAAAAGTTAAGATTGGTACAATTAGCATTTAACACCACATTAGATTCTGTTCATAACCTCAAGAGGAGGTAAAAAAAACTTTGAAAAGCTTTAAAAATGAATCAGTCAATTGTATTAACCTATTTTCATTTAAACTCTAAGACTTAATATACAATAGTCATACCCCACATCCTACAAAGCTGCAAAGATTTTTGTTGCAGATTTTAATTGCACAGTAATCCAGTCCCCCAGGCACATCAAAGGCCACATGTCCCTCTTCACCACAATTCCAATTGCTCTCATCAGCTAAGAAGTTTAAGGCACAATCAAATTTCTTTTTCAATCACATGAGCCCTGTTAATAAGCTATTCTTTAAGTTCATTCATCCATTCTAAGATTCTGCAACTTCTCCAAGATGTCTTGAAGAACAGTTTACAATGAAACTTTTGAATGCGAGCTAGCCTGGGGAACTACTTTATCACCACTTAGCTGTTCCCCAGAGGGTAACAGGTGACATGGCCCGAGATAATACAGAACTAATCTTTTTTTGTGATTAAACTCTTTCAAAATTACAGCTAAAGCATCACACTCAAAGGTTGCATTAGTTAGAACTGATACTGAATATTGACTTTTATGAGAAGAGGAGAGGAAAAAAAAAGAGAAGATAAATAATTCAAGGCCATTCCTTTAATGATTTAAAATGACTTAGTGTCAGCCAAAACAGTAAATAAACATTCATTTATATATGGGCATATGCACAAAAACTTACCATTTTCACTGTCGGACTTGTTTTCATGTTCGGTATCAGTCAGAGTGAGGGCTGAGTTGGAACGGCTCGACAGACAGGAGCTGCGCCCTGATTTGACCCCCCTGCCCCAAAGTCTCATGGCATGCTCTGGAGACATCACTCCTTCATTTTCAGTATCAGCATCTGACCCTGCACTGATAGAGTAACCTCTGTGGGGGAGCCCCATTTCCGCACAAAATGCCAGTCCTCGACGAGCTGCTGGTTCACAAACTCCTAACTGCCTTAGGGTAAAATTCTGTCCTGATTAGGGGAAAAAAAGATAACAAAAGATGAGAAATTTTTAATTATTTTATTTTAAAGAATTTTAAAGTAAAAACTCTTCATGTGTATAATTGTCTCAGACATCACACAAGGTGTTTTGTCAAAACTCCACCTGTATTACAATCAAGTGGATTCTTTTGTCTCCAGCTCTCCTCAGCAGTGTTTTGCCAACTGCTTAAACGCATCAAAAGTGATCTTTGCTAGCAAATAAACAAAACAGAACCTCCTAACTAAGAAAAGCCAATACAGTACATGAAAGGATTTAAAGAAAAATATAAACTTTTCCTTTTTTCAAAGAAAAATTATTTTTCCAAGTATAAAAACACTTAAGGTATTTGTCAGAATTTTTACTTGAATGGTTTTGGGGAAGGTGTTTTGTTTGTTCTTGTTAGAGGCCAAAGCAAGAGGCTATTTTCCCCATACAAATGTCACCTAATGTGGTAATGGAAAAGCTAAACAGGAACAAAATTCACCTTTTTTTTTTTTTTTTTTAATTTTATTTCTCTACCCTACTATACACAAATACAAATAAACAGAAGCACGGTCAAATGTTACCTGCAAGTATTACAGTAAAATTGTTATTTTTTGCATCACTGTACTTTGAGAAGCATTTTGGACTTTTACTGCTGAAGCAGAGGCTGTGCATTTTAATAGATTTTTAGCCTTTTTTGGGGCAGAGCAGGAGACATAAGTGAATTCCAATGATTGTATTAATAAATTAGGTGCAATAAACTTGTGACACTTCAATAACTTAGAGTGTCTAAATTATGCGACACTCAAAATGACTGCCTTTTTAATGGCTGTGTCTTCATCCCACTTTTATGTCTGTAGATTTAAGACATTTTATGATATATAGACACTTGGCAAGCTCCTTTGCATACCTATATCTATAATACTTTTCCACCGTAGCCCACAATTATTTCATAGCTCTGAGAACAAATTAGGACACATTCAATTTTTGAATCTGACAGGCATCCTAATTTCTCTATAATTAGTCATTTAACATAAAGACACACAAGGAAGACAATTAAGGCTTATAATATGTCAAGAACAGAATTCTATACATGAGAAAGAAAAAGAATTGCAAAAATATGAATACAGAAGTGCAAATAATTCCTGAAATATTAAGAGTTAATGCACTGGTCATTGACTTTTCTAAAGTGATCTGGTTAATTATTTTATTCCTGCAGTCACCTGAAGCTGTTGCTACAAGTTTCTTCGCAGTCAGAACCATAAATGAATTCTGACAATGACTTTCATAAATAATGAAAATCAATTACTACAATTAGGTACAAATCAAACTACTTATTATGCAGCCGTGAATAGACATTTGAATGAAAATATAACTGGGGAGGTAAATATAAAGGAGTAAGCATATTTATGACAATGTCTGAGCAGTGTCAAGGGTATAAGAAAGGGGATTATCATGCACACTGATAGTATCTTGTAATTTTTTAAAGCTGTCATGCCATGTGAATTTCTAGGTTTTATGAGAGCTGAAACTAATCAGCGAAGGAAGCAGGCCAAACAAACCACCCAGTGGTAATAGGTTCAGAGATGAAAATAGTAAAGTGTCTAAAATGCTTGTTATTTTGCATTTGTGTAGATATATGCTAAGGGTGACAGTTTAGAATACTGGTTTATGCATTTGGTACATTAGTATATGAATCTACATTTTCAAACAGTTGCCTAAAATCAGATACAAATACAGAAGAAGCCTCTCTGCACATGTATATGTATACAGGTGTCTCTACACACATATGGAGTAGATAAGGTGTAAACATGATTGCACAAACAGTACCTTATTTATTTTAAAAGAGCATTTTGAGAAGCAAAATGGAAAGGAAAGAGGTATTTTGACCAAAGACAAGGTTACTTGAGTCAGTAACAAAACCACTGCTGACTTCAATGCAACAAGGTGTTACAGCTGTGGTGCCCAGTGGCTCCTGGTGCTGAGCTGAAGGCAAGGAAGGATGCAGACAGACACAGCCACTGCCCCCTGAGCCACAGCCAGAGCAGCTGCAGCAGCAGGAGAGCATCACACCCTGCAGCTCCCCAGCAGCCTGCTGCACACAGCCCCCACTCCCCGCACTGCAAAAACACCCCTGCACCCAGGTACAGCAATTTGAAAAGACTATTACATACACACTTCTTTTTTCACCATAAGCACCTAAGTGAAACCACCTGAGGGATTCCAGAACATCTTCAGGAGCTTCATAGGAGACTTGGTCTCAGGTATAACATACCACCTACCACCTAGTCATGGATTTTTAACTTGAAGTTTACAACGTCCTATCTCCACGTAAAATATCTTCTTTTTCCCTCTCTTGTGAATGGTAAAAAAAAAACTCACAAAATGATATTGCACAGCCAAAACAGAAAAGGGGGGCAGGTTTGACTACTGCCCTCTCATCCCATTCAATATATTAGAGCTTTTCACTACACTCTGAAGTTTTACAACATAGCCCAGAAATGTTGTAACAGCTTTAGAATCATCAGGCTACATAATCTTCTGACCTAAAGCCTTCCTAAGAGCTTCACTAAGAGGATTGTAGTCCATGTAAGTTGCCTACACAAATGAAAAAACAAGATAAAACAGACCCGAAACAACCCACAAAACACAAATTGAGAAGTTGACGTGGAAAAAAAAAAGTTTATTTCTGTAGAAATTCAAAAACTCAAATCCCAAAGGAAATCATATATATGTGATTGAAAAATTTTATATCGTCTTAAGGTTTCTGAACAATAAAACCAGGAAATTTTGCCGCATCCAGGGGAAGCTGAATACAGCTGGGATGCAGACCTAGAGAGTAGCAGGCTAGTTGGGAGCTTTTACTTGATAATGGACAACACTATGAAATCAAATTAAAACCTGAAAAAGAGGTTGTAGGAGCTCAGTGGGAAAAAAAGAGCATGAAGTGAGGATGTTCTTCTTGTGTTCAGAGTTTCTAATTCATCTTTCCAGAATGACTTCCATGTGAGAGATTTACTCAAAGGTTTCTTACACTTTAACATTTGCAATTTCTCCCACTGACAGGAAGTGCTCAAGAGTTCACAAAGACTTAAAAACAGCTTGGCCATTGTAATGAACCAATTCCTGAGAAAAAAATGGAGACAGAATAAACAGATACCATAATGCTTTGTGGGATTTTTTCCTTTCCTTTAAAAAATGTATGAAGTGAAAATTAGAAACAAAATTACACACAACATTTCAAGGAGACTTGTTCTGGAGACACCTTTGGGGGGTTTTGGACTATTTGGGATGATATGTCATGAAGTTAAGTTTTAAAAACTGACAATAATGCTGTTTACTACCACTCAACTATTAGATGCTGCATTTCTCCTAGCTAGGAATATCAATTTATGGGTATTATAAGGATTGCTGTCACCCTCCATTTGTGCAGATGAGCAAAACTAATTAATTAATTCCTAAAGCTTGTGCAGCATACATGCCTACCTATTATGTTGCAACTTTCTTTGTAAGCAATGATCCATGTAGGATTGGTGCACCTTCTTAACTACATCACTTATGCAAAAAATGATTCCAACATACTTTCAATACATATAAGTCTATTCATCATTCTTAAAAGATAATGTGCATATATATATTTCTTTGCCAAAATCACACCAGTTACATCATCTAGAAATGTGTTTTTTTTCTTTTGAGTTTAATCAATACTTCTATAACAAAGTTTGACATATGCAGAAATGGTGTAGTTCTTTATAAAGCTGTAAGTTAAAAGTTGGAATTAAATGGAAACTTGCTGCACTTGTGCTACATTTGTTTCCCTGTCCTATTTTGGGGGAGTCCTTCAAAGACCTCCATAATAACTCAGGCTTCAATTTGGAAATGTTATCTGTGGAAATGGGTTTTTGAAGAGGACTACTAAACAAAAGAAAAAGTCCCATGGTTCTTCAGTTTTCAGTGTCTGCTTTAAGTTGGATCTATACTAAATATAAACACAGAGATATTATCTTAAAAACCATGAAAAGGTGAAAGAATCAAACAGACGGAATGAACAAAAGTTGCCAAAAGAAAATTTGTCAGCATCTCCAGCCGTCAGCACTGTCCTTACTAATTCATTAACCACTGATAAATTGACAAGTCAGGTTTTAGCAACAATAGACCATAGGAAAAAAAAACTGAAAAGCCTCCAAAGCACCTGCCTAGTTAGCATAAAAATAGACTCAACTTCCCTAGCTTTTAAACACAGGAATTAGATGTGAATGTCTTTGCTGACTTTGGTTTTGTCCTAACAGGACGGACACAGTACCAAAAAGGCAGAGGTCCCAGACATATCCAAGTTCATACTTTAAATTCAGTTTGGCTCTTGATAATGTTTCTCACCATATCTGCCTATCTGCATAATTCATTACTTGTCAGTCCCCTTTCTAATCTATTCTTCCTTAGTATTTTACCTTCTTCTACCTGCCTTGAACACATTTGAGGCATTCAAAAACATTTTCCCTGTAATCACTATGTGATAATGCATGACAAAAATACTTATACCAAACTTGGTAAAACTGTGAAATATCTAAAGATGTACAGATGCAAAACAATGATCATGGACCTGAGGAGAAGCAAACTTCTCCCTTACATTTCCGTGACTTGCTACTTAATCCTAATTTTTCTTTTTAACTAAAAGTAGATTTCATTTCTTTAGAAAGCAAAAGACGGAAAAGATAGTTCTCTAGTTCTTTTTTTTTTTTTTCTGTCTGCAGATTACTGCATACAAATACATCCTCAGTAATAGAACATTTATTACATATGCTTATTGTATAAGCAGCACTGGTATCAAAGAGTTCCTGCAAGGACCATACTGTTTTCTGCTACTCTGATATGGGAAAAGTACTTACTTCCTTTTTATTTCATATTTAGACACTATGTAGGGGATACATTTCTCCTATTGAAGCTCTTTATGCAGAGCTCACACTTAGAATAAGGTCACTTGTAAGGAAATGTCTTGAGAGGAAGAATGTGGAAATAAATGTACAGTAGGATAGCAAATTTGCTGAAAACAAAAGGATAAAGATTTTTTTTTAATAGCAAAACAGACACATTAGATGCTCTAGAAAACTCTGACAAGGAGCGTAAAACACAGTCTCCAGAAGTCAGAATGTTAGGTGGGTAGAATGCAATTGCCCAAAAGAGAGAATGACTAACAGATGTGATACGTCCATTCTGTCACACCAACTTCACAATATATTTAGTAAAAGGGAGTTTTCAAAGCTGTACATGCAGAATTCTGTTCACTAGGATGTGAGAAACTGCAGTGAAGACCGACAAGTAATGAGCTTTGCCTATGCTAACATTTTCTCTTTGATTTGGTGTAGCATTTTATTGTTATTACTTCAGCCTGATTTTTGCTTTTGTGCAAATTATCTGTGAAATTTAAACCATCCTAATCCACTGTATCACATTTTCCTCCTGTTCTTAATTCCCATGTTTTTCTTTTCACTCATCACAACCATCTTCCCTATCACCTTTTAATCTCTTTTTCTTGACCTTTCTGCTCTATTCACTTTTCCATCTTAACCTCCTCTTGTCATTGTCAGATTTAGAGTGGAACTGTAAGATTCATATGACAGACAGTTGCTTCTCTAATATATCCAGTAAACTACATAATAACAAAGAGCATTGAAATAAATTAAATCTCATCAAGTGTGCATATAATTTTCAAATGCTCATTATTCTCAATAAATATTAATCACAGTTCTCACATTCCTTATGGACTTCTAAAAGCATTTGGGGACATAAGTCATGGTCTTGGTGACTTCTGAAAAGGTTAGTGCCAGATACTGTGAATTCTCTGAGCTCTACTTGTGTTACTCTTGATAGAAGAGCTTTATGCAAGACTCAAACCCTAAGTCAGTTATTGAAAAAAAAATCACACATATATTTGCATATTTGTGGGAAATACAGTGTTTCAAACTTGATACATGTTTTTATTACGACAGAATCACAAGGAAACATTAATTGAAAAGATAGCCTGGGAAAGTTTTTATTTTCAGATGCAGGGAAGAATTTATGTCTGTGAAACACAATTATCTTCTTGTCACTGGTCTACCAAATGATGGTTCAAACACAGACTCTCCTGTGCAGTATGGGCAACTCATAATTTTATTCCCTGTTAGGCTTGAGGATCTACAGTCCTAATCCTCATACTAGAATATAAGAAGCACTTCTTAAACCAGTATAAGGATAAAGGGCTGTTCATCAAGCCCATCTGAAGTTACCATAGAGTAAGATTAAAGACAGCTGAAGATAATTTCATAACTGCACAATTCAAAGCTGTGAAGCAAACATGTTCCACTAAATGAATTAATAATTTAAACATTATGGTTCCAAATTTGGGGATTTTATATTAAAATCTGATTTTATGACTATGATTATACAATATACAAACTAAATTAAAAGAGAATCCAGCACAGCTGTTCCAATCATGGACTGCAAGAGGTGAATAAAAAAGGATTTGTGGATTTAGAAAAGAAATACAACTCCAAGAGCAGCAAAGAACACAACATCTTGATCACAAGCAGAATGACAAGTAGTATAGACAGTTTAGGCCTCTATCTTAATCTTTGGATCCTGGGACCAAAACATCAACATTTGAGCATCCATTTATTACAAAATAAGAATTACAAAAAGCCTAAATTTGATAGATGTGAAGAAAATATGACCCAAGGGTAAGTAATGTAGAGACGATGGATACCCAGTCTGCAAGGAGCCTACAAACACAGATGTGACAGGTATGAACTGCCACATTAGGGCCAGTACGGTGCTAATGACATGACATACAGCTTGAAATGAGAAAGGAAGGTGAGGAAGAGGGAGGCAGCATGAAGACATGCACACAAACTGGAGCTCAGGTTTACTGCTATTCCTGCATACAGGGGGGTAAGAAAACTCCACTATTATTTATGCCTTTCCATGAGGGAAAAGCAGATTTTCTGCCACAAGTGACCAGATGGACCAGACCCAGAGGGATATGTCTCTCAGCATGGAAGAAAACTCAATTAGTTCTACAGGCTATGAACTGACACAAAGTAAAAAGTAAAAACCCAGTGTGCCTATTTGAAGCCACCCATACATTTCAGTTTGTGGAATTTCATACAGAAGTATTCCACAGGTATGGGACTTGACTCTTCAATGCATGGACAGAGTGAAGTGCTCAGACTACCGCTGTAGCTAAACGGAAGCAACAACACAGAATACTGACCCAAAAATTTCTACAGAAATGAAAACATCTTATTCCCTCTATCACTCACACTTTCCCATCACAATCCCCCAAAAGGCCTTCCATTCTGTGAACCCCCATAATAAATGTAGCATACCAATATTTTAATTTAGTTGTTCGAGAAATATGTCCATTATGTTGAAGATATGAAAAGATTTACCACTCAGAAATATATATGGCACTAAAAAAAAAAAAAAGGCAGAAAAACAAAGCTTGAAGCAAATGTGCTCCCTTGGCTCAGCCATTTCCTCTTTTGGCTTTAATAAGCTCAGTAACACCAAGTACTGGCTCTCAAGCCTGTAAGTTGATGCTGTACAAACTAATTTCAGAAAGCACCAAGGAACTTTCTGAGAAATTACCCCCATTTTACAATCTCTGCTTCACTTTATGCATTTATTTGCCAATGATGGAATAAGCAATCACTCACAGCTTGGCCTCCAGCCCTGACTCTCAGCCCTAAGCACTAAATCAACAGACAGGAGAGACAGGACTCTTCAGCTTCGTTCATTCCTCCCCTCATCCCATCTCTAACTGCACACCGGTCCAGCTTTATCCTCTCTGTAGATGTTAACATACTGAAGTCATCTTTTATAGCCATGCATGGGGGATCCATTCATCTCCCCAGTCCACTGTTTAGTTTTTATTATGAACAGAAGCAGCACATACATCTCAGTATATGAGCTATGGAAAGATATAAAAGCAGTTACAGATGCTCTACATTATCTTCCTTTCCACGAGGCTGAAAATCCTTGTGAAGGCCTCTTGGTCACCTTATAAATCCTTAATCATTTTGATCAAGAACTTAATTCTCCTATTTTGCAACTGGACTAGTTGAAGAAAAGGTTTCTACTCTATGGACTTGTAGTGTCTGCGTAGAACTGCCTGAACAAGCAGTGTGCTGCCAATAACCAAGGCTGATTTCTCCCTGGAGAATCACAATTACCCTTTGTCTGTAGATCTGTAGCTCATCTACAGGCCATGACCCACAAGGGGCCAATTTCATCTAGATGAATACCTTAGAGCATGTGTGCATATCACTGAGCGTGAACTAAATATACTCCTAATCAAATGAAAGTGAAATGTTTTTCTTCATACCACTTTGCAGCTAATAGAATAACTTTAAAAGTCAACATATCCTTATCACCTGGAACCCAAAAACCAATTAACTTCTTATTGTTGCTTCAAGAAGTTACTAGTATAACAATGAGAGATTATAATACTACTTAGCACTTACAGTGCTTTTCATCTTCAAAGCATTTTGCAAACATAAACTAATTAATCTTCCCAAAATGCCCGTGAGGTAGGTAGGTGTTATTATTCCTGTATTACACAAGGTAAAAAAAGAAGAAATGCCTCTGGCAGAAGGTTATGTGCTTAGCTCAAGGCCACAAAATTATCCAGAACATACTGGCACCGTATGCTGCTTACAGAAGTTACCCACTGAAATCAGGCAGACACTGCAGGTGGCCATGTTTCAGCATAACAAAAAAGGATCTGTCATGATGACAATCAGGACACATCTTGCACTGCAGCCAGGAAGCATAAAACACTAATTCTAATATCTGCCTTGGATTTTGAGAGACAGCGCTTGCCGTGTCACTGAATGGTAATTAATTTGCTCATTGGGAGATCACAAAGTCACTAATCTATTATTTCATACCTTCATGTAAATACCTTGCAAAGCAAGCTGTTTCAGTTCTATTGAGAAGCACTTGCCTAGCCAATAGGCAAAAAGAGCTCATCAATCCAGCTAGTGGAAAGTCAAAATGTTCTTAGGTATCTATCCTTCCACTGCTTCAGACAGCTAAAAGTACTCAACCCTTAGGTTTAAAAACATGACCATTTAAAGCCTTTCATCCTACAGCTGACATTTATAGTGACTAAAAAGATTAAACATTGTGCCATCCAAATAATTCATTTTGGGCAGCTAGTATTTAAAACAATAGACTTTAAATCATATTACATTAGAATAGTAGTTGTAATTAAGGCACTGGTTTCTAAGGTCTTAAAAATGTATCCTTGACAGTGTTTAGTATCTTATGCAATAAAATAAAATTGTCAGACCATATATATCACTGTTTCAGGTCCCTCTTTCGCTGAATGGTGATATTTTTCTAGCATCTAGATCTAATTTTCATGGGATTAGCAGTTGAACAATAGCTGTGATATATCCACACACTGTAACATACTGCACATGGTTCTACTTTTTAGCACCCAGGAATGAGCTGTCCAGTATACTGTGAAGGAAAGGAATTCTTTTTCTTTATTTATTTGGTACATTTGCCCTCTCTTCTAGCAGCTCCAAGAAGGTATTTAGGGCATTTAATCTAATTTAGGCACTTAAGTATTCCAGAATAGTAAAGGTATAAAACTATGCATAGGAATGGTTTCTCCAGCAAAACTAAAAGGGATAGAATGCAATTAAATTGACCTTGAGACTTGGCTGACAGTGAACTGTTCTGATTGATAAACACAATGAATTCATTCTAACTGCCATCCAAGAAGACCAAATAACTTTACCCGCAATCTAAATCATATTTGACTCAAACTTCCAAAAAGTAAAAATTTAACAAAACCTTCACTACCTCCTCAGGTCTTCTGATAGAAAAAGGTGTCCTGCAACTCAGTTTTCCAGTTTACACAGCTTGCAAACAGTTCTGTGACAATTTTGTAAGAAACTATGAACATGCACAAGCCTGCACTGAATTCTGCCACCAGTGCTTGTTGGTCAGCTTCTGTTCCTGTGCAAAACCTCACTGACATGATACATGGATCTCTCTGTAGGACCACTACACCGTTCTGCAATTACAAAAGTCTTTGAAATGGAACAATGACTACTATAGAGGTATTTAATAGCCCCCTCTTCCCTTTAACATGTATCCGATGGTAACTAAAACACAGTTTTTGCATGCCTGCATTTTTCTTACTAAATTAATACGAAGTTTTTCAGTTATTGTGGAGTCCAGGTTTGATTCACGATCTTTTTTAAATTATATTAATATTATTAAAATATTACTTCAATTTTTTTTCCAAATGCAATTTAAAAAATACTGCTTACTTTCTGTATTTCTACCGTCCTTCTCACCTACACTGTAGTCATGCCACACTTTCAGATATTTTTGCATAGCAGTCTCCTATGTACTTAATATCACTTCATACATGAAGTGGTATAAAACTTCTAAACACAGGAACTTTTCTCTGTGCAACAGAGAAATTCAACTTCCTACTGCCAGCTTTAATTTTGAATTGAGCAAGAGACTTGGGCATAATGCAATACACAATCATAGAATCAGTCACAGAATAGTTTGGCTTGGAAGGAACCTTAAAAATGATCTAGTTTCAACCCTTCACCAATGGCCCTGCTCTAACTCCAAGCATTTAGGTTGCTGAATTCAATTAGAGAAGTACATTTAAATCAAGTAGAGAAGCACATTTAAATCAGGCTGCTCTATATAGCTGGATACTTCAAAGTATATGAAAACAGGTGTCATCTTCCCTAACACATAAACAGGAGACTATCATATCATCACACCTTTAAAATAAAGTCTTTCATAGAGCTTCAGCCATTGTCAAGCATGAGATTAGGTATCTTCTCAAAGTAATACAAAATTGAGTGTCTTTCTTGAAACTATTTTTAAGAAAAAAAGGCTCATGGCCTTCACTTACATGGCTGTCCTGTGAGGTTTATAAACAAAGAGAAAATAATTTACAAGTTCTAAAAATAGTAGGCTAAATAATCCTCATCTAAATTTTTTAAAACAAAACCAGTTTTGCAACAGGTGAAGGGGCTGAAGAAACATAGGAGATTGCACTAGGTCTTATCTCCCATGGATGTTAACTGAAAGCAGGTTGCCTAGATGTAGTTCCAATTTCCTAACAGCTTACTTGCTCTTCTAGTCAGTTGGGTTTCAAAAGTAACAAGCTAATCCCCAGTTATATAATAATTTAATGTTCAAATACATTACAATATGTTTTAAATGGTGGTTTGAGAACCATAATGACAAACATATATTTTTGGGCTCATATTTCTATTTATGCAATTAATCTAACGCAACAGAAATTCAACTCATGAGGAAAAATATCATTAGACTGGAACAGACAACTGGAGAATCTCCTCTCCACAAGAAAAGATCTCATGGAATAAAGCTACCACTAAATAAAGCACACCTGTCTCCAACAGCACTATCCCTTTCTGAATTCCTGCCACTGGATTTTGGTAAAGAGGAAGCACAAAACATGTACTGAAACTACTCAGGAAGAAGAGATAGGAAAGTTCTGATTCACTGGCAGAAAGCTTTTCAGAGATTTATCCTAAAATATCAGGCATAAAAAACATCCTGACATTTTAAATGTGGGTCAGCAGTGCCCCGTCAGCCAGGAGGGCCAAGCCTGTCCTTCATCAGGCACAGCATGGCCAGCTGGGCAAGGGAGGGGACTGTCATTGCCCCGCTCTGCTCTGCTCTGGGACAGCCTCACCTCCAGGGCTGGGGGCAGTTCTGGGTGCCACAATGAAGGAAAGATGTTAAACTGCTGGAGAGCATCCAGAGGGGTCAACGAGGATGTTGGAGGGCCTTGAGGGGAAGCCATGCGAGGGGCAGCTGAGGTCACTTGGTCTGTTCAGCCTGGAGAAGGGGAGGCTGAGGGGAGACCTCAGGGCACTCTACAATTTCCTTGTGAGGGGAAGAGGAGGGGCAGGAACTGAGCCCTTCTCTGTGGTGACCAGCGATAGGACACAAGGGAAAGGCCTGAAGTGGTGTCAGGGGAGGTTGAGGTTGGGTATTAGGAAAAGATTTTTCACCCAGAGGGTGCTTGGGCATGGGAACAGGCTCCCAGGGAAGTGGTCACAGCACCAACCTGAAAGAGCTCAAGAAGTGTTTGGACAAGGCTCTCAAGCACACAGTGTGACTCCTGGGGTGTCCTCCACAAGGCCAGGAGTTGAACTTGGTGATCCTGATGGGTCACTTCCAACTCAGAAGAGCCTATGATTTTACAATTTCAATTCCTCCACATTTGAGAGACTTAAGAATCTTGCATAACTGCTTCAGTAACTTTCCAGCTGATACTGGAAATTTCATATTGCTTTACACAGGGCAGAAAGTGAAACATTGATCATGATTAATTTTTTTTAATTCATTCCCAATTAAAGGTATTTATTAAAGGTTGCCCTTTTTATTTACAGAATAATTTCCTGTTGAATTAGGAGGCTGTCAATTACACTGTCAACAAAACCATATATCTCATTCTATTTCTAAGCAAAGGGGAAGCATCTTTTATATATTATTTAAAAATCTTTGAAATGACCCTGAGGACCTTTTCCACAAAATACTTCCAATGCCAGAAGCTGTAAATTCTCAGTCAAAGATGAATCAAAGGAATACAAAGGAATACTTGAACCAAGCCCTTTATTACCTGACCCTATCAAACCTGCAGGTAGTCCCCAAAGGGGCCAAACTGGTCCACAGTACAGGAAGCCAATAAGCCATACAAAAAGAATTGAAAGGATAATGAGGGAAATTAAATGGGCACAGAAGACAGTGCTGAGACCACTGAAAGGTGAAGAGGGTATTATCCATCCTAGACTGCCATTTGAGGCCTATAGACATGCAATTGATTGCATATTGGGTAATATGTGTTAGCTACATACTGTGTGCTTTTCTGAAGAAAGTGAAAAGGAATAAAATTGAAGCCCCAGTGCACCATCATATGTGACATGCCAGACCACATAACTTCTTCCAGTTTGTTATTGCTATTTAAAAAAGAATAATATTCTGGTCAGGCAATGGTTTATGAATTCATTAAATAAATGGTGCCTGTTCCGACATAATTTCATCCCTTGTACTAAGACAGTGTCTACAGTACAGATCTTGGAAAACTTCCTCTTGATTTTTATCTCATGAATGATGTCAAGGTGACCAATGACTTAAAAACTAGAAAACAGTGATAACCTGAAGTTTCAACACATCACAGAAACCAAAAATAAACAGCAGAAAGTAGTGTAGAGTAGCAGAAAGCCTCAGTTACATGTGCATAAGAGAAATATTTTTATTTCCCTTGCAAACACTAGTAGGCAAAGAAGTCAACACCATCTGCCCAGCTCTAATTTTAATGTAAAGTTATTCTAAATGGAACAGAGAAAAAACATCAATGGAAAAATGATTTAGATATTCTAAAATTAAAACTAAGGACTGTCTCACCAGGAGTGAGATTTCTAAATCTACTTTTGTTTCCACATAAAATAAGAGATAGCTTTAAACAGAAAACTGAGTCATGGGTTCACACAGCTCTTGGCCTAGCTTTATCCTTTTAGATAGCTAGGCTGAAGTACTCCACACATTTCATAACATTTTTTTCCTCTTTATATTAAGTAGCTTAGTTGTGGAAATGTAGAAGTATCAATTCCAGACACTACAGTTTTGAATACAAAAGTGATGCATAAGTACTGAACCCTAATTAGAGCCAAGTTCAATCACTCAGAATCCCTGAGATCTAAAGGGACCTCTTGAGATCATCTTGTCCAAATCCTGTGCTCAAGCACAGTCAGCTACAGTAAGGTGCAAGAGAACCTTATAAAATATAAAATCATGTTTTGAGAATCTTGATGGATATTTAAACTTCTCATGTCACTCCAGTCCTGAACTGAAAAACTCAACAGTGAGCTTTAGCAACTTATTACCATCTGGTTAAATATCAGGGATAACACTAAAAAATAATCTAACACACTCAAATGCACAAATTATGAACTAATTTACCTTACTCACTGAGCAGTGCTCTTTTACTGCCCTTCTAAGTTAAAATATAAAAGCCTGAGCTAATGAATTATTTTTATGCTCATCCAGACATACTGTGTTTCCACAAATCTTGGTCTTCTTGGAACACTTGTATTTATCTCTTTTTGATTAATTTTTAAACTATTTACATTTTTAGATATACTAGAATGGTAAACTTTTGGGCAACCTATTGATGAGCCAAATAACTGGGGGTCTATTTTTAAATTGTAAGGCCTGAATGCTTCACACTTGACTCTGCAATATTGTCAGTGACCCACTGCCCAACACAGGTCATTTGCTTCCTGTGCATCATATATTATTTACTCCATAGATGGTACACATTGCTTCCCCATCTTTGTAAAACATTTACAGAGATACAAGGGAAGTGTACTACTTGTGTGGAGTATTACCAAAACTGATGAAACAGGTAAAATAACATACCCTTCCTGCAGCAAGAATGCCTTGGAACTAATGAATTATACACTCTGAATTCAAACATCTTGCCTACCTTGTCTGGTATACTCATCTGCTTCTCTGTGGACCAAATCTTTTACCCGGTTTCCATACAGCAACCTAGAGGAATCATGATCAAAAGCTTTCAAGGTTTCACTGGAGCTGTAAGACTTCTGAGTAGGCACTCTGCACTCCTCATTTTCTGCAGAAGAATTTGTATAGCGACGCTCCTTGTCCCGTCTGCTCTTTGTCAGGGAGCAATAAGGCCTACGTTCCTTCACATCCATACTTCATTCCTTCTCTGTGCACATCAGTCCAGCTTATTGGGAAGTCTTCTCTACATTCAGCTTACATTCACCTATAATAAAATTAGAAAGACAACCACTGATGCGTTACAATGATCTCTAATGGCTGTAATTGATCCCTAACTGTCTGGAACAGAAAGAAAGATCTGCTCAGCAATGGGTGAGAAGCACTTCTGTAAGACTTGTCAGAGCTCAATGCATGAGCTACCCTGATCTAAAACATTAGCAAAAAAATTATTGTGAATAACATCAACACAATACTACTCATTTTTTTTTTACAACAGATTAAAAGATCAAAAGCAGAGAATGATTGGAGCAGAGAACAGACTGGAAAAATAGTCGTTTTTCAGCTTTAGAAATGTGTAGTTGCCTAAGGTCTATCTGTAGTTAAGCTGGTTTTTTCTTTTTCTGAAAAGCCTGCATGCTTAAATGGCAAATCTGGTTTTCTTCTGCTTGTTGGAAACTTGTGGTTTAAATGTTTGGGGTTTTATACTTTTTTTGCAGACTTTTAGACTTCTATAATTTTTATTGCAATTGCTATTCTAAGAAAATTATTCTCATCAGAGAGCATGTACACATAATTTCACAGCAAGCTACAAAAACAACACAGGTGATGTACAGGAAGGTTTATCCAAGCCAGTATATTCTATGCAAGCTGTGCTAGAAGGCAAGAAAATATATGATTTGCAAATGACAGTCAGAAATAGGTTTTTTTTTTTTCCCCTCAAGTTTTTAAGTACTATTACAGTAAGAATCTTATTTCTATTACTATTTCTTTTGCTTTAATATTTCATTCATGTGTTTTCAAAACAAGACTTCTCAGTTTTCAAAACAAGAAATCTCAGTTTAATTTCTTGGGTCCTGCACCCTCAACGAAAATATCTACATTTCCGACAGAAAGAAAGCCTGGAAAATTTTGGTTTTGTTTTTTAAAGAGAAGTGCTAAAATAAAGTTAAGAATATAATTTTTATCTTTAAATAGCTGAGAAAGCATATGCATATCACACAGTAACACATACCACACAGCAACACATATCACACAGCAACAGCAAACTCCATTTGCACTCTTTTCCAGTAAAAATAAGGTTGCTTTACAACTCTTCACTTATTTAAACACTTAATATCAAACTAATTAGTTGTCACTCCTTAAAATATTTTTAGAGAGTATTTAACTTACTACAGAGCCATAATTAAGTTTGTGAACAAGAACCAGTCCTTTATCCTTTTGTTTTGCAATTTTCCAAAAAGGCTTTTGCATTTCTTGGCCTATGTAAAGCCCAGATGAGACTTGAGAATAAAACTCCAAAGACTTCAATTTAAGGAAAATTTTCAAATTTTAAGTGGTTAACTGAAATTTTTACATGATCAAAAAAAAAAAAAAGAGTTTTACAACACAACAGTTTATTGAATTGATGACTGTTTAGATGTTTGCATGCCCACATCTTTTTAGCTTGTATGAAACACTCAGATTTTAAAACATTTCATTTACTAATAAATTTAAGTACTTTCCAGGAAAAATCAGTTTACTAGACATATTATAAACTCTGTGTTTTAGTAATGCTAAACTGAATTGTTATGTTTAAAAATAATTATTAACAAATACACACAGGAATTCCTTTGCAGTGCAAAGCCTATTCTCACCTTTCATCTAAGCATGTCAAGACTTTAAAGGGCCACTAATTCCTAGTGTCTCTAAACTGTACCATGGCAAAACTGACACACACTATTCATCATCATGACTATTCACCTTCAAAGAAGAAATAATTTTTATTTTTATCCAAGTTTCCAAAATCCTTTATAATGTTAAAAGAAGACCCAACAAGAAACCACCAAAAACAACAACAAAAAAGCACAACAAAAGCCAAACCAACAACCCAAACTCTTATTTGCACAACACATTGTTACTATACCAAGCTAAAATCCTCAAAGATTTAATCTAAGCTGCAGCATGAAGAAGTACTGATCTGCCTCCCACAGAAGACAATGAATTCAATAAAATTTCAAAAAGCAGTTCTCTGGATTATCTATTGCCTCTCCAGGCAAAGAATGAAAAGGTTAAAAAAAATACAAGCTGTTTAACAGCACCACTTTATGGAGACACTTCAGCAGTGATTATCCTGCCAGAATAATGAGGACTACTGGAGTATTTGTAGGCATTTTTGAAAAAACAACCAAAACAAACCTTTTAGATTTTAAGTACATGATTTTTTTGAATCTGGCATTATACAAATCACCTGTTTATTTTCAGTAGCCTTTAACTTTAAAAATTAGTAATATCTTTCAGCAAGTCTTAGGAAACAACATCCTCAGGCTTGTGTCTGAATTTATTTCATCAGTGAATTAATACACATATCTAACAGAAGACAGAATAAAAGCTATCTTAAAGAACTGTCTACAAATAAATGTTCTTTACTGTGATTAGACAACAAGCAGAAAGGGAGAACACAAACATATTTGCAGAACACAGAAACAAATATCAGAATTAATGTTTAAGTAGGGTAAGTCAGCAGTGACAAGTCAAACAAAAGGAGACTTGCAGACGGCTTTACTACATCTTTACTTGAATCATTGATACATTATGAATCACCCCTTCTTCTTCCCTAGAAAACACTTCTCATACCCAAATGAGAGAAATATTTTCAATTATTGAGAAAATTATTTCAATAAAAAACCCAACTGTCATTTACTACATTTACTCAGCCCCTTTCTTTGAAAGATCACGATTAAAATACTAACAAGATTTCCCATTCACATCTTCACAGATTTAAATGAACCACTGCTGCACAGATTTGATCATATTTCCTTTTTTTCTTCTCTTCTGTTTCATATAATATTAAAGCTGCATCTCAGGGTCTTGGCGGGGATAGACAAATGCACAGCAACTAATTTAAAAAATCAGATTAAAATCTTAAACCAAGGAGAATTAAATTTATTTTGAGATGTATTATAAAACACTTGCTTTCATCTGCAAAGAATTTTTGCCCATATGTCAGTATTTATTGTCTATCAGGTTGCTTCACCCCAACTAAATTATGTCATTTACACAGAGCAATATTTACAAAGCTATTGAACTACTAACACACTCACAAAAGGATGTCAGTTCAGCTCTGCTATATATTGCTGCATGTGTTATATTGCAATGCTAACGTGAAACAGCCTGAAAGGACTGCAGAAAATAAAAAAAGATATTTCACTGGTGCACGCCACTACTTCACGTTTCTGTGCAATACTTTTGAAAGTATAAAAACTGAGGATGCTCATCTGTGTCACTGAGCATTGGGATCTCCCATGACCTCTTCAGTGATCTCTGCAGTGTTAGGGGCTTCTGGCTGAATTCCACAGGAGGGTGTTCACTGATCACCAGGCTGACATGTCAGCTCTCATACAGTCACGCTCAGCCCATTTCTCTACGTGGCTTAGCTGATTGCACACTCAGAATCTACTTTCCCAGTCTCATCCAAATTTTAAAAACAGCTTGAAACCATAAAGAGGAGATGGCCATTAAAAAAATAATATTTAAATATTTCTTTCTACTTAATTTAGAAGGAGAGAAGAAGCAGAGAAATAATTCTTGTTGTGATCAGGTCATTGGGATCAAAGAGTCCTTATGTTGATGCTACATTGTTGACCTCTGCCAACATTAACACCTTTAGCACAAAAAATATTTAATTACCAAGTCTGGTAAGTTATGTACAATTAATAATTAAAACAAATAAACAATCAAAATTTCTTCTTATACTTAAGTGCTGTAGAGACACCAAGTGCAAACACTAAAACTGAGCACAAGGCATGTTCACACATGAGTGTCAAAGCTACCACAGGAGCTTCAATGACTGATGTCTCAGACACAGACAAAGTTGGCTGATGTCTGTTAGAAGTTTTACACTGCATTTAAAATTTACCAGGACAGCTTTTCATCAGTTTCTCTTAGTCTTCTATTGCAATGTGAAATAAAGTCAAGGTAGTGAAAAACAAACAATAAAACAACCAAAAACCAAATCACAGTTACTTAACTCTTTTCAAGAAAAAACACTTGATACTTAAGAACACTGACACAGAAAAGTACTACAGACATATTTAAATTGGTAAGATGTAAAAAAGGCATTAAGGTCATGCTACAGAGTTATCCAGAACTCCCAGGTACAACTTTAGCATGCCTGCAGGCATTTAAATGTTACAGAAAATTACTGCATTTCATTCAACACCTTGAACTCTGAGTTCCTCAAAGGGTTGTTTGGCAGCAGGATGGCAATCGTGCCCAAGGTACACAGTGCCCCCTCCCCATCTCTCACTTGGAGAAACTTCTCCCAGCATTAAACATGAGTCAATGAACATCAATGCACCTGACTAAGAAGTCCAAATATACCTCAGTATTTTATGTCCTTTCATATCTAAAAATCTACAGAAGCATGAAGGAGTAAACAGGTAAGAAATAAAATATGTTTGTTGCCAAAATGACAAGATAATTGTATAGAAAAGGTGATGTCACTGCTTGGATTGATTTATGGATCTACTAGAGTCCCTTTCAACATCTATATCCATTTTAGACATCTCTAAACATACAAAGCAAAACTGGAATTTGTTCTAAGAATAATGAGAGTCATTAATATACACAGAGCTGGAATAGAAAATATTAAAATATGGAAAGATAAAATTTGTACATTTTGTTACAGGAGAACAGTAAGAGAGTTTGAAATACAAGAAATACAAACTCTCTTCTTCAGTCTCAAGGAGAAGCAGCAGCAAGGAAAGCAGCATGTTGTTGGAGCACAGCCCTTCTTCCCTCCCTGAGGCCAGCAAAATTGAGAGAGGGAAGGAACTTCTATATTACATATCACAAACTTCTCTCCCAATATCTCAATCTGAAAACTTAGACATTCCAAAGAATCATAGTATTCCCAGCTGCAGAGACTTACATTATTATTGAATTATTGTTATTTTTGTTATTAATTACCATTATTACAAATGAAGAGTCATTGATCCTTCCACATTGACTCCTAGGTGAAAGCACAGTCTGAACACTTGCTTAGATGGAGACCAAATCTGCTTTCATGATTCTACATAAACACAAGCAGTACAAGAACCCTAAGATTTCTGGGAGAAGAAGCAGGCTTGAGCTTCTGTCTGGAATAAGAACAGAGGATTTGACAGGCAGCAAGCTAAGACAGTGCCTGTTCTCAGCATTGACAACAGTTGCTGAAAATAGCATCTAAGTAGTGCTGTTCAACAGATACATGCCTGCAAGTGCCATTTTTTTTCATTTAATAATAATTTCCTTTGTACCTGTAATTGTTGACCAGGTTAAATTAAGTATTGCATTAGTTACAAATTGCACTAGGTATAGTATTTCACAGCCTCTTAATAGCAGAAGAACAAAGAAAAATTCAACTGATATATGTTAACAAGTAGATTAAAAAGCCTAGGTACAATATGCAAAAATTAAGAAAGTCTTCTGTCCACAAAAAAAACTTCACAATTCGCACAACTAATCACCCATAAAACCTATTACAAACAAATACTAAGAAAAACTCAAAAAGCATAAAAGAGTGATGAAATTTCCACTTCAATGGCTGATAAAGTGAGATATGTCAGAAATCAACTGAGCTGGAAAAATGACACTTTGAAGAGGTGCTTAGGATGATCTGTAGCCATGATGTGCCATTAGTCAAACTGATGACTCTTAATACATGGACATTTCAGGTCATCATATCTAGAAACTCACTTCTTAATATAAAAAGTCTGTCTTCCAGCGTAGAAATTAGAGAGAATGTATCCCAAGCCAGCCTTCCTAAGAGGGAGTGAAAAACAGATGGCCTGTCAGACAGTTCACAAACTAAAATTTAAAAGAAGCCTCCTTAAGTTACTAACTAACCCTACATTTTAGAATCAAATTAAAAACAAACAAACCAAAAATCCCAGAAAAAAAAAAAAAAAAAAAAAAAAAAAAAAACCTAACAAAAACACACATGCAAAAAAAAAGAGTAATAAATAAGACAAGTAAAAATTATTTCGTATTTTTCTACATCAGTCAGGGGAACAGAACACTCATATCTACCATCACAACAGGATGTAATGTTAATATAAAAGTTACTTTACACAGTCTATCTAAAAATCTTAACTACATTAGAGACAGAATAAACAACAAATAAATGTAATCTATGTTCATTACAGAAGTTTCTTGCAATAAGAGTCAGGAAAACCAACAAGATAAAGAGTTTTGCAGCATCCTGGTTAGTCACAGACATTGATGTTTGTATAACAATATTGGAGCCATTACTTAAAATTTACATCTTTGGGAGTTGAGGGAAAGAGGGAAAGAACACCTCATACTTTCCCTCATATGGGCAGAAAGACATAATGTACTGATGGGAGTTAAGGGAGCACTTCTCAGGATTGCATTTTCCTGGGAGGGTATGAGGACATTTGAGATGGAGCTACAGTCATTTCTGCATGCCAGGAGCCTCTCCAGAGCAAGGCTATAAACCATAAGAGAAAACCGAAAATAACCCCAAGCTGGCCACACAGATGCAACCTGGGGCTGTGCTGGTTATTAAGTCACCAAGCAGGCCCTGCAGAAAACCTGTAGATTGCAAGGAGGGAGGGCTGAGACACTGGACCAACTGGAACAGACTCTTCAGAGGAGCTCAGTCCAGGGTTACCCTGACAGTTTCAGTTCCTCCTTTGGAAGGAGTTCATGGAGTACCATGAACCTTGAAGTTGAGGAGAAGCATCTTCCTCTAATTTGGGGAATTTGTATAAAAAGTGTGTTATCTCAAGGGCTGAAAGAGCTATGTGAGAAAGGGAACATGAAGACCAAAAGAGTGTAATAATATAGTCTGCTCCTTTAGTAAAAAAGAGGGTGAGAATATGTGATGAAAAGACAGAGGGAAAGGAAGTTAAGTGAGCAGAAATGCCACAGTGTGAAGAAAAAACGAATAACAAAACAAGCTCAAGACACAAAGAGGAAAGAGAAGCACTCAGTAGCACTCATTATGGCACCACTGGGGAAGACAAGCAACACAGCAAACCTGGCAAGAGAAAAGTGTTTAAGAGAAAAAGTGGAGGAAGAGAACAAAGAAAACTTCAGAAGGGAAGAACTTTGTGACTTATTTATGTGAGCACAGAGTATTAAACTCATAGAATCAGCACTGGGCAATTCATTACTCAGCAGCAACTAATAAGGCCAAAGTACTTCCCTCTACTCCTTTAAACTTGAAAATCATCCTTTATGCCATCATGTCCTTCCCTTCTCATCTTTTACACACTCTTTTTCCATCACTGTGCTCTTACTCAACCTATCTTGATGGTATCCTAATATAGGCAAGCATAATTCCTTCTTGAATCATGTCTCCCAAATCTACTTTTGCACCTGCTCAGAGCTCTTACACACAGTCCTCTTTTGTTGTGGAACAAATATACAGAAATCAAGAGATTTTTTTCAAACTAAAACAAGTGGGATGAAGACTCTGACACAAGAACAACATATAACAAACCATGAACATCAGCAAAGGTGCTACAGTCCCTGTGCCCCCAAGCAGGGAGCACAGCACAGTCATTTCTGTATTTCTGTTTGGAGAGCAAAGCTATCAGTATGTCAGCTTCACCATCTGAAGAGGCTGTCAATCATTCAAGTCCCCCTTCAACAACTCAGAGTTAATTTCAAATAATTTGACAGTAGTGAGGTTTCAAAAACAATATATCTCTCAAGTCACTATAAGGGAAATGAAGTATATTACATGTGACATGCAAGAGCTGGGCATACAGTCACAAGACTGAGCTGAAAATCTTACTGTGAAGGTGTCTGGAAATGAAAGGAGAACCTGAGGAAACTGTAACAAGGATGTCATTGCAGACACATGGGAGAGGGAAGAAAAAAAAAGTGTAGGTGCTGAAGCTATTGCTTTGGTTGCATGACACAGGATACACAGGCAGCATCAGCCTTGGTTTCCAAGTACAGCTTCTCATAGTGAAAACTGAAATTTCACATAAACAGGAGTCATTCACAAGATTTTCCTTTCCCTTATGATCTGACAGGTAATCAGATTTTTCAGTCCCACTCTCATTATAATGAAGATACTGCTGCAGCCTGGTAACCTGGAGAATTATTTAGTGACTCATCTCTATAAAGAATGACTAGTAAGATTTTTAAGGCATACTGACACTTGGTTTAGTGCTCAAGAACTCTGTTTTGTTCAAAGCTATCCCCTTGCCCCCATGACTGACTTTCTCAAATAGCAACAAATCAAAACAGAGATACAAAGAAGAAAATTCCCAAACATAATGAAAAAATCAAACAAGTACACTATATTCCTACTGTCACAACCATTCACTTACTATTCCTAATACAGTAATGCAAAATATTATTTACAAATGCCACCATAAGATGTAGTAAAGTACTGCTCAACTTGATTATGTTCACATTAGCAATCCCTACTACTGTATTTAACTATCCTATCTATTCAGATGGTATCAGCTGTCATGTGTTCCTCTGTACTCCCCAGGTTCCTTCTTCCCTCTCTGCACAAGCTGTGTCCTCTTGTCACAACCTCTAATTGTCTCTTCTTTAGCACAACCCAACATCAGCAGACAGTAAAGGCTGGAGGTTGTTTGCCCTGCTGGATCACTTCCTTTCTGTAATCCCTGTTCTAACTCTTTCAAAGCATCCCTTTCATTGCATCAGATTTTTAGCCTTACCTTAAAGGTCATACAAAAACTTTTTGTCCTGTAATCACCCCATTCCACTCTTACCTCCCAGGTTTTGTCTCCAGTTTCAACAGAACTAAGACTTTGATTAGGGCAAACAAAAGGATAATGCAGTTTTAAAATTAGTTCTTTGGCTAACTATGTGAGACACAAAATTTCCCACAGTAATTAGCAATTGTGTTCAAAGGAGCACATTGCTCTCTGGAAGTGTCCACACAGCCTACTCTGGCATGACCCTACCTGACTACCAACCAAGACCCTCTCTCGTAACTACTCAAAGAACAATTAACCCTTAATAACTCAAAGCCTCCTTCAGGAAGCTGGGGAAGTAGGACAAAGAACTACCTCCTGCTGCCCTCCTCCTTCCCTGGCGTGTGTTACCTATAGGTAAGGCACCTGGCTGTGCTTCCACATGCTGCCAAATTTCAACCATGGTGTGAAGCTGACCTACTGCTGGAGAGCCCAGTGACAGCACCTGCACTCACATGTCAGAGAACCAAGTCTCAACTTTAAAATATGCTTCACTGCCAAATGATTCCAGTTTTGCAAAACGAGCACAACCTTATACAGGAAGTATTGAACACCTTCATATTACACTTTGGAGGAAATGATTTCTTTAAATTCTTTAAATTACCACTTCATATAATATTCAGTATATCTCAGTACATGCATTGATTAAAAATCCTTCTAATTAAAGTAACAATCTACTTCAACAACAGATCTGAAGTTGACCTTTAAAGAATGGGCTATTTCTATCATTAACAACATAAATGAAAATTTGGTCTCCAAACACATGCACAATTAACTGTAACTGAATAATGAAAATATTTCCCAATTATCAACTAAGTCCTTTTAGATCCAAAAAGGAGTTTGTAGAGCAGTTCCACAGCTCAGTCACACCAGAACTCAATAATATGTAATTGTATTTCTTATCAAGTAAGTTTAGCAAGCAGAGGTGCAAGAAAAAGCCAGGAATACTGCAGGCTTCCACTCATTTACAGGACACAAAAGGCATAAGCAGAAGAAGGAAGAGAATCTGTCCTACAGTGACAGTCAGGATGTCTCAGACAATTCCATATGGGTGGATGAGCAGGAAGTTCAATTTCTATCCTGTTTCAAATATTTCTAATTCCTTTGTAATATGAAACACAAAGTGAAACATCCATTTTTTGCATGGCCTTATACTAAATATGAAACTACTTGTAATTTTCTTATTCTATATTTAAGGGCAAAAACATCAATTCCAGTATAGGCACTTCCAAGTACTAACTTTTTGCTGAATACTTGAGATAGTTTTGTGGAAACAGAAAGAGAGCATGAGCTCCATGACAAGATAGGATCTAGAAACTTTCTTGATCAACACAATGCAGCAGAGGGGCTCATGTCCCTCCTAAAGTGAAGAACTCCAGAATAGTAGGAAATCCAAGGTGAAGTTCTTTAAATACATTAGCTATGTTCAGAAGAATTTAGAAAACTTTAAGAAAAAAATTGATCCTGAGGGGTGGTCCAGGACTGAAGAAATGCCGGCATTAGAAAAGAAAGAAACCCCTTACACCTGCACCTGAACTTGGTGGCATCAAAATCTTGTCTCTGTATTTGCACAGCTCAAGAACACGCTTAAAAAGGCAGTACTGAGAGATCTGGTCTGTACTGAAAAATTCTGGCAGCACAGTTGAATTTACTAGAAGTCATAGCTTAAGCTAGCAAAATCTATTGTGCAGATGCAGCGATGCTGACAGAAGAGTGCACTTTTGAAACCACTGATGTAGATAAGCTCTGAGACTGGAGCCATTCTGATTAATATCATAGGCTCTTAATGCACCCAGGTGAAAGGATGAGCACACCCAGCAGGGTGAATGAAGGGGTTCAGACTGCTCAGCTATCATTTCTGGACATACTCATCTTCTGGGGAGGGCTCATTCAGCTGGGAACAATGAATGTGCTACTCCACACCTTCGATTCATACCAGACTGCCTGGTAGTGCTGCACAGAGCTGCCAGGTAGGATTAGTAATATAATTTTTGTGTTGAAGTTAATTGAGGCTTCCAAGAAGCAGGCTTCAGAAAGAAAAAGATTTAACAGAGGTTCTTTGCTGGTACTGAGAGAGTTTATCTTTCATATGGGGCAACAGGAGAGACAAAGGAAATCTTAATATTCCTTTTTGTCAGTTGGGGCCTCCAAATTACTGAATAGAAGTATATGTAATCAAAGAATTCTTACATACAATCAGCGAGCAGTGCAAACAAAACCCAGAAAAAAACCCACAGCTGTAACTGAGAAAGACAGACTTCTACAGAGAGTTTGAAATATACTGATGGAGACCAGAGCAAAGAAGGTAAAAGAGAGATTGGAAAGTTAAGAGATATTTTATAGCTCTTTGGAATGATTAGATAGATACCCATCAAATCTTATCCCATTTGCAGCCCTTAATGCCTAAAAAGCTTAATTGAACATTACAAAGCTAGTGAAATGTGCATGTGCACATATATGCACATATAAAGATAGATGTTTAATATATATGAATAAAAACCACCAATGAAAGACATGCCATGGGGAAAGTATTATTAGTAGTACTCTTCTAAATCTAAAGTAACAAAGCTCACTATGTAGCTAACCTAATTCAAGACAGCTTGGGAAGTGTAGATACCTAATCTAACTCCCCTTTGCTTTCAGCAACTGTACATTCCAAACCACCAAGATGCTGATAAATTGTCTCTTCACGAATTTATGGTAAAACTGACCAAATCAAGACCACCAGGGAGCATTGGAGGGACAAGGCAAGAATGTTCTTATACCTATGTAAGTTAAGTTTTTCAGTAGTTACTCTTCTGTCTCCCCTGAAGAATAACAGGAGATCCTCCCCATCAAAAAAAAAAAAAAAAAATGCAAAGAAGTTTTTAAATATAGGTTACAAAGTCATTAGTAATATGTGCAAAATACCACCAATGAGAAAAATTTTATGCTGGTTTGGGACTTTGAAGCTAGAAAAACATAAAATTAATTGCCTCCAAATTCCTCTTATCTATTTAGTCAGCTAAAATAAAATTTATTATGGGAACAAAACCAGCATCACTAAAAATAGTGAGATGTTAATAATTATGTATTACTCTGTTTTTCCTTACCTGTTATTCCCTCAGGGCTAGGTTCCTCTGTACCTAAGGCTTAGAAGCTTTCAGCAAAGGTGCCAGATTTATCAGGGGCTGCTGCCTGAGACATACTGTCTATTAGCAAGTCAAAAACATTGCTGTGACTCTGTACCTTCCTTCCATCTCCTGTTTAAAGCATTTATTTACCTTTCACAAAAACATGGCATGATCAGCAAAACCACTATGTGCTGGTATATGACTCTGATTTAAGAGCACTCGCTGTCCTGCAGAATTGTTAAATTAGAGATCGTACCACAGTGACTCAGTAACAGGTACAATATAAGAAACTAACAAGGTAGCACCTTACCTCACCAGGATATCAGTCCTGAACACTTGCACAGACCAGCTCAGTCCCTGCCATGCTTGAGACAGGACACGATGCAGGTTTCTTAGAAAGCAGTCTGTCAGTCTCAATTTCTGAATTCAACTGAATTTCTGAATGCCTTATCCATAAATCATGAAGCAGTTTGGGTTCGTGAAACGAGAAATAGTTCAGAGTCACAAAGTACCATTTGCCAGAATCCTGGTGATAAAATTCTAGAATCTGGGTCTTCATGCAACCAGAGGGGAAAAAAAGGCTTGGAAGCCTTTTGAGGGAGTCTATGTTCTCCCTATGGACTAAAGACGAGACAAACTGAATTTGGCAGATGCTTACAAGACATTCAGTTTAAAATTTATTTAAAATAAAAGAAATAAAATAAATAAGAAAAGCTGTTCTTTTTAAAAAGCACACTGAGGAACAATAGCAACTATAATAGACATCTCTTCCTTTCTCTCCTCCTTGCAGATGCTCTCATTCAAACACTCATCCGAGATGACCAACCCTGGATCCTGGTGCTCTGCAGCCTAATGGGCCTGAGCACCCCTGGGATCATCCCACCCCTCTCCTGCTGAACCTGGGCCTGGTGCAGCACACAGGATGGTTCTGAGGCTGGAGCAGCAACAAGGAAGGGTCTGATAGGGTTTGGAGAAAACAGGCAGCACATCATTAGCTTATTGCTTGTATCTTCTTTGCTTTAGCATGAAAAAAAAAACCCTTCTTAGCCAGATTTTATTAAGTTTCTGACCTGCAGCTATGACTTCAGTCAGTCTGAGTGCATTTGGTAGTGTTGACTGACACAGTTCTCTCAGACAGAAAATACAAGACAGATGCTCATGATTTCAGAAAGCTATAATCTAATTTTATTTCTATATATGAAGTAGCATAATAAATAGGATTCTTGGCAATGCTGGTGAAAGGCCAGAGGCTTTGCACTGACTGGACAGCACAGGGTCTCAAGAGCTCTCTGGGCTTGTCTTCACCTGTCTGGTTTTAACAGTTGCCAGGTGGTTGAGCAATTATTGCCTGGCCTGAGCCTCAAAATACAGAGGGAACGTCTCACACCCCATAGCAGTCACTGGGAGTAACAGGAGGAACTCTTTGTGCCACCTGAGACTGGAGAAGGTTTTGAAGCAAACTTTAAAATCCAGGCTGGGGCCTGATGCAAATAAAGCAGGCTACAATAAAGCATGTAAAACTAGTCCTATGTGGACCAACATCAAGTAAGATGCCAGACCCACTGTGAACACCGTGCTCTCTGCAGTGGAAGGCACAGAATGCTGGTGACTTCATGGAAACACCTCCCCACCTGCCATTTTATTTCCACCCTCACAACCCAGAGGAACAATTAACACCAAAAATGGCAGGCACTTGAAAGTTCTGTTTAACACTCTTAAGTGTATTATTACAGATACTTTAATGTTTTTATAGATTCTATGGAGTGTAACAATGTTGAAATATTAACTGGACCACTAGGAAAGTTCATTCAGTTCATTATCTATGGCATGTGCCTTTTAAGTTAAGAAGATTCAGAATGTATCTACAAAGTGCACTTTCCCATCCGTGAGGAACAGTTTTTAAAAGCAAAGAGAGAACTGTAAAAGCTTTGGAAGATTTTTAAAAACTTGGTTTCCTGAGAGGTGTAGCCATTAACTTTCCAGTCCCTTTTCACTGCTTTTCCCCTACTTTTTCCCCTATGCAAAACCTTTGTCTTTAGTAGCTCACAGTAGATAGTAGCAGTGATAATGGATGCAGCCACACAAGCTCTCATTTGGGCAATAGCATCTGACTGATGAGTGGCGTGTTATAGGACACTAACGAAATGCTAATCCATGGCATAATTATTACACACTGCATCCAAGTGCCTATTTTCCAGTTTTATAATAATAAGCATCAATAGATTACAGAATTTAAAAAGAAGAAACTTTAGAGAATACGGTACTAAATTGGACCTGCTGAAGCAAAACAACTTTAAAGACTGTATCATTAGAAGCTAACAATTTTGAGGAAACTATGCAGAGTCTGTATTTTAGGCAGGCAAAACTATTAATGAGATCAAGAAAAGCCTTACCTTCCACCACATATCAGTTATACCCAAGACAATCTTACTATCTTTGTTTCAAGATCATTTTGCTGCTATGGATATTAAATTATTTGTTTAGATAAATAGGTAATTTATATATCTAGTAATTACATTATGGGTTAAAAGGTCTGCTTTATTACTAACACTAATCAACTTATTTGGATTACTCACTGAAATAGCAAACCCTTTTCATAGACGTTCTTTGTTCCATTACTGTGTAAAACCTGCAATTAACATTAACCTTTATCTTAACAACGATCCCTACAAAATTCAGAAGAAAATATTCTCTTTCTTGATTCTTTGGAAGAAAATGTTGTTTCTCCCACAGGTCTTAAATACCCAAATTCCCAGAGACTGTTTTGTGAAATGAATCCTTTGATGAGCTTCAGAAAAAGGCATTTTAACAAAATACTCAACCCTGTCTCCATAGTCTGCTGCTGCCACCATTGCCAATGATTATAAGCTTCCAGTACTGTGAATAATTCAGAAACTCATCTGTACCATTCACTGTAAAGACAATGTTGAGAGAAAAAGGTCACTTCTTTTCCATCTTCCAACCACTGACTTATGTATCCCAGTCCTGGTCTGATCACATGATACACCTAGTGTTTGACATGCATCCCCTGACAGCTTCTTAGCAGCAGTCAGTCTGTTTAGCTTAGACTCCAGAAATAATAGGAGCACAAAGGACTGACAAGTTTCAGCACTTACACACGGAGTACCAGCACTCACGTTTGCAGTAGCTATTTCAGATACTTGATGTACAGAGGGCCGAATGCTTAATTACAAAATAGACAGATGCCAGCATATGTATTGTAGCTGGGCAATCTGGTACTGATGCACAGAAGCAGTGGTACTTGATAAACATTTCTTAAACAAAAGTATAAGCAGTATAATCACCTCTTTCCCAAAGCCTAACACTTGAAAACACACTGCTCCAAGCCTTTTTTGAAAAGGCTTTAAATTCAGTTCTACTTCCTCTTTAATCTTGTGATTAACAAGGACATGGAAGGCTGTCAATTTATACACATACAATATGCAGTTTTTTTGAAAATTATATCTGTCAGAGCAAGAAACACTCATGCAACATAGTATTTAATGGATTAATTACTGTTTACTTGAAACTTCTCCTCCCTTCACTTAAATAACCTTTTGATTTTGCCAAGCAAGCTTATTTTAAATACATACACAAAGGATATTATATTAATATTTCATCTTTCAAAAAGGACGAGCTAAAAATCTGACATTGTATTGAATGCATACACATGCACTGACCCACAAGTTTGTGTTTAACCATGAGAAAAGCTAGAGTATCCTTTGACCCTAAGCATTTTTGCCCATCTCTTTCATTCTTTTCTTCCTCTGACTGAAATCAACTAAATTGTCAAGGGAGATGACCACCTAAAGGCAAAGGAAAGATTACGATGCTGTCCTTCTTAAATAAAAAGTGAAACCCATCAGAACCCCAAACACTCTTGGCAGGGAACAAACTAACACACTCCCCAAATCCTTAGTGTTCAAATAAGGTCTAGCAGGTCATGGTTTATTACCTGACATCTTTCCCCCATTTCCTTCTTCCTCAGCAAATAACTTTAGATACATCACAATGCCAAATTTGGTCTCCCGGTTTTGCTGAAGGACTTTTCAATGTCTTCATTACTGAGATCAATGAACTCCTCTCTCAGGCTTCAGCAGAAAGGAGAGTAGCACTCCATCCTGAACATGGTAATCTTTGTCCTAAGTGTCCTTCTCTCAGAACCACCTCCCCTAAACATGGCTAAAAATCATCAATTTCACAAAAATTAAAAAAAAAAAAAAAAAACAAAAAAAACAAACAAACAAACAAACAAAAAAACTAACAAACAAACCAACCCCCCTGTGTTTGCACTTACTTATAAATTTTGTTTTAATACTTTCTTGAGAGAAAATACCAGAAATAGATATTTGTCATTCTGACAGCAGGACAAAGCTTCTGTTTCTAATTTAAAATCTCCCTATATCTCCAGAGTACACAGACTATCACAAGCATGCCAAAGAGTCAAAAGTGGTTATAAACTTCCCACCTTTCAAATGCTGCATGTCTGCTATCTCCCATTGCAAACATCCTGTGCAAAACTGAGTAATCCAGACAGTCATAAAGCAGTTCTTGATCATTTTATATAGTCATCTCAGCATCTCTCAAAAGAAAATTACATCACTACCACATGAAGTTTTAGATTATGTGAGGTACTAAAAGATTCTAATAAACACGCAAGCTCCTTTGCACAACTCTAGGAAAACAAGATATTTTTTTTGTCTGCTAAAGAGAGCAATTCAAATACCTATTCTACTCTTTTAGTAGAATCTACATATCCATTTATTCTAAATTATATAGCAATTTTAAGAAAAGGAACTTTATTTCCCTTCAGACAGGCATCCTGCCTGAACGTCCCACATAGAGAGAGAATACTGGGGACAGTTAGGCTGCTGTCCTACCAATCAACAGAGCAGTACTGCACCTGCAAATGGGAATCAGATGAGCTGCTGAGCACAAAAGCAGCTGCAGGCTCTCCTTAGCCACAATCTACACAATCATACAATCATTAAGGTTGGAGAAAACCTCTATGATCATTGAGTCCAAAGTCAAGTTCACAATAAAAATGTGTCCCCAAGTGCCACATCCGCATTTTTTAAAATACCTCCAGGGATGGTGACTCAACCACTTCCCTGAGCAGCTTCTTCCAGTTCTTGACAACCCTTTTGGTAAAGTATTTGTCCTAATACCCAATCTAAACACTCCCTACTCCCAGCACAGCTTAAAACTTGAAACTTGAAACTGTTGATTCTCATTTTCAACAAATACTTCAGCCCTAGAAGCCAGCCTGACTCTTCAGGACAAAATACTTCCCCGAAGGCCATGACAGAGTAAGATGACCAGCATACAGAAGACATATCTGGAAATTCATACCATAAGTTCAACAAATTACTGCAGCTATTTAGCTTTTATAAACAACAAAAAACATGATAGAATGAAACAAAAGACAAAAAAATATGATATAAAGCTCAATATAGACTATATTCAACTCATCATTAGGTACAGCAATTCTTATTTAGTTATTTAGACCAAAACTTTTAACTAAGAAATTGAAATAACTCCCTTATTCCAGTATTATGTCTCAAGGCATTAACAACCAATTACATCACTGTGCTCTGTAATATGGCTGATGATTTTCCATGTTGGAAAGGAAGTCAAAAGTTTGGGTTTCTTACACTTCTGCTGGTGAAGAGTTAAAGAAACCTAAACAGTAAAGCAAAAAAGATAATTCATTCAAGGCAATTAATTCAAATTAATTTATACCATTAGGTTTACCTGCCCAATTCAAAACCCTGTCCTCTGGGCTGCTGTGATGAACACAGACAGCCAGTGCTTAGGACCATGGATTTTTTTTGCTGGAATTGCTTACCAGCAGTAATCCTCAAGGCATACCATATTGAAAAGGAAGGCAAACAAAAATGGAGAGCTAAGAATTTATCTTCAGCTGTAAACAAGAAATACCACCTGGTATAATGACTGCCATGTACGATACATTTCTTGTGTCATATGCCACACAACAAGTGCCAATGCAAACTACACTAAGAAAAAAAAAAAACAAACAATTAAATATTTCTAAATTGTTGTTAAAATACAGCCAGAGCATACAACAGAAACATTCATGTAAGACACTATCAATTTCAATACATTTTTTAGTTTTTTGTATTTAAATTATTGTCTGATTGCAAGAAACCTCTAGGAAACATATACACAACTGTCTGTAACAAATCAAACCAATTAAATCATCTCAGTTTCAGGTTCATTCCTAAGTATAGAAGTAACATGAAAACATTGATGAATGATGGAAAATACCTACATGAAAGATTTGCATTGTTACTTGCTCTAAAGTTTGTAAGCTCTGTGAATGTGTTATCAATATAAAGTCTTAAAAATATATTTGTATTTCTTATTTATGAGATTCCCATTGTCTCCTCCTAATATGTTCATACTGTGAATTGTGTGCTAAAAACTGGAAGAATTTCCAAAAATTAATTGCTTGCCTCTGTCTACTAAGATCATTAAACATTACTGGTAGCAGTAAAAAACACTGTTCATTAATTTTTATTGGAGGGTGGAGGAGGGAGGAAGAGGGTAGTAGGGGCCAGACTCAGAGGAAAACAAGCATTAAATAAAAAATGAAATCAAATGCATTTTTTGGAGTGTGTACATAGCCATATGCCACTAAACCTGCTAACACTTACATATATACTTAATCTTACTACTTTGAAGGGTCTAATGTCTGGAACAAAATTACACATACATTTTTCAAGGTCAGACACATGTGTGAGTCAGCCTATCACTATGAAAAATTTGTTTTTCTTGTTGAATGATTTACACTCCAGTATTCCAATTTTAAGTAAGCTTTGACATCACCTTAGAGTGATTAGTCAGAATCTCAGAATTTGTGATAAGTATTAAAAAAACCCACTGTTTGTAACATACTGTATGGAAACTATCTATAATTACCAAAGCTGTTTCTTTCATAATTGTCTCCTGCAATAATTTACAATGCACATCCAACTATGTGTTCTTTACAAAAAAAATATCTTGAACAGGATTGCAGGAAAATGTTCAACCCCCCTAATATTTTTATATCTAGCTGCACAGGTTCATAAGGTGCTTCTCAGGAGTTTTCCAAACATACTTCTTTATGACAACAAAGCAAATCTAGTAGACAACACAGATTAGGATTTATGGCAATTTTTTTATTTTCAGAAGTTCTATTACAAACTGCATAAAGAACACATAATAGCTAGCTTATTTAGTGTAAAAAATACTTGTCAGTGAAGCTCCACTGGTGCATGATGCTTTGAAACCCATGTTTCAAACAGAGAACAATCACAAATCACAACCTTCACTAAAAGAAGCAATGTAAATATGCTTATGTAAATAAACATAATGTAAAGTATGACTTGAAGCACTCTCTTTGGAAATGTGAACTATTTAAATATATCAAAATTTACCTTTAGGTGCCAAAAGAAGCCTTTCTCTTCCAGTCTTGGAATCTTTACCAATTTATATACCATCTTCATTGATTTTTCTCCCAGCAGGAGCCAGCAGCGGGAGGAAGCAGAGTTTGCCTCCCTTCCTCCATAGCAAGGTCAAGGAAAGAACAGGTCAAGGTTTGCTACAAGCCAGAAGCCCCAAAGCCAGGCTCACAGAAAAGAGGCTGCCAGCACTCTCTTCCTACAGCTCTTCCCATTCCATGCACTCTCCAGGTTTCACTACTAACTACTGAATTGAACTCAGGTAAAGAGCACAAAGATTTCAGGCATACATTACAGACACAGAACCCAATGGATTTGTTAAGAAGGTGGTTTTTGTTTAAGGGTTGCTGCGTTCAACATCCCTCACTGCTTGCTATATAAAGCTTGCTCAGTTTCTCAATTTATAAAAATGTATGCCGTCTCATTAGTGATCTCCAAACTTTCCCTTGCAGGCAAATGATCTGAATGATCCCATTTTGATCATATTCTGAGATTAACACCATGGGTATAGCTACTGTGTCTCATCTTGGGGGGAGAAAAGGTGACTTTTAAGATTTGCTATCAGCTTCTTGAAAATAAAGCTGAAGACCAGACCAATCACCTGGCCCTGAATATTCTGGGTAATTGAGAAAAAAAAAACCACCAAAACTTTATTCCTTCATTCAGAATGTTTTGATCAGCAAAACAATAAATATTTTATAATGTTTATATTAGAAGATCTTCTAAGATTTTATTACCTTAGGAAAATCTACTTCTTCCTTACACACAGCAAGATTCCTTAAAAAAAAATCACAAACAGGAACAATAACATAATTGAAAGGAGGCGCAGAAATTTTTTCATGCCTAATTATCTTCTAACCCTTCCAAACTAAAAACTATTAGATAATATTAGGAAGTCATAAGACTGCAAATACAATAAAGCACAAGCATAGAGACCATCTAATGGGAAAATCAGAATTCAGCCCATGGAAGGATTTTTTTTCCCATTGACACAAAAATTTGATAACATTTGAGAATAATGTTCTGGAGACTTCTGTCAGAGAGCTGCCTTAGAAACAATATGTTCAGATCTTAGACTCCAAAGTAGCTCTGTAGCTCCTTGAATTACCATGATCAAATTCAGATTTTTAAAAAGTAGCAGTAGTTGCCAAGAAATGGTAAAAGTACCCTTTGTTTATCCATACAGCACATACACACACACAAGAAATATGTATAATACTCTGTTAATGCAGTGGAGAATATTCAAGCTTCCGGTTTTAGACATTTTTACAGTTCTCTCTCTTCTAGATCTTTCAAATTTCTAGAACATTTTTTACAGAAGCAAAATGAACATGACAAAGGAGACATTCGATAAAGTTTCTTCAAAGATAGGCTCCAAAAATCTAAGTTGCTGTGGTGTAATGGGAGAAATATTCTCAGAGAGAAAGCAACAGACAGATGATAGCCAAATAGGGTACAAATAAATGTTTTCTCTATGCAGAAAGGTCCCAAAGAGTTGTGCTGAAAAATACCAACCTGAGACTGAAGATGTAACTATTCACTTTCTCTTACAACTAAAGAAATAGAAATTTCTTCATACCTCTTCACATTGAGTACAGAAGGAAGCAGAACAGTAAATTAGCTGAATGCTTGGCCTAACCAGTACCTTTGTTCTTATGCTTTTACAGCAGCACAATCTACAGCATTTCTTAATTCAAACTGCAAAGAGGCCACTGCCAAATGTGGTACCCTTTTCTCTTCTACCCAAGCTACACATATGCAGTGCTTTATGTAGCAGCTGTACATGAGGATGAGAGGGAAAACCAGCCAACTGATTTTGCTGGGTTTGTCTTTTGTGAGTCCGCAGAAGCAGTATATGACAGGGGAAAACTCTTAGTTTCACACTTTCACTTGGAATAAGGTTCTGTCCTGTAAAAAACTCCAAGATATGCAAGTAGCAAGCAGGTGGTTGGGGAAAAAACAGTTGAAAAATGCAAAATTTCGTAACTTTGACCTTCTTGTAAGGAGATTATAAAAATATATTTTTGCAAGCTCCTCAACTCACACAGGTTCACAGGGGGTCACTGAGCTGAAGAATTTCCCCATGCTGAATACCAGAGTTGGTATGAGGAGTGAGGAAAATGGCCCAGTTCAGGGAAAGGTCTCATTTGGTGGTGGACAAGTTATATAGTTGGGTTCCTTACATACCAGCATATATAAAAGAAAGAACATGGTTAAAGACTCTATTAAAATTATTTATAATAGTCACAAACCACTAACTTTATGAAGTCAGGGAAATTAATGAAGACTAGAATGAAACTGAAAAAAAACTTAAAAACCTATTGGTAAATTAAGATTATTCAGAAAGTATTATGCAGAAGATTATGCAGAAAGTGTTTTGTTTAGCTTGAAAAGCATATTTACCTAACACACAAAGTTGCTGGTTTACAGTTGTGTACTGCTCATTATTTGAGACATACAGAATAAAAATAGGTATCCACTGAAAAAATATTTCCATCTCCACACTTCTGGAGTAAAACCTACTACTTGTAACTTCTTCATAATAGGTGACTCTTTAAATCGAGTGTTTTGCTTCAAATATTGTATATTTATAAAATTTTATGTTCACAAATATTGTTCTAAAGAAATCACTTCCATATTAAACATTTTTATTTACAGCAACTTCTGTAAAGTAGAGGATTTTACAAGGAATGTATTGATTTTGAGATAATAATAAATGGAAGCTGTGTTATCTACATAGATTTTCCTCAGAAATAGGATCAAGTGATAAAGTAGTGTTGTGATTTGTAAAGGTCACATGCTGGCAGATCAAATCAATCTTAATTTTGAGAATGGTGTAAGATTAAAAAAACCCCTCAATTTCTAAGTGCTGGATTCTTATCAATACCTTGTTTGAAAGAGCAAATCATACCTGTAGCTCTAATTAAGATATTTTGATGAATTCTGTATTAATTCCTACTCCTAAGATAGAAAACTGTGTTGTGAACTGTTTGCAGCAAGGTTATCTTTCTACTCAGATATATTCTATCTCCACATCTACCCTAGCTCCAGTATTTTTTCCAGTATTGTACTATTTTTACTACTAATAGAAAAACTGCACACATTAACAGAAAATTAAATAAAAAATTAAGCAATTCCAAAAATCTATTTGCATTTGGATTTAATCTATTTAACAATATTTTGCAAAGTGCATCTTGAACTCCGAGTTTAAAAAACAAATCTTTAAGCTTAAAGGAAAAATTCAGTACAAGATAAACAAAGGACAGAGGACTGCTCTATCTCATTTGAACTGCCTAAATATGTTTCAAGGAGAAATGCCATTGAAATTAATAAAAAAAAAGACTATGGTTTAAGAGAAATATGTGTTCTGTTCCTTTGAAATTAGTAATTCTTAGATTTGGGGGACCAAGTAGATTTTAACAGCATGAAAAGCATCAGTTCTAGTTTCTTCATTTAATGAATATTCAGAAGAACACACATCTGAAGAGACACTTACTCAGAGATGCCTATTTTGTACGAACAATCTAGGAAAATACTTGAATTACCACAGCCTTTAGGCAAAGGATGCCTAGATAGACTAGGTGAGAAACACTGCATATTTATTTTTTTAATTTCCCCAAGCTTAATGATTGCTTTAATAAAAGTATTTTTCTGTTCTTTGTTAATAAATACACTAGAAAAATTACATACTAGAAATATTTCTATATTTATATTCTGTATGATGCTTGCTAAGGAGTCTGTGTGAGTCTCTAAAAAAACTGCTTATGGATGTCTAATAGCATAACTGTGAAATACAAATATCACCCAAAATCCTTTCTCTTTAATAAAAGTTTTACACCTTCAGGAATATATATGTTTTTTTGGTAAATCTGGTTGTAATCCATGTCAGCACAAAGTGTTTGGTAGTCATTGATCACAAGAAGGAGTAAGAACACTTAAGATTACCAACATCCTTTTGTCCAGACTGGAGGCAGTTTATTCCTCTTGCTTACTTTCAGATCCCAGTGCCCAGGTGTGGATGCCAGCCACATCAGCCACCACCAGTATGTCACAGTCATTTGGCATCTTTAACTTTGTGGATGCGAAAAATCCTGAGGTGTCTTTAGCCAGGAGTGCTCCAAGAAACACCTGCCAAAGGCAGAGCACCGCTCTGAGTGCAGCTGCTGAAGATTCTCCAGTGATCCTGTCTGTGACAGCATCTTCCAGCAGATGGAAACACAGGCAATGCACACAGCTGCTGGCTGTAGGAGCAGCTCTCGTACGTGGAGAAGAGAGTGAAGGACAACAGCAGCTTCTCTAGAGCTGAGAAGATGCTTCCACTATTGATGACAAAGTGATGGCAAGGAGCAAAGCTTGGTGTCTGCAACCCTGCCACCTACAATATGCCACTTCCAAACCTGTATTCTCCCAGGAGAAGGGACAATGTGTTCCCAAGGACAGAGCAGACACTGGGTAGGAGCAATGCAAGTAGTCAGGGAAGCTGAGCATCCACCACTTCTCACTTCACAGAGAGAGGGGGCTACCTTGATGTGTATGATGGGCTACCTTGGCTGTCAGAACAACTGTCATAGGGAAACAGCAAGAAGGAAGAATAAGGTGAGAAAAAAAACAGGAACAAGCCAGAAATTCAGCAAAGGGGAGGGAAAAAACCCTAACTCAGAAACAAAAAAGGGCTGTCACTGAGCAAGTGATACCAATTTCCAGAAAAGAATAAGGGAGTTTGAGCTACCCACTGTCTGCTTCCTCTAGGCCAGTATTCACATGTAGAATACGCCATTCTAGCCCAATAGTGAGAACAGAATAAAATTAATTGCTTTTTCCCCTTTCCCTCAAAATGTAAAGTCAACATAAACCAATATTTCAGATTATAATACAAACTATCTTAGTCATATATTAAACCTAAAATTTTATTTCAAACTAAGCCACTTTTCAGGCTTAGCTTAAGGCTATAAGCTTCATAAAAATAATAACTGTGTACCTATGCTGACAGAGCTATCACAATTTCATACTCTTATTATGACAGAAATTTTTGACCCCCAACTATTCCAAGACAGCTCTTAAGGATAATTTATCACTCTTGCCTATATAGCTAAATAATAAAGAAATTACTGTCAGAGCTTTGCAGGGTCTCTGTTGAGGATGCTTAAACTACATGTCTGTTTAAAAGGAGAACATTCATTCTGCAAATTAGAAAACTAATCCCAACAATAACTTCTCTTAATAATTACCTGCCTGCACTGTGGCTGCTAAGGAGATACTAAATTACATCTGAAAAAACCCATCCAGATCTCTGCATACTCATAAAATATTGAAATACTGTATACAATAGACAAAACATTAAAGTGGAAAAATGTTCCAACAAAAAACAAAATTTTCAACTTTCAAACAAAGTAAGAGACTTTAATGTCTCTCAAAGGCTTCTGGATAAAATTTGTCACTTGTACTTGAAAATTTGCTAACACTTTGTAAAGGTTTAGACAGAATTAACTTCAAAACATAATAGCTTTCAGAGCTACTCTCTGGTCAGTCAGTGACGTCTAAGTGAATTTGTCATGACACGTAAACACCATTTTGGAAGGAACTGGCTTTCCTTAGTTCACATTTGAAGCTAAAACATTTTGACTGAAACAAACACAAGCCTCCAAATAGGCTCTGACCTTTGCATAACTGATCACCTCTTCCCAAGTTCTGCAGCTGTAGCTAGCTACAACATGCTAATGAACCATTTCCCTGTATTCAACAATCCCCGAAATGCCTCAACCCTCGACACTTCAAAAAAAGCCCCACAGTTTCTTTGGCTGGAATTTGATGGTAGGAACATTATATCAGCTCTGCAGATGTGACAGCTGATACAGTGTCAATATAGGTAAGACTCAGGTTCAGAGCTAGAACTGTTGCTGCTGCTCAGCTCTAGGGGTACCACAGCACCACAGCTCAGGAGCTGCCCCTTTTCTCTTGCACCTTGCTCGTGGTGCAAACTGGCAGCTCCCACCCAAGAGCTGATCCAAATGCTGAAGGACTGTATGAAATATCATGTATGAATCACAGTAAATGTACTTACGCTTTAAAATCTAACAAATGAGAACGACCACAAACAACTTAAAATGAAGTTTTAAGAAAAGCATTCACCCAAATAAGATGATACAGTAGCTGCAAGAAAATAGCCTAAAATATTTTTAAGCAATATGTATGACACAAGAGCTCCTGTTAAAATTCACTTGACTCATGTAACTCATTCACTGACTCACGATGTGCTAAAATGAAAACACTGAAAGTAAAATATACGAGACAGCATATTCACATTATGAGTAAGAGAGAATGGTTTCATATTGATCCCTGAAATTAATCAGAAGCCAGCATGTTATAGAACAGTCAGAAAAAGAATGAATGCTTCTTTTATACACTGTAAATACAGAGGCAAAGAAGGGATGGAGAGAAATGAAACTGTAAAGACAGGAAGTTCAGACCACAGGGTACTAAAAAAAATGCCAATGTTATATATAGTAAATGACATTTCCAGGTAGAGGAAAAGTATCAGTTGAGAAGTTCAGGATCAAACACACTACCAAGGTTATTCACGGAAAGTCTAAATAGCAACCATACAAGATGAACAGTTGATTTGTCCCCAGGAGAAACACAATCATGCGAAGTATTTAGAGGGAAAGTCAGAACCAGCAGGCAAAGAGAACAGAGAAGAGTCATTAAAGGTGTCAAGGAATATGAACAGCTGAATATCACAAGCACAGAATTGTCGGCCAGCAGCGTAATTTAGATCCTGTGTATAAGTAAGAGTAAATGGCCAAAAAGTGACCCTTGTGAGAAGGACTCGAGAGAGCAAGGGTCTTGTCACGTAAGAAATGAACAAATACACACCTTTTGTTTTTTAAGAGATGTGTAGAAAAATGTCAGCAATAAAAGAATAGGGCAGGCAGTTGGATGAGAGATTTGAAGAAATACAGTGGTTATATAAGGAGAAGGAACTGAAAGAAATAATACCTGCACAGAGACTGTACATAGTTTTTCAGAGCAGTCATCATTATCCTGAGTTAGGTCAATCTCAAATGTAATTTCTTAACAACTGTTATGGAAAAGACAATGAGTAAAGTCTAACACTGACTATCTTCTCTTTTTACTATGAAACAATTCATGATAAAAATGTTTCTTAGCTGGAGGAATTTCATATTGGGCCTTCTAGAGACATGACATCTAAAACTTTTATTAACTGAGGAATCTAAGCCAACTCTTAGAAAGCAGAGCAGCAGGCAGAATAGCTCACTCCAGGTACCAGGCACATTTACCCGTTTATTTGAATTACCTAACTAGATAAAAATTGTAAGGCAAGAATATCACTTGTCAGCACATATCAGCTACAAATGGTGCTGCACATTTCAGGAACAAACTAGGAGACTCTCTAACCATCTGACTAAGTAGCAACTCAGCCTATGCTTAGGGTTCTGCTCAGAGCCTGAACAGTTTCAAGATAATCTCCTTCAGCTTCTCTGAAACTAAAGATTTGATAGAATATGCATAATATCTGAAGCAACTAAGCTGTCATCACAGGAAACACATAACGGTTAATTTTTATATACAATATAATTACATAATAGTAAAAAACAGTTTATGAGAAAATGGAATGACTACTTGCTTAAACTACTTGGAACTTGCTCAAACCTACTAAAAACAGTTAACAAAGCAGGTACTGTTTTCTAAGAAAGAAGTCTTAACTAACAGCACATATTGGTAAAAACAATTTTGGGGGTTTTGGGTTTTTTTTTTTACTATGTAGATATTGGTTGAATATTAGGGGATGTTTTACTGCCTGGAAAACAGATGCATGTGATATCCATTTATGGCTTATGTTTGTTTGGTATGTCCTACACACAGGTTAGAGGTGAAAATGGGATAGGTCTCTCCAGTCTCACAGTTCTTACATGAATTAAGTAGAGGCCATCTAAACAAGTATGCCTGTAAACCTGGAAACTCCTGCATCCTTTTGCCAAAACTTTGCCTTCTAAAAAACCCACATCAAAACAGAATACTAGAAGCTGCCTTTTATTACTGAGATCAGGAGAATTGAAATAATAATTAAAAAAAAACCAAAACTGAGATAAAAAAATAAATGAAGATTTAAAGGTTTTAAATTACAATGATGCATCATATGCACATTATTACAGAGCACATAAATACATAACATCCTAATATTACTACATTTAAGTGTTCTATAAGCACTATCTATGTGTATGATACATTGTGACTTAAAATATTTAATTCCATTGAAGAAGTTCTGCAGCTTTAAAACCTGCTGCAATTTTGCATGGCTGCTGCCTCTTCCATTCCTCAACATGAAGTGACAGATTCTGCAGAATATTACTTAGTAAGAGCCTTGGCAGAACATGCAGGCTTTGATTTTATTGTAGGATTGTAACTATAGACACATTACCAGACCTCCTGCTTAGAATCAGGGCATCAAATACTGCAGTAATCTCAAGCAAAGTTTTTGTTCAATTGATTTTTTCTCACTGTCTGAACTCCTCTGCCTAAAAATCTTGATGCTTTTACAACAATCTAAAAATTGTTAATGTTCAGTACACAAGACATCTCTGCTGTATTGTCAGACCAAGACTCAGTGGATAAATCAGAAATACGAGTATGTTACAGAATACAGATATTTGTATTTTACAGGACAGATTTTTAACCCTGCCTCAACTGGTAAAGACAAACACGTGCTAAGTATTTATGCAAAAACCTAACATATAAATAAATGTTCAAGAATATACACTATATATGTTCCTACAAGTTATGTATGTAGCTGCTCAGACATAATACTCTAAGAATAATCTTGCAGTACTAGATTAAAAAACCAAGATGAATGAATGAATACTGCTTATTTTCAAGTTTTAAACAGTGCAGGTTTCCAAGCCAAACATGAAAGCTGGGAATGTAACATATTGCTCTGAAAACACTGAATAAACCAACAAAACAGGGAAAGTTTGTTAAAAACATCATATGCCACAAGTAGGAAAGTGGCTTTGCCAGTGTTTGAAAACCAGCAGCACAAATAAAACCCATTTCTTTTTATCAAATATTATTTCAAGTCAGCTGATCTTGAAAAACAAAAGAATAACTCAATTTTCTTTCATTCTTAAATCACAATGGAGAAAGAAATTTACTAAGTACAGGGATCAGTTTATGTATCACTAACAATAAATCAGCAAATCTTCTCTATCTGTTATAAATGCATAACGTTAACAACTGTTCCATATTCAAATTGAAAAGGTTTACTGTAAAACAGAATAAAGACTGCATCTTAACATGTTTTCACCGATTTCATTTCCAGTGTTTCTTGTTGAAAAAATATCTACATAACATATAGAGCTTTGCTATAAATATACCACAATTCTCCAGTTTCCTTTCAGAAAAAGTAATGGTTATCTCAAAAAAGCTCCCAATCTCCCTGTTTTGTACCAGAATCTCAATAGGTTCCACAGTCAAAGACATCAAAGACTCTCTTCTTCAATGAAAAAGGCTTGAGAAAAAAAATTGGAACAGCAGAGATATCCCTCTCCCATCTTCTCTTCATCTCTGCCAGTGATTTTCATGAAGCTGTGCTACTAATCAAATGGACTGTCCAAATGGCCATTCCCTGTTTTCTGGGCAGCTTAGCACCATAATGGCCTGGTGCTAAAGCCCTTCCTGCTTCCTCCACAGCAGCTTCTGTGGTTGCACTGTGCCATCCCTGCCTGCGGGACCCAAAGTGCACAGGAACATTCTCAGCCCAGCTCTCCTTAACATGGTGGCTTCACTCTCACAATACACAGCATGCAGATTGGCAATGTAAACCAAGAACTGCTAATGTCTGACTACAAACATGGATTTCAGCTGCTGACAAAGAAATCAGATTTATGGAAAACCAAAGAGACTGAAGCCCATTATCACCCACCCCTCCCAATAAAAGCACCTCCATCCACATGGGAACGACAACTGAACAGTCATCTGAAATATAAGTCATCTTTCACTTTCCATTCCTCCCTGCAGAAGAAAAGCAAGTTATTCTTCAGTCCTGAAAGCTTTAATCGAGGAATTTCAGATATTTTTATTTTTAGTTTGTTTACTGTTTGTTTTTAATCAAAAATTTTCCATCAAAACAAAGTGGTAAGTTGATGGCAAGATAATTCTGTTTGAATATCACAACATTATTTTAGCTGGTAGTCAGCCTTCAAAAATTCCAGTTATTCAAAGAGAGAAAACCAGCTTGAAAAGTAAATACATTAGCAAGAAAAAATCAATCACAGAGAAACAAAACAGAGGCTAGGAGGAGGATGTTACTTTCAAGGCAGGCAAGCAGTCCACAGAAAGAAATCTGCTTTAATAACTACATTTGCTAGAACGCATGGAACTAATTATGGTTCCAATGTACATAATGCATTCAGAGACCTCAAGTAACAGACGTTACTACCTGGCATTTCCAGCCCAGTTGTTGAAGTATAGTGATTGCAAGCATAAATGTTCATATTACAAACCAGGCAGATGGTCTGCTTCACCAGAAACATTACAGTCTGACATTTGTTATCAATTGTACTGATTTAATACTAATGAGAGTAAATGGAGACAGATTTGCAAAAATCTGTCTCTTGGGAAGATGTATGTGTACCTTTAAAAATCTTTTACTTCATATTTATCATGCTATGGTACCAAGAGGAATAATGATGTATTTTAATATATAGCACTACTCTGATATTTGCACTCAGTATTCCGGAACCAAAACTCAGTATCCAGCCAGGAACCAAAACCTACCTGAGAATAAATTTCTTCCAGAAAAGAAGCAGAGGTGTGCTTCACTAACTCTGCCACAGCAGCAAACAAATCAAGATTAAACACTCTTTTTATGATATTATAAAATACCATTATATCCACTACTGAGGCTTTGGTTCACAAGTGCAGCAATTTGAAGATATGCACAGCAAGGGTAAGTAATGCTTATTCTCCAAATGCTGATGTGCTCTGCCCTTCCTCAGTGTGTCCTGCTGACTGTATGCTCACTGTGGGCAGGGGAGAGAAGGAAGAGGCACCAGGCTTACCCCAGGACGATGAGGTACCAGGAGCCCTGAACTGCCAGGAACCCAAGCTGGGTTAAGCAGCACAGCCTGCCCCATCAGTCACTGGCTGCGTGGTATAAATCAGAAATCCAAACTGACAAACGTTAAACACAGGACATAAGTTATCAGTGCTTTCTCAAGCCTAACACTTCTCCTTACACTTGTTCTTCATGCAATTGCTTCAGGCCTTAAGAACAATTAAGGCTGGCTATGTTTCTCATAACAAAGCAGCAGTGAAAGTGTTCCTTTTAAGTCAGTGTCTGGTCATCAGCATGTTATCATCCTCTCAGATTTCTGCTGCTATGAAATGCCACTAGCATTCCTTGTCTAGCAAGACACACCAAGGCAGGGATGCAGAGCCTCTACAACAAACTAATATCACAGAAGCTCCTTGCTTGTTTTGTTTCCTTCAGACACTTTCTTTCCTGTTCCATTTCTTCTGCAACACTGCAGTGCGATCAAACATACAGTGATTTGTTACTTTCTCATTAATAATAGCATCAATTCCACAGAGATTTCCAAGTCTATTCAAATGACTTTGAGTACAAGCACAATTTAAGACTGAGGTGTAATGACACAGCATTATGCTGCAATTCAATTGCTTCACTTCAATTTACGTCAGACACCAGAATTTGAGAACTGATTTGGACACAGTAATAGTGAACACCTGGATTTCTTCTTTTATAGCCAGAAATGTCAATATGATTATTCATTCACTTACTATTTCATTGAAAGCCAATGCCTGTTTATAATCCCGGGTTAGAATACTAGGGACTTTATTATGAAGCAAAAATTATATATTTTTTAAATTATCCGTGTACTATAACAAATAAATATATTCAATATAGAGGTGCTAAAAATAAGGTGTTTTTAACTTAACCTTCATATAAACTATTGATAAAAAATAGATTTAAGTGTATTTTTCATTGTTTGGAAAAACTGATTTCAGCTAGATTTCAAGACCCTGAGGGTCAGGCATTAAATACTACATTTTCCCAATTTTGTAATATTTTATAGCAAAGACATGGTCACTGCCAGTAACTTCTAAAGTAAGATTAAAACCAAGATTCTATTCCTTGCACAAACTGCTGTATTAGCATACTGCAAAAAATATGTACTGTACTTCTAGCCGAGATATAAATGCCTCTGGTATAAAGTCAAGAAAATTGAAAGTAAAGTCAGCTGTACATGCTGTAACACACTTTCTCTGAAGCTTCTACACTGGAACACAACACAAATTAACTGTCATGTTTAAGCAATTATCTTCTATCAAAACGATCAAAAAACTAATTTACACAAGAGATACAGTAGATGCATTTCCAATTTTCCCTCTAGCTTCCCCGAGACAGTGCAAGTGATCTAAACAAATACAGTCAATCATTTGTGAGAGTGCGTATGCAGGGAGAGAGTGCTTTTTAAAATTATTATTTATTCTTAAATAAAGGGAAGAAGTGTGATCTTCCCTGTAAGGGATAGACTGGAAATACAGAAGATATGTCAGTGAATGTTTTATGTATAGGGATGTTAGCCAGATCAATATCCTACTTTTCATTATAAGAATTTTTTGTCACAGAAGACTGAGAGTACAAATGGATACCACTCAATTTTCCAAACAAGCTTTTTACAGGGTAAAGAGGGAGAGAAAAAATTTTATATTCAGCATGGTGAAACAGAATTTGCTTCTTGTGTCCTTAAGCAAGATGTCTGCTCCTATCTAACAAACAATATCATCTAGAACATGAACCATATCAAGCCTGGGCTCCTAATCAAAACATATAAACAAATCAGTGTCATTTGGCAAGGGGAGAAGGGACTGGAGACCACAGATGACACAAACAGAGGGGGAAAAAAATTTTTTTTCCTCCATTCTTTCTAGTCATTCTTGGGGATGTACAGCAGTAGAATCTTCTAATCACTTTTTTTTTTTTTTAAGCACAGGGCTGAGTGTTATTTGTACAATTTTCATACTTTAAAAGTGATTTGCTGTAAGAAATTAATATACCTACACTGCTTCATATATACTCTATTTTCTGCATGCAATATGCCAATTCCACTAAAATCTACCACAAATAGCAGTGCCTAATCTTGAAAAGTGACTAAAAACCCACAATGTTCAAAAGAACAAAAATTTTTTGTTACTAAAAATATGTCTCCTGGAGATATGAACTACTTTTCCTCTCATATTGTTTTTTGTTTTCCCTCAACCCTTCATAAATACCATCTCAAAGCCTTGTGTTAGCATTGGTATTGAACCTAGGGCTTTTTGAGTAAGAAACAGAATATGAGTAATTTCTATTCCAAACTTCATAACATTAAGCTATTTGTAAATTATTTCGTTTAAATTGAATCCAGCACTTAAACACTGTCATATGCCAGGCAGTACATTTTTTTTAATTGCTAAAGAGATACAACAGGTTTTTGCTTCTTTTTTAATCAAATCAAAATAAACCCCACCAATTCCACAACCTCCCCAAAACTGTTGCAGCTATCCTTATGAAGTAGTGATTTACAAATCTGAAGAGCAATCATCCTAAACCAACTAGAAGAGACTGATACAGTGACATATGAAAACAATGATGAAGCAGTACACCATTTAAAATACCTTCAGTTTTGGTTTTGGTTAGAAGATAAAGCATGCTTCTTAGCACAGAGGCAGTTATAAAATAGGTTGTCTTCTCTAAAAACCAAAGTAAAAACAGAAATTAAGAAAAAAGTAACAGATTTTACTTGTATCACTTAGCAAAACAGTTAAGAAGCGAAAATCACTACTATGAAACCCATTTTGTTTCCCATACGAAGGCAAAATCTATTGCTAAATCATGAATGGTAGACAGGTTGTCAGAAAAACCTGAATCTTTTTGTTCTAATTTTGAGATACATTTGAACCATAGTAGCAGCACACAAATCAGCAGATGCAGGCATTTGAACCAATGCTTGCAAATCTGGGAGTAAGCATGCACAGTAGCTTATGCTTTGGATGGACAGCAGCACTTCCCTTCTCTCTAACAACTTCCCTTGGCCCTTAAGGCCTTTTGAAGAAAGATTTACCTGGAACCATCTCCTGATGGTTCTGGAAAAACACCAGGTAAAAGTTCATAGCCTTCTTAGAAGCCTTCACACTTCAGTAACGAAATACGCAGCACATCAGTTATGACAGTCTGCAGTTAACTTTCACTACATTCCCCAAATACAGAGGTTCAATTTTGAAATTTGATCAATACGTACAATATCTTACTAATCAGATTAATTGGTAAAAAATCTACAACATTCTTTGAGATAGTTCTGAGGAACAAATTAATTATTTGTTACCCAATGTGAATGAATCTCCTGTTTGCAAATACTGATGATGGTTAATGGAAGTATTACATTGTTAGAAGAGTCTACAGACTACATGCATAAGTAAGAATCAATGTTGGAAGCAATCTGAGCAAAGACAACTGAATTATGCATTCTATATATTCTTTAATTAGGACCCATCCCTTACTTTATTATCTATAATCCTGTCAAAACTCTGGGATTTGCACATTAACAGGACTTGCATGTCAATTACTGTCATCTTCTAAACCAGAAAGATGTATATGTATTTCCACAATAGGATTAAGATTAGTTTTCATGAAGCTTTACGCAAGGGTAGCAACCCTATGTTCTGCTGCTTCTAGCCAGGTCTGTGCCCAGCTCCTTGTCCCATCCCAAAGTTTGGGCTGTCCCTGTTACCAAGGCTCACCTAAGTTAAATATTTACTTTCGTAAATTAAATTTTAAGGTGGGTCTGTTCCCCTGCCTGCATCTGCATTCATCCCCTCTAACACTCAGGCAGGCAGGTGTAGGCACAGGCAGGGAAACCATGATCCTCACCCCATAACTTGGCTTCATCATCTGAATCCAGCAAGCATTACACAGTGAATCCAGACCTGGAAACTGTTTCTGATGCAGTTTCTTCAGTCACTTTTTGCTGAAGCACTCATCTTCTCCCAGCAAGAGCACCATAAAAATATACGGAGGACAGACAAGCATTGCTCTTTCTTGAGTACTCCTGCTCTTCTCCTGTACTGGTGACCTGAAGCATTTACCAGCAACATTCAGTATATAAGTCAGGTGTCCATACAAAAATCAATTTGGAGCCTTGGTAGCTAGATTTCTACTGTCTATTTCTCATTCTCCTCCTTGCATCCAGAGTTAGGCATCACTACCAAAGGTATTTAATCTTTACCGATACAAGCTGGAAAATGTCATATTATCATACTGGTCTGAAACTTGGATTTTGTGGAGAATGCAAACTAAAAATTCAGTCAAGGGTAGGGAAGCTGAACAAGACAGTAATTGTTGACACATATATACATATATATTTGCCATAAAAATACGAATGTAGTGGTGAAAAGCAGAAGATGAGGAAATAAAAAATGGGTCACTTACTGCCCAGGAAAAAAGTGTACCTTGGGAATAGGGCCTATGACAAACAAGCTCACTAAACCAGCAACTATCTGAATATATATTTTTCCCCCCATATTACACAAGACAATATCGTAGGCTTTTTCCTGCTGAAAGGCCACTAGCAGTTTGGAGTAATGAAAACCCTTTGAGAGACAGTAGTTGTAAGGCAGAATTACAGAGGCTTAGTGGATCGATCCATGATTGATATAAAACTGAACATAGTACTAATAATGTGTTTTCAGATCTTATCATGTGTGTAAATTCATAGAGGGAATTCAAGGGACAGTTTTAAACAGATTCAATATTTCTGTTACAAATAGGCATATACATTATGAAGTGTCTTCTGGCTGAAAGGCAAGTTTTGTTATTTGAAAATTGTATCTCAAGTTATGTTTTATCCTGTCCAGTCACAGTAATTCTCTCAATGATTTCCTTTCCTCTTTTAAAAAGGGGAAAAAATCCATGGTCTTATTGGATTCTTTAAGCAGAAATTACATTCTGGCTCCATCTGAGTGTTTTAGCTTGATTTTTCCAGAAAAAAAAATTGTTATTATGAGATGACTAAACACAAAATCATAAAATGTAAAGCATGTTGTCAAATTTTGCAAGATACTAGATGTCTCAGATATGAATTTCACAGAAGTAAGAAACCTTACAGAAAAAATAGGACCCAACAGTGACTCTTGAAGGAAGAGCAACCGCAGCTTTGCCCCTTTTCCCTCAAAGAAAAGGCAATCTACTACTAATCAAAATTTGTGCTCTGTTTGTTGAAACCACAAGCATGACATTCCTAACACACCCAAAAACCATTGAGAGAGACTAAAATGAATGGCATGTTTGAGGAACATGGCAGGGAGCTAGGGCACCTGACAGTGGGGACTAAAATACATAGGGAATGAACCTAGAAAGAAGTTCTGGTTTTAGGTCTACTACTCATAAAACAACTGCACAGTTATGGAGTATTCCCAAGTCATTGCACCTAAGAAAGCAAACCAAACAAACAACACTTGAAGAGGAGATACATCTAAAACATACACATAGATAATATGAGTAAGTCAATACTAATTAAAAAGAAGGGATGAAAACCACTGCAATTATTATTGTAACTGGATAGTTTTAACTCTCTTGATAGCATGCAATATAGCAATGTAGATTTGTGCTGAGGTGCCTAAACAAAAGACAGAGCATGTCTCTCTACATCAAAATGTCCAAGTAATATGATAAACATTGAAATAGAACAGTGGAGAAAACCTCCCACTATTTATTCTTCATACAAATAGATACTATTTGTATATGTAGACCATAAGCACACATGCATCCCTTTAATGACCTGGCTTTCAAGGTTGATTTCATTTTTTCCCCATTCCTCTAAGAAAAAAATATCATTGAGAGAAGTCAAATAAAATAAAGAGAATAACTGATGCCCCCCAAAATCTAGAGCAGATACAAATTATTGTTGACTCATATTGTAAATTGCCTGTCCACTACAAGCTTTTAGAGTAATGCAAAAAGGAAAGAAATGTTTTTCAATCATTGCCATCCATCAACTTGGTAAACAAGTAAAATGTATACTCTGCCATCTGCTAGCTATTAGTCTACGTAATCACAAAATATCATGTAATGTAATCATAAAAAACCACTATTATTACCTACTCTTTCAATTTATAAACAAATATTTCTATCTGTCAAATGATTTTATGCTAGCATGAGGCTTGAACCTTCTGTGCTGCTTACCATCAATCTAGTCGTCAATCTAAGATAAGTCTGTCTCTTGTTCAGTCCTCCTGTGTTTGGGAAATGCTCAGCATGGCAGTGCTGTGTTTGATCCCAGAAGAAATCCCATGAAGAGAAGGGTCAGTAAATGTTCCAGCTGCCAAGGACCTGAACAGTTTAACAGCAATGGCTATGGGAGTAGTCTTGCTCTTTGTCAGACTGGCTTAGATGGTCAGAGTAGTCTTGCTCTTTGTCAGACTGGCTTAGATGCTGCCAAGAAAGAACAGAATCCTCAGTTCTCAGATTATTTTTTTCTGCACCATATTCTAGGTACCCTTGATACTTATCCTTAAACATATTCCCATGAGAAAGAGCACTAGAAAAGTTAGTTTTCTCAAATTACCTCTTTTAAAGGTAGAAATAGCTGTTCTAAAATGCTTAAGTCAGAGTAATATTGCTTTTTTCCCCACAGCTTTCCAACCAAAACTATCTATTAGAAAGCAAACACATTAGTAAGAAACTCTGCAGCGAGACTAAAAAATCATACTGAAATTTTTTTCAGTGATGTGTACTACTAAAATATGTTTAAACAATGGAACATGATGTTGTTCCTAGAACTTTCTCAATAAACTGAAAAGTCTTCACATAAAGGGACATTCACTATTTTTACCAGCTCACAGAACTTGCCAGAGTTATTACAGCATCAGACCAATAGCAACAAGAGGTTCAGATGGCTTAGAGCTGAGACACTTATTCCTTATCAATGACTTTTAACTTATGGCAGAAAACCAAATATTTTATAGCAGGGAAGACTACTTAAGCATATTCTTTTTCCCACCAGGTAAATGTCAAAACCAAAGGTAACAGTGTAAGTGACACAGAAGCCATTATTTCAGCTGTACACGACTCCCATCCTGAAGGTGATCCTCTGCCAACTTGAGGGCTAGAATCTGCTCCTGCAGTGACAGAACAAAGTGGAGCAGCATACCAGGGGAATACCTGGGGTGTTGGTGGCTTACCAGGTGTCACAGTAAATTAAAAGCGCAATTTTTTAAAGATAGATCCACTGGGCTAAGATTGACTTTGAAACTCTGAATGGGTAAGTCTCTCAAGCTACAGAAATATCTTTTCTTTCTTCAGATCAGCTGTTTCAGAGTTAATTTCCATATAACCTGTCAGAAACCTTGACTTTTTTTCATGTCTTGGTCAGTAAAACTCTGTCATATTCCACAACCACAATCAGTACACCTTAAAGATACAGTCCAGGATCCTAAATCAATTAACAGTGTAATAACACAGCTGCAGAGACAGAAGAGAGATTATGCTTTTAAAAACACAAGTATGAAGTCTGCACCACTGGAAAGAGCAACCTTCTTTGCATCTAGGGTTTAACACCTGCAGCAATCAGGGTTTTCTTTGAGGCAATAGCCACTCAGTTTGGCATATGGTGCTGCCAATCCAGTTTTGGAGCCCTTCAAGTAACAGAGGTCATCCAAACTACTGAAACAAGGAGCAGACTCAACCAGATCTCTCAAACATATCTGTCTCCCGAATCTAAATTTGTCATCCTTTTACAGGCGTTTGTTAAATATTTCTGCAGTTTGTATGGCAGACTCTTCTGCAATGGACAGGAATTAAGAGTCCAAAACCCACATTCAAAAACTAGATTATCCAAGCTGCAAGGTGACCATTAAAAAGTTATGGAATTAAATGTGTATGATGGTAAGTGACATTTCCCATTTAAAGCTAAATATTAATACATAAACTGAGAAATGTTCTTTGAGTTTCATGCATTTTGATGAAATCTTTATTTTTTGCTACAGTCCATGACTGATACCATAGGAAAACAGTAGCAAGACTCCATCTGCAAGCATCACTCTCTCATTTTCTCACTCCCTAAACTGTGTGTCTATTGTATTTGATTTTGATATCTACATTTAATATATATAGGATTTATGAAATTTAAAAATTAATGCTGTCATAAAAACATATGCATAAATAACAGAAACGAGATAGTAATTTTAAGGTGGTTTTCAGTCTAGGAGAGGTTTCATTTCTTAGGAGGTCTCCTCTAAGTCTATTCAACTTGACCACTAATGCCAATCTTTACATCAGTGACTGAAAATTTAAAGGAAGTCTCCAAAAGCAAAGGCATTTCCTTTTTTTTCCTGAATCAATTCTGTAATTATGGCATATAGTATATGACACAAATAAGGGAATTTAGTGATTCACAGAAACAGAAATAAATTACTTCAGTAAATGATTGCACAATATTTTTCAATTAGACACAGGCACAAAGAGATAAATAAGTGTGGGGGGAAGGACAAGGGGGAAAATGAAAAAAACAAAAATGAAACAAAAAAATACAAACAAACCAAAAATCCCAACACCCCAATAACAAACAAAACCTTCTGGACTATGCCAATTCAAATTCCCTCTGCAAAATTTTAAAACGGGCTCTTTCCCTAAACAGTAAAGCCGCATGCCCTATAATACATAAGGAAAAGGGAATGTTCCAAGAGAAGAACATAAAATGGGTATGTTCAGCCAGAGAATCTGACTTACCTTAACCATACGGTGTACAGTAAAGTCATAAAACCGTTTGCTGTCATCAATTCTATACCTTTTCAGAAAAAATAGTTTTTAATTAGTTACAATACCTCTTATTCAGTCTATCAAGGTATTTGTTTTTAGAATTCATAACTTCTGATCACTTCAGAAATTCTAAGACCAACTCCACAGAATCACACCCAAAAGGCTGTTTATAGCTGTTGCTGGTGGCTGTAAAAAAGAATGCAGAAAATTCCTGCTTGGCCATTTTCCTGCTGCATTAATACAGAGGGAAATTTACCTCTGTCAATGGTTGACACCATAAGCTGCCAGCACTCAAACTAACAATGTTTACTAGGCTACCAAGGCAGTGATTCTCTGAAATGTGGCAGCAGAGAGGAGTACTGCTTTATCATCTAATGGTACAAACTTGACTTCAACAAAAACAACTGCTACATCTGCCAAACTGGCCAGAGTGAGCTTAGGTGCACGCAAGAAAGACAACTGTGTCCTGCACCATGTCAGAATGGTATGGATAAGAGACATGCATGTCAACATAAAACTGCTTCTGGGAAGTAAAAAAAAAAAAATAAACCCAGAGGAGTGAATTGCTATCGACTCAGAATTGTATTATGATCTTGTACTGGGGTACTGGATATTCCAGTGATTGATTTATTGTACTGTTAAGCCATAAGATATTTTGAAGACAAGGAAACAGAGGTATTTGACTGAGGAGATGGAAAGTGGGATGTGATGTGCAGAGCTCAGCCACCACACAGGGCTGGAGCTATGGAGAAGTCACAGCAGCAAACCGGAGGGCAAGCTCTCAATGCAATGGCTGAAGAGCAGGTGGCAAGGACATGGGGTAAGGTGAAGTAAATGCAGAACTAGAACTCTGCTTTCTCCCTCCCACACTGCCAAGTGAATCTCCACAAAATTTATTACTTTTTACATAGAAAAGAAGACATAACTTAATTGCCGCTTGAGAATGTGTATCCGCAATAAATACCAAAGGACATATATTTTCTCAGAAAGAAAAGGCAGCATAACCAGAAAGTAAATTATAGCTATTAATTCTCCACCCAAATTTCTGATGTTAACCATTATATGCAATTCTATTGTGGATATGAGTTCACGACAAGTAGATATTGCTAAAGCAGCCCACTACTTTTAAGTGACAATCCTCTCACTTGAGACATCAGTCGGGGGGATATTAATAATCCAAGTAGAGCTCAAATTCTTACATAGCAGTCAATATTTTAACTCTCTAGAACAAATGGCCAAACAAGATTTTAACCCTATAACAAATGACTATGCAGCATTTTACCAACTGATAACAAATGACTATGAACACAACTGTAAAGTATCTTCCCTACCTTTAGATGACTAAATTAGGAAATGAATATTGAAGTGTCTTGGATGCAGGATTGGCACATCTACTCATATTTTCAAGAAACATCATTATAAAACCAAAACTATCCATAAATTGAGGATTTACTTGCATATCATTTAAGATTCAAATAATACTATATTATCAGGAAAAAGTATTTCTGTTCAGCTTTTCAGATTCGATTAAGTATTTAGTAAAAATTTAGGTAATAGTGTACTTTCTAAGACTATCTAAAGGAAATTTTTTTCATAAGCTAAATCTTAAAATCATCAACTGGTTTTGTTAACAGTCCATACTCTACCTTTCTCAGCCTGGACTCACGTAGCTGGTTGGAGTCCTTCATGTGCTAGATTTCCCTTTAACACTTTGTATGAACAGACAGATACTCACGTACTTGACAAAAAAATAAGAATCGATGAGCTGATTAGCAGCAGGACTGTTACAAACACACAAGGTCCTGCAGTTATCAGAAGGGTGTATCCAGGGATTCTCAAAAGTCCAAATGCCTGATTCCTACCTAATAGGGTCTTAACCCTTATCCCTTGACAAGAGATCACTGAAACTTAGAACAGGGGCTGTGCTCCCATTCTCTAAAGCAAGGTCCATGCTTGGCAATTCAGTTCAAGCACTTTGAGTTCAAGTGGCTTTAACAGGATCAGAGACCAACAAAAAAAAAAAATCTAAGTGCACCAGGTACATAGCTGTTGTTTGCTTTGTCCCATACAATGGTGATCCAGTGATCTACCAAGTTAACCTTAGGTGAACAGAAGTGCTGTAATATTTCACTACACCACAATCCATTCCAACTTCTAGGTTTATATTACAGAGAAGACTTAACTTCTACTTCTAGTATGAACAGGTATTAAAGGATATTTAAAAAAAAAGTCTTCAAAAAATACACCACAAAATTTTCTCTAAAAATATATGAAATTAGTAACAGTAATGTCAGAATATTTCTTACAATATTTTTAAAACAGTTGCTCAGTCAATTGGTCAAAACTTACAGAGCACAGTACATGGATGGGTTTTTCTGAGACGGGTTTGGAATGACTGGTGTAATTCACCAGTTGCAAGTTCCCCTAAGTCCCCTGACTTAACCCCTCACCAGAGTACTTAACACACTGGTTTTGCTTTAAAAATATGTTCCCAAAGTACATACCCCAAGATATATTTTGGAAAAGACATACCAGACAGACTACATAAACACCTCCTCTCTCAACGCTTTCATCGTAATTCACACAGACAGCACCTTAGACTTTCGAAGACATTTGCTATGAGGTATCAAGTAAACTAACTTCTTGTTCCTGAAAATACCATTTGCAGCAGTGACAGCTTTAGTTCTTTACACTTCATTAGCACTGCAGTCAAGTCCCTTTCTTCAAAAGATAGCAGTGTTCATACAGAAAGAAAAATAATTTCCAGAGACATGAAAAGTGATATAACCTTTTGGATAACTTTATCTTCCATGACCTATGTAATTTTAGAAGCTTCTGATTAGCTAGAAGGTTACATGAGAAAAACCCTACACCTTCCCCCTTTTATTTTCCCTTCAAGAACACATATAACAGCAATTTTGTGTTTTAACTAGATTATCAACTACTTTCAGACCTGACATTCTATAGAGTATATATTCTCTTATGAATAACACAATTCTCAAGCTATGCAGCTTGATGCACACAGTACAACAGTCATTTTTTTTTTCCTGAAGACAGCTGAAAATAATAGCCCTTTATAGAGATAGGTGCAAAAACCAGAGAGATGCAAGCTCCTCATCTCAGCCAAGAATGCGGCCTCCCATTACACACTGGAGAAACAAAACGTAAATGTATGTAAACTGTGTTATAAGGTAACAGAGCTCAACATCTCATGAGTTACAAAACACTCCCTTGCAGCTCCAATCTATCAAAACAGATACCAACAAGTAAAATCCTAACACTGACTTAAAAGCAATTCAGTATTCTTAGAAGGCATCAGTTAAAAGCTCTAGATCAAAACCAAACAGGCTTTGTTCAATTGGTATGTTCAACAGGTATGTTGAATTAATGTTCAATTAATCTGCATCTTACCCAGAAGTAAAAAATGAGATGCCCAAGCCAGCATCCTCACAGCTTTGTAATGAGAATGGTTAAGGGCTGGAACTGCCTGCCAAGAGAGGCTGTGAAATTTTCATCCTTGGGGATTTTTTGAGTTTGACTTAACAACACCCTCAACCACCTGACTCCACTTTGAAGGAAGCCCTGCTTTGAGCAAGGGGCTGACCTAGATGACCTGAAGAATACCCCTACAACTGCAATTATTCCCCAATTTACTATACCACACCCTGGAAAACCCTTTAATGAGACACTAACAAGAGCTGATAGAACTACAAAATATACATTCATTATCTGAATTATGAGTTTCCCAAATAAGAAAAAAAAATATATACTACCCTGAAAAGGTGATTACTGGTCAAAAGTCAGATGGAATATCTTTCGGTGACCTAATAGAGATGCACTATTTTGACAGGGTTAACAAGAAAGAACTGCAGGTCCCAGGAGCTCAAGGCTCTGAAGAGACTTTGGCACAGTCCCTCTCCTTGTCCACACTGCCAAACATCCCCATTCTTCCCCTAAATTAGGCATTGCAGCAGAGATGATTAAGCCTCCTAGTAAGAGCCTGTCTTCATAAAATCCTGTTCACTGTGTGCAGTGCTTCACAGGGCTCCAAAACATGAAGACATTCTGGATTAATCAGTCATACCATGAGGAAAATGAGTGAAAAGGATGGAACAGTGATTCCAGGTTAGGGTTTTTACTTCAGATATTGTTAAAACAAATATATGCACATGCAAACAAAACTGTAAAGACACATTCCCTTGCCTCAGTTTCCTCAATAGCAAGAACAAACTGCTCAAGCCAAAGGTATTTTACATATCCAAGCTTCTCTTAACATAGCTTTTTCTTGTCCTAAGGGAATTTCTTAGCTCCCCAGAGACCATGTTGAACATATTTCTCCTTTCTCCAGGTATTTCCCAGCACTTTGGGAAATACTGCTCCCATTAGAATACTTAGTTCACTTTGTATGACAGCCTGTAGATCAGACTCACAAATGTCCTCTAAACCTCTTAAAAGATGATTAACTGCTTCTGAGTTCAAATGTGAAAAACCAATCTAGCCAGCAGCTATTCCTTTGTGAAAGATGCTCCTTTTAATAATAATTTTCTAAAAGACAAACATTGACATCATTATTAGGCCTATGCCAGGTAAAAGTTTTGCATCGCATCACTTGTGAGTTTTATTTCCTGTCATGTTTTCAGCCCAACATTTGTAAATTTTCCACAGCCTTGCAGCAAACAGAATCAATAAGCAGAAGACATAAGATTACCTGACACATGACAGCATCCTTTCAGCCACACACTGATGAGACTTACAAGTATCACAGAGTCTAATGAAGTTAATGAATTTTGTAACAATTAAAATCAAAGTCGCTACTACTTCTGTCCATTCCCTTTGCCATGTCCACAGAATTCCTCCTTTGCACTGGCATTTTAATGATTGCAAGGTGCACAGTTTCAGAAAGAAGTAACAATACTGAAGGAAATAAGAGCAGCTTAAGGTTAATATTTGCTCTGCACAGCATCCTGAACCAGCCTTGATTTGTTTTATATAAGCACTGGCAAGGACACAAGAAAAGAGTGCACTCCTGCCTTACTTTTGCTTAAACAACAACAGAACACCAACCTCACAAACGTGAGATATAGTTAAAAAAAAAAAAAAAAAGATAAATACACCTTTTTTTTTTTTTTTTTTCAAAAATAGAAGTACTCAGTGCATTTATATCAGCAGCTCCTCCCTGAAACACAAAATCATTGACTATACTGTGCCTCCCTGATTTTTACTTTTCTGTAAGTATTTACTGAATTCCTAAATGACATATTTTTTTGGCTGAACTTCAAGTCAGTTGGTTTTTTCCAAGTTGAATTTTATGCTTTTTAACCCCTTGGTTTACACTTGTAGTTGGACATCAGGGAAAAAAACCCAAACAAATTTATTTTATGCATTACAGAGCCAATCAGAATCAATGCCTATAGTCTATGACACAAGAGTAGTTTTTCCTGAAATCTCTAAGCTTCTTCTGCAGCTTATTTTTTAATCTTTTCAAACAGATTTTTAAAAAAGAAACTTTAAAAGGTTAATGTCAATCCCATTATTTCAAATAGTCTTTACACAACTTAAGAATGTTGCCATTCAGTGTTGCCCAGGAATCCAATTAGATTCCAAATCAGAGTATCCAAATTACAAAAGCACCATAAAACCTACTGTGCTGCTGCTAACAGCATGCTAGATGATCATGTATGCTATGCATTTTAGGAAAAGTTAATTCTCATCTAGTTTATATTGTACTATAGTCTGATTCCACCTCCCCTGCCCACAACTTAGCTTGCACAGATATTCTCCTTTACAACAGTACAACTGTGAAGTCCCAATTAGACTGAATAAATCTGCATGTGATATTTTAGCCCATTCATAATATTGAAATAATTCTTTGAAGTACTGTGCAGCACCATATGGTATTTTATCCAGTTTCATCATTTGCACAGAATAGCTTGCAGTAGTTTGTTACACAATATTCTGAAATATACTGCAGCTGTAGTCTGCAGAAATATAAGCTTTCTCCTTTCTGCATTACTTATTAGGATCTCAGGGATGCTCTAAAAACCTTAAGTAGTAGAAGATCCACTTAGAAGGATAACAAGCTCCTGAAAAATCAGTTTCTATCCAAGAGGGAAAGAGATGGAAAACAAACAGTTAAAAATGAAAGTGTACAAAATTAATTTTACTTTTTCACTTTAGACACCTATAGCTCTTAAAATAATAGAAATCTTGGCATTAAAGAGATGGGTATACCTAGAGATATTAGCATGCTTGAGGCTATGTGCAAACTTAATTTCATTAAAAGCATTGTCTTTTATGCCTCCCACCACCAGCACTTTCTTCATTAAGAAGAGTAGTCAATGACTTGAATTTGCTTTAGCATTCAATGCACATTGGATGCATGTGTTCAAGTGCCTTGATATTTTTAAAAAAAGATGAGCCTAGCAGAACCTCAGTGTGATACATTAACAAGAACAGATTCATTAACAATCTTTATTTTAAAAGTACTTTTTATGTACTCACACAACAAAGGGAATTTTTTTCTGCTCTAGCCCATTCGCTCATCCTTTCTATTGCTGCCTTTGAAATTCCTTTCAGGCGTCCTCTGAAGTGGAAAGTTTTATACTGCTGTTACCAGGCATCCCTGCATGCTGTTGCATGCCACCTCCAAAATATTACGAACCCTTTTCCTTAAATACAAACTGAAAGTGCTTGGCACCACAGGGGAAAAAAAAAAAAAAAACTGGAAAAAAACCTAAACACACCTTTTTTAGACTTCAGTTATTCTTTTTATCTGCCTGCACTGTCAGGCTTTACAGGCAGTGTGATTTGCAGTCATGAGGATGTTGTGGTTTGTGTAGCAGACAGGTCTGGGCAGGCTGGCAGCTGCAGGTAAAGCAGTACCACTGCCCGAGCTCCACGCCTCTGCCCTGTGCTCCACGACAATCATTCACAGTAGCAACGCAAGCAGATGCACCAAAGCAAAGCTACCACAGTTCTCAGCCCAACACATTGATACACAGTGTTAGAAACTTCCCAAAATTTCACTGAATGAAAATAATTCCTTAATGGCAATGCAGTCAGTCACCCTATACTACATGCTGTAATTATTAAATAATTCTGTAACCATAGGTAAGAATAATTTTGGATAATTTTAATAATATTTCAAATTAAACACAAAGATGAAAATGTAAAACAAAAGTGAACACTAGCGAATATATATAGAATACAGTTTACAGAAAAGACATGTATGCACTGCCTGTGCAAATTGCAGAAAACAGAGCCTTATAAACAAACTGGCAAGGATGGTGGGAAAATTCTATTTAAAGACAACACAGGGTCCTAGAACATTAGCTGTAAATGCGTATAATAAGTAAAAAAAAAAAAAAAGTTCATCAACCTTACCAAAGGAATCTGAGATAATTCAGGAAGGACAGAGCATTGTTTCAGGTATTTTTACAATTTTGTTGAAACTGTCCAATATTCCATAAATTAATCCAAAACACACATTCTCTCTTTATCTACAGGAGCATTATGATGTGCTTATTCTAACAGCAACCTAATTGTGCACATGGCAATGTATGTAAGTATGGTTACAATCTCCAGTCTTACGAGTCCTTTGTGGTTACCAACCAAGCAATGAATTTTATTACTATAGTGATAAAGCTCATGTATGAATCTTACAAAAGATGAATGACCTCATTTTTCCTCAAAGGGGAGTTCCACTGCTACAAGAGTGACGGCTGGCAAAATAATTATGCAATCAAAAGACTAAACTGATTCAGCTGGAACTCAAGCTCTGTCAGTAATGCTGCTCACGAATGTTATGATCCTGGCAAAAATGGCATTAGAAGACTATGACAGTTTTTCAGATAGGTAATATTCCAGAGAAAGCTGAGTGAAGTTAGAGAAAGAGTGAGAGATGATTCACCTGATCCAAAGTGAAATTTGAAATTTATGTAAAAGGATACATTCATATACTGGCATTAAAAATTTTTAAATCTCTAGAATTCTCCATTAGCAAGCATTATAAACAGGAGCAATACTTGTTTTAAATGGATTGCACATTTAAGCCTTGAAATGTAAAAGTTAAAACCTGTAAAAAATACCATGCATTAGTTCTTTTATGATAGAATTTATTGTAATGGCAAATTCTACCATGCACAATGGTTTTATGTACTTGGACTAGTATTTCCAAGGAACACTCATGTATAGCATCTGAACATTCCCAAATTAAAGAATGCTTACAATGGTGTTACAAACAAATAAGAAACCCCAAATAAGAAACCTCAGTGTGATACATTAACAGGGCAGTTACTTACAATGAAACATAAGTTGTCCCCTGCAATTTACAAAAAAGCGCAGTTATAACTGAAAACACCACATACAACTGGGCAGAATGTTAAAAAGCTATTTTACAAGTATTACTAATAGCATTATTCAGGTTTTAGCATTAAAGAATAACAACACTAAACCCTCCCTTGAAGGTGATTGTTTCCATTGTTGATAGATCAGTAACTGAGATTTCAAAACTTAACCTCTGACTAAAAGATACCAAGTCTTTTTAGGTCATGGGGTCCTACATGAGGTCTCTCAGAAGAAAGCATAAAAGTCCTAAAATAACAAGCACACACACAGGTTTCTCTTAATTTGCCCTGTTGGATTCCCGTAATAAGGGCTTAATAGCTCCAACCCCAGAGCAACTCTGCAGTCATCAACAAGACCATTTACCACATGATTTAGCAAACGTATTTCCAAGATTTTCACTTACATGTGCTACACAGAATTGAAATTAATGTAGAGCAATTTATGAGTAATATTATTCTGGGATTCACAGTTCTTTGCATATCAGATCCAAGAAAGAATCTCAATTTCCCTGAGGCATACACAAGTCGCACAGTACCACCCTGTTCCTCACCATTTACTGTGCTATGGGCAACCAGCCCAGGACTGTGCCCTTTCCTTTTCCAGACCAGGATTTGGGTTTGAAGAAAGACAGAGGAAAAAAAGTAATAAAATGTAGTCCCATTCACATAAACCCATGGTGAAATTCACACTGTTTGCAACACCCAAACAAAATATGAAGCCACCTTTCAGAAAATGTGTTTTCCTTACCCCAGATTATTGCACCTGTCTGGGAACCGGAGCACCATGCAGACATCTGAGTAACAGCTCAACTAATTGTCAGCTTTGCCTTCCTCTGTAGCACCACCAGCTAAGCATTCCTAACAGAAGGAAGCACCAATGTAAGGCAGTGTGCCAGCTGAAATCAGAGATACCCAGAAGATTGCAGAGACTATTTAAACCAATGGATCAACACTCTCTCCTGGCTCTCCCACTCACTGTACCTTTTCCACAAACTTGTTTGAGGGGAATGTATGATCATCATACAAACTGATAGGTGAGGGCAGGAACCCATTTTAATGGCCTCTCTTCCCCACCATATTCTCCACACTTCAAAATCCATATAAATTAAGTCTACCCATATAGCTCTTGTGTGATCATATTATTCCTTAAAGAAAGCAGAGTCCTCCAACAGAGGACACACAACTCTAGCTCAAGTCTTTGCAGTACTGATTAGCTTATAGATCTTGCAAAATAAACTTCAGCTCAGCCCTGGGGTTGCTTACATTTTTTTAACCCTCTCCCTCAGCTTTAAGGCAATGGCATCTACTCTAACCTTACATATTTTTCTTTAGTGAAATGACAGTCATGGTGAGTGCATGCTCACCACCCTGGTTTTATTCAGTTTATTCCTCCAGCCCATCAGCAGTAATTGAAATTAAATGTGTCCACATAGAATGATGGTCTAGTACTTCCAATAAGTGTCTTCTGAAGAGCAAAGTCTTCTCTTTTAACAGACTGTCAATTGATTTTGTTAAAATTATTTCATTCTGACCATATTCTAAAGGACTGACAACTAATTACAAAAAAAACCTTACAGTCTTTTCCATGATCTCATAAAAACAAACTAATAAAAAAAGATTCAATGGAATTTGAGGTCATCATACAAGACCTAACTTGATACAACCTTCCATGTCGGCAATGAATTGCTGATAGTTACCTTTGTAAGCAGAGTTCTCCAAGCAGTGCCAAATCCACCTGGCACCATTTCTGCTGGAGAGAAAAGTAGCTGTTTATTCCATATGAGGAGGCATCAGAAGTCTTTAAAAACCCACACTGTCCAAAAGGACACAAAATGGAAGGAAGTTAGACTGGTGGCATCTCCCTGTGCTCCCAGAAAACCCACACCAAACTTCAACCCTAATTTGTATTTTAGACATACTCTTATCATTATCTTGACATGTTTGCTTCTAGAAACAGAAGAAACTAACTTGTCTTAGTTAATTTTTAGTCTTTTGGTACGTCACCTTCCACAACTTTTCAAAGACCTCTCATTACAGCACTGACATATTCATGACTAGAAGGACAAAAGAAAACCATCAACAGAAACCAGACATGCTTTCTATCTTCTCTTCTTAACAAATAAAAAAGTGAGCAAACAGGAGAAGCAGGAGATAGGAAGCAACAGCTTAACATCAATTAATTTGTTTCCAGAGAAATAATAGAAATAAATAGTGCAAGATGGATAAATGACTCAGCTGCCATCTGCTTCTGTACTCAGCAGCACTTTGGAAACACAGCTACTACAGTGAAGTGTTTTGCAAATACTGCAGCAAAGAGGGCAGTATGTAAACAGAGGAGAGTGAGGGAACAAAGCAAAACTGATACCCACTCATCTGTAGGAGTTTCTTACATGTGTCACCTTTCTAATCACAAAGCAGAGAATCTCTTCAGATAATGTAGGTCCCATGTGTGTTCTGGATCTGCAACTGCCAGCTCGATGCTCCTACACCTGCTGATACGCAGAACTACCCATGCAGAATATTTATTTTGTTCAGAAACATTCCTAGTACCTCAGAGTAACACATCCCTCCACAGAAAAGCATCTACAATTTTGGTTTCAGTTTCCTTAAAATCCAACTAATCTGATTACAAGCAGACAAATACAAGAGAGTAATTATAGACTACAGAAGTGTAAACTATCTTAGTTTTTTTGGAAAAGTATTTTTCAGCTACTTTTGTGACAGATTATTAGCTAGTTTACTATAAGTGCTATCAATCAATATAGCTATATGTTTCTATAAAATTGTAAAAAATATGTTAACATTTCTAACTATCTATCTAACTAAATTAACTATCTAACTAAATTACTGTCTAACTAACTATCTATCTAACTAAATTACTACAGATGTAATTTCAAAAATTTATTATCCCAGGTACAAATTCCACTCAACTGGCCACTGTCTTAGTGACTGATAGATAAGAAAACTACCAATATTATATTCTCCCATCGGTTTCTCACAAATGGCAATTGCCCAAGGAGCAACTTTGGTAACTTTAAGCACATCACAGTTATGCACATTGGCTCATATCCCTTGACGGTTTCTGCTTCCTGCCCCCAAGGTATGACACCAAGAAATCCTAACACCTCAGAAGTTCTGAAACACTGATGAATTAGCAGCATCACAGAGTTAACAGAGATGCATAAGTGCGCACATGCAGGAAAATAACTAAATTCAAATTAAATTTCAAGGTCCTCTTAAAAAAATTCTAAAAATTAATCCAGACGTATACCATGTTTCAAAAAAAAAAAAAAAGGAGAAAGTGAGAAGCAGAAAAGAGCTAGGAAAAAATGCTAGCACATACAAGTACAGGCAGCAGGAATACAGCAGGACACACTTGATTCCGTTTGCCTGTTCTAAGTGCTCATATGCATCAGAACCTCTACATCTCTAATGCAGAGCTCCTTTTTCTCACACCACTTTTCTCACGTTCTGGTGAAATAACTCTCATTTTGCGTTTGTTTTCACACAAAATAGTGAATACCAGACTTCTAGAAAACATGCAGATGACTTTTATAATTTACATCAACACTAATGATCTACTTTATCTCATGTCTAGACAACTGTAAGAATTACCATTTCTGAATAGTGCATACTCAGTCTCTGTAAGGAAGTAGCCCTGGACTCTCCCATGATTTTTTTCTAACTATAAAGAAGAATTCTGTTACAATGTCTGGCTCAGAAATAATGGCAGAATTTCTAGATGGGAAAAAAAGTTCATATTTTATTTTTTGATCAAAAAATTCTAATACAAGTATTAACTTTCAAATCAAGTTATTCTTCCCTGCCCTGAAAATAACTAAAATAAAAAGAAGTGTCTTGGACAGCTCAGTCATTGTTAACTAAGGCATTTACAATGTGTACAACTGCTGAAAGCAAAATCAGCACAGACAACAAATCCATCCAAACAATCTGGTGACATAACACTGAATTGTTACTCTAAAAACTCACAGCATCATTTGTTATCTTAGAAACTTTCCATTTAATTGCAATTAGCACTACATGAATAGAGCTGTCTTGGACTGTGCCCACTAAAGCTTCTAGAATTATTCTAAAATTATCCTTTTACCCAGTTTTCATGGTAAAGCTTCTTCGAATTAAGCAAGTACAGTAACAAAAAGATTATGGAATTCTGGGTTCAATAAATGGTATGAGAAAGTCATTAAAGAAATAAGTATTTCTCAGGGTATGCCAACCTTGAAAAAGCTAAAAGCTGGAAGGTCAGCTTTAGGTCATTCTCTACATTACAACACAGGAAAACAAAGCTCCCAGGCTCTTCTTGAGAGACAGCTAGGGCTATCAAAGAGACATCTGCAGATTTCTTAACAGAGACACTGATCTAAATCAAACACTCCTGGATGCAAATGGAGCATTAAAGTCAGATGACTTATGGAGAAGTTCTAAATTTATCATGGAAAGATAGCAGCAGCTTAATTAAGGCTGTTATCAGCTTCCACTATGAATATTTGTTATCAGCTCTCCAGTTCTCACCTCAGACATCTGACTTGATTTAGCAACTAACACACATTCAAGACAGTTCAGTACTTATGGGAAGGTTATATACAAATACACATTTGTTAGATTCCAATTTTCATATATTTTACCATTAATTACTTATTTCTTCAAGTAGATTTGCACAAAAAATAATTATTTTAGTTAAAGCACAGTGCTTTTGACAGTTTACTGGCAATTCTAGTGACTGGCAATTTTGAACTGGCAATTCTAGTGACCTGAAAAGGAACGTTTAGTTCACAAAGGCGTTCACTGATAGCTACACAAGTTTGTTTTATTAATTTAACTCCAAAGATTTTCAATACGCAGAACCAAGCATTGAATTTGTGAATAGCTCACAATTTTACAAGATTACAAGGGGTCATGAAAATTACTACTGGGTCCCTCCTGTACTGAGAGTTACGTAAGCTGTTCCTTTGTTCTGCAGATAACTGAGCTCTGTGTGTGAGCAGTATTCTATCTTGAACATTGCCAGTGCACACATAATTCTTAACCTGCTTCCTCTAGTTAAGGTTCCTTTTATCCTTGAAGTCAGTCTTTTCTCCACCTTTTCTGCTTCATCATCCTTGCCAAGAAATCCAGATGTTTACAAAACCAGATTACAATTTAATAAAAATTTGCACAGTTTTTAAGTGTTCACAAAGCCTGACTCAAAAAAAAAAAAAAAGGCAGCCTGAAAATGACAGATTTTTCCTCTTCTACAGCATTTTTGCACCCACTTTGTGCAACACATGAGCTTAGCCCCTGAAGAGCCAGCCAGTAGGCTGCACAAGACAACAAAAAAAGCTAAGTACAAAAACACCATTACAAAATTATCATCACTTGGAAACCAGACATGATGTCCCAAGGTGACACTGAAAGGAAAAAAGTCAATGGTGGATGTGGCCTGTTCTATCATAGCCCTGCTGTCAGCAGATTCTCTCTAGGAGCAAAGAAACGAAGGTGATGTATTGTTGCAAACCGTGTTCCTTACAAAAAGCAAGCCCCAATCCTTCAAGGTGATCTATGAAGCCAGAGATACAGGTTCTTTTTGTAGTGGAAGATTAACATGCATGAGATCACACTGTAGTCACACGTTTCCTGTAATGTTATTTGCTGATAATCCTTTAACAATTTTAAAGCTTAAATTTTAAAGAATATGGGTGTTCATCATTAACCTTATCATTATCACTGGTTTTGCAGTGCAGCAGTTAAAAATAGACAAAATAAGCATGAAAGAAACCATGGGAGAAAAGAAAAAGAAGAGCTTTTAGAACAAAACTAAACCAAAGTATTTTTCAAGAAGCAGCTAAAACTACCAAGTGAAGATTGAATACTTGCTCATCACACCATTTACAGACCTCTAAAGGAAACAATTTGCCACTGTCAAACAACACTAAGCAGTCGATGATAACATCTATATTTAGGCTAACTCTTTTAATTATAAAAGATGGTGGCCTTTTTTTTTTGGTCCCTGAAATAATCTAACAGATTCATTTTCTGAAGAAGGTTTTTATTACTCAATAGGGAGAAAGTAGTAATGTGCCTTTGCCAAGTGAAATTATCACCATATTGCTCAAAGTCAGGAACTTCCCAAAACATTCCTCTTCTGTCATCTTCCACACCAGAAAAATTAGTGAACTAATGACAATAATAGCTTAATGTGGTCTTGACAACAAAAGACAAGTCCCACACTGATTTCAAGGGAAATAACAGTGGTGTACAGAAAACCTTGAGACACAATAAATTTCTGAAAGCCTATAACAGGTTCTTGCTATTCTTGGTAATTTTCACAACATCTGGCTCATGATACCTGTAAATCACCTTTAAGTGGAAAACCTCACAAACCAGCCTAAACCTCAGACCCAGAAGACCCTAGACCACGGAATAACAGCCTCCTCCTGTTAGTGTCTTATATATTCAGCCCTGCATTGAAAATATTCTTTAAAGCTTTGCTGTGGTGCCTCATCGTAATTACAGCTGTGCAAAACAGAGCCCATTAACACCCCGTGCTCCCCAGACCACCCGTGTCAGAAGCAAAGGCCTGGGGCTCCACATATGCACAACTACACAGCAAGACAGGCACTGCAGGCTGCAGCCTGCCCAGAGACAGAATGGCCAGAGATTCCTACGCAGTCCTGTCGCCTAGAGCACAAGTACTGTCATGCAGCTCCATTTATATGCATACAATGTTTAAAACGGAAAAAAAAAAAAAAAAAAAAAAAGGAAAAAAAAGTTCTTAGGTACATCAAACTTCTACCACGGTTCCCCACTCAGTCTGGCAAAACTCCATGAGAGGTTTTACACTGCATTGCTTTTTGCAGCCAAATGAGGACGGATGCAAACTACTTTGCTATGTCCTGATCTCACTCTGTTTTGAGGGTTAAACTGGAGATGCCATAAACCAGTACCTGGAACTTACAGAATTACACAGAATTTTTACCTCTCTGTCTGAAATAATGTATTTTTTTTTCTGCTTTATTTCAAGTTTTAGATAAGTCAGAATATATTTGAAGACTCACAATATATTACTGGATTATGTAAGAACTTTTACAAGGACACAAATAAAAGCTAACCTTTTGAGCTTGAATGACCTCAGAAAAAAATATCTTCAATGCTTAAAAATCTTTCCAAAATCTTTGGGTTTTCAATGCAAGCAAAGGAAAACAAAGGAATTAAAACATTTTATGGAGCATTTCATTAAAGGCCAAAACCACGTATTTCTTCATTTTTGTACTCTCACACCTTTTGTTACATTCTCAGCAAATACAGCAGATCTCAGCAAGATATTTAACAAGGCTAAAAGACAACCTGATTGAAGTGTTGAGAACAAAAGCAGGCTGAAAACATGTTCTACTTTGTATTAAAAATATTCACTTCTTCATTGTCTTATGCGATGCATACTAGATTTAAAAAAAATTTAGATACATAAAATTATCATTATGTATTTCTAATTTTTTTAAAATTAAAATAGCTGATTTAATTTTCATCTGTTTAATGAATCCCATCAGTTATTCATACATTCTTTATCATTCAGTTTGGCTACCAATCAAAGTTATGCTTGAGAACAACAAGGACAAAAAGCAAGCAGGATCAGGGGTACAGTTAGATTTCCTTACACTAACAACTATCATAAATTATTTACTGAACTTCAAAGCTTTGAAACTGGTGATGAATATGGTAGGAAAAAATAAGATGTGTTTGTTTACTATCAATTATTAATTACATATGTTTTACAGTATAACATGAAGAAAATAATAAAAATGTATTGCACTCATTTCACTAAAATTTACTGTTCCATTTTACTAAAATTTACTGTATCCATTCAGAGATGATGCATTAATTATTTGGTAACTTTGTAATAATAAGACATGGAAAAAAACCTGACAAGTTAAGAAAAAAAGGGATTGAATCCATACTTTGCAGTAAGAAATGTACATCTGTATATGCAAAACATTTTCAGGACTAGGGAAAATGAAGTCCTGAATCAAAATAAACTACTTATATAAGCCAACTCAAGTAATAAAACATTTAGAACCTAGAATACAAATGAAAGCTGAACTAAATTCAGTTCCAAAGCAGACAGATCAAAGAATTAACATGTCAGTCCCTCTACACAAAGCAGGAACCAAACCAGCCATTAAAGGTTCAAATTTTCTAGTGATTGGAAGTAAATCTGGGATGCCCAACTGTATGGCTGTATGGCAGATAGCTGCTGGTTTTAGTGCGCCTTAGGTCAGACGTGGCAAAATTCACACTTCTAACCAGTGCTGTTTGTAATAGATTGGATGAAACACGTTTACAAAAGAATCAATAAATGTAAAGACTGGAAAGAATTAGAGAGGCTTGCAGGCTTGTACCTATTGTCTGGGGGAATTAGATGTCAGTTTGAGCACTATAACTCCAACAAAGGTTTCCTAGTTTTAATTTACTAGAACACATAATGGGCTATGTAGAAGCTGGGAAAGACTCGTCTGTCTGAATATATTACTTAACAAACACTTTAATTAATGTTACAAACATTATTATAGTCTGGCATACTCCTCTTCTGCTCATTCACTCTATTTTGCCATCTTATCATCAAAGGGCATTTCTTTGTAAGGTTGTTCCACTAACTCTCAGAAGCAAGAAACAATGCAACATGCTCAAAACATGGATCAAAATAAATTGCAATACACAGGAATGCTAAAAGCTATATCAGTAACTAGAGATACACAGCCTTCTAGTGTGTCTTACACAGCATATATATTTGTATAACTTAAGCATTTCTACAGGTTAGCTATACTATATCCTAAATGCATATCTTAAGAAAATTTGCCATTTGTAAACAATTGTATAAAACAAATGCATAAAACAAGACAAGTAAATAACTGTTGGCTACAGTGAAAAGAAAAAAAAAATTAAAAAACCAAACCCAACCCAAAAAATCACCACCACAATTTTCCAAAAATTTCAAAAAGACTGGCTGATGTCAGAAAATATAGCTCAAGTCTGGTTCACAAAACATCTTTCCTGCAGTTGTTCAATTCTTCAACTAGTTCTTGTGAAACACAAGATCCATACACTTTTCTAATGAAATATTGCACAACTACTGGACTTCTATACATCAGCTTGATATGACTTTAGTTCAAATGTGCAACCTAAATAAAAAAGACACAAGTTTTGTATTCCAATAAAATAAATAAGACATAAGGTATAGTTTAACACCAGGCTGAACTTCAAGGGTTACCTTTGAGATTCACAATACATTTTCTCACATTATCTGATATATAAAGTAGAAAATCAGGAAACAAAGATGAACAAACCATCCATAAGTTTCTCCAAATAAACCATATGGTCTAGTGTTCCAACAGACAAAATGAAATTTTAAACACAATAGGACTGTTTAATGCCATATTCCACTGGGTAAAATTGGATACAGAAGGTTGGATTTCTCCATCCCAGGTTCCCTCTTCAAACCACAAACTGTTCATGTGCAGCTGATAAGTACAGTATCTCTGAAACTCCCTTTATAACCCAGTGCATACATTGAAACAATCACTGGAGTGCATTTTTTCCTAGGGAAATGAGCAAAGAACCCAATTTCTGAAGACAAAAATGTATTCTATCACAGGGTTTTGAATAACAAGTTATTGAGTTCTTGTTCTATCTATGATGGGAAAGTCTCACTTGGGACTTTTTGGTTCATTTGACAAGAAGTTGTTATGACTGTAAAGGCAAAGGTATACATATATCTACATTACAAAGAATGTCCTTGTTACGAAGAAAGACTTTGCTGATATTCCTAACCCCAGACAAAGAAAAGCATAATGTGTATTCATTTTTATGTATTAAATACTTGCATGTTCAGATATGAGAACATTGCTGCATGCTGGTGGATTTGGTTTCCATCCTGTCAGCAATAACCTGTGTGCTTGATGCGCTCCCTTGTGCTTCAGCTAGTACAAAGTACTGCTTTACTACATCTACAGCAACACATGTTTGGCATCCTGCTTTCTTCTCATTTAAATCTACTTTAACAACTTGGGAGCCTTGTCACTTGGACAGCCAAGGTCATGAGTTTTGAAGAAGGTTCACTGCAGGCAAATCCCAAAGGGATATATGAGTGTCTCTTTGTCCAGTCACATCAAAAGAAAGTTTTAAAAAGGGTTAATCGACACTTTAAAATAAAAAGGAAGTGCACTCCACAACAGACACTCCTGTTTATGCTCCTTTGGGCTGTTCATTGTACAAATCTAGTTGACAGAAATTGGAATGAAAAGCTTAAAACCAGCTATTCCTAGAAAAAGCTGCCTCAGAAAAAGAGAACACACGATTAACCTTTTGGTATATCCTTAGCCTAGTAAATGATAGCATTCCACCGTGCAGTAACATATTATGCAGTTCCTTCTCTGAAAATCTCACTAAAATTTATATATCAGTATAGGCCTTAATTTCTACAATAACACAAAATTAAGTAATTAAGATGTTAAAAAATAAAATCAATACTTCCTTCTCTTGGTAAGCCCCTACCCTCCCCAGTAAGGGGAGAGTTACTACCACCCTTCTATAACTGATGAGTGTCCAGTTTTTAAAACTGAGGTACAGGGGCTGGCATTCCAGTATTTTGAAAAGAGGCAAAACACATCTTCCGTCAATAAAGGTTTTTCACAGTGAGAAACTTCAGGGAAATACTGTCCTTGCAAAAAACGTGATTGACCTCGCCTCAACCAAAAACTAGATTCCCAGATATACACTCCTATAAAATCCACTATCATTGTGGTTATATAACTGAACAAATAGTTAAAGTACCTTTTCTGTTGCCAATGAGAGAGGGAAGAAACACCTATTTAAAATATTTGCCAACTAGAGGTGGGGGAAGTAGGAAGTTCTGCACTCCAATGGATGAAGGGTAAAAGGTATATAATACTGGTAAAAGATAAGCACAAATATTTCTGGTTATAGACATCCATAGAAACAGGCAAACTGTTTTATACATGGTAATGTCAGGTTTCTTAAACACTATTCTTATTTATCCAGTTTCCTTTCACTTCCCTTCCGATACAATACCAAACAACACACTTAATGACCGCTTACCTCTAAAGTTAAAGAAATAGTTGCCTGATTGTTGCCAATGTCTCACAGACTTTCTTTCACCTTGCAACAGACTCCTATGGAAAATGGAAAGCCAATTATTGACGCAGAATCAACCAGAAGTGTGCTCTTTCTTACTAACACAAAATTACAATCAGACTACATATTTATTTTAAGTATTTCAGTGCTAGAAGTGCTCTCTACAAGGAGAAGTCCAGCAAGAGCTGCAGTATGAAAGCAGCTTCTTTGGTTTATGCTCAGGTTCAGGAAGAGAGGAAAATGATTCAGTGGACAACAACAGAAAGATGAAGCAGTCTGTTCCTACTTGCTAGTTCACCCAAAACCAGTAAGTATTTACCACAGGGATGGGCAAACACCTGCACAGGATGCTCAGAGAGGTCATGGGGTCTCCTTCCTGCCAGGATTCAAGACTCAGCCTGGACACAGTATGGAGAAACCCAACCTAAACAAGCCTGCTTGGAGGTGATCTAGAAGATGAATGAGGAAACCTCTGGAGGTCCCTCCAAACCTAAATGATTATTCATATACAAGCAGAGAATAATTTTTAACCAATTATTTTTCTAGTCGTACAAGCTCTGCATTGAGGCACACTGGACTCCTGCCAGAGCGAGTAGCCTGAAGAATATGGCAGCCTTCATGATCCATGGAAGATTAGTAAGTGACTGGCACATAGCAGAAATAAGAAATTTTGGAATTTTTTAATTTTTTTGACACTAACACCCAGAGAGGTAACAGGCTCCAGGACACCTGAGATATACTTTTCTTTCTTTTTTTTTTTTTTTTTTTGTGATGTAACAATTATTTCTCATTTAATTTTTAATTATTAGAAAAGAAATAACTTGCTTTGTCTAATTATAAATGTTAGTGCGTCATTAAATAGCACTCCAGAGAATGCTTCCATATTTTAGGTACCCCTGTGAAAAATTTCTTTTTTCTTCCCTTCTGTATGAATCTCTAGGTAGCATGTAATCCTGCTGCAAATCTTTATTCACAAGTAGATTTTCCATCAATATATTTCCACTGTTAATCTAGACTACAAATGCAGAGCAAAAGAAACATACATCTAGGAGACAATACCTTAAATTTAGCACTAACATGACAAATTTTTCTTTCCACAAAATTAAACCTGTCAGTCCACATCTGTTCATGAAGAAGGAAACAACTCAGTATTCCAGCAACTTCTATTCCAGCAACTTTTCAAAACAAAAGTCTAGGCTTACTATACTCATCTCCAGTGCAGGAATCATTAACATAAAATATCTCTTGATTCACGAGCATCACAGCAGGCAAGACATTACTTTCACCCATTCTGCACTTGCAGTTGATTTTTCCATGTTTATGCTGTTTGGATAGACAAGTAGTAGGGCACATTCAGCTGCAAACCCCTTCAGAAGCACACCTGACACTGCTTTACATTAAATAAGTGCTGCAAGTACCAGTGTGGGATACTCTGTACACAGAAATCCATAAGAATATACTGCTGTTAAGACATTAATACAGTTTAGCCCATTTGAGAGAATTTTGAATGCTGGTGCCCAAGCCATTTATCGTACTACATATGGTACTGGTGCAGCTAATCAATAGTATTTGTAACTTAACAAGACTGAAAAGGCAAACCTACGGTCCAGAAAAACAAACATGGCTTGCTTATGCACACTTAGTTATGAAGGATGAAAAGAATTTTTTTTTTTTTGCTAATGATGCATTACCAAAGTATTCTGAGTATTCTATTTGTTAAATGCCATGCAGCTCACATAGCATTAACTAATGCAATCCTCATCTGAATTGACATCATTTAAATAAGACAAGTACCATATTTCATACAGGCCTAAAATTTTAGAGCATTTTCTTGACCCAAATGGCACATTCTATTTTTGTCAATTACATATATTAAAAAGAAGGAAGCAAATTAAGACAAAGTAGCAGGGGAAAAAAGCAATCTTAGAATGTTCAGGTAGTTTCTGTGCTGTAGAAACCACATATATACATGCCAGATTTTCTTTAATTATTTTTCTCCTAACTATACAGTTAAATCAGCCAAGAGATCCTATGTTGGTAGCTGTCCTAAGGAGTCAATTTCAACTCTTGACACAAAATATAACATGCTAGGACATTTAGCAAAATTCAATTATATTATAAAACACTTTAGCTAACAAAGATATTAACTTTCCCCATTTCTGCTCCCATTTTAAGGAATCAAACAGACCGTTCTTATTTTACTGTTTTCTAAAATCTAAAGACAGTTACTTAATGAGCAAAAACATTTGCTCACAACCCAGAGTGATCCTCACATCCCAAGACCCCTTCAGATAAAGTAGTTCTGTCAGGAGCCTGAAAATGACTTTTTTTAGTGGTTATCATATTTTCTGATTTGCAACTTATCACTGTTTATTTTTCCTCCACCAGAAAACACCCAAACCTTGGGTCTTATCTATTGGTCCTACTGTATAATTTACTGCCAGAAAGATAAAACCACATAGTTGATCTACTCACATCTCCAGCTCAGAGCTACAGTTCCTTATCACACAGCTTTATACAGCTTAAAGACTAGATGTATACAAGAGCAGTAGCCCAAACCAATTACTGTGATATCAACGACTAGATTTTTCTACCTAAGAATTCCAAAACCCACTCCTCAACTTGGATACTGGTTACTCTATGTTCCAGCTCAGCAATAGAAACAAGGATATTTCTTAGTTCTCCTGATCTCTGTTTTCAGTAACAGATTTCTGGGAGGCCATGTGAGATCATGGGAAGCTTGGGTTTGGAGTTTTTTCATTTGCTTGGGTGTTGTGGTTTTTTGCTGGGTTTTTCATTGGGGGAGAGATAGGTATGGGATTTTTTCAGTTTGTTTTTTTAAGTGTTTTGTTTCTAATTAAAACCTTTTCCTTTACAGATAAAAAATAATTGTTTAATCATGGCTATAGTTTTTCCATCCTATATCAACACCTTTTAATCTCTTTTTTAATCTATTAATCTTTTTTTTTAATCTATTATTTGTAATTCGTAATCCAATTTTTCCTATAAATACCTATTTTTCATCTCTGAGGCATGTCAGTGAATATTTCTTTTCCCCTAATATACCTGTTCTAACAATGCATCAAAGAGGAGAAATCTAAAAGTAGTTATCTAACATACACATACTTACTGGAAGCTGGTTTAAGCTTAGTGTGTTGTTTTAGAAGGTTAATACTGACTGCGATCAAAAACGAAAGTTATTTGTATTTCCACTTACTAAAATAAAGCATCAATAAGAAGCAAATGAATGACAAATTTCTGATTGTGAGGACTGAGGTGTTAAATATAAAGCTACATAAACTACATTCAAAACAGCAAACAACTAATTCCTACTCAATTTATGGAATTGTGCTATATATATCACACTATTATTCAACAGAGGGCATTCTGCTGATCAGATATTATGTGGACACGAGCTCCATGTTAGCCTTAAATTTGTACTCAAAGGAGCAAAATAAAGACCATTTAACAAAATTTTTTTTAAAATTGCCATTGCAAATATATTCTCCTAAAGGAATTCTCGATATCGTAGGGATAACACTGAACGCACACACACAGAAGATTTATCTTCCACAAGCATCAGAGCACTTGACCAGGATTGCGACCATTCCTTTTTCATAAATGGAAAAACCAGGATGAAATGTTATTTTCATAAACACAGCAGCAGGCATGAAAATAATCAAAGTCCATAATTACAATACTTTTACTGTATTCTACAGAGAGAATGTAATATCTTTAAATGCTAATTAATTGTTTAATTTTAATATTAATAAAGATTTCAGGTGAAACATGCTTAATTTTACCCAAATAACTAGTAAACACTGAATGAGTTGATATTTAACATTCCTTTCCATGGACCTCAAACCAAGAATGTGCTAGATGTAAGAAATACAATATCTTGAAATTGCGTAGTCTTCTTTTCAAAATATGGAAGACTTAAACAGAATTAGTTTTATATAAATCTAACATCACCCATCGCTACCTGAAAGGCCTAACAACTGTTACTAGTTCAGTGAAAGTACTAAATAAAGAAGCTGCCCAGTACATCTTGGAGTATATTTCTATCACAATGAAAACAAATTAGAATTGGAAATAATGTTTATTTACACCATAAATATTCTATTCTTGATTTTTTTTTCTTATTTGTAAATTTTTTTTTTTTTTAAAGCATCTTAGAATGTTTTTGAACAGCTGGTTCATTCAGTTGGTTCTCTTGGAATTTCATACTCGAGAATTTTTCTAGAGTATCCCAAATTAATTGGCACATTTTATTTCTAAGTCATCTACTTACCAAAGAAACATGACTACCTCACATTAACTAACTACATAGAAGCAACATGTTAGGCTAGACACCAATTATTCTAATTATCTTTGGGTTTACAGCTCAGACAGATTCTTAACTCCTGATGAAGTCTCCTGTTTTCTTGCAGCAGTACATACTGAAAACATTGCTGTTTTTAAAAGATAAGCCATACTGAATATTTTTGTGCATTTGCCACAGGCAAATAGTATTTTTTTCTGGACAATTTGATCTTGCACCGTAAATTGTACGCACAGTGCATGTTTCACTCACAGATCAATTTGGTAAACGGAAGCAGAAAATTTTCTGAAAGGGAAGGATTTTGCTTTAAGACCTTCCACATAATTTTTTCACTTACTTGGTCAGAGAAGACAACTGGACACTTACAGCATGCGACGTATTTCATTGCTCTCCTCCTTTTGAAGGGCACAGAGCTGTCAGACCATGGGGAAGAGCAATAATGGATTTGTAACCAAGAAGTACTTTGTCTTTGGGAGACCACTCAGAAAACATTAACTACAGCAATGGCTAAGAGGTCTTTGTTGTCCCAGTAAAAATGAAAAATACGAAAGTATTTTTGCTATCTGCGACTTCACTCAAACTCCGACCTTATGATCAGAAAGTCAGAAGCACCTGTGTGACTCAGTAGCTTTGGTCAGATTCACGATACGGCCTCTACAGTGGATCACTGCAAGGATGGAAAACACTTTCTGGTCAAAAACTCAAGTGCTTGTGGACTGTGCTGTTTATTCTGCTGTATCATCAATTTAAACCTTATTACCTTCAATTAACAGCTGAAAATGACTGCATACATATATACATGTGCACATACATTAATATGAATGTACTGTGTGGCTCAAGCAACTACGTGGCTCAAGTAACCATTTAAACAATGTCACTGAATTAAACAAATCTTTGTGGTATGTGCTTTGGTTTCAATTTTAAACCTTTTAGTATTCACTTTTATTAAAGAAATGAAAGTATGTTTTTACAGAATACATAAAGGATAACAAAAAATAAGTGCACACAGCAGTCTGCTTTATTCCACACAATTGGCTAATTTTCGGTACAAAAGCACCGTTGAGATGTTAATCAATTCAGATACACAGCTTTACAATAAGAACAAAAACTAAAATAAAAAGAGTAGTGAACAGAAGAATTTAAGAACTGGAAACTGATAAAAAGCTCTTATAGCCAGATATTCCACAGTCTAAGCTGCAAACCTGCCTTAGTTACCTATAACCACATGTGATTATTAGCATTGTGAAATTCTGTATATAGAAAACAGAACAGAAATGTTTTAATGTATAGCACTGCTAAATACATCAAAATTAAGCTCTGACAAAAAATCCTGAGATGGTATAAGAGGGTTGTTTAAAATAGCATTAAAAATACTATGAATAATGGTATTATTTGTATAAAGTTAGGCATTCTATAGATAATAAAAATAAGTCAGTTTGTTCTAAAACAACTTCGAAAAAATATAACAAAGGCACCTCTTTGACCCCCAGAAAAAGATACCAGCATGCATAGAAACAATTTCACCCCCAGTCCCCCTACAAAATAAACAAAAACAAAGCAACACACCCAGACACTAAACAACATGTCACAAAGAATATTAGTCTCTTCAAAAAGCCCTTTAAAAATCTTGCCTAGCAAAGGTAAACAGTAAAAAGGCAAAGCTAAGCACTATTCTCATATCACTCAACATTCTCTATTCCAAACCAACGACCTCATATTTCTTCACTCACTTGTTACTTTTTCTGGTCCCTTCTTGCGTCCTCTCACCTGCTCCTGCACAAACCTTGTTTAAGAGCTGAGCTCTGTGGTCATGCATGGCTGTGATTCTAAAAGACCAAAGGCTGAAAGAGGGGAGGGATATCAAGTACTTTCCTCCCACTAGCTCTTCAAATCTTTTCAACTGTAAGGGCTTGATATCCAACATGTACTTTCGCTACAACTGAAAAATTATTTTAACTTAAAGTAAAATAAAGCCCAGACTTGTGCAGCAGAGAGAAAAATCCAGCTATTTTTTTGCTAAGTGAATCATCCATTAGATTCAGTTTTTAATCTGAGATCAGAACTATCCATAAACTTAGCCCATGCAAAACAAGAGACAGATAGTAACTCAGTTGTTTCAAAAGAACATTTAACATAGCTAACCAATTTTGAATTTCAAAAGTCTACTACTTGACGGCAGTGTTCCACTCTCTTGCAATACTGTATCACTGTTTCATTGATATTTAAAATATGCAGTCTATTGCCAGTGTGATGATTTTTTTTTCAAGGCAGAATGTGTGAGGCTGACACTGAAATATCTGTTTCTTATATTTCATCCTTCAAAAACCAGATTGACCTCAAGTTTCTACTCGGGTACCATGACTTTCGGTTTCACCCATCCCTCGGTATTTGCTACACCGTGCCAACACCAGCCAAGAAAAACAGTAACAACCCAACCTCCTCAAGCTCGGCTTCTTGTAGGATTTCTCTGTCAGGAAGTTCCATACGTTTTCTTCATCCCAAAATACTTATTCTAAGGATAATATAAGCTCAATTTTCTTCCACTATCACATTGTTGAGTCTGCTCTTGATACAGACTGGCACTTTTTCAGTTCCCATGGATCCCTAGGACCTTCCTGGCTTACCCAAAACACGACAAAAATCTCCTCCATAAGCGGTCTTAAGAAAATGTCAAAACTGACAGTATGACTCAAAGATTTTAAAAAAAGGGTAGGGGGAGGAAGTTTTCATGCCTTATTAATACATATTAAAAAAACCCTCTTGTAATTACTGAGTTTTGTGCAGCACAAAGGAAGAATTAAATATTGCTACACAGTCTGCTAAGCAATTTTTATATCACCAAAACCGCAACATGCTACAATAAATTTTATTTGAAGACAATTTTTTTTTTACTGATAAGAAGTTAATGTAGAACATTCTGAATGTTACTAATTTAAATCCAATACATCACAAAACCTACCTTTTATCAAGAATTCATACTTTGGAAACAAAATTGGTTTTACAGATTGAAACACAACCACTTAAAATGTTTAAAGTTGTATACTTCATTTGTGCACATTTCAGCCCTTTGAAATAGATAATTTTTGTACTACAGTCCTAACTGGCTGTTGTCAGTTCTATATATAAGCTTCCTGCTTACATTGCCTATATGTCCTTTCAAGTGCTTAAATTGGGGATCCTGCTTTACAGTACTCAAACTTAAAACTCTTTCATGATTCCCAATATTAGTGCTAACGTGTTAAAAAAAACAAACAACAAAAAAACCAAACCCTGAAAAACCCCACACACAGAACAAAAAATCCCCAGAGAATAGAATACTTTAATAGCCCTTTCCCTTATTATTTATATTGCATTACTTATAAAAACCAAAACAAAAACCCCATCATCTCTTAAACTTTACATGCCAGATAATCAAGCAATAATAAACAAAATTAATTAGTTTCTGAGCTTTAAGATACTTCAGTCAAATATTAGAGAGAAGGTCTGATTTCTGTTAGATGAGATTCTTTCAGCTAAACTCAAATCACAAAATACTTGGTTAAACACATTTATTTTTTGAGTCACAAGTGTCCTTCTCTTGAGGTTCTGACTGAAGACTTCTCCACTTCATGAAACTGGGCTAAAGGTAGCTAGGAATCTGCCAGATGAGCAACAAAAACCTCCCCTTCTCCTCAAATATCAACAATCCATTTATTATTAGCTTTCCCTCCTTTTCACCTTTAGTCAAAATGTTTTATCATTTTCTCTCTGATCAATACATTTTAAATGACCAAACTTTTGTCCAAGTCCTTTCCCTCAGGCTAATCTTCACAAGTTCAACCTCTCCTTGAACACTCTATAGCAGTTATTTTCACCTAATTGAACTCAGAAATGTTTACTTTTAACTACAATATACATTAGTGAAATACAATGAAAAAGCTCATCTCTTTAAAGTTCATTTTGAAACCAGGACTGTGATGTGTTTCAGCAGCAGCAAAATATGGTTGTACAACTAAATTTCCAAGTGTATTAAAACAATTCCATTTTTTTTGTCAGTTATTCTCTAAGTTTTCTGAAATGGCACTGACCGTGTTCTCAGTACCCACCTTCTGCTAACACACTATCAGCTACTTGTAATTGGCTTTTTTTCTTCAGAGAAGGCTCGCAAACCAAGATGCATCAGATGAGCTTCAACCAGCCTATTCAGGGAAGGAACAAGTAGCAGCAATGATAGCAAGAGTAAAGTGTCACCGTATTATATAAAACACTGTAGGTCATAACTAATTCTCATAACAGATGGTGACATTGTGATTGGCAGGTGGCAGGGAAATAGGGCCTCAGCATTTACAGAAGGTAATGGGAAACTTCACAGACCATTTGTGCTGAAGATGCTGGCCAAAGCTGGTGTAAAGCCATCACCATCATGCACTGGAAAACTTCCACCCCAGTCCATGCCAATAGCCCCAGACAACTCTTTTCAGAAGCCACTGGCAAAGGAGAATTATTTGGACACACTAGGCTCCTGACTACCCAAAGTACTGATACAACCAGCACGGAACTGTGGGCCAAGCGGTGTGCTTTGAAAGGCAAAGCATCCCTCCTGCCTTGGACACAAGAGGTGCATCACCATCAAATCTTGACCTACATGATTATTTCAACTCTTGCTCTTAAAAAGATTCCTGCTTGCTTGCTAACTATAATGAAAATATTAAGATGTTTATTTTGTCATTCAGATATTTTTGGTATTGACAGAACATTTTAGAGAGGAGGTAGCTCCTTCCTGAAGGGCTTTCCCTTTCAGTAACTTTAAAATCTAGCAAAGAGCACAGAAATTTCTTTAGTATTGCCCTTTGAGATAATACTTTGAGATAACTTTGGCATGGCTAAGCAAAAAAAAAAAAACAACACCAAACAAACAAACAAAAAACCAACCAACCAAAAAAAAACCACACACAAAAAAAAAAAAAAAAGAATCTACAGAATACCATCAAGGACTCCAGTATAATCTATGCTTTCCACTCTACACCATGCTGAACCATAAATCAGTGAGCAGCATGATGTCCTGGTATAACAATTCCCCTAATAAATATTTCTATTTCACAATATACACTGAGCTTTTATTCCAATCCACAAGTTACTTTTATTTCTGCTATTTCCTTGTCATTATTATACAACCTTTTAAGTATTGCTTTTCGTATTTACAGCCTTCACACATCTGTATTTAGCAACATTCATCTCTTTTCATAATCTATCTTGAGATTTAAAGTTTTTTCTTCTTAGCCTAACCATTTACTGTAAGAGAGAAACAAGACTCAATCTGTCACCAATTTCATGCAATTATCTTCCCCATATTAGACCTGATTAGCTGTTAAATCTAATAATTTATATGCTCCCAACTTTTTGAAAACTTTCAGTATAACTCCACTGTTTACATATTTCAGATTATACAATAAAATGTATGTAAAAAACTGGTAGAACAAATAGAGTGTTCTTAAGGTATTCCAAATGAGTCTCACTGAGTTTATGCCAAGCACAAAAAAACCTTGGAATTCTAAAGAAAACACAGCAAATGTTTCTGAATTTCATGGAAAAATCCTATAAATTACAAAACAAAAAATATAATTTAGGGTCAAAAGACAGCAACAGAAAATTGTGATTTGCGTGTACATGACTGAAATATCTATAAAATTAAAAACTGCAAGTCAAATAACCTGTGTCAACAGGAAAATCTAGAAATGGTAATAAAAGTAATCACTATAATTTAAGTCACTGAAGGACTATACACAATAGCATGGTATACTAAGACCAAGAATAATCTCGTATCAAGAGTTTATTAATACAGTACTCCAGTCTAAAGAAATATATAAAGATGTGAATTACTTACATAAAGTGGAGAGAACAACTGTTTGCTCATCACAGGAATCAAGCAGTGATATATTCTGTAAGTACCAAGAATATCTTGGTAAGTACCAAGAATATCTTGGTACTTACACATCTAAGTTCTGGGGTCAAACTATTCTGATCACTCAAATGATGTGTTTCCATGTAAAAAAAAAAAAAAACCAAAAAGTAGCAGAGAACAATACTGGAAAAATAATGTTTTTCTAATACATTAATAATAAATCACATTATTCAAAGAAACTTGTGATAAAAAAGGTATTCTAAAACATGTCTCTTTTACCTGATCATTTTTATTTTCATAAAGGTCTGTTCTTTGTTTACTCACTATTCAAGTACTAATCAGGAAGGAGAACTCGGATATCACCTCTAGCAGAAAAAAATCACTAATAATACTTCCTGTTTGCAAACTGCAGTGTGAATTTTTTGAACAGACAGTCTAAGCAGGGCTCACTATTTTTGCAGCAGTTCCTTTCACTCCTAAGCTAGCCAGGTCCTGTGACCCACTTTCAACAAGACTGAGAAGGACACTAATAAAAAACAATGCCAAGTTGTAAAAGCTGACTATTGGAATCATCAGAAAAAGCCAAACCAACCAACCACACATGCAAAAAATCTATAGTTTGATATGCTTGAAAAAGATAACAATAAATTTTTTTAGATTTTGTAGTTCAGTAGTTCTGAACTACATTTAGAAAATGAGACCCAAAGTGTTTTCATTTAGTGGTAATGCTTTCAGAGTGAGAACCTGGTATAACAGAATTTCATTGATGCAGTCCAGGTAAGTCTGTTCTATATGCTGAAGGAAGTATTTTTAATTTTAACAATGTACTGTCATGCCATGTATACACAATGAAATTTTCATCCTGGTATTAGATCTATACTCACACCTTTTAAGCAGGAACACATTTTTACAAATAAAAACTGTTCTTTCTTTATTTCTTTCACACAAACATCAAAGACTTCACCAACATTCCTCTGTGAGTCAGAAATCCAAACCATCTCTGCAGTATTCTTCAGTTTTCATTGCAAGAAGGTGCAACACTTGAAGTTCAATTCAGTAAAATCCAGGACCATGCACTAGTGACCTGCTGAGGTTTGGGTTCAACTTGGCTGTACATTGCAAGTGGGTTTGACTGAGCAGGCCTTATGTAAATGGATGGACTTAAATAAAAGGCAGCCCTCATGTATTAATCCAAGGCCTGGGGTGTTTTCAGAGTAGGCTGGAGACAATCCCAGACACCTGGCTTTTGAAAGACCACCAAGGGAATATGAAAGGGGAGAATGGGAGCGAAGGTCAGCAAAAGCAGCCTGAAATAAAATTTAACTAAATTCAAGCCTATTTTAAAGCATCTGGGTCAGCAGCCTTGAAAGTTTCTTTATAGTTATCAGATGCTGAAATATGCTTTTCTATCTTAAGGATACAAAATGCTTTCCAAAGCAATTCATATTACATGCTTCAGGATTCAGCAAGAAGCACTACCTGGAAACAAGATGTTTTTAACTATAGGCTCAGAACACATTTTGCCTTGGCAGCTTCAATGTTTACAGTCTCTCTGGAAAAGTGTCAAAAGCAACTGTGCCATTCAAATTGGGGAGATGCAAATGTAAAGAGCACAAACTTGGCTATCAGATGGAAAAGCTACTGCTCTATAATCATGACCAACCAGGGTTTTAAGCTAGGCTGGGAAAATGAAAAACATCAATATAATCAGCTATCCAATACTCTGTTTCATTCAACTGCTTGTTCTCTCTTCCCACACTACAGCCTAAAGTGGGTTCTCCAGAAACTGCCCATAAAAAAAAAATTCAAGAGAAAATCAGTTCAATCTTACTCTTTCTTCTCTTTTTGACTATTTGCTTTCTTTGTAAATTTTTAGGTGATTTTCCTGGAACTCCAGTAAATAGGAGCAGACAGAATACTCATCTTTTCTTCTTTACATGATTTTCTTTGCCTCAAATTTATTATATCGTATCCTTATCTATACATTTCTCCATGTTACCTCCCTTCCACAGAATTGATTTTCAGTTATTTACCCCTTTTTGATAAAATCCTGACTCTTCCTTTCTCCCTATCCTTTTGCTGTTATCCTCTCACTTAGCTTCCTACACATTCTCCATCTGATGCAGACATTTGCTTACCTGCTTGGTTCTGCCCTCTGGCAGCTCTGGGGAAGTGGCCAGTGGCCATCCCTGTCAGCTCATGACCAACGAGCCATCCAGCACCCTGGCAGCTCCACATCCACCACAGCATCTGCTGCCTTCCAAATTGCTGACTCAAAGCCAACAACTCCAAAACCAGAGACAGGATAAGTGAGAAGCTGCTGTGAGGAGAGGCTGGTGATGGCAATAAAAGGAAGCTTTTGGAAGCCTATCAGAACGATCTGGTGCACTGCCATCCGTCAGCTCCTAACTTGCTATGGGAAAAGGGTGCCACCTGGTGCCCACTCCACCCTCCTCTAGCGAGTCACAACCTTCTCTTCTGGCTTTTCTGGCCATTGCTCTCTAGAAGGTCACCTACTTTTCTACTATGAGTCCTCAAAACTTAACATATTCCCATAATCTCTTAATCTCGTGCAAGTTTTAACAGACCTTGAAACATTTTCCAACTTATTGGACACTGAAAGGAACAACAAAAATGCAAGTAATGTCCCAAACCCAACCCATACACCTCAACAAGTCATCAAGTTGGAAGTGTCCACTTCCCTTCTCTAACAGGGGACCCATATAAATCAACCTGATACCTCTTGCTCAATATTTAACTATACAGCAGGCCAGAATCCTCAAAGGAAGTAATAAAACAAGAGGAAATAAAATCACTAGATCTCCACTCTAGAAAACCTGTTTAAAAAATTAAGGATTTTCCCCACTACTTTGCTCTTGATCTCTGCTACACCACACCCAGCTAAACAGTCATTTTATTTCCCATGGTGCTGCTCAAAGCTACCCCAACACAAATGAAAGCAGAGGCAGTTATATTCTGATTCTTTGAGGCAGATATGTAATACTTTCTTGTCTGTACAGGATGCTTAAACTACATAAAATATAAGGATCATATGAGTCTAAAGTAGAGTTTGTAGAATTGGTGGGGGTTTTTAGTTGTTGGGGCTTTTTTTTTTGTGGGGTGTGTGTGTATTTGCAGTGAATAAACCCCTTAAAGGGAGTGCCCTAATTGGCTGGAAGACCCTCTGAGACTGTCTCTGAGTTGCAGAAGAGATATTTCCCCTCATATTTGCCCTTTCCTTATTTAAAGCACCCAGCTGAAATTCAGCTTTATGAGATGTGAATGCTTTCTATTATTCTAGATTTTCACATCTCTGCTTTCCTCATCAGTTCAGTGGCTGCATCCTAGGAAATGCGCACAGGCTCCAACAATTGGCAACTTTCATCTTCTGAAACTGTTTAGTACTAAATACAATATTCATATGTCTGGGTGAAACATAGTTAAAGGAACAAAAATAAAACCCTTCCTATTACTTAGTGCAAAATGGAATTCATACTTCATTTGTCACATTGAATTGAATCACTTTTTATTTCAGGACTCCTTTCAATTTAAAGACAAAACATTTCCAAGTATTTATTTGCACTTGGACTAGTTTTTGATGTAGAGCAGCTGGATATTTTGTGCCACTTCTATATCCATCTTCTAACTACAGCATCTTGAGTGATAATGGGAATATATTTGACTTGGTTTTATTATTACATTTGAGTTGCAAATGAACTTCAACCCATTGATGCCTAAAGAGTGCTATTTTAAAACAAGGTTTAAAGTAGACTAGAAGCAAAAAACAAATACATACATACCACTTTGTTATCAGGAAGATTATTTTTCCCTTTTGTTTTGATAATTCAAATATTTTTAGACTAATTTCATTTGGGAAGGGAAAAAAAAGGCAAACCACCAAGAAAAGTTGTATTTTCCATACTGTTAGCCTAGAGATTAACTTATTGTTATTAGAGCTTACAATAGCCTTTCACTGAGGCCCCAGTGTAATGCTATATAACGAGTTGGCATGTGCAAATAAAATCATTTCAAGATGCTACACAACTGTGTTCTGTTTTAAGCTTTTAATTCTGAACTATGCCCATATTCACACTTACACATACAGTATTGAGCTCTATAATTACATGATATCTGCATACATAAGCATTTATACACACACAATTATGCATGTATTAATACTACAACAAATACATACTAGTTCTTATAAGATACTTTAAAAATATGTGAGAATTTTAGTATGATTGCTCTGGAAAAAAAAAAAAAAACAAGAAAACAAAACTGAAACAGAATTGAGAACTGTACCCTAATCATTGTTGTAAAATAGCAACCCTAGAAAAGAAAGTGACAAGTTAAAGCTAGCAGGCATATCATATGAGTTAACAGAAATATCTACTTTTTTGAGTTTTGTAAGGCAGGTAATTGGAAAAGCAGAGAACTAACTGAAAATCCTATTCCTTAAAGATGAAGCAATTTCTTCCCAGGCTAAAGTACATATTCCTTTTTAAATGCAAATGTTTGAGTGTCTTTCTTGTAGTTGTGAAGTCATTTATCCCTCCCAATCAGACCACAGAATTTCAAAAAGACAAATATCATCAAGTCAAAGCTGTTGACTGTTCAATTCCTTAAAAAATGCCATTCCCTATGCTCTAGTCATAATTTCCTGACCTATAGGCTGATTAAATTATGAGCAGTTCAGAGAGAGCACTTTAATGGAGGAAACATATAAGAACCTTAAAATTAATAATACAGGTGAAATTTAATTTAGAACAACATTACTAGCATGCAAGACTGTAAACCACTGCTAGCAAAAAATAGCTGGTTAGGGTGGAAGTGAGAACAGAAGATCTGCTCCCCATCACTCCACTGCAGCTAATAACATGCCAGACTCTGCATTATCTCTTGCTTTAATGCTGTTCCCATAAGGAAATCCATAGGAAGAGCTGTCAGAAGATTCCTTGGCAGGGCAACTTCTTTAGAAATGGCAGCCAGCCACATCCAAAAGATAGAAGATATTGTTCAAAACATACTCATTAATCATTATAATACTCTTTAATAGGCAGTAATATTTGTGTGTAAATTATGAGATTTAACATATGTATGTTTGTTAAAACTGATGTATTACTATTTTCAAACAGTTTCCAGTTATATCTTACAAAAGCTAGACCTTTAAAATTAATTTTAAAATAAAAATTTAAAAAAGCTAAAAGTCAAAACAGCAAATACTAAGCTCACCAAAAAAAGAGATCACTGATTTTTTCCAAATCATATAGAAGTTGCAAGTTCAATATAAAACATTTTTATATACCTTCTAAATGCAATACATGACAAGCATCAGTGAAAACATTGCTTCAGTCACTTAAAGATTTACACAGTCTATGATATGGTTGACTAATAAGATTCTATTATAGCTACTGAGTGAATACTTCTAAGAGGGTTTGTTTTTTTTTTTTTAACTTGGAATAAGATCAAAATGCTTGCAGATTTCAGATTGCTATTAGACAGAATAATTATATGCTAAACTAATTACAACTAAAGCAAAACCTGACTTACAACTAATTAAATTTTATTGGATGAAAATAAAGCATATTCCTTATTTAACACAGGGCACAGCCATAAATGTTTACAAACTCACCAGTCTGTATATTTATTTCCAGTACAGTGCCTAGATCACATTGACAAAGTTGGAATGTGCCACGTTTTGGACACCAAATAGCTCACTTAATAAAGTAATTCATATACAAGACAATAAAAATCAGATCAACATTCCTAAAATTGTTGCTTATATTGCTAAGAAGCAATTCTAAATGAGAAATTCTCCATTAACATCCTATTTCATTTTCATGTAGTTCTTCATTGCAGTTTTACAACATGGATCAGGTTTAAATTTCATGAGTAGATAAGTAACTTACGAGCTTAAGTTCAATTATCAAGGCTTAGAGCTAGATCCTTTTAAAAAGCCTATTCAGACCCATAAAAATGCTGACATGCAGCTTCCACTGAATATGAAGTTAAATATTTCAGTTTAAAATCCCATTATTTGACCAGCTACTATATGGCAACAGTATTTTTAACTTTAGCAGAACATTAGCATGCTGGTACAAGCCTAAGTAAATAATCAATGCTTTAGCAGAACAGAGCAAAGCAAGAGGATGTAGACATCAAGAAGGAAGGGTGAATAGAATCTCAAAGAGCAGAGAAAGCAGAGTTTGAAAGAACCAGCTGAAACCACCAGACACCAAAGTTAAGCAGGAACAAGACTATACCTTTCTTCTGGTTTTACTGACCCTTTCCAGAATGCTGAAAACTGTTTTTACTATTACCAAGCTATTTCTGCTGAGTCCATACCTCTGCTAATTTTTTCCTGCCCTTCTCCCCTTAGGAGCCAAGGGCACAACCACCATACTATTGGCTCAGGTGTTCATTGGTATTTTCACAAAATCCTATAATTTGCAACAAATGTTGCATAATTCAGAGATCTTAACATAAAGATTTCATTAAATAATAATAACAAAGCAGCAAATATCCTTCAAAAAGATAAAGATGATCTTAAAGGCTCAAAACCTAAAAGCAAACTAAACTGTCATGTGTTCCATGTGTAAAATGGCTGAAACTGTCCACCCCTTCAAATCATGCATATCTAAAATCTGCTTCCCACCATAAATATATTTTATTTATATCAATGTTCTAGGCCACAACAAATATAAAAGCATCTTGACTTGCCCCATCATGTAAAATGTCTCATCAGATTGCTCAAACAGAAGACAGAAGGGAATGGGCCAGCATTCAAGCAATTTTACAAACAACGTAATTAGCCCAGGTTTGCAAAAGATATTTCTAGTCTTTCCTTCTCTCTCCACACAGCTCATGCTGTAGGGCACTGTTTCTCCTCTCCACCAAGCCACCTGGACTTGCACATTATTGCAAATCCAATGCCTTTGGAATCTTTTGACTCTCTGTTTATTTGAAAGTGACTAACAGGTTCAAAATTATCACGGGGGGGGGACACTGATACACACATGGCATGACTGTGTAAACTGTTTCTTTAGAAAACTAAGCAAAAACCTTGAAAAATTATTCAAATAATTAAAAGCAAATAATAAAGCACACAAATAAAGAAAAAAAGAATAACTATTTGAAAAGCAAAATGTGATACAGAATGAAAAAAAAAAACAAACAAAAGGAAGAATAGAGAAAAAACAACAGAAAAATATGAGACAAAAAGCAATCACTTAAGTGCTTCAGTTACACCTATTCATTCTGCATGCATATGCTTCTCATGTTTTATCACATTTCACTGAAAAAACATGCTGGTTTTATCTGAGCAGAAGAAAAGCATCTAACTATTGAATAAGCAGGGAAGTTAATAATGCAGATATTCTGAAACAATTTTATGCATCAATGCACTTGCATAACAATCTTTAAAATATAACCATGATCCCCTCCCTGTTGAAGATTTTCATCAGCTTGGTACAACTTATTTGCAACAGCCAGAAACCACAAGGGGCTTGCTACCTTAACTTCAGTTTCCTAAAAAATGTTTACTTTCTTCCAGATGGCAAGATTAAATTACATAAACACTGTCAGCAAGTTGAATCCTCAAATGTATTCATTTCCAACACAGAAGCTTCAAAACCATCTATAATTTTGTTACTGATGTTTGGAAACAGCTGTAGCTGACATGGCTGCGTGTTGTATATGTCAGCGTTAAAGGATTAAATATTCTTAACCCCCGATGGAACAAACCTGCTCTATTAACAAGAAACAGTGCAAGGTACATCCGAGACCACTGCTACAATAGAAATGTCTTATTAGTTCACTGATAAACAAAAGAAGTCAAAGATAATGTATTTGGCCTTTCTCTGGAGAAATGCTGGGGAGAAGGCTGGAATTTCACATATAGTGGTATTTTTAAATATCAAATGGTTTGTGGGACATTTAACTTACTCTCTAGCTACAAAAATATTTTTAGATAGCTCAATTTTTATCAATTTCTTAAAATATTTTTAATAATGTCATATGATTCTACAATCAGAAAAAAGAAAAGAAACTTTTATGTTCCAATTTTGTGTGGGTTTATGTAAAAACAGTTTATACAAATGACGTATCACCATAGTAAATCCAAGTGTATATTTGTAAATGGTCTTCCTTGGGAAGGGCTCTGGATATGACTGAATGCCCCACGTACAACTGAAATCAAAACTGTGCCGATGTCTTCACCTAAGTCAGACAGGGCAAAGGCCAGCAATCAACTGCAAAGCTGTGTACTTGAGTTTTCTTGTTACGGGGCTGAAGGATAGAGCAACAGCTTATGACCAGCAGGAAAAACCTCAAGCATTGTGATAAAGCCAGGAAGGAAAGTACACACGCTCCACACACTTTATCCTCACTGAGCACATATAAGTCTCAAAGCCCTGTTCTATATGCATTCCTGAGCCTACTATTTCATGGCCTTTTCACATTAAGGTGAGTAGGAAAGGATGTTTGTAAGTAATGTTGCAGTTTCCTTGCCTACACTTGTTTAAAAGAACCTCTTTTATACAAAATGCCAGATCCTCAATTGTCCACACCAATGGGAGGCTTCTCCCCAGCCTGAATAGAAGCAGAGGTAGGTGCCATTGCTGTGGGAAAAAATTGAAAGCAGGAGAAAAAAACTGCATACGGGCAACATGATTTCTGGTGCCTTATTGGAAATTTTGTGAACCCTTGCAAAGGAATGAGATGATAAATTAGGGCTGCCCCAGAGAGTTCAGCGCTTCAGCAGATCACACGGAGAGCTTGAAGTAATACCAGAGATATTTTCCCATTGCAGACAACACAGAATTTTTTTCTCTTAAATATTTCCTAAGGTCCATTTTAAATTTAACATGTTTTTTCATTAGACTTTCATGTCTTTCCCTTTTCCCTTCATTTTCAAATCAGTTTTAGTTATTGCAAGAAAAGTTCTCCTGCTTGTCTGCTTTTACCTTCCACTAAATACTTCCAACACCTTTCAGAGAGCTGCATGATAGGGAGGAGTAAGAGACTCATCTTTTTCCCCATTTGAACTCCACACACATTGCCAATCCACCTAATTCCAAACCTAAATGAGATTTAAGATTTCATTTCCCCACTTTAACACATGGAAGATCCAGGTTGTTCCTTTTGTCCCATCAATTTAGGGTATGCCTTGGCAGCAGACATGCTGCAAGCCGTATTCTAGGGCATCGAAATGAACATCGGCAGGAACAGACTGTTCCATCAATTTTGCTACCACTTTCCCACAGATGCAAGCTGTTCAGTGCCCTGCCATTGGGAGAAAGTTGTCCTGTGGCAAAATGCTATATACAGTATGATAAAAAAACCCCATCTTACTTTAAATTTTAGGGGTTTTTGCACATCTGACATATCCCACCCCAACTGTAATGCACAACAACAATTTGGAGGAAGGAAACAGAAGAACAAAGTGGTGGAAGAGGTATCTGTAAAATGATTATTTTTTCTTCTAAATGTTTACATACTTGCATGCTATATAAATAAGCAAAACATTTTCTTAGTGACATAATACTCTAAAAAGAAAGGCTGGTGAATTACAAAGACTAGTTTTGTTTCTTTTCAAATCCAATATATCCCTATATCTCATGTATTTCTGCAATCTAAGGTAAAAAATGATGTTTGCACAAAGTGTTTTGAAACAGAAAAATGTAGACTCTGCAGAAGGCACGGGCAACCTGATTTACAAAGAAAACAACATATAACATGACCCCTGTATCAAAGTTAGAGCAGATGCACAATTGCAAGGTCACTCTCCCATCACTGTTCAGACTAGGTCAGCTGTTGAAGACATATTACTCCAAGCACACTTGCTGCCGTGACACAGACCTCACAGGCACGAGCCTACCTTCACACCAGACAGATTAACTGAAATGTCTGTATTGCTTAGGAAGGACACAGCATCCTACACTGACACCCCAATACCTACATACCTGTGCAATATCAATTTCAGTAGGCATAGAGTCTCATGGTCAGACTTTTGCTCTACCAGATCATCTAGCCAAACATTTTGATTCCTCAGCTCAGGAGGAAGTCTTTTGGTTTCACTAAAACCATGGGGACTGAGCTGCATCATTATGATTCACATGGATGTCAGCAGGTTCAATTATCTGGTCCTCAAATCTGGTGAAGTAAGTCTGCAAAGCCATCCACTATAATTGCTTGGCATCAGTACCAGAACAGTATGACTTCTCCTCCTGCCCACTGCATTTGTTAACCCCACACCGACTGAGCAAGCTTTAATCTCCATCCTGAACACACATAGTCCTTGTGCAATAGCAGTAAGGAACTCCAGCTCTTGGGAGTTCATTGTGCAGAGCGCAAAGCCCCTCCAGGAAAGTCTAAAACAATAAATAATGACAACAGATAAACAGGATCACTAGATATCATGTGTTTTCAAAGAAAAAATATTACATTAAATATTTCAGTAAAGCTAAACACTAAAAAACTCTCTAGTCAGACAGATGTTTTGTACACCACTTCAAAATAAGAAAGGCACATGGAAATCGGAAGGCTGCTAAAAATGACACTAAAAAGTGGAGAAAGTAATAAGGATTTAAATGAAACTGGCACTGAGTCAGTGCCTACAAAAATTAAACTGGAAGAGCCACAAAATATTCTAGCCATCCTTATGGACAAATCAAAGCCATCCATCTCAGTCCACAAATTGTTAATGATGAGCTGACAGAAAAAAAAAAAAAAAAAAAAAAAAAAAAAAAAAAAGAAAAAAGAAAGGACATCTCTTAGAACCAAAATTCAATGTTTTCTTTGCTGGAGGATAATGCATTCATCATTCCAGGACCTTCTTAACAATGACCCACAGACCCAAGCAGTAGGCAAAGATGCAGTTCATGATTCACAGTTCACTATGGGTAAATGATTCTCTTTCTAAAGACAGCTTAAAAAAAAAATCTTACTTCCCTAACCTTACTTTTCCAAGTTGATCCAAGGACATTGGATCAGAGGAAAGGTGATGGATGAAACATTCTCTCTTTTCAAGTAAACAGTCCTCAATCTCACAAAGGACAAGAGACTTTGGAGCCTAAATGTTTTACACACTAATTGAGTATGCCTTTTTCATCTCAGTCATCATCTGAGACCTTTCTAAACATACAATGAAAACATCACCTGATTGGGAATTCTCTAGAGATGTTCTCCCCTTTCAGAATAATAATCCTGTCTGGTGAGCTGCATCCTCCACCCCATGACTTTTTGACAGATGCAGAGTACAGACCTGAAGAGGCCAAACACTGCACAGCATCTTCTTTCTGCTCCAGGACTGTTCAACCAGGAGCTCAGTCACCTCCATCCAGCCTCTTTGAACTCAGCACAGCTCAGCTCACACTGTTTGACAGCAGTTTAACATTAACTACTCCAGTGTGTAAACTGCTCTGGGTAAAACACATGACTGGAACACCTCTTAGGTTGGATTCACAAGATGAAACAGAAAAATGCCAGAATTATCATTGTCTAATCTTCTTTTGTAAAGGTTATTCGGACTGGTACGTGGGTGAAACACACTATTCTATGTCATTATCTTTTCTTTCAAAACTCCCTTCTAGAGAAGCATGGTCAAGCTCCAAATACTGTCAATATCATTATCTTTCAAATATTTCTTTTTCTTGATAACTACCTCACCTCTGAGAAAACATCAAAATTCTCCTAAGTAGCAACTATACATAGAGAAGTAAGCTTCTGATCCAAAAAGGTAAGCCAAGTCATATAAGGTCTTTACCAGACTATAGGATTTGGTAAAGTATATCTGTATTGCTGTTAATGCATATTTTTATACTCTTGAGAAAATGGAATAAGACAATTTTCTACTCATTTTAACTGTGATCTATACAAATCTGTGAAGTCAACTACCTAATTACAGTTCTGTAACACCAAAACAACAGACTTTTACTACCCAAGTTAAAGGGCATGAGCATCAGTGTCTAGATATAAAACATTTCTCCTCAATGACTTCTTTATTTTTGATTCATAGCTTTACAGGGTAAGGTGCAGCTAAGAAAAGAAAGCAGCAAATCTACATTCACAAGGCATACTGTACACCATCATGGGAATATTTTTTAGGCTACTTAATTTAAGACCATGCCTGTGCTACCATGTACACTTTAGAACAATCACCTTTTTCACTGATGGCAGCAGCAAGGAATTGATAGTATTAAAATGTGTGAGCTGCTGAGCCTGTCACCTAAAATTATTAAAAATATGGTTAGTCAGCACCTTGTTTCTTCGTGTATACCCAGCAAAGTTTTGCAAAGAAATTTAATCACACTGGAACTAGGAAGCAACAGTAGTGATGATTTTCAAATGGAAGGAATGGAGTGAAAATGTCTTTCCCTTTGAAACATGGCCATATTTGAGGACAGGCAACTCAAAATCACAGCTTGACACACTTCACTTTACACAGAAGTATAGGCTTCCAGAAAACTGTAAGACAAATGAATGCACCGACTCAAAATTAAGGGCAAGACAAAAATAAGCCTGTAAAGAAGATGAACCATCCTCCATGCCACCTAAGGAGGAGTCAAGTTATATGAGGGCTCTCCTCTTAAGTTCTTGTGGTCCTACAAGCAAATTGTCTTTCATTGCCTCAGTGCTCAGGTCTGTAAAAAAAAGGGTAATCTCCACAGGTTTTGTGACACATAATAAACTCCACTTGTAACTTCTATTCATGATCAACTGAAAAATGTTCCGAGTGTCAGTTGTGTTTCAACCTGTACTGACAGCAGTTCTGCTCTCACTGAGGGGGGACAAGTATGCAAGTGATTAAAGGGCAGGTTCAGGTACCCATGCACACAGGAATAATCTGCTGAATTACATCAGAAACACTGTGCCACTTACAGCATGAGAAATAAAGAATTTTCTTAATCTATGATAGTTAATTTTGGAACTGTTTATTTTGCCACATGATTTTCATTTTATATTTCTCCCCTTTGCATGTGCAAAATTAGTCTAATCCAAAAGTCTAATCCAAAAAGGCACACACGCCTTTGGCTTCAGATTTGGACTAGGAAAGTGGTCACAACCCTTATAAGCAGAAAGAGGTCATGTTTTTCCATCCTAGTTTTTCAGTATTTATGCATTCATGTTGTAGATACATGTTTTAATACCATATAATCCCTTTTAAAAGTGCATTTCCAGCCCTCTTAGCAATTTCTTATTCCCAGCTTCAGCTACTGATTCTTTCCTCTTGCATGCCAGCTCTAGCAACTGTACTGTGGCACCAAGAGACACTTCGCAAATGAAGCTAGCAAAGACTAACATAAAAAAGGGGAAAAGGACAATTAACTTCAGGGGAAAATATATATATGTGTATTTGTGTGTAGATATATATATATATATATATATATGTATGTATCTATGTGTCTCTTTAAGACAGATAAATTCTGGCTCAGCCCAAAGGCATACCAACTCTCATGTCAGCACCCGGAATGAAGGAAAAGGACACTTCTGGAAGATTAAAAGAAGCTGTAAGTTTTCCTATTCTCAGATGCATGCCCTAAGCATCAGGCTGCAATGACACATCCCCCTTCTTTGCCCTCTTCTGATCCAATGAATCTGTTGTTCATGGGTAACAGAACAGTCCCAACAGGAAAAATAAAAGCATCAGCATCATAACCTATAGCTAAGTGATGATGACCTTCTCCAGGAAACTGAATTGTGCTGCCTCCAAACAGTAAGGCTGCACAAGGCATAACCATAAGTCCATCACAGAATGCAGAATTACCTGCTGTCACATCAGCTGGTTCTAAAGGGAAGGGTTAAAGTGTGAAAACCCCTATGATCCCTTTATATATCCATGTCTGGAAAGAGAAATAGGTGGGCAGAGGGAAAAGCTATATAAATAGCTGCATCTCCTCTCTTTCAGGTTTGTTTCTCAGACAAAGCAATCAATTCCAAGTTAGTCTTTCCTTGAAAACTTCAAAAAGCACAAACCACCAACACGGGCATTGATAGTACTAACACTACTGACAACATCTGCTATTTCAAAAAACTCAAATATCAAAGTGCATAGGCTAAAGAAATCAGCCCTGTTACATCCTCTGTAAACAAGTGGTGATTGCTGTGACATCCCTCCTGCTGCTGGAAAATTAATGCAATTTGAATACAGAGCAAGGGAAGCATAGAATCACTTATCACAGAATGGCTTGGGTGGGAAGGAAACTTAAAGAACTTCCAATCCATTTGTGGTTGACAGGGACACCTTCCACTACACCTGGTTGTTCAGAGCTCCATCATCCAGAGTGGCCCTAAAGACTTGCAGGGATGGAGCATACACAACTTCCCTGGGCAATCTGTTCAGGTGTGTTTCTACCCTCACAGTAAAGAATTTCTTCCTATTATCCAGGCTAAACCTACTCTCTTTCAATTTGAAGCCATTCCTCCTTGTTCTGTCACTACATGCTCTTGTAAAATGTCCCTCTCCAACTGTCCGGCAAGATCCCTTCAGGTACTGGAAGGTGACAATGAAGTCACCTCAAAGCCTTCTCTTTCCCTGGCTGAACAATCCCAATTCTCTCAGCCTTTCCTCACAGGAAAGGTGGCCCATCTCTCTGATCATCTTGGTGGCCCTCCTCCAGACTCTCAGTACCATTGCTTTTCCTTTTATAAAATGGTGTATATGGGGAAAACCAACCCCACCAAGCAACCATGTGGTCCTACCATATAAATTCACATACAGTTATTGGATGGGGGGGAAGAAAAAAGGCAGTCTTGTATTTCAATTTCCTCTCTTTTATTTATGGTTTCTCTTGTTTAGGTTAGTCCCAAAGGTTTTCTGCTGTGATGCTGAGCACGAAACAGAGAAATTTGCAGAGAGTGAAAAACAGACGTTGCAAACTCATTTCTAGGACCTACTTTCCCCCTGTAGGTATTTCTAATTTAATAGGTAAGGAAAATGTAGGTGGTGTGCTACTCCCTTTTTTAAAACAAACTAAAAATGCAGTCCTATTCTTATATTCCAGCCCTACACCTACCATTATGCTGTGGCTGTCTGTTGAACTGAGTCAGTGCTACTACCAACCTAGCAAAAACTAAATGAAATTATAAAATTTGAAAATTAACATTCAAAATAGCTTTTAACTATACTGCTGCTCTGAATTCACAATACAGATAAGCAAACGGCTGAGTTTACAACAATGGAGAGAGAGGGCAACAGAGAGGACAGGATGCAAGATGGCAATTTTTTATTTCTAAAGGATGCACTGACAGCTTATAAAAGCTTAAAATGTTAATCAAACCACCACCTTACTGTTTTTTAAGACAGTTATGAACCACCACAGAGGAGATGAAAGAACAAACAGCTCCTGCACTTGTCGCCCAAAAATCGTATAACCCATCTTCTGCAAGCCGAAATTGATATCTAACAGTCATTTTCAGCCATCAGGGAGAAACATAACGGGGCTGAGTGAAGCAGTTATGTGAATGGCACAGGAGAGCAGGAAGAAGAAATATTAAGTCCAAGCTCTTAGAAACCTGGTACTTTTGATTTGTAGGATATGAAATTAAACTAAATATATTGGTAACATTATGAGGGGGGAAAAAAGTCCACATCTACTGTCTATTTACATTTTTGAAAATATCAGTGCGCTAGAACAGTTTTAACAGTTATATGCAGTTAACCCATTTTTTTGGTACATTTTCTAATTTAAAATTGTTTGAATTGCATTTAACAAAAATATTCAAAATAACCAAATAATGTATAAAGCTTTTTCCCCTGAAACAGTATCAATGCAATCCATATTAAAACCATGAAATCTTCTATATATTTGAAGCAACATTTACTTCTAATATGCAGTTCCTTTATGTTAATGTAGAAGTCAAGGTCCTATTTTAACCTGGGGACAATATTCAACCTACAAACCATTGATGAAACAACAGTTTAAAAACACCTATAAAGTGATTTCAGTTAAAATATTAAAAATATTAATTAAAATTATTAAAAAAGAAAACCTGAAATTAATTACTTTTGTTCCAGTCAAAGAAACCCTTAGCTTCCACACTATTTTTACATGCTTTCATAGCTGTTGATGCAGTTTTGGTTGAGGCAGCACGTATGAAATGCCGTCTGTTTAGCTTAAATCACTAAAGTGAGACTACGCTTCAGGCATCTCAAAGCAGAGCTACTGCAGAAAGTGTCTGGCTTTCAAGCAGTGGGGAGAAGGTCATGACATGCCTTAAAGACCTTCACAAAGATAGCCCATTTGGGTACCTAATCCCAGGCAGACAAGATCCCTTAGAGGCTGCCTTATTCCTTTTCCTCCATGGAGTGGGTATGACACTGAAGCACTGCAAAGAAGGACCTGCAAAGAAACCTCCTTCAGGTTTCATTCAGCCTCTTGGGCTCACTGAACTACATCCCATACAGGACTGTAAGTGGGTTGATGACAGTTCAATGTGATATCTGGTGATGTAGCTTTCATTTAGGCTAGATGTAAGTAAAGCCTCTTCACAGACAAGAAATGATGGGAGTGATGGGTTAGTGGACTTTATTATTTTTTTTCATTAATATTTAAAAAACTAGCATTGTAACTAGTTACTCTTGTATATTCTTTAACCAAACACAGGAAAATAAAAACTTTAAAAAAACCCTACAGATTTGATTCTCATAATAAATCAGTTAATATCATCTTTAATCAAGTTTCACAATAAAAACCTTAACAAAAAAAGCTGTTGATCTGGCCTTCTTGCACAATGCTGCCCATAAACAGCTAGCTATTTTGCTCTTATTATAAACCAGTAAACTTAAATTCTGTCAGGTTAGCAGTATGCAATAATTAGCAGGTGTACAGACTAAAATGAAGCTAGTTTTTACTTAATATCTAAATTAGTTATATCAAGTGTCTAGTGCGGGAAAACGTACTGCACCTAACAATGATTCTAACACCGAGAGTCCTCTTTATGCTTGTCCACTCCCAAAAATCCTCTTGTTAAGTTAATAGGAACAATCTTATGCAAGCAGGGTGGAAAAAAATCTTACTCCTACATCAGGTTATAAAACACTAACATTTGTTCATTTAAACCGATTCAAACACAAATATGATGATTTTACTTCTGAGCCTAGTAAACAATTGTTTTTGGAAGTGTAGTCAATAGACTTACCATTGGCAACATTGAATTCAGGTGTGACACCCAAATAGTAAATTCAACACCCCCAAGAAGGACTGCAAGGAGTGCAACCAAAAGGCTTGGAATCGCACAATAATTTAGGTTGGAAAAGAGTTCTGGAGGTCAAAACCATGGTCCAAAACCATGCTTAAAGCTGGTATAATTAAAACAGGTCTGTGCTAGTAACAAGTCTTAACCTCTAAATTAGGAAGCTGGAAGCAAAGTGCTTAATGATGGTCCCCAGAATAAATACATCTCTGGATTTAACTGCTAAACCATGCCCAAGAATTGTTTGGGACTCCCATGAATCAGTACAGATGACAATGCCATAAGGGAGCTCTTTAAGAATGAAGCCACATGGATCATGGTGTCCCAGCACGTGGGAAAGTGACAGCACTGTGTTTAACATGGCAGCACAGGCGTAACCTCACTGGGCCCCCCTTTGGACAAGTGCACTCCTTTGTGAGGTTCAGCAAATAAACAGTTATTGGATTTGCTTGTTCCAAATGCTGGGAACGGGGGTAGAAATCATCCTAAATACATTTAACAATGCGTTTAGGTTTGACTGAGGACCAGAGTGCAGTCAGCTCATTCTGTGCTTTATGGGCTCTCCATAAAAACTGAGCAGTTCATCAACTCATTTCTAGTCAAGTATTTACAAAAAGAAGAACACAAAGTAAAGGTAGATTTATATCAAAGGTTACAGGCAGAGTGTGTAATCCCGTATCAAGAAAAAAAAAGAAGAAAATACATGCTGATTATTCTCAGACTTTCCTCTGAAAGCAATGAGCCTAAGCCTATAGAGCACTGATCACAGGGACAATGCCTATTCACTACACAATCTCATTGAAGTCCCTGAAACTACCAACTGAACAGATTATTTAGAGGTTTTCAAAACTGGACTCGATTCCACCCAACTTCCTATTTCTATCCTAAACTCACATTTAAGAATTCAGAAGATGAGTCCAAGAAAACCTGTATGCCTTATGGCTCACGTGATAAAAATCTAATACATGTAATTTACAAGAAGAAAAATCTAAAGTACTCACAGTTTATTAAAAAATTAAATAGTTTTTTATTCTGCACTTTCTTTGAAAAGTAAGGCTTTCAAATGAAAAATCAAGATTATTCTACTGGCATTTTAACTATACCCAAATAAATAAAATCTGATATCACAATAAAAATTGCAGCAAAGCAACCACCAGTAAATTTTGTATCAAATAAGCAAATACAAAATATTCTGCCCTAGATCCTTGAATGAATTTTAATGAGCATCGCCATTTTGACTGAATGAATATTTTATTTTCGACCTCAGGAATTCTACCTCCTGATGACGACAAATTATGGGGAGAATACTGAAACATTCCTACCCACATACTTTTTTAAAATTACAATATTTAAAATCTCAAACAATGTTAAAACATCTTATTTAAAGAGAAAAGCTTATGTAAAACCCCAGATATATTACATTTCTATTACTGATCTGCACTGATTAAGTAAGAGTTGACTTATGCAGCTAATATTAAATTTAGAAATTAAATACACGTCCATATTATATGCAGCCTAGCTGGAATTCACTAGATTAAACATACTAATTAATTTGGTCGTGGTGTGCTTTGTATTATAATTCAGCACTTATTTATGGAGCCCACATATTCAGTTTACTGAATTTAATGTCTGCACTGTTCTTAAACATATCATTAGAAGTGCTAACATTTTATATCATTAACCCTTTATCACTCCACAATTAACATGAAATTATCAAAAGAATAATAAAAGCTGCTATGCATTTTTAAGGTACTTAAAACATTTTTATATGTAATTGTAACTATTTCATGCCAAGTAAGGGCTGATATTTCATTGTCATGCTAAGATACTCTTCACTCAAGAAAGAAAATAAAACCCCAGCTTTTCTAATCACTTATTACTTGCAGGTTTCCTGTAGAGCACAGTCATTCATAGTTGTATTTCTGAGTTACCATACCTTTAGATAGATTGGATTACTAGATGGGTCTTTTTTCATACTCTATCAATATACAGAGGACTGAAAAACTTCCTGATAGGTGATGAGCATTTCTGCTCCCAGCACTCACTGAGATGTCACTGTGGACTTCAGACCGTAAGCTTTTTTGACACCTCCCAACACACTGGCCTGTGTTGAAATCACAAACTTCAGCAGTTGACAGACAAATGAGGGAAAAAGGACAAATCCTCCTGTAAATTTGTACTGTACGTTCACTAAGTCAGTATTGAATGGTCAAAGTACATGCATGTGCAGATACACACCTATGTTTTAAAAAATCTGCCAGGAAACCTTTTCATTCATCTGCCATCAATTTACACTAAATGCAAAGTAATAATATTGAAGATTAGACAATCCAAAACATGTGTGCATGTATGCATATTACCAGCAAAGCAAGATATGGAAAAGAATACTTTCTACCATAAAATATGAAAGGGCTCTTTTCTGCCTAAATTTTTAATTTTCTAACTAGTCATGGATGAAGGGAAATCAAATTTGAGGATTTCACATCTATCAGTCTGATATACCAAATGCAACCTAGAACTCCTCAGCACTCTCAATTACCTGTTTATTTGTCTGGACTAAGCTCAATCATTTGCAGAGGTCCAGCATTTCTCCAGTTCCTTCATTGCTTTAAAAATACAACACTTCTGCCTTCCAGCATGGGAACAATGGTGAACAAATGATAATTTAGTTAACTGCTGCCTCAATGTTAAGACTTCCAGTGACTCTGCCTTTGTTGCTAAATACATAAACACTCCCAACTTGTAACCAAGATTTCAAGCAGCTGATTTGTTGGAATATAGTATCTTTCCTCAGTTCCAGCTGCATAGGTTTGGATGCTGGCACTCAACCTTTTGACACTGAAATCAATAATCTCTCTGAAAAGGAGTAGGGAGACAAATACTTGAATATATTCAGTAGCATGAATAAAGAATGTCATTCTTAAAAAAACTGATTTAATAAAATGAATTATTTTCTGCTTTGCCAAGTTTACCAACAGAATAAGAGGTTCTTTCTTTTAATGGAAAAAACCTATCTGTGGCATGATGCTTTTGAGAGGCACCAAAGCCTATTCAAATAAGCCATGTATTTTACAAAAGGAAAGAAGTAAACTGATTATAAAGAAAAAAAAAAAAAAAAAAGGTAAGAGTTAAAGTGAAATATAAATTGCAAGTGTTTCATGAGCATAGCCCTACATGCTGTGACCCAGAAGGTAAATGGCAATGTCCTCCCTGAGTTGAGTAGAGCTACGCTGGTTTGCATTAGCTGGGCATGTCCTAGCTGCACAAACCTTCACACACTCAGCCTCAAAAACAAAACTACTCCACCTACCCCAGCTTTCTATAGGTATAAACCATAACAAAGTTGAGAGGAAAAATATTAGCAATACAATTTGGTCTTAGACTTTTGTTAGACAACTGTGATATTATTTGCTTTTAAAAAGCTGCTTTACACTCATTAGTCTCAAGTATTACAACGTGATATTTTTAAAAAAAAATTAACAATTTGCTGTGGCAAGGAACATTTGATATATTTTTGTTTAAAAGATGTATTATGCTCCTGTCAGTAGATTACAAACTTCTTGAGACAAGTGCTGGTCAGTTTATTTATGTGGAACCCTAAGTATAAAGTTTCTGTAGAATTTCTTTAGAAAGGTCAGACAAATGTTCAAAGGATTATAATGAGAATGGATGAGGCCTTTGAAGGACTATGCAGTCTTTCATTTGCTAATCTAAAGTAACACTTATTAGCAATGATGATTTCTTCAACCACTACATAGTCACCCCCCTCCATGAACCAGTCAAAGTGTATCAAGGACTTCTATGATTTAGGAATCTATTGCTGTATTATAATAAATCATGGAGGTGATTAATTTCTTCCCCCCTCCTCTAAAAATTCTCGCACGCAACTTTCTATTCAACTCCTGCCAAGAAAAATGTTTTAAATCTGTATTTTACCAATTTTACCCTTGACAGTTTTCTTAAGACACTAAAAATCGTCAAGACTCAAATAAGGAAATAAGACACATTAGTTCCTTTGTACATTGGCTTAACCGCTGTCAAGAATACTATTAGAAATTCAATACAATGCTGAAAAATAACACCACCAGCACAACTGATTTCAACACAACACATTCTAAGTTCCACACCAAGACAGCTTTTACAATAATAACTGCTGCTTTTCTGAATGTTTTTCTGTTACAGGAAAAATTGAAGTCATAATATCTTAAGATTTTTGCAAGCTGCAATTTTATACTTCTGTAATTCAGATGCAAAAGACACATGTAGATCTTAACTCATGAAATTTAAAGGTTTATAGAATACAGATTTTAGACCATCATTATAAAAGATGGTCTTTTCTTTCAAAATAAATTACTTGAAAGAGTAAACCAAGTTGGCAAACCTGCTTTGCAGTAAAAATTTCTGCAATCATTACAGCATTTTGCCGGGGATGGAATGGACGTATGTTGGGGGAGAATAGAAAAAGAGGCATAGAGACTCTATTATCACATAATTATAATCCATATCTAGTTCATGTTAAAGATTTACTAGCAGTGTGATAAAAATATAAAAGTCAGGAAAGTAACCAAAAATAATTTAAAACATCTTTTCTTAAGTTGAAAAGTTTTCCTTTATACATGAAGATTGAATTTGCATTCATGAAATCCTAATGTAAAAGTGAACCAAAGTTACTATAACTTTTAACACACATTTCAGTTATTAAGATATTTTAACACAAAGTTCTACTACAGCCTCCCAGCTCAAGAGTACATGACAATCCAGGTAATTTGCTGATTTCAGTGGATTTGCAGAGTATGTTAATCAGTGCTGAATTCAGTACAGCACTTTGCAGTTTCAAGTTTACTGTTTTGCTTTCAATACATCTAGGCACTAATGTTTGCAATTAACTTTTTTTGTAGACACAAACATACACACCAAGTATCAACAACCTCAATCTGTTACAGACTTAAGCTGCAAAATTCAAAATAATTAGGTCACCTAGGTTTGAACTTATATATTGAATTTCAGTCTAAATTATAAAAGCACATCCACTTCATATATCAGCACAAAACAGCTCCAGACTGAAACTACTTTTCAACCTTGTGTCATCCAAGTATCAGCTTTGCATAAAATGTATTTTAAAACAAGAGTAAATTGCCCATAAGTTGAAAGTATGGAACATGCAGACAGACTTGCATCTAAGAAGGCAATCAGAGATGCAGTTCGTGTTGCACTCTCCATTTTATTATGCTTAAGATACTATTCCCTTCGTATTTGTTCAGTAGCAGCTATTTCAGTTGTAATATTAAAATGAATCTGTACAAATAATGTTTATTCCATAAAGCCAGACTGACTAAAAGGTGAGGAGCACTTAGAGCCTAGTATTCATAAACATTTTGTAATTTTATAACTTCTGATCTGCATAAGACCAGAAATACTTTTATGCAATGCTTCAGTTGCAACATTCTGTTACTGTTTACATGAACTAACTCACAGTTCTGTGTAAATGTAATTAGTCCAATATGCAAACTTAAAAAATTTACTGAATGTAAATAGTACATCTTGCAAGAAACATAAATAACTATAATTTAGATTTAAATTACTATCCTCATAACAGATGCATACACCTATATCTTCTTAGAATTGTTTACAATTTTCAGAGGTTTCTATGTTTTTTTAAATTTGGCCTTTTTAAACTTTTTTTTTCTCTCAATACTGAGGAAGCATTTCTTTTTCCTGGACTTTAAATGTGTATGCATCACACTCATCAGTAGCGTGTGACCATAGCCTAGTGGTTAAGAATTAAACAGTGGTGAAGCTGAGACCAAAAGGTGCACAGAGAGAATGTGCAAATATTTCACTAGCTATTGAAACAAGTACAATCCTTGCTACTTTTAAAAGAGAAAAAATAGCATTGGCAGGTATTTCAATAACTGTGCAAGCAATATCCAGCAGGTGTGCACCTTGTCATCTGAAAGTAGCCTTAAGAGTTTTGATTTCAAATGCTAAAGCTATTCCTCCAAATAATCCAGGAGACATGCATTGCAAAAGCACGTAGCGATGCACAAAAAACCTGTCTGTGCCTAATACCTGTCACTTCAGACTGTCTGTGAAGCCCAATACCACAGTAAGGAACATTATTTAACATAAGTTTTGGTTTTAGGTTTTCTGGGGTTTGTTGGGTTTTTTAGCTTTAAACAAAAAAACAAAAAACAGCACAACATTTAGTTCTAACTTCTCTCTTGAGCTTCAGTCAGGCCACAGAATGGGCACTGGAGTCGCCTGACCCTGTACTCAAACTCCTGGAACCTGTAACACTTGTTTTCTAACAAATCACCTCTGGAGATGGAGCAGGCTTCCTATCAATCACTAACAAGTTAATTCCACATAATAAGGCAGGTTCGGATGCAGACTGATACATTGTGAAATGCTGTATCTAAAATTGATTAGAATAGCACTCAAAATGAATGCAGCCCTCCAAACCACTTCTTTGCTCAGAAACATTAATCTCACTTATAAGGAGAGCTTCATAATGGTAATGCTTGGTATGAAAAAAGTATGAAATAAATCAGGTTTTATAAGACACAGCAATTAATCAGTTTTAGAGCTAAGGAAAGGCTGTTAAAGTGGCACGTTTTTACAATGGTAACTTCTTTAAAGCCTCTGTTACCTCCAAAAAATTAAATGTTTAGGGCTTTCTTTTAATTGTTCATCTGACAGTGTGAACCCCAGCCCTAACTCTGAGTTCCTGAAATGTTTTCTACATGCTAAAACTCGGCAAATAATACTACTCTGTTAGAAAGATAAAGCATTTATTTTAAGGCACTCTTCAGTCTAAGAAGAATCACATGCAGGTATCCTGAAAGGACTTACTTCTTTAACTAGTTAGCCTGGGGTAAAAAAATTATTTAATCAAACCAAGGATTTTCTAATAAACACTCTAAAATTATTTCTGGTAATATTTTTTGCACTTGATACTGCACAGACTTGCAGGTGATAGTCACATTATCACTACATATCACTAAAACAGTAAACCTAACAATGTATTCATTTAATAGAATGAATTTTCTACAGTAAAGTTGTTCTTAAAAGAAAATAATATTGCATAGATATATTAATCTTATTAACAATCTCTAATATGTAGTACCAGTATAGTTCAAATCAGCCTCTAAATCTTACACAAGTGCAACATTTTGAAAAAAAAAATATTTTAAGATTTCTCTATAATGATTTTGCTCCATAAGAATTTTATAGTTTCTTTTGCACACTGACAGAGAGATGAGTTTTCAGTAATAGAAACAGAGCTTTAAGTACAGTATCACTAAAAATATAAGAGCAGTTCTGACCTGAAGCCTTAGCATCTCTGGTCTTTTATGTCTATAAAGCACAATGCCCTTCACAAACAACACCTGATCCTCCGAGTTGCTGGGCACTCTCAGCTTTTATTGGGCCTAATCCAAAACTGATGCAAGTTAGTGAGAGTTTTTGCATCAATCTACAGGGGCATCAGTCTGCACAATGCTCACTGATTTTAACTGAAGGTATAGGTTTTGAGTATCTTACTAAGCCAAGACTATAATTTGTTAATTGTTTGGGCTAGGAGATGACAAAAAATACTTCCAAGTTATTATTTCATTTTCTAATATTTTATGGGGCTTCTATAAAACAGATGTTTATTACAGCAGCCATTTGTAACTTTAAATCTACAGTCTTAACCTGCTGACTGGATTATGAATGTTATTTTGGATTGTTTTTCCTCAAAACATATTAAACAAAAGAATCTCAGCGGGGTCAAGTATTTCTTATACCAAACAGCATCTTTTATCTCAGTGTTCACTGAACCCCTTTCCATTTTTAATCAGATGTACGCATCTCATATTTCTGTACTGTTGGCTTTTTTCTCTCCCCTAATTTACTAGACCATTGAAAATAACCCAGCAAGTTCACAGTAGCAAAGCTTCAGAATTGTAAGGTAATATTTTTCTCAACCTGTTACATTTTTCCAAAATTTAAGTGATACAATTTTCATGCATATTCACTTACATAGGGACCTTTCTTCCAAACTATCCTTATATTATATAAAAGTACATTTTATGAAAAAATTTCCCCGCATACAATATTAAACTAATCTCCTAGACGTGAATGCAATAATAATTCTGAATAGCACATGGATTATTTTAGAAGGGAAGAGCAGTGGTATTTTTCAGAGAGTGTCTTCAAGTGTTTTACAATTAACTTTTTTGTAAGACCATAGATGAACAACATTTATACTTCAATTTATTCTTTACTAGACAGAATTTTAGGATCCACATGGCCACAGAATATCACTACAACTCCTCAGTGGTATGAAGCAAAATACTTTGCCTGAGGAAGTATATATAAAATGCAGGGGTAATAGTCAAATAAAACCAAACAAGCATTGAACTAAGACTTAGTTTAAGAGACACATGACATTTAGAAAGTAGAAAAGTAAAACTGCCAAAGTTTTCTTATAAAAATATTTTAAATCTAAATATTTAGAGGAGGCTACATCTACATGATACCTTATGGAAACTGCTACTATTAAAAAACTTTTAACAGTCTGTGAGCACATCAAGATGGGAGTTTGGCTATGTTCTCTTTTTACATTACTTTGCCTAAAAGCAACTTTATAACATAAAACTGCGAAGTCCACAGAATAGTGGATCTGCTTCCTACATACACGTGAAGAAAAATCCCACCAGACACCAGCAATGTTTGGAATTTCGCGGGGGAGACCACCCCTTTCTCTCCCAAACCACAGTGACACACAATTTCTTTGGTCGCCATGTGTTTTCGCTGCACAGTAACACGATTTTCACTGCAGTTTACTGACTAGACCATTACAGATACGAGCCTCAGAAACCCCGTCCTTTAGGAGAGCAGGTAGAGCCCCGGTAGCAGCTCCGGAGCACAGACCACCCGGCAGCCTGTCACCGCCCGCCGCCGCTTGACAAACGCGCGGCCCGAGGACGCCAGACCCGGCGGGAGCGCCCCGCGCCCGCACACCCGAGGTAACAAACGCCAAGTTCCAAACCCACCATCAACTTGCTCGGAGGAGCTTTCGCGCCTCCGCCCGCGCCCCTACGCTCACCGGACAGGAGTGCGGACACTTCCGTTTATTTTCCAGAAGTGAGGATGCCGACTTGAGAAAGCGCCGAAACTGCTGCGGTGCCCAGTCCCACCGCCGCCCCGCGCCGCCGGGAGCGCGCTCAGCCCCCCGGGAGCGCGCACACCAGCAGCCCCAGACCCCGCTCCGAGGCCGCCGAGGCCGCGCAGCGCTGCTGCCAGACCCAGACCCCTCCCATCCCTCCCGCTCAGTTTTCCGCCCGGCACCGCGGAGTTTCCACATTAAGTTGCGTCCCCGGCCCCATCCTCCTGCTCCCCCGCGCCCGCGTAGCCCTACCTGGGGCCGCGCTCCGGCCGCAGCCGCGCGTCCCGGGGCGACCCGCGACTCCCGCCCACCGCCCGGCGAAAGTCCCGCCGCCAACGGTGCCACCGTGGGGGAGGTGGGGAAGGGAGGGACGGAGGGCCGCAAAAACCTCCACCGGCCCCCAGCCCGCTCTCGTCCAGGCGGAGGGCAGCGGCCCCGGCTCCCCACTGCCGGCCGGACAGCCGCGGAGCGCAGCGCGCCACTTACCGCGGGCTCGCCGCGAGCCTCGCCGCCTCCGCGCCCCGGCAGCAGCGCGGGGGAGAGCGGCGCACGCCGGCACTTTGTCAGGCCGGGCGGGCGGGAGCGGAGGGCGGGCGGGAGCGAGGGGAGGGCCGGGGGCCGGGCGGGGGGAGGGCCACGAGTTGCTGCCCGCGCCCCGCGCCGCGGGAGCTTACGCGTCCCGCGGAGCTCACTTTCCCCGCCTCCTCCCCCGCCGGGCGGTCAGGGAGTTTGGCCCCTCTTCTTGCGGGAGGGGAGGGCGAAGGTGCGCGCACAGCGACGTGCCGGGGGGGAGGAGCGCGGGGAGGAGCCGCCGCCGCCGCCAGCACCTACTTTCGCCGTAACGCGGGGGACCCGGGCGAGGGCCCTGGTACTTCCCTGCACCACCCCGGGCCGGGACACGACCCACCGGGCTGGGGACCCTCAGCCTGCTGCCCCCCCTCCCCCTCCCCGTCTCCGCCGCTCGCATGGAGTGCCGTGGCGGGGCTCCCACGCTGAGTCTAATCAGCGCATCCACGACGCCGGCGGTGATTTAGGGGTCATCCGCGAGCGGCACTTCAGGCTGATGAATGGCTCTTGGCCGCTGTCTGCCCTGATGAGGGTGTCTGCGTGCTCCTGATTGCAAACACTAATGAACTTACACGGCTCCGCTGCGCGTTCCCTCCACCCGGCGGGGCATGAAGCATCCCTCTGCTGCATTTTGTTTTCCGCGGGAACCTATTTATTTTTATATGGGGCGGGAAAGAATTTGGGGAAATAATCCGCAGCTCCCTCGCAGCACCGCACCGCGGCCGGCCAAGCAGAGCCGGCGCCGCGGGCGGCCCGCCCGCCGAGGCTCTTTGGCGCTGCCGGCAGCCCGGGCGCGGCGCGGCGCGGCGGGGCCGCCCGGCAAGGCCGGAGGGTGCCGGCGGCGCTCCCCGGCCCGGCAGCCCGCCCCTCGCACGGGTACCCGCGGCCCCCCCGTCCGGCCTTTCCGCCGCACCCCGGCAATTTTCGGAGTTGGGCGGGAGCCGGGTGCCGGGTGACCTGATTACAGCTTAAACATCTGCTTTTAAAGCCATTTCTCCGTGGTGTACAAAGGCGCTTCTGCTTATTTTTTTCCCTGACTCCTCAGCAACCTCTCGGCTCAAAGTAGTAGCTGTAACTTTTCGCACACTGAGATGTTACCTACCTACCTAGGACCGCTCTCTTTTCACGCCTTTATCCTTCCCTTGTAAACTCAAAGGCGTTTCACACACGAGATGCGAAACACCCGGAGAAGTTAGACAGATGAGCAGCTTTGAACGTTTAGCTGGCTACCCGCTGCAGTATTTTGATTTTCCTAACTTTATCCACCACATCTCTGACTCTGTAATGAAAGATGCACGACTTTGTTATCTTAAACGCTCCTAAGGAAAATCCCTATAATTCCTCTGTCCTGAAATAACTGGAAATACCTCCTAATCATGGAAACGTTACTGCAGATGTAACCAACGGGCATTGCGAGGGAGCTATGATCAGTCCAGCATACCCATGTTTTACTCCTGTGTTTTTCTTTGCATTTGTACTTTGCTGGGCTCGACCCGAGAGACAAGGTGCCTGGGTATATAAACTGATTCAACAGTGCTGAGGTCAGCATGTGGGAATTACAGCAGGTACCACACACACAGAGCCAGCATCACACAGCACCGTTATACAGCAAGTGCAATAGAAAACCACAAATGTTTCAAGCCTTTTTAAGTCAACGTGTTGACGTCAATGTGTTGACTTAAAATAATATTGAGCATACTGAAAGGAAGAGAAAAAAAAGTATTTTTAATGGCAATGACATGTCTTCATCCCCAAAAAGTTGTAATAAAAATAACTACTTTTAAATAGAGGTTTGCAAAAGTATTTTAAAGATACAACAACTAAACCAATGGATTTAAATTAATACTCTCTACTGAATTTATGAGTGGCTCTGAAGTGGCGGCATTTAATTTCAAAAAGTAGGAGCCACAGAGACCTTGAGAGAGAGAGTTCTGTGCAGGTAAGTGCATGGACAATACAGGTAGAACTGGAATCATCGTGACCTTGTTTTTCAAATAAAATATCCTACAAAGATTTTAGTCCTTACAAGAAAGCACTCGAAGTGTGAAAATGTGAATTGCACAAAATTAATTGTTACAAAATGCCTATAGCTATGTACACAGGAACAATCAAACCTGAACTTACGCCAAATGCTGTAATTGTTGTTGCATATTATACAAAATAGCATTTCTGCTAAACTACAAGCTAATCTTGTAGACTCAGGGTTTTACTTACTTTTTTTTTCTTTTGGCTTACAGTACTAACACAATATTTAAAGTTATGTTTTGCAAATGCAAATTTAAAGCATTGTATTTTGCACTACTACTACATTTGCAATACCTTTGCTAAATTTTTTCATCTAGTACTATTTTGAACTTTTTACTGCCCTCAAATACACTGAGTTAAGATACAGCTTTATTATAAATAGAAAGATAATATCATGCCTTCCTTGTGCAAAGCCTACTGGATAGACAACAAAAGTTAACTACTTATCGATACACATTTGAAGTTTGGAGCAAGTTATCTTGGCACTTTTAACTTGGACATCACTGAAGCAGCATTACCAGGCTTACCAAAATTTAATTAATTTTCAGCCTTCAGAGTTTAACTTAATTTGAAAAGTGTGCAGGAACATCTGAGTTAGAGCTTTGTAGGAAACTATCTTTCAAATGTCAACTGTTAAATCTGACTAAACTCTCTAAAATCACACGGCAGCCATTCCTTACTCATTTGGATTTTTTGGATTTCTAGTAAGCTCACTACTTCAGTACAGAAAGAACAAAAGGGTATGCGCTCCTCATCGACTTAGGGATTTTTTTTTCAGATGGGACTATCAGCAAATCTTTTTGGACGGTAGGTGCTACTGAGAGGAAAGAGCAGGACGTCCCCTGATGCGAGACATGCCGGCTCCTACAAGTAACTCCAAAAGATGACACACATTCAAGACATTGTCACGTTCTTTGCAAACTCCCTAAACTGTTCCTAACGTGTCCCTCCGTACTTGAACGGTAACTCGGACTTTGCCAGGTTTTTCGGCATTTTCTGGTTCCAGGACTCCACGCTCTTTAGGATATCCGCACGTCTAAAAAAAAACAGATCTCAAGATCTGTGCCTCGTCAACGGTCCTGGATCTACAGCTCATGGAGGAAGAAATTGTTTCTAACCATCCATTTTTCTTCGGGGTAAGAGTCAAGATGCGCTTTAATGCAGCTAGGTAGGGATTCCTCTACGTAACGTAACGGAAACAGCTAGCAGCATTGCCCTGTGTCAGGATACTTCATAATCACAACTCTAATTAAAAAAAAAAAAAAAAAAAAAAAAAAGAAAAAAAAAAAGAAAAAAAAAAAAGTCCTCATTTCGACTCAGTCTTGCTGGTCGGTCATCACACGGAAACAACTGTCCCAGCTCCGCGGCTCCTGCTTCTGTGCAAGCCCCGCGAACTGACCGAGTTCGGAGCCGCTCGAGCGGCCGCTTTCGAGCTGTCGGCGGAGCCTCCTCGCTTGCCTCCCCGGCTGCCCGGGCAGGACGGCTGAGCCCGGGCAGCCCCCGCGCCGCGCCAAGCGCGGACCTTAGCGGGCAGGGTCAGAAGGTGACGAATCCGCCGTGACCACGCTCTGCCCTAAGCCCCGGAGAGAACCGCACCCCTCCCCTGTGGGAACGAGGAAACTTTGGGAAGAAGGGGCCGCCCGTGCAGCCCCGGCGTCAGGAGGAAGCCCCAGTGCGCGGGGGCGCAGAGTGACGGACTGGAGCGGCTGCGGACACGCGGAGCTGCGTGGGCTCGCTCGCTCCGCGGGAAAGGCTGCGCTGCCTCGCCCGTCTCACCGCCAGCAGCAGATCGAGCACTTTTTCCCCGAGTATCAAGTTGCGGTAAAATTGTAAAACAAATATTCGAATCTGATCACTGACAAAGCCATAAAATTAAATAGCTGTCTGCAGAGGGAAATATGTCTTAATTACCTTAATTAAAGCAAGATAGGGCCTTACACACGTTCATTTTGAAGCCACTAAATGTACTGATTATCATACAAATCAACCTTTAAATGGGGGTCATGCTTTTCCACTACATTAGTTTGTGTTCCACTGCATAAAACAAAGCTATATGGGAAGCTGACCTCTGGTGAAAATGATGCACTTCAGCTGCACAAAACTGCTGACCCTCTTCATTGGGTCCTCAGAAAAGAACCTGAAGGAGTTTGCATACGATTTGGAATACAAAAATGCCTTTCATATAGTGTTAACACTGCATTAGGAACTACTGCCTGAGCTAAACTTATGGCCCTAAACCGAAGCACATAATCATTTTAATCACCTTGTATTCATAAGTAGGAGCCATCACAAAGCACCATTATTGCCATCATTGTGTGAGTTAGTACACAAGGCCATGAAAAATGTAAGATTTGTGTTTGCTGGTATAACACTTTCCCAGTAACTATAGCTGGGGGTAACTATCCATATTTTCCTTTAACAAGAGGAATGTAGAATATTTATAGTAATTCAGAAGTCAACATACAGACCTTATATGTACATACAGAAGTTTATATAATTAAGTCACATTCAGAATTTATGATGTTTACAAGAAGAAAGAGGCCTTGTTTTACCTAAGCTTCATAGTCATAATAAACATTTTTGTTTTCCCTTCTAGCTTTCTAGCTAAAAGATGTATTTAAAAAAATAAAAAGAAATTCCACCAGAAAAATTGTTCAGACTTAGGAAATGTACAGAAAAGATGACTTTAAGAAAAGCACATTGCATGAGGAAAAAAATAAACCAAAAGTGCTTTTCTGTTGTCTGTTTATTTATTTTTCTTCTTCTACTGTGCCATGTACTCCTTCTAGCAGAAGACATCACTAACAAATGCAGTCTGGGAAAAATACCTCTCTAACCAAAAGCTCTAATAGCAATCTGCTATTTTATTGTGATAATTTGGATGTTAATTGCTCTAATGTGCTGAAATGGAGATTTTATTAAAATACTACTAGTTAAAAAAAAAATCTTAAGTTGTTAGTAGTAAAATATGTTGTATTCAAGATGACTGCTTTCATTCCTGGAAGACAAGAGTTCAGGCAGTGGAGTGGTAACAATCTGTGTTTGTTCCTGTCTGCTCAGGAGAACTGTTTCTAATTGATCTGGCATGGAATTTAGTTGGAAATGTGTATGTTGCAACCTAAGCACAGTCCCTGTATGCTTTGTAAAGTGATCACCATATGGGCCTTATTTGAAACATTTGAAGGTTTTAGCTATTAACCTTGTTTAAATTGTGCTGTAAATTCAACTCTCTGAGCTGAAAAATATATGTAACTGTGTGTATATCTATCAATATATAAATCTATGTGTGTCTATATAAATACAGACATACATACACACATATGTGCATAAACACACATCTACAGCCATACATACAAACTGATCATTTTAAGTATCATGAACATGTGTCAGTTATTTGCATATTATTATTAATAAAGGCACTAGTTACATATTTAGAAAATCTGTTGAGTGGAAATATTGTTCTGATACAGAACAATATTGTTCTGATACAGTTCTGATACAGTGGCTGATGTTTCAGAGTCATTTTCTGTAAATGCCTTTTAATATTTGGGAATATTTTTGCATTAATTTTTTTTTGAAAAAAATATGCTCAGATCTATTTCCACACATCAGAATATTTTTAACCACCATTCTGATGTCACAGATATTTAATTAGGAAAGCCTAGATAAATAAGAGGAAAACTGAAGTTCTTTCACAGAAAACTCTTAGGAGACAATGGGTAACTGTGATTCTTTCAATCGCAGGGCCAATCATCATATTTTAACCCTCAAAAATCTTAACAGTGATTTCTTCTGAATGTAAAATGAATGGCTAGGCTTTGTTGCAGGTAACAGTACTAAGTTATGAATGCTGATGGCCTTCTTGTACAGCCTTAAATTACATTGAAAAAGATACAGTTTCTTTAATTAAAAAAGCTGCACTGAACTAATCCCTCTAGCTGAAAAAAGAAAAGTTTTAAGCAATCTCTTTCTGCTCTGGGAGAGAAAAGCAGACAATACCATAACAGATCAGAAACATAAGCTATAGTGTGCAGCCAGGAGCACAGCAGGGAACTGAATACTGCTCCGACTGTGTCATTTTTTAATCCCCCATCCCAGTTTTCCCCGTCTGACCTCATGCTGAGATGAAGTTATCACAGAAGACAGCTTTACTCTTACCAATGAATCCAACCCTGGATCTGTATTATCCTCAGCAGATCAAAACACCGCTTTCATCAAATAGCATTATCTGCATAAAAGGCATGCAATTGCCTGATAATTTCACCCAAACTATGCTATTCATTTAAAGGACAAGAAGAGAAATGTAATTCATTCCTTTTTTTCCCCTTGGAAAAGCTAACTTATACTTCACTCATGGGAACTTTTCTTTTTTTAACATGAGATCTCAAGAAGAGGTCCATTAAAAGTTTCCCTCTGGTTTACAATTAATTGTTAGAGTACTCCTGTGCCATGTGAGTGACACAAGTGTAGTTATGCAGAAAACTGGCAGGCAGAATTCACAAAGCTTGCTGTAGCCATGATACTGATTCCATTAGCCATGGTCCTGCTAACCTTAATAATCAAATCATATATGGAATAATTGTAGCAGCCTACAAATAAATAGTAGCTGAAGGTGTTTACAGGACTTTCCTACAAATGGAAATTCCAAGTCTAATAATTTTTTCCTAGCTCAGAAAGGCTGCACCACAAGATCCTGAAATATCATCACTAATGTATGTGTTGTTTATAAAAAACATGTACATATATTAAAAACTCATGCTGGTGCCTTGTCTTCCAGAAAAGAAAGCACACAATACTATGGCTCATTGGTTTTATTGATGTACACAAAACATTAAAGTCATGACGGAGGTGGGGCAGATCACTCCAAGTGAGTGCTGTTACAACATCTATTGTATTTGGACTATTACATGTACTCTGCTTGTGAAACTAACCTTGGTATTTGTCTGCTTGTAAAGGGCTCATGCATATTTCTTCCACAATAAAAAGAAACCCTCAAACCTAAAAATAAATGTTCTTTTAAATTTTGTTTTTGTTTTCTAATACTTGTTGGAAAGAGCAAAGATACTTTTGTGTTGGAGTCTTGTGTTTTATAGGTTGTTGGGAGAGGTTTTCTTGTTTCTTGAATAGCGGTGTTTATGTTCAGCACCAGAAATAAACACTGATTTGTATCTGGCAGAGGGAATTCTCCCTTTCTTTTTCTAATAGTACAAAGGCCTGGAATGTGACGGGACTGCAAATACTAAACTGGGTACTTGTTGTGGCCTAAATATTGCCTATTCCATACAATGCCAGCTACTTTTCTTTGGGACCACTGGACAGGTACTATCCTCTTCTGAGAGGATCATTTTTTTTCCCCCCAGCATGTCTTTGATACTTTTTAAAACAGGAGTTCTTTGAAGTGGCTCAGAGGTTTGGAATCACAGGAGTTGCCTCAGAAGAGCTGGATTATTGAGCCTTACACAGGCACATCACACATTTACCATGGGGCTACAACCTCTCTATGTACACACAGACCCTATGGAACTTTATATTATAAAAAAATACCAGTTAAGTTCACAACTTTCTGGGTCTTTTCAGCTTCATGACAGAACCCTTTTCCCCCCTTGATTTCACAAAACCTTTGGATGTTTCAGTGCTTCTTTATTAAATTAAAAAATATAAACATATATATTCACTTTCCCTGTCAAGTGTTATCTTACTTTTTAATGGAAACACTTTCCTATCATAACTTATGGAGGATTCTGATGCAGGAACTATGTGTCTGAAAGCTTGTGTCCTTTTTCCAACTGTATGAGTTAATCTGAGAAAATACTTGTGGTTTTCTTTTTTTACATATAAAGGGTGTATTATTATTACTATTATTATTAAGGCTTAATGTATGCAAGTACACTTGGGTTTGGATGTGTGTTCATCAGCATTATTTCCTATCTGAACATTGTAGGTTTTATTATATGTTTCCATGGCAATGGAATGTAACTTCTTATTGAAATATTTTTTTAAAAATTATTTGTGTGGTTGAAATGGCTTTTACCCCTAGGCATTCAAAACAGGATTCTTGTGGGAAAGAAAAAGAGAATGGGCTGAAAAAGCTGACTTCCAGTGTTGATACGGTATTATGCTACATATGTTGGTATAATCACCTGTAGTGCCCCACAGGCTGTTAGCAACTATGGGGTCTTCCATTTGTGAAAAGCAGGGCAATCTGATGATGGAGGAATTTAGGAAAAGGAGGAGTGCTAGTCAGAAAGCAAGATGTAAGCTGCCCTTCCCCCAGGCTTCATGGCTCCTTCTTACCTACAACTTTGTGGAGCAAGGGCACAGATAAAGGGTAGGTCAGCTCTAGAACCACACCTCCGTCCAGGTACCATGTGTGAAGATGGTAGAGTATGGTAACTCATCATTTACTAGGCAGAGATCTTGTTTCAATCCTTACCTCTCTTGCCAGACCAGTGATATTATGGCTATAACCAAGGGTTCTGTTTATATGGCACATTAACTGCACCACAGTCCACCAGCCTTACCTTTTAAAAAGCTACAAGAAATACAATGCAGAAAGCCAGTCCTTTCAAGAGAGATTTCCATTTAGGAAAACCAAGGAAGTGACACAAAAAAGCACTGATAAATACAGACTACAATCAAAAACTTTGGCACAGATGCTAATATTGCTGCCCTTGTACCAACTTTGCTAGACCAGAACTCAATTTTTAAAAATTTACTGTATATCAGGATGCACAGATTATCCTCATTCTGGATTTCCAAATCTTTTTTGTTCAGCTGTGTTTATTCTTATGGCTTTAGAGAATTTCACAACATATTAAAAATACAGTCTTGTTTTGCTTGTTTGTTTTAAAAACTGAAATAAATGGAATTGAATATATAGAGTTCTTAAAACACTAGAAACTAAATATGGAAACTCTAAATGTCTTCAGTAATACAAAAAATAAACAAAAATTTTAAAATTAAACAAAAATCGTCTACAATATAGTTCTGATCTCAAGCAGCAGTTCAGAACAGAATTGACTTCAGCCACTTAAAGTGATGTAAATCTGGGTTCCATTATATTAATCTCAGATTCAGAACATGACTTCCATGTGCCCAAATATCACAGTTTGAGTGGGTCTCTGTAGTCTTTTACATATTTCACTTCAGCATTAGAGAACCACCAACAGTTGATACAGTTTTGAGACTGATACAAATTTTGACTTCTGTAGTCCCTCCCATCATATGCTTTTAACCTTCTGTTTGTGTTTTCTTTCAGTTGTCTGTTAAACACAACCTATATTAGTTGAGGTGATGTTGAAACACCCACAACTTCTGGATGTATAAGTTCTTTATTTTGAAAGAAATGTATGATGTGTGTATGTATGAGCTCCCCTTTTTCCAGAATTTAAATATAGAGGAATTAAGTAGAATGGAGGATGACAACAGAAAACACATATGAAGTTTTCTCTAGCTTCATATTTTCAACTCTCAGCTCCTATCATAGCAGTGCAATATTTGTGCTGCTGATTTCATGGCAGTGTAATTGCACAGAGCATATCTGATTCTACATTACTTCTCCTGAATTATATTGGATCAAGAATCACATCCACAATAGTGCGTTCATCAAAGCTTTCAGTAGAAGATGAAATGGCAGGATCTTTTAAAAGCCAAAATTGTCATTAGACCACCGAACACCTATGATGTGTTGATGATTTCACAGCAAGTCCCTGAATTCAGACAAAAGGGTTGAATCTTAGCAAACCTAAATCCGAGTTCAGCACTAATGCCAATTCTAACATTTACCATCTCAGTGAAAAGCTCTACCACCATTCTGTGAACAGGACTTGCAACAAGGCAAAGTGGAAAAGGAAATAGTTCTAAGTAGGTTCATTTCACAGCATAAATCTTGAAAGCTTTCTAAAGCACACAGCTATAGTTCCTCTTTCTTAAATATTCAGTACTTGTAGAAAACTAGTGAAACCCTTTGCATATGCACATGATAAAAATCCAGCTTTTCTGTTTTTACACCAGTCATAAAGAAATGGAAAATGATAAAGAAGCAGCAGAAGAAATCTATAGCTCATGTACTGGCAACACTAGAGCTCTGCATTTATATTTTTCCATTATAAAATAAATAGTTCTCAAAATAATCTCAGAACAATAAACATGTAGTATCTGTCAGAAATAATTATATCATGGAAATTAAAAAAATAGATAAAAACACACATTGATTCAGTTTTTATGTGGCTTATGACTTTCTCAAGTATAGCTGCAAAGGTTGTATTTGTACAGCCTGCCACTTTGGCCATTTTGGGTACTGTGGCAATAGCATTTTCTTCCTCTGGCAGCCTCTTCTCTAGTACCAAACTTAAGCTACTCATCTTCATTTTAAGAATCCTCCAACTGCCCTTTTCCATCCTGCCAGTCACCGCTTTCTTCCTGTCAAGAGCTCAACACCCATGTCAACCTGGCATATGATACCAGTAGCTGTTGCCAACTCCTAAAATTTGAAATGCATCTCTCTGCTTTTTATTTTTTTTCCCACGATTCCTCTCATACTTGGGAGAAATTGTTAGAGATTTTCTTCCCCAGTTCAAAAAGCTTGGACAGTATTTGCGATTGTGCTGACCAGTACTCCTTGTGCTGCTGTGCTGCCATTAGCTGCACTGCCTTGTTGCTTTTGTTTAATGCTTAGATAGTAAAGTTCCCTGGAAGCAGGAAAAGTCTTTTTCCATTTATGCTACATCTAATGCAGCGTGTCTGAGAGCTCTCACAGTCTGAGTGCTCATCGAAGCCATGGCAATACAAATAAGTAACAACACTGCCAATAATCAAATTCACACACCACTTCCTTTGGTAATTTGATAATAGGTTCCATGTCTCTGCTGATAATATTCCTCATTTTTTCTGCTTTCTATATGTGTAAGAACTACTTTGGCTTCAGGAAGTGCATCTGGGATGTGATAATCCTTATGTAAATTCCAAGCTATTTTGACACATATACTTAATACACCCTAAAATATGATATGCAAAGAGCAATGAGTATAGCCATCAATAATCAACCAATGACATTAATAATCAAGGCTGCCTATGTAACTGCAACTCTGTATCCTGCTTTTAGATATAAGGATACTCTAATGATCAAATACTTGGCTTTTATAGAGGCCAGTCTTTATCTAGAGGAAAGGTAGTTAATCACTATTTAGTTTTATCCCCTGCAATCAATAGATTTGGCCAGATCTTCCTTACTACATGCCACCAGAATTATGCACTGAATAAAAAGGAGTTGGACTTTGATGATCCTTGAGGGTCCCTGTGGGAACCCAGGATATCCCTCTGGCTGCCCTGGCTGTCTCGAGACTCTGGCAGGGGGCTTGGAGACCTTGGCACGAAGTCAAAAACACCCGTGGCTTCAATTTTAGCCCGTGGAAAAAACTGACAACTTTGTATGAGGAATTACAAGCCACAAGGGTTTGAGTAGTGTGGTAGTTGAATTAACACAGGGTGAAAAAGTAGAATTTTAGGGTTTTAAAAGAAGGGGTTCAAGGGGACAAGATGGAGAGATTTGGGCATGTCCTGACCTTCTTCTCACCCTCCATGTCTTGCTGTGATGGCGACACTTTTCTATTGGTTTAAGGTAGAGACACACTGTCCAATATAAATGATAGATATTGGCACATTATTGTAAACACAGTACATATAGTTTTTAGTATAAAATGGTAACACCTCCCCAAGGGGGCGGGAGTCTGTTGCAGACTAACTTGCTAGACAGACCGCAGCTCCTTGAGAAAGCATGTTATAGATAAGAGAAAATAAGCAATCTTGAGAAGCCGACCCTACGCATTCCAACTTCTTCTTTGGCTGTGCTGGCTGGGGAGCAAGGACTCTTGCATTCTCGGGGTCACTTCGATCTCCAGATCCCCGAGAGGTCCCTTCCAACTCAGGGCATTCTATAAATCTACGGAAACATTGTCAGATCTATCACAGGCAGTTCTGTGCTACTGTGGACATAATATTTTAGTATTTTACATGGAAAAGAAACCTACAGGGTCCAGAATTCAAACTCAAGAATTGTTTGAATAGCATAGAAATTTGCTGTGCCTAATTTGAGATGCACAAGTAGACCTGAGACAGAAAGCAGTGTGCTGCATAGCATTGGCAATGCTTCTAGAAAATACCTAGCCCAGTAGAACCACCTGGGAACAGTGGACTTGAGCTACTAACCCCTAACCACATGAAAACCTTTAGCAGATGCAAACTGATTACTGTGTTCTTCAGGTGACATGTTATGTTCCCTAACCAGAAAATCACCTTTTGCCTTGCAATCCATAACAAACATACAGTAATACTTTTCAACTTAAGGAGAAAAGATTCTAAGGAAAACTCATTTGGCACATGATACTTCATTTCTGTAGCAGAGACACTCTGTGCATGAGATAATCATTAATTAAATCATGTAACACCACCACAGAAATAATATTTCAATAATATTTCACAGGCACCCACAGTTTACTGTTTCTTACTTGTAGAATATAGTTTTGCAAATTTTAAAATTAATTTATTTTATGCTTATAACTTATGAGCAAAAAACCATAAAAATGAAAAACTTATTTGATGGATAAACATTAGCTCTCACAGCAAGTACTAAGAAATGTTAGCCTTTGGTCAACAAATCTCTATCAACAAAGAAATTTATATGATGGTAGACTAATGAAAAGAGCCATCTCTCTATTCTCTTTCTAGTCAGTCTCAGCTGTCAGTTTCTTTTAAATGCTTAGCTTGGGAATATGTTACAATAAAATAAATACCAAATTTCAGTTTGAAGTACCATTCTTACGAAAAAAAAAAAAAAAGAAAACAAATCTGAAAATAAAATGCTAACCCAAAGTTAAACAATCAAATTGAAGGATGACTTTTCATTTTTGACTTGGGGAAAAAAAGTTTGCATTAGCAAGCTGATTCACACCCTCTTTCCCTGGTAACTTGAAACCTCTCCATTATTCTGTGTCAGTTTTACTTGAAACAGTACTCTTCTCTCTTTATTTTTTCTGTTTGGACATCAGACTAAATCAGTGATCACTCAGTCAGCTTCCCTGAGGACGTTCACTGCGTCTCCCCAAGTACATCCCCTCCAGTTCACACATATCAGACACAAATCCACCTCACTTAAGCTCTGGACTTTTTTCCACAGCTTTGTCCACCTCAAATTCTTCTTAATGATCTCTCATACTTGCAATACTTTCTCTTCAGTCTCACACTTTAATTGACCACAGGAGATGTGTGGGCATTGGCTCACTAAAATATGACTGTGCTGGCACCAGCAGACAGACTACAGTTGCAAAAGAAATCTCTTTTTATTTTAAATTCCACTGCTCATCATCAAGTGTCCTTTAGAAACTAGACAGAATGTCTGAGATGAATTTTTTTCCATTTTTAAATAAGAAATACTTAGTTCAGACAGTATCTTCAGAAACCTCACTTTCCAAAGAAGACATTTCCTTCCCAGCAGGGGACATTATTCAGTCCTTAGCTCCACTTTACCTCTCCACTGCTGCTGGTAGTCAGCTGGTAAGGTCTGCATTAAAAGAAGTTTCTATAGTGTACCAGTATCAGTGAAGTGATTCAATTTAACCTTGGCTCTTTGAGTAGCCCTTGTGGCATCATTCTAACCCATTTAATACAAAATAATCAGATAATGAGTGGAAGATTTTCTTGGACCATTTTAGCCTTCACTTCACTACACAGAAGTGACTTAAAATATTTCTCTTCTGCACTAACTCTGAATGTTGCACAATGGGAGGAGGTGGCTAGCAGAATGTAGGTTTAGTTTTTAAATTTAATTCTCAAGAAAAGGAAAAGAAACATTTTAGGGAAACAGTAAAATTTTTTAAATGTTGTATTCAAAACCATTTGCTTTTAAACCTTTTTAGGCTACTTTCTCATTCAGCTGTGCCAAACATTTAGTACTGAGCTGATAGATTTGAGACTGCTTCCTCTGGTGCATCTTACACATTTTCTAAAAGATGCTTTGTAACTTAGATCACCAAAGGAAAAAATAAGTTATTCTTTTGAATATTTTATGTATAATCTCTCACCATTCTGACACAAACTTTCAGTAGAATATACTGTATATTATATGAGATACACTACTCCTAGCTATGTTTCTACAAGTGATAGAAAATAAAAAATAGAATAATGTATTTCTATATCATTATGAAAATGTCTAGAGGCAGACCTGAATGAACAAGAGGAAAAGCATCAGTAGTGCTTACAATCCTGAAAACAATGTATCTAACCACATGTTCAAAATGCTAGTGTTCAAAATGCTACACCCTTCTCTCTGCTTTTTATTCTCCTGATCCTCCTTCCTAGTTTTGTTTGGCCAGATTGTTGCTTCAGACCTGTGCTTGTCAAGGAAGAGAAATGGAAGTTTTATTATGGGGCTTTCTTTGATTATCTGTGCTGACTTGTGAGTCTGAGCACAATCACTGATGAAACTAAAGGAAACATTCCTTGTCATAACCAACACGCTGGCTGATTTTCACACTCTATTGAATGCTGCTTAAATTTGGCCTCCTCCCACTTATGTCTGAATTTTCACATTATTTGTTCTATAGCATATAGTAAAACAATTAGATATCAGAGTAACGAGCATGAATCTTAATATTTAATATTTGTAAAAAAAACCCCTAAAAACAATAACAACAACAACAAAAACAAAACAAAACAAAACAAAAAAAAACCAAACAAAAAACCCCAACCAAAACAAACCCTTCCTAAACAGGAAAAAAGAAATCTAGAATAAATAAATGAATGAACCAATTCAGCTTAAGAGAAAACTAATATAAGTTACTTGAGAATTTCAAACACTTAGGTTAGAATAAAATAGCATGGTTTTACTAATTTCACTTTGTACCAGTTGCTAGTTACTTCACTTGTACTAGCAGCAGCATTAAAAAATACTTAATAAAAACCTATCCAAAAGTTATGCTGTGGAAAGAACCAGTTTTTAATTTTACCTTGCCATGGTCCATTAACTATTTTTCCTACTTCAAAACATTTTTCCTAAGTTTATGGGAAGGAATTAGTCACCTTTCTTTGTTGCCATTATATAGAAATGTCAGTTACAGCTGCATGCCTTTCCATCAATGCATTAATAACTCATGCTTGTGTATTTTTACAGTATATATTACCATTTTATAATGAAATGTTAAATATTTTACTGGTATTTGTATTTTACTGTGATTTGTACTGAGTACTGAGCACTTGAAGTGTTTCTGTTCACAAGAATATTTTATTTAAATGAATTTTTAAAATCACCCATTGCTTAAAAACAGTATTGCTATTTTGTATACTTATTGTCTTCCTTTCATTACTGTGACCAACATTTAGTCTGTTATAGTGTAATATCATGGATAGTGTAGGACTTTAACCTACCTTTTATTTTGTAAATTAAGGACAGGTTCCAGACCTCTCTTTGCTGGAAATCACCTCCATTCTAACTGTATCATCAGTTGGTGAACTTCTCCCTTACCAAAGAACCGCTTTGATAGTTACTTCTCATCAATAGTATTATTGCATTCTTTTCTCCAGTGCACTCTGCTACTTACCTGGATATCTTAAATTCAACCTACTACCCATCATTACAACTGAAAAAAAAAAAGAAAAAATATACATACAAGAAAGTCTTATTGAATCACTTCTCTTGACATGTGTGAATTTTAAAATCTGAAATTAGCTGCTAACTGAAATTATACTATTGTACTTCACACTACACAGAACATAGGATGCTTGCTTCCATGCTCAGAGCTAAAATATGGAGTGCGCCTCCTTGGCTCCTCTTACTGCCAACACAGCTACTATCACCCATCAGGCAGGCTTTCAGCACTTAGAAACTTAAAAGGCTAGAAGCCACGCAAACATATATTTCAAATGCCATGCTTTGGTATTAACAAAACTCAACATCTACTTACAATTTTGCCCCTCTGATTGTTCAATATACTTGTCATTATATATGATTTTTTTATTGTTTGAATTTCTCACGACTTGGGTAATGAAAATTAATAAAAAGTTGCCCTTGTACATTCTTTGTAGCAAACATTAGGATTTCATCAATAAAACACGTGATTAAGAACAAGAGTATTTAGTGGTCCAAAAAACCCAATGACAATATTTTTGTTAATTTTTCCTTACACTTGCCTTTTTGTGAAATCCTCTTCTAATAATACTATCAACATTTGTCCTAATATAAATTTATTTTTTAAACCCTGCATAAATCAATCTTAATGTTAAAAATGATCAAATTTATTCTAAGATTTTCATTAGACAATATGTGCTTATATTTTGTACAAATGTACAGTTTCTTCTCACTGTCAGCATCCTCTGCCCACACTGGCATTTCCCACAGAGAAGACCAATTAATGCCCACTGTCATTTCAGTTATTGTATTGTACAACTACTTAATCATGTTCCAGCCCAGAGATTCTCTATAATTTCTTCTCACCCTCCCCTTCCACGGTTGTTAAGTCTGATGAAATTCTCATTTATTACTGAAAAGAGGACTTAAGAAATTGTAGCCTAAATCAAATACTCTCAGTATAGGATCTCACACAACACTCATCACTACATTGTCCAATCCAGTTCTGGGTCAAAGTGCTGCCAGGTTTTTATTTTACTTTATTTTAAAAGATTATAGATTTTGTTGACCAAATCCAGCCACAAATTCATCCAATACCATTCTCAAAGGCAAAAGTCTATGCAATAGTATAGATGTGGTTTTGAAGATGTTCTCATATTTCATAGGACAAGCAGAGGCAATACTTTAAAAACAGACGCCTCCAAAATCAAGAGACACTGTTCATTCAAATCTATGATTTAAAGTGAAATCCTATCATCTGACTTCAAAAGGCAAAAGACTTGGCAGTTACCAAGGTGGATGTTTGGGTAATTGTGGTGCAGGTTATAGAGATTGCAGAGATTTACGCCAAAGCACGGACACAGGACGTGCAGTCAGATTGGTGTGAAAAAAATGCATTGGCTTTCTGTTGTTAAGACTGATAACAAGCCTTTCTTTTGACACTATTTGTAAAATACCTTCCAGAGAAGTTCCTCAGATAACATATTTTAACAATTCAATATGAAGCTATAAAGACATGGTTTTTGAAACATCCATACTGAGATAAAAACATTAGTGTTTTTTTATTTCCCCCTGGGCAAATGGTCCTGTATACTGCTGTTACTTTGATCAGGTGCTGACTACAAGATACAAAACATTATTGTTAGTTCCAGATTAACTAACCTGGAACAGACTACCAACTGTTAAATGCTGACATGCAACTAAAACAGCACTATCTGTGTTAAAAACCTACTTTATAGATGTAATAATAAAGATTATAACAGAAATTATAATGTAAAAAAATTATCTAGTAAGAAAAACTATAGGTCATATCTGAGAAACAAATTATTCATTGATCATGTCCACTTTTTGAAAGATACAATTTTGTAATTTCTGAGTTCTGAAATAACACTTTATTTATATTTTCCCAATTGTTTGTAGCTTGATTTGAAAGTTTCCTGGTGATAGATATTGAGAAACAACCTCCTCAGTCAGGAAACCCATCAGAAGCAGCAGGAAAAAAGATGTTACTTTTGTGGGATCATTGTACCTGAAAAGAATGGATTGGTATCCAATGATGTCAGAGCTAAGGGATTCTCTGCACATCCTAACTTCCAAAAGTTCATTTTTATTATCACAAAATAACTTCACAGTGAAACTGGAATTTTTTGTACTTCATTTCTGCTCAAGGACTAGGAAGAAATGGGCGCTATGTCCCAGCACTGTTAGCTATGTCAGAAGGGATGAGCTGCATTCTGTGATTGCTGCCTCTGTAAAAGATACAGAAGTTGTTCACACAATTAGATTAAAGCAGATGAATTATGAGTAGATGCATGTAAAATAGGACATGAAGTTAGAGAAAACCACCCTAAATAACTGGCCTGACATAACACAGAAAATCTGAGAGGCAGAGCCAAAATCTGGAGTTACTGCTCCCTACCAACCACATGGTAACTGCACATACTACCACTCCAAAGACAAAATCAAAATACCTTAAGACAAATAATGACTGCCATTGTGATGGTATTATCAAATAAAAAATGGTCATAAGTTCCTTATCACCTAAACTTCTGCAATTAGAGCTCACTAATATACTCCATGTATATTTTGGGAGTTATTCTTAGCGGTTTTTTTTATAATCTACAACCTTAAAAAATATCACATCGGTATAAAGCAATTCTGGAAGTTGCAAGTGACTTTAAATACATGGTTAACAAATTAACAAAAAATAATATAAACAACTCTTGTGAGCTTTATTTCTTCTTAACCCTTTGATTATTCTTTTTGTTTCATAATCCAAGTATAAAAAAGTAAAATAAATTGATCAATAATATGGCTCTCTGCAGAAGAAATATGAACAAATACATTTATGTGATACTACTGCACTAAGCTTGCAAGTCCATGGGAATGCACAAAAAGGGATTTTGCCCATTTCCCAAAGGCTTAGCAGGTAATGTGCTGCAGTGAGGTTTCCTGTTATGCACATTTAATCGTTTATATAAATACCCTGTCAGACTTTTTCTATAAGTGTGAAGTATTATGAACAAGCCAAACTGAATTCCATTTACCAAATGAAGCTACATTTGTCAGGGAAAAAACCCCTACATTTCGCCATACACTGTCCTTTCATTGCACTTGTTTGTCCATCCACTAAGTCACAGACTCAATAATTTGTGATTGTGCTTCCAGTTATTAGTGAGCAATAGTCCAGTTGAACAGCATAATTACTTACATCTCTGTCACTTCTGACGTAGTACTTACTGCTTTAGACATAGCTAAATTTTATGTTTTCTAGCAGTTGGATTTATAGTAACTTATCTCTGTCATCAAAGGATGGAGATATCTATATCTGCATAATTTATAATTAATATTTCTTCAAGAATTATTTGCAAAGTTGATGCAGAATTTCTGCCCAAATATCTACAACTATGTCATGAATATAATTATTAATTTTTCCTAATATACAAAAAAAGGTCTTGGAATATAGGTCAAACCTAAGAGCTTCACTATTTAGGAGACCACATTCCCCCCTCCCCCCAAACCCCATGATGATATTATCGTTTTATTTCCTATAGTGGTCTTTTCTTTATGTTTTATTTAAAATGTTAATGGATTGTATCTGCAATTCAGATAATTTATCCTTAAATCACTGTTCTCCAGAATAATGCACTGTGAGCACTGTAATACACAGGCAAGTCCTCTTAAAGAAAATGCATCAATTCTCTTCCCTTATGAAGCACACTGCAAATGCCCTCTAACAGGGCACAGCAGCATTACATAAATCATCTTATATGAAAAATTAACATGACATCAAATATTTATAAATATTAATGTGTATGTTAATATAACCAAAGCTGTAACAAACAATCATAACCTTGCCAAGTTTCTTAGGACAGGCGCCGCTGATAATGATATCCATTATCTCTGGGGGAACGCACAATTATGAAAGTATACACGGGATGCTATATTGTTATCTGCTTTTAAGTACATCCATTAAACACTCCACCTCACACTGGATGTTAACCCTCCCCTTAGCTCTTTGTCAGGTACTATTATTCTGTGTGTTTACACATCCATGTGAATGAAAGATGAACAACTCTTAAATGCATACCATTTCCCTACTTCATTAACACATGCATCTAATTTCATATCACACATTCCTTTGCTCTATGGCAATGATACTTTATAATGTCTGATATGCACCTAGCTACCTGTCTGTCTCTCCATTTATCCCTCTGTCCTGTACATAGTATATAGCATAGCTCTCACAGGAATTTGCAAACTCCTTTGGTTTATCTTTTACCATCTTGCATTTATGCTATTATGATTAAAGGTCTGACAGTATTTCCAGTGTAAATTTTAATTTTTCTGGCTTTAAAATCATTCCATAAAAATTAGGTTCAGAGCTATACAAACATATAAAAAGGTAGAATACATTTCACTGTAATCAAATTTGATCAGTTGCTAGGAATTTCAGGAGCTTTTTATTATCATTTCTTACCTACCATTGTAGTGACAGGAAATAAAATTTTGAGCCAACACCACAAAATTAACTGTGTTTCTCCAAGAGAAAAGACTGAAGGTTTTGCAGCTGTGCTTAGCACATGTGAAAAAGAAATGATGCCCCATAAAATTTCTTTCAAGTTTTAAGATTCACACCCAAGGCTGTGATGCTGATTACCATTTACAATTAAGTCTTCACCTGAACTTAACAATGAGTTGTGCCTCTTTTTTAATACATAGATTCAAATACATATGAAGACTTCTTCCCATTACTTACTTTTCAAAGATCACAATAAATACAGACTCAGAAAAACCAGTCACTGATATATATTCACTATACACTGTGAATATCCTTTATCAGACCAGAAAAACAAAATCAAAATAAGCATCTTCATATAATAACATTCTCTTCCTTATGATTATTACCAGTACTATTATCAAGTGTGAATGTAAAGCCCATTTTAGAATTGTTTGAGCAAACAGGCTTAACAGCTAGAATATTACTATCTTTATTTCACTGAGGAGCCAATCAAGGTACAGAGTAGGTAAAAGACTCACTCAAACTGGAGGACAAAAGGTGTCTAGCTCAGCCAGGCAGCACCTGGAAGCATGGACTGCAGTGAAAGCATGTCCAGTGCTGCTCTGTCACACAAACCCAATATCCTCCCAGAGTGGTTACTTTTAAAGGCTCATCTAAGAAATGCACATAACTTGTGCATTGTAGTTGAATATCAGTCTAATGATTCAGCTTAGATTAACAATATTTTTAAAATCTGGAAACATTTGGGTTTAAGTCATTCACCCAGGAAAACCAGCAGCTCCTAAGAGAGGAAGTGAAAGGTGCTCGCTTTTTAAGAACTACCTGGGTTTGGTTGTTCTTAAAGCAGTTCAGTCACTTAAAGTGTGTTCTCAGTTTCACATTGGTCACTCTGCAGTGAAAAAAAAAAGCATGAAAAGAAAAAAAAGGACTTTTTTTCTTTCTGGGGAGGAAGCAAAATAAAATAAAAATACAGAGGTTTTAAAAACATGGCCTGGGGAATTTTGCCATTTTAAAATAAGAACATAGACTGTTCTAATTATTTTCAATTCCCTTTTTTATTGGATTGCCCACTTCAAAATAGGGAAACCAATTCTTTCAATTACATTTGAAAGCAGGCAAAACTGAAACCTGAGTGTGAATTTATAAAAAAATTACAAAGGACAAACTTTTTTTTTTTCAGGGGATTTGTACCTTTAAATTTGTTTACCAGTTCCTAAATGACTGAGTAGTAATTATCCTAAACTAATCCTAGGTGATTTACGTTAGTTTCTCTCTCTCTCTCTCCTTTCCCACTTCTCCCCTTTATTTACTTAGTTTTTAAGGGAATGGAGGTGTAGTATAAGTTCAGGATTTGAAGATTTTGATTGAGTTACAGATCCTTGGAAAAATTAGGAGTTTTTCCCCTGAATGTCATGGATAAATGGGATTGCTATAAGTTTTACCAATGTAAAAGCTCATTTACTTCTTGTTTATAGGAATACCTCACAATTCATGCCATTTGAAATTTTTATTAACCATTAAAGTTTAAGATATAATTATGTAAAGATAAACAATCTTTTAAAATAAGATCATTATTCATACACTTTTTGTTTTTTAAGATTGCAGATAAGAAAAGTAATGCAATGCACATCTCATATTAATTGTATTATAGTCGTCAACATCCTTTTAGCACATTGCGAATAAAAGTATTTTTTAAATAAAAAAGAAGGCTAAAAATATCAGTCATTATTCTATGTATCAAATGCAAATCATTACATAAATCAAAGCATGCAGCAGCATAGGCACCAAAAGCATCTTATTGTTTTCATCTTTGTCTCCTGCTAATATTTGAGTCTGCCAGATGTATTTGCCTTTCTGATATTACTACTTTTTTATTATAACCATGCAATCATATATTTAGAATTTTTTCTTTTTGTAAAATGGGTGCCATTATTGTATCTGTAAGTTAGATGCAAGAGATTCAAATTTCAGAGCCCGTGTTATCTCTCAGGATCAGAAAACAACTTTCACAGAGTGTGAAATACAACCCCTTTTCTCACACAATGATGCTGATCTGAACAGAACTTTTTGCATATGAAGTTTTAGATCTCTACTTATAAAAAGTTGATACTTGTCAAGTACTAATATCTCCCTGACTGAGGTTAGAAACTAGCACTGTAGTTTCCCTATCACATAAAATCATCAATACAGTTTTTCTTAAAAATTAACTTCTGTAGTTCGTACTCTTTCCTTCAGAATACTGAAAATGGAGAGTCAAAACTCTCTGGTGATTTACATACAGCAACATCTGATCCCCATGGTAAAACAAGAGAACTTGGACTTGGTAGCTCCCACATGTTCCTTAGTTTTGTAAAAGGTTAACATCTAGTTGAAATTATTTGCTCTGTATCACAACAAAACCAAAAATCGCATTATATTCTTTCTTTTAATCAAGTCTCATTTAATGCCAGAGTCCTACATAGTAATTTCCAAATGAAGAAATACCATATTCCTGTACTCTAGATACATTGTATCCTGTACATAGATACAATGTTCATTAATGCAGACATTTTACATAAAGCAATCCTACTTTTACATAATATATTCCTCCTATATCCTTGTATTAATATTAACCATGTGGAAATACAAATGCTTTATCCAATTTTACTGATTATATTCAAAGTTCTTAAGTAAAAAGACTGATTGAAAAAGTATAATTTTAAAGAATAGAGAGATTAATTTAAAATTGCAAATTTACTTTTAAAAAAAGTTTTGATCTTTTTACTGATGCAGTGATGATTTTTATATTTCTTATTTATTTCCCTCTGAACAAAACTGTGATATTTAAAATATCCTGTATAATATTTGTACATTTTTTAAAAAGAAAAGCTACAAAAGTGATAGCTAAAGATATTTTCTGATATTTCATATTTAAATATTTCATATTTTCTGATCCCTCTGCAATCTCTTTTCATTGTAGTATTGGAAAGACTGAAGCAATTTTTCATACAAGTGTGAACCATGAAAAAAAAATACTGGAAGTTCCTTCTGAATGAAGAAGACCTCTATTAGTCTTTAAAGATCCTTCAGAAAATGCCACTGAACCTATGGGCTTAAAAAAAAGAGAATAATTCTAGAATAATATCCTTTTCTAATGTAGACACTGTGATGTCCTGCATGACTAATTTAGGTATGACATGAAAACAGGTTATTCGAAGCATGAGGAGAAATCTGGATTTCACTTAAATGAGTGGAGAAACAGCTGGTCTTGTGCCATAGTGGACTGTATTAAAAAATCAGCTAAAACTGGGCTCAGGAGTGAACCAAGGATCTAAGGCTAATGAAAACTAAGCATGTTACCAAGGTGATGTACTTCAGCTTGGTGGCACAGCTGTACCGTTACTGAAATATCCTAATTCAAACAACCTATGGTGTCCTGTTGCTCCAAAGACAGCCAGCTTTCTCCACCTGACAGACACTAAGTTGATGTAATTGCTAACAGAAACAACACAATGGGCAGAAAAGGATGTGTATTTTGCACAATAAGGAATTAGGATAGTGATTTAAAAAATTATGAAATATAATAACATTTTTCATGCTTTCCTCATATAATAAATAAGCTAATATTGTACTTCTATATAATTACATTCCTAATTGTAAAATAATACTTATGAAGTTCTTAGTGCCAAGGAACCAGCTTCAAGAGGGAGAGTGCTTTCAGGGAAGCACAAAGGCCTTAGCCATAGGGATTATCCAAAGAAAGGGAGATCAGCAGTTTATCATCTGTTAGGCAGAAGATTTCTTCCTGAAGAGCTGGGAGGCTGGACATAGGCAGTGGGAGACCAGTTCCAAATAAGAGAGCCAAGGGCTGTACTCCAGCTGATTAACATGCATGATCCCAATCTTGACTCTCTTGCTTATAATAGTGTTTTTAAATTTTATCTGTTGCATTCCATTAACACAAGAACTTTGTTAACTATAAATATATAGTTAAGTAGAGGTTCTAGGTTTGTATACTCAAGGAAATAACAATCAGAAAAATGAGATGAGATAGAATTCACGTATGTTTCTTCCTTGACGGTTTCCAGCTTCTCTTTTTTTTTTTTTTTTTTTGGTCAGTAGTTACTTAAAATATTTCAGGTCTCAGACTTATTAAGGTAACATCTAAGATCATTCAGAACACGACAACAGTGGGTTAAGAGCATACATTACAAGTCATTTTGTGAATGAGGATCTTTCTCAAGGCACCCAGAATGAATCTTTTCAGTCACATTCCTGCCTAGATGGAATCAAATTATTTCCTGATAATTTTTTGGTTGAAAAGCCAGCATTTAGTAGAAACAGTGCAGAGAGAAATACTGAGAAATTCTTTTGAGGTAGTATTCATTCAGTTAACATGGTTTTAATTTAAAATGGCTTAAAATTAACGAAGTGAGGTATTTTGTTTTATTTATTGTGTTTTTTATGTTATTTGATTTATTTGTGGTTTGAGTTATATATTTACCCCCACAGCATGACTAAGACTTTTCAGCAGATTGGAATGGAATGAAAATTATACAGAATACCCAAATTTATCTGAGTCTCACTTCATCAATGTTAATGATATTTCACTTATTTTCTTTAGATCTGAATTTGTCTTTTGTAATTTAGATTCATTTAAGCACTTCAAGATATATATATAAATATTTTCATTTGAAAAGTATTTATCACAGCTGTTGCTGACTCAACCCAGGGAAGGGCACTGCCCTTCCTCCTGCAGCAGAGATGGTGCTTCAGGAACAGTGAATTATCCTGCTGAGATGATGAGTTTCTGAACAGCAGTCTTCATCAGCCAGCCAAAGCAGATTGCTAGAGTCCAGATAGGAAAGTAAACAGAAGTATTGGAAAAAAAAAAAAAAAAAGAAAAGAGGGGAAACTAGATTGCATCTAAAAAGCAGTATTAATAATGCATAAGAGGGAAAATACACACAGGGAAATTTCTTCAGAGCCCAGATATATTGCCTAGTGACAGACTCATTGTTAAAAATACTGCAGGATTTCCCCCCTGCTCCAAAAAGGTCATAGCTTAAGTTTTCACTGCAATCTGAAATAGGACTATGTCCATATTTCCCCACATCAGCCAACAATAGCAACTCTAGAAACATGGAGGGGTTGTGGCAAAACCAAAGGCAAATTCAGCTTGTGGGAAAAAAAAAAAAAAGCTACAGGCCTACAGGCTAGGACTTGGATGAAACTGAAAATGCAGTTCCTGGAAAAATTGGTAATCTCTGAAGTGCAGGGCTGTCAAAGACTCTTTAACCACAAACAAGCTCTCTTAGGCTGTACTCAAAAAGCACGTACTCGGAGGAGCATATCTAGAAATGGAGGGTTTTAAAATTGCTAGAATAGCTTTATATATGAAATAGTTTTGGGGAAGAAGTCAGGCTAGCACTCGAAATTCAGGCTTAGAGGATCACACACAGCCCTGCTCGTAGGTTCACTACACACTGCCTGCACCTTTGCACAGAGATTATTTAAACATCACTTAAAAATTAGTACTTGCCTCCTTTACAGACTTCTTCTACAGCATTAATTACCTCATGAGTTCCAAGAACCATTGGTGATTTGAATCATTAAGATACTGTAACTATGGTCACTTCTACTGCTATACACACACCAAAATGCAAGAATGCTTCTGTCATTTTGTGGGCATCCATAATCCCTCTGTCCGGCTGTGGAGTATCACACAGAAACTTGATAAAATGCTAGATGTGGAAGCTACATTTAAAGCTTCATTTGTGCAATCTTAGGAATGAATCAAACTAATAATGGTTTCTATGCCCCTTTCCCCCCCCCCCCCAACCACAGACTAGGGAAAGAAAAAGAGTTCTCAAAGTTTTGCTGTCAGCAGATGACACAAGGAAAAACGATACACCACAGCTATGGTTGCAATGAAGAGACTAATTTATTTCCTATGACTCCAATCATTTATAGTTCTCAAAAGGTGCCAGTGGATTGGAGGGTAAACGTGCCACCTCTCCAACGACACTGGACAAACTACCTGTACATCAAATTTCTCCGCCTCTATGAAAGAATGCAAAACAATAGGTTGTTTACAGAAAGTTGTGTGAGAAACTTTTCTACAAGAATATAAACTCAGAAGGCTTTAGAAAAATCTTAAAAATCAGGGCGACATTTTGCAGCTCTCAAAACTCATGAAAACACTGTTCTCAGCAGACCTATAATGCATCAGGAGTATAGTGTTCAATCTCCAAGCAATTTCTCAGTGTCTTGAAGTATAAACTTGATCGGGAGATGCATAATTCTTTAGATGCTGAAATCTGTTGGGACTATGTTGAGCCTTAACAATTAAAAATAATTCTTCTGGTGGATATCCAGAAAAAAATTTGATCCTGATTCAGTATTGTCTTTATGTATATCACAGCACAAAAATACTTATTTTTATTACAAAGCAATAAACGGCACCTTTTCCCTAATGACCCTGACAAGTAATTTTCTACAGATTTACACATGAGATCCCTGGATGAAACCCTTTTGCAGTCAGCATAACAATATACAAAAAGAGAAACTCAACATTTCTTTCCCCTACAGCTCAGCCGCTTGAAACCCTGGAGTTGTGCGTGGAGCACTGGTGATATTCCTCTACGGTTCCACCAGATTTAACAGTGCTGAAAAGGTCAGCTCGGAGCATCACAATGACCAAGTACAAGTTCATCGTAGCCAAGGTCACACAAAACTGTCCCTGCACTGAGAGCTATTTTGTCCTCCTTGTTTATTAATGCTATCTATCCATACTAATGGATTTAGTTTGTAGGGGGCTGGGCAAAGAATGAGAGTCACTATTTCTCAGCTTCCATTCTTCATTCATATCATCTTCAGCTACAGCATACTGGTAGAGTACACACCCAGAACTTACAGGACAAAGGGCTCCAGTGCTTAACAGGCATTTGTTTTGAGAATCAAACACACTCTGCAATGTGTTACTGCTCACAGATATCAGCTGTGGCATTATATGTTAACAAAGAATTTATTTCAGTAACATCTCTTCAGACTCCATCGTCTCAAAGTGACAACATAAAGGCAGATGTTTACTACATGAAAAATAGGTTTATTTTAAAAAACAGTGGTATATTTAGAACAAAAAGAAAATATGTTTAGATACCAGTAATGCAGTCCCTATGCTTAAAAAGCTTCCAGTTTGTTTACTATGAGTTTAGTTACCTAAGTGCTGCAGAATCCTGAGTCCCACAAGAAGGCCCATTAAAAGCAGCAGAAATATATAGATCTGTCGGTAAATCTGTGCAGATAAACATCTCAGACTGAATACTTATTTTTATAAATTAGAGGAATCTTTGCATATGCAGTGCTCTGCATTCCTGTCAGTACAGCTAGGTAATTGAATTTACTAGCCAAACCCCTAGAATGTTCTTGCAGAAATTCCCAAAGCAGAAGTGGTAGTTCATCATTCAATTCCCAGTGTAAATCCATATAAATTATGTGTTTCAATGTTAGATGTACTTTCAGGAAAAAAAAAAAAGCCAAAAAGTCCTCAGAGTTTCAAAACACTTTCCCCTGAATATCTATTAATTAAAAAAAAAAAAAAAATCAGGGATCTCATATACCTGAATAACTCTACATCAACAGAGAACAAACTCTCAATCCTAGTAACTGCATATAGACGAGTGGGAGGAGAAGAGCACTCTAGGGATGACAGAAGTGCTGGAGAAAAAGAAAGGAGAAAAATATAAAACTATACTAATTTAAAAAAATAAAGAAAAAAACACTTGATGAGATGGTGATTTTGGAAACCACATGTTATCTGAATGGAAACCCGCCAAGAGCAACCTGACAGTGCCTGTAAAATAGGTTCTATTAACAGAGAAATGTAATATAATATATATTAAAAAATAATTGTCACATCAAACTCATTGCAGTACTCAGTATTATAGAAGTGGTTCTGGACAGTCCTTTACTAACAGAAAATGTTTCATTTCTGAGAAAAATTAAGACAAGATTGAATGTTTAATTTTGGATAGTAAAAATGTGCCTAAAAGGCAGTTAGAAAATTAATAAATAAAATTCAGTTCAGTGTAACTTGATTTTAATAAATAATGGTGGAATAGTTTTCCTTTGTTAGAGTATAGCCATTTAAAATTAATTGATGTTTACTCTGTCCTTATTATGCTAAAAGTTTCTATTTACCTACTAATAGTTTGAGCCTCTCTCCAGTTTGTTGTGTAATTTTCTTATTTTAATTTCATCTGTTATCTGAACACACATAGATGTATGTTCTAATTTTTACTTGTTTCACTGTTGCCTGTTGCCAACAAATATTCTTATTTAACTCATGTTGAGTATGTACAATAATTGTATATTAGACGGCCTAAAATGTTGATAAAGTCTAGAAAGTTTGGTAAAATCTTAACAGCTTCATGCATCTTATTGCAAAATACATAAAAATGGAAAAAATAAATATGAAAGAAAGGAACAGCTTTTAATTTCATGTACAACCTTACCACACATATGTAGAAAATAAACATTTCATATGAATTGCATTTCAGTGCTTTGCAAACTAAAGTAATATATGCTTTTCATTATTTTACTAAAATTAAAGAATGAGCTTACAGAAGTATCTTTAAAATTTCATATTCTTTAAGCTTGTTTGGGCATGGCAAATCATTTCAGCATGATGAATGCGTATGCAGCAATCAGAGATACTCATAGATCTTGCAACACTTAAATTCAGAGCCAAGAGAAACAAATACTCTCATTTTTATGTAAGCCATTATTAGAATTTACTTCGAAGAAATCTGACATACTATGTCCTATTGCTTTAATATAAGCTATGTATTAGAAAATATGTTTTTCTCTGTGTTACATGATATTAGCAGCAGCAAAAGCAATTGCATAACATTGTGAAAGCACAAAGAGGTACAGCACATATGCCACTGTTGGTGAAGTGAAAGAATTTTTGACCTACACTTGGACAATCTAAAGAAAAAGTACTACGATAAAAGACCTTGGGAAATCCCACTAAAAGTATCTACAAATGTCTTTTGTGAAACAGTTTTAAAAGCAGTTTCTATTTTTACTTGAGAGCCACATAAGGAATTTTGAGTTTTTGAATTTTCCTTCGTTGCATTAGCCGTTAGCCCAGCTTTACATCAGTACAAGCGCATTGATTTCACTGGCATTATTCTGAGCGCAGAGACGGCTCAGGACCGAAAGATACACGGCATTCATCACCAAGGGTGGGCAGCTCACCACCAAAGTGAAGGCAATTGGATTACCTATTACAGATGCTGGAATTTCAGAAAGCACTTCAGACCTATAACATATTATCCTTTTCTTCTTCTCATTTGTTAAAAACAACGCTTTGCATTTCATATTGAAAGAAAAAAAAAAAGCACTCCAAAGTGATCATTCACTGGAATAATTCTTCATGCTTTTAGATTACCCTACAGATTTGAAAGTTGCTCTGGGCTTGGTCATCATCTCAGACTGTAGCAAGCTTTCTGAGCTGGTCTCCAAGAGACTTTTCCTTTTCATTCACTTCTGACTGAAAAATTGATGGGATTTTTTTTCTGTTTCAAATATATATAAATATCTCAATTTTAAATGAAGCTCTTTCTGCATTTACTAGTAGTAAACTTATCCTTATTTTCATAGGTTCCCCTAAAGCTGCTTTCAGGTTACCCAGAAATGCTGAAGTATCCTATTTATAGTGTAGGATTTTTTCTTTTCATGTATTTGTCTATTTGGTGGTGGTCTATTTGTGTGTGAAAAACAGTTTTAAAACTAGCAGTTCTCTGCTACCCAGAAAAAAAAAATATTATTTATTTCAAATACATATTATGTATTACATTTAATACAATTTAAGTTTCTTTGCTTTTAATGGAGAAAAAGTATGAAAAACTTAAGGGGAAAAAAAAAAGATAATGCTTTTCATTTCTTTTTCAGTAAGCCTTAATGCTAAACTAATCATCAGGGAGCCAAACAGACAAAATTTCTTTCATCTTGGTGTCAGCAATAAACAATCAATTATATCCATTCTTCTGGTAGACAAGCACTTAGAATAGGAGTGGACAGCTCCTCTCACTTAATAAAATAATAATTTATCTAATGATGGGAAAACAATCTCATTTGTACATTTGCTTTTCTCTTTTAGCAAACATTCTTTGCTGAGAGGAACATATCTCAAGGTAAAATAAAATGTGGAACTTCCTACGCAATACATCCAATTTGAATGTTGTTGGAATGCCACCTTGATATTTTGTTACAGGCACACTAGCTCTTAATTTTTCCCCTTGAGGTGAGAACTGTCTCTTTCTTGTGCTATCCTCAGTGACTGTCCTTATACACTTGTGTGTTAGGTGACAGAGGTGACTCCTCTGGTGTGCCTGAGTTTTACAAGGAAAAGATATTCAAATGGTGGTTCTATTCTCTGTGTAGCCAAAGGATGAGCCGTATCCTGCATGATTTTCTTCATTTCAGGGAAGCAGAACCAGCAAATATGTACAGTGAAAAACCGTACAGTGAATTGAAAAAAAGTCTGCTATTCACTATTCAAATTTTTTTCTCTTGAAACAGTCCTCTGTGCTGCTAGAATTGAGAATGATACTTCATGTACATGCTGTTATCTGACTACTGAGTCAAATTTCTCATAGACAAAGATCTGGCTATCATTTTTAAGTACAAATTCCTAAGCCATAAGCTGAAAGCACAAAAAAAAGTTTATTTGCCTATTATTTTCAATAAAACTTGAATATGTGAGAGGAATTGCAGAAAATTTGTGCAGAAAATACTAGTGAAGGAATTTTCTTCCTTTATTTTAAAACCAAAGCAAAGAATTGAAAGGTTTTTCTCCAGTAAGTTAACATAAAAACTCAGAAAACATGATCTTTAATGTTGTATCTTACTGTAAAATCTAGGCATTTATAGGATCTTTGTTAAGCATTATGATAGTACATAAACCAGCTAAAATATAGCTTTTGCAGTCAGCATACCTGAAATACACAACTATAGACAAATACATCCTGCATACTACTTTTACCCTCTCTTGCATTTCCCCCAGAAAATTCCATAGAGGAGGATAAATGGATACATTTTATGTACATATTAAAGTTTGGACAATACTGATCTTTTAAGTTAAAAATATGAAGTATATAAAGAAGCACCAAGGGAAAATTCTTTTCATCATTAAGTATAACTTTTCAGAATATTGCAGATTCGTAAATAATTAAACCTTTGATCTTGTTCATTGGCTTTTTATCTGACTCATGCTGAAGCTGTCAACTGTTACACATCTAAGAAAATATCATCATATGCATTCACTAGAATAACAGGACAGACTGAAATGAGTAGTTTTAGATAATTTAATTAGGTTATAGGGTTTTTAATATAATTCAGTAAGTATGTGAACTTTTAACTTGTGTTAACTCAATTTCCTCATGCTTTCATTTACCATTTGTTGAGGACATTACAGTGATTAGCCAAAGCCCTTCCAGCTCTTAATGTTCTCAATAAATTCTGGTTTAAATTGACTGTCACTTTCTTGCTATAATAAAGTAGGTATTTGACATCTCAGAAGAAACCTGACTACTGCCTATTACATTTTCTTGAAGCATATTTTTCTAGTTCCACAAAACCAACAGAAGTATAGTTATACTAAAGATTGCAATGAGTAGAAGAGCAGGTAAATGATGTGGACAAGTAGATTCTCAGAGTCTCATAATTTTGATTCTTTTGGGAAATTAAAACAATACGGCATTCCTTTTGTTTGACAAGCTATACAACATTATGATAGTATTTGACTGTTTTGTTACCAAGCTATTAGCAGATTCTGAACTCCCTCAGAACAACCAAAATATCCAACTTGTTAGCAAGAATTCACTGTGCTGCAATACAACTGCAACAGCAGTGTTCTTTTTCTGTTGGGTTCAAAGATTAGTGTGGGCCAAGTGCCTTGAAAGCCAATCTGCTAAACTGCAAAATGGCACACTACAAATTCCGCAAATTTATGTATAAAAATTTCCAAAGGCTTTTTATTTTTTAATTTATTCAAGTTATTGTAAGATATATTCATTACTTACTTGGTCAAGTAAAGATCAGGAATGCCATATGGAACAGAAAAAGAGGAGATACATAGCCCTAAGTCTTTCGCTTCCTTATAATACTGTATTCATATCACATGTATTTCCAAATTATCTGTATTTTGCAATCATGGCCCACGGAGCACTCAAAATGTGCAGGCAAATAGTAGTGTGCTAAACCAGCATTTTTTGAGAACAAATTCTGCCTTCATACGAACTCTGCATACTGGTGGGTTTTTTTCCCACAATAACTCTTTCTTTCTATTTTGGCTCCCTCTCTCTAGTCTTCTTTCCCCAGACTCCAGCACATCTTGATCTGTTTTTCTGCCTCATTTCAACACTTGTGATCCTCTTAATTAACCTCTGATTTATTTTCCAAGACAACTAATTTTAAAAAGTGACAGTCTTTTGTCTTTCCTTCCTGGTAACTAGATTCTTGCTAATGCCAACTTGAAATCTTCTAAAGTCTCTTGTTCTGGGTTCTCCGTGGATTCAGATGAAGAACACAGCTCTCCCCTGCAACAAATTCTTCCTCTACAGATTGTCTTAGCTTCTTTTGTACTGTGCTACTTATCAAGATATTAATCAAGCATCATAAAAATAGGAGCCCCCAGTGTCTATATTCATACTTGGTTTCTAGGACCCTGTTATTCTAAAACATTGACATCAATGGGAAAACTTAAGAGCTAAGCACTTTTCAAATATCAGCACCACTATAAAAGAGATTTCCATCTGGACTTAGAGCCTAAACTCAGGCTGCCTTCTTTTTTTTAATTTTCCAGAACCCTGCCCTAGTTTTGCCTCGTGGTAATTTCTCTTGAAAAAGTACTTTGACATCAGCAATTTCTCAGTCACTCTTTTACCATTATCCATTCCCCATTAAAAAATATAAATTCCTATTCTCTCACAAAAAATGTTTTTATATTCAATATTTTTATAGTTGCAAGCTTATTTATTTTTATGTGAGACATTTTTCTTTCACACCAATACAAAAGGATCTGCCTTCTGACATCTATCTTCTCTCATTCTTAGCTTCATCAACAATAAAATTCGCAATATTCTGTATGAATAAAATGCAGCAAAAAGAAATAGTCTTGTGTTTTGTCTCCCCCCCTCTTTTTAGCTCATACAGCTTTAAACCCAAAGTATATATCCAAACATTTAGATATTAAGTAGTTGTAATTTCACAGAGTAATTATATAAACAAAAGAAACACTATTTTGAAATAAATCTCTAAAATAAATTCACAACATGGAATGGAATTTCCACATAAATTTTCATAATAGTAGAGTTTAGGAACATACAAGTCTTCTAAATGCCTGCCTGCTGTATTACTGTAGCAGAGCAAAAGAGAGTCAGACTTTAGAAAGTCTTCAGAATATTGTATTTATGTATTGAAGTATTTAGCACAAGGAGGAAGAAACAGAAAAAGGCAATTTACCAGCAAACACAAAAAAGAAATTGCATTAATGTGATCTGGCTGCTGTGCTGATAATTTTTATTTGCATTGGAATTTTAATTTTGGCAGGATTATCAGGCTCAGAGAATATATAAAAATAGATATTTTAAAATATATTAGGTCAAATTTTGGATCTGCTAAAATTTAATAGTGTCCTTTAAGCTTTTTTACTGGCCTTACTTATCTATTTATTTTTATTCAAATCCTCTAGGTTTTGGCAGCAAGCAGAATTTTTAATTGCCGTATATTTTTAAGGGAACTTAAAAAATTACTTTCAAAATTGCTTTAAAACAATAAAAATGCACCACATTTAAAATTGCTGGCTGCATTCACAAACTTAAGCTATTCTTTTCCATTTTCCACTACGGTGCTGTCATTTCTATTTTAAGCAGAAATAAATCGGACTATCAATAAATCCTATATTTTAATTCTCAGAACATGCACTGCAATTGAAGAGGACTTAGAGTTGGTCTTTTTGGCCAGTAATATGTCATTTGTTTACCTGGATGGTCCATTCTATCATCAACTCTGAGTGTAATTTTCTATAACCTGATCTACTTTCAAAGGATGAAAATTACCTTTTCTGTAAACCAATGAAGCATGTGACATCTGTAAAATGGTGGAGTTCCTGCAGTTTGTCAATGGCCAGTGAGAAAAGGATACTACGAAGGTATTTGGAGGCTTTCTGTTCCTGGTGACCCTGATGCCTGGAGTCTGTCTAAAAAGAGCTTAATGCTTGTAGGGATTCAGAGTAATTTCTGAGGACAGAATTCTGATGCAAAGACACCAGAACTGATTCAGTGTAGAGGACACAGGACTCACTTTACAATGGGAACTAGGTAGGAGACTTTTAGAAAACACCTAACCAGCAAACAAAAAACTCTGCATAATGTGTAAGTTAAAATGAGCTTGGATGACATGAAATCTGTGAGTGCAATGTTTATCAAAGAGGAAAATGCTATTCCTGCACTACTGAAAAGCTAAATTATTTAATCTTAAGAGGCATCAAGTTTTGCACCAATAACGACTCAGCAGCTTTCCTGGCTTTATGCAAATAGAAATATATAATCAGTTATTAGAAACAGCACAGAAAATAAGAATCCTATTGAGATGAAAAATATGCTTGAAATACTGCTGCATACAAATCTGACCCATATTTCAGTGGGAAAATATTGTTAATAAAGTATACATGGCAAGTATGCAGGTATTACTGTATCAAATAAAATGATAAAATGTTCCTGAGCTCTGGAACAATGCTATAAAAGAATTGCCCTTCCCTTTACAGCTTCCAAGAGGGTTTGAATGGGTACATTTTTTGGTATGTAAGACAGAATATAAATCTTAAGTATTTTGAGGCAAATCTTGGGAATCTTTCTGTCAGAAAGAATTACATAAGTGTAACACACACTTCTTAGAAGTAGAGTGAAATAGGCTGCTTAACAATCACCTGTTTGTAAACAAGACGGGAAAGGGAGAACAAGCTCTTTTATAAGGAAATCAAGCTTCTTTCTAAAATTGAAGTAATTATGTCATGTCTGCACAATACCTATGACATGGGAGGGGAACTATGATCTACTATGTCAGTTTCAAGACAGCTGCATCTTGTCTTTTAAAAAATGATGGACTTACTATTAAAATCCTCTAACATATTTATCTATGTAATTTGCTTCTGCTGTGCGTCCTCTTACCCTCCTGGCATTTCAAGAGTTCTCTGCCAGATCTTACAAATGCTCTCCACTAAAAATAACTGCTGACATTAGCAAGGAGCGTGCACTAATCACATTCAGAATAGGATTTTTTACATACACTTATCAGTGCTTTATAATTTTTGTGAACTTCAGCTCCGGTTGTTAAAAAAGATAAAGGTGTAAATACATTCCATAGCTGCATTAAAACAAACAAGTTAAGCTATTACAGTTGAATTATTTTGACACTAATATGTTATGTTGGAGTTCTGGTTTTTTTTTTTTTTAACTGAAATACTCGCTTGCCTATCCAGTTTTCAGCAAGTGAAGGCAACCGCAGGTTACCTCATTATGTGAGCAACTCAATCTCTAAAGGAGAAAATCATGCATGTTACTGAGTAACACAAAACTGACTTCTCCTGAAAGATGGCTTCTCCTCTCTGACAAAGGGAAATAGAGGCTTACACATTAATTTCCTGCATTCATCATCTAAACTTCACCCTAGGGCTTCAGAAGCCCCTCACTTCTAGTTGTTACATAAACTCTGAACTATAATGCTGCTACAGGAGCTCTGCCTCTGAGCCTTGTAGCTCTATCCATTTGTCACATCCAAATTCATTTCAGTTTGGCGTGGGTTGGATCTTACACAGGGATGGAAGAATTTTTTTTTTTTTTTTTTTAATGGCTTCTCAAGAGTATGGTTGCTAATCAGTCACTAGGAGGTTGGGGCCTGTGCCCACTACAAAAAAAAAATTCCAGTTAGTTTGCTCCCATACATGGGAATTTTCATGCATTCTCCTAGTGGATACTGGTCCTTCAGCAATATGAGGTCTTTGTTACCTGTAGTGACCAGATTCTATGTTATTTACTTGACACAGGGGAGAAAGAGCATCCAAATCACTGGCAGGCTGTCTGAAGACACTATGCATCTGCTGTGAGATGTTATGGAAGGAGTCCTGTAACTTCCTGCACAGACCCAATCTAATATTTTGTATATTAAATTAATAAACTTCCAACCTGCTATTCAAATCCATCTGTTTTCATCTCAGTATTCTGTATATCTTAATCAGTGTGTCAATCACACATATTTTAAATAAGAATCACAGATATTATACGTAAAAACTTAAACACTGAAATGAAAAAATCATGAAGACATTTGTATAAATGTTTGAACAAATCTGCATACCATTTTGCAAAGAAGAGCATTTTTTTTCCTGAAAAGACCTTCTAATTCTCCTCTAATACCATGATATGACTCAGAAACCTGGTGTTATGTAACTGCACTGATCCTAAGGTGAACAGGGCAGACATAGGGTGCCATCCAACAGGAAAATTCTTACTTGAGGTCACACAAGGAGTTTGCACACTGTCAGAGTTTGGTGATGTATATCTGGTCAGTAATACAATGTATCTTTTAAAAAGCCTGCCTAAGTAATAAGGGATTGTCTTTCTTAGTACGGGGGAGAGGTAGCATAGAGGAACTTTAGGTTACTTAAGACAGAAATACTTAGTCCATAATACTCATTCTGCCATGGCTCCACCACTGCTGTGGCATCTGACTGTTCTACTGAAAACCACCTTTTGTCCTTTTGTACCTATTAGAAGAACTGAAAACCAATTAAAAATAATAAAGGGTGGGTTTTTTCTTTTTTTTTTTTTTTCTTTTTCTAAATCAGGAAACTATAGAATACATGAAAAAGGAATGCCTACTTTCATTACATTTTTCTAACAAACATTTTCTCATTTCCCCATTACACAAAAAAGAAACTTTGTTATTACCTTATCTAGAGTTCCTGAATTATAATATCTCATTTGCTGCAGAACACATATCAATTACTAATTCAGATTCTGAAAAGTGAATGAATTATCACATTCTTAAATGGATTTCCCAGGAGATTAATACACCTTAGTTTCCTCTTCCCTAAATTTAGGATACAGACCTTCCTTCCTAGCTGAGCTCCTTTAAGAGAAAATATATGATTTGCTCAGTCAAGTAAATAAGATGTCTCAGTGCTGTTATCTGAAAGTGTTAAGAACTACCATAAGAAAAGAAATCTGTCACAAAGAGTTAAGCTGGAGTTTAAAATTTTTATGTAGTCTGGAACATATGAGACACCATTTCAGTTTTACATCAGATTCTGTCCTGTACCAAGAAAGTTACATACAAACATACCCAAAATGCAAAGCACTTTCAGTTGAGTTCTAACTGGAAGAATCTTCTTGATGGAGCTTATCTCAAAATCATTTGAAGTCCAAAGTGTCTATGCAAAACCATTAATCTCAGAATGTGTCTAAACACTATCCTGGAGACAGGCTGCAATTTACAGTTCTCTGTGACAGGCAAATCACTGGTACACCCCTGTCACTTAACCCCAATGATTTCTTTGGTAGGCATGGAAAGAAAGGTTTTCATATTGCCCTGTCATAGAAGGGCTACAGAATATGTTAACACTGTGTAACTTAACATAAAAATTAAAACAATACACAGGCTTTGCAGTTATGAAAAAAGATCAGCAAGGTGGGCTTTCAGATCAGTGTCATTGATAAAAACTCACTACACGAAGAGAGCTTTGGCATTTGGGGTGGGGGAAAATATGGAGGTGTTTTTGTAGCTGGTTTTTGCTCTACGTATTTTAAGTGCAAGATGCTCTCTAGTTTTATATAAACCCACAGTGCAGTTTCAATCTCCAGTTACCTAATGGTGCATGTCTGCTAGCAGTAGAGAACACCAGCAAAATGGTCAAGCTTATCTGCTCAATAAACACAAATCTTGTCAAAATTCTAAAAGTCCCAGCTGGCTTAAATTTGAATTATGCTTATTTAAAGAGAACAGTCTCTTCCAGTTTACAGTTCAGGTGCTTCTCTTTAAAATGTGTTTCACCATCACAAATTGAATTGTAACCTAGAACCTATCTTAAAGTGTACAGGTATTCTCAACATGTTTTCTACACAGTGTTTTCAACTGCCTTCACACACATCCATTTATAAACTGTTCTGTAAAACTCAACAAGCCAAAGTGATTCTTCATTTTACTTTTGCACCTGGTACATTACATTTGAAAAAATTGTTTCAAGATACATAAATGAGAAATCATACTCCACACCTGCCATCATTGCAACCTTTTTTGTGCAGTGTGCCAAGTAATTATGCTCCCATTGTGTACAACTCTCTGTTTACACCTGTGTTCCTGGAACATTACCTGACAGATATCACTGCTGGCTGATAGAAAAAATGAATGCCAGAGAGACACACGTGGAATTCTCAAAAGTAATCTGTTGCTTCCTAACTTGACTTGCTCTGATCTGCCTGCAGAAAGACTCCCATGAACTTTGAGGGATATATGTGAAAGTTACAGAACTGTTTTTTCCTTGCAGGTCAGAACTGGCAGTAACTTACCAACAAAGGAGACCTGGGGAAAAAACAGGTATTCATGCGTGCTTAGGAAACTGGGCAGTGTGGCATCAAGAGTGGCTATAGGTAGAGCTAACGCAAGGAGACACACTGAATGTGTCATAAAAGCCATGCACTTCCCACATGAGTAGAAACTGATGTAAGGATGAAGGAACAAATCCAGGTATTGGAGGGAGGAAGAGACCTTTAATTCTACTTGTCAATGACTGTGATTTTCAAATATATGTTTTGATTTATCTTCTTTATTACTCACAGGCATTCATAATAACAAACCTGATCATCAACTCATCAGTACCTGATTCTGGTCTATCAACACTGATAAGTTCTACTGGACTGCAAGATTCACTACCTTCTACTCAAGGCTGGCCAGATACTAGTAAGAATTATACAATTTTAAGACTTTAGATTTAAACAAAAGAAATGTTGCTCACATGCTCAAAAATAACAGTATGGTTTGAGTCGATCTATATAACTCCTTATTTCTCATCTCTGCCATGGGGACGCATATGTTAATAGAGATCCTATTTGGAAACTCTCTGAAATGAAACTCTTCTCAAGTCATGAGAGTAAAAACAAAGGCCTTCATCCAAAACCCATGAAAGCAACAATGGCACCAGTGGGGGGACAGGAACCAATGTGTTTAGATTCAGTATCCAGGTTTAGTAGGCAGAGCAAATTATTTAAAAGATGAATAGATGCAAAATACTTCACAAGTATTTTGCAGTAGCAGTGATAAGCACATAAAAAACCCCTCTGACCTTTAATTCATTAGCAAATGATCATTCAAAGTTAGTTATCATTGATTAATGATAATAGTATTTTTTCTTATATTTCTGAAGTTTTGTTTTGTTAAGCTATCAACACTGACTTAGATGATCACAAAGATAGTTAACTACTAATTTAAAAAAATCAGCAGCATTGCACAGCAGGTGAGGTGTTATTACCCTTAAACCAGAAAAATATTATAATCTTTACATTTGTAAACAATCAGTTTTCATAGCAACTGCCTGGCATTGTGCCTTGCTAAGTGAGCTTTGTACAACGTACCCGAGTTATGTAAAACCAAGCTGTCACACCCTGTCAAAAATCAATATTTTCTTCAAAGATTGAAAGCTGAAGATTGCATGTAGAGGGACTGATAGCACTTGTAAGTGATATGGCTTACAGAAGGCACCTATTAGTATTTCTGCATACTGGTGTAATCCAGACTCCTCAACTTGGATTATCATAACTGCAAAATATTGCAGCTCTGAGCCTTCCCTATGAAAAAGCACTTGGTGTTGCTGAACTCTGACAGAATGTTCACTAACCTGGACAAAAGCCCATTAGGGCCAGGATCTTTAAATAATTTTAATTTTCATTTTGTAGACTGTAACTCCTGAGTTCTATAATTCTATTTTTCACAGCTTCACGTTTTCTGAGTGCATGAAATTCCCCACCGTAACCTTAAATTATTCTGTCCTTCTGGTGTTCAGTGACAGTCTCTGAGGCTTGAGCTTTATTCTCCTTCAGGGTTCATTCTTCTTCTAAATACTCATCATCCATTGCATTCTATAAAGAGAGTTCCCAGCAGTAGTTTTTAAAATAAAAGATAAAATGTTCAGTATCTGAACATTTAAGGCTCTAGTGTCAGTACCTGGAATGCCTCCTGTTGACAATGATGGTTATCACTGGGGGCAACTGAGATCTGTTCATTCTGAACTGTCTTCAGAAATCAGCCTTATCTGATTGTTCTTTCAGATCAAAAGAAATAGGAAGACAAAGTAAGCTGTGCATATTCTTTCACTCTGCACTTTGTTGTTAAAAAAGGAGGAATCCCACTAGGACCCATAAACCACTTTTAGATATCACTAATCTTTGCTATGGATCTCTATTTTTCCATTTATTGCCAGCTGACTTACTGGATTTTGATATTTTAATGACATAGCGCACTGTTAGGAATTATTGTGCAAAACATATAACAAAATCTAGATAGACAAAAGAGCATTTATTGCTTGGAGGGAAGTGACATGTAATTCTCAGAATTTACAGCTGAGATTAGACCATTTTTTCCACATGACAGATATGTATTCAGTAACAGAAATACTTGCGAAGTCTCCAAAATCACACCTGGAGCTTCCGTACTCAGGCATGGTTATCCTATTTTTAGATATTTGTGGACTGTATCTTGAATTGTCTCTTACAGCAGGTTCAGCCTCAGTCACTAAATTCATAACTATTTTCATCAACTGCACAGTGAGCAGACCAGGGGAATACAATCCTTCGCTTTTTTTTTTTTTTTTTTAAAACCAGCATTGTTGCAGACAATTGGGGTGTGAAACACTATGTATGGAGTTCCACTTAAAAAACCTAAATTGTACCAGAACTGTGCAGTCATATTGTGCTTCACATGTGCTGGAGTTGCAATTTTTGGACACTTTCCCAAAACTCAGTAGGACCCTGTTGAAGATCCCTAATTTTATATTAAAAAGCATAACTCATGTGACTGGTTCCTAACAAATTAATAAATTAGCATATATTGTACGCTGTTTTGTAGTGTCTGATACAGATAATATCAAGTGTATTACAATTTTAACATGGAGTTTAGCACATCTGGATTTTGGTACTTAATTTATATACTGTTGAAAAATTCTTGGGGAGTCTCAATACAACCAACCATTTCCCTAATTTCTAGCGAGTTTCACCTGGTTCATTGACTTGTATCATTCAAATGATCTCTCCTTATTTGTTTTTCTCTATTAAAGGGAAAATCAGATCAATCACCACCTTACTGACATCCATAAAGCTTCTGTTCACCTTTCTCCTATAATGTTAAAATGAATTTTGTGAACAACATAATCTGTGCAGTAGCCTCAAGCACACTGAGCCAGCACAAAGCCTCTTCTTGATATCTGAACTTGAGACCAGTTTGCCATCAACTCAGAAGTGTAGCATGCATGAAAACGTCCTTCCCTGTTAAATGAAGAATATGGCTCAAACTTCTTCAGAGTTCATCTGCAGGTCAAATTTCCCTTTCAGAAAGCTCTACCCCTTCCTATAGAGATTATTAAACTACATCAAAAAATCAAGAATTCAAATGCTGTTTTGTATTTTACACAAAACATACAGAAATCACAATTTATTAAGATAGAAGCAGAATGCTGGGGGAAAAAATAAAGTCCTTTGTTCTTTCAAGAAAAATACTAATTTTGTTCTTTCAACAAAAATTGAATTCTACTAGCTTCTGGTTCATCTTGAAGTACCAACTTCAGGTTTTCTTGATTTCTATGCTTCCTGACTTAGCTCCCTTGGGCTATTCAAGTTAGATGGTTTCAATAGACTAAATACAAAAAAATCACAGTACAAAAATCTATCACAAATTAGCCTTATAAAGTTGTTCAAAGAGCCATAACAGACCACAAGAAAAATTTTAATCTCTTGAAGGAAAATAACAAAATGCTTTTTTGAAATAATAGTTCATTGGCTTGAAAAGAATTGTTTTTTTTGTACACTACTCAAAACACACATGCCCTAATTAGTTCAACTGCATTCATAATATTTGACAAACCCCAAGTTCTATTCAATTGTAAACATTTTTCCTGAAAAACATGCAGAGTTTTATACATAGAAAGTAAATCATTACTGTTACTATTCTACTATCCAGTTAGCATAAATGTTTTACAGAAGGGCAATGACAGTATTTTCTTTTTCTAGATTTTAGCACCTGGGATATTTACTCTCTGATCCTAGACTGAATAACATCTCTATTAATTCCAGGAAGCCATAGAACTAAAATCAAGTTTTGCCAAACAGTAGAAGGTCCTAAAAAACAGTACTGAAAATGCTGGATTGGGCTGATGCAGCACTACCCTAGGCACAGATCTGGGATGCTGTAATATTTAGTGCACAGACAGCGTTAAGTTACAACAGGAGAGAGTAAGTCACTGTAACCCTTGCCTACTACAGGAAAAATTCCATAGATGTCCAAAAATGTATACAAGACACTGGAAACCATAAGCTCTTTGTATTGGGGTGAGAACATTGCAATCTTAACAGACACTCAACACTCATGTACATTTTATGAAAGGAAAATAAAAAAGGTTGTGCCAATAATAACTTCTGCCATAAAACTTTATCATTATTAAATATCAAAATCTCTACTAAATATGCAGCCTTTAACACACCATTTGATTGTCCTGAATTCAAGTGATACAAAATGCTAGTATTTAAGCCAAAGAGAAGTTGAAAATAAATTATCACAAAAAAAGTAATGATAAAAACTGTGAACAAAGACTTTCATTAGAAGTAATGTTTTGTATGGAGTTATTGATTTTAGCTTACTATTTACCATAGTAAATGCTCATAAGATAGTGGTCTGGAAGAACAGGGATTTAAACATATTATAAATTGCAGGACTTTTTTTTATTCCCTGTAGTTGAGGTTTCTGCTGAGGAGTTGTACTATTGGGAACCGCTGACAACTGCAGAAATGCAGATTTACAGGGAATAATGCTACAGGGCTTACTTGGTCAATGAAACACACCTGGAAGCCATTATGGGGAATACCAAAAGAACCCCAAGAAGAACCAGGTGCATCATCACAGGACAGCTGCTGCACCAGCAGCAGCAGTACTGAGGGGTTGGTCACATCATTCAGGACACACAACGTTTTAATAGTGTACCAGCCTTGGAAATAATTTGAAGCCATTATCAATTAATGGCTTCAGGTGTACTGATGTAGAAAAAGAGAGATGTTCAATTGTATTCAAACAAACAGCAACAAAAAAAGAGTGAACTAAGCCACAGCATAGCTGTATATGTCTGATGCTAGCTTTGTGTAAGAGAAGTACAATCCATCTTCTGTATAAGTATTTGTGAGGTCTTGTATGTGAGCATTCACTCATCAGGGTATGCCAGTCAGATGGAAAATACAATGACCTGGTATCTCCTTGGGGATCATTTTTTTAAATTATCTTCTGGAAATAAAAATTGAGTTTATTTAGTGTTAAGATGCATGCCTATATCGCTGTTCTCATGTCGTCAAGATTATTCCCTTTACTGAGCAGGATACAGTAAATTACAGGTGAATTAGAGAATGCTGCAGTAGTGGAAATTTAGATTTTTAAAATCAAACTGAATTCCTTTAATCTGTGGACAATGGAAGAGAACATCTTACATTGATTCTTTTTACAAAAACATGGTTTGTTTTGGCTTTCAGGTCTAATCCAGGGATACATTTATGCTTTTACATAAACGCAATTCCAAACAGCAGCAGGGACAAAGATATTACAAAAACGGTCTTTTAGTTTCTCTCTCATAGGAACATTACAAACATTACATTTGTGTTGGCTACTTTAGTTTAAGGACTTATTCCAGGGTAAAGGAGAAGCCCCTTCAAATATCTGAAAATAATTAGAAGAAGAATTAGGCTGCTGCTCCCAAGTTTCACGTATTTTAATAGACTACCATTCATACATTCCTTCCAAAGCAGAAAACAGGCTTGTCGCTGTTGAGTAAGAAATGACACAGACTCATCAGAAGGCTGGTTTGCACAGCATCTGTCTTTACTATGAAATTCTCTCTTTTATAGACTGTTCTGATACAGACAGACCAGATTGGTCAATTAGTCAATACATTTCACCTGACTGGCTAATTAACAAAAACACTTTTCATATCAAACAATCTTTGAGAACAACAGGAAAACAGAGTAGGAAAACACCACCTGCAGGTTGTTTATAATAACAAGCTATCATTGTTTCTCTGCAACTCCCTAAAGTCTCACAAGGCAATCCTGAGAAAACTTATCTGGTTTTCTCGCTCTCTGACCAGGCTGTCACATCCACACAAACTTATTAAATGCTAAAAAAAGCAAACAATTAAAGCAATGTATTTCAGTAGTGTAGATATTGTGGTCATATGTCTACAGTAACAAATAGCCTACCAATAAATACTCTTAAGTATTCAACTAAACCAGAATTATATATACAATCTAGAACAAATGGTGCATACCTGCATTTCACTACATGTACTTTTCATTCTTAAATGAGCATAATTTAATCTAATAATACGTGGTCAGAAACCACATTTGATTAAAACCAAAACAAATTTAAGCACATATCTGTAAGTATATTTTAAAATATTTGTATAAATGGTATTCTGGACATTTTTACTGCTTATTTCTCTAATGGCCATAATAAGCACAAAGTAAGATTTACTTTACTGATTTTGCTAGGAAAATCACATTTAGGATCTACAAAGCTTTGTTAGTAAAAGCTGTTTTACCTACCAATGCAAGTCCTAAGCTACATTCTGACAATAAAACAATAAGGATGATTAATACTGCATAGAGGAAGTACAGGGAAACATAAAAATTTTCCATCCCTTCCAGACCTTGATATCAATATTAATTAGTTAATACTTAAAAAAAAAAAAAAAAAAAAAGAGCCAGTCAGTTGTTTAATATGCAACATTAGAACTGCAAATATCTTTTCTTGGCAACATCTCTTATCTCACAGTTTCATGAGATACCATACCCCTCTTTACTTATGCCATCCTTTTGTCAGATACAAGAAAAAACTGTATTGCTCAGCAATTACAGAACACACTTAAATTAAATATGACAACATAACTAGGAAATGAGAAAGGGAAAAAAGCTGGTAAAAAAAAGTATGATAATGAAGCCTCTAGTTCTGATGACTAAGTGAAACAATAGCTAAAGCCTTTTACAGGGTATTGAGATTTTTATTCTTTTACATAGAATGAGAGAAAGTGAGAAGGGGAGGGGGCCAGAGGAAGAAGAATCTGTGGTCTGTAAATGATCAGCACAAAAAATAAATTATGGTCAAGTAACTGAGCTTTTCTGATGTGTAAATTGAATCATTCCCACACGCTGATGTTTTATAATTAAAAGACCCTTTTCACTGTGGGAAATTTTACTGAATTTTGTATTAAAAGAAGAAACAAACCATCAATCAGGAGGAGGTAGGGGAACTCAAAGAGCTGAACCTATTAAACTTGAAGAGCGTAGTTGAATTCTGAATGACTTGCTCTAGGAAACTGTAGCTCTTTTAAGGGAGCTACTGTAAAAACATTAATGAGCAGAACACGATTCTGATCACTGTTCTAAAATCTTTTGTAGGCATATAGAAGAACACACACTCCATTTGGTGTCACAAGATGCAGAATATGGTTGTAAATGAACTCTTTTTGTGAGTTTTACAAGCTATAAATTACTTGACTTTGGTTTCCATTGAGAAAAATCACTGAGCTAAAACCAAAGGAAGAAAATCCAGAGTCCATATACTTGCTCAATACAGTGCAGTTGCTAGGTATATACTGATCAGACAGATTGAGGTTTGCTCACAGCCAGATTGCTGCCAAATTCAAACATTGAGTGGACACCATTTCAGAGTTCTGGGACCTTATGTGCTTTCAGCTGAGTTGAGATCATGGCTAAAAATTACATTTTCAAATTACTAACCTAAAGATGGGTATCATCAAAAAGCATCACAATATGGCAGACATAGGCAACAGTAGTTTATTGTGGAAAACTGAATGTTCACAAGAGATTTAATAAGTAATTTTGAGACTTTTTGTCAATTATGTTCTATCCTTGATGAGTCTGGTAACAAGGCAGAGAATTATTCCTTCTTGAACAAGGCATTTATAGCTCTTAAAGTTTGTGCTCTGTGACTTTCTCCCTACTACTAGTTTTGGTGTACGCTGTTATTGCAGCAACAATAAACTAGATACAGCAGCACTACCGACTGATAAGGGACAAGTCAGTAGAAACCTCTATATCGTTCCATCAGTTAGGCAGTGGTGTGCCATTTTAAAACACCAATGCAATACATAGGTCCCATCAGAGCTTGAGGCTGTAGGATGTTTGATCTTACCTTCAGCTTTCCATGTGAGTGGATCTCTAATGAGCCAGGAATCTGCAATGAGAACACATTATGAAGATTTTGGTCAAATATTTTTATTTTGTTATTGCTTAATGATCATTACAGAATATCTCAGTAGATTAAAAAATCAAGACAGGATATGACGGATGATAATTTTTTTTCTTCATTATTATTTTCCTCTTTGCATGGTATATGATATGGTCATACACTGTGTATCTTTCCTAAACTCTAAATGAGATGCAGATTATCTGCAATAAAATATTTATTAGAGCTACTGCTGGACCGACATGCTACTACACTTGTAAAATGGAATTTTATTTCTCTGAACCATATGGAAGTGTTGATTGCATGTTGAATACTAAATGTAAAAATTGCATTTTGGAGATCCGATCCATGTTCATTGTACCTCATTTACTTGCACATATGATTCCTTCAGGTCACACATGAAAATGTTTCCTTTCTGTCACTGTGGAAAACAGATCATGTGTTCTGAGACTTTAAAAGAAAGGTCTACCTAACTTCAGCACAGCTGACATGAATTTTCAATTGCAATTTTGTTGATGTATGAAACAGCAAATGTACTATAAATCCCACTGCTATAGCTTTGCAAAGCCAACGTATTTAACAGTAATAAACATAAAACATATGGAAAAGATAATGATTATTTTTTAAAGAAAAACAAACATAATGGCACTTAGAATATACACAAAGAGCTATTTTCAGACAGTATATTTCATAGGCACTGCAAGCTTACAGTGTTCTGGAGTAAACTATAAAATGATTTTCGATTTTAATAATCAGGAATTTGGGAGTATTTCACATATAGAGATAGAGCTTTTGTAAATTAAATGGATACATGGAATAAAGCTCTTGCCACTAACAAAAGTATCTGAAAATCTTGTTCCGTTCTTATCTTTCTCACGTTCCAATAAAGTTCACATTTTAACATCTGCCAAAAGGGGAAGGAGAAAAAGGTACAGTGTATCTTGAAATGAACAGCCATAATTTTTTGTTTCTAGAATTCCTCTCCAAACAAGAATCCAAACAGACTACACAATTTTTTCTCTGAGCCTTTAATGAATCTGTGATTATGCAAGTGATAAGAACAACTTATGATGATGGTTGGAATGTGAAAAAAACACACTTCCTATATTTGTGTAAATACCTTTCCTCCATGACAAAATGTTTTAATTTCATTTTGCTGTCAGCATTTTAAAAATGTAGTATGAAGGTGCATTTCACCTATAAGTTTTTTGTTTCAAGCAAAATAGGTCAAGTGTAAAAGCTGAATATTTTTAAATATTTAAAGGTATGTGTTCAACTGACTGACCCAGGAATTAGAAGGAGGGGTATCAATACGATCCAAATAACGGTACTGTACTTGTTTTGTCTAGAAGAATTTTCTGGAAATAATTTTCTTTATAGTAGCTAGCAGCGAGCCAGCTGCCAGTACACAAGGATTTGGAAGATGACAGCTGACCAAAGGGATATTCCACACCATATAAGATTGTGCTTAGCCAGAAAAGCTGAGGAAGGAGAAGGAGAAAAGGGTGATCAGAGTTATGGTACTCTCTTCCCAGGTAACTGTTATGCATGATGAAGCCTGGGTTTCTTGCAAATGGCTAAACATCTATCTGCTGATGAGAAGTAATGAATGAATCTCTTACTTGGCTTTTCTTGTGCTCACAGTTCCTGCTTTACCTATTAAACTGTCTCTGTCTCATGAGATGTCTCACTTTTACCCTTCTGATTCTCCTTCCTGTCTCGCCTGGGCACAGTGAGTGGCTGCATGGAACTTGGCTGCCTACCTGGGTTAATCCAGAACAAGCAGGAAAGCAATTCTAAATACTGTCTCCAAACTTCTGACAGGCAGAGATTAAGAGGATAAGCATCCTATTTTTAACTTCTAGAAAAAAGGGTAAATGCTACATCAGATCATAAGACTGATTTTCTCTACAGCCTGAAAAGTGGGTGGATATTGGATGTGTGCATCCAAGTTCTATCTGAACCATGAAAAGCATTTTCTATGCTCTCTGTAAATACAAAACTGGGTAATAAAAGTCAGTGAAAACTCTCCCACATGTTACTGAGGTGCAACATATGCCTCCCTAAGTTTAAATCCTGGATTGTAAATATATTTTTTTTAAATATATGTGCAGACATACATACAAATGAATACACAGACTGTACAGACAACATAAATGTAAAAGAAGATAAATACTAAAAATATAATTGTAGCAATGTAAGGCCAAGGTACTGAAAATCTAAAGGCTCAATACTAAAAATGTTGTCATGCATGGTGAATAGTTACCACATCACTGAGTCACACTATGTGAGAAACTTTGTCTTTGGTATAAACACAACTACAAAACAAACAGACATGTCTCTAACTTCCCAACAGAGTGTCTAAGCATTCTTATCCGTGTCATCAGAGTACCTGCACCATATACCTTAACAAAGCCTGCACTTGAACCCCAGAAAGAAAAGAGCTTGAAGGTAAACCTGAAATATTCATCCTTGTGTTTTCTATTTATGTTATCACTTGCAGGAATAAGTTCTAAGCTATGGCTTTACAACTGTCAATAAAAGTATTTTAATTTAAGAAAATGCAGAAAACTTTCTATCTCTGCTCTCTTGAATACTTCCTTTTTCTAGATTTAGATGATCTTGTGTTCAAAATTTTTCCCTTCATGATTCCATTTCTTAGGTGCTTAACTGTCCTGATTCACTTAATGAGCATTTCTGAATATATTCTTAGCATTGCACACTTGAAAGTCAAGCTTGGTGACACTCACTGCCAACATATTTAACTCCCTTTGATGCTCTGATCTTCATTTACTGGAGCATGATCAAAGAGTGCTGCCCTCAGAAACACAGGAAGGAAAACTGAAAATAGCAGCCAAAATGCAACAAATAGCAACACAGGCTCATCCCTGATCAGCTCTTTCTAAGGTGCTCAGATGTGGAATTCATCAGTTTCACCTGATTCAATCCAACTAAGCAGTGTGCTGGTTTTAAAAGGAAATGTACTCTTTGGCAGTTAATCTACAGTAGCTCAGCTCATGCACAACCTCTCACAACAGACCTGGGAAAAGGCTCCGAGCATTGTGGAGGGTACTGGTGTATAAGAAAATGAACTTGTTTTTATCAAAACCTGTAAATGGCCAATCTTCAACAAGAAAATTAAAATTGCATCCAGTTGTTCCTAATTAGGTTCTGGAAGAAGACAACAGAAAAGAATATATGATGACTCTGGTTCAGGCAACAGGGCAGCAATACGGTTGCCTCACCTCAGATGCCTTTCCATAAGGCAGCAGGTCTCAATACATATGGAACACGTGGAGTTATGCAATGGCATTGGTTTCTAGCAGACAACCAGACAGTGATTCTTGCTTACCACTCATCAGTGGAATATTTCTTACACATTCTCAGATGGAACTTTTCATCCCGGGAAGAAAATGGAAAATAGAAGAGATGGAAAACATCAATTCTATTTCATGTAAAAAAAATGACTCAAAAAGCTTATAAAACTTTACTGCTGCCTGTCAGATAAAACACTGAAATGATCCAGCACATCCTATCTGTCTATCAACTTTAAAGATCTACCAGCTTGGATCTTGAGTGACTATATTGCTATGCTAACATCTAAGAGAAAGCATATATTGTTTTGAACTGGGGAAGAATACCTACCACATCAGAAAAATAGTTTTCAGTTTCAGGACACTGAACTGCAACTTCATTCTGTTTTGCTCAGTTATGTGTTGAGATGGTAAAAACGGGTAGTGAGTTTTCCCAAATAAACATTCTTTCTCTGCCTTTGTTGATAAGGACTCTTAAAAACCCAAAGCAACAATGACTCAAGTTTTTTGTAAATTGAAGAGTCAGCATTATGTAGAGTTGATGTTGTTATCTAACTAAGAACAATCTATGGCACAGAAACTAAGTAGGCACCTTCTCACAAAAGGGGGCCCTCCACATAGAACAAGTTATACATAACAGAATAGACAGGGCTAGACAATGAGCACCAAACCAAAGAAGCATCCTGGCTACTTCTGTGACTAGTCCTCTTTTCTAAGTTGTATTTAAGCCACTTTCCTAGATGCACCCGGGAAAAGTCCTGAGCCAAAGATAACATTTTTATTTACTAGTTTATTGAGCTGAATCATTGGCAAATTGATCCAAAGTTCTTAGTAACAACCAAATTATAAACAGCCAAAAATTGCAGTTCTGTGGAGAATAAATAACACCAGGTTCTCAGAACCATTCTCATGCAGTATAAATGGATGGCCCTTATAGCCTGTCATGGTAAGCAGTAATCTGCTGCCATAATCCCAGTGGTGCCAGGACTATAATCATACATATAGTTTATAGAACAAACAAATGGAAAAATATGTATAAAATAACATAGGTCTGTATAACTAGCTATTTATATCTATATTTGTATAAATTTAGTTTTATACATCTTCAATTATATATTCCAATATACAGGATTGTTCTGTACAAAATTCTTACATTGATGCTTGTGTGAAAAAACCAAACACTCTGTAGCCACATATTTTTTATAACCTTCTCACAGTAAAACCCAATAACAGAAGAGTATATTAGTAATTATGATTTACCACCTTCTACACAAAACCACATTTTTTATTTAATTGCAACAGAAGTATATCTATATGGTCTCTATGGAACTTCAACATGCTGTTAATTAATTTGGTTATTAACAGTGATGTGCATTCAGTAGAGCTCATGACACTAAATTTGAACAGTTTTGAAAGACAGCCCTGGAATATGCAACATTTTAACCTTAACATGTAATTACTTAGAAATTAAGTTCTTCACTCATGAATGACTGCTGGGGTTTTTTCTTAAAGGTTCTTTAGTGCTTTTTCTATGTCTATGATATCCTTTTCCACAGAACAGATTCTTAACATATTATTTTCATGTTCACAGTGCTACTGGTAAAACCTGCTGAGATGCTATGAAGATGCCAGCTACCTGTCATACATGCTTAAAATAATTGGTATCACAGGAAAAGTAACACAAGAAGAAGCATCATTAAAGAACAGGTCTCTCTGTGATATAATGCAAAACATATGTTGAAAATATGTGTAATAATTAGAGCACTGTACATCCATCTTCATATCAAACCTGGCACAGCTGAAACTATTTCTAAGTATGAAGTTCATGCTACAATACTGGCTCTTTTGAACAAAAGACCTCTTTCTTCAATTATATGTTCATCCATACCATGCAAATTTTTTCACATTATCCCACACAAAGTCCATTATCCAAATTAAACAGGAAGACAGACTATGCTTTTGCTATGAAATATCTACTTTTTTTTTTTTAATAGAAAATAAAGAGTAAAGCAGGAAAAAAAGAGGATAAATGCAAAAGAATTTAAGAGCACAAAGGATATTTAATTGCTTAAATTACTGTGGACAAGACTACAATAATTTATACACTTTTATTAGCTTTTCAACGAAGCTCTATATAAGTATAAACCAAAAATGTCCCTCAGCTTTTCTACATGGATTTTTTTCTTAAACACAAAAATGTTTTTTCTGTCTACACAGGATACAAATACTTTTGCTGCTGATGCCAATATCTGGCAAGGTTGTACATGTCAATATATATTCTTGAAAAGTGAAAAGAGAACTGCATATGAGAAGGAAATGTTGAGGAATATGAAGACTGCATCTTTACATTTACTATACTTAAATTTTTATCATGATAATTATTAAATGCAAAAATATTTTTTCTGCCCTTCCCTTAATTGTGTTTCTATAGATCATGATGAATATTCACATGAAGCTGAGAACAGCCAATGTGCATGGAATGATATGATGAGCGTATATGACCACAGATTACCACTGAATGCTTGGCAGAATAAATTTTGGCAGTTTTGAGAGAATATACTTGAAAGCCAGCTGTCAGAGAATTTTAGTACTCTAAAATGTCTAAAACCACAAATTATTGTCAATTCAGTGGGGCTGGCTTTTAAAGGAAATCTATTTCATCACTGATTAATGAAATAATTACTTTTTCAATAAATTTTGAGATTAAATCCTGGCCCAGCAAAAGAGTGCTATTAAGAAGAGACAAGAAGCTGAAAATCATGTTTTGCAGTACCAGGACCCCTGCTATTAGACCCCAATGCTGATCCCAGCCCACGGATGCAACATTAAGTGGTTTTTGTCCCCTCAATCCAGCTCCTGGCATCACTGAAAGTGGTACATTGATTTAATCAGTTCCTGTGTTTAAACCAGACATATTAACACACAATAATTAATTCAGACTCTTAAGTGCTATTTTATTTCAAACCATTCAATTTCAGATTCACAAGTTGCATCATTTTCCCATTATACTTTATCTATGTATTAACTGTGTGATAGCTACTTAACTATTTCTATTAAACTTATAAATTGTAATGAATGACAAATTTCTTTCAAATAATTTAATTGGGATTGTGTCATATATTTCTACCAACTTTGCAAGCTATGCAGAAATATAATCACTGTCTGGTAGGTGATGAGGTTAGTATTAGGTAAGTTGTAATTAGAGCAGAAAATTCAGTAAGAACTGCTGTCATATTTTAGAAGTAACTTAAAAGGCTCAAATAAATAAAGATGAATAGAATACAGTAGAATGTAATTTATTCTTTTCAAAGATTTCTTACAATGGATGCCACAAAAGTAATATCCAAGTCTAAGTTAGTTTTGAAATATACAAAGTCAAAGAAGACCTTTTTCACTAAACTTAAAGATAACCACCCTAGGCTAAACCTGTGTGTGGTTTTGGATGCAATGTCCTTTGCACTTCTTTTTATTTTTAAAGTCTTTTTAGGAAGGTGTAATTCAGTGAGGATGAGAAAAGAGGGCTAAGCCTTTAAAGGTTTTGATGGTCTGCTCTTCAACACCTATAACTGGATTTACTGAAAGAAACCAAGTGAGATATTTAAAAAGCTTATGCTGAACCACAAACATACGCCTCAAGTATACATTTTGAAAATCAAACTTTCTAATAGTATTTTGCAAGGATGTAAATATTGTCTCCAGATTATTCTGGAAGTTTTGAATAAAATATGTAAAAGAGGGTAGGCCTTTAAATCCAATAAGTGCTTTGGGGGAAACTAATGCTCAAGGAAAATATTATTACTGATAGAAAACGGTGGAATATAACTGCTTTTGCCAACCTTGGACACTTAGTGACTAAATATAAAAAAAGAAGTCAATATTACACCAACTGTGCACTTAACTATGGTGTTTCTGTGTTCACATGGAGAACACAAAAATCAATTAATTGTGTGAGAGATACAATCCTTTCAGAATTCAGCCAATGCACTGATTTATTAATGCTATTGATTACACTGAACTAAGTATGTAATATGAAGACCTGCTATGTCAAAATGTAGCTCACGGTTTCCAGGTTGAAGTTTTGATTTTCCTCTTTATTTTTCTTTTATTTATCCTTGAGACCAACTCTACTAATATAAATTGGAATTCTGTGAAGAGATCTATGCCAGTTATATTTCTATAAGTCTGCAGAAAAGTGCTTGATATTGCCTTTTACTTTCATACTTAAATATTTATACACAGAAACCCCTTTTCTAAGATCTGAGACAAGATGGACACAAAATATAATTGCAATTAGAGATATGCTGAGCTTCCAGAAAAAATATGTCTGGAGACTAAGTCATGAAGAATACCTGCTGCTTCCTAGGTAGTGTAGGTACTTAACTCACCTGCATGCTGTGCATCTAGTTACTGTTTGTATTTCACAGGAGAGATCTATTACCCATATCAATAGTGGGCAACCAATTATAACCAGAACTTATTACTTCAACTATCATAATATATTAGGTGGAAAGTGGCAGATCATGAAGATGATCTACAATAATTAGAGCAAACTGACAGCAAGTTATGCATGCATGTGATTCATCAGAAAACAACATTACATGCTAAAAAATCAACACTCACTGCCACATTAGGCAGGCTGGAATAGTCACTTTCCTCCTGCAGTCTGAAGTGACAGGAACACCGAAGACCAACTTTCATTGTTTACACAAAAGTACTAATGCTTCTGCTTATGAATTATGATTTTTACTGCCAGAATTTCTATTCTCCTAATGGCATATATACCTTGTGTACATCTCTAGGGCAAATCACATTATCATGAGTAAAATACCAATAGAAAAGAAGGCAAAAATATAGTGTTAGTTTCAGTGCAAAATTTCATCCATTCTGAAAAACTTCTCACAAACTATATCAAATTTATGTCTTTTTATTGGTCTGAAATGGTTTAAAAATTAATGTTTCCTGTAAAACAAAGTCTGATTAATCTTTTTCAATACAGATTTAATTAATACAGGCAAGAATGAACATGTTCAGCTAGAATGTGGGAAAACAACTATGTTTCAAAGGATTTTTAGATGAGATTTCTTGTTATGTGTACATTCAGCATTAGAAACCTAATACAGGCGTCTGTGCACTGAGGTATACAGAAAATACATTGGCAACAAAGAAATTACAGACAGTGAGGCAATCTTTACTAAATTAAATTAAACTCTTTCATCATCACTGAACTAATGGTGGTGGATACAGTCAAGTGTTGTCAGAAGATCTTATATACCATATATTTATAATATATATTATAATAGATTTTATATATACTTTATCTTCCTACAGATAATATAGAGATTTCTATAACTGAAGGTAGATAATTTAGTATATTTTCTGATCTTTGTATTTTAGCCTGAACAAAAACAAGGGTAAGAAGGGTATTTGAAGAAATAGAGCTTGATTTCTGGATGATTCTTTCATGTGCACTTGGATTTGGGGAATCTTCAAAAGACAATAGAATTATTATGGCATGGCATAACTGGCATGGTATTTTATTTAATTACTTCATGTTGAAAGATAACATATCTTTCATTATCAGTTTGATTCTCCATTGATATTAATGATTTTTTTTCTGCTAATCTGAACAAACTGCTTAGACATAACTATATAATAATATGTAGGACTAAAAGAGATGTCCTGAAAATGTTACAACTCCACCAAATTTAAAACCAGCACAAAACCCCCAGAAAACCAACACTGCCTCACATCACTTGCAATCTGAAAATTCGTGTTCAGGAAACAAGTGACACTAGAAAGTAGAGTGAATAAAAATGGAAGGCTCAAAATGAAGACAATTCAGTTTGAGCACTCGGTGTTTATTTTGTAGGCAAGTTTTTGTTTAGCTTTATAGTAATATGGAAAATTTTTATCTAACTGTCCAGGTCCCAAGTATATTCCATATAATTATAGAACTGTTGGGTTGGAAGGGATCTCAAAGAATCTAATTCCAACCTCCTGCCATGGGCAGGGATGCCACTCACTAGATCAGGTTGCTCAGGACACCATCCAACCTGGCCTTGAACACATCCTTCCTTACCATGATGATTTTTAAAGATATTCTCTTCTCCTTTCATAAAGAACAAGAAATTAAAGATTATTTATTTCAATTGCATAGTGTGGCAGTATCAGGGTAGCAATTCTACATCACTGCAATTTACCATTTCCCACCTCAACATTATTAATTAATGGTACTTTAAAAGGTCCATCATTACTGTACTGCGACCCCCTTAATAAATGGGATATCAGGGATTTCTCTTGGAACACGTAATTCAAGAGTCCTCTCTGATAAGCTGTTTCATCAGGGACAGCTATTTGTTTGAAACTGATGAGAATGGTACACAGAAGAATGAGTGAAAGGGTGTCAATAAATAGAACACAGTCTATGTGGGAATAAATACCCTTTCTATACATTCAAAACAGTGGATTCTAAATTCTGCTTAAAAAAAAAAAATACGAGACTAATTGTAGCTCGTTCTCTGAAAATACCAGCTTGCAACCCCAGTCAAAAAAGCAGAATTAGAACATTGGAAATTACTAGGGGCAAAAACCCCAACTCAACCAAAAAACAGAGCAGGAAAATATTTTTTTAATGCGATAAATCTACACACTTTATCTTCATGTTCAACACCAAATTTCTGATTGCTCTATCTCAAAAAAACCCAAAACAAACAATCAAAAAACCCCATAAGCTCTAGCAAAGGGGCAAAAAAAAAAAAAAAAAAAGGAAGAATAGACAGAGATTTTGAAGTCATTCCATATAAAAAGAGGGTAGAATGGACCAGTGTTTATCAGCTTGAAAATGTTGGAACCCAGAATGTCCCTCAGACACTCTTGGATGTTCCGGGCCCAGGTCAGAAGCATTTGAGACCCTGTCATGCAGCCAGAAACCCCTGTGGCTTTAAATCTAATCCATAAAACAATTTACCAACCTCGCAAGAAGAACAAGAAATCACAAAATTTTAAATATTATAGTAAAAGTAGCCATAAAGTGAAAAGAAGAATCTTTGAGTGCTGTACAAAAGAATTTTAGGCCTTGTACAGAGGAGTCTAAGTTTTATACATAAAAGTCAAAAGATCTAAGATGAAAATATTTAAGCATACCCTGTCCTCCTTCTTTCTCCTTCCATGTTCATAGTAATATTAGCATTCACAAATTAGTTCAAAGTAAAAAATCACCATTCAATATAAGTAATAAACATTAAAGAAAAACCATAAACATTTAACACATAATGTATGATATAAAAGATAACACCAACCCCCTAAACAGAGAAAAACAAAGTGTGTCAAAGAGAGTGTGTGTGTGTGCCTTTGTCTAACCTACTAAATAAACCACAACAGTTAAAAAAAAAATCTTTTAAATAACATACAATAAACTGCCTTGAGACCGGACGACTGAAGACTACTGAGTCTTTCTTTGAAGGCACGAGTTAGAGGAGAGACTTTTCCATCTTTTAGGGTCACCCCAATCTGGGGGTGAGCCCTGGCATGAAAAAGCAATAATTGAAGAAGCATTTGATAAAGGCCTATATAACAACATAAAGGGAGTCTTTATTACTATTTAATTGGAATAGGAATCTTTCAGTTCTAATACTAAAAGAGAGGGTCTCACAAACAAACACAATGGTTTCCAATGAAAAAATATAATTAAATTGTGCAAGTCACTATCACAAGACTACACACTGCGAAAGCCTGAATAATAATTCAAAAGATCTAGTGGACTCATTAATACATTTTGAGCACAACTTGAGTCTGACCTCTGACATAACAAGGTTCCAAGCCTGGGAGGGAACACAGGAATACACATGGAAGAATTGCCTGGATATGCTTCTTGTACTCTTTCATTAGAAGTCTCTTACTTGTTCTACCCAATGTGTTTGCATCTTATGCATCAAAAGCTAGACTAACCTGCCCCTCTGTTTAATAAAATACCTGTTTTCTTTCTCAAAATAGGAAATACAGTAGCCCTCATTCATCACCATTAGTAAACTGACAGGATGCCACATTAACTGAGCTCACTGTAATAGAGGTTGGATAGGTAAGGAATTGTCTGAAGGCAAGGTAGCTGACAAAGTGGTGAAAGCCAGACATGGATGAGTTTCTCAGAGCCTGATTTTTCAGTTATATCATTTAATATTTTCATTAGTGGTCTTGCTAGGAAAAATAGTAGGAGCATGCTGATGACATTTATGGATGACATAATGCAAGCAGAGGTGCTCCAATACAGAAGATTTACAATACAGGACTGTCAGATTGTACAGGAAAGAGTGGATGACCTTGAAGACTGGTGTAATAGAAATGGGATGAGGTTTACCAATAAGGATTATATATAAACAATATTTCTGTTAGGAACTAGAAGCTTAACATCTGGAAACAACTGAGAAGAATCAATTATAACAGTTGATTTCAAGACAACCATACACCTTGATGTAACATAGTAAAAGCTAATAAAACAGTAAAGGCTAATAAATTCTCAATGTTTTTGACTTGCTTTCAGTTCTCTGTTTTATTCTGAAACTTCCATAGTTTGATGTATTCAGATATTCTAATTTTAAATGGCAAAATAACCACCTCCAATGTCATCAACAACCCAGTAACTCTTTGCTCATATAATCAGCACATAAATCTGAGAAATATTTCTTCAGTTGTAACAGACTTTCAGCCCTGAAAAAAGTATTTTTCAATAGTGAAAAGCTAAAGACAAGGCAGATCTTATGAATGTATAAAAAAAATGCTGATCTTTTAGAGATAAATCTGGATGTCATATAGGAAATAATTTACCATCTGGAATACTTATGGCTCCTTATGCCATTTGCCTTGGAATGCTTTTGCTTTCATGAGGAAATCCCAAGACTTATTTTCTAACACTAATTTATTTTTCAATGTCATCACTTTCAATTGTTATTTTCATTATGACAAGTGATTTTATTCAATAAATATTAGATGCAGAAATCTAAATTAATTACAAATCACACCACTGAGAGGCAAATGACATAAAATTGGTATGTAGTTTGCATGTCATTTACAAATTTTGAAAACCCCCCCAAAACATTTTGTGAGAACTAGGGAGGACTCAGGTGCTACTCTCAAGAAATCTGATTTATTTCATGGAATTGGCTGTACATACTTGCTCTGTTCTTGAATTCATACTACTACAGATAGTGGTAACTTCTACAGATAGTGGCTTTGAAAAGATATTTCTGCAAAATTAGACACCAAATTCAGCATAGCAAAACTGAACTGTCTGAACTGTCAGCCTTATGGGTTTTGGGTTATTTGATTAATTTATTTTTCTTCTTATCCATTGTAAAAAAATAGATATATTGAGAAACATCTTCTAAGCAGAATTTCAAAAGTGCATGTATTACAGAGCTTAATATCAGATTTTTATAGTGTAATGAAAACATATTTACACACACATATGCAGAGACTCATGCACAGTATATAGGATGGTTTTAGTCTGACTTACCCTAACTTAAAAGTTTTTTCACCTTCAGTTCAACAGTGTTTCTACTTCAATTTCATTTGAAAGAAAGGACTTCAGCCAAGAAAATGACCAGCTGACATTCTGTTGATTTTTGTTATTAAGAGTATGAAATGAGTTTCTGATTCAACATTTATGCTTTGTTATGTTGGTCAACACATTATTGAGTATTCCCAAAATAATTAAATTTTTTTACCTCCAAGAAAGAGACAAATTTTCATAGTAAAGTTCAACTCAGGAGAGCAAAGTGAAAAATACCTTCTGAAAAATGACACGTGGGATAGGTTTGTAATTCAGTAGTCTGAAACCTAATTAACTTCTTTCCTGTAGCAGAAAGTATAGATTCAATGAAAGAAAATACTCTGGTTGAATTATGAATAATTATGTTAACATGATATAATACAAAGCTACCAATACACTACTATAATAGGGACAAAGAAAAAAAATCCTGTATTCTTTTAGATTTGCATCATAAAAATACTTTAGGTACCCAGAATTCTTTACAACCACTTTGAATACAATTTCATTCCATGACTATAAAATGATTTTCGACCTAATATATGACCTGGTATCGTGATGCATAACTGATAAACTACTTTAAAATAGGTAGCATTCTATGGCATTCTTCAAGTAAATGCTTAAGAATGAGAAGTAAGATCAAGTTATTTTAATAGCATCCAAAGTGAAGTTGAAGTTTCTTACTTTCAATTGAATCTTCTGAATCAGGGATTTATTCTTCAGTGTTTACTATTTTTTCATCACTAAATTCCATGCTTTTTTGAGGAATTGCTATCAAAAGCCAAGTTTTAATTTATGAAGAAGCCCAGACCTTTAAAACTCTCCATATTTGTACAACTTCAATGTAATGCAGGGATATTTCCACTGTCATAAATTTGTATGTAATCCTATTCTGTGCAGTCTTTATAGTTTATTGATTCTTAGACTGTGTGATGATGCTGGTTTAAAATTGAACTATCCATCCAGTAACATAAATTAGACATCAATTTGTCTTTTGTATATTGCAAAATATTCACATCGAATCTTAATGTATTTGGAAAAATCAAGGAGCAAATCACAGTCTAATCTGCTAAAACCACACTAATGGTTTGGTTTATCACATTCTGTGTAAGAAAATTTACAGAATAAAATAATAGCTCCTCAGGAATGCTGTCAAACACTGGACATACATTTGCAAACTTTATCAGATCAATAAAGAATGTTTCTGAATGCAGCAAAGTGAGAAAGAATCTCTGTTAAACTTCACACATGCAGGTAGCTCAGCAATAACAGACCAGAATCTCAATTGAACAGCCCATAGAGTGATTTATATATCTCCAGGGGTAATTCCAAAGACCTAGATGAGGAGCTTCCCTCCTGCTATCAATTACACAGGTTCTCTCAATTACATCAGGAGGTGGAAGCAGTTAACTTTTTATTTAAATTAGAAGGCTGAGCCTAGATCTTAAAGTCAGACAACTACCTGTGGATGATACCCTTGTATTTTATTCTTAATATCGCTCCAAGACTCTAGCATTATTTCATGGATATTCTATTGATGTGAGAGACACAAGTAACTGTTCTAGGAAGTAACTAATTTGTTATGTCCAGATCAAACTTCCTTTTTGCAGCATAGCTTAAGATGTCATTCTTTTTCAATTATCAGATAATCAGCCAAAATACAAGTGCCTTACATTTCTAAAAAAATACTAAACATTTTATCATTCAGTATGTTTGTATCTGATAAATGAAGAGAGAAAATAAGAACAGGGAAAATCTAAGGTCAGGATTCCAGGTAATCTTAAAGAAATTCAATGAATAAAGTTTAACATCTATAGTCAGGAGAAGGAAATAAAAAGAGCCAACCAATATTCCCCCTCCCCAATAAAACCTTATCAACATGCCTATTAAGACAATGAGAAAAAAACTAATTAAAGTAAATTAGCTTAATGTGCAGAGGCTGGATAAAGACAGATCACTTTTAAAAATCCAAGAAGATAATGATACCCATTTGGGATCTGTTTTTGGCATTTTTCATATAAATTGGACAGTTTTAGAGGATAAATATGGTTAGCAAAGTCCTTACAGGCAATTATGTCTTTACAGTGCTGGTGGCTGACATAATAAAAGTATAATTTTAATTGCTATTAATTGTGTTAAGTCTACTTTTATTGAATACTTAATGCCATCTCTGACAGTTGTTGTAATTTATGTACTTTAATGAAACTTTTTAGTAGAAGTTTGGACTTCGAGGGTCATTTCCACTATGTTCAAAATAAGGCATTTTATCAGCTAGGGAAGTACAGGTTATTAGCACACTCATTTTTTGCCTTCTCAAAATTAGTTCATTTTCATTAGCCTTATATGGATGACCAGAAAACCAATTTCTGTCTCATGTTTCAAACATATCAGGATTTTCTAAATATTATTATAAGAAGCTGTTATGGCACAGTTTTCCCATATGAAGCAACCTGTCTGTTTAAAAAGGAAATTGAATTAAGAGAAGCTGATGAATGACTAAATGACACCAATTCACATTAATATTTTGCCATTTGGGAATACAGAATGGGTAAAAGAAAACCTTTAAATCTCTTTGGTATTCAACTAAAAAATCACCCATGACTTTAGCTGAGTAGGGTTGTCTGTTGGAAGAATTTGACCCAAAGATTTGTGAGCAGATAAAATGCTAAATAATGAAGATTAACCAAAGAAGTACTTAACAACATAATATTGTGCAATGTCGAGAAAAAAAATATTTATTGACTTTACATTCCTGTGGTAAAATTCACATTGCTCTACTGCCAACAGTTGTAGATCTTCACTGCTCCTGTGATTAGCATTATTAAATTATGAGAAATTAGTTTATCTCCATCAGTGCTAGTTTCAATATTTGTGAATTAGTAATTGGCTCAGCAGCACTAATGAGACAATATATCTATTGTAGCTCTTCTGTCTGTTAACATGCCTATTTAAATTTGAGCATCATTATATACAAAATAAATTATTGAATTGGGTAGGAATGTATCTCAAAGAATTTCCAGACTATTTGGAAATCCTAGCCTCTTGTCAGCGATGTGCAAGGCTTACTTAAGAGACCAGACTACAAAACAGCAAAGAAAAGGGAAAATTAGATAACATATACCTCTATTGTTTTTTTTTTTCCTCAGCTATCAGAGGACATTACAATTAAGGTGATGCTCACTAATGAAACTTGTAGCAGAGAGTTTTAAGTAACTGTAGACTGAGATTTTTTTTGTGCTATTTCCAAAGAGATAGCATAGACAAATAAAGCTACTGGCTATTTACCATCACATTCACCTGGCTATCACTGAATTAGGTCAAGAAGTCTTACAATTAGGTTTTTGCAATGAGGTAACTGTCTTTTAATTTGGTCTTTATTGCAAAATTATCTGAAATGCTTACAGTTAATTTTTAAACATCTAAGGAATGGACATCTGTTGCCTTGGTTAAAAAATGCACCACCAAGACACAATAAACCAGAAAATGTTAGAACATTGGAAAGCCAAAAATATCTAAAGGTTGAGATGTTTTTATCTGAAAACCAGATGAAGTTTATATTTTTTTTTAATTAAAAATATTTTAAAGCTCATTACAACAGATAACAGGTAACTTGAAGGCAATACTTTGTAGATATAACAAATGTTTTACATTTTTCCTGATCCATGGGTCATTGCTTTATAGACGAATCTTACTGCAAAGTACGTATACCTGAGAGCTGTAATAAAATTTACAGCAGAGTGGGCTCTAAGACTTGCCTGAAACAAGAATGTTTGATAATGTAAAAAATCTAGTTCTAGGAATACTCAATTTTAAGGTGACTCAACAAAATAGGGTTATTTTTGTTTTTCAGCAAGAAGTTTTATTTCAGAGCTATTTAATGACTTGTATGTTGCATTTGCACTCAAAATGTTTAATTCCAAATTCATCTAGGACACCAGTTAGTTTTACTTTTTAATCCATGTCCAAATACATTTTTACCTGAGGACAGAGATACCCACAGGTCACCACAGATTTCTGATTCCTGAACTGCTTCATTAGTATTAGTTATGGCAGCTGTCTTCATATTAGTAAAATGAACATTAATGTAGGATAAGACTGTGTTTTTGCAACACATAAGGAACAGACATTTAATATTTTAATTTGCTTCAAATGTTCTTATGTTATATTGGGATCCATCTCTGTACAGGCCACCAATTGTTGGCGTTGGTGCTTGGCACCAATCGATGGTGGATGGGAACTGACTATCACTGTTAGTTTATTATCTTACAGTAAAACTTTCATACCTTCTCTCTATGAGTTCTCACAGGCAGCTTCTCACAACCCTGACTCCTTTTATTTCTTCCACATGGCTGGCTGGCTGGCTTCTTCCTATCCCTATCATGACCACCTGACCCTTGCCCCTCACAACAGCACAACCAACTGACTCCAAATCTTGATCAGCTAAACCATTTGTTATTGGACAAACCCATCCCTATTGGACACAGCTGTGACCTATTAAAGGCAAGGCTGTTCCTACTTTTTAGTAATTAGTACAGCTGCAACTCCTCTTTGTCTTCAGCACTATCTCTATTCTCTCACAATCCATCCTCCCACAATGTTATTTGAGCAGAAGTTTTTGGAACAAAGTCTTGTTTCTCAAAAAACCATATGCTAGAAATGGAGCTGAGTCTATTATTAAGCCTCCCCTCTTCTTCCCTTCCCCCAGGAACATTTCCATGATATTGTCTCTTCTCTATATATTTTTCAGCCTCTACTATATTTTCCTTTCTTTTCTCCCCTTAAACTCTCTCTCAGCAGTGTACCTATTAGCATATATTCAATTTAATAGCTGCACATTTATTTACTTTTTATCAAGTGTTTTTGTGAACTATCGCCTTTTCTATCAAGCAGTCTTCCGAATAAGAACCTATTAGGTAATGCTTATTGTAAGTAAATGCTTATCTGAGTAATCACTTTTATATTATAAATTGTGGAAACTACAGTATTTTCCTGTAATTCATCAGAATTTAAGTCTGTATTGATTCCAAAAAGTTGTATACAACTTTTGCTGTTTGCGCTTACATCATGTGATTGCCCCAGATGATAGAATGAAAAAAAATTCTAAAAATTTATTTAGTGAATTATTACAGGCAGAAAATGAGACGTGAAAAGATCTGTGTTAATCAGCATCAAATTTTTGCCTTGGAAAATACAAATCCAAGGACTTAAAATACGAAGTTGCTCCTATTGCACATACTCTGGAAACCACTTCTCCATTTTAAGCTATTTGAGATTTAAATTTTTATCTTTGAGTTTCTACGTGGAACAAATGTGGGCAGAATTACGAGAATGAAACAAGATGCCTGTGAAGATGACAGATGAATTTCCTTTTGCAGTCTAAAAAAATTAATTTGGTTTTTATCGACTATATGGTTCACTTTCTCTTCTCATATCTATCCACAGAAAATGTTCTCACCAAAACTAATATATGCTATCTCCAGCATTTAAAAAGGTCTCATAATAGGATTTATGTTAACAGAAAGGACAAAACTAAGAGGAGAAAGAAAAATATACAGACAATAGTCTTGCAATCCAGCTTTAGAAATAGGTATTTAAAATAAACTATTGCCAAGCTGTAACATTTATTCTATTTAACTTCTCTCTGGGAATATTCCATCTTTTATTACAAAGGATTGGAGGGAGATAAATCCAAATTTTGACCTCCTAGTTCAATTAACCTCTCAATTATATTGCTAATTTAAGAATAACTTGACTGAATCAAGTGCAATTATAGTAAAATAGATGTAATTGGAAGGAGAATCAAATGCTGTATTTGTAACTTCCACAGTAAAAGCCAATAAATTAATGTCAAGGTCACAAATATTACTGCTGGAAATCATCAAAGTGGAATGATCTTCCTAGTCATGGGGTTTTGTGTATTTGATAGTCTCTATTGGAAAAAAAAAATCAGGTAGACAATCAAGTAACCTTTACATACAAGAGACGACAGGACAAGGACTAAGGAGATCATGAGGGAAAAACTTTCTCTAAGCGACTTGACATAATGGGAATAGCACAAGGGAACTGGTGGAAGAGCACAACAGAGTTCAGAAAAGTAAGAAAGGATTATATGGAGCCCAAGACACTTTGTAAGGATGACAGAAACATGAAGGGAATGGGAGTGAGGAGAGGTACACTGGCCACAAGTACTATTTTAATGGCAGTAATACTGTACCAGTGGTAAAACGATAAAACATGACAGAAAAGAAATTAATAAAAATATGTGGGTCTGTTGATCTTAAAGGCTGGTCTGAAACACAGGAAACAGGAAAGTAAAAGGAGCTCAGAAATGACTAAGTCTATATCTGAGGTGCCTTACAGCAGTGGGGAATTATTCCATTCTTAACACACTTCACTGAGTTTTTGATTTCTAGGATATACAGGGTGAGACAGTGGAATGCAGAGAAAAGTTCCTTATATAGAGATATTCACTGCAATACAGCTATGTCTTTATTTTTCAGATGGAGAAGGAAATAGAGCAGATTTTCAGGAAGGTATCTTGATCCCAGGGGATGTTGATCAATAGACAAGGAGAGCTATGTTGGAAACAAACCACCTAAAACCACTCAAATGTCTAACTTAAAGTATAATTGCTCCTTTTATACCCTACTCTCCCCCCCTTTTTTTTTTGTTTAATCAATTGGCAAGAAAGGTTTGACTTTTATTTGAACTGAGATTGCTACATTAAAGTACTCGTGCTCTTTTGCAGACAGACCAGTCACAGCTGCATGGTGCAAAACGAGGTGCCAGTTCCTTCCCTGACCCTCCAGCTACCTCCCACAGACCTCCCAGGTCCCAGACCTGTGGGACTCCCAGGTTTACCTGCACATGAACACAAGGTGTTAAGAACAACACTTAGGACACGCTGCAGATTCTGCTTGTGGTGCAGGGAGAGGGATGGATAGGGAGCAGTGCTGCTGGCTCCCCCTTCTTGACAGCTCTGGGGTGGTGTTAGATTATATTGCCAGTGTGAAGGGAATATGAGTCACTGAGAAAAATCCTAAGGTGTGCTGATCAGCAGTCTTTCATTAAGTAAGCTCAAATCTAGATAATCCTGAAAAGAGCTGATTTTACTTATTTTTTAACTTTATTTTTAACTAAACAGTCACTAGGTCACTCAGTCTCCACATGACAAAGTAATCAAAGAAGACATTATTCAATATTGGGCAGTAAAAATAAGAATTAGAAGAAACGCTAAAACCCATTGTGTTTCCTCTTTCTTCTGTTTAAAATCTCTAGGAAGCAGAAAAATCTCAGCTTTGTTCTTTGTCCATTTTTGAAAAGCCTGTCAAAGAATAGAGCTGAATCTTCAAAATATATTAAGATAAACATTCATAATAATGGTAACAAGAGCATGCTGTCATGTATCTTCTGTGAAGCGTAAAAGTTTAGTACATTATTTAAATGTTTGTTATTGCTTTAGAGATGCCATTTCTTGATTTTGCAATATTCAAAGCATTCCAATTGTTATAATTTTTATTTGCAAAGTTTTTCTCCCATAATCTTTTTATTTTCAAGACTCATAAATACAACCACTAGCTGCCATATTTACATGGCAAATTGCTGCTAACAGAGGGATTACTAAGAAGAGAAAAAGAGGCAGTGTTTGTGCTTCTAGGACTGACACCTGTAACTGAAGCTGTCCATAGGGTAGAAATGTGCCTTCCAAAGTGCCTAAACTGCCAGAAAGGTTTGGAGCAGAATGAGAAGGGTCACATGCCAAAGGACAAAACCCCCAGCTGGTGCCTGTTACTCGGAAGCCGTGATCCCAGCATGGCAGTTCTGTTTCTCCCACGTTTGGCAGCTGCCTGGGGACTGCCCCACCCTGCTCATATTCAGAAACCTGATAGATACACAGCTGTTGCCATCAAAAGTAAAATTCATCCTGGGCTGGGTGCCAGCATAAGGACTATGGCATTACTAAAGACCCACTGAAACCTTCAAAGGCTTGCACAACACTTAAGACCTTGTAGCATTTGGCTGAGACAGGATAAGAGTGCAGCACTGGAACCAAACTATTTCTTCTAAAACTAGAGAATGTCAGCTAGGAAATATTTTAAGATGGTTTTATTTAATCAAATTTACATATTTCAGGGTAAACAATTGCTTTTACTTTTATTGATAACAAAAGACCTTTCAAAGTTTTCATTTTGGTGTCATAAATATACAATATGGTGTCAAGTGTACTCGTTAATTTCTGAATTGTTAGCAGACAACAATAGAGTATTTGGAAGTTCACCTTTTTTCCATCCAAAAATGGAACAATCCATAAGACCTTAGCTGTGTATATGTATGAAGAGAGAACTGTTGGAAAACAGTGGGATAGAAAAAATTTATATCCCCATCTTGAAGTAATAATTTATATACTGTATGAAGGCTGTTAGGTCAGCCTTTTATGCTATAATTATTACCAGAAAATCTGGTGGAAGTCAAGTAGCATGCTCTGCTAACAGGTAACCATACAGAACAGCTGTGTCCTGCCAGCAATTTTTTTAACATCTTACACGATCTGTGTTTCAGTTTTCTGACTTGCTAAATGGGAGCAGCAGTGCCAATGCACCCTCAATAAAGGGTTTGCTATGGACAGATAAGAGACATCTGCAAATTGAGTATTGGTGGGCGCCTGGTCAGTAACAGATATATGGTTCTTCAAAACTCCCATGGTCCATGAAACCAAAATTCCATTCAGAATACTGTTAGAAGAATAGGGTTAATACTGATAAATGTCAGTCATATGGCAGCCTGCTGTCTGGGGCAGACAAAATTCTGTTTTGACATTGCACCAAGGTGTAAGAGTGCAATTATACTGAACCATTCAGGCAATTCCGATAAACTGCATGAAAGACAAAGGATATTTAGCCTGTTTTTAAATGAGATCTGGCAGTTAAGAACTTAAATGCTATTGTTTTCCAGGAGGTTTTGTTATATGATGCTATTATCCTACTCCTAGTTTCTATGACCTATCATTTCAGTTTTATGATATGTATTTTCTTTTATTCATTTAAAAAATTGGCTACTCTGAAAAACACAAGGTGTAGGAATTTACATTTCTCCTTTTCCTCATATTTCTTTTTTCCGTGTTATAAATTTGCCTATTTTTAAAATTTATTATGTTCTCATAAATCAATACATTTGTGCAGTAATAAAAATAACTTATTGTAATGGTAACAGCTCCAAAGGACTCCTGACTATGAGTGGCATTGTATTTAATTCAGATCTATGTTCCATTCCCCAACTAATGGCACACTGTGGGTTATAAAGTGATTAAAATTATTGTCAAACTGGCCTCCTGGAAAGAGGGAGCCCAACTTCTTTTCCTGCAGTTGGTAGATCTGCAGGATCTATATTTGATTTTTAGACTTGGAAAGCAAAGAAAAGTTAGTGTAGGAATAATAAGCCAGGAAATGATGGAAAAATGGTGCTTTTTTTTCTCCAACGCCTCTAAACAACAAAAGAAGTAAACAACAAAAACAAAGAAGGAGGCAGTATTGTGGTTTTTTTGAAGGTTAATGGAAATACAAAGAGATTTGCCTACAACTACACAGGAAAACATTAGAAGAGGTAGGAGTATAACTGATCTTTTCAGTCAAGTCTCTAGTGTCTTTATTACTGTATTTCTAGCTTTGGTTCCTTAAGGGTCATTGGATTTCTTTCTTATTTTTTAAAATTTATGTTTACTCTTTTCAGTATTGCTGAAATTTCTCTTTATAATATTCCCGAGAGATATGCAGACAATACATAGTACTATTTTTTTGAATTTCAGCACTTTTATGCTGCTTCACAAACATCATATTTCTTTGATAATGAAGGGAACTTATTAGGAATACTGGACTGATCTATTAATTGAAGATTTAAAAAAAGAGATGAAGCTGATTACTCTTTGTCATAACTTTTTCTAAGGCTAAAAAAAGTCTAAATAAATGACAGCTTGGAATCACACTGCAGCTGATTCTCAGTTTGCCACGCTGGTGCATAAAAGAACTGCCATACAGCAATGCTTGTTAATTCTAGATAGTGCTACTGTGCATCAGAAAGCTCTAAAACTCCAGAGACACTTTTCAGAGAAACTAGGCAAGCTGTGGCGAAAGGAAAAGGGAAAGGCTTGCTGTCTCTTATATCTCTTTCTGGCTTTTACTGTTCTAAAAGAAAGATCTAAACATCTGTGGTCAATTAGAGGAAAAAACCTGTTTCTGAGAGAAACAATACACATGGGTCCTGCAATACAGCCAACTGTACATCTTTGGGTTCTGTGTGTTGATGTATCAGTATATATTGCTTGTTACACAAGCAATACAAAGATAAGAACTGCAATGACCTATTGTATGTTTATATTTTAGCACCACAGTTCCTCTCTTTTCTCCCTGCAAATCTGGATCAAGATATAACTTTAACCCATCAAATTTCATTTTATCCACCTGCAATGTCAGCTTTTTCTCTGCAGAAAAATATTATATACACACTCAACAGTCATGGTAAAAAGAAAACAAAACTCCTGGATACCACCTTAAAAACTAAGCTCCCTAAGGCTTAACCTTGAATCTGATATATCTGTTTAACATCAAGCAGTTTTTAACACTATCCTTGGGACATGGGACTCCCCCCTTCCCCTCACAGCTTTCTCCATGACTCATGGAATACCTTGTATCTGCTCATATAACTAATATTTTGAAGTTCAGATGTCTAAGAAACTCTTCTAATAGACAGTCTTTCTAATAACAGAAAAATAAATCTGTTAAAATGACAGGTATTGCTTAAAGACTGTACAATTATAGCCACTTGTTTTATGAACCCTTAGCAAAATAAGTTCTGGAACAAAGGACATTTTATCTCCCCTTCCAATGAGGAACAAACAGTGCATATTCTTATGCAAATGGTGAACATTTTAGAAACAAAAACAAAATTAAATTTCTGCAATGGTTCTTTTAAATACAGTAGAATTTAACACTGGGGTTTTTTACTAAATAGGTCTCTGCTGCTCCCCTGCTCTTGAGTCATGCTTCAAGAAAACCTGCAAAAATGGGCTGAGCTAAATTATTTTCCTTACTTTTTACCTATTCTTCTACTTGCCACATTCAAATGAGACAGTACTCGTGTAAGAGCAGGAATAATCACAAGTGAAAGAAAGTACCCAGGAATTCAACTTAGGCACAAGCTGGTCTGGATTCAGTTCCAGCTTTTGATAAGATTTCCTTGTGACTACTCCTAAATATTAACACCTAGGCATCTCAGGACATCAATTATAAGTGACACATGAGCAGGTCTGTGGAACATAATTGTGGCATTCTTATAGCCTTGTTAGCTTAACATTGTTCCCAGGGAAGTATGTGCTGAAGAAAAGATGTGTCATGCATATGTATTCTGCAAGGGTTCCTAACTTCCAGCAGGGCTTCATATTCCCTTTTCTTGCTGTAACTTCTCTAAGTGTACTACTAGATTTAGGATGACCCCCAGGTGTGCAGAACCTGAACACACCGAAACACTGCTGCACAGAAGTTAAGATTCCAAGATTATTTAGGACTTGAAATCGCTCCTGGCCCTTGTGTCACTCAGGAGTACACACTGGAAGATGCAAGTGAGAGAGTAAATGTGTACTTTATAAAATTTTGTTGTGCTTGTATATCTTAATGTTTTCCTGCTGAATGTTCTTCCCGTATCTATGTTTATTCTGTGACCTATAGCTAATGCTTGTTTTCTAGCTGAAAGCCAGCTAAGCCTCTGCTGGTACTTGTCATATGTTGACAGCATTCAACAGTGCATACAGTATCAAACAACTGCATGGAGATAAGGGGGGAAATATCCATCTGCATTCATAGTTCCATCTCAGATTCTCTGCCTAGATTTCAGTGGTAAAAAAAAACTTGGAGAAAAGAGAAGGAATGAAATTGTTCTTCATAGACACATTAGTGACAAAAGAGAAAGCACCAACAAGCAATTTCCTCAGACTGAAATAGGTGTCACAGAATTTTAGATAGAGTCATCAGGTCCAAAACAAGCAGATGAAGGGATGAGACTCAGAACTAAATGTAAACCATGGTTGACTAGCTGAAGAAATAGGGATAGCAGAATCAGCCTTCAAACTTCACTGGATCCTCTCAAAGTTCCTGGCATGGGTAACTAAAACAGCAACTTGTGACCTGAAATCCTGTGTCCTGCTCAGTACAAGCCTTACTACTATGAAACTTTATGATGACTGGTATAGTTTTACATTTTCCTTACAAATGCTGTTCTTGTAATGCCTCTGCTTCCTAACAGCATGATTTATCAAATTTAAATTCTATTAACTTCTAATTTTTTTTCCTGCTGAATCCTTAACTATTTCCTAAAGACTATTCAAGACAAATGGGAACTTTGCTTCATCATATTTCCTCATATAGTTTCTGTTGTTCCTTTATTATTTAAAAATAGTTACTGCAGCATAAACTAATTTTGAAGTTAAGGTTACTGGACTTAATTATCTTTCATGCTGCACATAGTTTAATTACATCTGAGTAAATAAACACAAAAGCCTAGCAACTCTAATAGTCACTTGTACTGTTTTCAGCATTTTATGCATCTCTGTTCTGATTCAAATGGCGGAACATAAGATAGCTAGGAACTGGTTCTGTTGACTCCACTCCTTGGAAAAGGTTTTCCACAAGAATCTTGGTACAGTGTCTATTTGCCTATTCACCTTCACTTCCACTATGCTCACAAATGAACAAAACCACAAAGAAGCTATTATCTAATCAAGCAAAAATATTGGACATGCCATTGAGAGAAAGCTAAACTTTCACTCATATTGATACTGAAGAGACTATTTTTTAAATTAATGCATATGCATTATGGATAATATTAGTGCTTTCAATTTGATTTTAAAAAACATTTACTAGAAGTTATCATTTATATGCAATCCTTAAAATAGTATTAAAAAAAAATAATAACTTCAGTCACAGAGAGATACTCTTAAAGGCAAAAAAATTGAAATCATCTATTGTGATTTTACCATATTATGGCAAAACAATTCTGCAACTAGAAAAATTAGTTTCAAAAATTATGTAATTAAAAATAAGATTAATACATCATAAGCATTCTGTGATAAACAGTTTCTGTTGGCTGCAGAGTCCATCACAAGGAAGTTTGGAAAAATAAGCAGAAAGTTGGCTGATTGTAAGTTAGCTCTTAATAAAAAACAATAATCACAAAAACATAAAAAGGATATTCAGATAATTTTATATGGGTCACCCCTGAAGAATTTGGATTTTCAGCGTTTTATTGCTTCACACATGGTATTCTTTCTCTGTCCTGTGCAATAGGAAGGTGCCTGGAATTAGAGAACTGACATCTGAATGACAGATAAGATATGCTTGGCAAAAAGTCAACACTGCACAGTTCACAACAGTGGTACTTTGTGTGGGCTCAGTTCTGTGCTTTGAATTTATTTTGGAATAGATAATTCTTCTCTTAAGATAAAAGAGAAGGCAATACGAAGTAATGTACAACCAGACATTACAGCTAGACTCACTTCGGCATAAACTTCATGGCAATGTTGCAAAAAACAAGTTCTTACTCTTAATCCCTCTGAAATTTGAGAAAAAGTCTTTGGGATTGTGCCAGCTCCTGGCAAACTCTCATGGAGACCAACCAGTAATAACACTACTTACAGTTACCAAAATAGGTAATGTACATTTCAGGAATAAAGCCAACTACTGAAATTCTGATCAAAAGCATTAGCTTTGATTCTTGATTTAAAAACAAAAACAGTGATAGAAATATGAATTATGTAACTTCAGATATTTTTAAAAAAACATTATTCTAACTTTTCACTAGACATAGGTAGAAAATCATCCCAAAAATAGAGAAACTTGGAAGAAAAGGGTTTTTTGACATAATCTCTGTAGTTCTCACTATATGTATATGGAACAGGTGGGATTATGTCCTGCTATAACATATAAACATGAAGACAAAGGAAAAAGGAAATCAAGTAAGTATATAAGTATTTCTAAAATTATTAGTATCATACAAAGAAAATGGAAAAAAACAATTCAGTGTTTTCACATCCAAGATCCTCTCTCTCTTCTCTTGATGATAAAATAAGGGAATGTCAAAGGGAACATTATAGCATATAGTTGTTACTATACTAAACTATTCTCTACATACATGAATGTTTATTATTTGTAATGATTATTAACGACATCATAAACACAGCTGACAATGATCCTAATAAATATACATTTAGTTCTTCTTATTGAAAGAGAACAAATTATTCTCTGTTTGAACAGGTATATAACAGGTATATATGTCTCTAAAACACTTACAATATGCTGGATAATCCAAATATTAAAAAAATATATATTAAATGTAACGCAGTGTTCTTTCTATCTCCATAATTGAAAGCATGCAACATATAAACAGAAATTTCTCAAAGGTATTAAATTTTTAATTTTATTCTACTTGCAAGTTAGCTTTAAATTTGGAGGGAGAGTTCAGAACCTTTATACACCAAAATGGAAGCACACAGGTTTTTTCCCAGAAATCAGTAATGCCAAACAGTATAATCCTATTTCATTGCTGAAGAAGAAAGTTTATATTCTGTTATATTTTTTAAGATCCAAATATAATACCAAATAATATCATACCAAAAATATAATAGGATATGTTTGAAGTAATCTATAATAAGAACAATCATCATACTAGATACACAAATACCTCCAATTCGAACATTAAATGAACTTTCATTAGATACAAACCTGTGCCTTGCTTACAACTAGAAAAAAATGTGAGTTCAAAAAACTAGCAATAAGAGTTATTCTATTCTTAAAGAAAACACACTGTTGATCCAATTATTTTGAAATAGTGAGCAGCTACAGATAATTGCTTATATATACATAGCTACAGCTTGGTGCTCTGTCATAACTTCCTCCTGGTGAGACTTTTGTATCCCCCTTTGGCTGAATTACTCTGTTGGAATGATACTCACAGGAAAGGGGTTATAACTAACAAGAAGCTTGAAGACTTTTCACAAAGTCTTCACAAAACTGGAAACAACAGGTGGTATTCTGCAGAACTACCTTCAGTAGAAAAAGAAATTGGAGTATAACGCACCAGTCGGAAAAAAAAGTCTAATAAACCAGAAGTTATCAACAGATATTCTCAGGTTCTTATAAAAACTGCTCCTGAACAATATTCACATAGAAGAATGGAAGCTGGTGTCTTCTTTTAAAGTAAAAAAATTACAGATGTTGAGAAGCTTCCTCACTGCTCGAGCAAACATCAGCTTTCCTCACTTAGACATAACAATTTCCCCTAACTGCGCCAAAATCTGCAGCAATATACATACTGTTTAATAACACTAAGTTGAGATCACAAGAATCAGTTCACTTACAACTTGACTTGGATTGAAAGTATATAGACAGAAAACAGTTGGCAGTCATAAAATGTACTAAATTGCTTTGGAACCTGCTCTGTTCTCTCTTACTCTTGACCTGCTGATCACACATTGTGAGAATCTGGTTGATTTTGGAAACCTGTTCTATTGTTAGACAAATCATTAAATTAATGTAAAGGCACAAAAGACTGCTCAGAAGTGGATGTGTAATTTTAATCAATTTGTTCTACTTACTGCAAAACATTTTCCCCAAATATTAGTATTAAATATACAAAAAGAAGAGGAATGAAGAGCATGTATTTCCATTCATAAGACACTATCAAGTATACAGCAAACGATAGCTACAGGCTTTCCTGTGCATATTTACAAGTGTGGTATTTCTCCGATACAGAGCAAAGAATCAACCTTTAGCAAAAATGCTAAAGCAACTGATGCTCTTCTGAGAGCCCAAAGATGTAGACACTGAAAGTACACCTTCCAGATGTGCAGATATTTCTATCTATACAGCTTTTTCTGGCATTAGAAGAGTCATAGCTAAGAAATAGTCTAAAATTGCCAAAACCGTCAATGACAGAGAAAACAGCTCTCATAGGATATTCTACATCTTTGTTCAGTTTGATTGTCTAAATCTATCAGATTAAAAAATGTTTTATTTTTTTCCAGAAGTTGTATACAAGGAGGCATAAATTTTATTCTAATTGAATCTCCTGAGATGGTTCTTTGGAAAGGAACAAAATAGGAATTTAGAAAGAAGTTCAAGTTATTTCTGCTCTCCAGTGTCCACCCCTGACACAGTTTCGGTGTAATTATTCTTAAATAAGAGCAGTTGCCAAGATAAAGATGTGAGCAGAACAAGAATGAAATAAAAAAAATCTCAAATGATCCACTTACTCTCAGAGCTTTCACTAAGCCAGTTTCCTCAGAGGGTGATTAACTCCAGTGTAGCAGAGGATGAGACACTAAGCTATTTTCAGTGGTGTCACTCTACATTCCTCAGTGACTTTCTTGGAAGCTTAAGCAGTCAAGACTGGTCTCTAAATGACCATACTAAGACATGTAGTTCTGCAATAAACCCACAGACTTCCTAGGAGCAAAAATGTTACCACCTTTCTGTAGAGTGGAATGATATGTTCAGAGTAAGTGACATGTTTGGCTTTCTTCAGCTGGAATCACATGCTATCACCCTGCTGCCTGCTCCTTATTGGATAAGTGACCTGGAGATTCCTGGGGAATCCTAAACCTAATTGAGGTGTGAATGTTCTTCAACACACTGGAGAAGCACTAAGTCCAGAACTGGAGTATAACCAATAGCTCTAAATACAGTATATAACAGGTAGCTATATAGTATAATATAAAAGTATAGTATATATACACTAGATACTATATATATATATAATAAATATACACTATATAATGGTATAGTATAATAGCTAGCTATATAGTGTATATAATAGCTGTAGCTCTAAAAGAAGGTACAGACAGGACTGGCCAGTCAGAGGTAACTTAATAATAGTAACGACAATCATAGTCATGACACTGGAGAATGAAGAATAAGCTTACAGTGTTTTCTCACAGAAAGACTTAATTCAATTTGCTGTTCTAAAAATTACTGCAGAACATAATCGCATCAGGAAAACGTGATTCTAACTCACCCACCAGGACCTGCCTTAGAGGTTCAATTTCTCAGCAGGCTTGTGACACTGGGCAATCAGCATCTTAATGACTGCAAGGCCCCAGTGTTTTCACCACAATATCTTATCTGATCATCACCATAAAGACACCTGCCCTCAGTCTTCTAGGGAAGAAATGAGGAGAGGCAAAAAATAATGGCTCCAATCAACGTGTTTCTTCTCTCTTGTGCCTCAGTGGCTCTTGTTTATCCTGTCAATGAAAAGGCTTCTTGTCTCATGCCTAATAATTGGGTATTCAATAATGAAGTGCATTACCTTGCTCTCCTCTAGGGTTACTGATTTACATTTTTTGCAGGCTTTTGTTGACCTTAACAATGTAAGCATTGCAGAAACACATGAAATAAATACAAATTTTCTGTTTCTTTTGTTTATCCTGTCAATGACATAGCTATTCATTTCCTCATATCCAAAATATTTAGAATTAATCTTTGCTGGTAGCATAAAAGGGTTCACTACCTCATCTGTGGAGGGTGGCAGAAAAAAAGTTTCTTTCTTTAGTAACTGACATTTTTCCTCATTATTTTACTTCAGCCTCTCAAGCATTTCTAGTTAGACTGACTGTGTTGCCTGACTTAGTTTCTTTTCACCTTTAAGTTTTCCATCTTCAAAGACTTCAGGTTTCCTGGAAATGGGCCTGTACCCCTCAGGATATCCAGCAGGGCTGAGGAGGACCACCAAAGTGCAGCATATATATGAGGATGCACTAGAAACATAAAAGACACAAACCATCCTCTACTGTCATTCATAGATTTCTTCATTAAATCTCCTTCTAAAAGGGGAAGACTATATCCTCCTTGTGGAAGAGAGAAAGTGAAAAGCAAGAATTTCTGCATCTGGTGAGAGACAGACAGAACAAACTTTCTTCCAGCAAAACAGATGCTTAAGACAAGCAGTGGTGGAATAATACTTCAGCCTTCCATCACAGTATCTCTAGAATTGAAAGGAAACTGTAGCATCTGACTCCAGAATTACCTGGGGATGCTGTGACACCCTCAGCTCAAATACTTGGCCTGTATTCTGAATTGTTTGATGGTTGACATAGCTCTCCTTTCTCTTGGACTGTGACACCAATTTTATCCCCAAGTGTTCTCTTACGTTATTTCCCCCTTGAGACCATGATTCTTACCTTACACAGTGAACACTGAGGTGTATTGGGCAAAGACCTAGCTCTGTATTTTTCATTTTTTAATAGCTTTTACAATTATTTTAAGCCAGAAAACCAAAGCAGTATAACAAGATAAATAAATACTTGTATATATAGATATGACTGCAAAATTCAATTTTGTCACAGAGAATATGAATGAAATTGCTCTTCATACCAACCTTCTAATCAAACTCATTGTGAAATACTTGTACTTGACTCAAAGATTCCCACACTGGGAGACAAATGTAAAAAACTCATTGAAAATGTAAAAATGTAAATTCAAAATTTCAAAATCCACTTTAATCAAACGTTCATCATCAATTTTTAAAATTAAAATACATGGCAAGAAGCTGAGATAGTAACAATAAGCCATCTCTAGTTATTTACCTTTGAATGTATTAATTTTCACTTATAATAATTTCCCTTGGAGTGACCAAAACCCAATATTGCTGCTCACGTTAGTTAGGTAGATCTGGAACAGTCATAAGACCAAGAAGTCATGATATGATGTATGACAGAATTTTAATGAAGAATGACCTGTTTTCCATTTTGTGTTTTCTCCACAGTAATGAAAACTGGCTTCCTTTTAAATGATATGTGCAATTTACAGTTGTACATCATGCAGAAAAATGCAGTAGATCAAACCGAAATGACTTTTTTCCAATATTTTCCAAAGAACAATGTTAATTTTTATTTTCCTTGAAAATATTAAGAATAAGTGAAAACACCCCTCATAATTAAATACAAATTTAATATAACAATTTTCCAAACCAAGACACTTAATAAGAAATAACAAATAATCCCCAAACAAGTCAACACAATCTTATCGCCAGTTAGAATTTCATTTGGGATCTGAATCCATGAAGGACAGAATAAAGAGGAAAGATTAACATATGAAGTTGTAACAAGTTTTATCTATCACTTTTCATCAAAATCCATCAAAAGGACCAATGGATTTAGTGGCTTTAGGGAGTCCAGTTTTTTCAGGGTAATATTTTATGGCAACACAGTATTAACAAGTACGCGTGCTTGAATTATTTGAATGCTAGAAGTAGTTGATCAACATCTTAATTTACAGTATTTCATACTAATAATAAATGTTACAACGTATTTCACCAAAGCCTGATGAAATATTAGTAAATTTAACTCATTGCATTGACATCTTTCTGCCTTTCTGAACAAAAGAGAAAAAAGAAGAGTTTTATTAAGCATTTGATACTCACAGAGACACAGAAAAATGACATTTTTCTTTGTTTGTTTTGTTCTTATATATCGCACGTATTACAAAGTGAAAGACACAGACATCACTAGGGTCTGATCATAATTAATTCTGCAATTTTTGATCTAGCATCTTGCTGAAGCAGCTTTTTCAAACAAAAGAATGCATGCTAAGGGCAAAAATAACAGCAGTATTAACTTGGGTGTGATATTGCTGGTAGCCCAGACCCTTTGTATTAAAAATCTTTTATACACAACAATATCCAGATTTTGTGCAATATTATGAAGAACACAAAGAAAGAACACCTAAAAAGAGCATCATCTTTTTTACAATATAAACATTTTCAAATGAGTATGTGCTTGACTTTGCAGACAGCAGTGTATGTGTTATCCATATAGGATGTATGTGCTTTTACAGTGTAAACAGAAGAAAGAATGAAGATGTACTATGAAATCTGTGAGTAAATTCTGTAAAAGAGTGTTTTCTCATGACTTTAGCAAGGCATATCAGCTATATTTTAAAGTTACACTAATATAAATAAATGTAATGTACACATTTGCTTTCTACATGATTCCACAACTTGGAGAAGTCTTGAGAAACTTATCTTGTTGCCTTGCAACAACCTTGTTTACAGGCAGAGATGAAGCAGTAGCCCGTGTTTGTATACACTGCCTGTCCCACTGACCTCTTTCAGAGAACTCAGGCCACTGCCAGGAGCGCCAGACTAGAGCTTTTTCCCTCAGAAAATTGATGCTCCTACACAGCCTCCATAAGGCTGGATGAAGAAGAACATAATCACATTAATCTAGGCAATCACCTGGGCTTTCATGATGTAACTGGTGTTTGCATTGGTGATGTCACAGGGAAAATTTTGAATTGCATATTTAAAAATGGATACAGTTTGCCTCTCCTACCTGTCTCACTGTCCATCCTACAGATTTATTATATTTCTCTAGCAGAGCCTGCAAGGATCAGCAGGAGAATATATTAGTTTGAGGACGTAGAAATTATAGAGTTGCAGCTGGCTTGATGGCAACTGAGGTTAAAAACGTTTTATGAATAGCCTCCCCAATAGGAAATCATCCACAAGGATGTGTTTTCTGTGAAACAAAATAGTAACAAAAAACCCTTTGGTGTTTCCCCCAGCTCTGCCCCTTCCAAAACCAGCAGCTGGATAGGATTTCCACTTCATCTCACACATAAAACAGGAGGCTGATAGCATGGGTTCACAGGTAGTGTCTTGGACCAGGGGAGAGTGGTATGTGATTTTTAAGCACCAAGTTTGTGCCAGTCATTTAAACAACGAATGATGTATGAAAACATCACTGCCACAAAATTTGCTTTCTGTGCACTGCAGCAGTAAAACAAGTAGAGAATTGCCCACTTTTGTTAACCCATCTAATGCAGGAGTCCATAACCTACCACAAATGTTTAATATTCTTGACATACCATTCTAGTCAACGTGGTGAAGATTAATGTAATCAAAAAGTCTTATTTGATTTGGATTTGAAAGTACAATTATTTAAGTCTTAAAAGTGAGATGTGTATTAACAAAAACCTAAACACCACATTTCTAATTACATTTTTACCACATGTTTTGTTGTGCTCTTCCAAAAACTGTGACCATAACTGAATAAAGGTGCACCTCTAAGGAGAGCTATATCCCATGGATGAAACCATGCTGGAGCAGGCAGATGGGCCTCGAAGGTCTGCAGGTCATGTGACAATTAATGGCACAGCAGGTGAGAGGAGTAAAAACAAAGAGCAGAAAAAGGAAAGAGCTGCTGCAGACCAGTCTCCAGGACCACCTGCTCCATCACTGAAGGGACCAAATGCAACATGTGACATCAAACACTGGAGATGAGGAAGGGGGAAGGAGAGGTATGTGGATGAAGGTGAAGAGTTTGCCCTAACATTTTGTTTGTCTTCTCTCTTTCTCACAACTGGAATCAGTGATTAAAAGCTTATGCTAATTGGCAATAAATCAAGTGAATTTCCCTGACTCAAGATTGTACCTGTGATAAATGCCCATGATAAGAAAATAAAATTAATTCTGAGCATGCAAAAGAAGATTGAGAATCATACATTTCTTTAACTTTCCACTGTTTTAAGATCATACAAAATTAAATTGGTAGAATATTCATCTATCTGTATGAAATTAAATGATTCAGGGAAACAGCCACAGTTGATTAGATGATGGAGATGTGTAAGAATAACCATAAATTTGAATAAAACAGAAGTATTTTTAGAGACTAAAGAACATTGTGTTTCCCTATCTGCCATGCTGATATTTGTGAAATGGATGACTCAATTTTAATATTTGAGTAAATACTTGTAATTAAGTTCATAATAAATTATATATTCTATTTAAAAAAAAAAAATCCTCAGTGAAGCGGATCAGCCTACCTGTTAACCTGCATTGAGTCATCTATAATGTCTTTAGTAAAGCTGAAATAAATGTCACTGTGTAGAAATAACATTATTTAGTCTACTATTTAAACCTGGCCTGTCTGTGAGATACATTCAGTGTCTGAACACTTAATGTGTTTTAGGTGAATAAGATAGATCAGGCTATGTGACCAAATGTCTATGGGAGATCATACTATATGGCCAAATGTCCCAAGTTGGTGTCCAGGAGCTGGAACAGTGGAGTTTTAGTGGATACTCTGAGACAAAGATATGGCTAATATCCTGAAGTCTTCAAGTGCAGGAGTTAAGAAAGTAAAATGGTAATTTGAGATGAGAGATTGCAGAGAGGAGATAGCCAGAGGGTGCTCACACTCACCAAGGTGTCAAATTATCAGTCTTTGTTAAGAATATATCATTAGAGAACAGGAACAGAAAGATACAGGTCTGGGGACCTCTCAATCTTCAGCCTTTCAGGAAGCCTGAATCCATTGCTTACCTTCAGATAACACAGGAATCAATATAGGACTATATTAAGAGATGGAATAAAATAACACATGTTATTACCTTAGCAATACAAGGGCCAACAGCTGGGCTGAATTATGCAGCTTACCCTAATTACAGTAGAGGAAATAAGATGACCATGGAACATTAGAGATGAAAAGACTATCAGAAAAGAGCTTATATATTAAAATAAAAAAAGCAAAAAGGCAGCTATTGCAAGCTAGCCAAAAGAGGAATTTGATTTCTGACTTGGACAACTTTATATTGTCTTTTGGATTTATTTATTACCTTGAGATAATTTAACAGTGGCTTGGAAAATTTTATATTAGTGATAAGGTTTCAGAATTGACATTGTGTTCACCTGGCACTTAACCCTTTTTCATGGGAAAACTTTTGGTCTACAGATGTCCTTCTTTGAAACTTTCTGAATTTAGTTAAACAAGACATTCCCTTATGCCTTCATTTCCTGTCAGCAATCTTGGCAGTAAATATTCAGTTTTAAACACGAACACCTATTTCACCTTCTGTTTTTTGCTTTTATTATTATGCCCTTAATCCTAAAATGTATACTAACACATTACTCTTTCATATCCAGACTGGATCACCTTGATCATTATTTGTGCATCACACTGTATGTTTAAAGTAAAAATATATCTTTTAAAAATCAGTTACTGGGGCATTCTACTTCCCTTGAATTTTCTTGACTCCCAGGTGCCATCATAGAGGCCAAAAGAGGGCTTAAAACAGAATATTTCATGGTTCTTATTTCATGGTCAGTTTTTAAGCAGGCTACTGGATTTCACTGGGAAGGTACTACACATATGTACATGGTTTAAAACTTACTAACTCACTCCCTTTTGTAATCAGTAATTGGTGATCTCCACAGCAAGAGTTTTTGCATGGACTTTTTTTAAGCAATATTATTTTTCAAAGCAGTAGAAATCTGAATAGTAATTGAGAGCTGTATCCTATTTCCTCCCAGTATTAATTTCTATCAGTGAATATGGTAAACATAAATGATACTTCATAGGCTAAGATCATAGGACTTAGTACGAACTGGTTTAGTTTCTGTCTTGGTAACTTTAGGAGATTATTTCAGAGTCTGAAAAACAAAAATAGAAGTACAAAGACATTCCAGATTATCTATTTTTGTATGAATGGAAATCATAAAATTTAGAGATATTAATTAACCATCAACACCTGCTATCACGATACTGATGATACTGAAACTTATATGTTTCAAAATACTATGGGACAATGAAAGTGCAGAAGAAGAAGGTTCTCAATGTACTATTATTAACTATTCTTAAGATGTAATTCTAACTTCTCATCATAAACTGTCAATCCACTAATAGCAGGTAAAAAAATAGACTTAACGTTCACATTTCCATGGTTTTTCCCACACTTTCCAGATGTCATTATCATATAAAATAAAATGTTAGTCTTTAAATTTACCTTAGACTTTCTCAACAATTAAACATAGCAGTATCTTTTTATTAATTTGCAACACTTGGCGATTTTTTATGTCTAAAATATAAAATAAAGAATAACATAACACTATCAATTTATTGACTAATTTAAAAAAGATATCAGAAAAGTCTCCTTTCTTTCTTCTCTCTTTTTCCAATCCTTAGACAGAGTGGCAACCAGAATTATGATTTGTTTAGAAGCCTGAGAGACTCTAAGAATTTCCTGGGGGAAAACTCTGTGAATTACTACTAGATAACTAAAGCTGGAAGCTAAGTTTAAATCTACCTCGCCGTCCCTCACCCCCTCCCCCATTTTTTTTTTGAGTGATATCAGATGAATCTCTCAGTTAAGATTGAGTGCATCATTCTATCAGGTAGTCACCCAGGGCTTAATCCTTACAGAGTCATTTTACAATCTGTCTCTTGGCCGAGACAGCAATTCATTTCACATCCAGATGTCCGGCACACTGAAAATCAGCTGAAGGGTGAATTTTACAGTTTAGGAAGTGAGGAATAAGGCCAAATCTCTAACACACACAGGCTTTAAAGAAAAGTCTCTTCATGCAGCCCATTTCTAAAAGAGAACCTACTAAATTCTCTGGCCAGTGCATCTGTTTTTCTGCACACATATATTCTTATTTGAGCCAACATGTAAATGATGGATCATTTGTTTAGTAATGCAGAGATTAATGTTGATGTGTACCATAGAAAAAGTGATAAATAAAATCAAAATGCCACTGGTCTAAATTTTAAAGGAAAAATACCCTAAAGTATCTAGGAATATTTCTAAATCACACATTGCAAACCAGCTAATTTGATATAAGATATAAATTCTGATTAGCTAACTAGGGGGAAAAAAAAGTAAAAAAAAGCTCTATCCAGAAAATGGCTTCTATTTTATCTCACTTTGAGCTGGAGAGCAAACTGGCATGCAGTACTGCATGTAAAAGCCATTTAGGTACAATCAAAAGTCATTTTCATCAGCACAGATGCCCCAAATTGACCACCATAATGTGGTGGATTAAATGGATCTTGGAATTAATCACATATGAAAGAAGTTCTCTTGAATGGTGGAATCACATGGGACCTCCACATACTGAGATGTTATCAATGCACTATTTGAACAGCTTTCTAAAATGCTGAAAATAAGTCTTTGTCTTGTAACATTTTTCACTCACAATTATATGAATGCAGGCAAATATGGCATGGAATACTAACTGTATGCAGTTAACTATTTAAAAAGGCAAATAACTCTGGCATAGCAATGTCTGTCCAGTCAAAATGAGGAGGTTTTAGTTATTTCTAATCTTGGTGATGAAGGGATTGATTCTATAACATAGGACAAACAAAATTAACAACAGAAGAAAGAACCATCAGAAAGAACTGGTAAGGAATAGCATCATGTTTTCCTCACTGCTTTTCTTGAACAGCAAAATCTATTCAAGCTGGGGGACTGGAAAGCAAATGTCATGTTTGCAAAACAAAAGAGGAAAACATCCCCAGAATCATAGGGCATATGAATAAATTTAAATCTATTTGAACTTCTGTGCAAAATCTGTAGTGAGCAAATGTAATTTCCAAGGTAGATCAAAGAAACACAGCAGTGTGGTAAAGTGTCATCATGTGAATCAATACAGAATCCATGAGCATCGGTCATTGGGGCAATGGCATGGAGGACACACTTAAAAATATGACCATGGGTACACAGAATTTACTTTGAAAAACAAGGCTCTGTCTAGATAAGATTCCATATGTATTAAATATAAGTACCTAGAGACAGAATAATATTGTACAGTTTGCTTTACATATTTATGATCTTTATAGAAATTAAGCTAAATGGCATTATTGACTGCTGCAAATTCTTTGTCACCTCTCCTTTTTTCACAAGGGCACTATCATGCCTCCCACAACAAAAGTGCAGTGACACCCCACAACATTTTCAGAAGATTCAAGAAGTTTCCTTCTCCCCACAGATGCTTCCCCAGAGTTAACACTTCTAATCTTAATCAATCCTTTGTAATATTTTTTTCTGTATAAATGAGAATAGATCCAAAGTGATTTTCAGTCTTCCTCTAAGTCTTTGAAAACTGCACCTTGCCTGTGTTGGGAAACAACCATCACCTATACCAGGAAATCTGACCTGATGCCAAAAAGAAAATTTCTAGAGAATGAAACTGACTGTCAAAAGCATAAAAGAGGATAGTGATTGAGGGGACCATATGGCAAGGACTAAAAGTCTTCTGTCTCTCCTTAAGTATAACCAAACACCTCAACTGAGTACCACACACGCTGAGGTAATCATTCTTCCCTATTTATCAGGATACAAACTATTTATACAATGTATAACAGTTCTAACATGAAGAGAGTGAGAAAGACCATCCCTCAAATAATGGAGAGCTGTTATTTAAAGGCATTTCCAGTAGGTTAACGTTCCTGATTTCATCTTCTGCAATGAGATTGGGAATATATGTCACCAGAATTATTTGGAAAGCAAAATGAAAAGCAACAGACTTTGAGATATTGACCATGAAACACAATATAAAATTAGGTACTATGTTTTAGACCAACACTTGACCTAGCACAAAGTTCTGCTTTCAGTATTGGGCATTAATAGGGGCAGTTGTACAGAATTACTTTTTCCAGATGACTGGGTTAGTCTCCAGCAATTTATTGGCCAGAGGCTCCCTGAGCAGGAGGTGCTATTTGCTGTGGACCAAACCTTTGGCATTCCATGTATGTCTTTAAAGTTGGAAAGTTTTTACTTTTACTATAATGTAAAAAAACAAAAAAAAAAATCAGACATATAAAGGATGAATAAATTTCTAAAATCATGTTTGAACAAGGTTGAGGCTTTCACATTTGGGAGGTGTTGGCGTCAACATAGCTGGCAGCTAAATTAAAGCTAAATTTAAGAAGCATATATAATGTCCTAGGCTTCCATGAATATTTATTTACAGGAGCAAAGCTGAGCTCTTCCAACTCAACAACCACTGTCATCTTAGTGAGGGAATCCTGTCTGAATTTTCCTTTTCATTGTAAGTAAAAATCTCTCCCCACAGTAGAAAAGGATAAAATATAATTTTTCTGTAATACTGTCTTTCATTAATATTTTCTGGGGTTGAGAATAAGTAAGACCTAAATATCTAAAACTACATTATTTAACCTTCTGCCAGCACTTCTTTTCAGAGCAAAGAATTCACTGCCATGGTTAACTTCCAGTAAGAAACCCAAGAATATTCATATACACAAAGACAAACCCTTACTTTACAATCAGAACATTACAATTTTATTAGGAGAAATTAAAGTAAAATAGATTTGTGTAAATTAATTTGATATTCTACTGGTAACTTGAAAATCTCCACAGGGCTTTGAACAACACTAGATAAGAGAAGAAAAGATTACCTGAACCACAGAGGAAAATCACATATTTTAAGAGACTTGGCTTTAATCAACTAATTCAAAGTTAGATTTTATTAAACCTTGGGTTTTCTTCAATCAACTAAGCTTAACAAGGAGAAAAGTGCTATTCCATTTAATGTCACTGTAAATACAACAGAAACAGAATATGCCACAGGTTGTAAAAATCTGTATTTCAAAGGATGCATTCAATATCACCAGTGAAAAGGTTAGAATTAAACATTAATTTTTTTTAACCAATTCAGAGGTACTCTTTTCCTCTAAATGTTCATAACACACTAACTCTAGTCTACCAGAAAAAAAATCAGGTTTTCATGTGATTATGACTTGTTGATTAAGCTGTTTAAAGACAGTGAAAATTCTGAAGATTTTCTTGCAGTTAGGAGGTTTGTACTGCTCTTTTCCCCCACATGGATTCTCCAGTGTCTAAATGGGATTAATCTCCTGTTGCCTATTTTCTGTCTAACAGGGCACTCAAAGATTATATGTGTTCTTTTTTCCTGGAGCTTGTAAGAACATAGGTATTTTTGAGAACTCTAGCCCCTGTCAAATTTAGTTGCATCATTCATATTTTAAAGTTATTGAGGAGGTGGGAGAGAAGTGGAGAGAAATCCACAAGTGCATAATGTGACTGTAAGACTTTATGTTCACAGAAGATCAGTTGAAAACATTAAACAAATATATAGTATCACTGCCCAGTTTTGGATTGATGGAATTCAGCTACATCAATAAAATCATATTTTATTGAGGCAAATACAACTCTGCTGACAGCTGACAACTCCCCTATGGAAGAATTCAGATAATCTGGAGCTGGCACACCCTGCCCACTCACCCCCATCTTCCTGGGATCACACACAGTACGTCACACATTTCTTGGCGGGGTATTTTGATAATCCTGAACAGACCAACCTTTTGGAGCACTTCCAGGCAAACGTGTTCTGAAATAGCCTCTTTCTAACCTGTTTCCAGAAATCACAAGAACATTGCAGATCCAACCAGGGAATTTGGCTCCATGTCTTTAAGCAACCAGGTTTTGGTTATCCTGAACAGCAGAACTACCCTGAATGCCTAGCGATATATAACACCAATATAATCCAGACACATTTTTATTTTGGATTCATTACTTTTTAGTTAAAAGAACTGATACTTTCTTCTACCTTTCAACATTTAATACATTTTTGTACTGCACTTCAAAGTATTTGATGTAAAATATTTTGATGGTTTATTTTTAAAAACTGATCTCATTATATATAATATAATATTAGATATAAGGTAATTAGCTTTCAGTTTGTCCTTATGTATTATCTAGACAGGTGTAATTAAAGGATTTCAGATGAACACTTTATTCTATTATATACTCTGCACTATGTCTTCCTATTGATATGAACACTTCATTGTGAAAAAACTTTCTGGTTATCTATTAATTCATCTCCTTACTTGCAGGGTGTTTAGGCAAGACAACATAGAGACTTCAGAAATAATTTTGTACCGAGTCCTCATACAAGGTATGATTTGGGAGGGTAAAGTTAGCATCTACAAAAGTACCAGTATGTAGTAACAAATTATTATTATTGATGCAAAATAAAGTTTAAACAACAATAAGTCTCTAAAGTTTTGATTCAACCAAACAAACATGCAAAAATTACACAGAATCTGCATAAGTAAAATTAGACATAGAAGCTGCTCCCTTTCCTGTTTCAAGTTTTCTTCCATTCTGTCTGTATTTCTAATATAGAAATCAAGTGATATAATATGTAATTTCTCTTTTTTGTGCAGGTCCATCTTTTATTTACCATGCATTATAGTAGGCAAATCATAATTTATTTTCTCATTGAACTATCATCCATAAGAATAATTTAAAACCAGCTAATAAACATTATGGTTTGTTAGAACTGCTACTGATTAAATCTTAAGAGTCTAAAACATACAAATATAAACAGAACGCAATTAGAGCTATTTAAAGAATCCATTTTTAACATAGATTAACCATACTTTCCATTTGCTAGGGATAAACACTCATAAATGAAACCCATTGCTGAACAAGAAGCAATTACTTCAGTTTAAAATATTAATACATATTGCCTTTTAAAAAGTCAAGGAAAATCATTTATACAATGATTTGTACAATACATTGTATTTGTACAATACAAACTCAATTCATACCGAGAATGAAAATGGGATGGAATTCTGAATCCTAAGTGAGCTGCAACCATCTTTGACGTACAGTTTGTTCATGTCCATTTATGAGTCCATTAAACTCTGTTCTTCAGTTAGTATTGTTCTCAAAATAATAATGATAAAATACACATACATGGGTATTGTATTTTTAAGCTAATTAACCTGCCCAAATTTCTCAACTAACTCTCTTGCAACAGCCCTTATTAATATCTGACATACGCTAGTAATGCAAACTAATTACTGATGTGCAGCATGCTAATTCTAGATCAAGTAGACTCTCAGTTTATTCCCAATTGCTGGTCTAGAAATGTACACATACATGCATATACACAGGCACATAAATATGCACCAGGACTAACAGATATGTGTTAGATTTTAGTAAGTACTTTATTATGAGATACTTCTAAGTTTTAAACACAGCTGAATTCAGGAAAATTATTTCTACTTTGGTGTTAAGATTTTCTTCTGCTTAGGCTATTCCTGTTTTTTCTTCAAAGTGTGGTTTTATGAGTTGCATTTAAAAGTGTAATTTTGAGCTATATCATACACTCTTATTTCTGCTTATTGATGTACTGTGTATTAAGTGTTTTGCTTTCTCTACAGTCATACAAGATCCCTTCACAAGAAAGGGCAAAACCATGGCTCCGACAGTGCTGCAAACCAATCCTTTATTATCAAGTGGTGGTGTGCCAAAGTTGGGGCCTTCCTTCTTCAGCCTCAGGACAATAAAGATTGTATTTGCAGAGAGGTTAGAATAAGATTACTGACATTTTAAAACCGTTTTTTTGTTTATTCCTCTGATAAGCTGCCACTTCATACTTTACCTTGTTATGTAGCTCTAAACTACACGCAAGTGTATAGAAACCAAGCATGGGAATTTATAGAATCAAAGATACTTTAAGGTTCTAAAAGGCCTTTAAGATCTTTTGACCAAACACCAGTAAACCCTAGAATTTAGTGCCACACCCTGTTGTAGGTTGGGTTGATTTAGTCAGGGATTTCATTAATGTTAGCTAGGTTTGTTCCTTGTACTCCCCTATTTTTCCCCACACAGTGGTTTGCTCCAAGTTGTTTACCAGGAGAGTTCCTGCCACTCAGACCTGTCAATCTTCTCACTTCTCCCAGTTTTCTCCTTATTTGGTTCTGTCAGTCAAGGTTTGCTCACTCCCTGATGAGTGTCAATCTTGTAACCACTTCCTGCTTCTTCATGAAAGTTCTGCATCAATCACCCCACCTTAGCCTTTCTATTTGCCCCAGCATGCTGTACCCACCTCTGTTATGTTACCATTGGTTGTTATAGTTGATGTCACTCCCCTGTCGTTTGTCCCCATAGGGCGAGCCAGGTTTCCACCCCTGTTCGCCCACCCCCTACTTAATCTGTTGCAAGTTCTTTGTTCTCTGGCATTTGCTTTGCATTGTGTTGAGAGCAATTAGCTCCGACCACGCATGGGGGAATAAAAGTTCACAGGCTTGCAAGCAAAGTGTCCTTCTCTTGTCCCTTTGCTTCCTCTCAGCGTGAAGCTACCAAAGCTGCGTTACCCGCGCCGCAGCGCTTAGCACTATCAGGGAGGCAGACGCCATCCCCTGAAGTGCCTGCACACGTGGTGGACCCGGCCTCACAAAGGCAGCGCTACTTGGGGCTTTTCGACTGCTTGAGATCGTAGCAGGTAACCACCGCAAGTAACGCCCCACATTTGGCGCCACATGTGGCAGACCTGGCCTCACAAAGGCAGTGCTAGTCGGCGCTCGACTGCTTGAGGTCGTAGCAGGTAACCGCTGCAACACCCAGTCATTTCTTGGACACCTCCAGGGATGTTGACTCCATCACCCCCCTTGGCAGCCCATTTCACTGTTTAATCACCATTTCAGTGAAGCAATTCTTCCTGAAGTTCAGGAAGAATCCTCTGGCACAGCTTGAGGTCTTTTCCTTTTGTCCTGTCACTGGCTGCCTGGGTGAAGAGACTGAACTCCACCTCGCTACCTCCACAGTATTTCTTTCATCCAATAAATGGGCTACTTGGTCGTAAAAGGAGATCCGGCTGGTCAAGCAGGATCTGCCTTTCCTAAACTCATGCTGGCTAGCCATGCCTGATCCCCTGGATGCCCTGTACATGCCATGCAATTGCATTCTTACCTGTTCCGTAGCCTTCCCTGGCACTGGAGTCGGGCTGACAGGCTTGCAATTCCCTGGATACTCCTTACAACCCTTTTTGTAGATGGGCATCACACGAGCTGACCTCTGGTCATTCGGGATCTCCCCAGTTAACCAGGACTAATGATAAACAATGGAGAGTGTTTTGGCAAGCTCTTCCACCAGCTCTATAAGTACCCTCAGGTGAATCCCATCTGGCCCCACAGATTTGGGAGCGTCTAAGTTACAGCAGGTATGTAACCACTGCCTCCTGCATTGCAGGGGGTCTATTCTGCTCCCTGTCCTTGTTCTCTGACCAGCTCAGGGAACTGACTGCCCTGGTCTCTCTGTTAAAGACTCAGGCAAAGAAGGCACGAACTACCTCCACCTTTTTCATCACCCTTGCGGACAGTGTTCACCTCCGTGTCTGACAAGGGCCTCATAATTTACTAAGACATGACCTACTGTTTTAACAATTTTACCAATCCCTCACTCTATGAAGCCACAATTATAACAGATATAAAAACTTTAACAAACTGTGTTTCTATTCTCTTTGAAGTGGTATTTTCATGTTTATATTTAAGTGTATGTTAAAAGGCAATTAGCAATAGAGCAAAGTGAATAATTAATTATGTGCAATTAGAGTGAAACTGTAGACAAATAGTACCACATTACTGGAAAATTTTAACAATGTAATAAATTATGGCAATTATACGCAAAATAATAATGATTTTCAATCAAAGAATATAAATGAGAATATGTTCTGTATTCACAACAATAAAAGTTCAATCTGTTTAAACTGGCAATTCATATACACCCAAGTCATTATTATGACTTTTCTGATAAAATACATTTCTTTTCAGCACTACTTAGTATTATATATTTTTGCATACCTAGAAACATTTCCCTCTAGAAATGCTCAAAGGGCTTTGAGGATTGTCCTCAGTTCAGTCTTTTAAGACATTTCAGGACATAAAATCCTTCACGTGACTGCCTCATGTCTCTGCAGTGTCTTGTGTAGCATGATGGACTGCTGAGAGGAATCTACAGCTGAAAGGAGCCTTCAGACTTTCCAGCTGGTACCCTCCCGTAGCAGAGCAAGTCTCCTCTCATTACTTATTAACTTAACATGTCAAGCTCTCTGCTGCAAAAATTAAAGAAATATTTACTGCAGTTGTCTCTCTACACTGTCAGTAACCGTGAAGAAAAATGTGGGACTGATTTATGTAGTCGCCAAAGTTTTTGCAGGAACTGGAGCAATCCTGTCCATAAAAGCCCAGCAGTTATGCGTATTTTGGCTAGGGAAAAGTGACCTGGAATTTAAAAGTACGAGCAAGCAGCTATGATTTCAGAAGAACAATGCAAGGAGGCACACACACACATCAGGAGACAATAACAACTACAAAGGGCTTGGGACCAAGGGCTCAGGCCGGGTGAGACGCGACATGTGGCTGCGGGGGCCATCGGAGGGATCCAGGTGCCGGTGCGCCAAAGAGATCCCAGGCGCGGGTCCCGCCGTTCTCCCCTTGCTTGCTGGGAAAAAACCCTGAACTTTCAACAGCCACATAGGGATGTCCGGAGCCAGGCCAGAGGCGAGTGGCATTTTGTTTCCCGAGGTGCGGCACCACGGTGCGGGGCAGCGGTGCCAGGCGGGGCCGGGGCGCACAGGGAGCGGAGGGGCCGCCTCAGGGCAGCGCAGCTCCGGGGCCAGCCGCGATTGCGCTCCGGCCCCGCCGCTGCCCCGCCCGCGGCACCGCCGGCGCCAAAGCCCCGAGGGGGCGCGGCCGCGGCTCGGCCTCGCAGGGAAGCAAAGCGTTCCCTGCTCCAGCGAGGCGTTAGGTGTGCTGCAGCCGCCTTTGAGCACCGTTTGCGTCCCGATCGTTCAAAGCAAGTTTAAATGATGTTAAAACCAGTTCCAGGCAGTACTATAACTGCCCAGTATTATATATCAGCATTATAGAAAAAAGATTAAAAGGGAACTATGCAATATGAATATAAGCATTCACTCCAAAAAGTTTACTAGTAAAGTCATTTTAAGGACATGTATAGGAAACATAATTTTCTACATATTCATAGATTTTGCCTGACTTTGATTTTCATTTCCTGCACTGCATAAAGATTATATAGACCATTCTTTAGATAACGTTTAAAATGCATATCTAAAAGTTACTATATTATTTCAGCTTCATATCACCTATGAAATTAGAAAGCTAGGAATGCAATATATTAGAATCTCTTTTTAAAACTAAGTGTAAGACTTCTAAGTTAAATATTTGCTGTTAACACAATATGCACAGGACAGACATGGTTCAAGCTCCAGTCTGATTTTTTCCATTAGGTAAACAAGAAATATATAAATGTGCAAATGTCCTCCCTTTATTTTTTTTTTTAGTCTTCTATTTTCTTTATGATGAGATGATTTTTTTTTAACTACAAAAATGACTAAACAAATTACAAGAAATTGGGTTTTTTGATTGTACTGCCTTTATATTTGTCTTGTAGTGTCCACAAAGGAACTTTTGAAATTCTTGGCTACTCTTAACCAGTTTGATGAGAAGCTAGAGTTTTCAAAATAAGACACTACAAAATGTCTCATGAACTCAGACACCAAGACAGAAGAGACACAATTCTTGCCCTCTCAAGATATATCATGATTGTGTCATGCATAGAATCCAGAGAGGAGAAATATTTTTGGGGAATTCTTAATCCATTGTCATGCTTTAAGATTCAGTCCCACTTATAAGGTTGTTCCTAGAATGTATTTCTGTATGTCCAGAGAAAATGGGACATTATGGACTAATATAACCTTAATATAAAGCAATCAAAATTCAATTTTTCTGTAGGAAACTCCTGTGCAAGTCATGGAAGTACTTCACTGAATGAAAGATGCAGTTACATCTGCATTTTGAGTTTACCTACTGGGTTAAATTTTTCAAGAGAATTTCTTAAGCCAAGAATTCTGTATTTCTAACCTGCCTTTTGAATTTGAATATTCTGAAGTAGCCTCTGATTTATTTTGAGACTATTATGTAATAATAGAGAAAATTGTGATAAATTATGTAATTTTATCCTTATTTCTCTCATGATCCATTATTCCCTAAGTAATATTTTTCTCTCTATGTTTCTGTTTTCCAACTTTGCCCCCTTAGAAAAAGAAGTCTTACCTTTTCCCCACTAGGTTCATAAGTAATTTTTGTTGCTGTTAAAGCTATATGAGCTTTTAATTTTTAGGGCATTCCCTCAAAACATACTCTTACTTTCCTTTCCATATGAAATCAGCCTCATAGGAAAACTGTTTTTGTCTTGTTAGAGAAACCAACAGACAGTAATGTGTTCTTTGTATCTAGGCCATTTAAATACTGCTTTTTCTTGGGTTTTGTATTGTGCTTTTTGATGGCAGCACTTCCTTTATTTTGTGGCTTTTTCTCATTTTCTTTCACCACCCCTTTGCTGCATCACAGACTTCTACTTTTTGTCCTTTTCATATCAAGTTTTTCACTTTCCACTCTGCATTTCTTTCCTGGTAACTTGCTTTGTATATTTTTTTTTTCTGGCAAGATCTGCATACTTCACTTATTTACAGCATAGGCTAGCTCAGATAACAGTTATTTAAAAAGCAAAAATATTATAGTTCTTTTAACATATCACTCCCTTTCTATGTTAGATGCCAGTTCTATTTACCAGAAAATACCTAATTCTGATGTTCCACTCCACTAAATCATCTCTGTATATCTTAGCAAAAGTATTTGAATCAGCAAATTTACATTGTGCAGATTTCTATACATCTGTCTAAAGCAGAAAAATTGATTCATCTTTCACTTTTAACCATAGCACCAATTGCATCTCTCAGGCTTCCTTTTGGAGCCCACTTGCAGCCCGCCAGCTGTTCCACATCCATCAGGCTTCCACAGATTGAGAACAGGCTTTATGTTTCATCATTTCAGCCAGAAGGCCCAAACAAAAAAAAAAAAGATCTCTTTTTAAATAACCTGGAAAATATCACAAGAGGAAAGCTCAGCTACATCAGTGGAGATCAGCCGGGGAAAATAGAAAAAACACAGTGGGTATCTATTTATGTTTACCTCTTCATGAGGATCAAGGCTTCCATCCACCCCACATTAAATACATTTATTGTCACAAGGTACAATCTCCACTGACACAGTCTATTTTTTCCTGACATCTGTGAACTCTGATGAAAAGATCTAACATCTGAAAAGCTGTTTTTGTAAACCTAACAGTACTAAACAGAACAATTTTATTGGACTACTGTTTTTAAGAAACCTATTTGTACTGCAGGAGATTAATTTCATCCACTTGGCATTGCACAGACACAGATGCTGGGATGAAAGCTTAAGGACAATGCCTTGCTCCACCTCACAGAACAGAGATCCTCCACATTAGTTAAGGCCAACACAAAAGAGTGAGAAGGATCCTGGCTGCTCCTCCTCCTCCAGTGTCAGAAAAAGTGTGTCAATAGAGAAAAGTGTAAACCATGTCCAAATGGGACCTTTGGATTCTGTGTATGAAGAGCAGCACCACTGACATCCATCAAAGTTGTGCAGGTTATAAAAAACAGTGGTGTGTATATACAGGACACTTACATTCTTTCATTCTTTTGTATTTTTGTTATTAACTTTCATGAAATGGTATCATTACCAATCCTGCATGTGTTACTTTCCTCCTAGTTATCACTGCGGCGGGGTTGCAAATATTATTTTACTCTTTTAATGTTATTTTACTGTTTTAACTAGAACACAGCCTTGAAAGTGCAAGCACTATTCATAATGCAGTGTTGAGATTATTAAAGCTAGAGATACACAAACATAGTAAAATATGAAAAAAATGTATTTCCATTAATTTGTGGGCTTCTGTTCTGTAAAAATAAACATTGGAAGTCTCTTAAAAACCTCTTGTGTATTCTCAGAAACATCCTTAACTCATTATAAGCTGAACTGTCACTTTTATTATTGTATGTATTAGACCTTGCTTAAAATTAAAAACATTAATCAGAAAACTGCTGTCCTAACCAAAGAAAATATTGCCCAGTCTAAAATTCAAATATTAAATTATTTAATTTAGTCTGGGATGTTCACAAGATCAGGATACAGTGTGCAGTGCCTTTGTGTCACTGAATACATGTGTAGATGTATCGCAAGCTTTATATTGGAAATTGCAGAATTCTAAAATTGAAATTATGCCAAATCTGTGGCACATACTATTAAAAATATCTTTGCAACCTCCATGAATGGAGAACATTTCTGGCCAAAATCCAGAAGCTGTGGGATAAATCTGGGCATTTGGGTGCAGAAATCTATTCACATACAAAGTACTCCAGGGGCAGGGGCTTCACTCACATATATAAATAATGCAAAATTATTTTTCTTTGAGAAGGCAGAAAGTCCTTATGGGGACAATATTGGTTACAAGACAGTTACAAGACATAATAAAAATTGTTAATTAAATAAAAACAATGGCATTTTCTTGGGATTAGTGCCTGGCTTCTGTGAGTATCTGTGAGACATAACCCCATTCACACAGTAATCAGTGACGCATAACTTCAGACATGAATATTCCTCACTGAATATAAAAGGATGTCAACAAAGTCACACTTCTGTAGACTTTCTAAAACCTGTTACAATTTCAATGAAACCTTCCACTGCTCCAAATTGAATGGCACTGCAGGAAGGGATTCTCAGTTTCTCAGCTTATTCATCTTCAGGTAACTGACAGGATTTGGGTGCAGAGTTATTTTCACTCTTCACTTTTAATATGGAATAGATAGTCACTGTATCTTCCTGTCAGAGATTATCCAGACAGTAACAGAATTTAAGGCTAACTATGTCCCTTTTAAAATTTGAGCTTTTTTTTCTTTTGCAAAAAGGTGTTTAATGTATATGTGTGCATCTGTGCCTTTTAATTGTAAGTAGGAAAAAGAAAAGAAGTCGTATCCATCTTGAAAACCTCTTGCCTTCCATGAAAGAACTGCATATAGAGATAGTGAAATCAGTCAATAGTTATGCCTGGGCTGAAAAAATCAGGCTTTTTTTCCTAAAATACTTTAGAAGACATTATTTAATTTATTCAAATCTACTTTGATATGTATTCTTCTTGTTAAATAGATAAAGAGAACAAATTAAATTGAACAAACATAACAATGATATGTATGTGTGTTTGTTTATATTTCCCCCCACTTTTCTATCTGTCCATAAAATTAGATACTGTTTGAAACTTCAAGCACATAAGGAATCATCTGAAGTCCTTGTAGCACACAGTGTAATGGAGTGGGGAGTAAAGCCATGATCACTGAGAGATATAAGGGCTATAGAAAGATTGGAGACAGAGAAGCAAAAGGGTCTTATAAAATTTGCATAAGGAGTCCAATTACTCTTTTAAGCTTTTGATGTTCAAGCACATGTCATTAAACAATTTATGTTGCTGTCCAAACCACTCCTACACAAGTAACTTGAAAGAAAGTTTCCTATTTTGCAGGAAATAGTTTCTTTCCTTTTTTTGTAACTTCTCTATATTTTTTCATCCGTTTTGCAGTTACCATGAAGAACTCCAAAATCACAGCTTTGATAATGTTTAATTTATGCATAAACATCTTTCTGTATCACATATAGTTTCAGAATTTAATCACACTTGTCCTCACAGCCATACTTTTTTTTTTCTCTGTAGTATTGCATATAAAAATAAAACATACTTTCTCTGTCTATTTGTATCTATAACACTGTATATAACTTTAAAGGTACTATATAAACATATATGTATAGTATGTAAGTAGTATATGAAAGCATAATCTAGTGTCTTCTGGAAGCCAGTAAGAAATACTTTTTTTGGAATGAGACGATTTACTAATCCAGTCTCTTCTAGTATTTACTGCTTTGTAACTTGTTATTTTGGTTTTGTAAGATAACTGCATTACAGGTACATATCAAATAGTACAAGTCTTTAGCTTCATGGCATTTCAGAACAGAGGTGCTACTTCTAAAGAAGTAGAGTGGAGGCATCAAATACAGGACCTTTACAATAAATTGCACTCTTAAGCCACCCTGCCTTACACTTCTAAAATATGTTTCTTGTGAACATGGGAAGGCTTTGGTAATTACAATTTTATTACATTCAAATTCTTACACAATGCATCAAGAAAATGTTAAGATCTGATTATTATGATTATTAGAGAAGATGCCTCTTCTTGAATTAAAGTGCAAATGAGATCATATGCTGAAATCGATAGAATGGATTTTATTTAGCAGTAAATGTCAGGTAGAGAGGGAGATAGTAGGAAATAGGTAAAAGAGGGAAGGGAAGAGAAAGAGACTGAGAAAAAGACAGATTATAGGAGCAAGATCTAAAATACCAACCAGCAGCTCCCAATACAAATCAAACATAGCTTTCACTGAAACCACCACCCAAGCCACTAGCAGAGGCTGGCCAACATTTGTACCTCTTACTACCAATTCCTCAAACATAACGCACTCATTCCTCTGCAGTAGAGATTCCTGTATTGTTTTTGTAGGAAACGTGAGATTCTATGAATGTAAGTTTGATTGCAGACATTGTAGAAGTCATGTTCTTACCCAATTTTACATAGATACTTGTGTTGGTTACTCCTGTCTCTGTGGGCAGATCTTGGAAGAGAACATAGATATAATTTTACATAAATATCAGTTCAGGTGTGTACTCCCTCCCTCCACAGGACACTAAAGTCTATACAAACAGAAAGAGACAGACTTAATGATTAACATAAAAATGATGAAAATTCTGAAAAGGATGTATAGCAGAACGAGATAAAATTTGTAAAGCCATGTTCTTAAGCTGAAGGCAAATCAGTTGTATACCTTGCCAACAAAGATGGCCCAGGTATCGGAGAATACCATGACAACCCGGGATCTGCCCTTTGAAGAGAACAACAGGTATGCTACAGTTAGAGTGGTGAATAATTGTCATTTAAAGCGAATATATGAGGAACATGAGGATGTGGTCAAAAATGGGTATCAGGACCATAATGACTTCACAACAAAACATTGATAGACTTGTCATTAGGAAAAGGCAAGATATATGAATCCCAAGTATAGAGTGAGAAAATTGTCCTGTGAAAAACCCAATATAATTGGTAGTAAAGAAGACTTGCTTTGGTCCCTGGGGAAAGGGGGGTTTGGTGATGGAGGTGGGGGGGAGGGTGTTGAGCCCTTTTCACTTACAGAGAAAGCTCTGGGGAAATGTTAAATAGGCAATTAAATATTTTTTTGAAACTGTCTGCATAAGAAGCTATCAGAGTATTTAAAGTGAATGTAAGAAAAAAATCTCTTAAAAATTATCCACATCTTTATTTAGCTGTTACATCTGAAACTTTGCTTTTTACTTTTTTGTAATATTATCCTGTACATTTAAGCTGATCACCTCCCATAGTATATAGGCAAAAATATTTGGAACATAAAATAAAACACATTGAAAAAAGAAGACAAAGTAAATTGCTTGTCTGAAGTACATGCATGCTATATATATGGTTATATACATATGTATATATATCCGTTGTCTTTCAGGGAAGGGGCAAGAAGAGTAAAGGCACCATCTAGTCATGACTGTAAATACTAACATGTGTTATTGGAAATGAGAGGGGAAAAGAATTCCAGCTTTCTAACTTCATTTCACTGATGTGAGGGAGATTGCCGAACTTGGTAAAATGTTTTACCACATTCTTGATAAAACCTACCATTTATGAAAAGTAAAATTTACTGCTGCAGGTACAGAGTAAAGTGATGACCTTAAAAGTAGAATTTAAAAAAAATCTACTTCTAAACAGTCATTGTCTTTGTAAATATTATAAACTCTTGGTCATTTTCTCACACTTCCTGACAGAAATAGGATAACATTACTCTTTGAATAGTTCTTATTTGTCTGTTACACCTATTGATGGGTTTATCTCCTGCCATTCAATAATGAATGACTTTTCTAGCAAAATCAGTCATGTCAGGCCTGTAAATGAGAGCATGATTATGGGGAATCTATGCAACACAATAAGGAATGCTCTGGTGTTAAAAGGAGTTCTTAGAATTTTGCAAAATTGTCTCTCTAAGCTACAGTTGGAATGAATGGAATTGATTTTTATTTTCCTTCTGATTTCTAATAAATGTGCTTAGTGTAAGATATTTTGTAGCACTGAGAATTTCCTGTAGATGAAATATAAATTCAATTATTTGTGGATATACATATAGTACAGCTGTGTCCCAACATAATTAGCATTTTATTCCAACTGACTTGGTTACCTATGATAATCTCAGAATATAAACCTATACATATGCAACAGCACACTAGGAATAGAAAGCAAACCTTTACTTACAAAGTTATTCTAAAACAGCTGAGCAGGTTCAAAATGTGTATTCGGGATAAAAGAATTTCTACATTCAAGTCTGCTATATACTCTTTCAAAGACTCTGCTGAATCTAACTGGCCTCTATCTGCAACCAAAATTCTACAGTTTTCTGCAAAGAGTTTGGTTGCATAATCTCCAGTTCTGCAAAGAGAGCCTCTGTGAGCATAATCCTCTTATCTAGGCCTGTTCTTTGCTGCACCTAAATTCAATTTACTTTAACCCAATTAATTTATTTTTATGCCAGCTAACTCGGTACCAAAAATTGGCTTCTAGATTTACTGTGAAGTGAGTGGAAGAGTACCAGAAACTGGAATTTCTTGCATAAGAAGGAAGACAAAAATATAGGGACCATTTTAGTCAGCTTGCAGCCTGTGGTTAAAATGAGGAAAAAAGGATTGACTGAGTTTTCTGCAGGAACCTTTCACTCTTGGAGACAGTGTCCCTGCAACCAGCAAGGGTGATGAACTACCACTGAGTGAGGAACTCAGCAACATCTGGGAACTGGAAAGAGCTGCCTTAGCAAATCTTGTTTGATATGTTTTTGATAGGTTTATCACCTGCCAGTTGGTAATGTGTAACTCTTGCTCATTTATCACCTCTCTGATAAAACAAGACTTTGTCCCTGAAAGATTAGATTCTGTTCAGGACTCTCATCTCAAAGTGAGGGCAGAATTATGTCTGAGAGCCAGATTATAAACCTGGGTGAGTGGGAAGTATATTAGAGTCATGTTTACATTTTTGGAGGCAAAGAATGAATGACTGGAACAAAAAAGACAAGTTGGGCTTTTTGAAATTTCAGGGTGATAGAAAAATAGGACAGAAAAATGTAGACCTTGCCAAAATTAAATGAATGGAAGAGTAAGGTTTGTGAATCTCTGACACTAAAGCAGATTGGGGCAAATAATGAGAAGGGGGAAATGTACTGACTTTGGCTCCTGTGAAAGATAGGTGAAGAATAGACCACTGAGGGAGGCACTGAGAAAAGGTAGGAGTGTAAAAGGAAAAGTCAAAAGGACATTGTGTGAGACAGAAGACCCTGACAAAAGTTGCTGAGTTTTCACTCTGATTTTGCTGAAACTATTATTATAATGTGTGGAAAAGAAAGACAAAGAAACTGAAGAGAGAGAAAAAGCTTCATCTGGGTCTGAGTAATGTTAGATGGCAACAGTACATGAAATTACTGGGACAAGTGGTGTCTTCAAGAATAAAAGAGAGATTTTTGTATAGGTGACAGAATGAAGGAGAGATACAGCAGAAAGTATTAGGGTCACAGGAATATGTTGGTTTGATCTCCTGTTTGAAATAGTTGGCAGAGGAGGAAGTGAGAAGAATTAAAAGTAACAAACAGCCAGCAAGACTTGGTAACATGGTTTTACTGTAAGGAAAATTCCACTACTGAATCCTACAGATGAACAAAATGGAATTTTAAAAAAGTCACATTCACTAATATTTTCTATGACAATGTAACATGTTAGCCCGCACAGCTTTTTGCAAGTAATTCTATATAAATATTTCCAAATCATCTTATTTATGTTCCTACTGTAGACTGACATTTACAAAATAGAAGGAAGAAAACATGCACGGAAAAGCAGTTGATTTTGTTCAATTTTGTTCATACTGTAACTTTGCAAATTGTATTTCTTGCTGTGAAAATTTTGGAAGGTATTTATGAAGTATTTCTCTTCACCTTAGTCAATTTTTTTGGTTCCTTACTGTGCAAGAGACAATGCAAAAAGGAAGCTGACATGATGATGTTGAAAAGAAGTTCACTGTTTTGCATTCATTTTACAGAAAGTAATTTACAAGGCTTCAAAGACTTTAAAATACAAACTTACAGTGAAATCAATATGAAGTTGTGGGTATTGTTTTCATCAGGAATCTGATTTAAACCAAGGAAAAGGGAAGCAGACACACACAAACAAAAAATGTGGGCTTTATCCAAATAATGAAAATAACTACATGTAGACACAGTAATGACAGCAACATATTTACAGAACTAAGTTTGATTTACCTCACTTCAGTTGTGATGGACAAAATCTGGTTCTGATTTGCAGAACTGCTGCTTAAATCTCTGTACCAACACATTGATGTGGTTTCCTGACTATAGCTGGCTCATGTCCCATCAGTTTAAGGCTGGGCAAAGTGAGCTTGCACCTGTCAGGTTATATCCTGGTCTCTATTGCAGGAGCTTGTTATTACTGCATGCCTTTAACATTAGGATGTGTCACGTTACATTATGCCTACAACATGACATAATATAGAACTTCATGCACTGCTATTGATAGGCAGCAGCAAAACTTCTGACTGAACATAAACCATTCAAGCCCAGTTTATTGCAGCAGACTGTAAGAGAATGTGCAGTAAGGTATTAGAAGAGTACTCAGCATGCTGACTAGTCAAAAGTACTTTTGGATAGTTCCATATATTTCTAGTTTTCAGGTTTCATTTGTGCTGGCTCAAGGGAGCAATATCTCTATCACTGAAAAACACATTCAGCATTAAGTCAGTTCCTGAGAGGAATGTCAAACATGAAACCAAAAAACAAAGCAAAAAAAGCTCCTGCAATACAGCAGAGCAGGAGTATCTTAGTAAATTAAACAAGAATTGAAAATAATTAAATTACTACAATATGACTACTAATATGGTTTACCTTGTATTTTTTAAATGTAAAGTTTGCAAAAGGATTGTGACAGTAGAATGTCTCCGTTACAACACACTGTGTAGATAGAACATACGTTAATTTTAAACCTGTGAAACTCAGTTTGTGAAACTGGCATGTACAACGTATGAACCTTGGTGGGGTTAAATAATCTGCTGTGTATATTCCTAAATTAACAAAAGACACCAGCTATGAAAAATATGTAAACGGATAATGTATGTATCATAGAGCATTTTGGACTACTTATTAATTATTTTCATGTTGTGTTGACATAAGTTTACCAATAAAAGCAGAGAATTGATTTTTTTTTAAATTTGAAAGCTTACTGCTTTCAGTTCTTGATTGGAATGGTGAGCCTAAAGGAATAACCACAGGAAGGAAATGCTATAGGGAACTCCTGCAGCATACTGTAGCAGGCAATGGGACTGCATTTTAATTCTATATTTTGTAGCAAAATTTTCCCCCCATCCTATTATGTTTATACCCTCAGCATTTTAAAACCACCACAATTTACCTAGAATTTTTAAATTTTGTACTTAATCATTAATAATAATATTTTGTGCTTAGATTCAATACTTTTACTTAGTAAATACTTTACACTTGCTGAACAAATTATGGTAATCATTACAGTTCAAAAGACATGCTACCTTTAACTCCTTCTACTAAGTCTGAATAAAACTATCTTCTTAACTATTTTCCAAAGAGTAAATACTTCTTATTTATCAATATAAATATTATTTATTTATTTATTTATTTTTCTTGTCTTGTGGCAAGGATCTCTGGGAACAACTTACAAAACTAAAAAAAGTTAGTGACAACTATATTAAAATAATTTATTCCCTGTCAAATTTTAAAGGAGTAATTCCTCGATGAGTTCATATCTGGAGTTGAGAATATATTTCCTGTATATGAACTACAGCTGAACAGATGCCTGCCACAAAGGGTTTTCCTAATGTTGCAGTACCACAACCTGGGGAGTCAGAATACACCAGCTTACCTTGCAAGGGAAACAGCATGACTGAGGAAGTCCTTGAACACAGATGTTGTTTCAACTAAAGTTTTCATGCTGATGGATTTTTGGTGGTTTTGTGGGGGTTTTTTTGTTGTTGTTGTTGGATTTTTTTTTTTAATTCAGAAATTATCCAAGGACATTGCTCCAGGTAATAGCTGTTTTTTGGGGTTACAGGAAGCAGGTCCTTTCTACTGATGCTTTCAGTTTTTACTTACAATATTAAAATAAAAAAAATCATACATGCAAATATAAAAGGGTAAAATTTTCATTAAACATTTATCACTTTACCTGAATTACCAGAGCAGAATAACAGAGGTATTTAAGACTTCTATTATTTTTATTTATTTACAAGCAAAGCTGGAAAAATAGGTTTAGCAATTACTACCTGAAAGATGAAGAGGTATTATCAAAAGCAAATACTTTAGTCCTTTGTGTTCTAAAGACACATCTACCCCCACAGCTCATGTTCTGCCATGCTTGGGCCTTGGTCTTTTGCTGACTAATCTCTAACTGACCACATTTCTCTTCCATACCAAATATAAAAAGAGATGTGTTCCCCTCAGCAATGCCTTGCCATCACACAAGAGAAATTAATATAGCTTAGATCCTTTTCTAATTAAAATCAAAGAAAACAAAAATCAAATATAGCCTTCGTAGTTAAAACCATTACTTTTTGCTATCTAACTTAGAACCCATGTCCAGAGCAGTTTGTGTGGAACAGAGTTTCAGATATTTGAACCAGAGCATAGTCAGTGTTGGACTGTAAAGGATAATAGCAGTGGGAGACATGAATTCCATGACAGCAGAAAAAAAGATGTTCAGGGTGGTGTGCTGCTGTCAGGAGAATGCTCTCCTGCAACTTTTCGGAGTTTGTATATTTGAGCAGCATGTGCTGGGCAACAGCTGTGGAACTGACCCTCCTCCAGGTGTAGTTCCAGCTCTTTACATACATACACTAATGACACTATATCCCCATTTGGAGAATTGTTAGTGCTGTACTGTGAATTTTCAGTTTGGACATACACTTACCCACTCAGAGGGAGTTTTACTTTCACTTATTTTCTGAATTTTAATATAGCATGAGTTAGCAGACTTCAGCTGTGGTGAGGAAGACTTGTGCCTGGGTGTAATTTTGGCCTAAATAGAATAAAACAGAGCCTTCAGATGGAGGTTCTCAGGATGAATTTGGATGCTCACTCTCAAATATGCATCTTGGAAGAAAGAAAGGTGAGGATAGGTACAGTTGTCAGTAGTATTAGAAATGAAGGATAATTGCCTATCTGCAGTGAAGTTTTTATACATGTCTGAACCAGCAATGAACAATGAGTAGAGAACAAAATGCCTGCACAACAGTCTTACTGGGAAACCTCTCAAACTTTTTCTGGGGAATTGGAACCCTTGGGTGTGGATAATGCTCCTCTGCAATGCTTGTACACCGATGTGTGCAGCATGGGGAACAAACCAGAATCAGAAGTCAGTGTGCAGCTCCAGGGCTTATGACATTGCTGGGATTGTGAAGATATGCTGGGATGGCTCACATGACTGGAGTGCTACAGCTCTTAGGAAGGCTCTCTAGGAAGGGTGATACAGGAGGGCAATGAGGGAGAGTTGCCCTCCTTGTGATGGAGAACAGCTGGAATGCATGGAGTTCTGCTTTGGGATGGGTCAGGAGTCACAAGAGAGACAAGGGGGGTGGGCAGACCAATAGAGTCTGCTCTTGTGGCTGGCATCTGCTGTAGACCCACAGTCAGAAAACAAAAGTAGATGAGGTCTTCCTCAAACAACTGGAAGAATCCTCATTCATAGACACGGGGGAAAAGTCCCTCAAGGGGTCCTTTAACCATTTGATGCCTGCAGCTGGTAGAAGTACAGGCGAATTTTTAGAAAAAAACAGAAAAAAATTTATATTATTCATTATATTCTGATTGCATTGCTTCCAAGGAAAAGATTGTATCAGAAATACCTGACCAGAAATACAATAATCACCTTCTTCAGGTAACCTATACAGGTCAGTCTTAAATGTTTTACCAACCCACTTCCCCCACCTTGTATTTTCAAATGACATATTTAATGATCAAATGCTTGTAACTGAGAAACAAAGGAGGAAAGGCCCACATTTTCTTATAACTAAACTCAGAACTTGCAACTTAAGTAAACATTCCCTCAAAATACTTCCTTAGATCTGTATTTCTGCAAACATAAATGTATAGTAATTTCTAAAGGATTTAAAGTTTCTTGCAAAATATTTTGGTCATTATGATAAAGAACAAATAAAAATGCATAACTAATAAATATTAATTATATACTAATTGAAAAAATACCCTTTCTGTTTCTATTAAGTTTACTGGTTAGACTAGTATTCTCAACTGAGAAGTATTTTGGAACCTATTGAGCTAATTAAAAAAACAAATTAAAAATTAGATGGCACCTTGTTCAAATAGCAGCTTTGAGAACAAAACTCTCACACTAAGAGAAGTTTTAAACAGTCTTTGCAACTAGTGCTACTGGATAGATAGAACCAGAGGTAGCCCATCTGTTATCAATATTATCATTAGTTAGTTGTCACATTTGTGTTTTTGTCAGTACAGTCTAAGGTGAGAACTATATTGCAGTCACGCTCTTAACCTTTTTCTTTCTCTGTAACCTTGTTTACATGAGACAAGGACTCCCTCAAAATCTCAGGAAAAAATGCCCAAAAGATTGCTAGATTTTAAAAATTCCAATTATGTACTGCCTTATAAAAGTGAATTGTAAGGACTTAAAATATTTATGTTTGACGTGGTTTTGAACAACTAATTTTGTACATTTTGTTAATTTGTTTTGTCAAAGAAAAGTTATTTTGGAAATTCAAAATATGACAAAGCACACAAGTTTGTTTGGTTTTTTTTCAGTCAAAAAAGCAGTATTGTCTTATTCAGCTGGAATATTTTCAAGAAAACATGGCTGAAGGAGAAATGATTTTTTAATTATACCTAGAAACTTGGGGAACATATTTGCATAGTTCTAAATTTCCACCCTGCAATAGCAAAAAAATAAAAATAAACAAGTCCATATTTGGTGCATATTTAGAAAAATTTCTTACCTTCTGTATTGTTAATCTGTTTCCATTTGGCTGAGTTACTAGAGTTTTATAAACATCATTCTTTCATGCACAGTATTTTTTTAATAGAAAGTGTTTTTTACAAATTATCACTTGAAGTTTTATTGGCACTGTATACATGCACTTAGCTGAAACTGAATGGAACTTTAGATGATCTGACTTAAAGAATGAAAAGTAGGGATTGTCTCTAGATTTTCAAATGAATCTATTAATTTTGCTTTTATCTGGAATTAGTTCAGCTAGATTTATGATTTCACTTGCAGATATAATGACCTGAAATTACTAGTAAAGAAGGTTTCCCTGGAATCTTAAGAGTCAGCTACAATTTCATTTATTTTGCTTTTCTGCTGCCTAAACAGAAAAAACAAAAGCGTGTCTTTGGTCCTCCCTCCTCAGAAGGTAACATAATTTGCCAGCTCTGGAACAGGAAAAAATGTCACTGAAAGCATCGCGCAGAGCTCCCCAGGGCCTCCTGCAAAGCCTGGAAGCTCTTTGCTATCCCCATGGCAGGCATCTGTCTCCAGTTCAAGGCAATATTCTGCTCCTCCACTGTGGTCTAGTGTGCCTGAACAGAGCAGGGGAAGGATGCTGCAGGGACGCCTTCCTAACCCAGAGCAGAGTCACAGGGCAGAAAGAGCTGAGAATGTGGAAGTAAATGAACATTTAGTATGTGTTTAATTGCACAGTTCTCACAAAATCTCGGAAAAAGATCCTTTGAGAGCCTTGTTATTTTTTTCCTTGCACATGTATTCCTGCACTCCAATTTCTAGCAACTCATGTCCTGGGAAAGAATACTATTTTGCAAATGACTTCTTAGCTGTTAAAAGAAAATGTTAGAGCAAATGATGCTATTTCACCCAGCAGTGAACAAACTAGTAACACAGGTCAATTTAATTTTACTGCAAATAATAGTATGATTTAGCCATTTCTATGTTATGAAACCCTGTATGTCAGCTTGAACCTAATTTTCATGACTGAAGTATAGTTTTTGAAATGTTTTTTGTAGTAGCGTTCTGTTCTATACTGAGATGCTCAAGTCTAGTAATTAGTGAAATATGAAGCACTTGATACAATTGCAAAGCTCCTGTTAGTCTAGTATAGGCTGTTAGTAGTATAGGCTCCTTTTTGGTGGTCAGCTTGATCTTCTATATCACTTCAGAGTATGAACTCCTCAGTCAAAAACTGGGTTGAACATTCTACATTAGAAGTAATTGTACATTTTGACCAACATGCTCTTAAGGTTAGATTAAAATTTACTGCAATTTTAAGAAGCTTATCACTAATGAAAACCAGCTAAGAGTTTGACACACAAAAGGCTTTATAAAGGAGATTTGTATTTCTGAAATTCACATGAAAAATAATATCATTAGTTCAAAAAGTTATGATATTGCATTCATTAATAATTCACTTATTGTTAAAAGTTAAAATTTACACTCAATGGCTAGTGAATATTCACTTTTAGTCCTTCAGCTAACAGTGCCTTTAAAAGAAAATTCCTGGGATAAGGAACAAAAATTGCTGTCATAATCTGTCAGTCTCAGAAGAGGAAGTTTTGGATGAATGGATCAAGCATAGGACAGTTTTGAGCCACCATTGTGATGTAATTTTGGAGCAAATTTTTGGCTGAAACTTAGAAGAAGGTTTTGACTATCAGCACCATCAGGCTTTGAAACAATCTTTCAACAAGAAGAATGGGAACAAGCGATCTAATGACATTCAGATACCACTGGGATGGCTACACGAAACAACTGTAAGATAGCACTGCCTGCGGTGGCCTGGAACAGATCTCTTCCTGTTCTGTGTTTTTTATATAGTTTTACTGCCCCTCCTTAAGGGTCAGTAAAATTCTTTTATTAGGAATTTACATTGATGTAAAGCAAATCCAAGGAAAAATTTTGTTTACTGCTCAGTGAAGAGGACAATCTATAGATTTGTGATATAGTGAAAACAATTTAATACCTCTTTTGCATTAGCCTTCATGAAAAGATCAACTGCAAGCAGACACAACACCAGCAAAAAGGGATAAGATCTCACTATGTAAAAAGAATAGGAAAGGTTACATAGTGCTTAAATAACATAGATATTCTCAGATCATCCATGCTGATAAACTTAATTCATCTTAGGGGACTTAACTGATTAAAATAGACTCAGAGGGCTTAGTGGTCTTTGAAAAATTATGGAGGATAGATGAAATGCTGGAGGACTGAAAAAGAGCAAATGGATTGCTGTTTTTAAAAAAGAGAAAACTTAGAGTTTGGTCTACTTTCACTCTCTCTATGCTAAATCCAACACTGTTCAAAAATAAAAGGGAGGTGCATTTATTACATTGGCAGATGTCACACACTAGTTGAGACTGTAAATATCTTGAGGAGTGGGATTAAAATTTAGTTATGTCTCATATAGATTGAAGGGTGGTCTGGGGAAGAAAAATGACTTTGCAAAAGGGACAGGGGAAATGTATTACAGCCAGGCAGATATACCCAACTGCACAAGTACGGAAGGGGATCAATTAATTAGGCAGTAATTATTTGGAGAAAGATCTCAGGGCTAAAGTGGAAAGTGATGAGTCAGGAGTGAATATGACAGCAACCTTACACTGTGGAAAAGGCAAATGAGAGAACTGGGATATATGAACAACAGTACAAGTGACAAGATAGCAAGCATTTTCCTTATGTTCCTTTCAGAATCAGTGGTGGTTCAAGCAAGACTGTGTGCTCAGATTTGAGTGCCATACACGAAAGCAAAGGGGTATGTTTGGAAATATTTCAGAACACAGAGACTGATCCAGAAAACACGATCTATGAGAAAAGACTGAGAAGACTGTGATTGTTTAACCAAAAAAAGAAAAAGAGAGAAGGAGAGGGACTGAAGAAGGGTTTTATAAACAGAAAAAGCTGTTGCAAACAGGAGAAAATAAACTGTTCTTCATTTCATGTGATCAATACAAGCAGAGATAATTCAGTTAAACTGCAGTAGGAAAGATTTCTTTCTGGCATCAAGGAAAAAGAAATTCTATTGGAAAGGATTAGGAGCAGACAAGATTCTGAAGTTTGAAGTATTGGAAGTCAACTATGAGGTCCTCAATCAAGAATGACAAGGATATGGCTGATTCTGTTTTGGACAACTGGGACCTACTAAGGTCCCTTTAAACTACCTTTCTGTGATTAATTAAAAAATATGAGTATGGTTTGAGTAATTTACAGGGAAACTCTGTGAAGAAGAATTTAAGAATTAGAAAATTGTTAAAACACTGTTATTTTAATTTTTTTCCATTTATATAGTCCAACCGAATCTAATTAGTTTTGTTGTTCCAATGAACATACAAAGAAAACATTCACAATCTATTTCCCAGTAATATTACACATATAAGATGTTCCAGTACTTCTATTTTACATGCTTCTTCATGTAATTTTACTCAGACAGTATCATAGGGTCTAATTCAGTGTGGCCAGATAAATTGACATGAGTATAAATTTGGAAGAAGAAAAATTCAGTTTGTACTCACCTAATAGTAGGGCTTTGTGTTGTCTGGCCTAAAGAAATGTCAACTTTTATAAACAAGTAAACTTTCACATTTAGAAAAATGCCTAAAACAGTATTTTAGGCTCCCTGCACTACTTTTTACATTCTTTTCCTTTTCTCAGAACATTTAATTTCCAAATAAATAAAATTTATTTATATTAGTTTCAGGATATTAGTTCTTAATATCCTGAAATCAAAAGTCTGTATAAGACTTAGAGGATGTGTATGAGCTTTCTTCTGTAGAAGTCAGTCAGTTCTACCTTTGGGAAAGCTTTCAGTGTTCTGGAGGCTCCCAGAGGTAGCACAGATACCAGGACTGTCCACACAGGGAACTTACCTTTAATCAGGAAAAGTGCAAGTTTACAGTGCATTAGGCTCACTAAAGTACTCCCCTGTGTGAACACTGCTAAGTGCATGGGACGGGCTTCTGCTTTGAGCCCAGACTGACAGATGGGTGGACGAACAGAATGCATGCACATGAATCTAATTTCATTAGACAGCCAAGCTAAAAACAACTGAAAGGAAAATACAGTGGCTAGATCCTGGAGTGGCCAAAGATTAAGGGCAATATGCAGGAATCAGGAACCACTTCTCTTAAGATAGAAAGAAAATAGTTTTTTTTCCTGGTGTTAAAAAATTTAATGAGCTACTGATCAGTGTCACTCCTGGTTAGATCAATAAGGAAAATACTGAATCACTTTACCATTGTTCACTTGACTAAGAGAATTGTGCATTCAGGCATTCAAGGACTAGAGATAGAACACTAAAGGGATTATCTGAAACTTTTTCATCAGCACAAAACATAACACATACATAGTTAGCAAAGCTCAGTTATATTTTAAGTGTCTTTTCTATTTTTCATAAAGTAAAAGAGCCTCAAAAGTACTCCTATTGCTTCCTAACAAACAAACAAACTCTAATCTCTTACTCACTGGGTTCAACAGAAGCAGTGTTTAAAAAAGTTTTAGGTATTGATGGAACAAATATTAGCAAGTCTATTAATCTCATTTAAATTCAACATAGATTGCTTTTCAGCATTCAACATTAATACTTTTCCAATAAATGAGTTATACCATGTAGATTCAGTTAGCCAAGGACAGGTTTGGTTTGTTTTTGTTCGCGGTTTTAAAATATGATGAAGGAAAATTGTCATAGCAGGAAAGCAGTAAAACCATAGACGTTAGCACAGAGTGTTGCTTCAGCAGATTGGGCATGATGCCCAACAAGACTGAGTGGCACAGAAATCTACTGCTTGTGATATGTGCTGGCAGCTGAGGGATTTAAGAGAGGCTTTTGAATGCAGCAAGGGGGAAGGCTTGTGCAAGGAGAGGGGACCAACTGAGGATACTGATGCAGGGTATGTAATGAATTACAGATACGCTTCAACTCCTTGTCTCAGGGTGACTTTTACCACCTGCTTACTCAGTATTCTGCCCCTTCGCTTTCTCCTGCCACAATGGAAATTCACACTTGCCCCAAAGGAAAATCTTTTCCTGTCAAAGTCCTTGCAGAAAATTGTTCCTGCCACACATGCCTCCTTTTAGAGTCAGCTTCTTTAAACTCCAATTTAAATTAATATATTCTTTAATCAGGCAAAATCCACTTCAAATAAACATCTTCTTTAGATCCTAGATTTCTTTACACCTGGATTTTGTCTGCTTGATACATACAGTCTAGATATTTAATAGAGCTTTTGGTACCTTTCTGGTCATGCCAAGACTCATAATCAGCCTCTGCATCTCATTCTTTCTGTATCATACCTTTCCAGGCAGTTACTGCTCTGTACTGTTTTTCAAGTTCTTTCTTTCCCAGCTGGCAAAGTTCTTATCTTCCATGAAGAAAATGCCTTTTCTTTTTCCCATCTGCATCATGTAATCATTTTGAATCAATTATTTCAGATCTTCCAATTCTCAATTAAATGAAATAATCACTAGTTTTAAGAATGCTCTCTGAAAGTTAAGAAATGATTAGGCAGAGTATATTGAGATTCTCATGTTACCTGCAGACAAACAGGTATGCTGTGAAACAAGCTTAAGACTTGTCTTTGTCATGCTCGTGTAATAGCTTTGTTCCTCTGTGATTTCTTGCTTTCAGGTGCTAGAAAAATGTAAGAAGCTTTACTGACTTCAGTTGATAAATCTGCATTTAGGAAAAATGTAGGTTTAGAAATTTGAATGTGTCACATTTTCCACATGTATATAACTTCCCATATACATGATTTCAGCAGTTCATTTTTTCGTGGTAATTTTCACTAAATAAATTAAAATTTTCAGCATTCTTTCTACTTGTGATTTCCGATTTTTCATGTTTCTATATCAATGTATTAGTAAGGATAAATCACTAATATAACAGAATGAATCATGTTTATGTTAAAAATACATTGGTTTTGCCTCTATGAAGAAATTTCATATTTTAAAGAATGTGAATAGGCCTTAAAAAGACATTAAAATACCATTTAAAGTGTATAACTTGGAGTATAGAACAGAATCCAACCTTTCTTTTCATTTTGAAAAACTAATGCATTTAATCAAAGGTTTAATTCTTTTTAATGCTTCAACTTTCCCAACGTTTCAGAGTGGTGTTAGAGCTGAAATGCTGTAAGCTAGTGCTTTACGCAATTCCATTGACACAGCAGACAGTTAAAATAACGTCCTTTCACTTAACCACATTTAACTGAGATAAAGCAACACAAGATTTAATAGCTTCCAGCAGTGCCCAGTGATGGAGTGGCTAGCCCAGATTGCAGCAGCAGGTCACAGGTTCATTCAAAGGGCATGGTTCACATAACCCCTCTCACATGGTAACGGGCCAAAAGCAGATTTCATATGACTTGAAGCAACTACATCAAGTAGTTACGGTTGATTATATCAGCCCTGGATTTGGCTGAAAGGTAGAGTGACAGGAAGAGACCATGTAGGATCTACTCTAGCAGTTTTCAGCAATTCTACTTTAGCCCATGAATGAAGACTGGGATGCAATTTATGTCAGCAATATTTCTCTTGCAGAGAAACACAGGAAGCAGAAGTTATTTACCAAAAATTAATTATGAGTGGAAATAACCTTAAAAACATATTATGTACACAGGATTTCACTCAATAGCGTGTCCAAAATGAAGGAAGTAATAAGATAAAACACGTAAGATCATAATGCCAAATACTGTCACTGATTATCAAGATATATCATGTAACCAAAATATCATGAGTAGCCACACTCTTCACTGTTTAGAGCCAATGATGAGGGCGTAAGAGCAAACAGCCAGGTAGTGATTACAGGGCTCAGCAGCTCCTTACAATACTCAGATTTTTGCCTATGTGATGAATATTTCAGATACATCCTGCGATCTTTACATTCTTCTGACAAGAAGACAAGATGCATTTTGCAACTGCTAAAGATTTCTGATTGGCACATATGTTGAAAGACTAGCCCAACACTGAAAGACACAGTGTTCTTCAAAAGCTGTAGCCATGAAATATTTATTCTTTTCTCTTTCATAGAAATGCATTTGATGACTATATGACATAAAGTGCCACTAATAGCTCTGGACAAAATTATATGGCTTTAAAGACTATTAAACTATTATTCTTGGAGGGTGGAAAGGGTTTCATTTGACATATATGATCACAACAGTATTAGCAAGGCTTGGTTTACAACCTACCATGACAAAATGTTGCACATTATCATGTGCATTTTGCACTGGTAAATTCAAATCTGACAATCACAAATAGCAACAATGATAATTGTCATATGTTTAGTAGGTATTTTATCTCACAATACTTTGAATGGGATGTTTATTAATTTTTAAAAACTTTAAGTATGCAACTAAGGGCAAGTGAATACTAATGGCGCTGCTCAAAATATGTTTTGTTTGTATCCAAGAGTATATATTTTACAGAGCATAGGCAAATGAATCCCCAAATGTTATTTAAATCTCTGAAGTCAGCTGAAAAGCAAAGATACTCATACATACATAATGCCTAGCATGACAACCTGAAAATTATGTGAAAACAAAAAGGCTCCTTTGTAAAATTCTAACTAAAATTTTTGATAAAAAGACCTAGAAAGCATTGCTGGAACATAGAAATTGTATTATGAATTTTACATGAAAAATTGTAGGACTGTTGTATCTGCAAACATTATAAAATACTAAAAACCTTAGAAAAATTTAGAACCTTGATAAAATACTAAAATATTAACAAGCTGAATGAATACAGTTATCAACCTGTAAACCACATTATCTCAGTGCCCATTTACAGTCATATGTGTTTCATAAACCTCCTGCTACTGCAAGTCCCTCAGTTGCATTTGCCATTGAATTGCTTGTTTCTCATTATTAGTGGATAAAGAAATGCAGTATAGTCATGCCACACTTTCTAAAATGGTCTAAAAATGCATTCCTGAAAACACAGTTTATCTTTTTCTCACAAATGGATAGGTGCTGTGTTAAATACTTTCCTTTGCCAGAGCAGCCAAGAGAAGGGTAAAAAAAATCAAGCCAAAGTAAATTACTCAGTGGCATCATGCCCAAATCAATCACAGACATCACCTTTTAAATAGTGAGCTGAAACTCGCAAACTGTATTTTAATACAAGAATTTTTGTTTTGAAAAGTTACTTTGCTTAAAAGGCCTTTTAATGTACTTCGGTAGTTGTTCAAATCTTGCATGTTGAGTGGAGTATACTGCTAATTATGCATATATATATATATATATAATGCATATATATATATGCATTATACCTCTTGAAAAAACGTGGAGGGCTGCATGAGTCTGCAATTTAAAAATGGCATGCAATGAGGAAAGTCTATGCTACAACATGAAGTGACAGCAAATATTGCTCCTTCTTGTTCTTTGAATAGGCTGCTAGATTTGCTGTGAACATTTTGTGAAACGGTCAACATTGGTGACTGGAATTTGCCACATACTTTCCTTCTTTCAGAACACCAGGCACATGTTTTACATTACTAAGATTTGTACATGGTTTAATATTCATATTTGAAGAGTAAATACAGATTTACTGTATTTACTGGAAATCTACTGGTATTTTGATGAGGAGCATATAAAAAATTTCATATATCTATATATATCTATAGAACTATAGATCTGTATCTATATGTATCTTAAGTTGCTTTACTATTCTAATGAAAAATAAATGGCATATTTCAACCACCACTATATTTTTATGCAGAATAATAAAAGCAACTCTTTTCATCTTGCAAGGGTCTTGCAACAGTGTGTGAATGTCTTGAACTACTAAACCTAGTGTGCCTGCAACCTTGAAAGGGAAAGGCAAAAGACATAGTGATAAGGATGGACAAGAGCGTCTGTTCAGGAAGTTCTCTGTGAATGATGAGTGGTAGGGAACAGGAACATGTCTTGATCCTGACTTTTATTTTTTTTCTTCTTTTTTTTTTTTTTTTTTGGTTGTGTTTTGGTTTTTGTTTGTTTATTTGTTTTTGGTTTTTGGGTTTTTTTTGTTTGTTTTAAGAGCAAAAATGAATTAACAGAATCTGTCACCAAGCTAAAACAGTGCATCTATATAAGAGATCAAGCCATGAAACTTGAGAATCACAAACTGCAAGAGAGGTTTTACTGCAGGAGGTAGGAAGCAACCAGCTGGCCTAGCACTTGCTTCACCAAGAAACCAAACCGAAGAGTAAACAGTTATGGTTCCGTGGTGGGGATGGAGTAATTAGATATTGTATGTTTCCCTGCTGTTCTTTTTGTTTCTGCTTTCAATAAAGTACCCTTGGCTAAGCCATCTGATTCATATTTGCAAGGAAAGAAAATTAGCTGACTGAGCAACAGAAAGACTATTTTAATTTCTCCAATTTTCTGTGTGGGTGTTTGGGTTCCTGTTTACTACTCCTGAAATTTGAGACTGGCTGTTGTTGCTGCTGCTAATCATGTAGCTAAGTAGGTGGGAGGGCTGGTCCAAATGCTGGTTGTGAATGATTGCTCATAAAAAAGCAGGTGAAATTCAGGTAGGTGTATCAACTATAAATACATGAAAATACCTAGGTACCGTCCTTTGAGGACAGAATGATGCAACCTGACTTCTGGTGTCTGACTCCTTTTTCACACACAGGCAATGCTATAATGTCTCATTCAAGAATTATCCAATGGAGTTTAAGGTACATATACTGTAACATTTATTCAATTGCATAATTTATTTAGTGTTTAACCAAATGGCATTCTCTGACAAATATTAAGGTTTGCAAACCTCTATAATACTCTTAAATCTATGTGTATCTCTTGCTACCTATCATTTATTTAATTGGTGACTGTTTTGTGATGTTACAGAACTTGCATAAGAAAGTCACACTACATATATATATGATGAAAATCTAATCATATGTACTACTAATAAATGGTAATCACATAACACAATATCTAATCTATTGATTCTGGTAATTGCTATGATAAACTTTAACACACTACTCTTTGGATTTCTGGGTGCACGTTCAGCACTTTATCCATTCTTTTTGCAAATTTAATTTCTTAAATTGCTTCAGTTTTGCTATTTACTTTGGCAGAGGAGCAGTGTGGGTGACATTGCAAAGACTCCAAAGTCAATAGAAGATTTTTCATTCCCCTTGTCATAACATCAGACATTGCTATATTGCACAGATGACACATTTCTGTGATAACTTCAGGATTCACAGGTGGCAGCAGAACCACAATGCTGGTGAAACATCTGGATTAACAAAAAAGAAAAAGACATTCTACTTCATGGTGCCATGCTTTAGGCTATAGCAATTTTACAAAATTACTCTAATCTTGGGTAGGGAACATTATACTTCCTACTTGTGTTGAATATTCTGTGCATTGCTTGACTCACACACTCCTCTAGAAATCTTTCCTGATGTTAGTTTTGGACTGTATGTTGGATGAAAACCACATGGCAAAAGCTTGATATAGGGAAGTAGACATTGTGCTCACTGATGTAGAAAGAACTTCATAGCAGCCAAGAAATCCACTACTGTATGTATATTAAGGGGGCATTGCTTCAGCTGTTGTCAAGGGCTCTGAGCACTACCAGAACTCAAAACAGCCCAGCAGAAGGAAAGCTGCATAATCAAACTATTGGTGCTCATGTCCTAATTGCCCACATTAAGCATTCCATGAAGAGGCAGTTCTGGAGGTAGATTAGTTCCATGGACTGATTGTCCAATTCAGTTGGAGTGCCTCAGATGCATTTTGCTGCGTATTCTAGCTTAGTTTTAATTCATTTCAGGAATACTGAATAGATACTGAATATGAATGAAATTTGAACAGTGAGTGGGACTGATCAGGAGACTTAATTCAGAAACACACATCTAGATCTCAACAAAAGCATTAATATAGATACCCTCTACAAAGGGCCTCTATAATTATCTCCCTTAATTTTCACTGTTTTCGCTCACTTTGTTTACAAGATTAATAAACTTTTCTTCTTTATGATATTATGCCTAAAAAATCTCGATATAGTTTTTGCTTGAATAATCTATCCATGATTACCTCTGGACTGCATGAATGAAAAGTTTTTCCTGGCTCTAGTTAGAATAAAAGATTGAACATACTATTAAAGTGCAGCTGCTTGGTTTCTGAGTAGCTTGATGGAGTCTGGCCAGAATGCGGGAAACCACTGGTTACTTCCAGGGGAATTCATTTTTTCAAGCCATTGTTCACATTTCATTCAACTCAAAAAAAGGCTCCCAGAAAGACCTAAATAGGGATATTTATTTACCAAAAATGTTCATTTTTCACTCATTTCACCTCTTTCTCTCACTCAAACGCTAGACCAAGCTCTGTAGGAGAGGAGTGCCTGCTTCCTATTTTCTGCATATTCCATCTGACATACCAGAATAATGAGATCCACAGCTTATTCTCTCTTCCTGAGGTTTTCTAACCAGAGGCAATGAGAGGCTTCATGTGTTTTTCACAACTATCTTACATTTAATTTCTTGTTGTGTGACAAAACTGAGATTTACCACATAACTGGTAAATAAGATATGTGCTCCAGAGCACACAATGTCAGAGGACAGGATTTTGACTAAGCAAGTTGGTCTGTACTAGGAGGTCAATAGCACAGAATAGCAAGGTGAAACTCTTGCAGTTAGCCACCTATTTCTTATCTCAAAAAATTCAATTTTTGAGTCACCATAGTCTTACATGAAAATTGTAAAGTTCTTTGATTCCTTTGCTTGCTGTGCTCATGAAGCCAGAAATACTCTGCTAGTGGCCAAACTTTTGTCTCTTCCATAATGAAGGACTTCCTTTCTTTTCTTCTTTTGCCTTTCTTTTTTTAATACAAATAAATAACATACCACTGGCCACAGGAAAGGCATATGCAACTTGACAGGGATGCATCCAATGGTATGATTATACACACTTTTTGCTTTGGGTAAAACCTATTATGGCTTACTTTGTAAAGGGCATGCTCTTAATAATATCTAACTAACATTCTCTCCTTACATAGAGGAATAATGGGTTATAATTTAAGTCTCAGTTAATATTTATTGTGACTGATACCATATTAGTGATAAAATCAGTAAGTCACTGCTTTTAAAGACAGCTACTCTTACTGAAATATTTGAGTTCCTCCTACATGAAATGAATAGTGACAACCAAGTCCCCAGTGGATTGCAAAGAGCCTCCAGAATTTCCTCCAGTCTCTTTTTAAAGACTCCTTATTTTCATTTCCTTTCTTTTTGGCAGGTATTTATTAGGTGAAAAGAGCTGTCACGATATCACAATTGTGTTTATGATGGAAATGTCTTTTCAAAGATGGTCATAAAGCTCTAGACATATCTGCTGTTACCTAGACTTTTGCTCTTTCTATGGACAGATGCCCTTGATTTTGGATCTTTTATTTTTACTTTAGATGTAACAATCTGTTTTACTTTAGTGGAGAACAAGAAGAATGGGGTTATGTACATCAAAATTAATTTTCATAATTTAGCTAAGAATAAATCCATTAATTGCATTGAAGATTATTTTGAATGTCAAAACCCCAGAGTGGTATGGAAGCTTACTGAATGCAAGCACAGCCTTTATATGCAAAGGTGCAATAGTGGAAGTGCTCAAAAATCTTCTGTATCTGTCTATGTCTATAGACTAAGCCTCTGATACAGTGAGATTTTTTATTCCAATTCAAGGATAATAGATGCATGGCTCAGAATGGCAAATTCTTCACCCAGCAACAGAAAAGACATTTTCTAGAGAGTTGGAAGGGAAAAAATAATTTTGAGATGCTTATGAACCTCATTATTAAAGTGTAGTAACAGTCCAATTAAACCTTGAAATGAATAAGATTCTGACCTAACTTTAAAAGCTTTTCCTTTCTGATTAGCATAAATTTTTCTTGATTTAAACTTGTGATAGTGATCTTCATACAACAGCTGAGTGTACTGGTATTCTGGCCTTCTTCACAATGAACTGAGTTTCAGAACGACTCCCTCCCCCTCAAAAAACAAACCCAAACCAACCAATCAAAACCAAAAAACCAAAGCAATAGAAGCTTTTCCTCCATACTCTGTCCTCAGATTTGTTCTCACATGTTCTCAGAAACCTCCAAAAAGGCAAAACTTGGAACTGAATATATATAACTTTTGATGATTATAGATTTTCTGTACCTGATAGAATGAGATACATATCTCATGACTGTTTGTATTGCTGACCACTATAATGAACTTTCATCCCCTGTGTCAGATAGCAGGTTAGCTGTGGAGCCAAAGGAGAGTTCACAAAAAGGTGAGAGCATACAGGAAAAATAGTGTGCAGCTAACTACACAGGAAGATTTTACTGAGCTTTTTAGAAAAGACCTGCACCCTAAAAAGATTAGCAAAGGAGATATTTTGATTAAATTTTTTACTTCATTTATATTTTGGATATTTGAAAAAAAATCATGAGGTAAAGAAGATAAAATTTCCCTATCATCTGTGTAAAAATGTTAGCTATACTGAAGCTGTGTATGAGAACAAAATTCATTAATAAAGACAAAATATTACTATTTTGTTGTGAAAGAGGATTGATAAGCTCCTAATAGATTAGTAACTTTCTCTCCTATACATTTTCTGGACTTTAGTACCTTTTTCCTAGTAAAACCTTCTAGAGTGAAAGGATTTTTGGTATCTGTTAGAGTGAAATAGCTTCATTTTCCTTAAAATAAAAAAATAAAAAAGAGTTTTTCTCCAAAACTAATTCTGAGGATCAGCTGGAGAGGGTCCACAGCAGCTGATTTCAAGTAGCACATAAGAAGAAAATGAGGCCTTAAGCCCCCCTAACCTCCATTTTAAAGAAAATCTTTCCATGGGGTATTTATTCATTGTTTCATATGTAGATAATCCTTTGCAAATGGCAAAGAACTAGAAATTAGAAAAATAGTAAGCAATAATACCACTGGGAGTCATTTACTTGGGGTTCACTTGCCTAAAATTACTACAATTATTAAATATGTTGGAAAGAAATAATGAAACACTACATTGCCTCTACAAAAATGTACAAATCATATTTCCTCTTACAGAAATTGTTTGAGAGATATTAAAGACCATTATGTCATGATTCAGCAAGTAAATTCACAATTTACTTGCAATTTAAAAGAAAACTAGATTCACAAACTATCATTTATTGACAAATGGATGGAAGAAAATATATATATATTCTCTGTGTCCAAAGAGAGACTTTGCATTTGGCACATTTGTAGGTTTCTAAATTAATGTGTTTTGCCAATAGTTTTCCTATAAGTATGTGATAGCCCAGTGACCTTCAGACTGCTCTGGGGTACCTGAGGCCACGTTGCCCTGTAATGTTTCCATCACAGGAGATGATGCTCAACAAGGTTGCAGTGCTCTTCAGAAGAAGTTTTTTAGGAAGAGCTGTGCTAAAGAGCTTTGATTCTTGCTGCAAATTGGAGACTCTGTTATGAAATAAGCTGTGACTGATGATCAGTCAGTGACCATTTCCATAACCATTATGCCATCAGTAATTTATCAAGGTACTATTCCTGATGTTACACAGCTTGGATAACTGAGGGACAGAAGTACATGCTGTGATTTCAAAATGCATTTCTAAAGATATCCCTTATGCATAATCTGCATAAGGATTCATAAGTAAAATAACCTATACCATGCTCTGAGCATTTAAAAATCGGCCAGGACTACAATAAACTTTTGACAAAAAATTTTCCCTAGAAAAATTTGATATTTTCATTGGAACACTTAAATGAAAATTTTCTCATCAGATGGTTTATCATAATTTGCCATTGTGGTCTGAAACAAAATAACTTGCTGTGTAAAACAAATTGATTGCTTTAATATAAGGAATTAATATAAGGAAACTTATATTAACTCCACTAGATGATTCAAAAATATGTCTATTTCCTCTTTCCTTTTTCTTTCTGTGTTATTAAATATCTACCATAGCTCAGTGATTTTTGGTTTGCTTTTTATTTTGTTAGCACAAGAGAAAGATGCCATATATAAAAGCACCTGTATTTGAAAAATGTTCTCTAATGACACACCCTTTTCTACACAAAAACACTAATGAAAAAATTGCCACAGTTACCTTTATGTCTGTAAAGGGCTAAAATACATACATATACGACATGGATATGAACTAAGTCAGAAAGTACTCTTTTTGGTATTCACAATGTTTAATTTATGCATTTAACTTCAGGTCTCTAAATTGGGAGCCAAGTTCTGCAGGCAGCATAGAAAGAGACAGGCTGTGCCACCACACAGTGTAGAGTATGAGCACTGGAATGAGCTCCTAGAGCAGCCTCCCTCTCTCCACTGACTATGGAGAGCTTAGTGAGGCTAACTTACATACATGCACCTTAAGTTAGATACCTAAAGCAGATGGACTGAACACCTGTCTTTGTTTTCCACAGAATTTTTATTATATTTGGCTTCGCAGAAGGTCTTTTGCAACAGCAGAGGATTTTGCTGACCTGAACAAAGTACTAAAAATATTGTAACAGTGACCTGATGTAGCTAAGCTCATCCCCAGAATTGTCTTTCTCTCTTTTTCATTTATAGTATCCAAATGGCAGGTTCACATTTAATATAAAAAAAGAGTATCTTGCTTTGATCTGTAGTTTCTGAGCTGTCCCATTTACACAAAACACATAACATTCTGTGGGCTCAATCTCACTGCACTATTCCAAAACCTTCAATATAAAATCTAAATTAAAGAAAAATGAATGCTTTTTCTGGGCTTAAAATAATGGGAAAATAGACAGATACAACAAAACAATTTTCTCAAATGTTTTCTGGCTAAAATGAGGAAAAAATTCTTTATGATTTTACTACGAGTTGCAAGGTTTTAAACAAATATTTACATTTATAAGTATAGATATATTTTTAATACTCCTTACAGTTGCAGATAACACATTTAAAATAACTCTATATGCAGACTCACAATATCTTGTTGTCATGTCTTTTTCATACTGTATAAAACTTCAATTACATTTTTTGGCTCACTCATATAAGAGGTGACCTTAAGAGGTGATAAGAAAAGGGAAATGGCAATTTGGAAGGGACAGGACATAACAAGTCCTGTTGTAAACACAAAGACTAAAAATGTGTAAGAGATAAATAAGTTAGTACAAGAGTAGATAAAAGTTGTATTACTTTGTTCTGCCTGTCTCCAGACAATAAAAGGAAGAACTGGTTTTTGGGTCATGGGTAGAAGTAGGCAGCTAACCCCACTGGTGCAGACAGGCAGGCTGTGTTCTAGTAATAGAATTTAACTGCATAAAAGAAAGCTTTTTAAGACTTGAATTTTGTTCAGGATTCACACATGCTAAAATTCTACAGAAAATTCAGCAATTTTCCCAGCAATTTAAAGAGTGAACTGGCCACCATGCAATTTGAGGAATTTACAGTTTGGAAAGCATTTTGGCAGGGAAGGGTTGTACATGCAGGGTGATGGGAGCAGAAGGGGTCAACTACATTTCCTTGAGGAGGACGTGTTATACAGTTTAACAAGAATACAAAGATCAGCTCTGTTAGCAATTAATAGAAAATTTCAAAAATGCTGTAATAAGAATAGATAGGGCTCTGTGTGAAGGAAACAGAACTGTCCAGTACTGTTAAGAACAGCACCAATCTCAGTGGGATGTTTTCACTGGTGAGCTTGGAGACTTTTTAATGAAAAAAATATAAATGAATGTACTTCATATATGCCTGAAACGGGCAGGCAGTTGAATGAGATGATCATTGTAGATCCTGCTCAAGTGATATGATCTATTCTATTCCATTCTCTCAATATTTTTGTAAAATTGAAGGAGCTGCAATGTTTTGCAAATAAATTCAGTGCTGCCACTGGTGAAGTTTTCTTCATTGAACATTCTGTAGTATTCCAGGAGTTTTAGTGTACTTCATCTTTTTAAGCTCCTAGACAGCCTTGATAAAGGTCTATTTAAATTGGTTGACCTCTATACTAGAGCTCCAGATAAAGACCTATGTAACCAAATGTCCCAAATGTTCACAACAACTTGCCTCTCTTTCAGGGACAATTTATTTCACACAACTCTTCCTGGGGATCTTTTACTTATTTATTTCATCTGGCCTTTAGATTACTCACCCCTTTTTGGATGAGGTTATTGATAACAAAATTTAACACAACCTTTTTTTTAAAAAAAGCATGTATTGTTTCTATTAAAGTTCCTATGCCAATGATTTTATACTGCTTGGAAATGAAAAAGACATTTAATGCTGACTATTAAACTAAAAAACTCTATGATTTAATAAAGACATAACAAATGTCTTTCTCTTTATGACAGAAAAAAAATTCTTCTCTAATATCTTGTGATCTGGGCTAGAACTGAATTTCTGTGACAAATGCACACTCATCTGCAGAGATTAGAGATCTACTTAAAACAAATCAAAACCACTCAACGTATATGCATTGGTTTTACATACCAGTGTGTTGACCCCTCTAAGAGACTGAAAGGTTTTGAACTTCAGCACTGTCACTTGAACAATAATTTAAGATTCCAGTAATGTCAAGCATATCAGATGAACATGAAAAGCTTGATGTGAGCCCTTGGGTGAGGTGAATAATATAGACATGAAATTGTTGAAGGAGAAGAGCTTCAAGCCACAAGGAGAACAGATAAATAAATGTGTTTGTTTGGGGAACAAAACATCAGCCAGGCCTAGTGCAGAATTTTGAAAAAGACCAAACTATAGATATTTAGTCAGTCTAGTAAACTCTGGGTGCATTCTTCAGTGATAAATAGAATAAATGCCCATACAAAAACATTACAATGCTGTTTTACTCAACTACCCTTTTTTTAAGGTAATCCTAAAAATTTTTCTGTTTGCTCCTGTATCACATGTGGTTCTACTGAAGAGAGGACTTAAGAAAGGATATTTCAAACTAATCTCCAAACATTTATTTTATTAAAAACCATAACACCGATAAACTGAAATTCCAACAAAAAATAATTCAAAAGCATCCTGTCTGTAACTTTGCTTTAATGACATGAATTATAGTTGAAATGTCTAGAAGTCAAACTTTCTCCTGCAAAAAGACTAGAATATCAGACATTTGAGAGAAAATGCAAATGATAATAAAATGTTGAGACAAACTGCAACTTTTATATATAGAACCAAGAAAAATTGTGGGCTCTTTCCTAATGTTTCAGGTTTGGAAGCTTGTTTCTTTTAAAATGCCATGCAAAGCTGCAGGAATTATTCTCTACATCCATCAACTGGTTTGATTAATCTCCTAGAAAAATTTCAATAATGATCCACAGAAAATTCAGACAATATCATACAGGAAGGTCTGGAAGAATAGAGAATACATCACTTTCAAGGATGACACCATGTTCCATTAGTCTGAGTTTGGCTTGACTTTTTAAGTGGCTTTTAAAAATATTTCTGAATTTTTAAACACATTAGAGAAAAACCACAATGCTTTTCAGATGATAAGTATGTAAAGCATATTTTTCTGTAGCATAATTGAAACCTAATTAATCTTTTCCCCTGGAGATCTCTTAGAGCTGAGGGTAGTGACTATCATAGAAAGAGGATTCAGTAATGAGAGGCATTTCCATTCACAAACATTTCCTCTTGGAGCATCAAAGGAATGTTTGGAAATATGTTGCAACAATTTGACTTAAATGTTTTGATTATGCATTACATATGCCATTTAACCTTGCTGTACCTCAGTTTCCACATATATGAGAAAAAGAAAGTAATATTTACTTAATATGCTCACATGGTTTTTGCAAAAGTATATTAATTAGTACTTGAGCTATACTTGAGAAGTATTATATACTATCTCAACTGAAACTTTCATGAATCCTGAACACTGCCTTGGGAAATAATGTCAATGTTTTTTTTTAATGGCTCTTAATAAGATGTCACATTCATAAGAAAACAATATGTGAACATATTTTACTAGAGAAGGGAATTAAAGCATCTTTTTATTTGTCTCTAGCCCTTAATAATATTACAATATGAGAATAATATATGAAGAAATGTTATTTGAGAGCAGAAATTAAAGCATAAGAATATCTTTCAGAGAATGAATGCAAAGCCATAATTATCTGGCAGCAGAACCTGTGCATAGGACAAGCAGTGTATGTAGATACAACCAATGCCTTTACTTTGCTATCAGTTCATTCATATCACACATTATGAGTTAAAATAGCAATAGAGATTAAACTCTGTCACAACTCCTTCCTGCTTCAGTTTGTTCTGTTCTTCATTTGAGTTTTCTAGTCACACAGAAAAGGATTAAGCAATGTACTTCAAACTTGGTTTTGGATGTGTTACACAAAACCCCAGTACCAATGGCTGTGAACACCTTTCCTTCAAGCCCAAAAAGATAGTGCTTTTAGATTTGTATTGAATCTAAAACTAGATTTCTACTAGAAGAAGTGGAAAAGAGGTTATCCTACTTAATGCTTTATGAAATACACAGATGAAGACCAGTATGTGCTCTATACAACTATGCCTGTGAACATGGCCAGAATTTTATCACCAGAATGTAAATATGGGAGGTTGTATCTGCCAAGCATTTTGTCACATTATCACTTAAACATTTGTAAATAAGCCAGAAAACTGATGATGAAAGGATAAAATGCATCTTAACTTTCACAATATTTTTCTAACAACATATAAACCGTATAATAATAATGAAGCTTGAGTCAGTGCTGAAAAAATTTAAAAATGATACTTCCATCTAAGATAGAAAATAATGTCTTTTAGAAAATTGAATAAAAATTATTTTCAACATAGATTTTTCTACAAAGATTTTCACATTCATCCTTCAAAATTTTCAATTTGTCTGACAACAGGATTTGATTTAAAGTTTAGAAACACATTTTGAACTCTAAAATGATTTCTTTTGGTATTGTGGCAATACTAGCCAGTACTACTTGTGACCTGTTTTTTTTATACTTTAATCTTTCCACCTCCAGAGAACATATTTTGTTTTTCCATTTAATTTATTTATTGTTTTGGTATGTGAGGTTGTTTTTTTGGAGGGTGTGTTTTGGTTTTTTTATCTTTGCCTATTTTTATATTTCAGTATGAAATTATTATTGTGACTAAGCATTCAGTTACTTCAATTTTTTTTTTAAATGGTTTAAATTACTTTTATTTTCAATCTATTTTTAATCACAAGAAGGGATTTGAATCATTCAGATACTGTTCTCCAAACACAACAGAAAATCAGAAAAAAATCATAATATCCACTTGTGTACCCCTATTAGTGTAAGATCAGTGCTCAATACCACTGGTCCATAGAGGTATTTATATATATTTTAAATAAACATAGAAACACATGAGAAGTATTATGCATCTATTGTGAATAATTTAAGTATTTCTTTTAGCATGGCAAGGAGCTCTTGTTAAGTCACAGGTACTTAATTTTCATATCTCTCTAGGTACTCAAGAACACCAAATTATCAAAAGTACTCTTCTCACCACATACACTTCCTGCTTCAGTGCTTCCAACTGGTAGGCATCTGCTCTTGGGTTACACTCAAGAAGTAAAGGCTGCTGGCAGAGAAATACTGCACATCTCAGAGGCTTTCCCTGTTTGTGAAGTGGTTTTACTCATTTCTGCCTTTAATAGTCTTCTGGACTTGCTCTGCAAGCCAGCAAGTACTGGTGACTCAAATACATTTCTTAATCACTATAGCTTCAAGTATCTATTCTTATCAAAATATTACCTCAATAACTAGTAAAGAAATGATTGTAGGACTGCTGCAAGTTACTTTTTTAAACTTACAGGCCATCTCATTACAGATGCTATTCAATTCACAATGAAGTCAATAAAGTCAATAGAAGTCTTCTGAATAATTCTCTAAGAAATAAATCCATTTATTTCTTTATTTGGCATTTGATGTGGCCACTCTCCCCGCCCCCCCTCAAACGTACACAAAGAACCATGTATTTATCTCTAAACAAATTATTTAGATGAAAACATCTAATTACAGGACACGGTTCTTTCATTTACATCTCATGTAACTTGCCATTTTTCATAACATAATAAAGCTTTTCTGTGTAGTTTTATATTGAATGTGTTGTTAAATGTACAAGAAGAACTAATGAGACAGCCTAGGACTGACAGGTGAAGTTCTAAGAAGTTTAGTCTTTTATCTACCTGAGATGTCTAACCAGAAATACAAGGCATTTTGCTGTGTGATGGGGGCTTTTTCCCCTACGTTTCTTCAGATGTCATCCTGAAATAAACATGCCAAAACTCTGCTTTGCTGTCTGCGTCATCAGAGCTTGCAAATGCTAGCACTTCTCTGACAGGCATTGTGAATCACAGTTATTTTTTCTCCCAATGTCTACGAGGTCTGCCACCTGAACTGGCATAGTGTATAAGTGCCATCAACTTCTCCTCAGGGCTTACAAGCTATATTTGCTCTTTCAGAAGAATCTGAAAATGTTGTGAACCATAACTATGTTTCTGAGAGAACTTACAAGTTCTGCCATCTGTGCCTGCAGTGCTTCAGAACATCATAATATGGATATGGAGATATTTTCATCATGGGGTTTATGATCTCTACCAGCTGCATCAGCAGAGATTGTTAGTGCTGTGAACCACAACCATTTATCTCTCAGCACAGATGCCTGCTTTACTTTTTCATTAATGGTCTATATCTGTTTGACCACTGTTATATATACGTGTACATTTTTCAGCAAAAAGGAAAGCAAACAACCAAAATAATAATTTAAAGCTGATCTTTAATCACTGCAGATCTGGGTAAATTTCTAAATATTTATGGAAGTTTAACTATGCCTTGTTTAGACCAGGAATTTATTGCAAATGCAATTATTGTGATTGCCATATCACTTGTAAGCCTTTTTGTAGTCTGACAAAGCTGCAGCTCTTGCTGCTATTCACAGATTTTGAGAAAGTATTTTGTTTCCTAAATATGATGTAATTCTCTTTATGCCGTCCTGACATTTTCCAACTGTCTTTGGTCTAGACCATAACATGAAAAAAAAACTGTCCCTATGAAGGAAACTTTTGCTCTCGTTAGCTGTCATGAAGGAGTTTTGGCACACAGTGATACATCACTACTTTCCCTACATTGGCCCTGGGAAAGAAATGTGCTAGGTGTCTATGAGGAGTAGCAGCAGATCCAGATGGGTACAACGAGGGCTGTGTGTGTCAGAGGGGAATGCAGAAAGAAGCTCTAGCTTCTCCATATGTTGACAGAGAAAGAAGCCATTGACATGCCAAGAAGCTCTTGACTGGCTGTCTAAATGGGGAAGTCAGGGATATAAGGGAAAATAGTTTGAGATTTTACTACTGATGTCATTGTGTACCTGTTGCATTTCAATGTGCCAGTATGGGAAAGGTATAGGTCTGGAAAGCCTAGTAGTAAAATGCCTATAAATTAACAACTAATGGACTTTCCAATTACAGCTTTGAAGATACTGGGTTTATATATCTATAATTCTGTGCCTGTGTGTGTGTACACAAGCCTGACCTGATACAGTTAGACTCAATTTAATTTGACTGTGATGAAGTGCCCAACCAGAAATACTTTGTGGATACATGGAGTTTTGAGGAAAAGGCCTTATTTCTTATCAGTCCCACGGAGACTGGTTTGGTAAGTGGGATTTTGCAGATCTTGCCTTTGGGGCTGTCTGGCTGTGTTGGTTGCCCACAGCTGGGGACACAAAGGACCCCAAAGCATCGAGACAGAGAATCTGGCACTCGGTGGTTCCAAAAAGCAATTAAATCTGCCTCCTGCTAATCCTAGACTTTCAGACCAATTTTAAGTTCCCTTTGTAATCTGGGTTTTGGAAATCAATAAACAGACTGATTTTGGGAAAACATTTGCTTAGGTTGAAGATAAGCGTGTTGGATTTCCATTATAAATGCAGAGATTTCAAAAATGAAAATACTAAAGTCAGTTTTCATTATTTAAAAATTTTTATCCAAAAATTACTTACGGGTTATGCTGTTGCTGAAATTGTGGAGGAGATGTAAAGTTTCTATATGAAACTAGGTCTTAATTTTTTTCTTTACTGAATATGAGCAAAAATTCCAGAATTTTTAGCATTTGAGTTGTAATATCTAAACCACTGAAAGTAATAGAACCTTGTAAGATTAACTATTGCTTATCAACTAATACCTATCTTGCCTTTTAAAAAAAAATCTTGTAGCTTTGGATCAGTGTTGGAAAACTACATATGCTAAATTTTATACAAAAGGCAAATGTTCAAAGGGAAAACAGGAGTATGAATACTTTATAACTTTCTTATATGCTGATTCTACTATAATATTTACTGGGCAGTGCCTTGATCCACATCCTCAGGAGCATTACAAATTTAAGTTCTACTCCCTATTTACAGTGTACCAGTGAGATACTTGATATTTTGTTCCTTGCTGGCATTAATATTTTAGCAAACCTGACATATGTTTACATACATATGTTTCCATGTCAAATCACATTATTAATACTTCCAAAAGTCTATTTTTGTAGCTGTATTGCTTTCTGCATTTTTTCTGTATTTTAAGAAAAGGAATGCCAAAAGTTTTCAAGTAAACTAATTTGAAAATTTGAATTGATGCTTGTTGATTTTTCCTGCTTTTCTACTACATATGTCAATTGAGAACACAAAATTTTTAAGTTTTAAAAAGCTGTGGAGGGAGGAGACTAATACGAAATATTTCCCTTTCTGAATCAGTGCACAGCACTGGGAAAGACAAAATCAAGATCAAAATAAATGTGGAACTGCACCTGCTTCTTGGAAGTAGGTGGTATTTAAGCTGCATTTAATCTTGGTATTTACATACAGAGAGACAGCACACTGGCAAAGAATCCACATGAACATGGTCTAGGTACTTACAATTAGGGGATCATTACTAAACCAAATTATTTTCATGAGTAAGTGCATCTGGCCATTATGCCATTGTTTAGAAACCTGCAGTCAAATCTGTAAGCAAACTGGAAGGAAACCGGTAAATTGCTAAAAAAAACCCAACTTCATCCTAAATGACTTTTTAATGGGCCGCCTGCCTGATTTTCCTTTTTTTTGTAATATGAACATGACAACATTTAGAGGCCTTATTGATCCCCAATACTTAACTGTTAGGTCATATGAATAGCAAATGAAATATGATATAAAATATGCAAAATAATAGTACATTAGCCTAAACAACACTAATAAATTGCAAAGCTTAGCATGAAATTGAAAATCACTAATGGAGCACTGAGCAGTTTGTTGAAGCAATGAGCAGTCAAAGAATCATACATAATGTAACAGTACAATTGCTAACAGCAGGTTCATAGAAGACAATTTAAACTTATTTTTTATGGACAAGAGGAATTGATCTTTGAAGCAGTTCCTAAGGAGATTCCACTTAGCTCGAACAGCATCTTGGGATTGAGTTCTGGTGTATCCCTTGCATCAAATACATATTCATGAACTTCCAGAAAACACAGATTTAAATTACATATGAGATTATGGTTTATGAACTTAAACCAGGAGAGATAAAAATATTAGACATATGGAACTAATACCTGAGACTGCTATTGAATTCAATGGTTATGACAGTCCTGCAGGTTCCACTGAAAGGTAGGTAATGTGTAATGAGCTTCACTTCTTAAAATTCTTGGGAGTTACAAATATTAAAAGCTATGAACACAAAAGATGAATATGTTTCAAAATCATAATATGCTAGAGGATATTCTATTTTCTCAAAGCCATCTACATGAAAAATCAACTTATGTTTAATGTAGTTGGTATCAAATGCACTTTTTCAAGGAGCAAGACTGCTTGACAAAATGCAAGTCTTTACTATGTGCTGATAGGAAAAGTTCTCACATTTGTGGACATTTGGGGGAAATTTACATCATATTCAATTTTTACTTTTGCAGCATTTTCCCAATGAAATATTAAATTTTATGTTGTCTAGCAAAATAAGTCAAAAAGGTTTTATAAAATTTAGTGTGCCGTAAGATCTGATGTATTTTTAATACATTTAAATTAAGAACTGAAAAGGCAAATGTGAAACTCTTGAGATCGTATGCAGAAAATATTTTTGTCTGCTAAGAAATATTGGAATTGTAGCACAGTAACTGTTAATTTTGAGTTATAAGCAGCCCATATAATCTTTGATGAGCACGGCTCTTTTCTTCCAATTCCTTTCAACTCAGTGTATGAATTTAGGCCCTTTTAATGCTGTTATTTTGCATTTGGGTGTTGTGTAGGCCCAATCTCTGGCCTCATTAGCATATAGGTCTTATAGAAATGCTGAAAAAACCTGCAGAAAAATTATGTACAAGAAAACTGGAGAGCTGGCACAGATGGGTCATTTTTTGATTAAAATGTAAAGTATTGAATGGTGGAGGATTTTTGTATTAATAAAGTTTTGTGGACAGATTGTTACTACTTAAGCCTAGTCATATAGTTCACAAACCTAAAGCCACAATTAATTGAACACCAAGTAGGTTGCCTAGGAGCAACAGTTCATGTACTCACTGTGCAATCAATATTGTAGTTACACATGTTGAGATCCAAGGAATTGTTTGCAAACGTAGCAAATGCAAAACCGTGCAAGGAACTCCATCATCCCAAGGCTCTCCCTGATATAAAGGTGGGATGACTGAGGGAATGTGGACTCATTGCCATGTTATATTGTTTGTTTGCTCTTAAAACTCCAAATGCCATAGCCTAAGTACTTCCTGGAGGAAACAGTCCCAAAATTACACGGATAAAGTGTTTCTTCTGTTTCTTCTGAACATCCTAGACGTATATTATGAAAGATACAGTTCATTAAAATTTCATAGTACAGCTCTGCAAGTAGCTTGTGGCTTCAGGGAAGCAAATGAAGACCTACAATTTAATAGCCCTATCCCTGTTAAAGACATAGGTTCCAATTTAAAACAAATTTCTCATCACAATAATTGAGGTTAAGGTATTCCTCCATACTTTTGTTTCACCAAAATGAGATATACAACTTGCAACTTGCAGTTCTGAGCATAAAATACAGATAAAATACTTATGCATCAAAAAGTGTTGAAGAACTTTTTGATGATATTGAAGTTTAGGCTTTACTTGTCCAGCTCTGATCTCACTACTAGCCAAAATGAAATAATTATTTTATAGTCTAACTGTAAGCATGCTCTTATGGTCAGATAGCTATTAATCTACTTAGCAATAACATGGCTAGGATATTTTTTACATGGCTTATTCTTATTTTTAGATTATTCAAGTATTTTCACAACCTAAACTGTCTTTTTTTTTTTGCATGTTTGCTTTTTTTTAAGGTCCATTTTCTTCTTGGGTGTCAGCAAAGCGCAAGTTCACAACTTCCTTGTCTCCTAGCTTTTACATCAAGTAACCATGAATTGATGAAAAGTATTCCATTTCCACAGTGTTCCACTCTGATGCTAGTATTCAGGGTTTTTTTCCTCTGGGATAAACTTCTTATCACACTGTGCAACGTGTGATACAAGGATGCTAACATTTTCAAAAGAGGCTACGTTAGAAATTGGCCTCTTAGTTAATAATACCTGAATGAAAAGAAACTCCCTGTAGATCTAAGAAAAATTAAATATTCTCTATTTCTCTCATCAAATAAATAAAATCATAAAAATGAGTGAGGTGACACTAAGACTGGAATATAGCATTTGGAGAGTGAAAGTAAGTGGGCTGGTGCTGGCTTGAGAAGACTGATACAGTGAAATTGGAAATTGAGGAGCTGAAGTGATATGGAGGATCCATGATGAGCCATGGGATGATACCAGGGAGGAAGAAATCAGCATACCTGACACATAACATATAAATTACTTTACCTTAGGCAATCCTACTTGTCCCCACAAAGTAGAGGGGAGTAGTGAGAGAAGACAAGTGAGTTATCAGCAACTCAACATGGCCACTGTTGTTCATTTCCTCTCTCAAAACCCATGGGAAGGAACAGCAAACTAACAACCAACAGGGCTCAAAATGTGCCTTAATTGCTTTATTCAGAAAGAGCACAGAGCCTTCAGAAGTACTGCTGAAGTCACCGCCATAGCAGGAGTGGTGACATGGCAGGGGTCACGGTGAGGTGGGGTCTGTGCGCGTCTGTGCGTGTGTCTTCGATCTTCAGAGAATATTGGGAATCTGTGCTTAGACTGGGCCAGCATTGCAAGTCCCAGTCTTTAGAAATGCTATGTATATCTACTTTTGGAATATTCTCATCCAATTATGTCTTAAAATATAAATGAGGCAGGCTAAAGTAGAGTTGATCTAGATCTTCCAGCTCACTGCCACTTCCTCCCACAACTTTAAAAATGGTCATCAGAATAAGTATTAGACAAATTTTAAGACACAAAATATTGGAAATAGTTTTCCTTAAGTCACAAATGAAAATATACTTTAACAAGGATCATGGCTTGTCTTCAAAAGAAGAGCATGGGAATTTTTCCAGTTCATCAGCAGCATTTAAAAATCATCACTTACTTCCGAGAGCTGAGCAAAACTAAAATTTTGATCCAACAAGTTTCTTAGTCTAGAAAAGGCTGAATTCTCAGCAGCTCAGTTGTGTGAGAGAGAGAGAGAGAGGAATAACTTCATGGGAGATGCATGCTTATTAGGACCTGTACCATAACCTAGAATATTTGCAATAGCAGAAGAATAGAATACTGGAAGATCTGTATCTCCTGTTATTGCTAGGCTTAGGAGAAGAAGTAAACACAAAAAAGTGCAGTAATGTCACATATATATTACTTCAGATTTTCTATGTGTTTTAGGATAATTTCACGGCTCTCTGAATTCATCCAATAACAGTAATTAAATATCAAATATTGCTTTTTCATAATCTCCAATAGCTATTTGGCTTTATTCTCCTAATAGTTTTCATTGTAAAGACATGAGCCATCAATAGCTTACTGCTTTGGGATAGATATGAATACCAGATAATGCAATAAGTCTATCAAGTAAAGCAGTAAAAGAGAACCCATGGAAAAAAAAATCTAAGGCTAAACCTTTATTTGTTGTTTAGGAAGAATAGGACCCTGAAGCTATATTAAATGCAGAAGAGTCTCCCCCCCTCCCTTCCTTACATGTTTCCTTCCTTCTTCCCTCTCTCCCATCCCTTCCCTTCATCTGAGTCTCTGTTCCCTTCCCCTCTGTTTTTGGTCAAAATTGTCAGCAACCACCAACAAGAACTGCTAGCATATGAAAACTCCCACTCCTGTGTAACTGCTTTTTTTATTCACTCTATACTACTACTGTATAGGTTTACTGATATAGTTCCCTGCATAATAAAAGACAGATCCCCAAATTTGTGTCACAATTTAGTATACAAAATATTCTGCTTGAGCTGCAGTATATATAGAGAGAGTACTACAAATAATAAAATTATAATTTTATATATTAGCATAGGTAAATACAATAAATGTATACTACATTATTTTATTCTCAGAAGTTCTCTTGACCACTGGGAAAGCTCTGAAGATCATTAAAATATATTTTAAAAAATATCCTTTAGAGAACTCTGAGAATATTTACTTGGTACACCCAAACATATGGTGATTCATTATGATAAATCATACTTCTAATAGTTTTTTCTTTCTTTTTGAAATGCATTTTGTTTCTGTGAAAGGCACAAAATAGACGTCCCTCAAATCCTGAGCCTTGCATTGTTCTCATTAAAAAAAAGCTACCCCAATTTCCCACTGGCATACATAATTGCTGCCATTGAACTACTATTTGTGACAGTAAGACAGCAGTGTGGTCTATATGCCCCATTCAGTGCTCACTGTTTCTACCAATAGTGCAAACTAGAGTGCCATTTGTGGCATTAGCTTTTGTGGATATAACAACCTGTCAATTAGGAAGTGAATTAAATAATTCACACAATAATCATCATGTAACAAGCCTCAGTCCCTGCTAAGCTGAGCTATTTTCAAACTGGCAAATCAGAGCCTCTGATCTAGAGCTGTGTGCCATATAGATATCTCAAACATGTTCATCTGATGATGCATTTGTACTTACTGCAGCATTAAAATATGATAGATTCAGATCTTGTTATTACTTTACCATTTCACTGGTGTGACACTCATGGTTGCAGGTAATGAACAAACACAATACACAACAAGGGCAACCATCAAGATACCACTTTTCTTCATTAAATAACCTTGAAGGTTAATTAATTTGCATTAAACTTGCCAATTTTAGCTGGATATAAAAATATACAGAAGAAAGCATTTTTAAACTTGTAATGAACCACCTGAAACTGATTTTTTTGGTTGTTAGAAGTAGCTGACTTTGACCATCCTTAGAGTAGTTTTTCAATGGTATGCTGGAGCTACATTATTACTATAACTACTGTAATCATCATGACAATAATGATTTTGCTGAAACCCAAATGTGCGAAATTAAGCCTTTAACAACTGTAAATCTGTCCAGCAATAAAGTCAATGAAAGGTCATTACACTATGTACAAGAAGGATGTTGCATTCAGACGACACATGGTTGCATTGCATCTGTACACTGGCTTCTCTGGTGGTTTCATAAAGAATGGATGATCATAATAAAGTGCAATACCAAATGTTTTCTAAGCTGAAGTTATAATGTAGGAAAAAAACTATACCGCATTTTACTTACAATCAAACTACTGAGCTTATTCACTCTTTTAAGGAAAGGTGATATTACAGGCAATTTGGTAAGTCACTCCAGTATGACAAGCGCACATATGTTTATATGTTAATTTAATCCACTTGGATCCTCACACACAATCAGAACAGGATATTTCATTAAAATGTCAGCACTTCCAAATTAGAAAAAAAGTAAACTCTGGAGGTAGTGAGGCAGACTTTCAGTCTGTAACAGTTGATCTGTACTGGATGCCATTTTGCTTCTGGTTCTAAATCAAGCCAAAAAGTACAAAGAATAAAATACCATACAAGAAGGAAGAAATGGCATTCTAAGCACTATGTAGATTTCAGGAGTAGATAAAACTCTACAGAGAATCCTAATCTGTTTTTGTTTCACCATTACCATCTTTCCTTCTTTGGGAGAGGCAGGGCGATAGAGGCAGAATATGCTCTATTAAACATAAAACACAAGAATGTTCTGTACAAGTAGAAATGACTAGGTCCTCCTTACCATGGCACTTACAGTCCTATTAGTCAAAGACATCATACTGAGAAGCTTAAGTATGACTTAAGATGTTGGTGAGACCATACTGACAAAGTATGGAAAAAGAGGAAGATACAAGGAGAAGTCCTGACAGAATACAAATGCAGTATATAAAGCTCAGATAAAAAGAAAATACATATAAAAAAAAAAGAACATAGAATTAGAGGATAAAGAAAAGAAAGTTTTCCGTAATGAGAGCTGAAACATCCCAAACAACAGAAAATATAGAAAATAATGGGAATGACAGAGACAAGGCAAACAAAGGTTATAGAAATCAGCCAAGGCTAGCATGAACAGCATTGTATTGGGTTTTATGAATGTGGCAAGAGCCCAATTTGTCCCTGCAGTAGTTGGAAGTTTCTGTACCTTGCTTGCAGAACCAAACCCACCTATGATGGTCTTGGGAGCAATGCATTTACATCCCCACGATGCAGGCTCAGCACTCAATAACCTCTGCTGATCCTGAACCAGCTGTGCAAGGAGACTACTCTGTATCTCTCTTATGGTCAATCTGGCACTCAAAGAAATAACTGGGAGTTGACTGAACTTCAGTGTCAAAGATAAGATATCTAGACGTAGATATGAACAAATAAGGAGCTAGTGAAACATGCAAAGGAGAAAGGTAATAGAAAGTGAAAAGGAAGAGAAACTACTGTCAGAAAAAACATTTTAGGCAGATGGGAAGAGCTGATTTGATGGAAATTTTAAATGCTTAAGTACCAGTCAGATTATGTTCCTAATCTTATGAACAATGAGATCTGGATTAATATTCTCATAATAAAAATATGTGTCAGAATAAAAATATCAGAAGTGTACAAATGCTGCAGTTCTGGTTGAAACTTCTTTTTGCAATAATTTACTTTTAAGCAAATAACATAAGGGTAAAAGAAACACTCCTGCAGGCCACCATTCAATGGTAATGCTCAATTCAACTAGCTTAACTGAAAGTGTATGTCAAACACTGAAATACATCACAATGTAGATCAGTCTTCTAAGGGTAAAGATCTCTTAGATGGGAAGATTTCAAATCAGATGACAAAAATATTATAAGAGTTTACAATGAAATTCTTTAAAAGCACCTGTATCATCCAGAATTCAATGGTGAATAATAATAGAATGTTTAATTTATATTCCTTCTTCACTTCTAACAGAATGCAAACTTAAATTAAGACATGTTCTTTCTATTCTATAGAAGAGGTATCATATAAGCCTGTATGTATTGCTCTTCATCCATGGAAAACTTGTACTTGTGGTTGTAATTTTCTTTTGTATTCTGGTTTTTTGATTCTTCACAATGAGGACTAGTCTGAATACTAGAGAAATTTAAATAGTTTTAAACAGAGATACTAAAAGCTTGTGCCTAGGATCTTCTGCCCTAGTATAATTTGATGACACAGAAATCTCAGTGTACACTATTTTAAAAAATCAGTCTTAATTGTCATAATTGGCAAAAAAACCCAAGAAATACAACTGACATAAATGGAAGTCATGCTGGAGGGCTAGATACAACCCTTACTATAACTCTTACTTCCATGATTATATATCTCCTGGTGTTACCCTAAATATAATTTACAGAAGTAAATATCTCATTTTTCTTAGAGAATAGAATTTTTATTTTATTTTTTTTGTTTAAAAAAGTAGGTGTCTGCTGGTACTTCACTATGTAATGTATGTACCCCTGCATCTTGCTCAGCCTCATGATTCCACTAGGAATTCAAACCCTGCACTTAAGTAGGGTTGATGCTGAAATCTCCTTCTGGAGGAATTCCAGTTCCCTTAACTATGTATGAACACACACCTATAAAGCCCACACACCTTTAAAGCTATCTAAATTGAGGCAAAGAAGGCTGGGATGATGATCTCCAACCTACAGTATGGAAGACTCTTTCTACTTTTGTTTCAAATATAAGACACAGGGCCCATAAACGGTCTCAACATATTTTAGAGAGGATTCTCTGGGAGCTGGAAAAAAATTAAAGGAAAATGAAAAAGAAAGTAAACCAAAGACACATCTTTAGGGTGAGAAGGAAAAAGGTAATTGCCATATTTGAACCCTTAAGCACTTGTCCCATTTTTTTCATTACCTTTAATAAAATGGATGCTGGAACCAAGATATAATTGCCATTGACACTTGCTCACTGCTTGCTGTGTCTTGCTCTTTTTCTGTCTGCCCATTTAATTTTTACCATTGTCAGCTCTGATACTGAGCAGCAATTAGCAAAACTCACTCTGATCTGACCTCTAGCAAGGGAGACTGCAACCAATTCTCCTCAGTAGCAGGGAAAATGGATTCACAGGTAAGGGCAGTGTTTGCCAGTACTAGAATAGGTGCTGCATTTTGACTTATCTGCAGAGATTTGGAATTATTCTAATGACATGAGCAGAGAGATTAGGTCAACTGTAGGTTAAGGTTTTTGCAAATTAGAGGGATTACAAAGAGGGAAAGAAATATTCCAGCACTAGAGAGATTGAAATCTAATTTCATATTCTATAAATTTTTAATTTTAACTTGCAATTTAGAGTAAGGCAGCTACCCAGGGAAGTCTTAGTCCAGTCTTCCATGACACTTATCTTCATCAAAGATTCTCAACAATAAGGATATCTAAGAAAAAGAATAGGAAGCACTACAGCCTTGACTATGTGGACTATGGGGATTGAGGAGTGGCTGAAGAAGCAGCAAGCAAGACTGTGACTTTTTCCACTTCTAGTGAACAAAGTAGAAGCAAGGGATTAGTACAAGGGGAACATATGAAAGTGGGTTGTGTGTTGTATAGGCCATAATACATCAGGGACTCCAGAAATAAGGGAATTTAGGGAAGTGATTCCCCTCATGATAATTCACTCTCTAATTACTGCTTACATTAATTTCCTGAAGAGAAACAGGCATGTTTAAATAGAAGGTACTTTAGAGGGAATGCATCTAGACAAAGAAAAGAAAAATTATGCCAATGACAGTCTATGTTGGTTGGTTGGACAGTAGCACCTGATCCTACTTCCACTACTATCAAGGAGGCTAATCACAGAAGAAGGTATCACACTACATTGAGAAGCAGGAATTTTTTTCCAACAGATGATACTTCACCTGAGACATTTAATAGCTACACTGGACTAAGCATTTAAGGCATATTATAACATTTTGCTACTGAAGAAGACAATGCAAACCAAATTTTCCATCATGACTCACTATGCATAATACAAACTTCAGACACTAAGTGCATTACATGTAAATATTAGCAGCTCAAGCTGATAGATAGATGGAAAAGAATTAATCTAAGTGATGGCTAATCATATTGCCCTTATTTTGTGAGAGACTACATATGTCACCCTCCAGGCAATGAAAAAGGACATTCAATAAATTTATCTCACAAGAAGTGTCTGAGAGGAACCCCTTCTTTTCTTACATGCTTTATGTTGTAGCTATCAAAGTTATATACTGTATACATTCTGTCCATCTGTCTATAAGCAGAAGCTTTGATCAAAATAAAGTGGAGAACAAATATTTCATTAAATACATTAACATTAAACCTCCTTAATAAAAGAATCCTCCCTGTATAATTTGTCACTTTTTAAATACATCCCCAGTCTCTATTTAACTGTCATTTAAGCCAATTATATTTTAGTCACTATAGCAGAATTTGTGCTGAGGATCTCCAGATCTGACTTAGAATTAATTTGGTTATAATAATATGGTAATTTTAAGCAATATATACATTTTTTAAAACAGCAAAGACTCATACTTCCATAACAAAGAGCTGACCAAATCTTTGCCCCTGAGTTACTGAAGAGAGAGGTAGGTAGATCCCAGTAGGGTTTTATTGAGGCAATACAGGTCTTGTTGGAATACCTTTACTTTAGAATGTCTTGATATATCAGTTTTTAAAATGCATCATTCCTCAAAACCACACAAAAGCCATCACTTCAAAAGTGTCTGATTAGTCTGAACACAATCAAGGGCATGTGAGATAGCTGCCATTTAGTTCAGCCAAAGCAATCCATGCCAACTGCAATAAACCCATCAAACTGTCATAGAGTCAAGCTGTGAGGAAAAGACGATGGTGATTACATACAATAGTTTCCTTGGGTGGTTTTATAATTTCAATTTTTCAAACATTTCAAGATTTTCAATACTTACAGTAGCAATCCTTTAGTATAGAATATTTTCCCTGGGAGTTACTATCAACAACTTAGCCTATTGGTTTTTTTCCCCATCATTGAATCAAGCATATAAGCTCATCAGACAAGAAACATTGTGATTACAGTTGTATATGAATTATTTAAAGAAATCTAGCCAATCAAAACAGATATTTAAGTACCTATTTTCTTTGGTAAGTGCATATAACTCCCATTAAAAGGACACAGAATTGAGAAGCCTGAGATGGAACCTATACCTAAAGTTAAAACAAGACTCTTTCCTTTACCCTGAAAGCCAGTGACCCTCTGGAAAACAAAAAAACAAAAACAACAACAACAACAACAACAACAACCAAAAAAAACAAACAAAAAAAAACCAAAAAACCAACCAACCAACCAGATAAACAAAAAAATAACCCAAAAAAAGGACACTTAGTGATCATGTTATAAGACATAAGATGTAAATTGAAAAATCCATTGTGCTCATTATGACAATTACAAAGCATTGAGAAGAATGACATTCAAGATTAAGGAAATTTAAGACAAACTATTTAAATTGTTCTTTCAAAACCACTACACTATTTATAAGAATCCTTCAGGCAGACAGATTATTGGAACCTCAAGGTGTATTTTCCTCTGCACAGATGCATTTTATGCAGCACACTGCTAAGAGTGTGTTGTTAGAAAAGAACAGAGGGGCACAACATTGTACTCTACACAATGCACTGCTCTACAAAGCTCTTGGATTAGCACTATGTTTAAACAAGCCACTTGTCAGAGCTCAGAGCAAGAAAAAGACATTAATAAGGATACAATTCATGAGCGTTGCACAGACTACATATTGTTGGGCTTATTACTTAGCTGACTAAAATACATGTCATCTCAACTTTGAGTACATAGTGGCTATGTCAGAACAATGACCTATATTTGTGGTGTTAGACTTAAAAATGTGTAGACTTAAAAATGTAATTTTCCCTTTCCACCAGGCACCACTCTTAACCTACCTTTAATATGGTTTACTAGGACATGATCTATAAGCTGTAGTAAGATCTATGAATAGTCATGTAAGAAAAAAGCAATTTTTTTCTCTGTGATTATTCACCAAAAAAATATTTTTTGCTGAGTTTGAAGGGAGAAAGAAGTTTCTTATGATTAAGTCTGGTTGGACTCTGGCCTGCTAGGATGTAAACAGATACTCAGATGCAGCTGATCTCTTCCTTCTGCTGAGCACTCTTGTGCTGATGAGAGTTCTTACAAAATGAAAATTGTAGAAAAATTACTCAAAGGTATTATGGAGAGTAAGGATAGTTATACTCAACAAATACTTAAGCACCAATTTCATTCTAATTAGTATGGTTTCAACCATATTCCTGAACTACCATCACAAAGGAAGAAAGTTGTTGTTCCAATTTTAGTTTTGGGTAGGTGAGGGTAGGGATGGTAAAAAATTTGTCTCAGAAGTTCTGACATTTATGTCTATAAAAAAGAGAAATAGTACGAGACAAATCCACCACCTTCAAATATTCCAAAACAAGCAGTGCTATTATTAATGAAAGCAGTAACTTCTCAGAATCCTAGAACATTACCATGAACAATTAGCTGAAAACACAGCAAGAGCTACATGGGCATTCCATTGTAAAAAAGAGTGAAACGGAGGTGAGAAAGTAAAACACATACAACAAGTACTTCCATATTAGCAGGGTTAATAATTTCTCTAGCTGAATTATCTGCCTCCTCCTGGACCATGGTAAGTACGACATCAGAGCTTTGACTTGCTTATACCATGTCTTTCTATTTTATTTTTTTTTTCCTCCTTGCTATCCTTTTCACAGAATCACAGAATGATTGAGGTGGAAGGGGCACACAGGTATCATTGAGTCACTCCTGACCCTGAACCGAATAGCCCCAAGAATCACACCACACCCAGGAGTATTGTCCAAATGCTGCTTGAGCTCTGTCAGGTTGGTGCTGTGATCACTTCCCTGGGAGCCTGTTCCGGTGACCAACCACTCCCTGGGTGAAAAACCTTTTTCTGTTATCCAGTCTAAACCTCCCCTGACACAGCTTCAGGCCATTCCCTTGTGTCCTGTCACTGGTCACCACAGGGAAGGATCAGTGCCTCCACCTTTTCTTGCCCTCACAAGGAAACTGTAGAGTTCACTGAGGTCTCCTGTCAGCCTCCCCTTCTCCAGGCTGAGCAGACCAAGTGACCTCAGCTGCTCCTCATATGGTTCCTCTCAAGGCCCTCCAACATCTTTGTTGGCCTCCTTTAGACACTCCTGTCACCTCAGGGCACTGAAACCCCCTTGTTTCCTCATCTGTGTTGAAGACAGAGGCAAAGAATGCATTAAACACCTCTGCCTGGTCCCCATCCCTGTTTGGGAGGTGACCATCCTCATCCTGTAACAGTTATTTTTACACTGCCCATTGCCATTAATATATTTGAAAAACTCTTTTTATTCCCACACATTTCTGACCAACTTTCTTGCTTATAAAAGCATAACCAGATTATGACATTTCTACTAGAAATTAGAACTATGTGCAAAGTATTACAAAAAGAACCTGTAACTGAATTCTTTCTGTGAGAGATGAGGAATATGATAAAGAGCTCCTTAAAAATATGCTTTAAATTGACCTTTGAATCTTGTTTAAGCTTCTGTCTTGTATTTTTGTGATAACTGTTTTCTCTTTTTTTATTTATCAGCTTTCCTAAAATTTTCACACATTCAAGACATTAATCTCTGATTCTGTCATTGCTGTTGTATTTTTTCAGTGACATACAACATTATTTAACGTTTACGCTGATTGAAGAAAAAACATTGAGTAATAATTTAAAGGGTCTTTAGGATTTGCATAGTCTTTTCCTTCCCTTTCCCACTTTCCATTATGTTCTAGTTTAGTTGTGATCTATAAGTAACACAAAAAAATGAAACTATTACATTTACTTGTCCAAGGATTAATAAAACAAGAGAGAGCTGGCATCTGGGCCCTTCTATTATTTGACAAATAAGCTTTGATGGAAAGAATTCTATATGATAGAGATACAACTTTTTCTTGGTTGTCAACATTTTAAAGCAATTACACTCAAGATTGGCTATGTACAAAAACATTTATTTTAAACTATTTAATACAATTAGAATTTAAGAAGAATCATTACCTGATTTTTCCTTCATTATATGAATATGATTTGATAAAGCTAATTTCCCACTTTGAGTTCTGATCTTATAATGTAAATAATTTTAAAAATTATGTAGCTATTTTAGTTCTCATTGCTTTTCATTTAGAATAAGCATTTTTAATGTCTTTGCTTTTTTTTTTTTGAAAGAAAAGCACATGACCTTTATATGTGTTGCAAATAAATAAACAGCAACTAACATTCATTGTAAATACCTAACTCTAGATACCCTTAACATATAAGCATTCTTAATAACTGCTTTAAAAACCAATCAAAATAAGATTTTACTAATTTTCCAGTTCTCAATATAGAAATTCTGGAATCTTAGATTTAAAAAGGATCAAAGATTAAGTACTGGCATAACATACACATATTTTATATGTAACAACAAAATAGTATATAATACTTTATAAAAAGACCTCTAGGATTGGCTTTGGTTGCATTATATGTCTCTTCATAGCTTTGGATTTTTCATTTCACTGTGAAAGCTCATGCCATCTCCTACACTGAAAAGGCCAAGATGAAGAAAAAATGAAGATCTAGTATTTGACAAGACTGAAGTATCTGAAAGAACATATACATTAGTAGAACAGGCTTTGCTATTCAAATAGAATAGCAAAGAACTTTTTTTTCCATTCTTTGGTCTCACAAAAATTCACAGTGGCATTCACAGCTGAAGCTGTATTAAAGCATTTGTTATGTCTGTTCAGCACATCCTTGTGTGTTTATATATATTCATAGATATATATGATAAACCTTTTATGACACTTCAGAAGGGGCAGGAAAGGAAAGAGAGGTGATGAATAGTATGTACATGTAGTTATGTACATTTGGGGGTGTTTTGATTGTCTAGAGCTTGATGATGCTCTAGAGGTCAAGTGTTTATGGTCAAGTGCAATCAGGGGAAGGCCAATAAGGCCTGGTGGTGGTGTGTAACAGACCACTCAGCCAGGGTGAAGGTGCAGATGAAATATTCTATAAGCAGCTGGGAGAAGTCTCACAATCACTAGCCCTTGTTCTTGTGGAACACTTCCAATTTACTAGATGTCTGCTGGGAATACAACATGGCAGAGAGAAAGTGGTCTAGGAGGTTCCTGGAGTGTGTGGAAGAAAACTGCCTGACACAGCTGGTGAGGAAACCAACTAGGGAAGGCTTTTTTGTGACCAGAGAAGGACTTGTGGGTGATGCGGTGGTTGGAGGCCATCTTGGGCAGAGAGACCATGGAATGATACAGCTTTTGATCCTTGGAGAAGGAGGGGGCTCAGCTGAACTGCTACTTTGGACTTTTGGGGGGGCAGATTTTAGCCTCTTTAGGATACTGATTGACAGAGTCCTTTGGAAAGCAGTCCTGGAGGGCAAGGAGGTTGTGGAAGGCTGGATATTCTTCAAGAAGGAAATTTGAAGGTGCAGGAGCAGGCTGTCTCCATGTAGCAAAAGACAAGCCAGTGGGGAAGACGACTGTTCTGACTGACCAGAGGGCTTTGGCTGGAACTTGGGCAAAAAAGAAGAGTTTGTGACCTCAGGAAGATGGGGTGGCTAATTCAGGAGGACTTACAAGGATGTCATGAGGTTATGCAGGGAAAAGAATGGACTGGCCAAAGCCTAATTAGAACTTAATCTAGCTACTTCTGTAAACAACAACAAAAAAATTACTATAAATCAATTAGCAACAAAAGAAGAGCTAAGGAGAATCTCCATCTTTATTGGATGGGGATGGAAACACAGTAGCAAAGAAAGAGGAAAAGGCAGAGGTACTTCCACGTCTTTGCATCAGTATTTAATAATAAGACCAGCTGATCTAAGGGTACCCCACCCTCTAAGCTGGAAAACAGGGAAAATGGGCAGAGTGAAGACCACATAATTCAAGATGCAATGATAGCGACCTGCTACACCACTTAGACACACACAAGTCTATGGGGACCAGAGGGCACCACACAAGGGTACAGAGGGAGCTGGCTGAAATGCTCACTCTTTTCCAATCTACCTAATTCTATAATTTTTCAATTAGAATAGTATTTTGTATGTGACTATCTGAACAAAATAAGTACTTTGTGTCTCATGTAAATTATTTTTTTTATAAACCCTCTTTCTCAGGAACAGCAAATGCAAGAATTTTTAAAACAGCTATTTGAAAAAAAAGTCAGACAAAAATATGCTAAATTTTATTTATGGATTATATGCTGACATCAAGAAAACCCTTCCAGTTTAGTATCACCACAGATTTATGTAAGTTCACACTCTGGTTTGTTTTAGTGAATTTCCACGCTACTTGCTCTGAAATTGCCAACAGAAATACATGCTGGAAAACATGAAGTGCAAGTCTCCAAAGTCTTTGACATTCCTTAACTATTCAACTTTGCACAGAGCAAATGGAAATAGGGAGTATTTTACCAAACTACATATTTTGAATTTTTAAACAGAGGGCACTCTTCACACTATATGTATGGATGACTGTCAGCAGTGCAAGGGCAGGAATGAATAAGGCCCCTGGTCTCAGAAGAGGGGACTGGCAGAATGTGGCAGTTAGGATTCTTTCTGACAAGTATTTTCCTAAGTTCAATTTCAAAGAACAGGCATATCTAATACATTTTTAAAAATTAGAAAAAAAATCAAATACGATGCCCTATTACAGGTAATTCTGCAGCAAAATCAACTGTCTTCCTCCAAATGAAATGCAGGTGATTGTTATACCTTCTGAAATGATCAGGAGGTCTACAGGTTTCATATTAGCTTAGAGATATTCCAGTAATAAACAGCACAAGTCTTGTCATAGAGTACCTTCCATTCACTTCACTAGAATCACAGTTTGGCTCAGAAAAACTGGGCAAGCAATGAGAGCAAAGAGGAAGTTGTCTTTTTATGAAACACATTTTAATATGCTCAGTACAGCGTGTTGGGTTGCTAGAAGTGCTCCTGCAGGGGGTGGCCACAGTGGGCTGCACTGGCTAACCTCTCTGGAGCCTGGATAAGAAGGTACAAATTAGACCACTTCTACCCCCAGCTGTTCTAATCGAGGATGGTGCTGGTGCAGAACTGACCTCAGAATTAGGGGACTGTGACTAGCTTTCTGTACTGATGAAAGGGATTATGTGACATGGATGCTCATGATAGCAGGGGACTGTGGTTAATGGCAGGAAGCTAAAAATCCAGCCACTCAATTGGGCCTGTGCCTGTCTCTCTCTAGTCTGCAAGAGAGGATATGCAAAGAAAACCTGTGAAAATATTTTGTACACACAGAGTATGATTATGATTTAAAGATAATTGTGGCTACTGTTGTACAAGGTTATGCATGGGTCTCTCAGAAATTTTTGCTCAAAAAAAGCTGTCTTTTTATCAATGTCACTTTAAAACTCAGGCCTAAATTCACAAAATTCTAATGCCATCTTCAGAGCATTTAAAATTATTTATTTTAAATTAAAATATCTTAATATTAATTTTCACTACAATGACTGTGCTGTGTTTACCTTCGTTAAAGAGGATTTGTTCTCCTTTAATAACATACTGTGAAAACCTGTGGTCTATTTTATCTCTGCATACAACTTCTCTGACTGCAGAAAGATTATATTTCTTACCATGCACATACTGAAGACATCAAGAGTGACAGTGATTTTAAGAAACAAAAAAAACAAACCAACAAAAAAACACAGAAAATATGGGTCATCTGGTTAAATTGTTCATAGTGCCACTGGAAGAGAAGCACAAAAAACACAAATACTTTTGATACAATATTGCAACCTGGAACACTTCATATAGAAAGGAAGCAAGTTCAAAACACTATTTCTTTTAACAAATACTTGCACATTTTCTTTATTTTTCCTTCCACTGTTGTTTTTTCTTTGAAAAAAAACAGGGCTTCCAGTTTGGAACAGAATAATTTGGAAAGAAAACTGCATTTAGAGGTAGTTTATGCTGCGGATGGAGCACCTGGTCTCATGACTGAGAAGAAATACTACTGCCCCAGGAATGAACATTACCCTGAATGTTATTCCTTGCCACCTCCCTGACTGTCCTCTGATCAAGAGACCTGTTAGATGGCTCCAACCAGCTTCATCTGCTCAGTGCCCACCATCAGTAGCCCCACTCTGCTCCCCATGACAAGGACCACTATTTTTCTATCAGTAAAAGAGCATGGAAATAGCAGATTTGTATACTGCAGTCAGCTTAGTAGTCGTGTCAGCCTGGCAATATTGTAAAACTTTCACTTGCATTGAAATGGATCCTCCCCAGTTCAGCCCTCATGATGTATGGTGACTAAAATCTGTTCCTGTTGTGTGCAAGTTCAATTTGCCTTTAGGCACAAAAGGCTTACTAAGACTTTGTAATACTGCTAGAAAAGGTAGACAGGTGCTGCATGGAAAGTCCAAATCAAATAGGTCTAAAAGATCTACTACTCCTTCTCAGCATGAAATGATAATCAGGATATGTAATGCCTGCACCTTCCGTTTCTGTGAAGAAAATGGTTTGGCTACATGAGCAGAGAGCAAAAGAAAAGGTTTTTACACCTAGGAACATATTGCCCTCCAAAGGCACAGGAATAACTGGACTGTCACAATGCTTAGCAAAAAATAAAATACAGTTTGAGAGTTTTAGAGCCTCTAAAATCTTACCCTGGAACACTGATTTTTTTTACCTCGCAACTCTTCCATCTTTGTGTAATAGAGCAAAGCAATTGTTCAAGCTTCCCTCTGCAGCATTATATCCCAGTAATAATTCTGGCTTCTAACAAGAAAGTAGAATATAGATTACAATATTTCCTGTTAACATAAATCTAGCAAAACATATCTTTCACTGGCAAATATTTCAATAGAGCACAAAAATAGCCCCATATAATAACCCAATAATTAAAACACCCCCATATAGCTTTGTGCAAAGTGCAAAAAATTGAGTTTTCCTCTAGCAAAGAAATAAGAGCATAAATAGGAATTAAAAATATAAAAATATATTTTAAATGTGTTTTTGCTTCAAGAATTTGTTTACTAGAGCTTAAAAAACAGTGGCTTTTCAAACTGTTGCTAAAAAAGCTTAATGAAAATTGTTTGTGTTAATCAGGATTGAGATTTGCTGTTTTTTAAAATATCTTTCATATTAAAATGAAAAGTCTTTTAATGGGAACCGAGTAAGACCTACTTACATGAAATCAGTACATCTTTTTTGAAAACTCACTTTGTAAAAGAATTTACTTCATCATCATTCTCTCAATGCAATCAGAGACATAATTATAGAACAGATCTCCTATAGTCAACAGATTCCATTTTATAGGTCTAGATACCTTGTATTCTGCTGCCTATTCAACTTGGAGGAATTGTGTTAATTATGATTATGTACTATGTAGGCCCTGACAGTAGACAGATATTTTAGGTACTGTATTCTGCTGTTGTTCATGCCCATAGTTGAAGAGAACAATTGAGTACTGCTACAATGACAGTATACTGAATGTAATAAACCTTTGGTCCAACCAAGGGACTTTTCATTTCCTCTTGTTACTTCTAGAAAACTTTACTAGAAAACATAATGGATTATTAGAAGACAATAATAAAAAAGATGATTGCATGTAAATTCTCTTGTAGGAGAAAAGAATACACAGCTTTTGGTTGGTATCACTGAATACTAAGATTCCTATGCAGGTGTTTTTCTGCTATTTCCAATAAACAAAGGAAGGATGTCTGATATCTCACAGATGCATTGTTAACCAGTTAAAATGAGATTAAAGATCTTCTGGAGCTATTCAATAGTAATACAGCATATATGCAATATATATGTTTGTTTCATATTTAGAGCTATATATAATATTTTTCTTAGTATTGCTATTTTGAGGTGTTTAAATTTTGGAGCATAATTATCTTTGATAGCAGTTCTGCAAGACCTTTTTTTTTAACTGAGAACACTGAAAAAATATGTGTTTCTCCAGATGGAAGATATCAAAGATCCATTCACAATATTAAAAAATTTCAGAAACACATTTAAAACATCATATGGTATGTATTTGAATTGCCTCATTTAAGGGCAATTAATCCTTAGATATCTATGGAGGAATGAAAAAAATGCTTTACATCTGAACTGGAAGAAAAGGAAGTGTGTCTGTACGCACTGTGAACCTTAGAATTTTACAATGCTAAAACATCGTTGACATGAGCCTTGAATTGATTCAGGTTTTGAAATATTGATCAATCAATTGATTGACTGGTTTATTTTTTAGCAAAAAAATCACATTACTCCTTTAGGCAGGTGGGTCCCTTCAGTCATTTACTATAAAAGTGCAAAATAATGACAACTCCATGCAGTATCTCCAAATTCATACAGTTCAACATTTCTTTTGCACCATATCTGATATGGTGTGCAGGTCCTTCAGGTTCTCTCATTGTGAGATTCTACAGAGAAAGTAATCATTTGAGCCACTCATGTGATAAACCAGCACTTGAAACACTCAAATGTCAAGTTGTTTTCATCACATCGACAGCAGGTCTTAGACTTAATCTTTCCTTGGTTTATGCCACTACTTTGCCTTTACTTTGCTGCAAAATGTGAAACTGCCGTGTATATGCTAATGGAACTGTCTTGCCCATTAGTTCTCCAATTTCATCTATATTACCCTTCACCTGTTAGTGAACAAGGCAATGGTGCATATTATTCTCCCCTCGATGCACATCCCATTAGACTTCAGTGGAGAATACACCCCCCTTGTGTGTAACCAAGATGAGATTCATAGAGATTTCCATTTGTGTTTACAAGAGCACTGTTTCTTTAGTATAGAATCTGTGCCTTTTTATATTCATACAAGACCCACAGACTGAGAGCTTGGATCTGATTCCAGCTTCTCTTAAGCTCAAAGACCTGTGCATTCATAGTTATGGCTACTTTTCACCACCTCCAGAATATGCAGCATTCCTTCGAATGACATAGATGAATTTTCAAGAAATACCAATTCCTTTTCACAAAGTCCATTGCTACAAAGTGACACCAGGTGAACACATGCGTTTAACAGTCAATATATTTTCAAATGCAAGATTGCATAAAAAAATTTCTGAATCACAGACATTTCCTTGTCCATATTTATAATTGAAGTATTTTCTGTAGATATAACTTAATAGATATTTCTGTTTATATAATTATTTGTGAAATTTTGAATTAAGTTAGTTAGCAGTCTGATGAGTTAAATTAAATTTGATGATACTGCATTATACTTGAAATACTGCTGTGAATTAACACAGTATGCTTTCCAAAACAACATGATCTAATATGATGAAAAAAACAATTATGCTTTAAAATAGATAAAGACAATGACATTATGTTTAAGTTCTGTTCTTTGATGATAGCAGGTAGTAAAAATAATCTCTTATTTGTACTACCAGAAGTCAATGCTATGAAGAGCTTCCTTTATTTTGGACAGTCTCTAAAATCTAAGTCGCTGTTGCAACAGCTTACATTTTCAATGTCATGCTGAAATTCAGAAATATAAATTGTTATCTACAAATCTCTGAAACCAAGGGAAGTGTAATAAATTTATTTTACCTGTAGTTGGGCACTAGAAGACATGCTAGATTTTAATTTCTCTTTCTAGAACTCTCTTGTTAAAATATTCAGGTGACCCCGAGGTGAAGTGCTATACTGTGGCTAATTTGAACCTGTTTACATTAGAAAGTGAAAGAACTTTTTGTATCCTGTTAGTCACAAACATTTCCTAGTCTTATCCTGTCACTTCCCCATGGGGGTTCCTGGTGCCATTCTTGGGTGTACAGTACCCAGTTCTGTTGAATGGCTATGCTGATTGCTTGCTTCATCCTTTTCATCTTTGATTAAAGTCTGAATACAGAAAATTTTTTACACAGTGTAGTTTCAATTCTATAGGGACTATATAAATTCAGAAGATAATCTAAAGTCTAAATTTAATGTTCAGCAAGTGCAATCATGGAGGAAATTCTCCCATAAACTACAGCATATTCAGTGTACTTTTAGTGACCAAAGAAGCAGAACTTTGCTATGTATTCTGAAAAGTGTTTATAACTTGGATTTGTAATCTAATGTCTTTGACTGAAAGCTGACTTCCAAATGTGCCCTCAGCATTAATACAATTTACTGAAATTAACTTTAGAAAAGGTATTATAAATTACTAAAAAAAAAAAAATCAAGATTAATTGTAATTTGCAATGTAAGAGTATATCCATTTTGAATTGCACTGTTCTGATTTGAATATTTCTAAAATGTCATAATCTGGGGATTTCATTTTTTTATTAAAGCCATAAACATTCTGGCTAGACTTTCTAATTCCAGATTTACAGCTATAATAATATCTAATGAAAAATAACAGCAAACTACATACCATTTGAATGAAGCTTAAAGATTGTTTCTCAGCATTTGGACAGAATACTTACTTCAGGCTTACAAGTATTAAGAATCTGCAAACACAGCTCTGAAATACCTAATGAGTGACCTAGAAAATGCAGTGTGTGGAAAGCAGCTTGAAATAGTGAGGTCTCTTCAGAGAGCAGCAAACAACTGCTTTCACAGAATGATAATGTGAGTATATTTGTCTGTGTGAAAGAATGAAATACCCACTCTTTCAAATAACATTGAGTTGATAGAAATTAGGAAAGCAAAGTGAGAAACTGAGTCTCACAACAGTTTTCATGTTTGTAAATTCCCAGTACCCTTTTCTGAGTGACTAAGAGAGAGCTTCATGCTTCCTTAAAAAAAGAGTGTATAGCCTGATCTTCAAAGAGAGGGAAAGAAGGAAAGCAGAAGATAGAGGAACGAGATGAGCTGAGGGCATATCTGCATGAATGCATACAGACAGGCCTTGGGTAAATGTGGCCTAAAGGTCAAGGTGACTGCATGTGAGAAAACTCTGAGAAACTGTGTAGTAATGCAGTGCAAAGCTGTCAGATCATAAGACCAACTGAAATCCATTTTAAAAAGTTGCACAAGTTCTTTCTAGCTACATACAATTTTCTATTGATGCAGTTTGAACAGAAAACTGTTCAGCATCCCCAAATGAGAAAATGCACAATTTTTTCTATATGTTTTTCTAGATTAAGACTAATACATTTTCTTCTAGAACTAGTACTCTAGATCAAGTAAGTTAGTTTGTGTAAATAGTGAATTACCTAACAGTTGGAAAAAAGATCTGAATTAACTGTGAAAATAGAGCAATTTAATGTCCACCTTTGAGAAGTTATTTATGAGTTACTAGATTTCCTTGGCTTTTAGGCTGACATAATTATTTTTAGTGCAGTAATATGTTTAGCAAAGTAATGTTTGAGAGAAAAATACTTAAAGTAACCTGGAAATAAACACACCATTTCATTAAATCAGTCATTATGCATGAATAGGCTAAATAAAAGAATAGATTAAATATTTCCTTGATAGAGAATGAGATCACTACATTCAAATCTTGAAGGAACGGGTAAAAGGGAATTTTTTTAATTCATGCAACAGAGACCAGTTAGGCAACAGGAGTAAATATAACAGACTCCTTCGAACAAAGTATATATATGAAAAACTGAACACCACAGACATCTTACTGTTTCTACCCAATAGAAGAGGTTATCAACAGCAATTCTTCTGGGAATTTATGAAGAATATTACAGTTCAGAATATTAATTTCCCCCTCTGATTTTACAGGTAGAGATGAGTTTTACTTAAAGAATAAAGGAGAATTAGAAGAGCTTTGTTAAATTGCCTAGAAAGAAGGTTGAAGAGCCCTTGCTAGATTTAGGAAAGCAAACTGTAGATCCAAACTAGCTCAAAAACTGAAATTTCAAGCAGGATTTGGGCTCCGTTCAGTTCACTGAATACACACAAATAGTAACAACTAGCTTTTTCTCCAACAGGAGTATGTCTGCTAGAGGTTTTACAAGGGGAGATAGCTATAGGCCAAGGGGATTTTAGAGTGAAAGAGAAGAGATTTAGATTAGATGTTAGGAAGCAATTCTTTACTCAGAAGCTAGTGAGGCACTGGAACAGGTTGCCCAGACAAGATTTGAACATCCCATCTGTATTCAAGACCAAGTCAGATGGAGGCCCAATATAGTGGGTGGTGTCCCTGCCGGCCCATGGTGGTGTTTGGGGGGTCTGTAACTAGAGGATTTTTAAAGTCATTTTTCTAATGTTTTTTTAAACCATTCTATGTTTCTAGGTTAATTATTTCCCATTTTGACCAGAATTAAATTCTACACTTTCCAAAAAGGATTAAGCAAAGCTAAAACAGGGACAATATATAATCTGCTCTGGCAGAAGTAATTGAGAGTGCTTACGACTACACATGCTTGTAGTCTATTACATAGGACTGGGGAATTAAAGGTGAAACATACAGACAGCACAATAAAAGCTTCTTTCCAGAAAATTTCAAGCTTGTTTAAAAAAGATATTCTTTCTGGCCGAGAAGTAATTTCTGCTTAAAGTACTTGGGAAAAAAAAAAATATAGGTCATCAGTTTAGTCAACAGACTTGAGTATTTAGCTACTGTCATTTGGTATTTGCAAATTTTACCAAATTTAAAGTTTCATGAGCAAAGCCACACCACAAGTTCTTCCAGCCAATGATTTTGTATTTTACTGTGGCCAAAGGTATCTGCAGATCATAAAGGTATAAGAAGAGATTTACTAGGAAAGTATGGTTTCATGATAATATGGTGAATCACTAGTAAGGGCTGCCATTTATGATAACCACTCTTCATTTTTCTTGGGTTACATCTTAAGTTCTGTTAATACCAATGTCTAAGTCAAATACCTCCAAATGGATAAACAGATAATAATTAATAATAAAATTTAAAAGCTTAGGAGAAAAGCTGTCTGTAGTTTATAAAATCCTGAAAGAGATATTAATAAATATGATTTTAATATTGCTATGTTAATACTATGTGGAGCAGTACAAGAAGTTGCTGTGAAAGGGATTTCTGAAGCTTTCAGTTCCCCAAAATTCTGTGTATTAATATACAGTCAAAGTATGGAAAATATATTAAATATAAAAGATGATAAAATCACACAAAATAGGTATCCTGTATACATAAAAGTACACTCCATGAATTTCAATTTTGCAGGCAAAAAGCACCCAATTGAAGAATCACACTTAAAAAACTGTAATTGTGGAAAAAGGCACTTAAGCTCTTGATTTCAAACCATCAGAGGATGATTATTTACTTCCATAAACTCAGGAAGCCTGATGCAAAGCCCCTCTTTACACAGCCTAGTTCTTGAAATTAAGTATTAACTATAGAGTAGCGGTACAAATAGGCAATCTTTGAAAAATTGGTATATTTTCATAGCCTGCATGGAACAGAGAAAACAGCACACTTTACATCTTGAGAGTTCACAGAAATCCCTCAGCAATACTCAGGACTGCAGACACTTCTCTCAGCTTCAGCATAGACATAGGTCCACCACACAGGAACACAATGACCATAATAGTACCCATCACAGAGGTTATTCTCCTCAATTGTACAGGCACAGTGAAACCATGGGGCCAAATCGGAGCTTTCAAATGGCTCTAAAATTGCAATCGATGAGAAATGTTTGTGCCATAATTTAAAAGCAAAGGAAGGAATGACTGCCCTGGTGTCAAGACAGCATGTATACACTATTAAAACTAAAACATCTCACCTGGAAAACTGAATTGCTTTCTTTCTTAGACATCAGGATGCACTAACAACTCTGATATTTTCCTGTTATCAGGGATCTTTTATGGAAGTACCAGATCAAACTTTAAAACTTTCTAATGAAGGTCAGAAAACAGGCAGTTTTTTTTTTGTAGGAAGTGTTTAATAATATCCTTCTGATACATGCTGATATAATTCTTCTGTTAGAGAATTGAAAAATAAAAATAACATTGTCATTATAACCCCAGTCAGCATAAATTATGGAAAATTATGCTGAAATATGTCTGGTATAAGCTTCTCACTGTGAAATAGTATCCTTCTTCCTCATGAAGATTTCAGGAACCATGTTTTGCAGGTTTTCAAGAATAAATTTAAGGACACTTATGGAAAAAAAGCTACAGAGGGCAACTAAGAGAAGTAAAGCTCTACAGACACTGTGGGAATTATAGCATGCAAATTATTTAAAGATACCACATTGAAAAAAATCCCTGGTGCATATTGCCAATCAAAAAAAAGGTTAAAAAGGTTATGACAAAGAAGGAATTTTACTTCAAACACTTGAGATCTTATTAGAACGAATAAAATAAAATGAACAATGAACTCTGGCAGATTAAATGTAAAAGCAAAACCAAACAGTCTAAAAATGGAGTTTGACGAACAACTAGTAGAAAAGATATGCAATAATAATAAACCTTTCTTAACATGCAGCAGAAGAAAGACAAATTTCAAGGATTCTGTAGCGCCAGTTTATGAGGATGGTAGACAAGAATTGTCAGACAACCTAAGGTCATTCCAGAAAAACTAAGTTAATTACCTGCATTCATTGTGGAAGAAACTTGTTAACCACTGTCTGACAGAGAATCGTCAGAGGATCTGACATTACATAGATTGTAGCATTTATTAGAGAACACAATGACAAAAAATGGAAGGCAATAAACACCTCAGGCCAGATGATATTCTTCTTAGATTTTCTAAGAGAACCCAGAGGTGAAATGTATGTACTAATAAAATCTCTTCCTTAAATCTTCCTTGATTACAAAGAAAATGAGGGAAGGGAGGAGAAATCTGAGGAATTGCATGCCTATGTGTAATCCTGATGTCTGTGCCAGGCAAATGAATATTCTGATTAATGGTCACATGAATAGAAGTTTTCTACTTGGAAAGCATAACTTTGGCAAACCCTGAAGCTCTTTTGAAGAATCATGGAGCATGTATATGATCCACTTGAGGTAGAGTGGTCCAGTTGAGATAACATTAATCTCCAAATGACTTCTAACACAAAGGGCAAGTTAAGATTAGTAGCAGAAAGTGATTCAAGTATTAGGAACACATCATGATGAAACACAATGAACATCACTGTACTAATTTCATTGCACCCAAAATAATTGTTCTCCTATGCCTTGAACACCATGTGTCTCCTCATCTCAGAAATTTCAGAAAGGTTCAGAAGGGAGTTCAGTAGCTATCAAAATAGTGGGAGCATGGTTTTGTGAAAAAGGACAGCTTAGATTAAGGTCCATTTATCTATTAAAAGATATATTTATGTGCGTTTCAAAAGTTTACATCAGACGTCTTATTGAGATAGTGGATAGCGACTGGTCATCTCTTACAAGAACTAGGGACCAGTAATGAAACTAGAAGATACACTTGAAAGAAAAGGAGACCATATTTATACAAGGCACTGCTGAGAAGAGCTGCACATATATGCAAAGTCTTCATGGACTTGAGGGGAGACCGGAAAAGAGACAAAAGAAAGACCCACAAATAACAAGACACACACATACAACCGCATCTATCTCCATGCAGTTCTAAGCATAAAAGAGCTGGAAATTGGAAGAATATTAGGGAATGAATGACATGCCTTGCATAGTTCTCCTCCCTTGTGTATCCATCCCTGGCCACTCTTAGTGACAGACTCAGAGGTTAGACAGAACTACTGCCTGATCTGCTGTGGCCATTGCTATATTCTGAAGAGTTGAAGCACTTCCAGAAATGTGCCATACTGGAAAGGAAACAACCTGTATTATCTCAAGCGCGGCTACCAGCTTCTCTGTTTCTTGCAGGCTAATTCTCAGGTTTGAGATATCAAATAGCAATCTCTGCTTTCTTTAATATGCAAGTAATTCCATTAGCAGGGAGCGTTTTATTTTGTTAGTTACTGTATTGCAGTGATTTGATATACCAAATTATTTTAGGTCCTTACTCCCTTGGACAGCTGTGTAAGTCTTCCAATTGCTTGCATAGCTGAGCTATTACAATTGTACAAATATTATCTATTTGAATTTAGGGAAGTTCTTAAAAGTAATTGTCAAACAATGATTATGTTCTGTTTAAATAAATACTGCTATTGCAGCACTAGTTAGGGCATAATGCCACGAATTTATGCCACGAATAATTTGTTACTATGTCTGTCATCCCAAACCTCTGCATATATTTGATGGAAATCCATCCTAACATCCTTTTTTCTTGAGTGTATTCAACATTCTTTCTAACATTTTTTTATGACAATTACAATTACTCTAACTAGTGTATTACTTTATTGCTGAAAATAGCAATATGTATTTATTCAGCTTCTTACTTTTAAATCAGCAGGCTATTGTTTGCTTTATTAATCAAATCCAACCTTGAGAATTATAGCCACCAGTTTCAAGTTTATTTAATTGCTGCTACTCAGAAAATGAGACCTTACTAATTCAGTTACATTTACATTTTTGATGAGCTGCTTTTTTACATACCTCATTATATTTTGAAAGAATAGATTTTTGTGTCCTTTCTCACTGCATATAATATACCTTACAGTATACTAAATATTTTTGAAATGTTATTTGTTAAATACATAGTAAGTGTAAAAATGAAATATCAGGTTTAGGAATTAAGGACAAAACATTCAAAGGCTAAATTGTTCAGGGAAGTTCCTAAAGCATCTCTGACATAGACATCAGAGTTACAACTATTTCTTCTCAGCAGGGAAGAATGTTTATTAATACAAAAGGATAGAAAAGAGCTAAGATTTATTTCCTAAGTCTTTTCTTCCCAATACTGTTGGGTGCTGAGACACTCATCAAGGGCACTTCCAATTTCTCCCAGATTTCCGCAATTTATAAGACAGTTACCAAATTACTGATATGGGTAAATAAACATACACAAAACAGAAGAAACTATGGCTACATCTTCATACTAGGGTGATTCCATTAGAGTAGATTTGTACAGTTCAGCAGTGGATACTAAGTTCCCATCACACATTATACATGTTTCAGGCTCTGTTATGGACTGTCTGTGTTTTCTTTCTTAACCCCACACACTAAATATTTAGGAATTGGAGTGGATAGTGCATATTGCCAGAATATCTCCAAATTTTGTCTTAATCAGGAGATAGATAGTTCATGTGCTGTGAGATTGCTCTGCAACAAGAAGAAAAACATTTTATGAGTAGCAGGAATGAGATAATTTAGGAGTCCCACACAGAATCAGATGAAAACTGAGCTCATGCACATATTAAAAAAGAAGTCTTTTTACTAAAATTGATTCTTCAGTGCTAACTATGTATTTTACAAGAAAGCAGTATACACTACAAAGATTTGTCATGCCCTCTGATCCTGGAGTTCTACAAAGAATAGTACGTTTAGTACTGCGCATGTATTGCGTAGATCTCTAGTCTCAACTTTGATACCTGCTCATTAGCCTTAATGGTAACAGCCTAATGTAATAATGATCTTTCTGTGGCTGACCAGTACCCAAATGAATGTTTGATGGTTGTTTTTTCCCCCTGCCAAGTTTTCCTATAAAATACTTATATTACTCTTCAGCAATCGTCCAGGCATTTTGCTAACTCATTAAAATAAGTTTATAGAAGAAATTAACAGCTCTTTGTCAGCACTACCACCAGAAACAGGATAATATTTTTTTTTCAGAGATCTAAGTCCAGGCAGAAAGTCTTAAGAAAAAAAAGAATTTCTAGATTCTCCTAATCTCCTTCAATCAATGGTAAACAAAAAAAATCTTTGAGCTAAGCTGCTCTTTCTTCACATTATGCATGGAAAATTTCTCCTACTGATCTATTAGTTCAGGAAATAGGAAGAGGGAGACGGGTAGAAACAGTTTTTACATTCACTAACAGCAGAGACCATGTGAGAATCCTGCAAGCTGCAAGTCTCAAATCTGTGCTTGAATACGGAGTACCACAGATCTTAATTTTCCCAGATCTCAGCACTACAAAGGAAATGAAAAGTAAAGTGAAAAGCATTAGGCAGGATGTTATAATGGAAGGAATTGAGGCAGCAGTACTATTCATTGCTAAGCTCTTGGTTATTTTTAAAGGAAAGGCTTATATCTTCTGAGACCTGAGAGCAGCCTGCAGCCTGCTGCAAAGAATGGAGGGAGATAACAAAGTCCAGATAGTATACTTTGATTGACAGCATGCAGACAGGTCCACAAGTACCGAAACCATAACCAGTATTTCTCTCATACAAAGTCTTATGGAAAAATACAAGACTTGCTAATACAAGTTTTAAGAGTTTGCATGTGAGAACAAACTAAAAACAAATGTGATTTATAATAATTGTGGGATTTTGGTCTTCTTAATGGCATCCTGGCTGGAGTTGAAGGATTTTTTTGTGAAATCCATTTGCTCATACCTTAATAACATTGCTGGAATTCTTTTGCTAGTTCACTTTGTAATTAACTGTGTTAACTCCTTACCGCAATCTAAAAATATTTACAGTGACTAAAGATAAGTGGAAGAGGTGTTTTATATTTTAGGATAATGAAGAAGAGAAAATGGTGCTGGATTCAAGTTTAAGCTCTGTTATGACCTTGTGTAGACTAGATTCAATAAATTCAAATAAGCTTAAGGCTAACAAACCACATTAGTAGATCCAATGTAATGCAATTCTCCATAAGTACCTCTATACCACAGCAGTGGGAATGAATCCTCAGCCTACTGCTGTCTTTTTACTTCCACAAAATATCTCATATTAAAAGATCATTTAGGTTGGAAAAGACCTTTTAGATCATTCAGTCCAACAAGCATTAACCAAGCACTGCCAAGTTTGACACAATACCATATTCCTAAGAGCTACATCTGTGGCTATTCTCAGCTCAGTCAGAGAGAAAGAGAAAGGTTTTCTAACCAGGCAAGAGCCTGGGAAGCAGTTGGGAAAGAATGTAAATAATTCTCTAATCTACCTTGTTATTCACATTGTTTATAGATATGTTCTGCCTCTATGCACCATTCACTGCACACCAATGGTGTGGGATGTTTTTACTCTAAGACCAATGAAATTAGTCTTCTCGATGTTCTCTGTATATAGAGCGGTGCATTTGAAATAAAGGAGAGAGTTCATTTTCTTAACCTTCTGATCTAAAGTTCTTTGTTCCTGTCCTGCTCAACAACATCGACACATATTTTAAATATTTCAGGGAGGTGACTCAGCATCTTCCCTGGTCAGACTGTTTCAATGCTTGACAACCCTTTTGGTGAAGAAATTTTTCTTAATATCCAAAATCTAAACTTCCTTGGGTACAAGGAAGTTTATTTGAGGCTGTTTCATTTGATTCTGTGGCTTACTTGGGAGAAGAGACCAACCCCTCACTTCTCTACAGTCAGTGTCCTTACAGGTAGTGTAGAGACCAATAGGGTCTCCCTTGAGCCTACGCTAAACAACCCCAGCTCCTTCAGCCACTCCTCGTAAGACTTCTTCAGCTTTGTTGCCCTTCTCTGGATATGCTCCAGCACCTCAATGTCTTTCAGGAAGTGAGGGACCCAAAACTGAACACAGTATTTAAGATGCAACTTTACCAGTGCCTATCACAGCCCTGGTCCTGCTGGCCATGCTATTTCTGATCCAAACCAGGATGCCACTGGCCTTCTTGGCCACCTGGGCACACTGCTGGCTCATGTTCTGCCAGCTGTTGACCTCCAGGTTATTTTACACCATACAGCTTTCCAGCCAGTCTGTACCCAGCCTGTAGTGCCGCATGGGCTTGTTGAGAGCCACGTACAAGCACCTGGTACGTGGCTTTGCTGGACTTCATACAACTGGCCTAAACACATCAATCTAGCCTGTCCAGATCACTTTGTAGAGCATTCTTACCCTCCAACAGACCAACACTCACACCTAACTTGGTGTGCTCTGAGAACTTACTGAGAATGCACTCAACTCTCTTGTCCAGATCATGGGTAAAGATATTAAACAGGACTGGCCCCAGTACTGTACCCTAGGAAACACCACTTGTGACCAGCAGCCAGCTGGATTTAACTCAATTCACCACCATGCTCTGGGTGCAGCCATCCAGCCAGCTCTTAACCCAACAAACAACCAAGCCATGAATAGCGAGTTTCTGCAGGAGAATGTTGTGGTAATTAATGACAAAGGCTTTACTGAAACTCAGGTAGACAACATCCACAGCTTTTCTCTCATCTATTATGTGGATCACCTTGACATAGAAGGAGATTAGGCTGGTCAAGCAGCCTAATCTGCCTTTCATAAATCCATGTTGGTTGACCCTGATCCCCTGGTTTTTCTGTATGTTCCACATAATGGAACTCATTCCTTCTGAATGATCCAATTTTTTTGGTCTAATTTTAGACATCTATCCTGACCTCTATTATTTTAGGTCCATATAGGCTGGTGTAGTTCTACAAGAACAGTTTTTGCTCCACTTTGTACTCAGGTTTCTGTCACAATTTTATACCATGTTAAAAAGCCTTCTAGACACATTAGAGGAAAAGTGGATAGAAAATAAGGAGAGTGTAAATTCTGCCTGTTTAGTTAATATTTAGAGACCTACATACATTTTTTGAGATCTATTCCTATCTATCACAATCAAGTCTTTATCTTTTTTTATTGTCTTGTGCAGCCACAAAGATTTGCTTCAGATACTTAGTTACAACAGTGAATCTACACTACAAACACAGAAAAACATACAAGTCAGACAAAGCACAATTACAGTGTACATTGGAAATGCCCTCTTCCTATAAATCCTTTGAGAACAATAAGGGGGAAGAAGTTTTCCAAAAGCATGTTACAAACAAAACCACAATCACAAAAGTGAACATGAGCTACAAAATTCTAGAATTTTCTGTAAAAAAATGGACTTCTTAGTTATCTCTGTAAGGAAGCTTACAGATTAGCATGGCTGCCACTTTGACAACTTACAAAGAGATGAAATAAGTCTGCAGCATCATTATTATAGGTCAATGGAATATAAGCCAAAAGCAACACAGTATTTAGGAAATGGATGCTGATAATAAAAGAGCCACTCTAATTTCCTGTGGAGATCTTAAATTAGCTCTTCCCATATGCATACTGGTTCACACTGATAGTTCTGCAAGATAAGCACTTTTACGTACCTTGTTGGCAACTAACTGTTTCTCTTCTTAGAGAACAAAAACTGTTGCATTAATATTATAATTGTGGATTTATGCAGCAGGAAAGACCACCTATTTGTTTTCTGGTTAAAAATATGCCTATGAAGTCAGAAAAAACTTAGCCCTGTTTCTAGCTATAAAAAACGGTAGTTTGCAGATCAGAGACTCAGTTAAATATACAGAGTCACAACAGTTTACTTTTTGAAAAAATTCTCATTTCCTGCAACTGAAAGATATTCATTGCCTTCTACTGCCAGAGCTGGGGTTAGATGAAACATTAAAAAGAAATACATGGAGCAGCATAGACAAATATGTATTTGAAGCAATTATTTAAAAACAAATACAGTTTGCAAGGCAGATCAGACTGCAGCATTCATAGAGCTGTTAGTAACCTCACAGTTACCAGAATCATATATTTTACACAAAATTATTCAGAGAAAAAAACTCCTACAATATCTTTAGGCAACAAAGGATACTTCTGGTCATCGTGTGAATTCTGTGTGCTCAAACTCTGATACAAACCAAGGATTTTCTTCTTTGTACTAAGTATGGGAAAGCTTCCTCCTTTGAGAATTAGAATAGCTTTCGAAGACTTCTGATTTAAATTTCAAACTCTTGATCATAGTCAGGGAGCAAATGTTTGTATCCTGAAATTGAAAATTGGGTTCTTTAGCTCTATACCAAGTGAAAATATTAAGCATTTTGTTGCATCCACTATGTGAGCCAAGTTCCCCACTGTGCCTTCAAATCCACAGTGAATGAACCATATTTGGATCTGCTTATCAGAAGGAGACATTTAGAAAGACAATGAGCCTGTCCTGCTAGACGGAGACTCCTGATGCTTTTAGATAGGCCTGTGGTGAACTGCAAAATGGGCCCTAAAATCAGGCTGACATGGTCGCTTAACAAGCTGTGGTATTAGCTGTTGGCTCAGAGAATTTCTAGTGTCACCCACAGGGCTGATGATGGCAGCCATCATAATTAGAATGCATGAATCAAAAACACCAGGTGAAGATTTTGCCTTGGAAGAAAGAAAAGAGAGAAGGAGGGAATTACCATGCCCTTTGACTACTAAGCTGCTGCATGCAGCTGGATCAGTGACCAACAGTGACTGGGCGGATTATGCTATGGAGATACTTGCTCTAGCCTTATACTTCCCACACCCAGTGGCTGTCAAAGCAAACGCTGTGAACGACTTCAAAGGAGGCTACATGGGGGAGAAAGGTAACCCCACTAAAGACGGTGGGGGTGGGGGAAGGGGGATGCATCCAGGCTTTTCTTTGAGATCAGCAAACAATTTCTTTTAGAACTGGTTTATTTTATTAATTCTATCATTCTGAATTCATCCCTAAAAATGAAAAACTCTACTGTTTGCTGAAGTGGAAAATCTATGTAATCTTAACTGATATGACCTTGAAAGGGATTTGCTGAACTTTTGTATGATTGGATTTTTCCCAACCTTTGTAGACTCTTGATTTTAAAATCTCCCTAACAAAAGCTCTGCCAGGAAAGCTGTTATTACAAAGATGCTTCTCAATGGGGAGAATTGGGCTAATTGCAAGCACTTCAGTGAAATAAAGGAAGGTTTTGCAAACAACTACAGAATTGACAAAATGCACCACATTGCTGTTAACAGAAACTATGGGGGAGAAACATCAGAAATGGCAAAGATGTCTAATATAAATAGATGCTATAAGACTAGCTAGAAAAGGCTATACAAGATTTCAGATAATTCATAAACAGTAATTGCTCGTCTGACCTTGATGTGACTACAGAAATTCCATTAACTCACAAATCTTGACATTTAATTACATACTAAAAAATATTCTACCATTTATTTTGACAGGGTCTACAATAATCCTGCATTTGACTTTTATCCATGTTTTCAGCTGCTTTTCCCACATTGCAATTTATTCCCAAAGTCACAAATAAAAGCCGTAATACAGACTATAATGTTACCTAAAAAGTACTTTAGCTCTTTCTAAAATTTGAACTCAAATGCTATAAACAAGTGGGGCTCACAATGACATGACACCCTTTACTTCTTTTATGTAGTTGAACTGAACTGTCCTACAGATAATTCACCTGAGATAGCAAAAATTCTCTGAGAAAGACTGCAGCAAATTATTTTAAAGAGCAATTTAAAACTAGATAAAGAATTACAAGCAGTATATTAATAGATATTAAAAAGCAAGAAAAAAAACTTACTAGATTTGGAAATGCTAAAGTAGTGTTTGAATAGTCATCTATAACAATTTAAAAAAATAAAATAAAATATAATCCAGATAATGCAACCAAGATGATAATTGGTGTGATGAAAAATGTTCTTTTAAGTCCTAATGAGGAAGGTTTTGGGTTTTTTTCTTCATGTGGTCTAAAGGAAGTAGACTCTAGGGAGGTAAAAAGAATATTGTATATCAGCTGTATTATCATACTCTAGAATTTCTGGATTATAGCAATATTTGAAGATTTTTCCCCACTTTCATGCAATTACCAAAAAGAGTAGGTTTTTCCCCCTCTTTATACGTATAGTTCAGTTTTAAGGCATGTGACTATTCTACATTAGTTGCACTATTTATATTGACCTTCTGTTTGACCTACCAATTCCAAATCACCATATAAAATATTTAATTTAAATACACTAGATTTCTTTTCTTGCCTCAGAACAAAAACTGATCTTTCTACTAAAAATTTCTTGACTTTAAGGAATGATTTCACATAATCAACTGATTTGAAAAAAATTTAAAAGGGAAAAATATTAAAACAAATATTTTTGCATGTCATGTGAACCAGGAAAAATAATGGTTTTCAAAAGCAGTTTGATTATATATCTACATAATTCTACATATTCTATCTCCAAACTATTATGAGGATAATAGATGAAAGTAATTACTGTGGGGATTTTTGGGGGGGAGGGTTGGTTTGGATTTTGGTTTTTTTGGTGCAGTCAGCAGTCTGGCAAAAGAATTACTGGTAGTTCCGCATTGCAAAAAAGACATAAAGACAGAATCCTACAGGATTTCCACAAATGTTACCACTCCTTAGTCTGAAAGTAGGTCATAAGCTATATTTCAAAAATATATTGCAAACATAGTATTCTACTTAAAAGATCCATATTAGCATATGTATGTATATATACATACTATGAAAAACCTGCAAATGCAGTATTTTATGGGTATACAAGATTTATTATGCTTCATTATTGTTTCGCAAAAGAAGCAAAGGATTAACACTAAACAGCACCTTCATGCATATATATACACACATACAAACACTAGTAGCTATTTCTTTACATTAAAAATATGGCTGAATATATAGATATAAAAATGATATTTAAAAACTGAAATCTTTCCTTTACTTGATTTTCCTTATTGCATTACTCTTCAATCTTCTACTTTTTGGTAGGAGCTACGTCTCAATTTTCTTTTGTTCTTATTTGAATATATTATTTTGCAACAGGCACACCTTTCTGAATCACTGAGAAAGGAACCATTAACTTCTGCACTGGCTTCCTGTGATCTTCTCTCTTCAGTCCATCTGAAATCATTCTCAGCACACACCTCTTCAGCGTGTACTTATACAGTGCCTTCTTTTCTCTCACCATAACAAGTTATATTTTCTCATTTGTGAAGGATCTCTCTCCAGCTATAGACCCCTGTAATGCTCTCCCCAGTCTTGTCTTGGTGCCTACTATTCCCTAATTCCAAAGCACAACTGAATAACCAACCAAAAAACCATGTCTTTTGCCTGCTTATTAAAACTTTTCTATTAGCATTATCAGCATCATTTTATCTCTCTTTTGACCAGTTCAAATCATTATATACTATGACAGCTTTATTAACTTCAAAACACTTACTACTTATGCCAGACAAGCTCTTTGCAGATTTTTAATAGGAAACTTTAGACTGAAAAAGAACACAAAGCAAATAAAATGTTCTTTACTTCCCCCCATCACATCAGTTGCATCCTCAAAAGTAGTTTCCATTTATACTCATCTAACATCCTGTTTCTTTCATTCCAGGTTTAGTGTTCTTCAGACTGCTCCCAATAAATACTAAACGCACCTCCTATTTGAGATCAAATCCTTGTACATTCTGGGGGGGAATATAGTAAGTTTTCTGATTTGTTGTTGTTTTCTAAACACTTCAGCACTGCAGCATATAAAATAACCTTTTCTGCACAGTATTTTTGTATGTAATTATTTTTTGTTTTTAAATACATAGTTTGACAGACTTTTCTTCAGCATTTGGTCCCTTACATTTCACTGGCTCTTGGAACTCATCTCCCAGAGGAAAAATGAGGGGGCAGATGTTAACTACATGAGGTCAGATACATAAACTATAAAAACAGGCATGTGATTCTTATTGTTTCATTGATTTGGCACATTGTAACAAAAGCGGGATGATTCACATTACACCTTTCATTTTTTCTCCTACACTGAGGTCTTACACTTTCTTGAGGAGAAAGGAATATTCAAAGCTTCTTCCACTGTCTTTTTCTGGTCATAGTTGCTGAGATTTTCTGCTCCATCTCCCTAGTCTGTCTGTCTGTCCTCCAAAAATCAAGTCCCTTAATGACTTCATCAGTCAACACATCCTAAGGAATGTATTGGTGACCATCCTACTTCCCTCTCAGAAATAAAAATCAGGATGGAAATATTGCCTTGCAGATCCTTTTCTCTCTGTCTCAGATGGTGAGGCAGAGAAATAGATGAACGCAGTTCAGCAAATTTCCTTGCTTTTCTCAGCAGGGAGGCTTGCACGTGGTCAAGCATAGCAAGAAACATGATTTCCACAGGGCCTCAGGCAGCAGCCAAATTTCACAGCAGGGGATGAATCCATGGCCACTTCTGAATCTACAGAACTGCACATAGCACAGGCCTCTCATTATAAGGCTGGACAAACCTCTGGAGACTTTCTGCTGTTGCCATATTAACAAGAAATGAGTGGTTTGCATAGGTCACAGGAGCACTCTGTTAAATAATACTGCCTTGTATTATGCATAGTTGTATGTGTGCATTTCTCTTCTGATAAGGCACAGAGGAATCAAAGAGAGAACAAGGATTTACTGTATGAGGCTTCCAGCCCCATGTGCAAGGCAACACAGCTTGTGACAGCCACAGTGACATCACTGAGCTGGAAAATAAACGGCAGCTTGAGGTTCAGCTTATTTTTCAGCGTTATCTTACATGTTTCAGAAGTTGCTCCTACCACTTTCATGTAATTCTCTAGTAGATTTCTCACATATAGAGTCACTTTTAATAGATTTGAATTTTTTTGATCTTCACTAAAGTCTACTCTAGCCCTTTGAGAAAAATCTTATTACTTTGAAGATATTTCTCTGCTTGCCTGCACTTTGAAATTCTTTCTAAAACAATAACAGCTCTAAATATAAATTAGTCTTAAAAAAAATGACCACATAGGTAGGTGGATGATCATTCACCATGCCATGTAAATCATAAAGCACAGACTGCATGACTAAAGATTGGTAGATTATTTAATTTTCAGACACTAAATGTGAAGTCTGAAAGAGAAATATACATATCTGGGTTCCTTAAGAAGAAACACATAAGAAACACTAATGAAATCAAAACCAGTCACAAGTATGACACATTAAGCAGTTGAAATGAAACTGAAACTGTCCATGATAATTAGGAAAAACTGACAATTAGAAGAATCATGTAATACAGAAAAAGTTAAGAGGAATATGTATAAAGGAAAATACTATGGCCAGCACAAATAAAACTCTCAGAGTTATCAAAAAATAGTTTCATTCTATACTTAGGCAGAATGCTTCTTGTATATGTGATTACGGTAATGAAATCAGTTCCTTGTTGACAGTAACTAGAAATAATGTTTAACACCGTACTTAAACCCATAATTTTAAAATCAGAATGTCAGATTGAGTTGAAGAGTTTTGAAAGAATTAACTGATGAGTTAGCAATTTTTTTTTTCCAGTATGTGTGGGAATTAATTGGGCTGAAATTTTAAGACTCCACAGTCAAAATGGTAACATATCTGTGAAATAACCTGTTGGGAAGTATGTAATAATCTGTCTGTAAGTATGGGCCAGGGGCCTGTCAACAATGCCAGGTAAAACACTGAAGATTTAAAGGTATTATAAAAGATAAGAAGGAATGTAATGCAGTTGATGTTAGTCACAAAAGGTTTTTAAAGAATAGGTTTCATTACAACAAAACAATACATTTTTCATATATTTGATTGATAAGAATTTTACTATGAACATAGGAGATTTTTGAATTCAGTGATATATATGACTTGATAAAGCAGAGAATCTTGCTTACTCTATACTATCATTTTTACACATAATTAACAGAGAAAGCACTGGTTAAATAATATATTTTAGAATTAGAAAAAAGGGAGTAATTACCATGCATATGGTATCTAAATTTTTACTTTCCCCCTTATATTAATTTATTACCTTATGGCAGTATACAATGGAAAAAGAGACGTATTGAAACATCAGTTATGTAACTAATCTAATATTTCTTGACCAATTTTTATACAATAGCCATAAAAGACATTGGAAATGAGACTGCAATCATTTAGTCTTAGGCTCTCAATGGATTTGTTGTACTACTTGTACTTCAGGATATTTAAGAACTACTGCAAATGTAGCAATCAAAAACTGTCTAATGATCAACCCATGACACTAACTAAATTCATTATATATCAGACAAAATCTTGCCAGGCAAGTGAGAGCACACTTCAGTTCTCCAACATTTTTCTCATACTTTTTATGCCCAGAAACTTATGAATGACTGTTTTCTACCAAGATTTCAGCATGGAGCTTCATTTCTTCCCCCTTCAACACTTTTTTGAAGTTCAGAAAAATTTAGCTCACTCAGCTCATAATGATATTTTAAGGAAGTAGTGTGGACAAATGTTTTCATTTTATAGTTTAAAGATACATGGACCTCAGATCTATCTACCCTTGATGATCCTTCTTATTTGCATTTGCATGTGATTAAAGAATATGTTTGTTAGAAATTTTAAATGTAAATATAAGGCATTACTTAGATTTTATTATTTTAAAATATTGCTCTGTGCCTGTGTTGTAGTATTTTTCCCAGGATGAAGATGAAGACTAGAAGGAACTCCATTAATTCTTCCAGGAACAAAGGACAAGGAAAATTTAAAAAAGAGGACATATTATTCTACATACTGTAGAAGTAATAAATTGACAATGCAAAAATCAGACTTTATCAAGAAGTCTTCATCCTTGGAAAAATGACATTTCTAACTCAAGAAAATAGGTAAGAGAAACACTGAGGGAGAAAAAAATAGGAAAAATGAAAATAAAAGAAAGCAAGGAAGGTCGAAAGAAGGCTCCTGAGCCTTTTCTTCATTTTACTCCTTTTTGTTCTGATGTTTAATCTGCAGATAATTGTGACAGAATCTTCCACTATAATGTCCTTCTTTCAAATAATATTTAAACCATTTGATAACTTTATTCTTTTCCAACAACCATGACAATAACTAACCTATATTCCTAGCCATTTAACATCTACAACACACACAAGTGAGAAGTGTGCACACTGCCTAAAACAGCTCTGATCACTGTAGTCAGCTAAAGATATTTAAATATATTTGAAAATATATTTATGCAAGTGCTCTACAGGAGCATTTGGCTACTGGATTGTTCTTAGTGCATTCTGAATTGCCACTCTGCCATCACAATCTGAAAAGTATTCCTGCAAAACAGACAGATAGAAGTCTAAGGAAGTAGCCTCAACAGTTATCTCCTCTACCTTCCTGTTCTTAAAAAAACATTTGTTACAAAGACAAAAAAAACTATTCATAGTATTTAAATAAACACTTCCACAAATCACAAATTGAAAGTAATATAAGGTGCTAAGTGCTAAAGACAATAATACATTTCATAAAAGAACATGCTTCTTTATTAAGATTGCAAAAGGGAAACATCTAGTTGAGACTTTGATTACTATTCAGAATTTCATATTTCTTTTCACTTTTCTTCTTTCTAAGCAGGAGGAAACTATAGGTGCCCTTGAGTAACCTTCCTTTTTTCTCTTCATACAATTTTCACAGAAGAGTTGACCAAAATGCACTTTAACAGTCAAGGTAAGGATGGGCATCAATTTGTGCAACATTATAATATTTTTCATAATATTCCCGACACAGCCCAAATATTATTCAGTTTTTTGACCTCTGATACATTTTAAACAGATTTCTTCACTGAGCTGTCCACAGTGATGCCTTTGTCCTGAGAGGCTATATCTAATTCAGTGTCCCTCAGTACATAAAAGATACTGTAATTCACTCACTTCACTGTGTGCTGTTTCCCTCTTAGGGAGGATGAATTTCATCAGCCATTGTTGAATTTATTTTCATTTGATGAGTCAGGTTCTTATGGTGTTCTTCATAATTCTCCTTAGTCTTCAATAATCCATATAAACTTTCACCACTGGCTAATACTTCCTCCTAGGTAAACTGCTCTCCACTTCTAGGTTTTTAGCAGCACCAGGTGCAATGCATATTCTGGAGAAAACCAATTGTTAGCACCCTTCTAGACATTCCTTTCTTTTGTTATTTGCAGTAAGCTTCTGCCAGATAACATGAGGAAACTAAGAGATTTCCTTGCATATTTATATAATTACTCCAAATAGATTTTTAAAATCCTTTGAAAAGTCTGAGGGATGCATGCTGAAACTTCATAATCAAGACTACATGTAAATAGGGATTTTATTATATATTCTACAAAAAATGGCATATATTTTAGTTCAGATATTTTTATCTCTTATTTTTTATCAGTAAATCTCTTTGCATTGGGAGATCTTCACTGCTCCAGTGCTTGGAGAACACCCTAGCATTCTGAAGACAGTACTGGAATTTAAAAACAAGTTTTAAATATTTTGTCAACTCTCATGCTGATAGAAAACTAATCAAAGAAAGACTGTCTTTATTAAGACCTTTCACTTTTCTATTACATTTCTTTAAATAGAATTTTCTGGTGTTCTAATAACCACATATAGACATAGATTCTGCAATTTTCCTTAGTAGCGAAGGAAACATTGACTTGACAACAGAAGAATAATTTGCAAATGTTTGAACATTGAGTAATTTCTGCTGACATCAATAGAATGCAGGTATTTAGCTGAAAGATATCCTTTTGGAAACCAACTCACTTTAACACCCTATTACAGTTGAAGTAAATGCAAATTGCTTATGCTCAATATGTTATCAATATAGACAATATTTTAACCAGAACTATGGATGCTTTTCACAATGGTTTCTGATGTTCTCTATAGAAAACTAACTGGTAAAAAGAAATCTCTGGCAAACTTTATAAAGCTTCCAAGATTTTGTTTCATTTTGCTTTTCAGTCACATGGCAGCTTGTCTGAGGTTTGCTTTGCTCTCTTAGCTCATACTTGATGTAGTAACTTCGTTAGAGATTAAGATCAGGAATTAAAGTGACACTGGCAACAGCCTCAGAGATATTTCTATTTATGTAATTTTGGTGACTGCATTACTTAAAGTCACATTTAGTTCTGAAAGTGTTTCCACAATTTTTTGCAAGCTCATGATGTGATACCTAACGCAACTTTGCAGGAAAGTTAGACTGTCTGGTAGTTGCAAGTCAAATTCTATATCTGCATTTTTCTGCTGATGTTCAATGTTGATTTGCATGCCAAAGTTCCAGTAAAATCTATGAATGTGAGACATAGAGCAGCACTCAGAGAACGCTCATGGCAGCAGGAAAAAAAAAATATAATCTACCTGTCTGGGTGCTTCAAAGGAGTAGTTGAGGAAAATGATATGATTACTGATCCATTACCACCATGGGTCTGAACTAATGTCCACTTTTTTGGTCATTTTACAGCTTCCTTGTTACTGCTTCTGGCTTATATTGCTAGTGGCCACATGGCCCAAGGAAGAGAAATACCTTTATAACTGCAAACCTGCTTTATATATCCAAATTGAAGTGTGAATAGCACAGTCATATGATTGGCATGGTACTATTCTCAGAGATGAAGATTTGTTGAGGCTGCCAAGAGGCAATGTTAGTGCATGAAAGCTTTTCTATTAGATTAGAATACCAAATCCAGATTGTCAAAATGGCTGTATATTCCTATTTTTAAATTTATGTATTGTCGCTTGAAATAGGAGACATTCACTGATCCCATGGTGTCCAATTCTGCAATGAATGCAACGAGAGAGGGGAAAAGAGAAGCTGAATATACACAGCTCTGGCTTTTGCAGCTACAATGATTGGGCAAGAGTAATGGGGAAGAGGCACAGCACGCTAAATGAAGGGATCTCAGCCTTTCTGCTTCTGAAAAAAGATCCCATTGATTGTTATTCTGCTAGTGACTGCATCAACCCTGAACAAAGTTTCACAATTATGAGAAAGATATCTGTTCAATAGTAGCATCTCTATTGCAGCTTGTTTCAAGTTAGTTTAAAGCTGTTCCATTTATGTGAAAAGGCAATTTCACTACCGGTTTGAGAAATAGCAAAGTTAATCAGATCACTATAACTCAAGTAAATTCTTATGTTCATGTAAGTCTTCATATCCATGTAAATAATAACATTTAAAATCACATTAAGAAACTAAACTGGGAAAATGAAAATTCACTGTTACACTCCTGATGAAAGCTTAACTTCGGGCAGTCATATTACATGTCAAATTATTTCTACTCTGGAGTTTTTGTAATTGATAACAGAAGTTTCCAAGAAGTATGAAGCCTCCTCTCTATGTTAAACTAGTAAAGCACCTTTTGCATATATTTTACTGACATTTTTATTAGTACTTATCTATCTCTCTAAGTGCATACATTCAAATGACAGTAAGCACCAATTTAATTTGAGCATGTGTTTGTTAGATTTTCATCTTAAATATCAGAAGCAGTGCTACATGCTTTGCATTAAGGTTATGAGAGAAAATCCATTGTCCTTGTGTAAAAATGTTATTTTAAACTATCAAAAACTTACAATTATAATAAACAGGAAATTACTAATAAGGTGACTTTGTTAAATCATCTCAGTAAAATACATAGTGAAAGTGAAAAAAACCCAAATCAATATACAGCTGTGAATAACTATCATGAAAGCTTAAGTACTCTCCAGATTCAAAAGGAACTCATTAATGTTTGTATAGCTCTACTGATGGATGGCAAGTAGCTTATCATAGCTAGATAATGGCTATAACCTAGATATTATCTGAAATAGTTAAACCACACTTTATGTCTTTAGGAAGGATACTTCAGCGCCATGAATGAGCCAACATTGTTTATTCAAATGGGAATATGTTCAGCAGCCAGGAAGCAATGCAAGAGGATGAAGTGTTCTCTATTGGATTAGAATACCTAGATGAGAATGTCCAAATTGCTTTCTTTCCTCAATATATATGTCTGTTCTTGATTTTATATACTGCTATGCTACATGATTCACTCATGAATTTCCTGCTGTCCAACACCATAAAAACCTGTTAAGCTAAAAAGGCTGCAATTAGAAGAATTTTTCTTTTGGGTTCAGTGTGAATTAAGCCTTTGGTAAGAAAAGCCAACTGCACCTCTGTCTTCCTGTCCACGGAAAACACACACTACCTAGTTAGATGAGCATTTTGATGCTTATATTGGCACACTATTTTTAATGTACTTTACTATATTTAACCCTCAAAAGGTCTGCAAAAAACAGTTCTTTCAAATAACCAAAAATATTATTTGTCTTTACTGGTCTCATAGATGGTCAGAGTATGGATTTATATTATCTACTAAGCAGTATACAAAGACGTAAAATACCCTACATTACTTCAAGGATTTTGTTGAAGGGTTTTCTTGGGTATAAGTACAGCAATTGCAATCCTGGAGGAATGACTGTTGCAAGGTGCATCAGTGCATCAGTGCACTGTGAAGCTACCCTGCTCCCTACTTAGTGGCTTTTAATTGTATTTAAAAATGAAAATAATAATTCCCACTAAATATTAGCTAGAAAACTACAGTGAGAACAAATCTAGGTGCTCCTGCAAGGAGCAAGATAGGAAGTCTAAAAACTAAAAGGAGACTTCAAAGGGAAATCACAGACTTTTAAAAAGACAATAAGAAAGGAGTACAGATAGTTGAAGAGGAGAAGGCAATTTTTTTTTTACTGGAGATGCAATAAGAAATTAACTGCAGTTTTTGATGGATAAAATGATGGTAAATTCCAAGCAAGACTGCAGATTATGTCTTTTCAATTAGAAATACATTTTCTACAAACTGGCAGCACCAATGCAGGCTTGGAATTTGCTCACATTCTCTCCATTATTTTGCTTGGAGAAAAAAAAATTGAACATCACATGTAAACTGAGGAATTGTAAAAAAACCTATATTGGTCAGACTACTGTATGCAATGCAGGAAGAGAGTCCTTTTTGGTCAGATACTGGACACAGCATTTTACACTGAACAAAAATTTAAGTTAATCACTAGACATCTCTATTCCATTACTAATAGCACAAGATTCTAATAAAGTAATACAAATGTCAGAAGATGCTTTGTGATGCTGTGATATTTAGACAGGCAAGTAAAACATCAATGCAGTACTCATTTATGCACACATACATAAATACAGAGAGAAAGGATTATAAACTAGCATTGTTGTATGCTTGTGTATGCATATACATGCACACACATGCACCAGGTGTGTGTAAAGGGAGGAGGAGCATTAACAAAAGGATAACATCTGGTTTCAAGAAGAAATACTAGATTAATGTTCAAACTCTGAAAGAAAATTACATTAAATAAATACTCTGACATATTTGCAAGTTTGCAATTAGATAAAAGCGAAAGTCTAGTCAAAATGTAAGAACTGATTTACCTACTAACTCTGCTCTGCCAGGCAGAATTAGATATTATATAGGTCATTCTAACACTTAAAAACTGACTAGCTTCAGGTCAGAAGACATTTATAAAATTCATACAGATAAAGTCGTTCTACGCTCCCTTTAGATCTGTTGAAGAGCTCAGACAGAAAATAGAAATGTTCTTAGATTTCACAAATAATTAAAAGCGCTTCCTTTATTTCTCCTCCCTCACTTAATTCCAGTGAGAAGGCAATTCTCTATATGAATATCAAAATGATTGATGCTAAAAAGCGACAATATATTAATTTTTATATGATCGCAGTTGTACAAATCCCAATGAAATACAGAGAACTAAAAGCTATTGTGGTTATGTAATTTATTCTTCCTGTTTACTCAATGTATTGGACAATGGTGTCACGGCATGCTAAACAAACACAATGCAATCTCACTCATTTTATTCCACACTGACTGTTGTCATGTTCTGAAGAACACTCAAAGACTGAGCTTGAGAGCAGTAGTTAAAAACGGCAACTGGCTGTCAGTGGTGTAGTTTGTCATTGTTCCACAGACAAAAGGCAGACTGTCACAATAAACAGCATTTATTCATTTCAGATTTGTGGCTTAGGGCTGAGGAAGGGGAGGTGTCATTCGTAGTAATTGTAAAACACATAAATAATAATAGTAGTCTGCAAATCATTTATCAAAGAAAACAGTGGGAGTTGGCAGTGATGGAGGCAAGAAAATGGATGCTTCCAGCACAACCTAATTTACAGCTCTTTTAAAAAACCACATTTTTTCTTTCATAACAGTAAAATGGAATGTTTTGTATTAACTGCTTATCTGGTGGGTAAGCAAGACAGAGCAACTAAATCATTACTTTAATGACTTATTTTTAACAAACCGCTGAGTTGCTTTCTGATTACTCTCAGCTGCTGTCAATTTTATTAATGTAATTTCACCAATTAAAAACCATTTCATATTGATATTGGAATCACCTCCTCTAGCTTTTTTTGCTTAAAAATTGCATCTTTTTAAAGAAATTATACTTCTCTATGAAAATACTCTGGATTGGTATTTGAACAGAAGAGGCTTCTTAACTGAATGTTTATGTCTGTTTTTTCAGGATGACTCTCAAATCCTAATAAGAAATATTTGTTATAAAATTTCATGGGCTGAAATTATAAAGCAAACAAATTAATGTTGTTGAGGTTGGCACTAATGTTTTTTTTTAATTTGAGTGCAGCTTTTCAGGCAGGTATTACCATCCTTCTCTCTTTTAAGCTCCTGTCCTGATTTACAAGGCTGAAGTCCTAGCTCAGTGGCACATTTTAACTGTATTATGACACTCCCCCAGCCAGTCCTCTGAGGATCTGCAAAAATCTGGGAAGAGAAGTGAGGAAAAAAAGACACCAGCAGCTGAAAAGGTGTTCCAAAAGGAAACTACTTATTTATTACTGCATGGTCAAAGTCCTGCTTCATCTCATAACCACTCCTGCTGCTGTCCAGAACACTGATAATATTTATTAGAGAGCAATCTCTTATGCACCCAGAAAAGACAGATGGATATGAGTTTTTCTCTGGCGAACCACACAATGTTCACCAGATGGAAATAATGCTCCCTATACAGTTTCTCAGGCATTTTTGCCTACAAATCCTTCCCTCCCAGCACGTCTCAAATCCTATCAGGAACAAGGGCATAAAAGGACTAAGGAAAGGACAGGTATGTCAGAGGAGCTGAACTTGTGTTTCAGAATGGATCTCTTCCGTGAAAAATCCTATGTAGTTTGCCAGAGAAAGAACAGAGTGAAAGAGATGGCCTGGAATGAAAGAGTGGAGTGCCATATCAGTATTTCAACCAGGAAACGTTATCTCAGCTGTTACTGCTTTAGGTATAGCAGAGAAGTAGAGCTCAGGAGTTGCAAGTCTGGCAGTGCAAGGGTAGCTCACTGAAGATGGGTGCACATGACCTGATCGAAGATAATCTTTGGAATTCTTGCCATAATAAGACAGGATTTTTCTTAACTGATTTTAGAATTGAAAAAAGACGCTAGGTTTGGCAGTCAGGACATGAATTTATGAGAACTTGAAAAAACACATGTAAAGCTTTACTTGTTTAATATCTACAGCTACATGAAATAAATGAAATAGTATGCTGAAAAATAAATGTTGAAAAAATAATTGATAACCGCCTTTTAGAAAAGTTTAGTAAAAATAATATTTAAAGACTAAAACATTTTATAAACAGAAATGGCAAAATTTTAGATGAATTTTAAATAAATAAAGACAAAAGGAGGGGTTTATTCCTTTTAGAAGGGACATTTTCAGTCCAACATCAACTATACAGCTGTAACCTTCAATTAAAGTGAGACAATATCATCTAATCTTATTGCTAAAAGCAACAAACAGTTAACTTGAAATTTTTAAACCAGAATTTGTTCAAAATTACTTAAGTTTCTCTGAGAGCAGTTAGAAATCTAAGCATAACACTTCTAGATGCAGAAAAGATGTATCTTGAAATAATGGAAATATTCTTACCTATATTATCTTGCTAAGGATTTTGTAGAGGTTCTTTTGAACTTTTCCCAACCCCTTTCTACCCATCTTTAGATAGTTAAATACATATATATGTGGGCATACAGTACTACTCTTCTGGGTTTGGAATGCAATCTTAATTCAGTTTAAACTGAGAAACAAAATATTCATAGTATGCCTCTGTCTTATGCAGCCTACTAAGACATTTAGCTTCCTTCTCTTACAAAATTTCCCTCTCCTGTTTTGTTGCAAAGCCTGGAATGCGACACTTGAAAAGACTGAACTTTGGGGTGCATTTTCTTGGTTAACTTTTACCATATAAGGAATCTTAAAAATTCAAAGTTATTCTTCTGTAGTTGTCTTAAAGTCAGCCCCTTTTACTTAGGAATGAAAGCTTTTATATTTGAAAATATGATTTTATGCTGGGCTCAGTCAGGTGCACGGTGTTTGTTGCTTCCTGTACAGAGTTACTCAGAGTGACAAACACATGCAATCATTAAAGAGTGATGATAACCTTCATTCTAATTGCATTAGCACAGCAGCTCTCTCAAATGAAGGGAGATTTCCCATAACAGGAACAGCTAAGCACAGATGTAAATGGATCAGCGGTGTCACTCATAAACGATGATCACGGCCAGCGTCCGACAGTGGACAATCACTCACGCAGTAACACAATCAGTCTGCAGTTAATGCATGTCACTACTGATTTGCAGGGAAATTTTTGAAACCAGAATTTGCATGGTCTATTTGAAACTTCCCTGAGCTGAATATCTAGCGTTTAGCTTTCTAGTGGGAGTTGTGACAGTAGCACTGCTCACAGCAAACTGCCACTGTCGTTTGTTCTGCTTCAGTGCTGTTTGACTGTCACAGCCTGTCATGTAGGAAGAAAGCACCGCATCTAACCCCCTGTGACAAGGTTTAATCACCCCTATTACTCCTATTGGCTGTTCAAGCCACCTTGGGGTGTGCAGCACACAGTTATAGATCTCAAAAATCCTTGCTTTATAAATGGAGAGGCTAAAATCTGGTCTGAGCCGATCAATCTTCTAACACACCATTCAAAGGAAGTAGAAGGTTTAAATAAATAATATTAATGCAATCAATGCTCAAGATAATTTTTTTTTGATTTTCACATCATTAGAAATAGTAAATTATTTATTTTACTCCATTATTACTTTTTTAATGAATTCCAGTTATTCAAATTCTGAATGTTATTTCTTTCTAGGAATCATTGCTAGAATGTGGACATATATGCAAGAGTGTCACATATGGGATTGATTTTTTTATGCCAAAATTAAGTGACAAGTAAATATTGTATAACAAGGTATACCTCTCCAAATGTTAATGCTGAGTCATAGGGCAAGGAGAGGAATGCTTAGAATAAGCGTTGTACAAAGGAAAAGTTTAAGTTTTCCTCATACAAATTAGCATTAATTAATTAAAACTTCATATATGCCTGATTTATCTAAGGAAACCATTTTGTTGATGTTCTACATGAAAACTGTATCTTCAAGCTAATTTTAAGAATGTCCTTTATGAGACTGCAGTCCAGATTATTTATACTTAAAGCCTGAATGACACATGGATCAGCAACTGAGACTAGCTCAGCTGGCTGGAGCATGTTGCTAGTAACTCTTCTGGTCTTTCTGCTTACAGCTGGTTATCAAGAAGCCCAGGTAACATACACCAAGCACATTTTTACACATCAACAAATCTATTTGCTTGAGCTGGTCTTATTATATCCAAGGTCTATTTACTGGGACAAAAGAAAATTATTGCAATAAAAAATATATTAACCCATTGTGAGTTTGGCTTTAGCAAGGTAATCTATCATTACAGACTTCTAATTACTCCATCAGGCTAATCTTAGGCTTGATAAATGATGCTAGTGTGAGTCTTTACAATGAGAGATTCTTAGGTTTGAGATCACCATTAACACAGGTGTTATTTCAATTAACATGTATTTGTAATGATCACATTTGTTTTGCAGAGACTGGGCAGGAAATGAGTTATCTGACAGAGCAGATAACTTTGTGGGTCAATAATCTAGCACCAGGATTTATACCCTTAAATCCCTGCTTTAGCCCAGTTCTGAAAATAGATGAGCAAGTGCACATCTTGAAGAATCAGAATAAATATTCATTCTGCTTTCATCATATACCTGCAGAGGTTCCTACAAATTAGGAATGAAATTTTCTAAAAGACAAACATAAAAAAAAAAAAGTCACTGTTAGGCAGAGCCGTCAGTACTCCCTTTTATTAGGATTAAAATGAATTTTCATTTCTAACTAGTATTTCAGGTGAAATAAAACAATCTTGGGCCAGAGCATTTTAAAACTTGCAAAGAGCATGAGAATGTGTAAATGGGTGGAAAGTGCATTACATAAGGTTTTAATTTTTCATGAAAGTTCTTTCTAACAGGAAGGTGGATTGCTTTTTTTCAAATATAAACACACTTATCTATGTTTCTTCTGGCCACCTTAGGGAAAAAAAACCCAAAACCAAATTCCAGCTGCCAATGATGTTTCAGTCTTCCCTTGATTCTTTTCCTGAATGACTAAATGCAAAAGACCCCTTTCTGTGTAAGATGAATTTATAGAGCTGACAGCAGCTTGTGCCACTCACCCATATACGCTACTAGCCTATGTTCTCACTCCTCTAGTTGGATACTGTCACTTAGACGAACACTACCATGAGTCTTACAGATTTTCTGTTATTGAAGTAAAAAGTAATATATGTTTTCTTATATCCGTCAAACACCTGAGAAGTAGCACCTAGAAATAACCAATTATAGCATCTATCCAGCTGTATACAGATAGATGTGGGCTCAGCTAAACCATCTCAGAAAACTGCATGCCCATACTTCCTGCAATGCCAGTTCACCAGCTACAGGTTTACACTACACATGCTCTCCTTTATACCTTCTGTCCACTAATCTCACTGATGTTCTCTTCCCTCAATTTGCTTATCAGTTCTGAATGACAATAAAGGACAGGTCAATACCACACTGTACTTTCTTTCTGTACAGTACTTTCACCCTGAAAGTAAGTTCATGAAATTTGAATCCTGGGCCATCTATCTGCGAAACATGGTTTCTTGAATTGTCCACTCACATAGATTAGTTTCAACAATTTTCATCATTTGAAAAGAATAAATGTTTTTGGTACTTTTTCTGCCTCAAGGTGTGGCATTGACAATAAGACAGATAAATAATAATCCTAAACCTTTAGATCCAAGTTTTCTTTTTATAAATAAACCAAAATATTCTATGCAAAGATATTGATATGAATCTTTGGATATGAATCATATTAGCAGATTTTCACATCAGGTATTTGGTTCCATCTCTGAACTCTGAAGCCTCTGTGGTGTGAATGGCAGCAGGAAATGGCTTTCAAACTCTTCCTAACAGATGGAATAAAATCTGCCAGGTTATTAAATTTCTACACAACTATTTTTAGTTTCCATTTCTAAATCCTTTTTCTTCTTTTGTCATATAATATGTCATTGCTAATCACATCTCGGAAGCATTACTATTTTGAAAATAGAAGCTTGAAATGGCAGTTTATTATTCTTTGCCCCGAACATTTTTGTTGCTGCTTGATTTTTCTTCTAAAATTATGCAGCATTTATACAGATTTGTGTACTAAAAAATGGAGAAGGTTAGTCAAAACATCAGTTGATAGGACTTACAAGCTTTAAAATTATTTTAGTGATGAACAATTGCTGTGAATCCTTATCGAGATTGCAGTCTAAGATTAAAGCAAACTGTTTGCTGAAAGCTAACAAGTAGAAATGGCCTAATAACTATGAAAACAAAAGCAAATGTCTTGACTGTCTGGGGTAAAGCATATCAGAAGTGAAACATACTTTATTTTTTGATGAATTGTACTTAGGAAGAATAGGAAGCTACTCAACTGTTGAGAAAATTAAACCAATTGTTTCCTTCTGTGAACTGTGTCATAGTGACAGATTTTCTCAGGGTACAAAGAATCCTTTGAAGGTAAATTTGCTTGTAATTCAAGTGTTATGGAAAAAAAATTGTCTTTGTTCACGTTACTAACAGAAACACCCACCCTGTTCTTACATGAGGTCTATTATTACCGATACATCTACTCTACAGTGAAGAAGTGGCAAAAAAAAAAAAAAAAAAGGAGCATTAAACACAGTTTACAAGTATTATCATAGCAAACATTGCAACACTGAAAGGAAGTATATTAGCTGCAATGTGACTAGGTCAGCTGGCAAGTTCTGATTTTACTTAAGGACAACAAACTTCAATCAGCTAAGGAGTCAATCTTGCAACTTGCAAATTTCTCCTCTATCTGGCTTTCAGTAGTGCATCAGTCAGCCTGAGATTGAACAGGAAAGCACAACTGAAAAAAAAAAAAGAAAAAAAAAAAAGGAAAGAAGAACACACAGAGATTTAGAGATTTAGAGTGGAGCAATACTGTACACCAGACCTGTGACATCTGGAAGATGTATTGGTTTACATTACTGCTGCAAAAGTAATGTAAAAGAATGAGAAAAGCCCCTATATTTTAGTTCAGTTCTATTGAATCTAACAAGTGTGAAGAAATAGTTTTGGGATTTTTTTGATACCACTAAAATGACTGATGTCATTCATCTACAAACAAATAAATGTATCAATGGATGAGGCTTCTAACTTCTTCCAGTTAAAGGATGGAACCTGCTGAACTTTTTCCAGTCAGGTATGTAAACTGTGAAATAACTTTACAACACAGCCCATAAGGTATGCTTTCTTAGCATAATATTTTGGTGGGAAATATTTTGCATTGTAAATTTTAACTACATGGGGTTTTCTACTTATATGACTGATGAAAAAGCAGAAAAGTATCAATATTCATCACTTTTTTGAACATTTCCAACTATTTACAGTATCTTTGATTTTGTACTTTGTAGCAGAGGAATATAATGGGACATCTTTCACAATTCTGCATTTTTATCTTCTTTTTGACTTTGCTTTTGAAGATGGGGGAAAAAATAAAATACAACTTTTTAAAAAGCATTAGTCCAAAAGATGAATTTGAAGGGCTCTATAAATGATATGTCTTCTGAAAAAGTGTCAATAAGGAAGAATGGGAAGAAGAACAAATGTGAAAAATGTGTTTTCAAAAAGTAAAGCTGATAACAAAGCCTACACTAAATGCAAAGGTCCCAGTTAAGGGTAATTTCACAAAGCCCTTTCTTTTCATGGAAAAGAACTAGACTACAATTCAAAGTAAGAAGTTAGGAAGCATTTGTTCCTCGGAACTGTATGGTTGGTTTCTGCTTATTTTAGGAAGGAATGGTATCAAAATGGCATCTTTCAAATCTCTCAGAAACAACTGTGTTCAAAGTTGATTTGCAATAGAAATCTAAGCATAATATATTAAAGAGAAAATGCCTCTTTTCTGTAATAGCCTTTGCAACTAAGTAGTTTACTGGAGGAGCAATTAGGAGCAATAGGAAAATTATAATACGCATTTTTAAATTTAGAATGTAATAGTTTACAGTTATTGCAATATGATATTGAATTGTTTAAATTACAGCATAATAATTTATTTCTGCAGCATTCAGTGGCACTAGGCCTTTGGCCTCTTGCCTAACAATACACTAGACAAGAATTATTACATTGTAATTCACACCCTGTCACGCCTTATTGCTTAATTAAAGCATAACCCTTCATGACATGACAAGCAATTTGACTGTTACCATAATAGATTATTATCCCACATAACTTATTTTAGTTTTGCAAACCATTCTTCTTTATTTTCTTTGTACATGCACTGAGAATTATCAGAACAATTACATAGATGTGTCTTTACCTGTAAAGTGTGAATAGGTTTAGGAAGAATAGCTAATAACTTGAGGTTGTATTTTTTATTGGAACTATTGCTTGAGTAAACTTTGGCACTTTCTTATTCTTTTTCATTTTGCTTTGGGAATTAAATCCCGCAACACTTTGTAAAACTATTAAGATTCAAGTCTCCGATTAGGTGGCTGCCTATATTTTGTTGTTGAGCTTAGCTATCTAAATGATAAAGTTATTTTATTTTGGTGAATTCTAATGTGGTACTGAAGCAACAATGCGGCTGATGTTACAGTGTCTTTCAAGTTCCAGACAAGGAAGTTGCCAGTTTAATTTTGTTGCAATACAGCAGTTAGCTACTCTGTGTGGAACATTATGTAATACGAAAATCATATTTTTCAGAAATAACTCTTTGAATCACTTTCTTACTAAGGTCTCTCCCTCTTCGTGTTTCTCAGACTGAAACTTGGTATAATATAGAAAAGCTAATCTGATAAAACACATCTGATTATAACTAAAAATTGACTAGGTAAAATTCTTCTTTTGCAAAAAGTCAATTACAAAACCCATTGACTTAAGCAAAACACTGTTCCATGAGATGAAATGGAAAAATGTGTCAACAGCTGTGAAAACACACTTTAATATTCCAGCTTGCATTCAAAATATTTTAATTACTAATTCATATTTTATTAATGCCTTCACATGTGCAATACAACACAGCCATTTGGCTAAGAATAATCCTTTGGTTTTGGCAACTACAAGTTAAAAATTAAAGTGTGTAAACATGGAACGCTGAAGATTTGTATGAACAAAACCCTGGATTTCTTGAGAAGACATATAGGCAATGCATAAAACATGCATACAAAACAATTTTAGCATGGGAATTATATATACCATACCTAAGAGGTGTCCTACCAGTTTCACATAATATCAAGGTGCAATTTAATCAGGTTCCACTGAACTCTGTATGTCTTCAAGGTGACTGGGTTGTCCCTGGAACGCTCACTGCTATAACTACAAAATGTCTATGATGTGACTGTGATATAACTGAAACAGCTGCAGTCTTTGATCATATGCTGGCAGTTTATGTACAGATGCAGAATGTGTAATAAGGCCACACTTTATTAACTTGACTGATGTTCTGTTATTTTACTGGTTCCAAAAGCCAAAGGAGACTAGGCTCCACCATGTTGCCCTGAGAATAATTTATTGTTGCAGCTATTCAAAATGAAATACCTATCATTAAAGTCTAATTGATTACCAAAAGCAAGAGGCATACATTGGCCTCAGTTGATCTGACATTTGCTATGATCTTTAAAGCTACTCTTACATCTAGAACTGTTATTTTGAATTAACACAAAATACATTTTAACTACAGTTTAAAACCACTGCCAGCACTCTGAATGTATGCATACATTTCCTTTTAATAGCTATTTCTACATAGATACAGTCTAGTGAAACTTACAGTGAGCTTTTACCATTTCTTAAGTATACAATACACAAATTCTGAAGGCGTGATAATGAAGTTAGACCTTGACATGCTAGTAGCTGTATTATGTTTTATGAAAGCATCTTTGTTCTCCTTAACAAGTTAAAACATCTTTTGTTTCTACCAAAATATTTTAAACAATTCATCTTTATCAAAGCAGCCAAATTAGAGAGGAGATAGTACGGACTCTAATTTGGCTATTTGATGAAGTTAAATTGCATGTCCAGCGATTAAAAGAAAAATTTACATAAAGCCTAGATATTTTTCCTCATGCATGCAATATGGAAATTCACAGTACCATTATAAATTATAGGTACATATAAAAATTTGCAGTGGGTTACTTTGGACAGAGCTATTTCACAAAGAATATGAAATTAACATTCTCATAGAAGATCTGGTAATAGTATGAAGTTATTCTAGATATGAAGAGCATATAAAATAGACAATTTTCTAATGATTTACTTTTTAATTCCTACTTTTTTCCCCCCTAGCCTCCATTTCCATCTCTGTACTCTTAACTCTAAATTTAAGTTTTACTTTGTCCCTATATTTTTATTAGAAGAAATAATAAGGCCTGGACTCTCAAGTCATTCTGTACCTATACTCCCAGTTTGCCTCCTTCTGTAATCTTGCACAGAAAATACACATTTTCAGAATCTTTTTGGGCACAAAGGGGATATTACAAAATTATTGTACTGTTTTGATGGGATGGCTCTGTCTCCAGGACCTCCCGTATTTAATCCTTTGGTTTTCTTTTCAATCCCTTTCTCTATAGCCTTTATTGTACAGCTGAGGGGCAAAACATCTCAAAAGTTAAGAGGAGCCTGGACCCTACAGTACACATGCTTACATTTTTTCCCCATAGATCCCTTAATCTAGATACAAACAGCTAAATCTGTTTCAATTCCAGTTTTAAGCATATGTAAGTAAGCATTTATACTTTAATCTTCTTCAGTGTGGACATTCCCCAAGAAAGTCTAATTCCTCTAGCCCTCAAGCTTAACCCACCTGATTAAAATGCTGGTTCCTTTTTAGAATCCTAAAAGATTCTGAAATATATCAATTTTTTCCCCCACACCTTGAATGCTTCCCATTTCTAGAAACAAACAAAAATACCAAGTAAATCTAAAATATAAACATTGAAATGGAACAGATTTCTTTCATGAAAATCTGATACCTATTTAATGAGCTTCATTTTCACTTACACTTGTTATAAGTCACCAGAAATTAAAGCTGTAAATAAGGAATAAATAAGCTAAAGTGCTCTAAGTTATCCAGTACAAAAAACAAAACAAAACAAAACAAAGCAAAACAAAACCACAAAAAAAAAAAAACAACCAAAACAAAACAAAACAAAAAAAACAGTGTCAGAAAAGTTTTTTGAGATTGAATATCATCTTATTGTACCCTGGATTACTTTTTAAAACATAGACAAAATTTTTTGTAGGCATATGTTTGTCCTCCTTTCATTTTTCCCCCCCTTAGCTGCTTCTTGTACTTCCTATATACCATTTGCAATGCAATTGTTCTGCTAAATATCTCTGATACCTTCCAGCACTCTTTATTTGTCATCTACTCTGTTCTTCTCAGTACCTTTTTGTGGGCTTCAGCTCAAATGAGAATACTGGACTTTATTCAATGACTTCATCTTAACTGACCCCAGAAAATATGCAGTAAATTAATCTCTAAGAGAAGTTTATTATTTAAATACTAAATTGAATCTAGAAATAAATAATTGCTTTATTATTATAAAATATTATAAAATATTATAAAATCTCTGATACCGATTGTGGGTCAAACTTAAGAGAATGTTTCCAGATAAGCTGCTATTCACCCATTGAAATATCTTAGTTTAATGCCATACAACCTCTGTTCAGAAAGTATTTATTGCTATGCAACATTATTTTTGATGCAAAGCATTGCCCACTGACTTTTAAGGTATCCCATTATTCAACTGTATATGTATTAACAAAAACTCTATAATTTTCATAGTAAAACAAATCTTACATCTGAAATCTGAAGAGTTGACGCCTATAGTTAAAAATTCTCCGTAGTTCTGCAAGATTTCCCCCCCTCTCCACCCTCAGGAGAATATGGATGGCTAAAAAATAACTGTTCTTATGCTCATCTCTTCTCCTACCTTTTCTGATGAGCTGGCTGCAGAAAAGTGTATAAATGGAAAGCTCAATTAGTGCAATTTTTGTATCCTTGGATGTCAATCATGACTGTCAAGAGGTGGGACTTTCAGGATCTCTGTGCATTAATTAAGAGCTCATCTCAGAAGAGTAGTCATTACACCTAAGGACCAAAAATAAGTTTTAATTAGAGTCTAGAAGACAGTGTGCCATCTACTTATAAAATTAGTTCTTTAGTTAAAAATGAACAGCTATGGGACTTGATTAGTAACAAAGCAAAGGGCATAAATCTACTGTGTGCCTTTCAGAAGGCAGAAATATTCTTGTATTTGTAGGCCTGCCTGGAAAAACTGGACAAGTTCTGTAATGCTGTGTGCACACCACTCAGATTTCAGCCAGGATGTATGAATGCCAATGTGATTATTAGACCCTTGTGGAATTACTGATGCAAGGCTGATGTTGAGGGAAGGCTGTTACACAGCTGAAGTTGGATTGTATTTACCTCTCCTAGCCCAGACCGTCTCTGACTGCACGTGCAAGAGGCAAACCAAGGCAAACTCAGCAGAGGGGGCAAGGGGGCGTGCACAGTGCACCGGGGTCATTCACCACTGATACAACACACGCAGCTTTGGCTGGCCTGAGACATGTCAGGGCTCAAGAGAGGTTACAAACAAGCTGGGCTAACTGGTGTCAGCTGCCCAAGAGATCTTTCCTCCTGGCATGACTTATTGAGGACAATCAAATATTCTGCCTAGGATTCTCTAGGGAAATAAAGTGTAAATAATTGATTATATAATTTATAAATTAAAGGTAGGAAAACATTAAAAGCTGGTCTGGAAAAGAAACATGTCAGCTAATAATTCAGGCATGAAAATGGGTAAAACTTAGAAAAAAATAAGTTTACATTCCAGAGAACAAGAAAAAACCTTGTTTGGCTATGGCTAAAATAAGATATATAATGTATTAATAAAAAAAAAAATCAAAACAGCACTCAGCTTGGTCTAGGAAGGATGAGAAAACTAAAAAAAATCAAGCTCCAGTATGAAAATAAAGAAGGAAATGCAGTCATAAAAATGGCCATAAAAATTCAGTGTTGCAAATATTTTAGTTTCTTGAAGGACACAATTTAATATATACTTAAAATGATATAAGAAATAAGAATAATAATTATAAAGGTTATTGCAGAGAAAAAGAGCAGAATGGGAAGGCATGTCAAAAGGACAATAAGATTTACTATGCATCCAGGAATAGTAGAAGAAGTGTTATGACCTTGTTCATTGCTATTATGTTTCATGGTCTTTTACTAAACTATCTGTAAATACATTTAAGAGACAGATATTTTTCTGAAACACTTGTTTGAGAAACACATACAATAAATTTCCAATCTAATCAATATACCTGAGAAGGAATGAAAAATAGCACCGAATTTAACAGCAAAAAAGCAGTAGCTATTGCTGGTAGGTCATTTAAATTGTTTTATCCTAAATAAGAGTGAGTGATGAAATTAGCAATATAGTGAGGGAACAATCAGTCTTTAAAGACATTCAGAAAAATGTGGACAATAATTTATGCTAATGTCATTCAGAAAATTTAATGCCATTTCAGAAAAGTTAATGCCATTAATAAGTATTTTTAATATTTAATGACCAAATGAAATTTTATAATATTTGTAAAGCAATTACTTCTTGTAAATTTTTTCAACCAAGAATTGTTTTCTAGAGAATAGGCACAGAAACGCTCTCCAGAATACTCACTTGGAATATTACTGTATTTACTGCTAGATTTCATTGGGCTGCTTAGGTTATCAGATATGCTGGTAGGACACACCAATACACTCTTGAGAATGTTAATACTGAAACTTGCTACTTAAAAGTTCAACTTTCATTCTGTGAAATAGAGTATATGCTACTGCAATGGATTTATGCGTGCTACAAGATCTGGTATTTACTTCTCTGTAGGTCTAAGTTATTTTTCACATGATAACACATTTCAGGAAAGGCCATGTTTAATACTGGCTGGCACCATGGGTAGGTTGTTTTAAATGAAAAGAAAAGGGAATTTATCCAGAGCTTGTCACTTGTATTTTCTGAAGTAAAGTCCTGAGTCTTGCTATCTGGGGTTTCCTACTAGTGACATTTAATGCATTTCTTGTCAGCTGCTTCTGTTGATTAAGAGGACAGAAGAGATAATAGATGCACTAAACTCCAAAAGAGACAGAGAACTTTTGTTCCTCTGTACAATTATATCAATTTTAATAATGGTTTAATTTGTTGTTATTCATAAGGGACAATGCCAAGACCTGAAGCAGAGGACTAGCAAAGTACAGACTGCATGTTAGCAGCATGGTGCCTTCTCAGTCCTTCATGTTTCCAAGTTTGCCTCTTCTGAGCTCATACTCCAATACGTTGTTTTGGAAGCCAGCCATAAAAGAGGCTAACTCAGACAATAAAATCTGGGTGATCTACTGAACTGTGACTGAGATTTGTGACCTGCCTTAAATTGAATCAGATTCAACTACAAGACTTCTTACAAGCAGCTCTCACCAAGAGCCTGGCAGAATGTCAACACAGTTGTACTAAATATTTGACACAAAACTTGCTGAGAACCACATGGTATCATGTATTGTCATGAAAGTAACTTAAAGCTGGATTAATTCACAGGAAAAGAATAACAAAAAGTAGCAATTAGAAAATGTTTCTCACAGTGGAGAATGTTATATAGCAGTTAAATTATATTGAACAGAAAAACAAAAAGAGGAACAATTCTAAAATTACTTCAGGCGCCCCCCTGGCCAACTTTGAACCCTTCATTGAGGTTTGAAAGTTTGATGCCTTGTCCAAAATTTCCCCTGCGGTTAACAAAGAAAGGGAAAGGCACTTCCAGATACCCAACCAAACTTAAAAGAGCTTCCATCTTTACACTTCTTGTAGTGGGAGTGTTGAGCGCAGACTTGGACATGTTGGTGAGAACTTGTATTAACTTAATCTGCATTCTACAATTTGATTTTCAGTGGTGTCTAGTAAATAAATTTAATTGCAGCATTGAACATTTACCTGCACATTTAGATGCTACCGGAGCTGTGGGCAGGGATTTCACAGTTTCTACAACACTAGCCAAATTCTGATGGGCAGTACTGTGCAGAGGTCCTTATTCCTATTGATCAGTGCCTTTCCTGCTCCCTACCACAAAATTAACACTAAAAAGTACTAATATTTTCCTATTTATACTGAATTGTAGTTATTGTCTCTCATATGGTTAATACTTATATTTGGGAAAAAAAATAATAATTTTATCCTGCTTTAACAGTTTTATTTTTCTTTCCTCAAAAAGAGACCAGAACAATGAAAATATTTTGATTAATTTATCAACAGAGATGTGTTATTTCCTACAGTTAAACTAACACTTTAAAAAAAATTTCTGAGACTCCTATAAAAAATAAACCTCAGTGTGTAATCAGAGCCAAGAAGCCTACACAGCACACATACTTAGCTTTCAATCTAGAAACAGATTATAGGGCTGGAACTGGAGGACCACAGTTTATTCTTTGCTTAACTGATTAGTCTTGAAAAAGAATAAGAATCTGAAATTCAAGCTGAATATCAATGTGGTCACAAAAGGGGTGAAGATAACCCAATAAATATAATATATAGGTTTTAATCCCATGGAACATTTCTTATCTTCAGTAGTTTCTGTTGAAACTGTAGTGACAACAGAAAAATATTTATACAAGAACTGTATGGAAGTGTGTAATAAGTCACTGGAAAATATAAAAGTATAAAGAAAAATGAATTAAAATTTAACTGAAAAGAGGTAGCAAAAACTATTAGAAGTAGCAAACAAGCAGAGAGGAATTTCTCCATGGCCAGCACTGTCTACAGATCCAGACCTCTTCCTGAAATCCATCCATTTATCATTCAGCATTGGAGTCACTTTGAAAACTATTCCATTGTAGTCAGCAACACCCAAATTGCAAATGGAAGTTATAAATCAGACAGCAGTACCACAATGTTTTCTACTGTCAAGACAAAAACCACTGCTGACTAATGAATAAGAGAAGAGTTTGTTTTAAAACAAGATACACCTGTATTTGATAACTTGGGTTTCAGCATTTTGCTGCCTCATTTTAGTACACAATTAACATTTTATTTTTTAACTTTTTCTTATCTTTTCCTTATCTCAATTTCTGTGTTAGTTCACAGGACCACAGCAGAAAATAGAAAAATTATATCAAAATGTTTCTTTTCTTTGTTATTGATTGGGAAATTTTTGATTTTTTTGAATTATATTCTTACATTTTTAAAAATTGAAGAAGTTCAGAACATTATGGTCTTCATTGTAATACAAAAATATTTATTAATTTTGGGGAACACGAGACGCAACATTTTAAAAATATTTGGTGTTTTTTAACTGGGCTGGTTGATATCATTACAGCTTGTTGGATAAAGCCTTTCAAGAAAAAAAATTACCACAGATAAAATATAATATAGAAATTCCAAGAGTTAATAAGACAAGCGTAGAAAAACTACTAATTGCAAAATTCCCAGCTGTCTGATTTCAGCTTGATTAATGTTTTTTTTTCATTCGTTGGAATTCTATGATCAACAAAAGTCCTAACATGTCAACAAAAATCTCACAGAAATGAAGGGATTAAGGCAGCACTGGAAAAATGATGCAGGAGTGATACTGAGAATGAAACACGATTGTGCAGAAACAATTGAGGTTAAAAATTAAGTACCTGAGCTTGCCTAAATTTGAGAGAATAATATGTTTTAAGCAACATCATGATGGTACTGAGTTGTGCTGCCATGCTCATAGAAGGGTTTAGGTGGGAAGGGGTGTGAAAAACTGCCTAGCTCCAACCATGGACAGGGACACCTTGTTGGCACCTCTTCCATTTACAGATTGAAATTATGATCTGGAAGGTATTTCCAGAAACCTCCTAGATTGCTAATGCTTTTTTATGCTGTGCCGTTAATAGATACTGGGGTAGTTCAAGTGCCCCATGAGAACCAGGCCTCCTGAACATAGAACTGTCTGTAAAGGGCCTCATACATGGGGTCAGGTGGCCTGTAGCAGACCCCCACTATAATGTTACCTGTCCCTGCACTCACTTTATCCTGAGCTGGAAGCTTTTGGCTGACTACTTATTCACCCCCACGCAGAACTCCATGCACTCCGGCTGGTCATTGACAGAGAGGGCAACACCACCACCTCCTGGCCTTCCATATCTGTTCTTCCTAAAGAGCCTATATCCTTCCATTCCAACATTCTAGTCACAGAAGCCACCCCACCACATATCTGTGATGTCAGTAAGATCATATCCCTACAGGCATGCATGTCTAAATCCTCATTTATTACTCATGCTACTTGGTCTTCCATAGAGGCATCTAAACTGTGCCCCCAGTGAAGCTGACTTACTGGCTGAAGCAGCTGGAATTCCTTCGTGCTGCTCTTCATGTGCTCTCCTGCTGGCCTGTGATACCTCCACAGGCTTCTGGGCATCTATTGCTGGCACTAGCATCAAACTGGCAGGAGTTGAATGGATTAAAATTCCCCTTCCCTGGAAAGTTTCAATTCAAGTCTTCATCATCTTGTCAAATGTATGAATGAAGATGCTGTTGTCCTCCTCTGATAGACGAGCTCCATCAGCCCCCAGCAGACCACGTTTCTCAAAGTGAGTCCCAGAGCGTAACGGATAAAGCCCTAGCTGTGTCACCATTTGTCAATTCACTGGAGTCAGCCATCCCTTTCAAACCTCTTTCCTCTGACTAGCAGGACTGGTGAAAAACCTGTGTTCTAGTGTCCCTTACTGCTGCTTCCCAGCCTCTAATCCTTCTTGATACTCTTCAGCCTGCTTTGGCTGCATCACTGGTGCCCATGTGAAACAACGGCAGCGGATAGCGGCCAAGAGTCAGTACACGGCTTTGTAGTCTCTCGGTGCCACCCCTGACATGAGCGAGCAGCGCATCTCCCTAGAGAGAACTTTAGGTTGCCAAATGGGTGCCTCCATAGCTCTCAGAACAGTCACCTGCTCTTTACAACCTGTGGCCTCTTCTTAGCTGCACTGGTTATTGCACAGGGAGCACGTTGGACTACATTACTCAGCCCCAGCAGCTCTCCTGAGGTGATGGGTCTTTCCTCTTCAGTTTGCAGAGCAGTGAACGGGTTCTGTAAGGGCACCTCAGGCTTCAAGGAAGTCTCTTTCTCCTGCTGGTCCTTGCCATTGCAAGCTTCCATTCTTATGTATCACTAGCCCCCCTTCCTACGGTGTGTGTGCTGTTGGGGGAAGTTTTCAGCTGTTTGGCTGCAGGCTTTGGGTTCCCTGCAGACTGTACTTGGAAACAGCTATTTAACTCCTTCTCAGCCTCCCTGATGTTATATAGCCTTATCACCACCTCCTGCAGCTCAGCCACCTGCATGTTCCACTGACCTGGGCAAGTGAACCTATTGTGATCAACCTTCCCTGTACTTGTGATGTGTTTCTGACGGGAATGGATAACACATGTCTTTTTAGGGAGATACTCTTTGTAACTCTGATCTTTGTCACAGAACCTTACAGAAATGTGTCACTGAGACAAAATCAAAATTTACAGTTGGGCTCACCAGGTTCACCCTATCAGAAAAGAGTGCAGTGTCCTAGTATCAAGACTAAGAACAGTAAAGTAAAAGAAGAAATCGCAGCATAGTCTATCTGAAGAAAACACTTATAAAGGTTGTATAAAGGATGAATTGATTGACGTGAAACTGGAGCAAGAATTTGAGAGCATGGCTTCAGTCTGAAGTTAGGTCAGCTGCCATATTCAATCCTGCCAAAGTGTTGGTAAGGTTTGTTGCTTGAAATAGAAGCCTGCAAGACAGACCAGGGAAGAGACCACAGGTGCAGCTTGCCCTGTACTGTCATAACAATAAATAAGGTTATCTGTCATGATCAAACCATCTGGAGAAGTCCTTTATACTGTACTGAATAGATGTTACACATTTATTTAAGGTTACAAAGAGTGCCTGAAATAGCACTGATTTGTAAGGAATAGTCTGTGTCCTATAATTAAAGGCAGTATCACTGTAAATGTGCAGGCAAAATTGTGGGAAGAATTTTAAGGGCATTTTGGTAATAATGATTTATAAGTGATGATATACAAGTTTAAAAAAGAAAAACAGATGACTGTTCAAAATGCTGTATACTGCAGCAGTCTAGGACTGAAAGCAATGATCCAGACATCAGTGCCTGGGTATTTATTCCTTTCTAGAAAAGTTATTTAAAACAGAGGCCAGTTTCATCATCGTATGTCAACAAGTTGGATTGTAATAAAAATTATCTTGCTAGTAAGTTATACACTCAAGCTTTGCAATTCAGGGTATATATGGAAATCCAGCTGATCATGGGATTACCTACGGGACAGTATTAATTACAGCTAAAAGAAAAGGATCTGGATTGAGCTGTAGCCTTGACCTACCCTTCTTCTTCTGCTACAGAACACAAAAGCTATGTTAAAGGACATATTTTTTCAGAAATCTGAATGATCGTTATGCTTACTTTTCTACTGCTATCTCTTTACTGCTAGCTTTAATTTTTTTATCTTTTTAAAGCATGCTTGGCATGCTCCCCAAACATCATAATAGGAAAATAAATGATAGGTATAATTTCTTTCCTGAGAAGCAGACAGGTAAATTGAGAAATATTATGTACCATGCTGATAGTCTACTGTGTGTGCAGGTGAAACTGAAATTAATTACAGTTCCTTTGTTTTCTCCCTTATGACCCCTCTTCTGACAGACTCAAAATCCCCTCAACTTCACATATGTAGTATATGAGGGACCACAACACATTTGGTACTCTGAGAAAAATCTGCCTGTTATCTGTTCTCCACAAAAAAAGCAAAAAGCTCCTGTTTCAGCATTTCTGTCTACAATCATAGGGTTGCTGCAGCCTCAACTATAAACTTAAAAAAGAGTAGCTCTTTCTCTCCTTCTATAGCTATCTGTTCTTTTCCCAATAAACTTGGCACATTTCTCTGCAACACCATCTTTTTTTGGGCTGCAACATATGGGGCTTAATAGCATAGCATAGGACTGCAATTTTTAGCCTAGCCTCTCCTGTTCTACACAAAATAAAAATGACTGCTGCCTACCTTCAATGACCCTCACAGACAAGAAGACCACCTTGTCCTAGATTGTTTTCCAGATAAGCAAACCTTCAAAACAAATATGATGTCATCAAACATAAACACATCTCACCCCCTTAAATTTAAGCATGCAGTTTAATATAGCTTAACTTACCAAAGATATTAAACCTGAAAGATTCCCTGGCTTTACAATCAGGAAGATTAAGCAGGGCTACCGCAGCTTTCCTATGCTATTATTTAGCACCTCTGAATCAAGACACCAGCTGTTGGAGCTTTGACTAAGCAACAGTAAACTAGAGAAAAGTAGCAAATTAGCACTTTCTCTCTTGGGCTGGCTGACTGAATACTTTAAGGGGAGGAAAGTAAAGGCCTCATTAAAGTTGCTTTTCTTGGTGAAGAAAAGCAAGTCAGGGTAGGGAAATACCCTTAGAGCTTTTACAGATAGCAAAAAGGAAAAAAAAAAAAAAACCAACCCACCAAACTTTGCAATAGGGCCATTTACTGCAATGTAATGATCTCTCTCTGCATCACTGAGATATTGGGGAAGATGTGAGCATCTTTTTCTGATGCTCACCAGCTGATTTAACATGATGAAAAATGAACTGGCACTTAGGAGATTTTTTCCTAAGTTGCAAGCTGCAATTCAGAGTTTCAGGTTTCTTTGCATAATGGAAGCATATACCTATCTCCCTTTCTGAGCCACATCTATCTCTCATGCATCCTCTTTCTGGAATCTGTGAAACTTCTACCCTTTTACTCTATTTTTTTAAATCCATTTTCACCTGAGTATTGAAACTGAGGAAAAATTATTAATTTTCATAGTGTGTAGAGTTGTACATGCCACTTTTACTGACTGCCTTTATAATTAGTCTAGACAATGCTGATTAAATCCCCTTTGATTTTTGAAAAATACCTTAATTGAAATAATTTACTAGAATTAAGTTTAGGTTGAGTGTTTTTCTCCCCTCATCTGCTTGAACTGAGCACTGAAGGAACTTGAAGACATTGGCACACAGCCTTCCAGGAGTACTGTGCTCTCCTCTGGCTGCAGGAATATCCTTTAACAAAACACAACTTATTCCTTTAGCGGGAAAGCTGAAACATTTGAGTAAAGTTGTTGCTACTATCCTCTTCTTATGCACATTAATGCCACAAAGTTTGGGAGTAGTATTTCATTGTCAAACTAGTAGCAGACTTCGTGCTTAAAATTTTTTTGAATGACTTCTAATCATAAATATGCTTTGTTTACTTCCTCTTGTTGATAAATGTGATCGCAGCCCAAAGTCAAACCGGTACTATGTTAACTTTATGTCTTTGTAGCATCAGCGCTCAGTGGGAAAGAGTTTTCTGAAGATTTGGAAAAGCAGAAAAAAGTTGTCATCAGCCTAACTTTGCAGAAGTGTTCAAGTTGAACCTGGCAGTCGTTTTTATACTGCTAACCCAGTTGTTGACAGTCCTGGTTCAGAGGCGACCCCAGTTTTATGAGTCATGATTAAGGACCACATCACTACAATCCCTGTTGCAAAGCAATCATTTACGGACCACATCACTACAATTTCTGTTGTAAAGCAATCATGTGGATGGAAGATATTCACTAGAATGTCAGAGTTTCTTTCCTGTACACTGTTTCTGTATAGACCTCTGTGTCTAGACAATGCAGTAAAACATCTAGTTTACTCTTCAGATTTAAAGTAAAGGAATCTGAACAATGATGGTGAAACTGTCCTTTTAGCCAAGTAATGATCTGCAAAAGTATCTCCTTCTCATCATTAGAGACAAATTTGTAAACTGTCTTGTAAGAAAGTTTAAATAAAAATAGACTCATAGGGTCTTCAGTCTGACAAAAACAGCGTCCTTGTGTACTGCGAGAGTTATACAACATTTAGCTTTTTATTTGCATCAGTTAAGGGTGTAAAGCAGTAGTAAAATAATGAAACTATATCTCTGATTGCCTATGCCCTGTAGCAAGAGTGCTAATGTTTTTCTGTGTGCACGACACTGCTTCTCCTTACTGTATGTAACTAAGGAAAGTGTTAACCATACTAAACTTTCTGTTGGTAATTCTAACAGGCTGTCTTGATTTATACTTTAAAATATCTATGCACATATTTGTTATTACACTTCACTTATTCAATCATTATCTAAGTCAACAGAGAGATCTTCAGCAAGACAGCTTGTATTTATCACACTTCATGTACTTAAATTGTATGTCACCCTGTTAAGTAAAGTCCAAGGAAATTCTTGATTGATTCTGAAGTTAACCATATGGTTATCTAGCAAGTCAGCAGAAATGAAATTCATTACCAAAATCAATTTTATGTAATTGTTATTAACTAGTATTGGTTTAATGCTTATTTTCTCTAGTCTTTGGTTGGGTTAAAATGGCAGCGGTAATTTAATGGTCACTGTTTGTAATATAGCCAAAGCCCACTAGTGTGTGAAAAAGGGCACAGATCTCAAAACAGTTCAGAGAGCTTGTTTTCTGACAGACTAAAATAAAACATGATTATGATGTTATGTAATCATATATCTTTTAATGAAACTCTTAGAAGTGAAACCCAGCTTTTCCTTACATGCTGCCCCTTTCCACCAGAATAAGGATAAGGGTAGGGAAAAAAATAAATCTGGTGTTTTTCACAACACCACCTAACTACTTTCAGTGTCTTTTTTCTTTTGTAAGAACAGGAAAAGCTCAAACCAAACTAAAAATAATTGCAAGAAGTATTACTGCAGTTGTAAAAGCAAACTCTGAGAAATGAGATTTTTCTTTCTTGGGTATCTGCATTTTGATATACTCCATATTTGCATGATCCTATACTGTTTTTCCCAAAACTCTTCTGCATCACTGAGCAAGGATGTGCTCTGGGCATGAATAGGGATCACTTCATGAAGGGTGCTGTTAGTCATTATACCCCTCTCAGATTTCTGGCAGAAATTGCAAAATGTGAAATAAAGAAAGCAGATGCTATCAGAAGAACCTGTCCATTTATTAAACTTCTGCTATGTAGAAGTGGATTCTAGATCCTATAATAGACTTCCTACTGGGTACTGCATATCCTCTAAAATGTATTCTCAAAGTTGATACCAAGTGGTGTATTCCCTGTTTCTGGGTCTGTGGAGCTGGCTTGAAATTTTGTTGCCTGTTTAAAGAATGATGAAGATTCACAACTTCAAACATTTCTATGATTGTAATATTAAGCTGTGTCATGAACATAGACCTATATGATTCTGATAGGGCTCAGCATCTTAAATTGTATACTCAGATCATTGGATTCTTTTACTTTAGTCCCTATTACTACTTGACACAGAATTTTAGGTATGGCCTTAAAATAGCATAGCTTCCTGGATTTCTGACTTTTGCTGAAGCTTTAAACTTCAAGCTAGGCACTCAAAATTCTCAAATATATCTATCTGTGAGGTAGCTAAAAGGGAAGCATTAACTTTTCACTAGCTTGTGTATGGATAGACAGACTCAAGACTGACCTGTAGATCAAGATGGAGTGTATGTGCTGCCAGCAAAAGAGCACAAGAGCATGATGTTGTGAAGTGTCAAACTCTTATGAGTCCAGTTTCCTGTGCAATGCCATCAGAATCACAGTAGAGTTGACAAGACCATATTCATAAAACCATAGTGGACTTGGGAACTTTTAAGCACTGCACTTTCTGGAATAAATGTGAATGATCTATATTAGGATTCCTTGTAAATCATTAATTTTTCTTCTGAGTCTTTGACCCAGCCCCATCCATCTGCTCTGGCTCCTGTGACAATTATACATAATAATCTCCTGCCCCACAGGTGGGGCTTGAAATTAAATTGGTAGCCATGAGTGGAACTCCTACAGTCATGATGAGTATCATGCAAAAGCTCAGAGGGTAACAACTATATAGTCCAAAATGCCGTGGACCACTCTTTGTGCCAGGGTAATTGAAAAAGCTGTTTGGTCATCCCAGCCTGCTCCTGTGGTCTGAACTAGGGATGATTTGTAAAAAAAGGAAGAATCATGTAGCTCAAGATTGTAGCATTTGATATATAAAAATCACCTAGTTGAAATTTACATGGGCAAATTTAATTCTGCTATTTGTAACTCCTGATCACTTGATTTTGGAACTTTGAAGTTTTGTTGTTTTAACTGTTTTCACTCTGCTGACAATTCTGTACATAGTTCTACATGCTCCAGCTCCCATTAAACCTATGCAACAAGAAAGAAGAAAGTAGAAATCCCCTACCCTTCCTATGTTCTGAGAAGCTGCACAAGAACAAAAAAATTTAGATTTTGACATATTTTTAATGTCTTTGAAAACTGGCAGTGGTGCTTTATCAGTCAAACACCTACAGGTTTTTAATCACTACTCAGTGTAGTTCAAACTCATTATATGTCAGGTCCCACTTGAGCTGATACACTTATTAAGTCATTCAGCATCCGGTTGGCATCACTGAATAAAACTGGATATCATGCAGATTTGAGAGTTATTTGAGGATCAAAATTCTGAAATATTATTTTTAAAACTGACATAACACTTCAGGGCTTTAGAATCAACTTGTTAAATTGGCTAAAAAATAATAAGAAATCAGAGTTCTGTCAGGTTTCTCTTCTTGCTCTGCATACCATGAGGATATCAAGGCACAATGAGTATAATATTGCTTTTATGAAGAGTTCAAAACACATTAGGCAGTGCTGCTTATATTCAAAGCTCACCCTGCAGAGGTGTTTTCGTATTGCATGTTCTGGCTGTATTGGCTGTCATGAAAACAGGAGGTCACTTACTGACACCTCATTAAAGATTCTGACTCTAAAAAATATTTACTCTGCAAATAAATGTATTTAATTTATCAAAGATAGGATTTATTTACCAAAACAGTTTTTTGGAAGCCATTATAAATTCTTTTCTTCAAGCATGCTCAGTTACTTTTGTAAGAATGAATACTTTAGTATTGTCCACCTAATTGCTAAGTGATATCCACCACAGAAGAATCTCTGGTACAGTGGCAGCTAAGGTGATAATCCTCTTGACTTTTGTAACTATTTGAGTTTTTTCAGGTTGTGCTGAGAAAGACTACAAGTCACTGACTACATTCAGTGCAGAATGTTACAAGATGGAAAGGTACAGAATCAAAGACTTGCCTGCAGGCAACAATGCCTCTTGTTACAGCAGTTCTTTCTACTTGCACAATTAAGATACTTGTTTGAGCCTGATAAGATTTCAGTATACATCATGGTATTTCTATTTTATATTTATACCCTGTGACAGGGTATATCCATATGGAATGCACAGGGCTAATTTGTTCATGTCCTAATATGAAAAATTTGTTGATGTTTCTTGTGATAAAACTGTTGTGCATTAAAATTTCCCCTTATATAGGGGAAAAATATATATAGTTAAAGTAATGAGAGAGGATGTTGCTAGCATCTTATGGTATAGAAAGCATATTATTTTTTAAGTGCCGTCTAAAAAAATAATTTAAAAAAATCATTTTAAGGTGGAAAGGGATGAGAGCGATAACATTGAACATTGAACAAATTCACATTAAGGTTAGACTTTCTCACCCTCACAAAGGGCTAAATCTGTATAAAATAAAACAAGACTTTGTTCTACATATAGTAGTTTTCTGTTATCTGAAAATACATGTTCTAGTAGCGTGTTCAATAAAAGAATATAACTGACATTAAGTTTTTGTTAAAAGAATTCTGTCAAGGTAAAGAAGAAACTAAAGAAGCTGTACATCATTGGTATGTGGTATAATTAGCTGTGGCAGGTCTTTAATTGTCATAGACAAGATGACAGAATCTACTTATATCAGTTTTGTGGACTATTTATATACCAAAGTCATTATGACCCCTGAGCTTGTTTAAGAAAATTAAATTTCACTAATGAATTTTCAATTTTTAGGCAGAAAGTATATCCTAAAGCAATTTTGAACAAAGTCTGTGATGCGTAAGTGAACTAAAGGTACCTAAAAGAAAGTTGAGAAATCCCTTTAGGAGAGGAAACATCACATAATATAGAATAAACCATGATAGCACCTGTTGTTTTTGCTTCTCTGTGTGCAGGAGCTGTGATGGAAAAAGGGGAATTTCTGCTGGAAAGAAAAAAAGAAGTGGTTCAAAAAGTAACTGGAAGTGGAAAGATGGTAAAGCAATTTACTTTTATTACAATTTGATAGTTGCCTAAAATGGTTATGTTTCCAGGTAAGGAATTTAAGCAGATGAGCTTGGAATCTTTGGAAATATGCAGTAAAAGCAATGTGTGAACATTAGAGGATGTGTCAGAAAGATTCCTGAAGTTGGCTGTAAAGATTTTTAATTCTGTTTAAGTAGTTCATATGTACAACATGCAACATGTATGTTTCTATTAAGAGACAGCCAGGATGCACAGAAGAGACAAGGATATTTCTTTGAACCTCAGAGTCTGGGATGCAGAAAAGAAAGCAGTGTTGGCAGGCAGAATGGGATTATGCCAGGGGAAAGGAGGATCCTAACGCCACTATCTTTTTTGGGCCACACACAGAGCTTCAATGGGAAACAAACTCTTGAAAAACAGATTCTACTATGGAAGAAAACAGAGGTATGAACAAAAGTGAACTAAAAAAACTGTGAAAAACTATGGAGGAACCAGAAACCAAGAAGCTGTAACTCCTGCAGATTTCAGAGATAGGATCTTTTATTGAGATAAAATCATCATTACCTAAGGGGAGAATCTGAAAGCAATGCCACACACAGGGTGAATGTTCCAGAGTCTTTTGATCTTTTAGACACTTTTACAAAGAAAACTTTGATAGGGTCTTGATGTCCTAGCCAAAGATGTTACCACAAACTCTGAAATAATGAAAACAATTTTATAATCTATAGTTCACAGAGATAAAAGCCATACAGTTTTTTACAGTAATATATTTGCACATATACTTACTTCTCAGATTATTCTTGTGCTTCTTAGATGTGATCCAGCAAGATAGCCAACAAAATAATTATAAGAATGCTGGTGCCTGCATAAATTCCTATTTACTTAGAAGTCAGCAGGCAACCTCCAAATTCAGATTTACGCATCCCTGAACACCTGATGTGTGTTGAGGGATCAGAATCAAATTAAAGCTCTAAGTCACAGTATCAGAAATGGCTATACAAGCCAAGGCTGTTTATCCACCAAACTTAGGAAAGATATATGTTAATAATCCAAAACTGAAAGAAACATTGAAAAAAAAATGTTTTTGAGGGAAAATAAAATTTACATCATGTTATATTATTTGCTGATGGAAATCTGCTTATTCTATAATGATGATGTTTATACAGTGGATTTTCACTTCTATGGTTGTCTTTTGTATAGGCTTTAAATGAATAAAATAGTCTTTGCCACTACAGTACAGTAAAAGCTCCTTATATCATTATAGCCCTCAGAGAAATCTGATAGAAAAAGTGGTTATGCACTTTCTGTTTTATTTACAGTATAATTAAAGTAATTATTGTAGTTGTTACAGTAGTACACCTTTTATAATTTCATAGCTGAAGTGAGATCTGGGATAAATAATAGCTATCTAGGGCACTTACTGGAGACATTATTTACTTTTACAAACTATTGATTACCTTATAATTCACAAAAGAAGCAAAACCACAAACTCGCTTGCAAAGGACATCAATAAAGAGTCTAAATAAATATTAGAGCCAGGTACAGGTTCAGTGGATATTTCTTTCATATAAATACTATTAGTACATGTTTACAAATGCATATACAAACCACTTGATTTTTAAAATACCATTTTTATGCCAATTTATATCTGGTTTTCACTTTTAAATAGACTAGATAACTTCTCCCTCAATGCCTTTCTTTGTATGTGTTTTTAACAACAGAAAGTAATTTCATATGTACTTGTGTCAGAAAAATAATTTTTACAATTTTCACTTTGTTTTTTCTAAAATTACTTTATCTCTGCAGGTCACACAAACCTGACTGTTTTTCAGTTGAGTCAACATGTCCTTAGCATGAAAAAAACCCAAATATGACTGCAGTGAAATGACTCATATTTTTAGAGACAAACCAAGGTATGAAGGTTTTCACTGTCTGCCAATAACTTACAGAGCACTTGCCATTGACAGTTCATGATTCTAAGAGTTATCACACTAGAATAAAGAAAGAGCTGCAGTATTTCCCTAGTCCTGGGATCTGATGCAACAAAATCATTGATATAGCACTGGTAGGCCATTATACTCTAAAAAGCTTAACATTCTACCTGGTAAATAAGAGGATTTTTTTTTTCTATTCAACTGAATTTTCCTGAACACGAAAATGCCTGCTATTCTTCGGGTTGCATAGACGGGGGGGAAAAATAGATAAAAAAAGAATCATGAATCTTTTTTCACTTTCCTTGTAGAAATTATTTAATATACTAAAATGTAATGCTTCTCCAAATACTTATTAAAATCTTTGATTGTAGCATCTAGTGAGAATATAAATAGAATATTTCCCATATGGTTCCCCTTTAAAACAAATGTAGCTAATAAAATTTAATAGACAAAATGTCTATGTGTTTTTTAGAAATTCTAGATGATGAGCATAACTACTTTTACTTTGAACAGGTGATATTGAACAATTAAAAAAGGGATTTCTGCTTCTGAATTTCTGAATCAAAAACATAAGAACATATTAACCTTGAAATATCTTTTTCCATCTACCATTTCTATCAACACTGTGGTCATAATTTCCTTCTGTGGACCATACCCATAAAATTTCCTACTTGGATTAAAGCAAACTGATTTCTACACAAAATGTGTTCAAAACCAGAACTCTTGAGGGAAACTTCATAGTCTTCTGCAGTTCTTTGAACTTAACCAGAAAAGATTGTAGTTCAAGGATTTATTTTGCAAGTCCTTGACAATTCACAGCAAATTTTTAAATCTTTTTTTAAATAGAAAGTGTCAAGGAGTCCTAAGTGTCTAAAAATGAGTGTTAGATTGATGCAGTTACTTATAAATCTTAATTTTTATATAATTATAAATAATCAATTTTATTATTTCTCTCTGCATTTAATAATAAGTAGAAGTATAGTAAACAAGATTATGTTTGTGTATTTAATGCCTATATTACTTTTTTATGGCCATCAGTCTAGATATGGTTGCAGCAGTACAATCAAGTACAATCAGTAAATTCAAAGCTTGGATTTCAGTTGTGCATTACAGAAGTTTCTGAATGGCATCTCTGACACTTGTATAGCACTAAGTACATCCAGCCACTTTGTTTCAGCTTGAGAAAATGCCAAACTTACTCTTTTTAAATTTTTCTTTCTATTTTGCTATAGTTTTCTGAGAAAGATTTAGAGGGACAACAAAAATATAGCAAAATACTGCACAAACGTAGAACCTACTGAAACACATGAGCAAATATGAGCAATTTTAGAAAACTATTTAATAAATTCTGAAGAAACAAATAAAATTTTCAATTATCCCAATCTAATTTAAATATCCACCCGGATGCAGTATCATTGCCATTCCGAAAATGTAAATTTGTTTCATGCATCCCAACCCTTTTATTAAGCACTAAAACTATGCCATCCATTTTCTGGCGGAGCACATATTTGACGCTTGGCACCCTCCATGTCTCCTTATATATAATATGTTCACATGTCCATCTTACGCCTTCCCAAAATCCTAGCACTATTTCTGTTTTAAAAATATTTCTTTGTAACTCCCCTCAGGTAAAAATTACTTCTGTGGTCAGGGAACAATCCAGATAAAACTTTCCCAAAAGCATCAGGTGAGTTCCACAGGCTTGGCAATGTTCTCACATACTACCCTTTTCCGCATTCTGACCTAAAATTTCATCTGTACCATTAGAAGTTTTAAAAGTTAGTCTCCAAAGTTAACCTATTATATACCCTCAAATTTCATCCTATAACAGGGATCTCAATATGCAAGATTACTTACTAACAAGTCGCATTCTCTGCTTGTTCAAGAAGGGGAAGCATGAAATGCAATTTTGATAGTGACAGCTGCACCTATGAAGGAGAAAAATCAGCACTGCAAAAATGAATTCACATCATTCTTTACCGTATTACATTTCTAGTAAAAGTCTTCTAAGAAAGGCTGATCATGAATCCTACTTCCAAGAGTGGAAGAGCTGTGGGGTGGGAACAATGGAACACTATCCTATAAGATGCTCTCAGCCTTCTGCAAGTTAGAGGAGATTTTTTAAACCACAGAGAATTTGAGTATCTAAAGCAATCCATGGCAAGACATTATGTGTAATATAGGCTCAATCTACTGTATTATACTAGTTAAAGGTACTATACTTTTGTAATTTGCATTTTTGTCTGGGAAAAAGTTCAGTTCTGCAGAACTGTATGCATGTGTACAGATATTTATAAGCTGCAAATAGCACACTGGACAGGGCTGATGTAGGCAGTTATACAAACACTTCAGTTTAGATTAAGATGCCTTAAATTAACGTTAGGAAATTTATGATGGAAGCCATTATGAAAGAAAATCCTTTCTAGTTCACTTCCAACCTTCATTCTTCCACATACCATAAAACCAAAAGCAATAAATGAATGGCATAACTATTCAGTCAGCTATTGCCTTGGTGCCTGCTGGAATTTTTTTTTAACCTCAACAACTTGTGAAGAATTAGCAGGTGAGAATTGCCAGATAGCTTCATAATGCAAGATATAAAAAGCAAAAAAAAAAAAAAAAAAATCTGAACTCTTGCCTCTCTCTTTTACACTACGTAAGATTTTTGTTGATTAATTCTTCCTAGAAACATGACATTCTATTGAATGTTGCTCATGCTGCTTGACCATAGGTTGAATGCTGAAAACAGTTCATGCACAGCAGAGATGATGTTCTATGCTGCAAAATATAAACCTTCAACCATACCACTCCTCCAAATAAAAGTGAAGAGTAGACCCTTTGAGTAAAACTGAATTTAGCAGTTGCTGGAGAAGCAAGAGACATATACTAGAAAGTATCTCATTCCTGGTTTTTAGACAGTACTACCTTTCTTATTAAGTGGTGGAGGGAAAGGTTGGCAGAGAATATCCTACTAGCAGATGGCACTTAAATTGGAATTAAATACTGCAACAGTATCCCATTTGGACACTATTCAAGAATGAATGATTCCATGCAAGAAATTACTTAGTAAACCAGGACTTCTCAGGCTGTAAATGAGATGGCTGAGTAGGAACGTGATACAAGTTCATAGGCAGGAATAGAAATTAATGTCTTTTATAACAAAAAATTAGCTTGTAGGTGAGGGTTACTGAATGTAAAACAGGCACATCTGCATCTAAAAAGATGCAAATTCTGTCATGGTCCAATACTAGAAAAAGGGTAGATTTTTCAGAAAATGAGGCACTTAGGGGAACACAAAATCTCCTCAAGTGAATGCATTGTAAACATTCTTAGAAATGCCATATTGAGAAAACGGTATTCTATGAAATTCAAAAAACTTATTTTATGTTTGAATTACTAGCAACCAGTATTTTTGCATCATAGCTCTATTACTTTAGATATGTTTAATTCTATTGCCAATTCTGATTGCTCAGATTAAATTAGTTTCAAATCAGAAGTGGTATGCACCTGATCTGTGTATGATCTGATACCATCATTCACCATTTTCAAGGCAAGTGATCACTCTAAACATACAGACCCAATTATCATTTAAATGAAGACTCTTCATAATAATTTATCACATTGATTCTTCAGCAATGTTAAATATTTTTTCCATTCTCACATTATAAATTCTTTGAATTTAGTTTGTACATTTTTGCATTGTCAATAGTTTTGCTTAACTGAATTATTCTGTACTATTACCCTGAACAATCATGAATTGACTAAACTCAACAGCAACTTACATCTAAACAGAAGAAGCCTGCAACTAATCATGGTATTCTTCTGTGGTATTTCAAAAGAAATGCAGGCATTTCCAGTCACCTTTAAAAAACACATTTTGAAGAAATTGTACTGCTGTAAATCCTTATTTGCTACATATTTGAGACGTGACGTGAGTAGGTTTGAGTCCTGAATTTTATTTGGCTTTTCATTCATTTATTTTCTGTAAGGTGCAAGTTAAACCCATTTGAAAAACTGGCAAATAAAACACTTCCATTACCAGTTGTTCTGTGATGTAGGTGATGGATCTAAAACATTCACACTAAAACTATAGTTTACTTCACTGTTGTTCTTGCTCTCTTAACTTGCAGGTCAATAAGATCAAGATTTTGCACAAGTACAGGAATGCAATCCTCTTCACTTAGTAGCAATCAAACTCTGCTTTATGCTAAGGAACACCATAATAACTCCATCAGCTTAACTTTTGGACAGAACAGAATCTGTCCAGGTGTCGAACAAAATGGGGCCATGAAACAAACATGTAAGAATCTCTTTTTCTGGAATTCCATTGGTGTGTTTCTAAAACTGCTCAGTTTTCAATGAAGTTTACAAGGCGCAGATCGAAATGAAGATAAATTTATCCTAAAAATTTCAGAGCATAGAGAAGACACATGAAATAATTTCTGAGATATGGAAAATGTCTAAATTAAAAAAATCTAAATAAGAATTAACTAAAGGTATGAAACTGTTAACTTAATCAAATATCTATTCAATGTAGTCATAAGCAAACTTACATGGGAACACATTTCCTAGCACATCTGCAAATGTTTAATCTAGTGTACTTTGTTGTGACCTATGGCAGTGCTGAAGCTGCTTAACATTATAAAAACTGATGAGACAAATTATATAGAATCTAACCTTGCTATACAGGTAAAAGTACTTGCCCTTGGATATTACTTAGCCTGACCACAGGGCTTTCTGGAAACAGCAAATGTTTTATAAGTGTCAGCTCATGGCTAAATCAATGTTTATGCATTGATACCTTTGAATAGCAAACACTTGCTGCCTGCAAGCTAAACAATGTTTTTATCTGTTTGCCTATTTCGGGTCCTTCAACCACAGCACCGGGTGTTGCAAATCGCATTTAGTAACAATTATCTGCTGGAATTTCATGAAGAGGAAAGTAGCATGATTAATGAAAAGTGACACACAAAGATTACTTTGCTATGCCAGTCGCCCTGGTGAATGGGTGACTCTGCTGAACTGAAGCCTGACCTTTGTTACTTTTAACGAGGTCATCGTGAATGCTAAATGCTTGAAAGATTAGCCACTACAAATGTTCCAGTACTACTTAATGATGCCTCCACTAATGAACTGCAGGTATCCAGTTAAATAAAATGATACAGTTTTCACCTTTGAAACAAAGGTTGAACAAACCCCCTCCCCTCCCTTCCCCTCAAAACGGTTTTCTGTCAAGGTGTTTAAAAAACAACCTTGGAACTCATATTCAGAGCATGTTTTCTTCACACATAGGTTACTAAGAATGTAAATTTGATTAAGTCAAAGACTCCAGCTTTTAAGGAACTTTGTACCCAACTGACCACTGGATAATTGCTCAGTAACTGTAATGGTTACATCTCATTTTCATCCCTAAACAGCAGAGGGGTTCAATATCCTGTACTTTGCTGTAAACGTGTATTGTTATAAGCTCTAAAGATTTCAATTGAACTAACTGAACAAGCATCAGACCACTTGTAGTAAAGTTGTGTAAATGTGAGATAAGCCTCATGGTAAATAGCTATGAAATAAAACCACTAGTGAGATTAAACATTTCTGTTATTGTATTGACTCATATCAGCTCCCCATTAGTGTAGGTAAATGTGACAAAGTGAAATTGAGAATGGAAGCTTGAAATCAGATCTTGAAATAACATTTGACTGAAAACACATCAACCCTGACATGAGGAAAAATAAAATTTAAAACAAAGTTTCAAGATTATGAATAATTGCTTTCACACCCCTAAATGCATCTTTGTTCTCTGTGGGAAATATATTTGATCAGTTAATCAGGCAGAGACACCATCACCTTTCTTATACTGACAAAGTAAGTCTCCTGCCATGAATTTTAATTAAATATAAAACTGTGAAGACCTAACACAAGAAATGGAAGAATGCATTTCCAAGAGAACACTGTTTGCTGTAAAATGTATGGTTTCTTCAACCAGAATCCATCTAAATATATGCAGTAGGCTGCAGGTTCAGTGAGGTTCATCACATGGTGCATAAAAAATCAGGACAAAATCCAGTCCTAACAGTACGTCCCATAAAACTCTCTGCAGTATACCACATACTTTATTTGTACTAGTCTATCATGATTCCTCTCTAATTGGCAAACAGAAACAACCCTGCCATTATCTGCAATGTCTCCATAAATTACCAGGATGGGAGTAAGGGTGGCACAGGTTTCAAGCTAATAATGTTTACAGTACCATTAATTAATGAGCATATGCAAGTCACAGACCTGAGGCTATATCACTGGTCCCATCCTAGACAGAGCTAAGGAATTTATTTCTGTTAACCTCTACAACTACCTGAAAGAAGGATGTGACTAGGCAGGGGTTGATCTTTTTTCCAGGAAACTAATGATAGGACAAGAGGAAATAGCCAAAGGGTGCCAGGGGTGTTCAGGTTGAATATTAGGAAAAATTTGTTCACTGAAAGACGGGTTAAGCATTGAAACAGGATGCTGAGGGAAGCCACTATTCCTAGGAATGTTCAGAAAACCAGTGGATGTGGCACTTCACAATATGGTTAAGTGGGCATAGTGGTATAAGGCCAAAGGTTGGATTGATGATGTTTTACAGCTTTAATGATTCTATGATTTTATTATTCAAAGATAAGAGATGGAACCATTTAGAAGAAAAATTTTTTGCTGTAAGGTTTGGCTTCTCTCTGTTTTCAGAGAGAAAAGTACTGAAAGCAGATATGATGATTTGTGAGTAGGAAGATCACCTTGTAATTATCTTTCATGCCAGAAAACAATGTAAGACTTTGAACATGCTACATTCAGAGATTGCTCTGCATCCATGCAGAATTTTATGTTTTATGACAGATGTATCAAGACAATATTACACTAAGCTAAAAAAAAAAAAAAGCAGGAGAGCAAATGCAGAATTAGAAACATTATATATGGCAAAAGAATATATTTCTTCCACAAAGCTTCAAAACTAGGATATTAAATAACAAGATTTTACTTTTACTTTTGTATGGAAATCTTTACATCTTTTCATAAGCATAAAATTTACTGTAAAATCTTTTAAAATTAACCTATGAAAAATGGTTATATGGGACTTCTATTCAACAAAAGACTTAAAATATAAAATAGAAGGCTTATTACAAATCGTTGTAAAATGTCTGGAGAAATTCATTAGCAAAGGTTGCACATCAAGATTCTGAGGTTTTTAATATTTTAGAGTCTAGATTAGAAGTAGATCTACTGCATAAGATTTCATCTAGAGTTATTTGACTTGCAGGAAAAAAAGGAGGCTACAAATTTGGAATTATTTACCCAAATCTTGATGTTGGTGCAGGGTTTAGAGAAGTAAGAAAGCATGAAGCTCTTGCACTTTCCACTTTAGAACCCAGAGGAACCCAGGTCTTAGAAGAATAGGCAGAGCCTGATTTTAAGTTTTCCTGCACCATCAGAGGAGAACCATTCACAGGATTGTTATAATTTGCCATTCTAGAGTCCTGAAGCAATTATTTCAAGTTTCGTGGAAAGTTTTGGTCTTCAGATTGTAATTCAAATGAAGACAAACTGTTCTTGCGGATCTTAAGTCCTTTATGTTCAGAATATGTCTAAAATTATTAATACAAAGCTGTAGAGTTCTGTGCCTTCTGAACTTTAGATTCTGAAAGTATATCTAGATTATTTCTTTCTTTTCTACTAACTCAAATCTGTATTTGATGGGAAAGAAAAACACAATGCATCCTCAGTTTACTTCATATTTGCATGTCTTAGCATTTGTACCACACTGGCAAAATTATTGAATTGCTATTCTTTTCTTTTAAAACCTACTAAACCCCCCCCAAACCCCACAATAATAGAAATATGGATGACCAGAGACTAAGAGAGTACATTATTGTAGTTTGCTGTTACTTTTATCTAATAACCATTATAAAACTTAAGTAAAAAATTATAAATGCAATTTTTAATTCTAAATATGCCTCTTCTAATAAATTAATAATTTAAAACATATTATCATGGTAAAATCCTTGGAAGTTTAACATTACTGACAGGTGCTGGAAGTCTATTTAGATATCTTCCTGCTTCCTGAAATGTTGGAGTGGAAAAGCACGATCTACAATAAAAACTAACTGTGTATAACAAACACTTATTCAACAATTACTCTTTTTGGGTGGTTGCCTGAATACTTTTGTTTGAGAAAATTTTACATTGTTGATTATAACTGTGATATCTTACCTCTTAATACATTTTACAATTTGTGCATAACAGTTCCAAAGGAACTTGTAAATGACAGTAAATCATAAAATTCATTTTGCTTTGCATCAGTTCATTCATCCATGTTCCAACTAATCACCTAATTTCAAAATTCAATAAGCCTAAATACCTGGATTTATGATGCTTTGTCAAAATTAACAAGGGAATATCAACAATGTAGAATTAGAAGTCTATTTCAACTTAAAGACAAGCACCTAGTTGAAAACAATTAAAAACACTCTGCAGCAATAATTATATCCACAGTGTATGCAAATAAAATAAATTAAAACTGATTTTATTTCTGTTTTGGGAGATTGCAGGAAACACTAAAAAGCTTTAATTTAGTCACTTAAAACAATGAAGTTGTTTTGAAGTAAAACTTTCAAGAGAATAAATTGAGCGTGGAGTACTAAATATGTTACATTGCATATAAAATGTGCATGTAGATGTGTTTTTAAAAGTAGACTATTTTTATTTATTATTCCAGAATTACAATAGATTAGAAGGTTTTTATTCTGATAGACAACATTTTGCTTACAAGTTATCTCCTGTAATAATATATCTAAGGAAACCAATCATCCTATCATATCAAAATGGAAAAATATAAAAGTGCAACTAACATTTAAAAAATATAATAACAGTAGCATTTAGGAAACACATTGTCTTTTTAAAGACCCAGTAGTCTAGAGTTCATTGTTTTTACATTAATTTCCTGCCACAAAAGTTTTAGCTTTTTTTTTTTTATACCACTGTAGGCACTCTACAACTTATTAGAAGTTCTGCAAGTTCTGGAGACTTGCATTCATGTTCAGTATTAAAAAAGAGCTTTATTTTTGGAAATAATTGTGACAAACCCAAGTATTTTCTTCAATAATTTGGCAACCGTTTTTCAGATTCTGTGTTGCAATGATTACATTTAGGATGCTTATTCAGTAGGCAAAACTGCAAATTAAAGAAATCAAAGGAAAGAAACATGCTTGTAGTAGTGCATAGCTTTTATGGAATAAGCAGAATTAAAAAAAACCCACAGGTAATATAGTTTATTTTGAAAGGATTTAAAACCTGAAAATTTAGTTACTGTTAAAAGGTCTGTAGTCCTCTGTTGATTCCTTGATTAAGTTCAGATGCAAAACAGCCAACGGTAAAAAGCCACTATGCCATGCCGCATATTTTATCACCTATTCCTATAACTCTCAATCCACAAAAGGCTGGTTTTTATACAATACATGAATCACAAGATCCAGTAACTTTTTGGTGATTCTTAGTAAATTATTTCCTTTCTTTTTATAGGTATTTTGTCTTTCTTTTTCTGATTAATTTCTCTAAATCTGAATGAGCAATATCCTTTAAATGAGAATGTATATAGCCAAATATAACCTTACATGTTCCGAAAATACAAATAGTGGTTTAAAACCTTGCATACATTTAATAATCATATCTTTCTGTTTCCCTCACCAAATGTGGGTTTTCCTAACCAGGTATAAACAATATATCCATAATATCTTCTTCCATCTCTATTTAAGCAACTGTATCCTAACCTGGGTTTTTTACTTCTGAATATGAAGAATGGAGACATCAAAGTGCTCTAATGAGATCTATCAAACACTTCAATAATGCTTTGGAGAATATCTTTGAAAATGTCTCAGTGCATAAGGTATTGGTGTTAATCATCACATTTTAGATTCTGATAAGAGATGACATTTATATCAGGTTTTCTATCAAGTTCTAGTCTTGATGTCCCAATAAAGACATTTGGAAAAACACTAGATATTGTACTTATGATGCATATTCAAATAATAAAAAATTTCCCTCTGCGCATATTCAAATCCTCTTTCATTTATAATACTGATCATGGAGAAAAGGTCACTCTATACAGAAAGAATTTCTAGTGCAAGAAAAGGTATGAAAATATTCAGATTGTTATATATACATAAGCAGACATAGGCAAAAAATGGAGACACCTTTTGGTACTTTTAAAATCAAATAATATATGCTATGTTTTGAAGGAAAAAACACTTATGCTTTGATCTTCATGATCATTCTCCATAATAAAAAAATGTAGTCTATATTCCTTTAATTTAGGGTGAAAACTGGTATTTAAGCAACATATATAGTTAAATGACTGTTAAATAATTCCATATTATTTTGAAAAGACAGTATCATTCTTTGTATACTGTAATTAAAATCAGAGACAAATGTAGTTACTTGTGGACATTTTCAGAACCACTGTACTCTGCCCATGTCTTCAGGAATGTGTACAAATATGACTATAAAGATTTAACATTAAAAAAATATCTAAAGTCCTAAATTTCAAGTAGGTATGCCACAAGTTCTGTCTCCTACAATAATAGAATTATGCATTTGGTTTTTAAACTGTAGGGCTGAGGCTGCAATCTGATCGAGGTCTTCTTTCTGGTTGTGAAGCAATGCCATAAAAAACATAACTTACTTGTAAAAATCCTCTGGAGCAAAACCATGTTTTTTCTTTAAAAAAATGGAAACTCTTTTTTCTTTTAAAAAAATGTAAACTGTTATGCAATCATCAAGACATTGTAAAGCTGGAAATACTTTTATTCTACACGGACCTCTCAGTGCATTCTCAATTTATGAGCATAATGTTAAATTGTTTTATACAAGAAAATGCATGTAATTAAGAAAAGGCCAGCAACATAAACAATGTGTGTGCAGGAATGGCAGCATTTTCTTACTTCATTGTTCGAAGGCAGTTGCTGTAGCACACAGCTGGACTTGCTCTAGTATGGGGCACATCGTTGAGCCATTGATGGAGAGAAGCCAAGAAGGATTCAGGGTTGTGAAAAGGAGAAGTGGCTTGGAAACAGAAATGATAATCCTTGTGTTTTTCAAAAACTGTCCAGCAACTTCGTCCTCCTGTGATCTCCTGCTCAGTGGCTGATGACATGCTTTTAAATCCCGAGTGCTGCAGTTTCTCCTGACTGCACACATGCACACATTGTCACAGGTCCCTCCTTCAGAAAAAGAAGTGTTATCCCATTGTCCATTTTACAACAGGAAATGTTGAAGTCAAGATGCTCAGTGGACCAGGGTGACATTTATGGGTCAAGATGCACATTCAAATGCAAGCTGATTTTCACAGCAGGGATGTGAGACACAATGACACCTATAAGCAAACCCCTAAGCACTGTTCTGAACAAGCATTTTTCCCTTTTTTTTTTTTTTTTTTTTTTTAAGTTTGCTACTGGATACAGCATATCAGTGGGTTTCTGAGGAGAGAATAACTTTCAGGGATTTCAGTAACATGAAAAGAGAAAAGAAGGTTTTGGATTTCTATCATCCATTTGGAAAAAAAGTGCTGAAATTTTACTTGCTTTATTTTCACTGTTGGGACAAACTGCATGGAAGAGTTGGACACTTTGAGATCCAGCTTGTGAGTTCTCTGCCACTTGCTTGTTAAGTCCGTGTTTTGCTGCTTTGTCCTTTCCACAGGATGAATTTATTTGATCGCTTCAGGTTTGTATAACAGACAGACTACTGGCAACACTCTCGATGAAAGCCTTGGTCCTCACCTAATACAGTTTCTTTTGAAATCAAGGGATCAAAAAAGCAGGACAAATAGCCGCCTATGTAAATTTTAGAAAAAGAAAATAAGGGACTAAAAGATTAAAACCTTGGTAGTGCAGGAGAAAAGGTCTCTACTTGCACTTTTGATGTATTGTTTTGATTGGGTGTTTATTAAAAAAGTGGTGAATTGAAGAAATATTAATTTATAATCATATCAAATCAGTTATTTGCAGGTGGACCTAATTAACTTTATTATGACTAAAAATCAACATGGCAAATTCTTCTATCTTTATCCTTTAATGAACATAACTTGTGTTTAACTCATCTCACATTAGGACTAGCCTCCCTCAAACCAATTTTGGGATAAAAGGGTTTTGTGAGCCTGAGAAATCTACATATCACTTTTCAGAAGTCCTGTAGGAAATGAGTAACTTAATTTTCTTACTGGCTTTCTACAGACCCTGAACACTTTCAACAAGTGTTAGATGCTTATAGATTTACTAAGAAGTATAATTTTTAACCTATAGGTTATACTAATAAATAAAAAGCCCTATGGATTTTACTTTTATATTAGTAGCTTCCTTTTTACTTAATATATGTTAATTTTTGAATTCTCATATATATGGGTTATTTTTTGCTAATATAGAAGCAGAATTATGAGTGGCTTATTTTAGAATACTCTATGGATTTTGATAATATTTTCAATATCTTATTTGATTTTCTAAAGTCACAATTTTTCTTTGAAAATATCAAAATCTATGCAAGTAATCATTCTCTGAGCATTTCACATTTTCTCATTGGTACTAAAATAATTTCTGGCTTTAAGTCCACTAATCAAAGAGTATTCAGGAAAATAAACCTCATTTTTATGAGTAACCGAACGGTGAACATAGGAGCATATTTCCAAAAGACATGAATATAAATCCTTATCGTGTTCATGAAAATCCGTGCAGTAAAGAAAAAAAGGACAAACCTAATCCTCTTTAATAACTCAAAACTTACAGAAAATATAATTTATCAATTTTTTGCAAGGATATTATTCAATACTAGTTCCACTTGCTCTATTAGAGTATATTTCCTCACAAAATAGAGATGTTAATTAATAAGAAGCTCAAAAGAGGATTTAATTTTGAGTATGTGATATAATTATTTTCCCTTCAGAAAGCCTACAGAATGTGTCAACTCTCTTTTTAAAATTATTGCACCAGGAAATAAAGGATAATTATGTTGGCAGCATGCTTCTTTTTCCTTTTAGGTCAAGCAAGATGTCATGTGGGAGGAATTGCCAAACAAATTCCATGATGAATTAGATGACGCACTATATAGGAAAGCTAAAGAATCTTCCACATTATAAGAAGTCCATAGCTGCTTCAATTACATCTAAGTGGGAAAGAGGGTAAAAAGAGTTCCTTGTATACACACTTACTTCAGTAAAAATGCATCCAGTGTGGCACTGGCAAGTTCACCAGCTTCATGGGAACACTTCTTGCAGAACAATAGTGGTCATTTGGAACTGGCCTGCCAACATTTCTGCATAAGCTTATCGGTATTTGAGTCATTTCACCACTTGGCATCAACTGAATTCTAAAGACTGTTCTAACAGTAGACTTTATTGTACTGAGAGTGCACAGAACAGTAAAACTAGTTTGTCCTCACACAGCAAAGGGCAGAGTGACTCAGAATATGCAAAGTGATTCTGCTTGATTGATTTTCATTTGTCTCCAAAACAAAAACTCTTAATCACTAAAATGTCATAACAAGTCAGACAAATGGTAACAATACCCTTGAAATTATATTTTAAGTTAAAACTCATCTGAGAAAGGCCCACTAACCGATGGAGAAATGTTTACATGTTTTAGATGGTGCTTTACCTACTAAAAAATGAAAAAAAAAAAAGAAAAAGTAAACATTCTGTTGAGAAAGTCTGAATTTATGAAAAAATAGTGGGTTTAAATTAATGCAGATTGTATAGTCACAAAATGCTGAAAACCACAACCTCATAGATACATATTATTTCTCTTTCCAGTACACTGATATTGGATGGTCAACTTTCATAATTTTGCAAACACCAACATTTGTTTAATTCACTTTTTTTTTTGTTTGTATGTATTTTTTTAAATATTGGATGTGTTTAATTATCTACTGTTAATCCTTTTCACAGAGTTTAAAAGTGAGCAGGTTTTTTTGTATAATTTTTGACACAGTAAATGATTTTCCAAACGTGGGTTTTTTTGTTTGTTTTGTTTGTTGTTTGTTTTGTTTTCGTTGCTGTTATTGTTTGTATCTGGTCTAGTGAGATGCTCTTTATTGGAATCATGCCTATGAGGGATAAGAATTTGAACAGGTTTTGTTTTTAGTAAATACATTTATATGTAATTTTTTTCAGTAGTCTGAAAGCTCTCAGGAGTAGCTCTTGGTAGTGTCTTTACTTGTAGGGAGTGACAGATTGGAGAGATTCAGGGAAAACCAAGCCTGAGAAGTAACACCATTACAGGACAGACTGCATTGGACTAGCTCATCTACCTGGTTTTGCTTTCTTCAAGACAAAACTGTTCAAATAAGACCTGGAACAAAGATCTAGATTCACAAGAGGATGCAGGTACACAGCTTCCGTTACTTATCTTCCAAGTCAGATTCAAAAAGCTGAATACTAAGGATGTACTAGAAAATTCAGCAGCCGCCCTCCTGTAAAAAGCAAGGAGGAAGTAAGGAGAAACCTGAGAGCCACCTGGGTGTGTTGGAAATCAAGATAGGCTCCAATACCTGATCTGGGGCCTGAGGGGCACGTTCATCATACAGATCAAGGTTCAATTTTTCAGCAGGAAATCTGCCAGAGAATGCAACAGGAGGGAGAGTTAGGGGAGGCAGCAGGAGCAGGGCTGCATTCCCAAGGCAGGTCACCCAATGCATCCAACAGCACAGTCACAGCTGGGACAGGGGGCCAAGACACTCAGATGTTTGCTACAGGGCCAGAGAGCATTGTCCAAGGCAGAGCATCATGCCATGTCCATAACTGGTGCAAAAAATGAAAGTGCCTGGTGACAGGATGAGGGGCAGGATGAAGGGCTGTGGCAGCCCTGGCTGGAGCAGAATGCATCCTGAGCCTGTGAGTGGTTGGTGTTAGCAGGGTAGGAACAGTGAAGCTGGTTAGTGCCAACAGGGCTCTGACAGAAAGTTCATTTTAATAGTACAAAAAGAAGTTAGAGTGCCATTTGATACAACTTACTCATTATAGCAGTGACCCAAGAGACAGTGTATCTTAATTCAGCACTTTCCTCTCCTAAGACTAGCAGAACAAGAACAAAATCAATAGCTTTTCTCCTGGCAAAGTAAGGGCTATGTGTGTGCCTCTAAGGCATCAGTGCCAAAAAGGAGGAATCAGCAATTTTCTAGTCCTATATGTTCCCCCCACAAGGGTTTTTGGTGTTTTGGTGTTTTCTGGTTTAGGTTTTTTTGGTTTTTTTTTTTTTTTTTTTTTTTTTTTTTTTGTTTTTTTTTTTTTTTTTTTTTGGTTGGGAATTTTTCCTGTTTTTTTAATAGTCAGAGAACTTTAGTCACGACATTGAGGTGCCTAAAAATTTCTGGTGTTACCAGATATATGCAAAAGATGAAGGTAGAAACTTGCTAAGTTTAGGATAAGCAGTAGGGCTGAGACAGAAACAAACACTGAATCAAGTCCCAAACCTACAAGTAAAGAAGAATGCAAATGAGAGAAAATGATACTAAAATGATCATGAGAAAAATTTCAGAAGCACAAAGTGTAGGAAAAAGCTGGAATGAGCAGGGGGCTCCTATGCCGCACATTCCCCATGACAGGTGCGTCCTTCAAGTCCCATTGGAGCAGTAATGGGAAGAGTAGTAATACTCCAGAAGAAAGCAAAGGGGCATGTAGATGGCAAACTTCATGCCATCTCACACTGCTTTTTACAGTGCTATGTGAACTGAAAATGCCTTTAAATATAATAAACATATAAGCATCTGATCTGGATAGCAAGCATAGTACCTGAGGAATGAAATGGCTCACATAACAGTACACCAGGCAAAGGCAGTGGGTTACTTCAGAAAGACTGTGCATCCTCATTAACTACAGTGAAAATATGACTAGCTACAGAAGTTACCACAATATTATCTGATTATCCTTTTAGTTTCTGACTTATACACTATTAGTATGAAAAAAAATGTACATGTTTTATTTTCCTACGAGTTTTGCATAAACCTTTCCTTGTAACACTAGAAATTTGTAATACCAGTCAGGGCCCTGTACAAACTATTAACTTTTCTTGCTGCACACTTTGGATAAAAAGTGTGCCTATTTCCCAGCACAGTTTCTTGGTATCTTCCCTGTCAGATAAGGAAAGACAAGACAACAGCTCTGGGATATATTTCTCTCTGAAAAATCTACCTTCCAAGAACTGCTAAGAAAGGACACAGGAGAGCTCACAAAGTTTCATCTACACACAAAAATTATTTGAACTCTCACAGAACTGTGGCTCCTTAATCTAAGGCTTATAGGGAATTTACAAAGGGCACATTCCCTTCAGGACATGCCTGTAATTCCCATTATCATCAATGGGGGTTATAAGCAAGTTGTAACAAAGAACAAACCATTGTGTGTTAGCACTGCCCTGTTTAACAGTGTCTAAATCAATACCAATGTTTTGACAGTTACACTTTAAATATATTCTGACTCATTTGAAAATCACTTTGCACTTAACTAATGACGGAATACATTTTAATCCTAAAAAAAGTATATAGCACAGCCATTGGAGCCTGAGCCAAAACTGACAAAGTCAATGGGGAACTTTAATTCAAGAATACTTTGGATTAGTCTCTTAATAAATAACACACAGTTCATGCTTACTATAAAGATTAAAATGCTATTCTGTTGCTTAACCTGGCTAAACAGAGCTGCTGCTTTAAAAAGAAAGCTTCTGTATACCTTTATCCAGACTAGAGCCAACATAGATAAAAATATGCACCACTCGGGAGTTTAAAAGTGCAGTGTAACTGTGGGAGAGAGAATATATACTGAAAGAACTTAAAAATGTTATTGTTTCTATCTGATGCCCTGTGCACAACACACTTTGCCCAGTGCAACCTCTAGTGTCTTTCTAAAGACAGAACACAACAAAATAAACATCAGTCAGAAACAGAAAAAACCCCAGACCTCGGAGTAGACAATCTTCTATAAAAAAACATGCATAGGGAATGGGGAATTTTATTACTAATGTAAGTAATTTTCTAAACTGTCCTGGAAAAGATGAGACATGGAGGAATGTGTTCACACATGAAATTAGAAAGTTAGAACAGATTTACGGTATAAATTCTTTTCTGCTGTCTCAGGAGGAAATCACTGTCCTTCTAGATGTCAATAAATACAGCTATTACAGGCTGCACAGTGGCTAAGATATTCTTAACAGGATTCTTCCCCAAGGAAACATGAACACATAATTCCCAAACAATTTCCTATTGGAGCTTAGTCACAGATGCAAAGATGATCTTGCAACTTCACCGCAATTTGGGTCAGGTTTCTATTCAACCTACATAAAAATGTACACAAATTCTACAAATGTATTTCTAACTAGAGACCTGAACATCATTTGAAATACAAGCAGGATCTCTGAAGTTTCAGCAGTAATCTCTGTTCAAGCACTTATATTTTCTGTTTTTATCTAATGTTTCACACCAATAAAAAAAATTATAACACAAAATATTTTACAGGCTGGAAAAGGGAAATTAATACTGTTCTTTAAAAAAGAAGAAGTTATCAATCTGTGGTTTCAAAATGCAGGTTTTGATTCAATTCCGTTTAAGTAACTGCTTCATTTCTTTAAAATTATTTTATTCTGAACATTTTTTCTTAGAGAGAACATTATCTACACATGTTAGGAGACCACTGTCTATAAATTATGTACAACATAAATAGTAGTCTATAATAGCTCTACTTAAATAAACATGTATTATTTATAGTGTCACAGGTGAAGTACTAGAAGAAATTATACAGTCTGCCATGAATCTTCTTAAAAAAATAACTTGTTCATGCTAAACGTGTGTAGTATTGGTTCTTCTTTTTCTTTTTCTAGGGCTATTTGGATACTTTTATTGAAATTGTATGAAATATATACAACATTAATAAAATAAATGTAATAATCACATTGCCACTTTTTATTCACTCTAGAGCAGCTGTGGTTATTTCATTTAAGCTCTTTGCTCTTCTTACATTATATACAATGGAGCAAGTCCTGATCTCGTGTTTGGTACCTTTTAAAACACTGGAACTTCATGGATGTTTTGCAATCTACACCACACGAGATACAGATGAATGAAGTGTACCTTTTCTGTACTGGCCTCTCTGTTGTTTCTAGTTCTAAATCTGTGCTGAAAGCTGAAGTAGCACATTCAGTATTTAATGCTCTGAAATGAATTCCAATCAATATTTTTGCCCTGTATTTCTGCTGAAAACTCTACTGGCACTTTAACAGAGCAAGGAAGTTTCTCTTATATTCCTGGTATTTCACAGAAAGAAAATGTATCCTGATTAATTTATCTTTAATTTCACAAATTATTTATACTTTCAACACTTGTCATTGTTTGTGATAAGAAAACCAGGATCAATGAATTCAAAATGGGACTAGAGTACATGCTCCTTAAATTACATTATAGATCTCTTTCCTGTTCAGAGGGATTAATGTATCAGTATCACTCTGTAGTTTGGGGCACTAATAAGGTTGAACTACCAGGAAAGCAAACATGGCAACAAATTGGTTGTTTCCTTCAGCTGCTGCCATCATCAGGAACTGAAAGATAAAACTTAGGAACATGCCCCCCAAGTATTTATACATGTTTACTAAAGATGCTTGCTCATTAGTTAGAAGAGTACAATGCTTCATTCATGAAGAGTATAAAGTTCCAGTCAATTTATTGTGAATTAGAACACAGATATCAGCACTTATAAGAAAGCTTTTGGCTTTCTACATATTTTCTAGCTAAAAAACCACATAGGTTTTTTACTATTATTAATATGCTACATCTTTTGTTTATAATACCTTTAAACATTAAAGGGCTCAAGGTTTGTTATAGTAATCTGCAGGCACCTCTCCAAGTTTTTGGCACATCCCTGCAAGTGAGAAAAAAGATGGAAATCATGCCATGCAGGACTTGATGAGCACATCTGGAGCTTTCCAGATCTGCCACCTTCAGTGTTCACCCAAGCACTTACCTGGTATCTAAACTTAAAAATGTACTATTGGCTCAAGGTGCCTTATTCTGGATTCCAACTGCACAATAACATATTTGGTATTTTCCAGCTCAATTTTCAATAATCAAGAACAACATTTTGGGAAACACATTTATAATTATACTGTTAGAAGACACCATAACAAATAATCTCAAAGAATGTAATGCATTACTTAGTTCTTCAAAGTTGGTAAAATCAAGTTCTTTTGCAGTGTCCTCTGAGAAGTGTAGAAAATACAACATTTTGCCTCATTCATGTCAGTGAAATGATGTTTTTGTTATACTTTTAACTGAACCCTGCTATGATAATCTAGGAAGCAAATGGATCCAATAATATGAATACCCATGTGACACCCGCTGTACAACAGTTTCAAAAATTAATAAAGTAAGAATCTATTTTTCTTATCCTGGAATAATCTCTATTTTTGTAAGAGAGAATAAAGAGTAAAATGATTATGTATGTAATGTTGAAGTTACTGTTGCTGGTAAGTAATGCTTCTCATCTGAAATTTCATGTAAACAGTATGAAAAAACCATCACATTTTAAACTTTAAAAAGCATTAGGGATGTGGAAGAATTTTATCTGCTTTCACCGAAAATGTTTCATGGGATTAAACAATTCAAAGATTTGTCCAGATCCATATGGCATTCATCTGAATGACACCAGCCCAGCAATCTTTATGATAGGACAACATGGGTTTTAAATTTCTGTTGGGGGGAAAAAAAAATCTAATCCCTTCATCTTGGAGAACACTGGTTATGCTTCAGGGTTTTTTTCATTTTTAGTATAGCTTTCATATAAGCTGGTGAAACAAGAAGAGCAAATCACATTGCAGATAACACAATCAAATCAATTAGTTACACTCTCTTTCAGAGACTTACTTTTAAACCAACGCTTTCTGCACTTGTGTTAGCATACAGTTAAACAAGGCAGCAGTGTGTGCTGAATATAAGAGAAGATCTTTGCTTGGATTTGTCTTCTGAGTTCTAGGTTGTCTCATAACCATATTTTCCTGGTTTAAGCTGGGATACCAGAGTCAATTTCCTTCCTAGTAGCAGGTACAGGGCTGTGTTTTGGTTTAGGATGAGAATAATGTTGGTAACACATGATGTTCTAGCTGTTGCTGAGCAGTGTTTACACCAAGCCATGGAATTTTCAGCTTCTCACCACACTACACCAGCAAAGAGGCTGGGGGCACAAGAAGCTGGGAGGGGACACAGCTGGGACAGTTGACCCAAACTGGCCAAATTCCATACCATGTGGCATCGTGCTTAGTATATAAACTAGGGGGAAAACTGCCTTGGAACCTCTCCTCAGGAACTGGCTGGGCATCAGGCAGCAGGTGGTAAGTAATGGCATTGTGCACCACTTGTTTTGTATATTCTAATTATTTGAATATTATCATCATCATCATCATCATTATTTCCCCTATTAAACTGTTTTTATCTCAAGCTATGAATTTTACTTTGTCTTTTAAAAATTCTTTCTCCTATCCTAGTGTGAGAGGGAGTGAATTGAGCAGCTGTTTAGACACCTGTCAGGTTAAACCACAACACATATTTAGATAGCCTGAAAGGGACACTGGTCTATCCATTTTGAGGGAGCCCATACTATCCACCTCCTAGTGAGGTCCAAATTTTTTATTCACTAACCCCATTACAAACAAGGCAAGGCCCCTTGTCTAACATGTCCATGCATTCCTATGATCTCCTCTCTGTAGCACCAGTGACTGTATTTGTGCCTCACTCTCTTGATGTCTTTAGTCCTGTGAACTCAATATCCATTCCTCCTTAACCAAGAGTTTCCTTTAGCCAGGAAGCAGACAGCTCTGTTATCTTCCTTCCACATTCCGCCACACTCCCATCCTCATCCAGCTTTTGATTTAAAACTGTCCCTCTACCAACACAGATTTTTTCTTTCAGCCTGGAAAAATTCTGTTTGTCTGCTATGCTGAAAAGCCTTGAAAGAGGGCAACTGAGTGCTTTGCTTAACTCACAACAACCAAAGCATCAAGCATCTACTTATATCAGCTCTGCTGTATAAGTAGCAGAGAACCACATCTGTGATCTATTTCCCCTCTTCTAGTTTTATTTCTTTATTGAACCAGTAAGGCTGTGTTCACTGATGCCTAGAACATTTCCTGAAACCTGCAGCAGATTTGATCCAGAAATACCCTTACATACAGAGGTATATAATTCACCTGAGTATAAATTTAGCCAAATATTTGAGCTGGAGGAAGACATAGCCAAGAATCATCATACTGCTAGCCTCACATGAAGTGAAACTGAACAAGGAAACAAACACTTTGTTTCATTTTTCCCACAATTGAATCTATAGCTTACATAAGATAATATCCCTATGTTTCCTTTCTTCTTCACACGTGATTTACAAACCTGTAAACATATTAAAAAATTTGATTGAACCTGAGGTAAGTATTACAGATGATATCTGGACATTTGCTACACCTTTTGAAAGAAAGGACTCAATAAAGTGTAGCACCATTAAGCAGTATTAGCTACACCACATTGTCCTTGCATCCTCTTCTGAGAGGAACCTGATTTCCCTGTTTTCATGACTGTCTATTACTGTCTTCCAACAGTTATTTTTAAAAGCAGCAGGAATCCTGTTAACACAGTAGTGTGAATGTGTTTCTGTAGAATCTTCTGTTAGACTGAGAAATTACCTCTTTTCTTTATTTGCCATTCTAATATTGCAGCAAAATCTCAGACAGTATAAATTTTCCCCAGAAGTGCACAGAATAAATCTCATATGAATCTGCCAAACCAGGTTCAGTAATGGTTACACGTTGCTGTCAACAATCCAAGAACTTTTTTTTGGCATGGGTAGAACATTTCAACAAGAGTAATAGTTTAGAACTCAGGCTATTTTCAAGGTCATTATTTGTTACTAATGTATGATTAGTTTGGTGAATCTTACCAATTTCCTTAAATCCCTAAAAGTCAGAATTCATGTGACTGTTTTAGCCTTTAGATCCTTTTCTCCTACACCCTTTCTCCTCAGAAAACTGTAGATGAAAATTCCAAAAGCTTTTTTTTTTTTTCCCTGACACAATATAACAATAACGACTCAAAAGCTGGAAAATTCAACGACTCTCAATATGTACTGTAGTACAAAAATCTCAGGATGTTAATAAGCAATCTTGTTATTTCTTCTCCAGACCAGTGAAGCCTATCAACAGTAATTACTCTCTTTACGTGTACAGTCCTCTCTGCTACAAAATGTGGACTGACAGGAAACAACAGTATATTGGTTGTGTTAGTTGTCTTTTGCTGTATGTGAGGAACACATACTAAATACTGTGCTTCATTCAGCTTGGTAAGAAGAGGAATAAGAAGTCTATTTGGAGAAACAGAATTTGAAATGGCCTGACCTGATTGGAATTACTCTGTAAAATCTTTTTTACTGACATAAAGCTGTCGATTGTTCTATAAGCTGTGTGGTCTTTCAGTTAACGGCACAAACTGGCATTTACGAAAGATTATCTGAATTAACAAGATGTGGTTTGCAGTTATGATATAATCATCCATTACCACACAAGACATGCATTAAAATCCTGAATCCATGTTTGTTGAGCTAAAAAGATGGTCTATCAAAAAAACCCTCAAGAAATCAGAAAATAAAAGCACACAAATAAGGCTTTTGGTGTCCGCATTCATGGCTATAGAAACCCCAAGGTTTACTATATTACGCATATTAATGGGAAAGAACACAGAACAAAAATAAAATATGGGGAAATTTTAAGAGCAAATCAAACAAACAGAAAGTTTTATCTAGTGAAAATGCTTTGCAATGCTTAAATTCTAAGGTATGTATCTCAATAAAAAACTGAGAAGTCAAACCTGAAACAAATTCCTGAATTCCTCAACAGTGGAAAGCTAACTGTGGACAAAACCTATTTATTCTAAGAATAAATATATACACACTTTATAATTATTATTAAGATACTATATATATAAAATACATGTATATAATCTATATATTATATATAATTATTATTATTAAGAGTTTTCTCAGCTATGAATAAAAATAACAGAAGCAACAGGAGAGACCTAGATACATTTAGTTGGTGTAAGAGCTTGTGAAAATTTATTAGATAATTTGTGGTCCTTTATACTTACTGTAAAAGCTCCTCTAAAACTAATCAGATGTGATAATGTGAATGAAAAGTTCAAGAATTGAGTTATTAAATGCCCTCTGAACAATCTATTATCAGTTTGATAGGCACACAGAATACTGAAGCAGTTAATAGGGAGTTGAGCATGTTTAAAAACAAAAGATTTTTCTGCCTGATAAAGCACAGCTGCCGAACCTTATTGCTCTTCTGAATGTGGATCGACATGAAAAGAGATTTCCTCCCTAGTTTTTAATATTTTATTAATTAAAAAACCCCAATCTTTCTTTGCTTTCATTAACTGTGGAAAAGTTTCATTAATATAGAAACCACTGTAAGCTTCTGGCCCTTACAACAGTTCTCCCATGACAGCAATAGTGACATACCAACAATCAGTATTCTGCATCCTAATGGTGGTTTTCAAGCAAGTCTCATAGTTCAGATGGGGGCAGTAAAAGCTTATGCTATCCCTTTAAGGCTTTCTTGATGTCTTTTGGCATTCTCTTATAATTATAGCTTTTACTGTAAGCACTGTACTGAAGGCATTGTGCTGCAATTGAATCTTTTGAAATTATTTGAGATCAGTGTAAATGCCACTTTTTAAACAACTAAACTGGAGAACATTTACTTTCCTTTAAGAATACAATCACAACTAGAGCAAATATGCAATTAACTATCAAAATAAAATGCTGGTCTGGGAGATTTGGACAATTTTCACACAGTTGCATTAACAATAATTCTGTCCCTCTCAGTTTCCAAATTCCTTCTGAAGTCTCCAAGCTAAAACAGCTTACACTCACACATTTATTATACTTGTAAAAAGTATGTGTAATGGTAGAAAAGTACTAAAATTGTGAGCTTTCAGATCTGAAGATATTAGGTTTGTAAGAGAGAAATACCTAAAATACTGCTGCTGTATGCATGAATGGAATGCCTCAATATGTATGAAACACACTGAATGAGGATTTGCCAGGAAGATGGAAAGGACTGAGCAGATGTGCTTTGTACCAAATGATTTTCATATTTCAATGTGACAAAATAGATGAGCCACATAAAGCTTAATTTCAGTTGCAAATTGCAAGCTGGAATAAGTTCCAGAATAGTAAACAATTAGCTGCTTTATTTTCTTTTTAATAAGACTAAATTACCAGATAATATCTACTGGCATCAACTTGGCTAATAAAAATCTGTTTAATAGGATTTGCCATTTTTCCAGTTGCTATCATGATCAGCTTTGCATTTTGATTATCTTTAAACTTTGCCTCAATTTTCTCATAGAAAAGCTCTCAGTAGTAATTGCTTTAACATTTATTCCAGGTCAAGTGGTTAAGTATGAATAATGATGTGTCAAAAATGTACAGTAGTGCTGTCAATAGAGCAATTACCATTTAGCTAGAGATTATTATGGCACAAGAGCACATTAACTGGGCACAGTAAACAGAACAACAAAGAAAGAAGGGGCAAAGGGAACAAACTGATTTCAAAACCTGCCAGTGTTCTACAGTGTGTGTTACTGCCAGATATTAGCTGTTACATAAGAGCAATTAAGTCTGCAATCAGCTTCACTCGGCAGCATTGGATTAGAATGTTTCCAATTAGAACAAGAAGTTAGAAGCATGTTTCTAGAACATTAGCTTAATTTTTAAAAATAATCTCAAAATAGCTTTGTTTCACTTGCATATTTGTCATTACTGTTTGGAAAGCAATTGCCAGCTGGCGTTACGCTTAAAGCTTACCCAAGTCACTGGGCAGCACACTACTGAAAATACAGTGTATGTCCCTCTCTGGTCACTGGTACTGGTGTAAAAGCTCACATTTTTTCCCATGTGATTTTATAACTTGCAATGTAATGCATTACTGTTTATTTGAAAAACGTTAAACAAAATAAAAGTTTAGAGAGACACATGTCAAGAGGTGTTTTTTCTACAGCCTCTAATAATTAGGAATCATTTTGGTATTATTCCTTTAATCACAGCAAAAACTAAGAAGTTCTGCCTACAAAAGCTATTTGTTCAGATATATCTTTAAAAGTATCTCTAACCCTATTAAACACATGAAAATTACAGTCTTGCACAGCACAGAAGTGTGTCCTCTCAAGAACTGTCTCCTCCAAGAGTAAAAGCCATTTGCGTTATCCAGTCTGCACACACTGGCTCAAAAACTAAGCAATCTCTAGAAACTCCTACATTAAAAATCCAGGTGCCATACAGCCTCCAACTTAAAGTATTTAAAAATCATCTTGTAAAAACATATATAAAAACATACATATATATGTATAGATAGGCATGGGACAATTACAATGTGATCCAAAGTAGTGAGTGTTGCTTCAATTACCTCTGAGTAGTAATTAGAAAACTTTGCGATGTTCCACTATGGTTGGGTCTAGAGAGAAATAGGAGGCACTCTTTACCCTGAAAAATTTGCATGTGTTTCACAGTTCAGTGACATTAAACTTACCATGCAAGTGGTGGTACAATTCCATTAGCTCATCTCTGTACATCCTTTATGTCCACAGCTGAACAGAAATGATGAGCTATGTTGTGTTCTTATAAAAAGAGCTGACCTTGGATGCCACTTCCAGATGAAGTCTTTATTGAATATTCAACACCTGTGAATATTCAGTCTTTGAGCTCCATGTTTTGGAAGTATGAATGTCCTCCCTATATCCAATTGATAATTATTTTAGTCAACCTCCACTATCAAAAAACCCTGAACTCTGAACAACCCAGATTGGAAAACATGAACATATACTTTTGTCAAGAAGGAGCATTTCATAGGAAGTACTTTCTTTTTGAGGTTAAAAAAAGATTATATCTTTATTTTTACCTATGCTTGAGACTTTTTCCAAGGCATCAGTATAAGTATTTATAAATGAGAAAGGTCAATACAACTGAAATAAAGTGATTTTTGGTCTTAAATTATAATTATCAATATTTTTAACTTTAGGCAAACCTTAAAATCTCAGGCTATGTAGGTGCCATTCAGTCACTTCTTCAAGAAAAGCTAATATCACTTTGAACACAAACTTTAATTGCAAATGAACTAAAACCTCAAGTTTTCCCTGTTTCCATGGCTTTACAGTCTCCTGTGACACATTCTCTGAATATCTGAATATCTGATATCTGATATCTGAATATCTACTGGCATCAACTTGGCTAATAAAAATCTGTTTAATAGGATTTGCCATTCTCTGAATGTGTCACTCATAGAATTTGCAACTTTTCTTTGGCCCTCATGAATTTCTTATGCAATTTCTGCCACCTTCTTTCAACAGTGCCTGTAATAAGCACTGTGATCTAATGACAAGCATCTTCAAAAATCATGCAGCCACACATAAAGTTTTTGAATCCTGATTATTAGTGAAACCTACTGTTTTCACTGCTGAACTTGAACAGATTGCTAACACAACTTATGCAATGAAAATTGGGAAAATCAGGATTTACATAGATATAAAATCTGTGAAAAGTTAAAATTAATTTTTATGTGCCTATATGGTGTAAACTAGACAGTGTCAATAAGCAGGATTTTGTATAGGATTGTCTCCTATTGCATGACTTGTATTACAGTATACTTTAATACAGTGTTTACTATATTGTAGTAGACAGTAGAGTTCTATTACAGTCCTCCCTGATTACAACTTTACTAAGAAAGACATCAAGCAGTCCATTTTAACCTTCAGGATTTTTAAAGGATGGAACACATTTGTCTACTATGCTCAAAAATAATTTGAAAGTAGCTTCTATTTGCTGGAATATTAGAGAATGGGATTCTCCGAATCAGTCTCGGGACTGAAGTACTCATAAACCCATGCAAAACAGAGGAAGGCACAAACTGCCATGTAAAGAACTAAATCTCAAAATTGTATCCCATGCATCCCATAGCCCACTTCAGTCATGCATACAGGTTATATGAGTGATGACGGAAATAAAATTTGGAGCTCTTTGGATTTGACATGACGTCTAGCTTCACTAAAGGAAGCTAGACGGATTTCATTCTATTGATTGAAAATGAATTAAAAATTACTGTCATTGAGTTTAATTATTATGATTTTAATTATGAAAAACCAAGAACAAACTTTGTCTTCTGCCTTGCAGAATCTATTACAAAGAAACAAAATAGACCAGTACTAGCAGAGTTAGAGGCAGCTTTAAGGAGACTTGAAGAGTTCTGAAGGAAAATACCACAGAATGACAGAATAAGATGAGTTGGAAGGGATCCTTAAATATCATCAAGTCCACCTCAGGCCCCAAATAGCATAATTCTCAAGAGTCACACCATGTCCCAGTCTCAAAATCTGTTGCTTTAAGAGACCATATTTATGTTAATCAAAATAAGTGAGAGATAAGTTTAAATTACAAGAATGGATACAGAAATTACAACTGTAAAAATGTACTGAACTACATTAAAAATTCCAAGAACCAATTTTAATCACAAATAATTTCCTAGATTCCAGTGTATCTTTTTCATGTTTTTCTGAACAAACAAATATTATGGTAGTAAACCCTATGGTAGTACTTGAATAAAACACAAAACACTTTTGCATCACAAATTTTAAGTCGGAAGGTTAAACTTTCATCCTTAACAGAGCTAGACTTTATTATAAAAATTCATAATTATTCAATTATAATTATTCAATAAGTGAAAAATTAAGGGGAGACATATGCCACTATGAGAACACTTCAGAATGGAAGGAATGTAACATCTCCAGATGTTATTTTCTCATGTTGCCTACTTGCATTTTTCTTTGTGTGGGGTGCTTTGCAAATATAAAAGAAAAATGAGGCCTTTTTCCATACAAAAATAAAAATTAATAATATTAATGACATATGAAATTGGAAGCTGAAAGAACATACAGGTCTTTGGTGGATGTTTACACAGATATGGTGATGGGGAAAACTTGGGAAGCTATAGAAAGTCTTCTCATTCTTTTCTTCTTCACAACACAACTGAAGGATATAATACAACCTACAGTAGAAAAAGGTCTTGAAAGTGCTCAGAGCCATGTAAATGAAAGATTATGAACTCCAATTGCAATAATAATTTAGACTTTTATGGATCTCTAACTCCCATTGCAATCTTGGATAGCCAGTTACAGAATTAGGAAATTGAGGTAATTTGTGATCTTCTTGTAGCACACTAGAGGCCAAGAAATGTGTGAAATACTGACTTTGAGATTTTTTTTTAATTGGGACTTCTGCTTCTGATTTCCCTCTAGCATTTATTAAATAGATTAAAAAAAATCCACAAAACCTGTAATTTCCCTAAATATCTATAAATATGCCATCAATAAAACCTTACCAGAAAAATCTGTCATTATCCTGAAACTTAAGGATTAAAAGTCACTGTAATGTAACCCATTTTATCCTATTAATGTAATTGCAGGTACCATTTCTCCAGAAAGCCCTAATCCATAAAAAGGAGAAAAAAAAAAAAAAAAGGGGGGGGATGAAACCATTTCATTAAGTAATTTGCTTCTTCAATTTAAGTCAATTTCAGAGGTGTTAAATATGGATTTTGATTGTTTATGTGCACCAAATCTAACAATCTCTCATCATGTCTTAGGTCAGTTATCACATTGAATGAAAAAACAAAGACAAGTCATATTTAAATAAATATCTAGAATTTATAATGCAAAACAGAATAGGATAACATTTGTCTTGTGCTCGAAAGTTAAAAATTCAGTACTTACACCTATTTTTCCCTTTCTCCCAGACTAAGCAGTAGAACTGGATTTGCTGTGGCTTTATTAAAAAGAATTTCAACTTTCAGATCCTTGTGCTTATGAAAGAGTAATATCTACCCATAAAATATCACTAAATGTCCAGATCATTAGACTTCTTCTTGCTTTTGTCCTCTCCCTACACTTTTGTATATCACAGGATCTGGGAATCATTCAGGTGGGAAAGTACCTCAGAAGATACCCAGTTCAGTCTCCTGCTCAAAGCAGAGCCTACATCAATTTCAGACCACATTGTTCAGAGCTTCGTCTAGTTGGGCCAGAGATCTCACAGGCCTACTAGGTCCAATATTTGATTCTTTTAGAGGAAACATTTCTTTATCTAGTCACAGCCTGCTCTGCTTCAGTTTATGACTGTTGTCTCATCTACTGTGAGGAGCCTGCCTCAGTTTCTCACTAACATCCTGTAGATATGGACAGCTTGCTATTAGCTACCCTCAAAGCCACTTCTTCCTCCAGGCTTAAAGATAACTCCCTTAGCCTATCCTCATAGCATCTTTAAAAACAAATGTTTATTGTCATCAGACAAGGAAATTCATCATGAGGGCAAGTGGAGAGGGGCAGGCACTGGTCTCTCCTCTCTGGTGATCAGTGACAGAATCCAAGTGAAAAGCATGAAGCTGTGTCAGGGGAGGTTTGAGCTGGATATTAGGAAAAGGTTTATCACCCAGAGGGTGGTTGGGCACTGGAACAGGCTCCCCAGGGAAGTGGTTGCAGCACCAAGCCTCTTTGGACAATGGAATCATGGCACATGGTGTGACTCTTGGAGAAGGTCCTGTGCAGGGCTAGGAGTTGTCCTGTGCAGGGCTTTGTATATTGCTTGTTTTTGTGTTCATATCCATTACAGAACTGCTGCTGAGAGCAAAATAGTATTTTTAAATCACCTAGAAAATTTCTTTAAATTGTATGAAGAATTTGGAAAAGAACATATTAAAGTTTCTCTGGTGAGGATGAGTGCTGATACTCAAAAAATCGTACATTCTGTTTCTAAAATCAGTGGTCATATGTACTTCTCACCTTCTTTCTAGTTTTCTCATTTTGGTTGCTGAACCACTGACAAAATAATTTCAATCCGTCATCCAGACCTAGATGCATTTGAATCCCCCTCTCTTTTGAAAAATAGTGGAAAAATACTATCACACCATTCATGAACCACTTTCTCAAATTCTTTTCCAAATGTCATTAAAAGGCTATAGCATTAGATAGAAAGAGAGAGAGAGCATAATTTCTGGCAATATTATCTGGATTCAATACGATGTTATACTCCTAAACAAAGTCCCCTCAATCACAGGAATTTTTAACAAAATATTTGCATCATTTTGGCAATAAAACTTTAACCCAATATCACTACTCATATGAAACACAAATTCTAAATACAGTCTGTCTGTAAAAAAATAAAATCTTTGAATAGATCAGAAACAAATCAATGTGTTGACTAGTAGGCCAAGATGCAGACCAGCATGCATGGAGTCATAATTCGTGCTCAGCCTTGGTGCATTTTTATGACAGATTTACAAGATCCCAAAATGCGTTTGAACATCAAATGCATTCAGTGTTAAGTACCTTTAATCTGGAAAACTTCCCAGTTTATACATCTGTCCCTTTAGCTTGTGCTATACAGCATGTACTCTGATATCTTATGACTAAAATTTTTAACAAGAATAAAAGTATATCAGCTTACAACTTGCAATAAACCAAGAAGAGAGAATAATACAATATTAGAATTCTGTTTAAAATTCAATGCATCCAGCCTTGGCAGGTGAAGAATCAACTTCACCTTCTGTTTTTGACAGCTTTTTCTTACATTTCACTTTTAAGCAGCAATTTATAAATTGTTTGACCCTTTTCAGTCAGGCATGCCTTTCAGTAATATGAACTGGCATGCATATTCTGATTGGAAAATGTTTTTTCTGTGATAAGAGCTAAATGAAATAAGTAATTAAACATTTTAGTTCTTTCTAACTGATAGCAGCAGAAAGTGAACAGGAAATTTCATTAAAATGTCCTGAAATCTAGCCCACATTTTGTAGTCCAGTGACCATTCTCAAGACTACTAAATGTTGCAGAATATTACAGAAATACTGAAAAAGATACAAAAGAAACCTGCAATTGTTCCTTATCTTGGTAACAGATTACTTTGAAAATTATACTTTTAAATTTAACATCAACAAAGTGACTTATTTTTATATTGGGAAATCAAAACCTCCAAGAGTGACCTCTTCCTAAGAACAAAATTATTTCTCTTCACTTGAAAAAATACTGTGC